>NC_068925.1:7202584-8429584 GCF_023091745.1 Budorcas taxicolor
GCAGAGGGAGGAGACGGGGGAGGAGAGGAGATGATAGAATAGGACAGGACAGAAGAACATCATAGATTGGTCAGGGTAGTGCTATTTTGCTTCAGAGCCCCAGCGGCAAAAGTAGATGGCCTGGGCTGCGCGTTCCAAAAAGTTGAGAAGCGACTGCACTGAAGACTGGAGTCTGAGCCAAACAGTGAATCAGAGTTTCTCCGCCTGCCGGCCCCAGGCCAACCCGCAGCTCCTTCTGCCACCCTCACGGTGCGGTCCCGCCCCCAGCAGCCTGCAGGTGTGCACTCAGGCTAGCACGTGGTGCCAGATACTACTTAAGGGCCCACCTTCCCCTGCTTGCAGCCGCCAGCTTCTCTAGCCCTGTCTTCCCGGAGCAGCTGGAGGCTCGCGGGTCTCAGAACGCATCGCGCCGCTGGGGCTGCAGCCGTGGCATGGGCGCCGCGGGCCCGATCTTGGTTTTCTTGACTCTTCTCGCGCCGGGGGTCCTCGGTGAGCTGGGAATGGGATCATGGAGGTAGGGACGCGTCTGGGACCGGGATGGCCTCTGTGCCATGATGCAAAGGAAGCAGTCAAACGTGAGAAGGTGGGACAACCTTGCCTGCTTCTTACTCGTTTGGGGCACCTCTCTTGGTCCTGAAGGTCTTCGCTCGCTGCTCCGGTGCTGGGGCCACCAGTATCGCTGGCTGCATGACGGAATGGCACTATGTGATCTGTCTAGTGTGTCCTGTGGCGTGACATGCTCGCCCTGTGCTCCCCGGGCCCCGAGCCGCCGGGACTCAGCATGTGCTCAGCGCTCTGGGTCCCGCAGGTCTGCCAGCGCTAATGCCCAGACACTTATGCGAAACTTACTTGTGCTGAGTGCAGTTGCATGCTCCGCTAGGCGCGGGAGTTTCTGCACACACTGAACGTTCCCCTGCCAATAAAAACAGCACAGCCTCCCGCTAGCTTCCCCCAAAAAGAATAATGTCTGATTCCCAGGCGTGATTCTTTTATATATATATATATATTTAATTTTGATGTGATATTGGTAGAGAGATCCTAAATGATAAACATCTGAAGCTACTTAGAAAAGCTGATATGTGAATAAAAACTGCAGTACTTTGTGTTATTTATTGGCAAGGGCACCAGAAAGTGTCATTCAACTTTTATTATAATTTTCTTCCTCCAGACTGGCTTAATTTTAAATTGTAAATTAAATTGTATTGTAATTTAAGATTGGAGTCTCTTGGTAATAGGCTAGGTATAACTGTCTAATAATTTTCAGAGGTCAGTGGATAAGAAATTTACTGTATACAGACCTCAATACCTACGTGACTTTTAGCAAGTCATTTGGTTCCCAAGCCTCAGTTTCTTCATCTTTAAAAGGAAGCTAGTGATAAGCAGCCCTACCCTTATTGGACTGCCTTGAATATCAAATGAAATTCGGCAAATGAAAGCTGGATGTTCGATGCTATTACTAAATGCCAGTAATAAGATAACTATCTGAATCTGTTTTGATGGAGTCAACATTTAACCTTGACCACTGCCAACTTGCTAGGGGATATTGCATTCTTTGGTTCTATTACAGTTTACTTTGTCAGCTTCCTGACATTCAGCTTTTTCCTGACCCTTAATTGAACATTTCCCCAAACCACTATCTTCACCCCTCTCTCTCCTACCTATTGACTCTCTTTGAACAGATGTACTTTCACAACTTTCTCTAACACATCTCTGTGGCATTGTTCCTGACCAGACTTTTTGCCAGTGTTCCATTCATTTATCTAAATTTCAGCGAGGATGTTATCAATTGAAAATCAACTTCTTTAGCAACCCTGTCAATTCATTGTTCCCCCAAGGATGCCAGAGCATCCCCTTCCAGTACCAGAGCAGGACTATCCTCTCCGTCACTTAACTCCAGACACACGGAAGAGCAGGTTTACTGAACTGCCAGCTGTCATAACTAGTGTGCTTCTGTTGTTTGTCTTATCATTCTCACACCAATATTCCGATCATTCTCATTATGATTACCTTTGTAACAACCTCCTCTCTTACAGGTTATTCTGATACCTGTCCAACCTTTCCAATCATGAAAACTAAAATTAAAATATCTTTTTCATTATTTCACTCCCTTTCTCAAAAATCTAAAAGGGCTTCCTACTGACTGTGGAATTAAGATTAAATCTGATGTCTTCCGTCTTTCAAGCCTTTCTTTGAATCTCACTTAAGCATACCCCTCCTGATTCCCCACCACTTCCTGCTCATCTTGCCTGACCGTCACCCCATGATCTCTTGCTCATGCTCTGCCCATGCCCTTCTCCTGACTTTTGCTCCTACTATCTACCCTCCCCTGTCCATCCCTTGGCTCTTGGGCAGTTCCTGCCTCTGAGCATGCTTAAGAAACTCTTGACATTCCTTTTTCAAAAAGTATGCATACGTGTATTTTTCCAGTTTTATTGAAAAATAACTGATATACATCACTAAGTTTAAGGTGTACAGCATGATGGTTTGACTTGCACATACTGTAGAATGATTACCATAGTAAGTTTAGTTAACATCCATTTTGTTAACACAACATAGAAAGAAAAGAAAAAAAATTTCTCCTTGTGATGAGAACTTAGGACATACTCTATTAACAATTTTCGCACACATCATAAAACCATGTTAATTATAGTTATCATGTTGTACATTACATTGCTATACTTATTTTTCATATAACTGGAAATTTAAAACTTTTGATCATCTTCCTCCAATTCTCCTCCCATGCTCTGTCTTCAGTAACTGTAAATCAGATCTCTTTTTTCTATGAGTTTGGTATTTTTGTTTTTAGATCCCACATATAAGGAAATCATACATTATTTGTATGCCTCTGAAGTGTTCACTCAGTATAATGCCTTCAAATATCATCCATGTTGTGAATGGTAGGATTTCCTTGCTTTTTAATGGCTGAATAATATTCCATTGTATATATTCATCCACAGCTTCTTCGTTCATTCATCTGTTGATGGACAACTAGGTTATTTCCATGTGTTGGCTATTTTACATGTATAAATAATGTGAACATGGGGGTACAGATATCTTTTCGAGCTAATGTTTTCATTTTCTTTGTATATATCCCTAGAAATGTAATTGTTGAATCATATGGTAGTTCTATTGTTAATTTTTTGAGGAATTATGGTACCTTTTTATAATACAGGTTTCTGGGTTCCACCTTACCTTCCAGAGAAACGTTTTGGAGTTGGCCTAGGAATCCAAGATCTAACAAGCATTCTGAAAAATTCTGAAGCAAGTGTCTTAAAGACCAAATTTCCTGCTCAGAGTGGTTTTGTTTTTCTCCTTTTGCCTATTTGCATAAACCAATTCAAATTTCTTATACTCTTAAATTTCACTCTTACCTTGACTGACAGCCTTACCTCATCCAACACTAAGGAAACAAAATCATTAAGAGAAATTCCTCTATTTTGCAGTCATTTACCTCTGTCTGAAATCAGATCCTTTTCTCTCCTCTGCTTAAAACCTGCCAAGGGTTTCCCATCACAATGAGACAAAATCCATGCTCCTTAAACTCAATGCCAAGCCTCTGCCTCTCTCTGAAATTGCATTCCTCACTCACCAGCTCTGTTCCAGCCACACTGACCTTCTTTCTGTTCCTTAACTGGAGTCACACTTGTTTAGTTATTGCTCTAGTTTTCCTCTGTTAAATATTTTCTATAGGTCACCCCTTACCTGTCTCCTCAAGATTCAGGTCTCAGACCCACTGTTATTCTTCTCTGACTCTCTCACTCCTACCTGAAGTAGCTCCTGCCCCAAGTCACTCTATCACATAACCATGTTCTTTTTTCCACAGAGCACCTATCATCATATAAAAACCTCCTAATTTATTTACTTGTTTGTTCCCTTACCAGGCCATGAGAGCAAGGCCTTTATTTGTCTTATTGCCTGATGAATCCCCAGCATTTGCACATATCTAGGAATTCAGTAAGAAAGTTCCATTTTCTTCTATAACAATGAAAGTATCCTTCTTCCTGACAAAAGTCGGATCCTCTTTCTGTATTCATGATCACAATCCATCCTGTCTTTCCCATGCAAAGACTTTACCTCTGCAGATATCCCCTGTCTTGTCTCATCCATTTGTATCTCTCCCTTGGATGATCCCCACCAGCAGTTAAATATGCCCCAGGGCATCCTTTCTTTGGTTGCGGGAAGAAGCTTCTCATGATCCAGTGGCGTTCCACTTTTTTGTCCTTTTTCTCGTCTTTCTCAGCAAAAATTCTCATTGACTACTTTCTCACACTTACTTTTGTCATTAATCCTCCCCAGACAGGATTCTTTCTATACTGTTGTCTTGAAGCTATTCTCATCAAGGTCAGTACTGACCTTCTGCTAACAAATCCAATGGTCATTTTTCTATCTTTACCTTTCTCAGTCTTTCAGCAAAAGCTGACTGACTTCTTCCTCTTGAAACAGTTTTCATTATCATCTTCCAAAACAAGACATTCTTACCTATTTGCTCTATTTTTACCTATTTTCTCCTATTTTTACCTATTTTCTCTGGTTACCTTTAGTCTCTTTTGCCCTATCTCTAATATTTTTAGAGGGTCTTAGGGTTTAGTCCTGGGCCTCTTCTATTTTCCTCCATACTTTCTTCCTAAGAGAGCTATCCAGTCTCATGACTTTAAATACTATTTATATGTTGATGACTCATATGTATTATCTGTAGCCCTGAGCTCTCTCCTGAGAGGCAAATTTGCGCATGCAATTGCATTTACATCTTTATGTCCACTGAGTATGTTAAATGCACCAAGTCTAAAGTGGAACCAATTCTATACATTCCCCACAACACACACATGAGCGCGCGGGCACACACACACACATACACACACACACACAGACACAGGTCCATTCTAATCTCAATACATTGTATTACCATCAACCAAGTAGCTCAAATCAAAAGCTTAAAAGCCATTTATTAGGTTTTTCCTGGTGGTCCAGTGGTTAAAACTCTGTGTTCCCAACTCAGGGGGCTTTGGTTTGATCCCTGGTCAGGGAACTAGATCCCACATGCATCAAATAAGTCCCAGTGTAGTCAAATAAATGAATAAATAAAATAAATTTTGTTTAAAGAAGCCTGGAGCCATTACTGAATTCTCCCATTCCCTTAGCCCCACATCTAGTACAATAGAGTCCTACCAATTTTATTTCTATAATATATTCCTAGTTTATCTGTTTCTCACTGTCTCCTTGTATCTAAGCTTTATTTTATTTGGTCCAGTCTACTTCAATAGCCTCCAGACTGCACTCCCTACTTCTGAAAGTAAAAGTCCAGTCCATTCTCCATCCAATTACCAGACTATTCTTTTTAAAAGTTAAACTAGATCACATGACTCTCTTGCTTGAATTCTCCAATGACATCCACCCAAAAGAACATGGTGACATCCTACTGTAGACTAAGAAGCCCTGTGCAATTCTTCCTGCTGGGCTTTCTAGCTTCATCCCATTCCACTCTGATCACCAAATTCCAGCCACACTTGCCTTTTGTCTTTGTGACCCCATGGACTATAGCCCACCAGTCTCCTCTGTCCATCAGAATTCTCCACGCAGGAATACTGGAGTGGGTAGCCATGCCCTGGGATCTTATCAACCCTAAGATCGAACCCAGGTCTCCCACATTGCAGGCAGATTCTTTACCATCTGAGCTACCAGAGAAGCCCTAGTCTATCCCTAAGGCATAGCAAATCCATCCCTGATCTTAGGCTTCTGCCTAAAATGCTTTTACCCAGCACTTTTACCTTGCTGACACCTTCTTATCCTTCAGTCATAACTCCAGTGTCTATTCGTCATAGGTCTTCCTTAATCATCATAACTGAAGTTGTATGCCATCCTGTCTCCTTTTCCCAGTCCATTACATTTTGATACATAATTCTGTTTATTTCCTTTATATATCATCTATTTATTTATAGTCTATCTCCCTCTATTTTAATATAAATTCCATGAAGGTGAGAACCTTGTGTCTAATGTTCACTGATGCATAGTCTGTGTTTAAGACAGTATCTTGGTTAATATGCACACTGGTCATTCAAAAATTATCAAATAGTGAGGAAACCCAGTGTTTTGATATTTTATCATAATAATTCTCATTATCTATAATATTTTCTCCTCCTACCTGCTATCTGTCTTAAATTTCAGGTTTATTTTCATTATCCTATATATTTGTTCCTTATTCATTTCAAATGGACTTCTAAGCCAGTTCAGGTAAATCTCCTTAAACACAAATAAAGAATTAGATATATTTTTGTTCTCTAGAAACTCCTTTGCATACTTAGTTTTAGCATGGTTTATGTGATGTATATGTCAATATTTTGTCACTATCTTCTATTTTAGATCCTGTCATTATTTATACTGATGTTTAGTCCTGATTTTAAAAAGATGTGAAGAGGATCCAACTTAAGAAAAATAATGTTATTTAATGGTTCATAGATAACATTCCCTTTTCTTATGTGGAAAACAGCATTTTGGAATTTCTGTCCTCTGACCTGGGATTTTGATAATTTCATTACTAATAAAAGCTGAAAAGTGAAAGTGTTAGTTGCTCAGTCAAGCATGACTCTTTGTAACCCCATAGACTGTAGCACCCAGGCCCCTCTGTCCATGGAATTTTTCAGGCAAGAATACTGGAGTGGGCTGCCATTCCTTTCTCCAGGGGATCTCCCCAACCCAAGGATAGACCTTAGGTCTCCTGCATTGCAGGCAGATTCTTTACCATTTGAGCCACAAGGGAAGCCCTACTAATAAGAGTTGGTGTTCCCCAAAAGAGAGAAAATTCCTAAGTCTCTTTGAAGATAAGAATTTCCTAATATTTCTCATCCAGGAAGTGTGATTCTTACTTAATTTACCCCAAATGTCATGTTATAAAGTAACTTATATATTTTGCTTCTCCAAGATCTTGGTTGCATCTTAGTCCATGTCATCACTACTGAATAAATCTTGTAAATTCAGACAGGTTTTCAGCTTTTGGAATTATTTAGGGTTGTTCTTATTCACATTGGGTGTGTATAGGTTAAATCATTTGATTAGGGTGAATTGATACAAATCATGACAGGGTTGTGAAGTTGGTATTCACTGAGGTCAAATCCTGACTTTCCCCATAGAGTCTTGCTGTTTTGCAAAAGTATGTGCTTGAAGACATTTGTAGGTGTTAATGGAGGAAAACAGAGGAATTGAGAAAAGCAACAGGAGACCTACGGTGTGACATGAGTCCCAACAGTAAAGGCTATTCTTAGGTCCTGTCGACCAGTTCAGTCACTCACTTGTGTCTGACTCTTTTGTGACCCCATGGACTGCAGCATGTCAATCTTCACTGTCCATCATCAACTCCCAGGGCTTGCTCAAACTCATGCCCACTGAGTTGGTGATGCCATGCAACCATCTCATCCTCTGTTATCCACTTCTCTTCCTGTCTTCAATCTTCCTTAGCACCAGGGTCTTTTCCAAAGAGTTGGTTCTTCCTATCAGGTAGCCAAAGTATTGGAGCTTCAGCTTCAGCATTAGTCCTTCCAATGAATATTCAGGACTCATTTCCTTTAGGATGGACTTGTTGGATCTACTTGCAGTCCAAGGGATTGTCAAGTGTATTCTCCAACACCATAGTTCAAAAGCATCAATTCTTCAGTGCTCAGCTTTCTTTATAGTCCAATTCTCACATCCTCACATAAATACTGGGAAAACCATAGCTTTGACTATACAGAACTTTGTCAGCAAAGTAATGTCTCTGCTTTTTAATATGCTGTCTAGGTTAGTCATAGCTTTTCTTATAAGGAGCAAGCGTCTTTTAATTTCATGGCTGCAGTCATCATCTGCAGTGATTTTGGAGCCCAAGAAAATAAAGTCTCTCACTGTTTCCATTGTTTCTGCATCTATTTGCCATGAAATGATGGGACCAGATGCCATGATCTTCATTTTTTGAATGTTGAGCTTTAAGCCAGCTTTTTGTCTCTTGTCTTTCACTTTCATCAAGAGGCTTTTTAGTTCCTCTTCACTTTCTGCCATAAGGGTGGTGTCATCTGCATTCCTGAAGTTATTGATATTTCTCCCAGCAATCTTGATTCCATCTTGTGCTTCATCCAGCCCAGCATTTTCATGATCGACTCTGAATATAAGTTAAATAGGCAGGGTAACATTATACAGCATTGACATACTCCTTTCCCAGTTTGGAACCAGTCTGTTGTTCCATGTCCTGTTCTAACTGCTGCTTCTTGACCTGCATACAGATTTCTCAGGAGACAGGTAAGGTGGTCTGGGATTCCAATTTCTTTAACAATTTTCCAAAGTTTGTTGTGATCCACACAGTCAAAGGCTTTGGCATAGTCAATAAAGAAAAACTAGATGCTTTATTGGAACTCTCTTGCTTTTTCTATGTTCCAGTGGATGTTGGCAATTTGATCTCTTGTTCCCTTGCCTCATAAATCCAGCTTGAACATTTGGAAATTCTTAGTTCAGGTACTGTTGAAGCCTGGCTTGGAGAATTTTGAGCATTACATTGCTAGGGTGTGAGATGAATGCAACTGTGCAGTAGTTTGAGCCTACTTTGGCATTGCCTTTTTTTGGGATTGGAATGAAAACTGACCTTTCCCAGTCCTGTGGCCACTGCTGAGTTTTCCAAATTTGCTGGCATATTGAGTGCAGCACTTTCACAGCATCATCTTTTAGGACTTGAGACAGCTCATCTGAAATTCCATCACCTCCACTAGCTTTGTTCATAGTGATGCTTCCTAAGGCCCACTTAACTTCCGAATCCAGGATGTCTGTCTCTAGGTGAGTGACCACATCATTGTGGTTATCTGGGTCATTAAGATCTTTTTTTGTGTAGTTCTTCCTTGTATTCTTGCCACCTCTTCTTAATATCTTCTGCTTCTGTTAGGTCGATACCATTTCTGTCCTTTATTTTGCCCAATTTTGCATGAAATTTTCCCTCAGTATCTCTCATTTTCTTGAAGCAACATCTACTCTTCTCATTCTGTTGTTTTCCTCTATTTCTTTGCATCAATTGCTGAGGAAGGCTTTCGTATCTCTCCTTGGTATTCTTTGAAACTCTGCATTCAGATGAGTATATCTTTCCTTTTCTCCCTTGCTTTTCACTTTTTTTCTTTTCTCAGCTATTTGTAAGGCCCCCTCAGGCAATCATTTTGCCTTTTTGCATTTCTTTTTCTTGGAGATGGTCTTGATCACTGCCTCCTGTACAATGTCACAAACCTCTGTCCATAGTTCTTCAGGGATTCTATCATATCTAATCCTTTGAGTATATTTGTCACCTCTACTGTGTAATCATAAGGGATTTGATTTAGGTCATACCTGAATGGTCTAGTGGTTTTCCCTACTTTCTTCAATTTAAGTCTGATTTTTGCAATAAGGAGTTCATGATCTGAGCCACAATCAGCTCCCGGTCTTGTTTTCGCTGAGGGTATAGAACTTCTCCATTTGAGATGCAAAGAGTATAATCAATCTGATTTCAATATTGACCATCTGATGATGTCTGTGTGTAGTACCATCTCTTGTACTGTTGGAAGAGGGTGTTTATTATGACCAGTGCATTCTCTTGGCAAAACTAAAGGCTAAATTTGCCTGTTACTCCAGGTATCTCTTGACTTCCTACTTTTGCATTCCAGTCCCCTATTATGAAAAGGACATCTTTTTTTGGTATTAGTTCTGGAAGGTCTTGTAGGTCATCATAGAACCGTTCCACTTCAGCTTCTTTGGCATTGTGGTTGGGGATTACTTGAATTACTGTGGTATTGAATGGTTTGCCTTGGAAATGAACAGAGACCATTCTGTCATTTTTGAGAATGCACCCAAGTACTGCATTTCAGACTGTTATGTTGACTATGAGGGTGACTCCATGTCTTCTAAGGGATTCTTGCCCACAGTAGTAAATATAATGGTTATCTGAATTAAATTCTCCCATTCCAGGCCATTTTATTTCACTGATTTTTAAAATGTCGATGTTCACTCTTGCCACATCCTGTTTGATAACTTCCAATTTTTCTTAATTCATGGACCTAATATTCCAGGTTCCTGTGCAATATTGTTCTTTACAGCATCAGACTTTATTTTCATCACCAATCACATCCCCAACTAGGTGGTCCTTTAGCTTTGACTCAGTCTCTTCATTCTTTTTGGAGTTATTTCTCCACTCTTCTCCAGTAGCATATCGGGCACCTACTGACCTTGGGATTTCAGCTTTCACTGTCTTATCTTTTTGCCTTTTCATACTCTTTATGGAATTCTCAAGGCAAGAATACTGAAGTGGTTTGCCATTCCCTTTCCCAGTGGACAACGTTTTGTAAGAACTCTCCCTATGTCCTACACAGTATGGCTCATAGTTTCCTTGAGTTAGACAAGGTTGTGGTCCATGTGAACAGCTTGGTTAGTTTTCTGTGGTTGTGGTTTTCATTCTCTCTGCCCTCTGAGGGATAAGGATAAAAGGCTTATGGAAGCTTCCTGATGGGGGAGACTGACTGTGGGGGAAACTGGGTCTTGTTCTGGGTCTTGTTCTGATGGGTGGGGCCATGCTCAGTAAATCTTTAATCCAATTGTCTGTGCATGGGCGGGGCTGTGTTCCCTCCTTGTGGTTTGGCCTGTGCCTCCACTCCTGTCTGTATAACTCCACCAATAGAAGTGTTGGCTACAAAAAGGCTGGATCCAGCTATAACCTTGGGAGGTCTGTGTTTCCCTTTGTGTCAGTTAGTCCATGTTTGTTCTTTGACTTGCACCTGTAACTGTTTCAGATTTGTTTGAAAAAGGAGATTTATAGATTTGATATTCAAATATACCATCATTCTGGAGTTGAAACTTGAACTGTCTTTCATATCTAGAATAATTCTTTTCAACATACATTCTTAAGCAACAGGGCATTACAGTTTTTTTCTCATCTCCTAGAATAAGACTTGTTTCTTTTTCATCATCATAATCACAATTACTTTAAGTCACAGGGACATATCTTGAAACAACTATCTCCTTTTATCTGGTACCCATCAGAAAGTATTTACTAAATGCTTTTGGGGGCATATTACTCCATTAGGTTAATGGAAAAAATAATGAAGAATAAACAACAATCCTATTTTCTCCTTGCTAGGACCTAAAGATTTAAAGACTAAAATAGGAATGTTAATTCATAAAAGTAATTTTGGAGGTTCTTTCATGAGATGAGCTCACAAGATCTGATATACTTGATATACTTGTTTCCTGTGATATCGCAGAAAAGTTATTATACCATTTTAGTTTTTATTTATGAGATTTTGTAAAGGTGGAACTTCAGGGTCTTTATGGAATTTTATTAAAAATTATTTTATCCAGTTCTTTTTCTGAAGCCTGTCATAAAAAGTCTTTGAACTCCTGAGCTTGTTTCTCAGTATATGCATTCATACTGTAAGATACATTTTCTTTGACCACCTCCCCCAAATATCTACATATTAGATTCAATTTTTAAAGATCAAATTTGTCATTGTAACTGGTGACCATACAGAAGCACAGTAGAGATTTTAGCCTCTCTTAGTTTTGATATTCCTGTGATCTTTGTCTCTAGGTCAGTGTAAATTCCTGCCAAGGTATCCTTTCGCTAAGCCTAAAATTCAGAGTGATCAGTCTGAGTTTGCTGTTGGCAAAACTTGGGAATATGAGTGCCTTCCTGGGTATTTCAAGAAGTCATTCATTGTCACCTGCCTAAAGACCTCCAAGTGGTCAAATGCTCAGGAATTCTGTAAACGTGAGTAATCTGTAATAGAAGAATCTTTGAGTCTATAGCATGTCTCTATGGGCTAACCTGTAATTTTTGAGATAAAAGATAAGAAAATTAGTCAGTAATCTCAAATGAATGAGTTCCTAGGTTCTCCATGTTTTCTTTTACTCTTAAGGGTTTTAGTTATTGGGTATTGGAGTTAAATCATCACAGCTGTCCAACTCTGTTTATCCTATAATCTCCATGACTTTGTTGTATGGTCTCTGTACTGTGTTACAGTGATCTTAAAAATTAGTATATTAGTATATACTAAAGAAATAAAGAAAGTTGCTCAGTTGTGTCTGACTCTTTGCGACCCCATGGACTGTAGCCTACCAGGCTTTTCTGTCCATGGGATTTTCCAGGCAAGAATATTGGAGTGGGTTGCCATTTCCTTCTCCAGGAGATCTTCCCGACCCAGGGATTGAACCCGAGTCTCCCGCCTTGTAGGCAGATGCTTTACCATCTGAGCCACCAGGGAAGTCAGTATATACTAATATATATATATAATGTATAAACTAATTCTAATATTAGTTACACCTCAATCTTACCCAATTCAAGAAATATATTTGAGTAATCAAGAATATATTTGAGTAATCACTAGGTATAAAGCATTAAGTAATCAAGAATATATGTGAGTAATAACTAGGTATAAAGCATTAAGCTAGATGGTGGGGTTGGGGAGATATATATAAATTAATCTGCTAGTCTCTGTCTTTGGGGAACTCCTATACTATTTGTAGAGACTGGCTTTTAAGCAAACAGTGTGCTTTGGTATATTTTTTTATATTTATAGAGATAAAATTATATGACATCACAGAGAAGTAAATAGGTGCTATCTAGGAGAACAGGGACATCTGGGTATTACTGACAGAAAAAACCGCATATGTCAACATATAAAGATATGGAAGAACATGATGTCTTTGAAAAATAGAAAGTAGAAAAAAATATTGTGGTTGGAACACAAGGTTCGTGGTGAGAAACAGTAAATGATGAGGACTGGAACTTAACTGTGGTGGGCCATACATTTTTTTTCCAATGAACATTGGTAAGTGATTGTAAGTTTTTTAATGTGGGGAGTGGCATGACCGCATTTGTGATTCTGAATGATAATGTGTGTAGTGGCATAAAATATATACTGGACCAGTGGCAACCAATATTAGAAAGGTAAATTTTATTACTCAGTGATTTAATGAGAGATTTTAGTAGTAGCAAAATAATTGGTTTGGAGAGAGATATCTGGAATCTAGTCATGAAAACTTGATGATCAATTGAATTAAGGACAGGTGGTAAACAATGAGCTACAGAAAGGAAATGATAACTTTTTTTTTTTTTTAAAGCCACAAGACTTGCTAGATGTTGCCATCAACTGAGAGTATGAAAGGGGGAAGTAGAGACTATAAATTACAGTACCTGGTGGCTCAGAGGGTAAAGCATCTGCCTGCAATGCAGGAGACCTTGTTTGATCCCTGTGTCAGGAAGATCCCCTGGAGAAGGAAATGGCAACCCACTCCAGTACTCTTGCCTGGAAAATCCCATGGACAGAGAAGCCTGGTAGACGACAGTCCATGGGATCACAAAGAGCCGGGACTCTGATGCTGGGAGGAATTGGGGGCAGGAGGAGAAGTGGACGACAGAGGATGAGATGGCTGGATGGCATCACGGACTTGATGGACATGAGTCTGAGTGAACTCCGGGAGTTGGTGATAGACAGGGAGGCCTGGCATGCTGCGATTCATGGGGTCGCAAAGAGTCAGACACTACTGAGCAACTGAACTGAACTGAGAGACTATAAATTATGGTTGACCACAAATAGTATTGCTTAGAAATATAGACTACATGTTTTAAACAAATAGTGTTATGGAGTTGAAAGTTTTCTAAATGTCCAAAATTTCTTTGCATAAGCATGGGTAGGCTACTCAGCAAGTCCAATCACATTGGAATTTAATAAAAGCAGAAAAAAATTCCCAAAATCCCAATCCCAATTTTTTTTTTTCTGTTTTGTTCTCCCTTGTAGGTAAATCATGTACGGTTCCTAAAGAACTCCTCCATGGCTCTGTTCACACCCCTCAGGGTATCGTGTTTGGGGCAACAATTACATTTTCTTGTGACAAAGGGTGAGTTGGCAGGAGACATATACAGAGTACATGTATATTAGAACAGTAGTTTAAATGGAAATCATTTGTCTTCCAAAAAAAAAAAAAGATATGAGTAATTGCCACCCACCCTTGAAAATAGATAAATAAAAAGAGAATCACCTCTTTGATATGCTCCAGGGAGAACTGTTTAGGATGACCCACTAGAGAGGATCCCTAGAAGAGAAAAAATTTGCACTACTCCTCTTCCAATTTTAAATCTTCAGTGTTAGTGACCAGGAGATCAAATTTCATTTGTCTTTAGATCGTTGAATCTTATGTATGTGTCCATAGTGTTTCACCATTACTTTCACTGTGATATTCTATTCTTTGCCGTTCTTTCAGTGGAAAAAGATCTAATCTTTTCTAAAATGTTCAGCTGGGAGATGATCACTCATCTCTTTATCTTTAGATATCGACTCATTGGTGACTCATCCGCTATGTGTACTATCTTAGACAATACGGTAACCTGGGATAAGGACCAACCCCTTTGTGAATGTGAGTAGAATTTTCCTTCTTGAGGGAAAGTGAGCATCTACACATCAAAATAAGTACCCAGGAAGGTTACATTTGTTTTGAGCAGATCTGGACACAAATCTGTGATTTATTTTCTTCCATGCCCCTGATCCCACTACCCTTTCTTTTGCTTACTGTACCTTTATGGTAAGTTAGTTCACAGTGAATAACTGCTCAAGTCTAACATATGCCACGAGACTCCACACTGCCAGCTTAAACCTATGCAGAATGTATCTCACTCTAAGTACCTTTTGTAAGAGTTTATCTGTACTCTGGGAGTGAGGACTGGTGACTAAGTCATATTTAGGGGGTTTTATTAAGCCAGTTCCATGTATCTTCCTACCTTGATACTTTCCATTTAGAACCATCTTTGAGATGAGCTTACAGAATTTCAGCAATATGGGTTAATTGTAGGTGAAGTGGAAATTTGTTTTGCAAGAGTTAAGACAAAATTCCCAGAAGATATAACATTTATTTTTTAATTTCTTTTCTTTTGATTTTAATTGGAGTCTAATCACTTTACAATATTGTGGTGGTTTTTGCCATCCATTGACATGAATCAGCCATAGGTATACATGTATTCCCCATCCTGATCCTCCTCCCACCTCCCTCCCCATCCTATCCCTCAGGGTCATCCCAGTGCACTAGCCCCAAGCACCCTGTCTCATGCATCGAACCTGGACTGGCAATGTGTTTCACATATAACAATATACATGTTTCAATGCTATCCTCTCAAATCATCCCACCCTCACCTTCTCCCACAGATTTCAAAAGACTGTTCTATACATCTGTGTCTCTTTTGCTGTCCCACATATAGGGTCATCGTTACCATCTTTCTAAATTCCATATATATGCATTAGTATACTGTATTGGTGTTTTTCTTTCTGGCTTACTTCACTCTGTATAATAGGCTCTAGTTTCATCCACCTCATTAGAACTAATTCAAATGCATTCTTTTTAATGGCTGAGTAATACTCCATTGTGTATATGTACCACAGCTTTCTTATCCATTCATCTGCCAATGGACATCTAGGTTGCTTCCGTGTCCTGGCTATTATAAACAGTGCTGAGATGAACATTGGGGTACACATGTGTCTTTCAATTCTGCTTTCCTCCATGTGTATGCCCAGCAGTGGGATTTCTGGGTCATATCCAGTTCTAGTTCCAGTTTTTTAAGGAATCTCCACACTGTTCTCCATAGTGGCTGTACTAGTTTGCATTCCCACCAACAGTATATGAGGGTTCCGTTTTCTCTGCACCCTCTCTAGCATTTATTGCTTGTAGACTGTTTGATAGCAGCCATTCTGACTGGTGTGAGATGGTACCTCATTGTGGTTTTGATTTGCATTTCTCTGATAATGAGTGATGTTGAGCGTCTTTTCATGTGTTTATTACAGAAGATATAACATTTAAATGCCTTCTCTCTTTTCCTACCTACCACACCACCAAAGCTATTCCTTGTGAGCCACCCCCAACCATCTCTAATGGAGACTTTCACGGCAGCAATAGAGAACACTTTTACTATGGAATGGTGGTTACTTATCAGTGCCATGTTGGACAGAATGGGAAAAAGCTGTTTGACCTCTTGGGTGAGAAGTCAATATATTGCACCAGCAAAGACAATCAAGTTGGCATCTGGAACAGCCCTCCCCCTCAGTGTATTCCTGTAGTCAAATGCCCAATTCCAGAAGTTGAAAATGGAGCTATGGAATCTGGATTTAGGCTTTCATTTTCCTTAAATGATTCTGTGATGTTTAAGTGTAAGCCTGGCTTTACCATGAAAGGCAGCAACACAGTATGGTGCCAACCAAACAGCAAATGGAATCCTCCACTGCCAAAGTGCTTCAAGGGTGAGTTGGGTTGCAACTTTGGGAATCTAGAAATAAAATGAGATTTTGGGAGAGATAGATGTAGGATACCTATGAGAAGAGGATGATAAAGGCAGTGTATGTTGTTGGATATCCTGGTTAAAGAATTTAAAAGTAGCTAGGCAAAGATTCATAAATTTTCTAAAATATATTTATTACAATACTACATACATATAGGTATACAACAGCTTTTCTACTATGCTTGGTAAAGGCTTGAGAAAGAACAGCAGCAATAGCAACAAAAAAGAGATGGAGAAATTGAAAAACATAAACTAAGTGAAATGGGAGCACTGAATATGAAATAGAAAAGGTGCAACAAACTAGATAAAAGTAAGAGATCATCATATAGTCCAGTTGTTTTTAAACATATCTGCTCATTAGAAACACAATAAATAAATTTATATTAAAAAAAAAAAAAGAAACACACCTGGAGCTCTGGAGAGAAAAGTAGCAATACCTGGACATTTTTATTTTTCAAAAAAAAAAAAAATTCCAAAATAATTCTGCTATGTATCTG
The DNA here is from genome assembly GCF_023091745.1 of Budorcas taxicolor. Taxonomy (NCBI): domain Eukaryota; kingdom Metazoa; phylum Chordata; class Mammalia; order Artiodactyla; family Bovidae; genus Budorcas; species Budorcas taxicolor. The sequence goes on from NC_068925.1 coordinate 7,219,367, forward strand.
GATTTTAAAAAGTAAATTCAAGTTTTTCTATTAAATAGTAGTTTTAGTGATATAGAATTCTGTTATTTTCTGTTGACCAATCATGATACAGTGGTATTAAGTGAATAATAGTTGCATAATCACAATAGTAAAAGATGTTTATCAGTTTTCACAATCAATAGCTAGACAAAAATTTAAAGATAATTATAATTTTATCATGGAAACATGATTAACCTAACAATATAAAATAATTACATATGATTTGGGGGCTTAAATAGGATGATGTGGTAAGTGGGAAAAAAAAGAATTTAAAAGTAAACTTTGAAAGTAGTATCTAAATGTTGAAGAGATGAGAAATTTACTATATTCTGGGACAGAGCTAGATATACATTAATTTAGGGGTGTTGGAGAAGACTCCTGAGAGTCCCTGGACTGCAAAGAGATCCAACCAGTCCATTCTGAAGGAGATCAGCCCTAGGTGTTCTTTGGAAGGAATGATGCTGAAGCTGAAAGTCCAGTACTTTGGCCACCTCATGCGAAGAGTTGACTCATTGGAAAGACTCTGATGCTGGGAGGGATTGGGAGCAGGAGGAGGAGGGGATAACGGAGGATGAGATGGCTGGATGGCATCACCGACTCCATGGATGTGAGTTTGAGTGCACTCCGGGAGTTGGTGATGGACAGGGAGGCCTGGCGTGCTGCAATTCATGGGGTCGCAAAGAGTCGGACACGACTGTGCGACTGAGATGAACTGAACTGAACTGAGGGGAAATCAGAAGACGCTTTGAAAAAAAAAAAGAAAAGAAAAGAAAAAAAGCAGATAGTACCAGAGCCAATGATCAAAGATTTTTATATGATTAAAATTGTATGTAGTTAGATTTTATTTAAATGAGGATAAAATAAACTCTTTAATCCCATTAGCCAGGCCAGTGGGGAAAATTGACTGATCAGAATTTGATTCAAATTACTATAAACTTTATACATTCTCCTATTGAAAAATGTAGCCTTTATGGAATAAGGTTAGAATTAAGATTGAGTCACTCCCCCCATTTCCCCTCTTTCCCCTACTTTTATTGAGAAATGCCCAACTTAGTAGAAACCTGGCACCATTGGGAGTTCCTTCCCCAAGACTTAGACGCTTCATCAGTGGTGTGGGGACCAGGAAGAAAGGGGAGATTTTGGTGGTTAAAAAAAAAAAAAAAAAAAAGGCATTATAATAGTTTGATTCCCTTGGCTACAGTATTAGTGAGAGGACATCCATTTAAATAAAACAGGAAAATGATGAGGAGGGGTCATATTTCCTGGCATAGGTCGAGATACAGAGGAGATAGATGCAAAGTTCATCATGTCTAAAATATGTAGCATATAGCAGCCCCACTCTGTCTCACCCAAAAGAGTGTCTTCCTTACACTTAGGAGGGCTGACATGACCACCTTCATCCAATTCCTGCCAACCCTAGATTGGCTTAGGCTGTAGAGAAGAAAGTTGTTATTTTAGGAATAACAGGCCTCTGGTCCTGTTCTCTTCTCAGGGTGTCTACCACCTCCACATACCCACCATGGTAATTATAACCAATTGGATGAGGAATTCTTTGCAGTTGGACAGGAAGTGTTCTACAGCTGTGAGCCTGGCTACACTCTCATTGGAACTAACCCTATACAGTGTACATCCCTGGGAACGTGGAGCCATCTAGCACCCAAATGTGAAGGTGCATAAAGGTCTATTTCATCTCAAGGAAACTCAGTTGTTTCCTGACTCTTTATGTGCCAGCCTTGTTTCTTTTTTCCTAGTGAAATCATGTGATGACATTCCAAACCAACTTCTCAATGGTCGTGTGATAGCTCCTCCTAATCTCCAGCTTGGGGCAGAGGTTTCATTTGTTTGTAATAAAGGGTGAGTGCAAAGTAATCCATAGCTATTCATTGCAAAGTATGATCTTTAAAGACAGTTATATTTCTTTGCCTCTGATTTTCTCTCTCCTTTTCTTTACCTTTTATGATTAAGAATTCTGTTATTAAAAGAATCCCATTTATTTTCTCCAAATGTGTGCATGGTCAGCCAAAGTTGGGAATTGTCCTCTCATCATTTGCAAAAGCAAAGATTAGGCTCAGAAGTTAAGGTTTCTTTTATGGAGACTGAATGGATGTTGAGGGTTCTGTAAGAGGGACTCTGAAGTGAGCTTAGGAAACAAAGTCTTTGATGTTTTCTTCACTAGGAACTAAGGTTGTTTCCTTCTAATGGTCAAGAAAATCTTAACATTTGGATGCTGAAGATTAAAGCAAGAACTCAAGAAAAGAACAGACCATGAGGACTGTTTGCTCTGTGTTTTTAGCTGGTCTGAAGTCTTCACATAACTTAGCTAATTCGCAATCTTGGACTTTTTCCTTAAGGAAAATTCTTAAGAAAATAGACCCCATACCACACTCTTGAATGAAGTGTTTAGTTTCCATGTAATGGAGAATTAGTTTATTCTGGTGATAATTTGCTGCCCCTTATTGTTTAAGGTACCGTTTAAATGGCCAGTCTTCTAGTCAGTGTGTCTCAGAAGGAATGAGAGTACTATGGAGTAATAAGTTTCCTGTCTGTGAACGTGAGTAGAAAGCAAACATAATCAAGTATGGATTGTGCCTCTTGATTTTTGGTGTGTTCTTATGTATTTATCAATTATAAAATCTATCAACATGTATGCTTTGAACATATATATGCCACTTTTCTGTATGTTTTAGAATGCAGGCCAAAACTAACTTTATTCAATTGACTACAAATGGTGTTGAGTATTCTATGTGTATAAAGATAAAGGCTCTCAAAAGTTACTGCAGCTGAAAATGAATAGCACTGATGCACTGACATGGTTATGCTACTTCCTCATGTGATGAGCAAATCTTGGAGCTAAATGGAAATCAACCAGAAGTTTCAGAGGTTGGCAGTTTTTCCTTTATTCTGAGACTCACTCAGGAAAAGTGTACATGTATTAACACAGCTATAAACAATTAATATTCTTCATGCCTACTAGGACAAGTAAATAAAAGATATTATTTGAAACCATTTCCCTTGGCTTCTTCAAAGGAGACAAGCATTAAAAGAAGACAATTGACTTGCAGTGAGGATGCAGTATCTTTTGTAACAGGACAGAATGTGGTCTCTGTACTTATAGCCCCAGTTGTGTTTGAAATATGTGTTGCATAATTAACATGTTCCAGGTATTGTACTTATCCTTTTTGGCTACTTTCTTACTAGATAAGGAAACTGAGGCTTAAAAAGGGTGAGACTTGCCTAAGGTCACGCAGCTATTGAATGACTGTGGGGATTTGAAACCAGGCCTATTGAGCCCAAATTGTACACATGTAATTAGTATGTCATTAACATTATTTTCAGGTACTATTTACCTTTTGTTTCATTATTAAAGTTGATTAGACACAGAACTAGTCAATAAATTCTGTTTCATTGTTATTGTTTGTTCCTAATTTTTTTTTTTGCTGAAGATAAAGAGAAAGGTAAGAATTTAGCAGCTTAGGGACAGCTCTTACCGAGTTGTTAGAATGAGTATGAATAAGAAATCAATTATACAAATTTCTAATTTATTTCTGAAACAGTGACATGACCTATATTTGGATCTTTTATCTAAATTTGAATCTTATTTTCATGATCAGTGTGACCACATATTTTCTTTCCTACTTTGCAGGAATTTTTTGTGACCCCCCTCCTTCTATCAAAAATGGACGCAATAGTTATCATTCTGGTCCTGTAGCTCTTAATGCTGTGGTGACCTACACATGTACCAGTGCCTTCCGCCTCATTGGAGAAAGACGTCTTTTTTGTATAAGTAAAGACAATGTGAATGGAATCTGGGATAAAGCTCCTCCTATCTGTGAATATTACAATAGAAATTCTGTCTGCTCTGAACCTATAATACCAGGGGGATACCGAACTAAAACATCTAGACCACCATTCAGACATGGTGATGCTGTGACATTTTCCTGTAATGCCAATTTCACCATGAAAGGAAACAAAACTGTTTGGTGCCAAGCAAATAGAAAGTGGGGTCCGACACCATTACCAACCTGTGAGAGTGGTGAGTAGAATGAAAATAAAATTGAACCAGGAGCTTGGAACTTTGCATTTATGTGCAGGTTAAGTTTGGGGTCATTCTGAAGGAAGAACAGTGTGAATGTGTAAATGGTAAGGGTGGAGGGAGGAAGCAAAGGAATGGGTGAAAATGACAGTTTCCTGTTTTTTTTTTTTTTTCTTCTTAGTTCTAGAGGGATATAAATTTTCATTCATCAATAGAGCAAATAATTTTAAAATATAATGGAAAAGTCTAACTGAACACACCTAATAATTGAATGGAATGTCTCACAACGATGGAGGCCAGAGTTAGTCCAGACTGTGGGAAGTGGATAGTTTAAACTGTCTATCTAGGGTATTGTCAAATGAAAAGAAAGGTGGGCTCTTAGAGCAAAAACACACCAAATGGATTTAAAATTTATCTATAAGAGCTGTTAATGTAGTATGGCAGAAATGATTTGCCATTCCCTTTGACTTCTATAAATACTTTCTGAGTGATCCACACTATCTTCCAAACTCATCTCCTAAGCCATAACATTTGAAATCAAGTTACTTTGAAAATGGACATGAGTTTGAGCAAACTCCAGGAGATAGTGAAGGACAGGGAAGTCTGGTATGCTGCAGTCCATTGGGTTGCAAACAGTTGGACATGACTTAGCGACTGAACAACAACTTTGAGAATAGAAACTACTGTAAGCTCTTCCTTTTCTTCTTATTTTGTTTGACTTATGTTACTTGAACTCTAAATCTGAATTTCAGTTATGTAATTATGGGATCTGGCAATATTTGACAAAAATTGTACTATCAAAATAATCAAAATATGATTCTATCTATAAAATCTTGGAGGCATTCTGAGGATAGTCACAAATGAGCTGACCATGGAAAACAATTGTGTGTGTTTGATAGTCCCTCAATCATGTCTGACTCTTTGAGACCCAAAGATTGGAGTCTGCCAGGCTCTTCTGTTCATGGAATTCTCCAGGCAAGAATACTAGAATGAGTTGCCATTCATTCTCCATGGGATCTTCCTGACCTAGGGATGGAACCCAAGTTTCCTGCATTGCAGGCAGATTCTTTACCATCTGAGCCATTAGGGAAGCCTGAAAAACAATTAAGTCTTTATAAAGACTTAGATAGGCCTCTATGTATTGACATGGAACTATATAGATTATTAAACAAATAAAGCAAGGCATTGAATAATATGTATTGAGCATCACAGACGGCAAAAATGTATGTATATGTATCGCATATAGGATAAAAACAAACTATATTACTGATATCTGGCAGGATAATCCTATAAATAACAGCATACTACTTTTGGAGCATAGGATAGGCTTAAGGGTAGAATGGGAGTATGAGTGAAAAATGGACTTTATTTTTTGGTAATTGAAGGTTTTCACATGGCAAATATAATTCATAAAGTTTATAACTAAAAGATAATGTACTATTTGTAATATAAAATGGATATAATTAAACCACACCTGTTTAATCTTTAAAAGGCTGAGTTGAATATTAATAATGACTGTTTGCCATAGATCATGTATCATTTATTTGGATGTATGTACTAAATCAAAATACAGAGTGTGAAGGAACTGTTATCTGATGACCTTTTTCCTAATGTGTGTGTAAAGATATCCCCCTGGAATGTCCATCACTTCCCACAATTGCCAATGGGCATCACACAGGGGAGAGTGTTGCCTCCTTTGCTCCAGGATTGACTGTGACCTACAGTTGTGAACCTGGTTATTTACTTCTTGGAGAAAACACCATTCACTGTTTGTCTTCGGGAGACTGGAGTGCTGTTGCTCCCACATGTAAAGGTACTCTAAATTGAGAATTATCTGTGCTAAGAATTTTGGCTAGCTCTGTGAAATATACTGTTGGTAGCTTGATAGGGATTGCATTGAATCTATAAATGGCTTTGGGTAGTATACTCATTTTCACTATATTGATTCTTCTGATCCATGAACATGGTATATTTCTCCATCTATTAGTGTCCTCTTTGATTTCCTTCACCAGTGTTTTATAGTTTTTTATATAGAGGTCTTTAGTTTCTTTAGGTAGATATATTTCTAAGCCAGAAAGAAAAACACCAATACAGTATACTAACGCATATATATGGAATTTAGAAAGATGGTAACGATAACCCTGTATGCAAGACAGCAAAAGAGACACAGATGTATGGAACAATCTTTTGGACTCTGTGGGAGAGGGAGAAGGTGGGATGATTTGGGAGAATGGCATTGAAAAATGTATAATATCATATATGAAACAAATTGCCAGTCCAGGTTCAGTGCATGATACTGGATGGTTGGGGCTGGTGCACTGAGACGACCCAGAGGGATGGTACAGGGAGGGAGGAGGGAGGGGGTTCAGGATGGGGAACATGTGTATATCTGTGGCAGATTCATGTTGATATATGGCAAAACCAATACAATATTGTAAAGTAATTAACCTCCAATTAAAATAAATAAATTTATATTAAATAAATTTGGGCTATTATGTTACTTGCCATCTTTTGCTCGTCTTTGGCTTGCTTTCTTAGAGGCACAGTGTGAACCTCCACGATCATTTCTCAATGGTCAGATAAAGAGGCCCACAAGTTTTGGGGTTGGTGCAACTGTGAACTTTTCCTGTAATGAAGGGTGAGTGTCCAGAGGCTCAATGGGATTTCATTCATTTGACTTATGTGTGCTTGGTGTGAACTGTGAAACTATGAGGGTTGATGGACAGCTTGAGGTTGTGAGATAATGCTGATAAAAAGAAGTTAGTGCCCACAAATTAAGTGAATTTATCTTGGATTTTTAATAGAGGCTTTCATTTGCCTAATCATTCTGAATGACCTCCCTTTGTCTCCAGATATAGGTTACAAGGACCACTTTCTAGTCGGTGTGTAATTGTTGAACAGCGTACTTTTTGGACCAGGATGCCAGCATGTGAAGGTAAGTTAGGCACCTGTAGTTTGTAACTTGCTCCTTGGCCAGAGGTTCAGCAAGACACTTCATTCTCAGATTAACTGAAAGTTTTTTGTCCAGTTGTTACTATACAGGATCTTACAGAATCTTTTTATACTGTTCACGGGGTTCTCAAGGTAGGAGTACTGAAGTAGTTTGCCATTTCCTTCTCCAGTGGATCACATTTTTTCAGAATTCTCCATCATGACCATCCTTCTTGGGTGGCCCTGAACAGCATGGCTCAAAGTTTCACTGACTTGCACAGGCTGTGAAGAGATCTTTAGATTTTAAGGGATATATTCTTCACTGAAGCATCCTTGTATTATCTCTTTATCCTTTGCTTACTCAGGTAATAACGTTCCTGAGCACTTTTTTCTCTGAAAGCTATGTACAGTTGCCATCCAGGCCATGCACATGAGATTATATACTTGGTAAAATAAATAAAAGGATCAGCAAAGTAGATATATTCAGGAACAAAATTTTAGATCATACTTTCTGAATTATTTTGCTATAGCTGCTTTGGCAGATTGATTACAGATTCAAACACTATTGTCCCTGAACCCAGGATGTGAGAGTGGCATCTAGAAACACCAGAGACATTCTTTGTTGATAATACAGCTGTAATCTTATCAACTCTTTCTCTAATTTTCTAGAAATTCTTTGTCCATCACCTCCTCCTATACTCAATGGAAGACATACAGGCACCTCTTCAGTGATCTTTCGATATGGAAGGACAGTCAGTTACACTTGTGACCCGGGCCCAGAGAAAGGAGTGAACTTCATCCTCGTTGGGGAGAGAACTATCCGTTGTACCACCGATAGTCAGAAGACTGGGACCTGGAGTGGACCTGCCCCACGCTGTGAACTTTCTGTTTCTGAGGTTCGGTGTCCACCTCCTCAGATCCCAAGAGGCCAAATATCATCTGGGCAGAGAGATCAATATTCCTATAATGACACTGTGGTATTTGCTTGCATATTTGGCTTTACCATGAAGGGTAGCAGGGCAGTCCGATGTAATGCCCAAGGCACATGGGAACCGTCAGTACCAGTCTGTGAAAAGGGTGGGTATTCCAATGTTCAGAATAAATGCTACTGATTCCTTCTTTAGAAACATTAGAGAAGGTGTTATGGACTTCAGCAGGACCTTTTCCAGCTTCCAGTCCCCTCAATTATACCAAGAATCAGTTCAGTTCAATCACTCAGTCATGTCCGACTCTTTGTGACCCCCGTGGACTGCATCACACCAGGCCTCCCTGTCCATCACCAACTCGAAGAGCTTGCTCGAACTTATGTCCATTGAGTCGGTGATGACATCCATCCATCTCATCCTCTGTCAACCCCTTCTCCTCCTGTCTTCAATCTCTCCCAGCATCAGGGTCTTTTCCAATGAGTTAGCTGTTCGCATCAGGTGGCCAAAGTATTGGAGCTTCAGTATCAGTCCTTCCAATGAACATTCAGGGCTGATTTCCTTTAGGATTGACTGGTTGGATCTCCTTGCAGTCCAAGGGATTCGCAAGAATCTTCTCCAACACCACAGTCCCAAAGCATCAATTCTTTGGCGCTCCGCTTTCTTTATGGTCTGGCTCTCACATCCATACGTGACTACTGGAAAAACCATAGCTTTGACTATACAGACCTTTGTCAGCAAAGTAATGTCTCTGCTTTTTAATATGCTGTCTAGGTTGGTCATAGGTTTTATTTCAAGAAGCAAGTGTCTTTTAATTACATGGCTGCAGTCACCATCTGCAGCAATTTTGGAGTCCAAGAAAATAAAGTCTGTCACTGTTTTCATTGTTTCCCCATCCCTGGATTGAGATCTTCCCACCTTGCAGGCAGATTCTTTACCATCTGAACCACCAGGGAAGCCCAAGAAAACAGGAGTGGGTAGCCCATCCCTTCTTCAGGGGATCTTCCCAACCCAGAGATCGAACCATGTTCTCCTGTATTTGCAGGTGGATTCTTTACCAGCTGAGCTATCAAGGAAGCCCACTCATATCAAATATAGTGAATATAAGTTATACAGAAGCCTTTTAAAACACTGTCTGCCATTCATTTTGTGGAAGTATCCTTGGCGGAAAAACATTAGTGATCACTAAATTGTCCATTTCTTTAAAGAAAACAACAACAACAACAACAAAACAACAACAACTAAACAACAACAACAACAACAAACATGGGGGAAAATGTTTGCTTGTCTTAACAGTGATTTCTTAAAAGAGACGTCAGCAAAATCCCACCCTACAGATAGATCAGAATCTCCCATTAGAAGCATACAAGAGGATTCCTTAAGACAGGAAGAGATAGCAATTGAGTTGGAGCACTCAGTTGGAATGGAAAACAATCTACAGCAGTCTAAATGCAGAAAGAAAAAAAAATAACCACTGATCTAAAGTTATCCGAAACCGGGCTGCAAGATTGCAGCTGTACTGTACACTGCCACCAGAATGGAATTGTAGCATTGATATCAATATCTTTGGCTCAGTTTTTTCTGTTGTTTACATAAGAAAAATTCTCTGCTTTCCTTTTAGATTGTCAAGCCCCTCCTAAAATCCTCAATGGGCAAAAGGAAGATAGACACAGGGTTCGGTTTGACCCTGGGACATCCATAAAATACAGCTGTGACCCTGGCTATGTGCTGGTGGGAGAAGAATCCATACGTTGTACCCCTGATGGAGTGTGGATACCCACTGCTCCCATATGCAAAGGTGCTAGGCTCTGAATTTTGATTTTTTTTTTTTTTTTTTGGTTTTGAGATGGCCTTCAGTTGATTTCTCATTCTCCTTTGTTTCCTTAGCGGCAGAATGTGAACCTGTTGGAAAGCAAGTCTTTAAAAAACCCAAGAACCAATTTATTAGACCAGATGTTAACTCTTCTTGTGATGAAGGGTAAGTGAGGACTATCTCAGACTACACTAGGTACACTGTAAGCCCTGTGTTAAGAGTTTATCTCAAAGACCTTCTTCATGGGTTTGTGGGCGTGCTGATCACTCTGTTTTTCCATTAATGGAAACTATGCTGTTCAGTGGATGGGTTGTGTTCATGGTGGCTACATTTTTGTTCCTATAGTTGCCTGTCCTGAGAGTAATATGTGCTATTGAGCCAATAGCTCTTGCTTAGGCTAATAGCCCACAGATGACAAAATGTCTTGACTCTTTGTCCCTAGGTACCGACTGGGTGAAAGTGTTTATCAGCAGTGTCAAGGCACATTTCCTTGGTTTATGGAAATTCGTCTTTGTAAAGGTGAGTAGAAAAATAACAGAGGATCTAGAATAATGTGAGATCAATGAATATGAATAACAGAGGATCTAGCTTCCTGTGAGGTTTGTTTTAGGCATGTTATGGGATTACAAACATTAGATTCCATTCTTTTCTCTCTGTCAATAGTTATAGTTGCACAGTTTTGCTTTCTGTGGCCTCCTCTTTTTACTCAAAGCATAGCAATCACTTAATGTGAATGCATTTAGTTACTGATTCTCTTACGTGATTTGGGAGAATAAGAGTAATGAGGTCAGTAAGTGTATGAACCATCATCCTTAATTCTGGGTATACTAGCTTAGTGGAGAGAAAGAGGACCGAAATGGGATCTGAACTCAGATTCTATCTCTACTTATTGACCTGGGGCCATTTATGTAACTTCTCTGAACTTGTGCCTCTTATCTGTAATGTTGTCATAAGATTGCAAACCTCAAAGTTGTTATAATTAAATGCTACTATCCCTACATTAAGGATGAGAACATTGCCTATCAAAAAGTAAACGTTCAATAAACAATAAAAATTCTTGGCTAACCTACCATACCATTGCAACACAAAGATATACCATCTTAAAAAACCTTAATTCTATTCTGCTGTGCTGTTTATTGACCTATTCAGTTCAGTTCAGTACTAAGTCGTATCTGACTCTTTGCGACTCCGTGGACTACCACACGCCAAGCTTCCCTGACAATCTCCAACTCCCGGAGTTTGCTCAAACACATGTCCATCACATAGGTGATACCAACCAACCATCCCATCCTCTGGTGTCCCTTTCTCCTTCTGACTTCAGTCCTTCCAGCATCAGGGTCTTTTCCAATGAGTCAGTTCTTTGCATCAGGTGCCCAAAGTATGAATATTCAAGACTGATTTCCTTTAGGATGGACTGATTTGATCTCTTTGCAGTCCAAAGGACTCGAAAGAGTCTTCTCCAACACCACAGTTCAAAAGCATCAATTCTTGGATGCTCAGCTTTCTTTATGCTCCAACTCTCACATCCACACATAACTACTGGAAAAACCGTAGCTTTGACTCGCTCTCTCTCTAGTCACCCAGTCATGTCCGATCTTGTGACCACATGGACTGCAGCCTGCCAGGCTAGAATACTGGAGTGGGTTGCCATTTCATTCTCCAGGGTATCTTCCTGACCCAGGTATTGAACCTGGGTCTTCTGCATTGCAGACAGATTCCTTACCAACTGAGCTATGAGGGAAGCACTCATAGCCCTCTAGCTTTGACTAGAAGGACATTTTTGGCAAAGTAATGTTTCTGCTTTTTAATATGCTGTCTAGGTTGGTCATACTTTTTCTTCCAAGGAACAAGTGAATTTTAATTTCATGGCTGTTGTTACCATCTTCAGTGATATTGGAGCCCAGGAAAATAAAGTCTCTCCCTGCATTGTTTCTCCATTTGTTTGCCATGAAGTGATGGGACCAGATGCCATGATTTTCATTTCTTGAATGTTGAGTTTTAGGCCAGCGTTTTCACTCTCTTCTTTCACTTTCATCAAGAGGCTCTTTACTTCCTCTTCACTTTCTGCCATAAGGGTGATGTCATCTGCTTATCTTAGGTTATTGATATTTCTCCTGGCAATCTTGATTCCAGCTTGTGTTTCATCCAGCCCAGCATTTTGCATGATGTACTCTGCATATAAGTTAAACAAGCAGGGTGACAATATATAGACTTTATGTACTCCTTTCCCAATTTGGAACCAGTCCATTGTTCCATATCTGGTTCTAACTGTTACTTCTTGACCTGCATACAAATTTCTCAGGAGACAGGTAAGGTTGTCTGGGGTTCCCATCTCTTTAAGAATTTCCCACAGTTTGTTGTGATCTACATAGTCAAAGTCTTTGGCATAGTCAATAAAGAAAGTAGAAGTTCTTCTGGAACTCTCTTGTTTTTCTACAGTCCAACGGATTTTGGAAATTTGATCTCTGGTTCCTCTGCCTTTTCTAAATCCAGCTTGAACACCTGGAAGTTCTTGGTTCAGTACTGTTGAAGCTTAGCTTGGAGAAATTTGAGTATTACTTTACTAGCAGGTGAACATTTGTGTGGTAGTGTGAACCTACTTTGGCATTGCCTTTCTTTGGGATTGGAATGAAAAGTGACTTTTTCCATTCTTGAGGTCACTGCTGAGTTTTCCAAATTTGCTGGAATATTGAGTGCCGTACTTGCTAGCACCGTCTTTTAGGATCTGAAATAGCTCAGCTGGAATTCCATCATCCCCACTAGCTTTGTTTGCAGTGATGCTTCCTAATGCCCACTTGAATTTGCACTCTAGGATGTCTGACTACAGGTGAGTGATCACAGGATCATCATTGTCTGAGTCTTGAAGATCTTTTTTGTATAACTTTTCTGTGTATTCTTGCCACCTCTTCTTAATATCTTCTGCTTCTGTTAGGTCTATACAACTTCTGTCCTTTATTGTGTCCATCTTTGCAGGATATGTTCCCTTGGTATCTTAAATGATCTTGAAGAGATCTCTAGTTTCTTCCCATTCTATTGTTTTCCTCTATTTCTTTGCAATGATCACTAAAAAAGGCTTTCTTATATCTTTTTGCTATTCTTTGGAACTCTGCATTCAGATGGGTATATCTTTCTTTATCTCCTTTGCCTTTCGCTTCTCTTCTTTTCTTAGCTATTTGTAAGGCCTCCTCAGGAAACCATTTTGACTTTTTGCATTTCTTTTTCTTTCAGATGGTCTTAATCACTGCCTCCTGTACAATGTCATGAGCTTCTGTCTATAGTTCTTCAGGCACCCTGTCTATCAGATCTAATCACTTGAATCTATTTGTCACTTCCACTGTATAATCAGAGGAGATTTAATTTTGGTCTTACCTGAAGGTCAAGTGGTTTTCTCTACTTTCTTCAATTTAAGTCCAAATTTTGCCATAAAGAATTCATGATCTGAGCCACAGTCAGCTCCCAGTCATGTTTTTGCTGATTGTATAGAGCTTTTCCATCTTCTCCTGGAAAGAATATAATTAATCTGATTTTGGTATTGACCATCTGGTGAAGTCCATGTATAGAGTCATCTCTTGTGTTGTTGGAAAGATATTTGCTATGACCAGTTCATTCTCTTGGCAAAACTCTGTTAGCCTTTGCCTTGCTTTGTTTTGTACTCCAAGGCCAAACTTTCCTGTTGTTCCAGGTATCTCTTGACTTCATACTTTTGTATTCCAATCCTCTGTGATGAAAAGAATATCTTTTTTGGGTGTTAGTTCTAGAGGGTCTTGGAGAGCATCCTAGAACCATTCAGCTTCAGCTTCTTCGGCATTAGTGGTTGGTGTATAGACTTGGATTACTGTGATATTGAATTGTTTGCCTTGGAAATGGAGAGAGATCATCCTGTCATTTTTGAGACTGCACCCAAGTACTGCATTTTAGACTGTTTGGTAGACTTTGAGGGCAATTCCATTTTTTTTAAGGGATTCTTGTCCACAGTAATAGATATATTGGTCATCTGGACTAAATTCTCCCATTCCAGTCCATTTTAGTTCACTGATTCCTAAACAGTTGATGTTCACTCTTGTCATCTTGTTTGACCATTTCCAATTTACCTTGATTTGTGGACTTAACATTCCAGGTTGCTATGCAATATTGTTCTTTATAGCATCAGACTTTACTTCCATCATCAGTCACATCCCCAACTGGGCATTGTTTTCACTTTGGCTCTGTCTCTTCATTCTTTCTTTCTTTCTTTCTTTTTTTTTTTTGTTTCTGTGAAGTCTGGAGTTTTATTTTATTTTATTTTATTTACTTATAATTCTTCTCCATTAGCATATTGGGCACCTACCAACTTGAGGAGGTCAAGTGTCATATCTTTTTGCCTTTTCATACTGTTCATGGGGTTCTCAAAGACAAAATACTGAAGTGGTTTGCCATTTCCTTCTCAAGTGGACCACATTATGTCATCACTCACCACCATGACCCATCTGTCCTGAGTGGCCCACCTGGCATGGCTCATAGTTTCATTGAGTTAGACAGGTTATGGTCACTGTGATCAGTTTGTTTAGTTTTCTGTGACTGTTATTTTCATTCTGTCTGCCTATTGACCTATTGGTTGTTATAAAAAGAATCCTTTTCTTAATAATTTGCTATCTGACTTTAGTCACAATATGATATTTATATACATCTTTTAACACATTGCAAAGATTTTTTTCAATGAAATCTTTTAAATTGAATTTTACATGCATGATGAGTTTTGACACAAAACATAATCATATCTCACCCATATTCTCTAGGAAACCTGATAAAAGATTTATAATCAGCTTCATTTCTTTTCTTTGGTGTTTAATACTAAAACAGAATTGTAGCATAAGTTTTCCTCCCTCCAGATATCACCTGCCCACCACCTCCTGTTATCTACAATGGAGTACACACAGGCAGTTCTTCAGAAGATGTCCTGTATGGAACTACAGTCACTTACACATGTTACCCTGGGCCAGAGAGAGGAGTGAAGTACAACCTCATTGGGGAGAGCACAATTCGTTGTATAAGCAATGATCAAGGGACAGGCATCTGGAGTGGCCCTGCTCCTCTCTGTAAACTCTCCCTCCCTGCTGTTCAGTGCTCACATGTCCGTGTTGCAAATGGATACAAGATATCTGGAAAGGAAGCTCCATATTTCTACAATGACAGTGTGGTATTCAAGTGTGATGATGGATTTATTTTGAGGGGCAGCAGTCAGGTTCGTTGCAAAGCCAATAACACCTGGGATCCTGAAATACCAGTTTGTGAAAAAGGTAAAAATCAAGTGGAGAAAAAACAGAGGTATTTATTTGTTTATTCTTGTTTGTTACCTCCCACCCAAAGCTAGAGTTGTGCGAAAAAGCAAAGGGGGATAGATTACCATCCTATTCTGTATTAAAACAGTTTTTTCGTGTTGTATATGTTCTTTACGCAAATGCTCCCTTGGATTTGGGATATAGTCAGGGTAGATAGTTCAGAGGATCTGTTTCTAAGGTGCCAGTTTCCTTCAAAAGAGAAGGAAACACTCAGTAATGAATAAGGGCTTGCTCTTTTGCTTTAAATTTTCAGATTGTCTATTGTCAAATGTTGTGTACTTAGTGTTCTTGAGTTTTTGTTGGTATTTATGTGGGAAGTTTTCTCTCCAGGCTGTCAGCCACCCTCTGGGCTCCACCATGGTTGGCATACAGGTGGAAATAGGGTCCTCTTTGTCTCTGGGATGACTGTAGACTACACCTGTGACCTTGGTTACTTGCTTGTGGGAAACAGATCCATTCATTGTATGCCTTCAGGAAACTGGAGTCCGTCTGTCCCTCGGTGTGAAGGTATTTTCAGTTCCTGAGTTGTCTTTCTTTTTTATATCAAGCACATATAAGTAATTTCAACTTTGCTCCTCTAGAAGCACAATGCCAACCTCTGGGAGAAGATGTTAGAAAACCTCCAGTTGGTTCACCTGTGGTACCAGCTAATACATCTTGCCAAGATGGGTTAGTAAGATTCATTCTCATAAAGGGCCTCCATCTTGCTTTGTGCATTAATTCTAGCCTCAATTTGTCCTGGTGACTACCTTTTAAGGTTCTTCATTGTCACATTAACAGAGGATGTGAGGTTATAAAGGTCTAACTACCATCTCTAACTTTTCAGTCTTTTCTTGATGTGGAAATGTCTTTGCTGGGAGCACCCTAAGTCTAAAGCAGCTTTCTTACTTGAGGGGCCAAGACTTTTGACTCCTCTGTGCCAAATTTCCTATTTAGAAGTATCTCTATATTAGTGATTTGAGGAGGCTAGGTTTCAGAGATGTGATTTTTAAGAAGAGAAAATGTATTATAATCTCTCTCTAGGTACCGGATGAAGAATTACAATTATAAGAAATGTCAAGATGATGAAAATAGGGTTTGGTTCCAAAAGATTCCAGTTTGTGAAAGTAAGTTTAAAAAAAAAAGTCCATGGGATTGTAGAGAGGTAAAGAGGATAGGTCACTGTAGAGCTAATCTATGCCTCAGCAGTGTATGTGTTCTAGCTTGGTTTATATAAAACATGTTTTAGTATTTAGGTAGTACTGGCAGTGGGAAAAAAAATTGTCAAGTAGGAAATGAATACAGTTGACCCTCTGTATTTGCAGGCTTCATAACTTTGTGTCAACCAACTGTAAATAATATATGTGTATATATATATATATATATATATATATATATATATATATATTATATATTTTAAATCCTGAAAGTTTTGAAAAGCTAAACTTGAATTTGCTATGTTCTGGGTACTATTTACTTAGCATTTACATTGTATTTGTAAATATTTAGATAGCATTTATGTTGTATTTAGTATTGTAAGTCATCTAGAGGTGATTAAAATATATAGGAGGCTGTGCATAAGTTAAATGCTAACACTATGCCATTTTATATAAAAAGCTTAAGTCTCCTTGGAATTTGGTACTGATGGAGGACTCTGGAATCAGTCCTTTGTGGGTGCTGAGGAATGACTGTATTTGCAGTAGGCCTGTCAATTGCTAAAAATCAAAAAAATAACAATATAAACTATTTATTTCATGGAAACATAGCTGTATTTATTCCTTTGTCTATATTTATACTTTATTTTATGAATTATTTTGGAATGAGTATGTATTATTCACAGAGTCAAAAAATTCAATAAAGTTTTTTTAAAGAAAGCATGATCCAGCATCTAAAATTTAAATAACTTTATGTGTGCTCAGTTACTCAGCCATGTCCAGCACTTTGCAACCTCATGGAATGTAGCCTGCCAGGCTCCTCTGTTCATGGAGTTTTCCAGGCAAGAATTAAGTGGATTGACATTTCCTCCTCCAGGAAACAACTTTATAGCTATGTGCAGTACACACAGTTGCATAGTTACATTTGTATCTGAATGAAGACTGTCCACTATGGTGTACCAGCTGAAGTAGAATTTCCTGTTCTCTTCTGCAGTTATCGACTGTAAGGATCCACCAAGGATTAACAATGGGAGGCACAGGGGTGTGCTGCCAGGAGGCTTTCGATATGGAAACGAAGTCTCTTATGAATGTGATCAAGGATTTGATCTCTTGGGAGAGAAAAGTATACGGTGCATAACTGATTCTAAAGGAAATGGATCTTGGAGTGGACCTGCCCCGCAGTGCATAAAATCTCGTCCTGTGACTCACTGCCCTAACCCAGAAGTCATGCATGGACACAAGCTAAATAAAACTTATTCTTCATATTCCCACAATGACATATTACATATTGCCTGCAATCCTGGCTTCATCATGAATGGCAGTCACTTGATTAGATGCCATACCAACAACAAATGGGTGCCAGGTGTACCAACTTGCATCAAAAAGGGTAAGATATTTTAAGGAATAAAATATGGGGTGTTACATATAATTTTTAAAAAGGGGTTTTGAATATGCACTTGTCATTTCACCTATAGAAAGGCAAGTTAAAAGCTTAGGTAACCATGTTACAAGTATTTTTACAAAATACTTGCTTGTCTTATTTTCTCAGCTCATGTTTTGTTTTTCCTTTTCTTTCCAAGCATGTTGACAAAAGGTACATGAAAGGATAATGGTAAACTTCTAAATTTAAGGGATCTTCCAAATTTATTATTTTTATTAGTTTAGAATGGCAAAAATGCACATACCTTTTTCAGCAAATGTTTGGCAGTAACATTGATTGATAATTTCCTATTTAAGGCTGTGCTATCAGCCAGAAAGAGACATTTGAGTATTCTGGAGAATGGAGCTAGCCTTAAAACCCACTTAATTGTCTTGTAATTTTAGTTGTCATTGGTAGTTTTATCCCTGTCAGTGGCTATCTGCAACAGAGAACACCAACTGGCAACCAAGAACTGAATTCAGAACTGTTTATTTTTGTCTAGCACAGCAGTCTTATTTTAAGTGAGACCCATTGCTACTGCCCAAGATAAACTGTAAATCTGTGATACAGTGAGGATCCCCTTTGCTTTCCTGAAAGGTACCAGTAGCTTGAATTAGGTATTGGCTGCCACTTTTAGAAAGATAGGTGCTCTATAACTTGGCATCATTTCCTTGTGCCTGTAGATATTTGAAGGTGTGACAGCTGACTACAGTCTTTCTACCATTTAAAAAGAAAAGATTACTGTTCTTTGATAGATTACGGTTGTAGGCTGCAACCACTGATGTTTCATTATCTTACTTTTGACATTTGCTTTCAGATCATATATGGTATAAGCAGGAAATGCAAAAATCTGTCCTGTACTGCTTGGTTTGGGTGGAATGAGTATTTTTGGATACTGATCAGTTGGCTTGTTGCCTGCCTTCTTTCTGTATTGTTATCAACTACAGAGAGTATTGGCTATGTGTTCCTCTGTACTAAATTAAAAATCCTTTCATATTGATGTCTAAGCTTTCTTAGGCTGTCCACGTCCATTTAAGATCTCCCATGGAAATCATACTGGTGGAGACATAACTCGATTTTCTCCTGGAATGTCAATCATGTACAGCTGCAACCAAGGCTACCTGCTTGTGGGAGAGGCACTCCTTCTTTGCACACATGAAGGAACCTGGAACCGACCTGCCCCATATTGTAAAGGTGTGTTCTCTATTTGTTTTCTTATTTTTTAAATAAAATTTGTCCCAAGTAGATATTTTCAGTTAAGTACTTTCAACTTAAAATAGCCAAATAGATGCATTGATTGGATCATTTAATTAAATACATTTAATTAATGTAGTTAATCCAATTAAATGTATTTAATTGGATTAATAGATGAAATAATCTAAATATTGCAAAATAAAGAAAATGGCTGAAGGCCTAGTCTATATGAGCTATCATATATGTAGTCATTTAAATATGGAAAGATGAAGTCTTTATGTAGATTAAACAACTACAACTTATGTAGATTAAACAACTAATACAGATTGAATGTGCACTGTGGTTAGTTATAAGTGTGCATTTGACAAAATACTCCTAAAAAATAATTCTTTGAGCATATTTCCCTGTAAGTGGTGGTAGGATTATGGGTACACTTATCAAAGTTTCAGAATGTCATTTTTACTATCATAAATAGTGCATATGAAATATGAGTGGTGAGTTAATACTACATATTAGTTGAGCACTTAGGGCACAGAGCACTTTGCATGCCTTCTGTCATTTAATCCTCATGAGAACCATGTGAGACTGATGTCATTATTCCTGTACTATTGATGAGGTCCTAGTAGAATGGAGAGAGTTATAACTTATACAGAGTCAAACAACTTGAAAGCCCTAGAGTTAGGTTCAAATCCCAAATCTCACACTATTGGCCACTACACTGAAAAGACAGAAGAAGAAAAGAGGAAGCATTCACATCTAAGAAGAGATGGAGAACAAGAGTAGAAGTTGAGGAAATAATTCAGAAGTCTTAACATCACTCATTCATCCTGCATCATTTCTCTAAGAAGCCACAAAAATTATTCATTATTGGTTTAGAGACTAAAGCACAAGAAAGAAAGTTATTTGATAACCAGGGTGTTATTGAGGTAGATGGCTGACACTAAAGTCTATACCTAGGATATAATTTTATGTTATTTCAGTGAAGTTTTACTAACTGAGAATAGAATAAATTGGTTTCATAAATCTTTCCATGAAGGGCAGTATCTACATTCTTAGTTAAAGGTCAAAATATGACACAGATTCAATTAGATTCCTTTAATTTCAGAGGTGAACTGTAGCTTCCCAGAACATATAAATGGAATCCAGAATGGGCTGGAGCCTGGAAGAATGTATCAATATGGAGCTGTTGTCACTTTAGCATGTGAAGACGGGTATACCCTAGAAGGCAGTCCCCAGAGCCAGTGTCAGGAAGATCACCGATGGAACCCTCCCTTGGCTGTTTGCAAATCACCCAGTAAGTGCAAACAGCTTCTCTGCAGCTTCTACTTGTTTCACTGGAAAGAAGAGACAGAGGGTTATCCCTCAATTTTAGGGACTCCTGTGTTTTAAATTGATATAGGTTTGTGATCAGTGGTATAGTAACATAAGAATTTGAAGTCAATGGTCTATTGTAGTAAAAGTGAGGCTTTCTGAACATTGGGAAAGTAAACAAAGAATATAAAGAGAGAGGAGCACTGATTTAAAAGGTGCAAAACTCACAGCCTTATACAGTGGTCCTTTGGTATCCTCAGGGGAATTGGTTCTAGGACCCCCTTAGGTAAAAAAATCTGCAGATTCTCAAGTCCCTTATGTAAAATGGCATAGTATTTGCATATAATCTGTTCACATCCTCCCATATACTTGAAATCATTTCTATATTATTTATAATACCCAATGCAATGTAAATGCTATATAAATAGATGCTGGGCTCACAGCGTGAGCTTTGTTTTTTGGAACTTCCTGGAATATTTTACTTTTTCAAATATTTTTTGATTAGTGGTTGGTTGAATCCACAGATACAAAAGACAGACTGTATTTTGAAAGAAGTTGCTCCTGAGACTTCTGCTATTACTGAATCTTGATTTTTAAGTGCTTACTGATATGACAGCGACTTCCAAAAATATGCTAACTAAACTGTTGTAATGGCTGTTTCCATTCTGATCTGAGAAATCCCTGATTATAAAGTTGAGTTTATTGTTTATTGTTTTTTTTTTTCATGAGTGAACTACCTCATCTTAAAGTGGAAAAAATTGTAAAGGCCAAAGAAGTTGTTACATAAAAAATGAAGAAAGATTGGGTATAATTCAATGTTCTGATGCATCTTTTTAAGTAGATTTAAAGAAGAGGGATCTGAGTGTTTATTTCTGGGACATTCACGGTATTTGGAGCTACATGGAGCCATACAACTAGACTAATGTTTTCATGATTTTGCATTTTCCTTAGGTTCACTTGCTCCTCTTATTGCTGGTAAGTTTTGTTTAATTCTAAAATAAAACTTCTAATGGTAATTTATACAATGTATGTAAAATTTGAGGGCCTGGAGAAATATCAATAAACTCAGATAAGCAGATGACACCACCCTTAAGGCAGAAAGTGAAGAACTAAAGAGTCTCTTGATGAAAGTGAAAGAGGAGAGTGAAAAAGCTGGCTTAAAACTCAACATTCAGAAAACTAAGATCATGGCATCTGGTCCCATCATTTCATGGCAAATAGATGGGGAAACAATGGAAACAGTGATAGACTTTATTTTTGGAGGCTCCAAAGTCACTGCAGATGGTGACTGCAGCCATGAAGTTAAAACATGCTTGCTCTCTGGAGGAAAAATTATGACCAACCTAGACAGCATATTAAAAAGCAGGGACATTACTTTGCCAACAAAGGTATGTCTAGCCAAAGCTTTGGTTTTCCAGTAGTCATGTATGAATGTGAGAGTTGGACTATAAAGAAAGCTGAGCGCCAAAGAATTGATGCTTTTTTTTTTTTTTTTAATTTTATTTTATTTTTATTTTTTTAATTTTTTTTTTTAATTTTTTTTTAATTTTAAAGTCTTTAATTCTTACATGTGTTCCCAAACATGAACCCCCCTCCCACCTCCCTCCCCATAACATCTCTGTGGGTCATCCCCATGCACCAGCCCCAAGCATGCTGTATCCTGCGTTAGACATAGACTAGCGATTCAATTCTTACATGATAGTATACATGATAGAATGCCATTCTCCCATATCATCCCACCCTCTCCCTCTCCCTCTGAGTCCAAAAGTCCGTTATAGACAGCTGCGTCTTTTTTCCTGACTTGCATACAGGGTCGTCATTGCCATCTTTCTAAATTCCATATATATGTGTTAGTATACTGTATTGGTGTTTTTCTTTCTGGCTTACTTCACTCTGTATAATGGGCTCCAGTTTCGTCCATCTCATCAGAACTGATTCAAATAAATTCTTTTTAACGGCTGAGTAATACTCCATTGTGTATATGTACCACAGCTTTCTTATCCATTCATCTGCTGATGGACATCTAGGTTGTTTCCATGTCCTGGCTATTATAAACAGTGCTGCGATGAACATTGGGGTACATGTGTCTCTTTCAATTCTGGTTTCCTTGGTGTGTATGCCCAGCAGTGGGATTGCTGGGTCATAAGGTAGTTCTATTTGCAATTTTTTAAGGAATCTCCACACTGTTCTCCATAGTGGCTGTACTAGTTTGCATTCCCACCAACAGTGTAGGAGGGTTCCCTTTTCTCCACACCCTCTCCAGCATTTATTGCTTGCAGATTTTTGGATCGCAGCCTTTCTGACTGGTGTGAAGTGGTACCTCATTGTGGTTTTGATTTGCATTTCTCTGATAATGAGTGATGTTGAGCATCTTTGCATGTGTTTGTTAGCCATCCGTATGTCTTCTTTGGAGAAATGTCTATTTAGTTCTTTGGCCCATTTTTTGATTGGGTCATTTATTTTTCTGGAATTGAGCTGCATAAGTTGCTTGTATATTTTTGAGATGAGTTGTTTGTCAGTTGCTTCATTTGCTATTATTTTCTCCCATTCAGAAGGCTGTCTTTTCACCTTGCTGATATTTTCCTTTGTTGTGCAGAAGCTTTTAATTTTAATTAGATCCCATTTGTTTATTTTTGCTTTTATTTCCAGAATTCTGGGGGGTGGATCATAGAGGATCCTGCTGTGATTTATGTCTGAGAGTGTTTTGCCTATGTTCTCCTCTAGGAGTTTTATAGTTTCTGGTCTTACATTTAGACGGCTTCACAGCTGAATTCTACCAAAAATTTCGAGAAGAGCTAACACCTATCCTACTCAAACTCTTCCAGAAAATTGCAGAGGAAGGTAAACTTCCAAACTCATTCTATGAGGCCTCCATCACTCTAATACCAAAACCTGACAAAGATGTCACAAAAAAAGAAAACTACAGGCCAATATCACTGATGAACATAGATGCAAAAATCCTCAACAAAATTCTAGCAATCAGAATCCAACAACACATTAAAAAGATCATACACCATGACCAAGTGGGATTTATCCCAGGGATGCAAGGATTCTTCAATATCCACAAATCAATCAATGTAATTCACCACATTAACAAATTGAAAAATAAAAACCATATGATTATCTCAATAGATGCAGAGAAGGCCTTTGACAAAATTCAACATCCATTTATGATAAAAACTCTCCAGAAAGCAGGAATAGAAGGAACATACCTCAACATAATAAAAGCTATATATGACAAACCCACAGCAAACATTATCCTCAATGGTGAAAAATTGAAAGCATTTCCCCTAAAGTCAGGAACAAGACAAGGGTGTCCACTTTCACCGCTACTATTCAACATAGTTCTGGAAGTTTTGGCCACAGCAATCAGAGCAGAAAAAGAAATAAAAGGAATCCAAATTGGAAAAGAAGAAGTAAAACTCTCACTGTTTGCAGATGACATGATCCTCTACATAGAAAACCCTAAAGACTCCACCAGAAAATTACTAGAGCTCATCAATGAATATAGGAAAGTTGCAGGATATAAAATCAACACACAGAAATCCCTTGCATTCCTATACACCAATAATGAGAAAGTAGAAAAAGCAATTAAGGAAACAATTCCATTCACCATTGCAACGAAAAGAATAAAATACTTAGGAATATATCTACCCAAAGAAACTAAAGACCTATATATAGAAAACTATAAAACACTGATGAAAGAAATCAAAGAGGACACTAATAGATGGAGAAATATACCATGTTCATGGATCGGAAGAATCAATATAGTGAAAATGAGTATACTACCCAAAGCAATTTACAAATTCAATGCAATCCCAATCAAGCTACCAGCCATATTTTTCACAGAACTAGAACAAATAATTTCAAGATTTGTATGGAAATACAAAAAACCTCAAATAGCCAAAGCAATCTTGAGAAAGAAGAATGGAACTGGAGGAATCAACTTGCCTGACTTCAGGCTCTACTACAAAGCCACAGTCATCAAAACAGTATGGTACTGGCACAAAGACAGACATATAGATCAATGGAACAAAATAGAAAGCCCAGAGATAAATCCACACACCTATGGACACCTTATCTTTGACAAAGGAGGCAAGAATATACAATGGAGTAAAGACAATCTCTTTAACAAATGGTGCTGGGAAAACTGGTCAACCACCTGTAAAAGAATGAAACTAGATCACTTTCTAACACCACACACAGAATTGATGCTTTTGAACTGTGGTGTTGGAGAAGACTCTTGAGTCCCTTGGACAGCAAGGAGACCCAACCAGTCCATCCTAAAGGAAATCAGTCCTGAATATTCATTGGAATGACTGGTGCTGAATCTGAAACTCCAATACTTTGGCCACCTGATGTGAAGAACTGACTCATTTGAAAAGACTCTGATGCTGGGAATGACTGAAGGCAGGAGTAGAAGGGGACGACTGAAGATGAGATGGTTGGATGGCATCACCAACTCAATGGATATGACTTTGAGTAAGCTCCAGGAGTTGGTGATGGACAGGGAAGTCTTGAGTACTGCAGTCCATTGGGTTGCAAAAAGTCAGACATGACTGAGCAACTGAACAGAACTGATATGTGCTGTGCTTAGTCACTCAGTCATGTCAAACTCTCTGCGACCCTATGGACTGTAGCCCACCAGGCTTCTGTGTCCATGGAATTCTCCAGGCAAGAATACTAGAGTGAGTTGCCATTCCCTTCCCCAGGGGATCTTCCCAACCCAGGGACCCAACCCAGGTTTCCTGCATTGCAGGCAGATTCTTTACCATCTGAGCCACCAGGGAAGCCCTGTATCCTGCCTGTTAAGTTTCTTCATTTGAACTCATGAGAAATTGTATTTTTTTTAAGTGTTCTAAGGCTCTTTTAATGTGCACTTCACATCACAAACTGTCACTTTTGGATAGGATGAAATAAATGACTTGATCAGCTACTCCCAGTTTTTAGTTCAAAAGTTTAGGTTTACTAAAAGTTTGGGCTTCCCATATAGTACAGAGGTAAAGAATTCATTTGTCAGTGCAGAAGATGCAAGAGATGTGAGGTCAATCTCTCGGTTGGGAAGATACCCTGAAGGAAATGACAACCCACTTCAGTATTCTTGCTTGGAGAATTCTATGACAGAAGTACCTCACAGTCCACGGGGTTGCAAAGAGTACGGCATGACTGAGCTACTGAGCACCACACATGAAACTTTCATTTAACTATTGGTCTTTTGCATGATTTGGTCACTATCAAAACAGACTCATTTATTCTGCAGCGGCAAAATATATTTCACAACTGAGAGTTAAACGATGTATGAAAAGTCACGGAATCCTGGTGTCCTGAGCTTCTAATTTCACTCCAGTGACAAAAATATTACTAATAAAACTGAAAAGAACAGAAAAGCTGAACCTAAACTTGACTTGAACCTTGTTGTCAAATGCTTGGTGCTTTAGAATAAATATGAACTGGATTAAATCCAAAACGTAAGCCCACATACAACTATTTCAGAATTTAGTATCTGTATGGCTGAAGAAGAATAAGCAAAAAAGTCAAATAACATTTTTCCCACCACTAGGAACAGGCCCCACAATCACTTCAAAACAATGTAGGTTACATTTTTCTATCATTTAATACTTTGTTTTGTATTTTAGGTTTTTCTGCAGGGGTAATAGCTCTTTTCTGCTTGGGTGTTGTCACCTTACGCATGATATTAAAACACAGAGAACGGTAAGTTTGATGCCTGCTTGACAAAAATGCACAAAAGATTTTGACTTCTTTCCTGAAACTAAACACAGAAGCACAAGGTAAATGAAATAAATACTGCAATGTGATAACTGGAATAAGGTATCTTGTGTTGAACAGAATATCCTTTCTGTAAGAACTTAAAAGATAGCAAGCATTATTTTTATTTGAATGATATTTATACAGATAAGATTATATTTATTTATACATAATAAAAAATCTAAAAAATAGGAAAAAGTCCCAGGCATAAAAACTGCTGATATTTGGCATTTGCCTATATGATTATTTTCTGATTTCTTTTTTTTTTAAACTGCAATATTGGCCTTATAGTCTCCCACCTTAATTTTTTATTTTCATTTAGCCTATTTTTATATTTAAATCGCATTTTATTTTTACCAATTTGATTGCATATTTTTCTGTAATATGTATCTATATTGTACAGATTTCTAAGCTGCTTCCACATTTAGTTTCATAATAAATGAAAACAAGAAAAACCTAAAGAAATTTTTTCTACATCTCCGTATTTCCTTAGCTTAGATTCCTAGAATTCTAGGAATAAGTGTATGGACATTTAGATGCTTAGTTAATATTGCCAAATGGTTTTCCAGAAAGTTAGTTCCAACTTGATCATATATCAAATAATTAATGTATCTGGATATACTGTATTTCTGGATTTTTTTTATTGTTTCATTGATGTGCCTATTTTTCTATCACAAACCACTTTGCATTCAAATAGTTTAATTTTCTGATATTATAACTTCTAACAAGGCAAGAATCCCCTCATTATAGTTTTTCCTCTTTCTTCTGTTTGTTCTTATAGGAGTTTTAGATGATCTGTCATTTTCTAAAGACAGATATGTTGCGATTACATTTAGGTCTATAGGTTAACCTTTGAGAATTGGCACATTTTCTGTAATGCTTTCTCATACAGAAACATGCTAGGCCTTTCTATTTGTTTAAGCAATCTTTAAACAACTCATTTGTTGTTTTCATGACTATTTAAATATACTACTAGGTTTCTACATTTTGCTATATTCTGTTTTATCATCCATAAATTAGATGTACTTTTTCATTTTATTTTAAATTTATTATTAAAAAAATTGTATCCATAAAGTATTATTGCCAGAGTAGGTTATGTGATGTTTGGTGGGGATGCAATCAAATGGTCAGTACTTAGGAATTTTGATCAGTAAAGCTTTCATAGTGGAGAAGATGTTGTAGGTATGCCTCACAGACAAGTAGAGAAAAGTATTCCAAGTAGAAGGTGCAGTTTGAGTAAAGACCCAGGTACTTGTCTTTCCATCACATATTGTAAGAACTATGTAAGAAATTGACATGCCTGGGACACATTGAAGTTGAAGTTAGCATAGGTTTAAATGACATAAAGGATCCCCTCTGATACATAAAATCTTATGGAAATTGCAGAAAATTCTGATAGGTACAAAGGATACACTGTTAGCAAATGGTATCATCAGTTATCAGCCAAGGAATGTTCTGTGTGACCAGGTTCTTAAGGATCAATAAATGCTAGTGATAGGGAGGATAATCAGGTAAAGTCTTACCAAATCTCAAATAACTTCCAGTGGGGCATGACCAAATCATGTCACCATAAACATGTCACCCACAAACTCCAGCAAAATTACTTTAACAAGCCACACCCCTTGGATCTATCTAAATGATCTGATTGCACTGTTCTCAGTTCTGTAATGCCTAGAGTAGGCATCAGACATGAAGGGGGTAGCATTGAAATTATGTAATAATGGCATATTTGAACCTGAATAGTTTGTTCTAAGCCTGGAAGGGCCTAAGCACAATAGGTCTGGCAAGGGTCTACAGTTGAGAGGTACTTTAGGCAGTAGTGTTTATCAGAGTTTATTACATAAACTTTGTTTTGTGAATGATTTCAGGGGAAATGGTGTTCTATGAACAAATAAGCTTGGGAAATTCTTCATGCTACGTTTTTCTCATGAGGATTCACAATGACTATGAGACTAATTAAGGTCCTACACTGCTGCTGCTGCTGCTGCTGCTGCTGTTGCTAAGTTGCTTCAGGCATGTCCGACTCTGTGTGACTCCATAGAAGGCAGCCCACCAGGCTCCCCCATCCCTGAGATTCTCCAGGCAAAGGTTTTACACTAAAGAAGCCTATTTAATTTTTCAACAATGAGTCTCTCAGACAAGTTGGGCTGCTGAACTTTTTTCTCATAAAATGCCTTTAACATCTCATGGGACTGATGTTTAACAGTCTTGGGGAAAGATGGTCTGAAAGTTAGATCATCAAAAAAGCCTTGTATGGTACGACAAGGAGCTGGTGTTTACCCTGTAGAATCTTAAGCAAAGAAACAATATGTTCAGATTTTTGGTTTTTTCAAAAGGGACAGTACTGAGTTGTCAACCAAAGCAGCAGTGGTGAGGATCAAGAGGATGCAGTAGATGTAGGAACTATCTTTAAGGGCTTCCCTGGCAGTCCAGTGGTTAAAACTTCACCTTCCAATGCAGGGGTATATGTTCAATACCCGGTTAGGAACTAATATTCCACGTGCCTGCTGACCAAAAAATCAAAACATAAAACAGAAGCAATATTGTAATAAACTCAATAAAGACTTTTAAAATGGTCTACGTCCAAAAAAACCTTAAAAGGAAATATTTTCACTATGAAGACAATAGGCTTTTCAGGATTTCAGTGCAGTCAGTTCAGTCACTCAGTCGTGTCTGACCCTTTGAGACCCCATGGACTGCAGCACACCAGGCTTCCCTGTTCATCACCAGCTCCCAGAGCTTACTCAAACTCATGTCCATCGAGTCGGTGATGCCATCCAACCATCTCATCCTCTGTTGTCCCCTTCTCCTCCTTCATTCAATCAGTATTTCAAGGTTTAGTGAACTGCTAAATGTGGGAAGAAGGGGACACAAAGTATGAATCAAGTGGGTGCCACTGGATGGATCCAATGGTTCACCAAAAACGGAGAGGGACAGGTTTGTGGGGGGAAATGGTGCAGTTCTGATCGGCTACTTCTAGGCACCCTCTTCCAGGACTCAAGAGAGAGGCCTGGACTCAGGTAGATGATGTTTAAATCACAATTGTAGCCTTGGTACCAAACAAAATAGAAGATTAGAACAAGGATGAAAACAGGTCTAAGAATAACAGTAATACTTAAAAGGCAAGAGGGGGAAGGAACTGTCAGAAGTAGGAGGAAAGGAAGTTGGGAGAAAATGGCTTCATAGAATTCAGGAGAATTAAAGGTCTCAAGAAAACAAACATAGAGATGATATTTGCATGGCTTTCCTCACAGGAAGTTAGAACATAATTTTAGTCAAGAGTAATTTAAAAAGACATTTAAATAAATAGAAAAGGTGGTCTCTATCTCCTTCCTTCCTTTTATAAAGTTTGCTATCAGAGCATTACCTGTGTAGGAAAATTTGTAAACTTTGGGAACACCTATAAGCTCAAATAATTTGTACTATTCCTATCTGATTATTAAAGTTATTAACAAAGTTATTAACATAACTTTTATATCAAACACTATACATAAGAGCCTCAGTGGATTATGAACTAAACATATATGTTAAAATGAAACTCCTAAGCATTACTCGTTTCATTTTCATTTTCTAACTGACTTCAGTTTAGTTTCTTATACTTAATACAGACATTTGAACTGCCTTAAATACTTTTTGTAAGTAAGATGAGTCATGGATCATTTAAAAATCAATGTCTACTAACAAAATTAAATATTTTGAAGTTATTCAAACACGTGAAGAAGAGACTATGTTATTTTCTCCTTGCCTTCTAAGATGTTTCAATAAAACCTAAATCTCATATTAACCTAAAAATTATCTTTTGTAATAATTTTAATGTATCTTCCTGCTAAATATGTAAATTGACCTCTTAAATGTGATAGTGAGTGGCAAGTTGTAAGTACCCTTAGTGGTAGTCTTTCTTCCCTAGTAATTTTGTATTATTTTATCTCAGAGTTCTGCATGATAGTACAATCACACTTTATTGTCTTTTGCTAATTTTGACAAAATGTTTTAGAAGCACAGCAGAGTACATGTGCTTTGAAAGAAAAAAAGTAAAAATGTCTTAAAAGTCATTTAAAACTTTTAGTGCTGCATGATTATATAAGTATTTTGAATTAAACATAAAATATAAAAAAATTACTTTTTAAGTTAGATTGGAAGATTGGTCCTCCAAAGGTAAGTTTATGATCATATTATAAAGTGAAAGCTTCTTTATAACTTTTTTCAATCTGGGAGTCCTAATTATTAGTTATTAAAAGAGCTGGATAAAGCTGCCCAATGTAAACTTTTGATTTGGACACTTAGTAGCTTAGCAAATTATTTTTATGGGTCTTTTCAAAAAATGGGGATTATAGTGATTACTCCATAAGATAGTTAAGACAATAAAATGAAATCATCCATAAAAAGTGCTTACCATGTGTTGGGAATTGCAAAAAGGAAAACAACTGTTACACCTTTATAGTAATCTTGGCCAGTGAATAAAGAATTTATTTTTTCTTTTCTTTTTTTTGTCCATTTAGCAATTACTACACAAATACAAACCATAAAGAAGATGTTCATTTAGAAGCACTAGACATATACTCTGCTGACCCATACAGCCCAGCAAACTAATCAGAAGACAAACTGGTATCTAATGAAGTTTTAAATATTTTTATTAATTTCTATGTCAAAATTTCTTTCAATTTATATTTATCAATAAGCATAGTACTAAATATATATGGGTCTGTTGCATAGGTCTTTAATAATTATGCATAGAATCTGTTTACTTACTTCACACTGCTGACTCATGTCCCTGTTTTTTTAAATTTATTCATCTATTCAACAAATATTTAAATAAATAGCAACATAAGAATCAATCAATCAATAAATATTGTGAGAAAAAATAAACCAGAAAAGGGGCTAGATAGGGAAGGAGAGTTAGCAGGGAAGTCCTCACTAAGAAAATGACAGTTCAGCAAAGACTAGTGTGAAGCAAGGACTCAGCCTTGTAGAAGAAGAAAGAACAGTGAGCACAAAGACCATATAAGGTGATATGTTCCTGCTACATTGGAGGCACACACGGGGAGGAGGGTGAAGATTGTCGGCCCTATAGGGTATGCTAGGTCATTGTAATGAACTTGGTGTTTGTTCTGAGATGAGAATCATTGAAGGATTTTAAACAGGGAAGCAAATGATCACTTTAACTGCTGCACCAAGACGAGAGTGTAGGTGCCAGGGGTGAAAGATGGGGTCTCCATGTGGACACTATCACAAAACTCTAATAAGTTGTGAATGGCTACTACCAGCCTGGTGAGGAGAGGTCAGATTCTTCATACATTTTTGAGACAGTGACAGTAGAATTTGCTGACAGTTTGTATCCGAGTATGAGAGAAAGGGAGAAGTCAATGATGATGCCTGGAGGTTTTGGCCTGAGCAGCTTGAAGTATAAAATTGCTGTTAATTAAGACAACTGAGAATGAAATCACGACCAGAGAGAAACATGAGCAGTTCACTTTGGATATCTGTTAAATGTAAGATATCTAATAGATATCCACATAAAGGTGCTAAAAAGATAGCTGGATGTACAACTCAACATTTTAGGCATAGGACCAGACTTGGGATACAAAGTTGGGTCTTGTCAGTGGATAGATTTAGAGAATAATGAAACTGAGTAAGGTCAATAAAAGGAGTGAGATAGGCAAAGGAAGAAGATGGGTCCAAATGCTGAGCCCTAGCTCCTCCAACATTAGGAGTCATGGAGTGGGAAGGAGCTGACACAGAAGCATAGAAGCTGCTCTGATACAGGAGGGAATCCCAGAGTGTGGTGTTCCAGGAGTCATGCAAAGAGAGAACGTTAAGGAGGAGGGAGTGACAGACCCTGTTGAATGCGCTGATAGATCAAGGAACATCAATGTGAAAACTGACCTGTGTTTAGCATAAGATTTGCTGGTAATCTTGCCAAGAACAGTTTTGGTGTAGAGGTAAAGAAGCACATTGGAATTGACAGAAGTGAGTTTAAGAGAGAATGAAAGGAGAGAAATTGGAGATTTCTCTTTCAAGGATTTTTTTCTATAGAGAGGAGTAGATAAGTTGAGTAATGGCAAGGATAAGAAGCAAAGGGACATATTTGTAAGAATGGAGAAATAGCTGCTATTCCTATAAGCTGAAGAGAATGATCTAGGGGGAAGGAAGGAAATGACAGGGAAAGAAAAGGGAAAATTGTGGGAGCAATATCCTAAGCTAGGAGGAATGGGATCTAGTGTTCAAGCAGGAGGTAGACCTTAGATAGGACCCAGCCTTAGTAACAGGAAAGGCAGAACATGCGGGAGCAGATGAAGGCAGGTGGGGAGATGTGATTAGGAAAACACATGTAGAAGTTCTCTTCTGATGCCTCTGTTTTCTCAGTGAATAAAAAGCAAATGACCAGCTGACAGGGAGATTAGAAAAGGAGATGTTAAAGACTTGAGGAGAAGGTATTAATTTGTCACCATGATAGGTGAAGCCTGAATGATAGGGAGTACAGAAAGGTTGACAGGCAACATGAAGAGCCCCCCTGAGGTTTCCAGGAGAAAATGGGGGTGAACAGTTGAAGGTTTGCTAAGCCCAGGCCTTATGCTAAGGCTCTTTCATGCCTTATCTCGTTTAGCCTTCACTGCAACTTTAAAAGGTGTGTATTATTCCAAGGTAATACCTGAGTGGGCATATAATATCCTCGGTGATAAAACCAGGGAGAAAAAATTCTCTTGACCAAAGACTCGGGGTCAGTAATTGACAAAGGTAGAATTCAAGCTCAAATATGACTTCAAGCTGCTCTCTCCTATGTGAGTTATAAAATATAAAATGAAGATAACACCTCTACCCTCTTGGAACTTATTTTAGTCAGAAAAATAAGACATATACATATCATAGTGTAACATTAACTGCCATAAACTAGACAGAGAAAAACTGCTGTGGCAGTTGAGGAAGAAAAGTTTCCTTGTTGCTGATGAGTTGCAGAAAAAGAGAAGAAGAGGATGGGAGAGATCTCTGAAACCAAAGCCCTAGGGGCCCAAAGTAAAGCTATCATGTAAATGTTTGTTGAATGAATATTTGAGTAAGTTAGTAGGAGACCATTGTTTTAATTTCTTCCTCATTTATTTTCATTCATATCTATCAATGCAAAATTTAGTTATTATTTGTTTGCTTCATGTAATATGATGGACCATTTAATTGAATGATGCTCCATTGTTTATAGCACTTGTAATTGGTATATATAGAGATGAGGTTAACACTCACATTTAAACTTTGAGTTGCATCACTGCTTTTCATGCTGTCTCCTAAATATAAATTAATCTATTTCAGTATGCCTCACTGCTTGAAACCCTACTGAACATCAGTTGGAAAGAAACCACTCTACTATCAACAAGTGGATTAGTATGGTCTCGACATCAGTGATACTGTTTCATAAGATTTAACTCCTATATGATATCAGTCTCAAGCAGAACAAAGAACAGCTGCTTGATGATGGTAAAGATGGGAGCCCAGTTTCACCGCCATGTGCATTTCAAGGACTTTTTGAAGCCTCACCTGTGATGTACCTGGAGACAGGTTATGACTATAAATAGTTACATATCTCAGAAATAGTGTTACATTTTTAAGAAAGGAACTAAAAAGAGCTTTCCTTGTGTCTAGAAAGAAACTAGACATATATACTGCAATCAGTATACTTACTGTTACCATAGACTTTTAATTATAGTGTGGTTTTAATTATTTAAGCAAAGTATAAAGCATATCCTATGGTTATGATAGGCATACATTTGTTGGGAAGCTTGTTTTTATTTTAATAAGAGCACCTTTCTCTGATTTAGTTAAACATCTCACTTTTATTTCCACTTGATTTGAATTTTTCTCATCAAATATATTTTGCCTTTCTATAATCACTCAGTAACTCCAGTTTGCACCTTTTTAAAAATTATGGGCATCAAGTTGCAATTCTGAAGCTTTCACTCTGAAGTAACTATAGTTGTTTGTAAAATGTCATTTGATAATATATATTAATCATTCAAATAAATATTATCTTAAAAAACTTGCCTTTTGTGATCTTTTTTCTGGAGTCAATGAACTCTTGAATAGCAGACATAGTTTTAAGGTTTTTAGAGTTTTTGATTTAACAATTATGCATTCTGGAGCCCACCATTTTGTCATGTTGCTGCTGGTGCTGCTGCTAAGTCGCTTCAGTCGTGTCCAACTCTGTGTGACCCCAGAGATGGCAGCCCACCAGGCTCCTCTGTCCCTGGGATTCTCCAGGCAAGAACACTGGAGTGTGTTGGCACTTCCTTCTCCAGTGCATGAAAGTGGAAAGTGAAAAGTGAAAGTGAAGTCGCTCAGTCGTGACTAACTCTTTGCGACCCCATGGACTGCAGCCCACCAGGCTCCTCCATCCATGGGATTTTCCAGGCAAGAGTGCTGGAGTGGGGTGCCATTGCCTTCTTCTTTGTCATGTTAGTCAGACTCAACCCACAAACTGAATTCCCTCATCCTCAACACTTATCCAACAACACCTTCCCCCAGGGCACTCATTGTCGCCCACCACACTAAATCTGACTGTCAGTGTTCTCTGTTCCAGTATTTAAATTATTGAGAAAATAAAATCTTGCCCATTCACTACCACAGATTTACTCCTACTCTTCTAGATTCTATAGACTGTTTGATGTCTTAAAAAAAAATTGTAGTAAAGAAAACATGTAACAAAATTTAGTCTTAACTATTTTTAAGTGTATACTTCAAAAGTGTAAGTATATTCACATTGCTATGCAACAGATCCCCAGAACTTTTTCAATTTACAAAACTGAAACTCTATATCCATTAAAGAATAAGTCCGCATTCCCCCCATCTTTCAGCCCCTGCCAACAACTGTTCTACTTTCCATTTCTATGAATTTCATAACTACTTCGAGATATCTTATGTATAAGTTGAACCATACATTTACTTGTCCTTTTGTGACAAGTTTATTTCACTTAGTATAATGTCTTCAATGTCCATCTGCATTGTAGCATGTGTCAGAATTTTTTTTCAGGCTGAATAATATTTCATTGTATGTATATACAATATTTTAAAATCTAATTATCCATCAATGAACATTTGGGTTGTTTTCACCTCGTGACTATTGTGAATATGGCTGCTATGAACATGAATGGGTTTCCCAGGTGGTGCTAGTAGTAAAGAACCCACCTGCCAATGCAGGAGACATAGGAAATGCTAGTTCGGTCCCTGGGTTGGGAAGATCCCCTGCAGGTGGGCCTGGCAACCCACTCCAGTATTCATGCCTGGAGAATCCCATGGACAGAGGAGCCTAGCGAGCTGCAGTCCATAGGGTTGCACAGAGTAAGACATGACTGAAGCAACTTAGCCCCACCACACACATGAACATGAGTGTACAGATATCTCCTTAAGAAACTGCTTTCAATTGGTATGCAGTTTGGTATCTTATTCATTCACAGTACCATTTTCATTTCTCCAACTCATCTGTTTATGCACCTCAAGCCATCTACTATAACTTGTTATTTAGTCACCAAGTTGTGTCTGGCTTTTTGTGACTCCACAGACTATAGCCAGCCAGTTTCCTTTGTCCATGGGATTTTCCAGGAAAGAATATTGAAGTGGGTTGCCATTTCCTTCTTCAGAGGATCTTCCTGACCCAGGGATCAAACCAGTGTCTCCTGCATTGCAAGTGGATTCTTTACCACTGAGCCACCTGGAAAACCCCATATTATATCTTACGATCTTCCTTATCTTAGCAGAGGATGAAAATATCACAGGATAGCTTTCTAGTTCCTCTTTATTCACCTCTCAAGTTTATCCATCCTTATTCTCTATTCCACTTACCACTTTTTACACACTATACAGTTTTCTCATCCCTTTCTGTTTCTTCCAGGAGATGGCTCCTTCAGTTATACTTTCTCTCATCACTGCCTGCCTTTTTTCACCTACAAAATGTGTTCAAGCCAGTACTTATTCAGCAGCAGGTGACAGAAATCCATCTCACACTGGTTTAAACCAAGAAGGAATTTTATGTCTCATGACAGAAAAGGTCAAAGGTGCAGCTTGTTTCAGTCAAAATGGGAATTAAATATTCACATCATGTCCTTAAGAATCTGTTTCATTCCCTGGTTTTGTTTTTTTTTCTTCTGGCCTCATTCTCTGGCGGTGGTGGTTTCGTCACTAAGTCGTGTCCAACTCTTGTGACCCCATAGACTGTAGCCTTCCACGTTCCTCTGTCCATGGGATTTCCCAGGAAAGAATACTGGAGTGGGTTGCCATTTCCTTCTCCAGGGGATCTTCCTGACCCAGGGATCAAACCTGGGTCTCCTACATTGACAGGCAGGTCGTTTACCACTAGCACCACCTAGGAAGCCCTGTCAGCTTGGCATTCCAGCACAAAGAACTTCTTTGGTCCAATAACTCTTTCAAAAGTGCCTTCACTAATTCTTATTTGTCCAAATAGGGTCAATGTCCTCAGCTGAACCAGTTACTAGATCAGAGCAGTGAACAAGCAGATGACAAGGACTAAGCTGCTTGCCCAGGCTTAGAGCTGGGGATAGAATTGATTTACCTTAGTTCTTCTCAAGTGGGGTAATCACACCCTCCCTTCTCTTCCCCCAGTCTCCCACACCCCACAGAGGACATTTGGAAATATCTGTAGACATTTGTTATTGTCACAGCTGGAGGAGGGGAGTGCTACTGGCATCTAGGGGGTAGAAGCCAGAGGCGCTGCTAAACATCTTACAGTGCTCAGGACAGCCCCCCCAAACAAAAAATTGTCTGGTTCAATATGTCAATACTGTCATATTTGAGAAATTGTGGTCCATGTGGACCACAAGGAACTGTGGAAACAGGAAAAATCAGGGGCCTAATTCCAAAAGAATGGGTTCAGTTAAAGCAACACATATCCACCCTCAACCCTGAAACAAATCCTCCCCCAAACCATCCATGCTTTCTCCCTTAAACTATCTCCCTTTTCTTTACCATCAAATTTTCTGAAAAAGTGGTTGAACTTAGCAGATTTAACCATTTCATCTATTCACTTACCAAATAATTATGGTACCCATTCTTGCGTGCTAGGCAATGTTTTAGGTTGTGGGATATAGCAGTGATAAATGAACATGTTTTCTCAAGTAGCTTTTATTCTAGTGAGGAGAGGCCAAAGACAAGCAGATCGTCAGATGGAAATAAAATGAAGAAATAAGTAAAAATTTCAACATTATATGATGCAGAGAAAGAGGAAAGGAAGTTCTGAATGGATGCGCAGCTGTAAATAGTGGCCAGAGAAGACTTCATTGAGAAGGTAACACTTAAGTAAAAACAGAAACTCAAGGGGATGAAGGAGGTAGCTCTGCAGATATAGATATCTCATCAGATTGGGTTGCAAGCAAAAGAAATATTAGGAGAAAAAAAAATTAAAATTAAAAAAAAATGAAAGAGGGACTATGTCTGCTGCATTTGGAGAAATTTGTTTGCATGCTATGGTAAAAATCCAGTAGAAAGGGGGAAGTAATAATTCTGGAGAGAGAGGGGAATTCCTGGAGTGATGTATTTGAGCAAGAAAGAACAGATAGAATCTAGTGCGTTAGTGGCAAATTTAGCCTTAGATAAGGTGTGAACTGTATAACCCCATGAACAGGAGATAAAGAAACTATCTAAACCAGATAGAAATATTTGGATTAAATTTTGAGAGAAGTTTGTGGAAGTTTTCTTTGTTTTTTTTTTTTTTTTCTTTCTTTCTTTTCTTTCTATTTTCTCTGTTAAAAAAAAAAGAAAAGAAAAGAACCAAAGCTATAAACATATTAAGAACAATGGAGGAGAAATGAGAGTTCAATGTAAAAAAAAAAAAAGATTGATAGTCACTTGGAAGAATGAGAGAGTAAATGGATTAGGTAAGTGTAGTAAGAACACCAGCCTGCATTACAAAGGTCCATTTGAAATGAGTTGTCATTAGACTAGTCCTCATGGACATTTTTTTTTTCCAGCCACATTCAGTTTCATAAGTACAGGGGCAAAATTGTGGAGAAATGAATCAAAGCAAGATTGTTCATGTAATAAATACAATAAAGTGGAAGAAGGCAAGGCGACTGAGGCAGAATGCAAGATAGTGATTATAATGATGGACCATGGAATTGAATTGAATCTGGTCAGGATGAAAGTGAGGATACTAAGGGGGTGTGAAATTGAAAGAAAAGATAATGGGTTGTAGGTACTTAGAGATACCAAGATAGCTGGGATCAAGGTACTAGAGGTGAGCTAGAAGGATAGGATTAGTGGTTGAACAGTGAGATGGCCAAAATTATGGAGGGACTCTATTTATTGATGGGGACAAGGTCTAAGATATGGCCATGGGCATAAGTGGCAGAATAGAGGAAAGGGCAGGATTGTTGAGAAAAGACAAGGTATTTGGAAAGTACCGTCACTGAATATCAAATCACTGAGGATTATGACAGGAGTAATGGTAGAGAAGTTTGCCATGAGGTAGGAGCTAAAACCTTCCAGAAATGAGGGAAGAAAGCAGATGCTAGGAGACTAGTGTAAAAAGAAGTGGTAACGAGTGGCATATTCTGATAGCTTGTGATGTAAGCCTGGGGAATTGAATCTTCTATTCCTTTTTCCACAGCCTACTATTATCTGGCTTCTTCTTCCATTGCTCTATTGAGAATATCTTGAAAGGATGATATCAAATCCTTGAAAGAGTGGTATTAAAGTATTAAAAAGGAAAGTATTAAAGTATTAAAAAAGACACAGATGTAAAGAACAGACTTTTGGACACAGTGGGAGAAGGAGAGGGTGTGATGATTTGAGAGAGTAAAATTGAATCTTTTATATTACCATGTGTAAAATAGATAGCAATGGGAATTTGATGTGTGACAAAGGAAACCCAAAGCCAGTGCTCTGTGATGACCTGAACTGTTGTGATGGGGAGGAGGAAGAAGTGGGAGGGGAGTCAGGAGGGAGGCGACACAGGTGTGCCTAGGGCCAGTTCATGTTGATGTATGGCAGAGGCCATCACAGTATTGAAATTATTCTCCAATTAAAATAAATTTATTGATTAAAAAAATAAAAGGGGGCTTGTGATGTGATGTGATCAAAGTTGATTTTATCACAATAGAGTCTTAGGAGAGAGTCTAATGGGCACGAATGGAAGATTAAAAACATATCTGGCCTTTGGGACACTGCCCTTCTTCACCTAGTGAGGGTAGGGACTGAGACTTTAATAAAAGGACTAATGAAGTAAGACAGTATTTTGGAATGTTTGTGTGAACTAAGGCTGTACATGCCGAGTAAGTGCAGGTTTGCTGGACGGTGTGTATGTGGGTCTCCAACAGTGAAGAGGTAATGAGTGAAGATTAATTTCCAACCTTGAGTGTCTTTATTCCACCATGAACCATATCTATGCACAGAGGAGAGAAGAGCTAACATATTTACTGAAATATCTGAAGACTTTTCAATCCTCATACCCCTCCTCCCTCTTTACAGCATTTGATATTTGAAATTATTCCACTCCATATGACTTGCTCTAACTCTAGCTTCAGAAACAAATGACTTTTGCTTTTACTAATTTTTAAATCTAGGGGTTCTGTCTTGGTCACCACAGACCTCCAAAAATTCGTAACTAGAACTATATTTCTGTATAACCAGTTTTATCTGTAATTCTGTGTACTTTATTTTATGCATTTATAAAAACAATTCTGAGAAGGGGTCCTGCTTGATCAAATAGGCAAAGGGGTCCATTATACATAAAAATATTAAGAACCTCTAGCTGATAAGTCATACCGAAAAAAAGGCAAATACTGTATGTGATCATTTGTGTGTGGAATTTAGAAAATAAAGCAAAAGAATGAATACAGCAAAACAGAAATAGACTCACAGATATAAGGGACAAGCTGGTGGTTACCAGTGGGAGAGAGTGGGAGGAGGGACAGGACAGGGATAGGGGGTTAGGAGGCACAAACCACTATGTTTTAATACATAAGGTATAAAGATATATTATACAGCACAGGAAATATATTGAGTATAGTAGTTCTTCTACATATGAACAAGTTCTGTTTTGAGAGTACTTTCATAAGACCAATTTGTTTGTAAGTCCCATAAAGTTAGCCAAGGTAACCAACTAACAACCTTCTATCTAGTATTGCACTGTAATAGGTTTATACTACTTTTTACACAAATACAAAAAAAAAGACAAACACACAAAATAAACATTTAAAATCTTACAGTATAGTATCTTGAAAAGTACAGGAGTACCAACTACACCACTGCTGCTTTTACACTTGCTTCTGGACATTCTGGGTTTGAAATAAGAATACTGTACTATTGGACTCTATACCATACAGTACAATAGAGTATGCAAAAAATGCAACCACTTCTAGAAGATGGCGTGAACATGACAGTGTACACCAGACAGGTGGACTAACTTACATGATTGGACATGTAAATGCACATTTGCATCTTTGAAAGTTCACCACTTGAAGGTTCATATGTACGGGAATTACCGTATAGCTAATATTTTATAATAACTTTAAATGGAATATAATCTATAAAAATTTGAATTACTATGTTATACACCTGAAACTAAAATAGTATTGTATATCAACTATACTTCAACAAAAAAATTTTAAGACCTCTGGATGAATGTGGTTCATATGTTTCTATGCTGATCTATTGTTTATTGTACATTTTCTTCCTTAACAAATCGAACAATTCCTGAGATTTTTGATTGTCTTCCATCCATTTCCTTTACAAAATCCTCTTCATGGGCCTTTCTAGAAGTCTAGTTTCATAATCAACAAACTAACTATACTCTCAACCTTTTCCTACAGTATTCTCGCACCTTCTGGCCCTCATTAAACTCCATTTGTTCCATGGCTACAACTTTCTCAGTTAAAAATCCAAAAAACCTTCAGTATTCTCCCCTGATCAGGCTGCCCCCATCCTCTCCATATTGATTTCCTGATACTGCTATAACAAATTACCTTGAATCTTGAAAAAGTGCAGATTTTAAAAACAGTTCTGGAGGTTAGATGTTAAAAATGAGTATTACAGTGCTAAACC
The DNA here is from genome assembly GCF_023091745.1 of Budorcas taxicolor. Classification (NCBI taxonomy): domain Eukaryota; kingdom Metazoa; phylum Chordata; class Mammalia; order Artiodactyla; family Bovidae; genus Budorcas; species Budorcas taxicolor. The sequence continues at coordinate 7,260,263 of NC_068925.1, forward strand.
AAGGTGTTGATGGGACTGACTCCTTCTGAAAGCTCCAGGGAAAAACCTGTTTCTTGCCTCTTCCAGATTTTAGAGGTAGCTGGCATTCCTTGGCTTGTGGTGGCATCACTCTAATCTCTGCTTCAGATGTTGCCTTTTCCCACTCTGTTCTGCTGCCTTTTTCTTACAAGAAGCCTTTTGATTATATTGCCCACCAAGATAATAGAGGATAACCTCCCCACCTCCAAATCCTTAAGTTAATTACACTGCAAAATCCTTTTTGCCACATAAGGTAACATAGCACAGGTTGTAGGGAATAGGACAGGAACATCTTAGGAACCATTTTTCTGCCTACCACACCCCCCCCCCCCCATTTCTCTCATCTTTGAATTCTTACTTGTCCCTCCCCCACATTTCTTATTTCAATAAACACCTTTATCATTCATTTTGAATCCTAAAGCTAACTATTGATTCTCTTCTTTTTCTTACCAGCAACTTTAAGAAATTAGCCAAAATCCAATGCTTGAGCAAATTTTGTTCATTCTATATCCAATATCTTTCTTAATTATCTACTTTAATCCCAGTCATGGTTACCACCAAATCTCATCCTGATGTAAAAGCCTCCTTCTTGGTATCTCCATCCACTATTGCTTTATTCCTATCTAGTCTCTAAACTACAGACAAAATCATACTTTTATTTTTTATTTTTTGAACTTCTTATTTTGTATTGAAGTGAAGTGAAGTGATAGTTCCTCAGTCGTGTCTGACTTTTTGCGACCCCATAGACTCGTCCTGGCTGGAATACTAGAGTGGATAGCCTTTCCCTTCTCCAGGGGATCTTTCCAACCCAGGGACCGAACCCAGGTCTCCCGCATTGCAGGCAGATTCTTTACCAGCTGAGCCACAAGGGAAGCAGAAGAACACTGGAGTGGGTGACCTAACCCTTCTCCAGGGGATCTTCCCGACTCAGGAATAAAACCAGGGTCTCCTGCATTGCAGGCAGCTTCTTTCCAACTGAGCTATCAGGGACATAGCCAATTAGCAAAGTTGTGGTAGTTTCAGGTGAACAGCAAAGGGACTGAGCCATACAAAGGGACTGGATACATACACATATATCCATTCTCCCCTAAAGCCCTCTCCCATCCAGTCTGTCCCATAACATTGAGCAGCAGTTCCATGTTCTATGCAGTAGATTCTTGCTGATTATCCATTTTAAATAGAGCAGTGTGTACATGTCCATCCCAAACGTCCTAAGGATCCTTTCTCCTGCTCCAACCAGAAGTTCCTTCTCTAAGTCTCTGAGTCTCTTTCTGTTTTCTAAGTTCATTTGTATTATTTTTTAGATACCATACATAAGGGGTGTCATATCAGAATCATACTTTTAAAAATGCAAATTTGATTAAGTCACTCTCTTTCAAAAGATCTTTCAATGGCTTGGTGTATCTCAATTCAACATAAAGAAATTGGTTCTTCATTTTCTGTACACTGTGCATGTTGCCTGCAACAGTCTCTTAGGCAGAGTGCAGGCATTTCTTTAGCTGACCTACTAATACCCACGCGGATCCTTGAGAAGGGGAAAAAATCGTGTAGGGGTGTATGAAAGCGAGGCTGTGAGAATCCACCGCTTTTGTGCCGAGCTGCCCACCCTCATATGTAGAACACATCAAGGAGCTGAAAGCTCTGCCTAATTTTCCTTCTGTACCAAGATCTCTTAGGTGTTCCTTGGGAGCGAGACTTACTAGAAACAAGGTAAACCGGGAGTAAACAAGACCTCGCTCACCAAGGGGAAGTTGTGGTCAACAGTTTTTTTTGGTTGTCGTTGTTGTTTTTTAACTTTTATTTTTATTTATTTTTTTAAAATTTTTATTTTTACTTTATTTTACTTTACAATACTGTATTGGTTTTGCCATACATTGACATGTGTTTGTCGGGAACCTTCGCTGCACTTCCCAAACCCGGGAGCGGCATCCGGTGTGTGGTCCTTTTCTCCGCTGCACTTTCCCCGACTTCGATTTTCTCCGAGACCGTCTCTGGTTACTAGAGGCGCTTGGGACGGATGGGAACCTCCGCTCCGTGGAAACGGGACCCTGTCCGGCTGCCGGCGCCCCGCTCTCCAGCTCGGGAGGAGCCGTGCGGGCGGTTCTGGCGCTACTTGCGCGCCGGGCTGCCGGGGGTGAGGTGCGCGGGCGCGTTGTGCTCGCTGGCACCCGCGTCGAGAGTGTCTGTTTCCAAGAGCTAAGCGCGCGAGAAGGCAGGTCGGCTCTGGGACTCCCCGCTGTGTTCCGGACCCCTGGTGGCACTGCTCCAGTTCCTCTCTTCGTGGGGCTTCTGCTGTGCCCAGTGCCGATGATGACCGGGTGCCGCGCGGAATTCCTTGCGTTTGCCTTACTTGTACAGAGACTGTCTATAGCAGAATGTGCCGAAGGTCACAGGGAAAGAAAAGGTGTTGGGGGATTCGACAGAGGTGAGTTCTAACCCTTGAAACATGTTAACTGTGAGGAAAGTTACTCCTTGTGTTTCTTCGTCACCCATCTCTGCACCTCATGGCTGCTGCTGCTGCTGCTAAGTCGCTTCAGTCGTGTCCGACTCTGTGCGACCCCATAGACGGCAGCCCACCAGGCTCCCGCGTCCCTGGGATTCTCCAGGCAAGAACGCTGGAATGGGTTGCCATTTCCTTCTCCAATGCATGAAAGTGAAAAGTGAAAGGGAAGTCACTCAGTCGTGTCCGACTCTTGGCGACCCCATGGACTGCAGCCTACCAGGCTCCTCTGTCCATGGGATTTTCTTTCTTTTTTTTTTTTTGTCCATGGGATTTTCCAGGCAAGAGTACTGCAGCCATGAAATTAAAAGACGCTTACTCCTTGGAAGAAAAGTTATGACCAACCTAGATAGTATATTCAAAAGCAAAGACATTACTTGGCCGACTAAGGTCCGCCTGGTCAAGGCTATGGTTTGTCCTGTGGTCATGTATGGATGTGAGAGTTGGACTGTAAAGAAGGCTGAGCGCCGAAGAATTGATGCGTTTGAACTGTGGTGTTGGAGAAGACTCTTCAAGGTCCCTTGGACTGCAAGGAGACCCAACCAATCCATTCTGAAGGAGATCAGCCTTGGGATTTCTTTGGAAGGAATGATGCTAAAGCTGAAACTCCAGCACTTTGGCCACCTCATACGAAGAGTTGACTCATTGGAAAAGACTCTGATGCTGGGAGGGATTGGGGGCAGGAGGAGAAGGGGACGACAGAGGATGAGATGGCTGGATGGCATCACGGACTCGATGGACGTGAGTCTGAGTGAACTCCGGGAGATGGTGATGGACAGGGAGGCCTGGCGTGCTGCGATTCATGGGGTAGCAAAGAGTCGGGCACGACTGAGCGACTGAACTGAACTGAACTGAGTACTGGAGTGGGGTGCCAGTTGCTACCTAAATGGCAGACAGCATGTCAAAGTTTTAACACAGTGCCTGCCACTTATCTATCCTCATTACTTCAGCCCTTTGTACACGAGGGTGTTTGGACAAGCAGTCCCGGGGTGCCAGTTATCACCTGCAAGGTGCCTCGCATCTGGTTATATTCCCCGCCCCCCGCCATTCAGCACCCTAAACAACCACTGTCATCATTACTGAAGTGAAGTCACTCAGTCGTGTCCGACTCTTTGCGACCCCATGGACTATAGCCCGCCAGGCTCCTCTGTCCATGGGATTCTCCAGGCAAGAATACTGGAGTGGGTTGCCATTTCCTTCTCCAGGGGATCTTCCCAACGCAGGGATCGAACCCGGGACTCCTGCATTCAGGCAGACGCTTTATCCTCTCAGCCGTCATTACTGAGCACCTGTGCTAAGACAAATGCCAGGTGCTTGGGGTTAGAAAAGCTAGCCGAACTGCAGAACCCTCAGTCAGTGTAATGACTGCAGGTAGGAGTGGAGAGTAATGTTTACATATTGTCCCAGTTTAGTCAAGTATTTACAACAAAACAAAGCCTATTATAACTTATGAAAATTTTGAGGTGGTGTCCTCTCTTTTTTCCTTTCACTTCAAATAGGCAAACAGAGATTAGAACCCTTATTTTTGACTTCCCTAGAAGTCTTCTTAGTTGAGTCACCTCATTCAAGTGGACATCTTGGTTGAAGTGACAGTCTTTCTTTTTTGTTGAGCCTCTTCTTGACAACTCAGTTTGCTCTTTGTCACCACTAGGCATTTTGCATTCAGTATTTGATCGTGCCTTCCCTTCTAAGAGAGTTAAAAAAGAAGGAAAACTAAGTTTCCACAGGAATTGTTATTAATATTTTATCTTTTTAGACGCCATAGGCTTCCCTGGTGACTCAGTAAAGAATCTGCCTGCAATGTGGGATACCTCAGTTCAATCCCTGGGAGGGGAAGAACCCCTGGAGAAGGGAATGGCAACCCACTCCAGTATTCTTGCCTGGAAAATTCCATGGATAGAGGAGCCTGCTGGGCTACAGTCCATGGGGTTGCAAAGAGTCAGACACGACTGAGCAACTAACACTTACTTAGATGTCATAAAGGAACCTGTCAAGTGAAGAAATGGGATAAAACCTAAAGCTTTATTTTCAGAAGAGAAGCATGCCAAAAAATTTAAGCAATCTGTATTTAGAATTTTTGTGGACTTTGTGGGTACCTGGTTCCCTTCTTATTGAAATGTTGTTATAGCTTGTCTGTGTTTATTAAGTTTACCATTATAGTACACTTCCAGACATGATTAATTGCAAAAAAAAGAATTACTAGGATTATTATAATAACTTCAAAATGTGAGATATCCTAAACTCTAGCAATTTACTTGCTAAAGTAATTTAGAAAATGCTGATGGAATGCTGACAGTGTACACAGCCCTTTGAAGTTTGTAAGAAATGGAAGAGAGAGCTGTGCCTTCAAGATGTGTGCGTAAAGTAGGGTGGTGGGATTTTAGGAAATCTTAACTAAAAGGCCAGGGTTCTGGTTTGTCCAGCCTCTGCTACCTACTAGCTAGAAGCCTTGGACCAGCAAGTCAGTAACATCCCTGATCTCGAGAGTCCACATGTATACAATAAACATAATATTCTGCTATCTGAGAGGGTTAGTGTGAAAATCAGATGACTTACTGTATGTGACAGTGTTTCATAACCTGAAAATCCCCATGGGGATCTACAAAACCATGACTAAAAAGTCATACAAGAGTCTGAGGGCCTCAGAGTGATTGAAAAGGGGGAGATCTCAGCTTCAGTGATGTTAGGCTGAGTGGAAGAAGCATAGCTTTAACAGCAATTGAAGAGTGAATAAAAAAATATATAAAGGATGTTTCATGAGTATATTTATTTTACGTAAAAATTAGCATAGCACAAGCCTTGCTAGGACTGTGTTGAAGATAGGGACGACTCTGGCGCCCTCACTTGGCCCTCAGGTCGGATCTCACTATTACCTTGTTGTGTAAAGATGCAGGGTAGAAAGGAGTTGGCTTTCTATAATTCCTGACTTGTTTCAGTTTACATATGCTCAGATGAGTAGATTTATGCTTGTGTTACCTGGTTTTATCTAATATAACTTTCACAATTGGACAAGTAACTTCAAAATTTTCCTATATAGAGATAATGAATAAAATAATTCTAATAAGGCCAACTCAAACAAGCAATTGAATGACCTGGCTGACTGTCCTCTCCACACAGACATTAAGAGGAAGAAATCCTGTTGGTTTAATCACGATTGACCAAAAGTTGACAAAAATGAAAAAATCTAGAAAGTGTTAAGGAGACAAGTTGAAATATAGCTTTACATTCAATATATATTATATAGCATATATAATTATTATATATAGCTTATATAATAATTGTAAATAACTTGCATAATAATATAATATAATATAATTATATAATTACTGATATTAATATAATTAAATTATATTAGTATAATTAAACATGGATATAATAGCTTTATTATGTTATATAATATAATTTAACACCTACTATTGACTTCTTATAGTTTGTATATATAGTTTATATATAACATGTTAATCTATATAATGTATATTATGTGTACTAAATATTATATATTATTTAATACCAAACTATACCAAAGTATATATTATATTATACCATATAGAAAATACAATGTATATTATGTGTTTCCCTAGTGGCTCAGATGGTAAAGTGTCTGTCTGCCATACAGGAGACTCGGGTTTGATCCCTGGGTTGGGAAGATCTCCTGGAGAAGGGGTACATTATACCAAAGTATGTGCTACATAATATTAAATGTTATATAGTACACCAAATGCATAGCATATAATATACATCATAAAATATATGAATATATTTAAATATAAGATAAATAAAAATGTTTAAGTGCATGCTCTTTTTTTCTAAATAATGTAATTACTTAAGTGAAACATTTTCAGGTCCCTTTATAAAGAGCAGAATATGAGGAATGAGGAACAGAGTATACTCTAGGTTGACAGCTCATGTTTGAACAGACATGAAAGAAATAGTGGGTAGTTTGTGCTTATAGTAGAGAATAAATCAACCTGCCTCAAGAAAGTTTGAATCAGGTGTATTTCAAAGTGGACAGTGACACCCAAGACAAAAATAACAATGAAATGACACTATACACCTACTGCTGCTGCTGCTGCTAACTCACTTCAGTCATGTCCGACTCTGTGTGACCCCATAGATGGCAGCCCACCAGGCTCCCCCGTCCCTGGGATTCTCCAGGCAAGAACACTGGAGTGGGTTGCCATTTCCCTCTCCAATGCATGAAGGTGAAAGTGAAGTCGCTCAGTTGTGTCTGACTCTTAGTGACCCCATGGACTGCAGCCTACCAGGCTCCTCCGTCCATGGGATTTTCCAGGCAAGGGTACTGGAGTGGGGTGCGTTGCCTTCTCCATACACCCACTAGAATGACTTAAATTTTAAAAACTGACTATACCAAGTATTAGCTATAAGGCAAACTGTAGTTATCAAACATTCTTCATTGTTAAAAGGATACAACCACTTTGGAAACAAAATTTTGACAGTTTCTTAAAATGTTAAACACACATATATCTAAGTATTTTACACCTAGGTATCTACTCAAGAGAAATGAAAGCATATGTTCACATAAAGTCTTGTTCAAGAATTTTTATAGTGGCTTTATCTGTGATAGCCAATAACTAGAAACAATACAAATGTCCTTCAACAGCTAAAAGGGTAAACTAAATTAAGGTGTAATTTTACAGCTGAATGTTACTCAGTAAACAAACAAAACCATTTAAATTTTTATGTGTAACAATCCAGATGATTCGCAAGATATTTATGCTTTGTGAAAGCTAGATAAAAATGAAAAGTACAAACTGAGTAACTCAGTGCATACAAACTGAGTAATTCAGTTTATTCAAAAGTTTGCCTAGAGAAGGAGATAAAGAGATGAACGGATTACAAAGAAACATTAGGAAAGGAGAAGGGGTACTGTGATGGAAAAGTTTGTTGTCTTGACTGTGGTGACCATTTCATAGTGTATACATATGTTGAGTCAACAAATTGTGTAGTTACTGTATGTAATATAGCTTAATGTATGTTTGCATGCATGCTAAGTTGCATCAGTCATGTCCGACTCTTTTCGACCCCATGGGCTGTAGCCCACCAGTCTTCTCTGTCCATGGGATTCTCCGGGCCAGATCACTGAAGTGGGTTGCCACGCCCTACTCCAGGGGATCTTCCCAACCCAGGGATTGAACCTGCATCTCTTTTGTCTCCTGTACTGGCAGACAGGTTCTTTACCACTACCGCCACCTGGGAAGCCCAATATATATTAATAAAGCTATAAAAAAATTTTTTAAACTATGGTACATCTTGAGCTTATAGAGTTTATATTAATATGTTTGTTGTAGGAACAAGCCCTAATTTGAGGGATTGGCAATAAAGAAAGGAAAAGAAACTAAATCAAGCTTTCTCAGATTCATATATTCCTTTTTATTTGGGATATTATCCAAAGTCTCAGGCTTCCCTGGTAGCTCAGTTGGTAAAAAATCTGCCTGCAATGCACTTTGATTCTTGGGTCACAAAGATCCAATGGAGAAGGGATAGGATACCCACTCCAGTGTTCTTGGCCTTCCTTGGTGGCTCAGCTGATAAAGAATCTGCCTACAATCTGTGAGACCTGGGTTTGATCCCTGGGTTGGGAAGATCCCCTGGAGAAGGAAAAGGCTACCCACTCCAGTATTCTGGCCTGGAGAACTCCATGGACCATGAAGTTGCAGAGAGTTGGACATGACTGAGACTTTCACTTTCACTTCATCCAAATTTTCATTTTTAGTTTTTACATATACTATACCAGAACTCAGGTATGAATTTTAGGTAATTAAAGGAAAGGTCATAGCAAACACCCTCATCCAACAACACAAGAGAAGACTCTACACATGGAAATCACCAGATGGTCAACAACAAAATCAGACTGACTACATGCTTTACAGCCAAAGATGGAAAAGCTCTATACAGTCAGCAAAAACAAGACCAGGAGCTGACTGTGGCTCAGATCATGAACTCCTTATTGCCAAATTCAGACTTATATTGAAGAAACTGGGGAAAACCACTAGATCATTCAGGTATGACCTAAATCAAATCCCTTATGACTATACAGTGGAAGTGAGAAATAGATTTAAGGGACTAGATCTGATAGACAGAGTACCTGATGAACTATGGACAGAGGTTCATGACATTGTACAGGAGACAGGGAGCAAGACCATCCCCAAGAAAAGATATGCAGAACAGCAAAATGGCTGTCTGAGGAGGCCTTACAAATAGCTGTGAAAAGAAGAGAGGTGAAAGGCAAGGAGAAAAGGAAAGATATACCCATTTGAATGCAGAGTTCCAAAGAATACCAAGGAGAGATAAGAAAGCCTTCCTCAGCGTCCAAGGCAAAGAAATAGTGGAAAAACAATAGAATGGGAAAGCCTAGAGATCTCTTCAAGAAAATTAGAGACACCAAGGGAACATTTCATGCAAAGATGGGCTCAGTAAAGGACAGAAGTGGTATGGACCTAACAGAAGCAGAAGATATTAAGCAGAGGTGGCAAGAATACAGAACTGCATAAAAAAGATCTTCACGACACAGATAATCACACAGAAGGTGTGATCACTCACATTCAACTAGAGCCAGACATCCTGGAATGTGAAGTCAGGTGGGCCTTAGGAAGCATCACTACGAACAAAGCTAGTGGAGGTGATGGAATTCCAGTTTGAGCTATTTCAAATCCTAAAAGATGATGGTGTGAAAGTGCTGTACTCAATATGCCAGCAAACTTGGAAAACTCAGCAGTGACCACAGGACTGGAAAAGATCAGTTTTCATTCCAATCCCAAAGAAAGGAAATGCCAAAGAATGCTCAAACTACCACACAATTGCACTCATCTCACATGCTAGCAAAGAAATGCTCAAATTCTCCAAGCCAGGCTTCAGCAATACGTAAACTGAACTTTCAGATGTTCAAGTTGGTTTTAGAAAATGCAGGGGAACCAGAGATCAAATTGCCAACATCCGCTGGATTCCAGAAAAACATCTATTTCTGCTTTATTGACTATGCCAAAGCCTTTGACTGTGGACCACAATAAACTGTTGAAAATTCTGAAAGAGAAGCGAATACCAGACCACCTGACCTGCTTCTTAAGAAACCTGTATGCAAGTCAGGAAGCAACAGTTAGAACTGGACTTGGAACAACAGACTGGTTCCAAATAGGAAAAGGAGTACGTCAAGGCTGTATATTGTCAGCCTGCTTATTTAACTTATATGCAGAGTACATTATGAGAAACGCTGGGCTGGAGGAAGCACAAGCTGGAATCAAGATTACTGGGAGAAATACCAATAACCTCATATATGCAGATGACACCACCCTATGGCAGAAAGCAAAGAAGGACTAAAGAGCCTCTTGATGAAAGTGAAAGAGGAGAGTGAAAAAATTGGCTTAAAGCTCAACATTGAGAAAACTAAGATCATGACATCACTTTATGGCAAATAGATGGGGAAACAGTGGCTGACTTTATTTTTTGGGGCTCCAAAATCACTGCGGACGGTGATTGCAACCATGGAATTTAAGACGCTTGCTCCTTGGAAGGAAAGTTATGACCAACCTCATTTCAGTTCAGTTCAGTCACTCAGTCATGTCCGACTCTTTGCGACCCCGTGAATCGCAGCACGCCAGGCTTCCTTGTTCATCACCAACTCTAGGAGTTTACCCAAACTCATGTGCATTGAGTCGGTGATGCCCTCCAGCCATCTCATCCTCTGTCGTCCCCTTCTCCTCCTGCCCCCAATCCCTCCCAGCATCAGGGTCTTTTCCAGTGAGTCGACTCTTCATATGAGGTGGCCAAAGTATTGGAGTTTCAGCTTCAGCATCAGTCCTTCCAATGAACACCCAGGACTGATCTCATTTAAGATGGACTGGTTGGACCTCCTTGCAGTCCAAGGGACTCTCAAGAGTCTGCTCCAACACTGCAGTTCAAAAGCATCAATTCTTCAGTGCTCAGCTTTCTTCACAGTCCAACTCTCACACCCATACATGACCACTGGTAAAACCATAGGCTTGACTAGATGGACCTTTGTTGGCAAACTAATGTCTCTGCTTTTTAATATTCTATCTAGGTTGATCATAACTTTTCTTCCAAGGAGTAAGCATCTTTTAATTTCATGGCTGCAATCATCATCTGCAGTTATTTTGAAGCCCCCAAAAATAAAGTCTGACACTGTTTCCACTGTTTCCCCATCTATTTCCCATGAAGTGATGGGACCAGATGCCATGATCTTCGTTTTCTGAATGTTGAGCTTTAAGCAAACTTTTTCACCCTCCTCTTTCTGTCTCCTCTTTCACTTTCATCAGGAATCTTCTTAGTTCCTGTTCACTTTCTGCCATAAGGGTGGTGTTATCTGCATATCTGAGGTGATTGATATTTCTCCCGGCAATCTTGATTCCAGCTTGTGCTTCTTACAGCCCAGCGTTTCTCATTATGTACTCTGCATAGAAGTTAAATAAGCAGGGTGACAATATACAGCCTTGACAGGCTCCTTTACCTATTTGGAACCAGTCTCTTGTTCCATGTCCAGTTCTAACTGTTGCTTCCTGACCTGCATATAGGTTTCTCAAGAAGCAGGTCAGGTGGTCTGGTATTCCCATCTCTTGAAGAATTTCCCACAGTTTGTTGTGATCCACACAGTCAAAGGCTTTGGCATAGTCAATAAAGCAGAAATATATGTTTTTCTGGAACTCTCTTGCTTTTTAGATGATCCAGCGAATGTTGGCAATTTGATCTCTGGTTCCTCTGCCTTTTCTAAAACCAGCTTGAACATCTGGAAGTTCAACCTAGACAGCATATTAAAAAGCAGAGACATTACTTTGCCAACAAAGGTCCTTCTAGTCAAGGCTAGTTTTTCTAGTTGTCATGTATGGATGTAAGAGTTGGAATATAAAGAGAGCTGAGGGCCAAAGTATCAATGCTTTCAAACTGTGGTGTTGGGGAAGACTCTTGAGAGTCCCTTGGACTGCAAGCAGATCCAACCAGTCCATCCTAAAGGAGATCAGTCCTGGGTGTTCATTGGAAGGACTGATGCTGAGGCTGAAACTCCAATACTTTGGCCACCTGATGCAAAGAGCTGACTCATCTGAAAAGACCTCGATGCTGGGAAAGATTGAGGGCAGGAGTAGAAGGGGACAACAGAGGATGAGGTGGTTGGATAACATGTCCGACATAATGGGGATTGGTTTGAGTTGACTACGGGAGTTGGTGTTGGACAGGGAGGCCTGGCATGCTGCAGTTTATGGGGCTGCAATGAGTCAGACACGACTGAGTGACTGAAATGAACTGGACTGAACTGAAGGGAAAGGTACGCCATTCCAAGATTTGTTCATTACATTTGCTTTGTTGTTTTAGATATCTGTCTTCTTGTGAGCTTTGCTGTGACATTCAGCCTCTCCTAGTAAAACTTTGGCATTAGAAGCTGCACTTGCAATCTCTTCCCTTGTCCAGAACCAATGAATGAGATCACTATCAAAATTACATTCATCCTACATATAACTAGAGAAAAGGTGAAGGCATCATATTTGAAGTCACAGGAGTTGTTTTTTAGTTTTGGGTAATTTTGGTAGTATTTTCTTATTTGTCACAGTGGTTCTCAAAGTGCTGTTATCTGTCAAAATCACCTGGAAACTTTTTAAAACGATGGTTTCTTGGGCCATTACCCACACCCACTGAATTACAGCTTTTAGGGATATAGCCTGATTTCTTGATTTTATTTTAAGTTTTTTAGGTAATTCATCATTCACCTGTTCTTTGCAGTGAATATGCACTGACTGCTTATACCTGAGTGCTAGACCAAAATTCCTGAGTTTCTTGCTTTCATAATATGCATGTCTAATATCTATTGAGAGACATAGATATGTTTAAAAGCATATAAACATAAAAGAAAACTTGTGATATAAAAGGAAAAAGAAAGGGTCTCATTAGAAATTATTATGTGATGAGGCAGAGGGAAATCAGATTTGAAATCCCTAGGAGGGTCAGGGAAGGCTTCAATAAGGAAGCAGCATTTTAATTTATTTTGGAATGTGTTATTTTGTGTTGGAGTATAGCTGATTAACAGTGCTGTGATAGTTTCAGGTGAATAGCAAAGGGACTCAACCATGTATAAGGACGCAGCATTTTAGCAGACATCTGGAAGAAGAGTGAAAGTTACAGTAAAGATAAAAGTAATCACATGGAGGGAATATCACAGACAGAAGAAAGAACATATATCTTAAAGAAGAAGTAAAAAGGTTTTGGTGGGAAGGACTATAGCACAGTCAGAGGACTAAGATGATACAAGATGAAGAAATAAACATGGACAAGGACACTCTAGCTTAATAGCTGCTATTTAATAAAGAGAATGTGTAGGAATAGATATAAGACTGTCTAATGTTAGAAAAAATAAGTAATGTGTGCTTTCTTGGATCACCATCCTTTGCACGGATAGGATACACAGATGAAATCCCTTAATTTTGATAAAAGCCATTAAATAGGAAAAAATGTAACGTAGCAACTATGCAGACCTAATGGCTAGTTCAATCCAGTTTCTTCAGGAATTCTCATGCTTGTCAGTGGTTTGGTGGGAACCATGATAGAACTCATGTGTTTCAGAGATTAAATCCTAGGCTGAATCTGGGACACACTCATTCAAGAGAACTTCTGAGATCGCTGGCCACTGAGATCCTTCAGGGCTTTTCCAAGGTAAGTTTATTCTAAATTAGCTCTGTACATGTAGGCAGAAAATAAACTCTTGGAAGCAAAGTGAGCATGCTCACTGTTAGCTTTTCGCTTTTTCAATAGATGAAAACAATATCAATAACAACAACTTACCAAGTGTCTTTCATATCTAAGATACTACTAAATGCTTTACATCTTTGAATTTCCCAGCAAAATTACTAGGTAAATATTATCATCATTATGATGAAGATGAAACTCAGGCTCAGAAATTTTAAGCAGCTCATCTGAGACCTCATACTTAGTAAGTAGAAGACATTGGGTTCCAGCCCAAGTCTCTACAAATTCAAATTTTTTAACACCGTGTCCTATTATCTTTTGTATTAGTTTCTTATTGCTGCTATAAAATACATTGCCACAAACTCGGTGGCTTAAAACAACAGAAATTAATTCTCTTACAGTTCTGGAGGTCAAAATCTACAATGGGTCCATAGCATTGTGTTCTTTCTAGACGCTCAAGAGGACTTTAGGTTTCCTTGCTCTTTTTATCTTCCAGAGGCAGCCTACGTCCTCTGGATCATGGCCCCCTTTCTCTACCTTTGAAGTCAGTAGTGTCCCATCTTCATATCTTCTTCTGTCTCCTTGATCCTTTGCTTCCTTCCTATAAAGACTTTTGCAAGTAAATTTAAGACCCATCCAAATAATCCAGGATGATCTTGCCATTTTAAGGTTTTTAAGTGAATCACATCTGCAAAGCGCTGTTGCCATAATAGGTAGTGTTCACAGTTTTCAAGGATTAGGACATGGATGTCTTTGGGAGCTCATTATCTGGCCTACTGCATATTTCCAAACAGATTTTCAAAATCTTAGCTGAGGGAGTCCATTCCCATTAGAGTTCAGGTTAGCAGAAAGTGGTAATAGTCTAGTAAACAGCTTGTGTTGTGTGCATTGATTATGACTAGCATTAGTTTAAAATGTATGTAGAATTTAAATACATGATAATGATAGAAAAAAAGACAGGAGGGAAGTAAATTAAGTTAACATTTTCTGTGGTTCTTGCATTGTTGAGGAAGTTATAACTGTTAATTACCTTTCCTATGTTAAGGATGCGCATTACCTTTAAATAACAATAAAATTAAATTTATTATATTAATAATTTAATAAAGAGAAATGAGTAAAATGATAAATATAATTAATAACAAGAAGGCAACATAGAAGAAAATAAAGAGCATAGAAAATATAGGACAAATTAAAAACACATAGTAAAATGGTTGCTAGAATCCCAAATATATCAATAATTATATTAAATATAAACAGACAATTCCATTTTAAAGACGAAGATTGTCATAGTACTGCATTCCCAAAACTGTGGACAGAGGTGGCATGGGGGCCTTTATAAATTCACAAGGGACCTATGGAATATTTTAAATGTTCTGTGGAAACACAGCAATCTTTGATATCTCTCATGTATTTTGCAAACTGTTAGCTCAGAGTAGCTCCCAGTTATGTTAGACTGCAGTAAGTTCTATTTGATGACATGAAATCTTTGCATAGCTGGGTTTTCAGCAATGACTGTGATAAAGAAAAAGTACTAAGTGAAAGTTAATCTGGAATCAGAAATTAAGTGGTGGTTTGCAATCTGATTTCATGGTTTGCAAAGCTGAGCAGCATTTAACATTCTGTTATTAAGAATTATGGTGGGCACAAGACTTCCTGAGCTGTTTGGGACTAGTTATTTAGTAAATAAACTGTTAAGTATTTTTCTTTTGGCTAGAAATGACATGAAAAAGTTACTAAAACTCTAAGAGTGCTGTGAACTTGATAAGTTTGGGGACTCTATCATAATTAAAAATAAAAACTATGGAATAGCATTGACACATGTATATAGCCATGTGTAAAATAGATGACTAGTGCAAGTTCAATGTATGAAGCAGGGCACACAAAGTTCTATGTATGGTGCTCTGGGCCAACCCAGAGGGAGAGGATAGGGAGGGAGGGGAGAGAGGTGGGAGGGGGTTCAGGTTGGGGGGACTCATGTGCACCTGTGGGTGATTCATGTCAATGTATGGCAAAACCCAGCACAATATTGTAAATAAATTATCCTCCAATTAAAATAAGTTAGTTAATTAAAAAACAACAACAAAAAAACCCTATAGGGAATTCCCTGGTAGTCCAGTGGTTAGGACTATGTGCTTTCACTGCCTGGGCCCATATTCAACTCCTGGTCGAGGAACTAAGATCCCAGAAGGCATGTCAAGCAGCCTGCCTAAATAAATAATAAATAAAAGTAAAAATAAAAACTATTTGTTCCATATAAAACAAATAATACACACGTTCAGAGACAGAATGAAAGAGAAAGTTGCTCAGGCGTGTCCTACTCTTTGCGATCCCATGGACTATACAATGCATGGAATTCTTCAGGTCATAATACTCGAACGGGTAGCCTTTCCCTTCTCCAGGGGATCTTCCCAATCCTGGAATCAAACCCAGGTCTCCCATATTGCAAGAGGATTCTTTACCAGCTGAGCCACCAGAGAAGCCCCAGAAACAGAATGAATGAATATAAAAAGATGGAAAAGCATGTTATGCAAAAATGAACCGAAAGAAAGCTGATTTGAAAAATGTGGCATTATGACAATCTTCATCTTTGAATTATCATTCTGTGTTTATATTTAAAACAGTGATAGGAACGTCCCTGGAGGCCCATTGGTTAAGCTTTGACCTTCCAATGCATAGATGTGAGTTTAATTCATGGTTGGCAAGCTAATATTCCACAAATCACATGGCCAAAAACCTAAACATAAAACATAAGCAGTTCAGTTCAGTTCAGTTCAGTTTGGTCGCTCAGTCGTGTCCAATTCTTTGTGACCCAATGGACTGCAGCATGCCAGACTTTCCTGTCTATCAACAACTTCTGGAGCTTGCTTAAACTCATGTCCATTGACTTGGTGTTACCATCCAACCATCTTGTCCTCTGTCATCCCCTTCTCCTCCTGCCTTCAATCTTTCCTAGCATCAGGGTCTTTCCCAAGGAGTCAGTTCTTCACATCAGGTGGCCAAAGTATTGGAGCTTCAGCTTCAGCATCAGTCCTTCCAGTGAATATTCAGGACTGATTTCCTTTAGGATTGACTGGTTTAATCTCTTCGCAGTCCAAGGGACTCTCAAGAGTTTTCTCCAACACCAGAGTTCAAAAGCATCAATTCTCCGGCGCTCAGCTTTCTTTATACTTCAACTCTCACATTGTTAGGGACCAAACGACGGGCTATAGGACCTGAGTCATGTTTACCAGAAAGAGACAGGACATGCGCTCATCCTGCCTGGCCAATCATGTAACGCCAGCTACTCCTGTAACTGAGACAAAGAACTGACTGTATATAAGCTGCCATACTCCTTTGTTTGGGGCTCTTGTCGGATTCCACTGTGCTGGATGGAACTTAGGCCCTAGTGCGCTAGAAATAAACTCCCTTCTTGCCTTTGCATTACTGTGGTGGACTTGTTCTCTCGGTCGGTTCGGAGATACGGGCTCGGTGCATAACAACATCCACATATGACTACTGGAAAAACCATAGCTTTGATTAGACAGACCTTTGTTGGCAAAGTGATGTTTCTGCTTTTGAATATGCTGTCTAGTTGGTCATAGCTTTCCTTCCAAGGAGCAAGCGTCTTTTAATTTCATGGCTGCAGTCACCGTCTGCAGTGATTTTGGAGCCCCCCAAAATAAAGTCTGTCACTGCTTCCACTGTTTCCCCATATATTTGCCATGAAGTGATGGGACCAGATACCATGATCTTTATTCTGAATGTTGAGTTTTAAGTCAACTTTTTTACTCTCCTTTTTCAATTTCATCAAGAGGCTTTTTAGTTTTTCTTCACTTTCTGCCATAAAGGTGGTGTCATCTGTGTATCTTAGGTTATTGATATTTCTCCTGGCAATCTTGATTCCAGCTTGTGCTACATCCAGCCCAGCATTTCACATGATATACTCTGCATAGAAGTTAAATAAGCAGGGTGACAATATACAGCTTTAATGTACTCCTTTCCCAATTTCGAACCAGTCTGTTGTTCCATGTCCAGTTCTAACTGTTGCTTCCTGACCTGCATATAGGTTTCTCAAGAGGCAGGTCAGGTGGTCTGGGATTCCCATCTCTTGAAGAATTTTCCACAGTTTTTTTGTGATCTGCACAGTCAAAGGCTTTGGCATAATCAATAAAACAAAAGTAGATTTTTTTTTTCTGGTATTCTCTTTTTTTTTTTTTTTTGATGATACAATGGATCCATTGAAAACAGAAGTGACGTTGTAACAAATTCCATGAAGATTTTAATACTGGTCCACATTAGAAAAACAAAACAAAAAAATTATAGATATGTTGTTGTTTGGTTGCCAAGTCGTGTCTTACTCTTTGTGACCCCATAGACTGCAGCATGCCAGACCTCCCTGTCCCTCACCATCTCTCTCAGTTCACTGAAGATTAAATCTGTAAACTTGTTTTTTTGTTCATTATTTGCCTTACAGGTAAAATAGAGAAAATATAATTTGAGACAAGATTCATTACTAGAGATAAAGAGAGATATATTCTAATAATAAAAGAGTCTATCTACTAGGAAATTTAATTTTAAAATATATAGAGGTACATCACTATACCTAAATAAAAATGTTAAAATATGTATAGTAATAAAAAGAGCAGAGTTAGAAAAATAAGACAAATGTACAATAGATGGAACATTATCTGGTACAATAAGCAGACCCCCACAAATCAGTAAGTATCCAGGTGATTTAAACAAATATGATTTTGCCTCATTGATACACCTAGAGGACTGCACACATTATCACAGACAAACTTTTTTTACAAATATATACACATACAATTGTCTCAGTTGATCATATACTAAATCATAAAACAAACTCAATTAACCTCAAAGTTTGGTAATAAATATACAGCTCCAGGACTCTTGCCTGGAAAACCCCATGGACAGAGGAGCCTGGTAGGCTGCAGTCCATGGGGTCACTAAGAGTTGGACACGACTGAGCGACTTCACTTTTACTTTACACTTTCATGCACTGGAGAAGGAAATGGCAACCCACTCCAGTGTTCTTGCCTGGAGAATCCCAGGGACGGGGGAGCCTGGTGGGCTGCCATCTATGGGGTCGCACAGAGTCGGACACGACTGAAGCGACTTAGCAGCAGCAGCATACAGCTAAAGTCATTTCCTCAAATGTGTGTAAATTCTGCAAAACAATTCTAAATAAACCATGGGTCAATGAAGAAACAATGGTCCTTATCAAATGTTTAAAGTGAAAAAAAGCACATTATAACTCATTGAATACTGTCAAACTGTTCAAAAAAACTGGTTTCTTTGTTTAGAAACTATCAACAGCTGAAAATTTTAAAAAGTCTGAGTAATTATCTCTGGCTTCCTGGGTGGCTCAGTGTTAAAGAATCTTCCTCCCAATGCAGGAGATGCTGCGGGTTCAGTCCTTCAGTTGGGAAGATCCCCTGGCATAGGAAATGGCAACCTATTCCAGTATTCTTTGTGGAAGATTCCATGGACAAAGGAGCCTGAGGGACTACATTGGGTGAGGTCGCAAGAGTTGGACATGACTGAGTGACAGAGCTCATGCACACACACGTGCACACATACATGAGGTTTTAAGGTATAGTACCTGAGTCCAGTATTTAAAATATGCATTAAAATATTACTTCATGTTTGTTGAGTTTTGTCTACAAACTAAGTGCTGAAATTTCTTTGTGCTGAATCATTGACTTGGCAACAGACTTTCAACAGTGGTTACTGCTACATCTATGAAACACACTGGAGAAAAAAAAGAGAAAGTATACTAGAAGTTTCTCCACTAACTTTGATGTCACTGTGGTCTTTCTCTCCAGGTCAATGCAAAGCCCCAGTGGAGCTTCCATTCACCAAGCTTACAGTACTGACGGACAAAGATGAGTTTCCTGTCCGAACAACTGTGAAGTATAAATGCAGCCTTGGTGATTATGGAAGTGTTCTCTATCACGTGCCTACAAAACTCTATCTGGGCAAGCCCTGAAAACAACTGTACATGTAACAACTGTATACAGGGATTTCTTTTATCTATCTGGGTTGAGAATTACTCTGTATTAGTCAGTAATCCTTAAGATCTGATCAATTGTTCAAATTTTGAAACAAAGACACAAGTCTTGGTAACTTTGCCTAAAGCATAATAGATGTGAGATTTATTTTTGTAGGTTGTATCTTCCTACTGCTTTGAGTTCCTATCATGTTCATTACAAATTCATTTCATGGGAAATGACCATCAGAAGGCATGACTGAGGGAAAATTTGCTAGGGGATGTCCCATTTATACAACTGAAACTAAGTAATGAATGACTCAGGAAAGGAAAGAAAAGTGTAGGTGGGGAGAGAATCCCAAACTTCAAGTCTTTTGATTTATACTGGTTGAATTACAGAGTAAGCATTTTGGTAATAAACAAAATTTTCATTTTTTTTGACAGGCAAAAAATATGAGGATGAGACAGATCTGGAAGTTAGGTCTTTTTGAAAATGATGCGTAGTAGGTACCTGATTCTGAGGCAGTCTTATGAGTTTCCTCAAGGTAGCAAATCTGTGGAATTACAAATGCCCTTCAGTAATCTATGGCCAGGTTGAGATCTTATGTATTAATAGAAGTTCAGAGTATTTCACACCCAAGTTCCCATGTTCTGCTTCTTTCCCATAGTTAAATCATGTGGATCTTTTCTAGAGCTCATAAATGGCAAAATGAAGATCAACGAAGACACTTGGTTTGGATCAACTTTTAATTATTTTTGTAATAAAGGGTGAGTTGGCAGTAGCATTGGTCGGGATAACAGCTCTAGAATTGTAACAGTAGTCTCTAAATAATAGTCTCAGAGTCAAACTACTTATTCATTCAAAACATAACTTTAAGGTTTCTAAGTAGAGGTGGTGACTTGAACCCAGGCATTTAACTACCCTTGGGAATGATAAACAAATATTTGAAAAAATAGGAAAAACCTGTATCCAAGATAGAAATTAGAGGGGTGAGGGTAGTCTTTTCATATTAAATTACTGTACCTAAAGCAAAGTGAAACATTCACTAGATGAGATGGACCAGCATTCTAAAAATGTAAATGAAACAAACATACATACATTCTTAAAGCAATAAGTCTTAGAAATGTTGGAATCAGGAAAAAGTAAGAAAGACCTCTTTATTTGGGATGATGGAGCAGATGTGATGGATGGGCAAATCTTAATTGTTCTAGCACCCGTACAGAACTGTACACCATGCAGTTATCTTGCAGTGGACATACTCGTGGCTTACTGTTGCGGGAGACAACCAATTTAGGAAAGAGAAGGAGGACCTTATATTGTAATTCTGGTCTGCTTTTATTACTTATTGCTTACTTACAATACATACTAAATAACACAAATGAAACATAAAAATAGTAATAAAATGAAATGAATTTCAGTGCACATATGTTACCAGCCTTGAAAACATCACTAGTCCCTTTGATTACTAAGTACTTGAGTACTAAGGAGAAAAGGAAAGATATACCTGATTGAATGCAGAGTTCCAAAGAATAGCAGGAAGAGATATGAAAGTCAGCCTCAGTGATCAATGCAAAGAAATGGAGGAAAATAATAAAAAGGGAAAGACTAGAGATCTCTTCAAGAAAATTAGAGATACCAAGGGAACATTTCATGCAAAGATGGGATCAGTAAAGGACAGAAATGGTATGGGCTTAACCAGAAGCAGAAGATATTAATAAGAGGTGGCAATAATACATAGAAGAACTATACAAAAAAGATCTGAATGATCCAGATAAGCATGATAGTGGGATCACTCACCTAGACCCAGACATCCTGGAATGTAAAGTCAAGTGGACCTTACGAAGCATCACTATGAACAAAACAAGTTAAGGTGATTAAATTCCAGTTGAACTATTTCATCTCCTAAAAGATGATGCTATGAAAGTGCTACACTCAATACACGAGAAAATTTGGAAAACTCAACAGTGGCCACAGGACTAGCAAAGGTCAGTGTTCATTCCAATCCCAAATAAAGGCAATACCAAAGAATGCTCAAACTATCATACAATTGAACTCATCTCACACTCTAGTAAATTAATGCTCAAAATTCTGCAAGCCAGGCTTCAGCAATACGTGAACCATGAACTTCCAGATGTTCAAGTTGGATTTAGAAAAGACAGAAGAACCAGAGATCAAATTGCCAACATCTGTTGAATCATGAAAAAAGCAAGAGAGTTCCAAAAAAACATCTACTTTGGCTTTATTGACTACGTCAAAACCTTTGACTGTGTGGATCACAATAAACTGTGGAAAATTCTGAAAGAGATGGGAATACCAGAACACCTTATCTGCCTTCTGAGAAGTCTGTATGCAGGTCAACAAACAACAGTTAGAAGTGGACATGGAACAATGGACTAGGTCCAAATCAGGAAAGAAGTACATCACGGCTGTATATTGTCACCCTGCTTATTTAACTTCTCTGCAGAGTACATCATGTGAAATCCTGGGTTGGATTAAGCATAAGATTGAAACACAGTCCCACAAGGTTGCTGGGAGAAATATCAATAACCTCAGATATGCAGATGACACCACCCTTATGGCAGAAAATGAAGAGAACTAAAGAACCTCTTCATGAAAGCGAAAGAGAAGAGTGAAGTTCAATTCAGTTCATTGTCTCAGTCGTGTCTTACTCTTTGCGACCCTATGGACTGCAGCACACCAGGCTTCCCTGTCTGTCACCAACTCCTGGAGTTTACTCAAACTCATATATATATATACATATGGTCACATTGAGATGCAGAGGAGGAAAAGAGATGTGATCTTGTCAGAACCCACATCCCCAATACAGGGACCCACAGCCAGAAGAAAATCACAACCATAGGGTTCCCCCCGAGGAGTGAGGTGCCCAAGCCTCATATTGAGCTCCACAGCCAATGGCATCTGCACCAGAAAGAAAATTACCATGGTGTCTGGCTTTGAAAGCCAGCAGGCTTATGTTTGGGAGATCCAGAGGGCAGTGGGAGACTCTGCTCTTAAAGGGTTCACTTGCTCTGAGTCCCACACAGACAGAGCAGCAGTTTAAAAATGCCTGGATTTTATAAGAAGGTGATTTACTGTCTAGTTTTAGGGCACTAGGGGATGTACCAGGGGTACATATACCAGGGGATGAAAGTGCTGGTAGGTGCCATTTTTTTTTTTCTCTCCTTCCATATAGCTCGCTCAGTACTGGTAGGTGACTTGCTGTCACTCTCCATAAACATAAGTAATACTGTGTGCCCTATCCCAACATTCCACCAAGACTCTGCTCTATCCAACCTTCCAGCCTCAACCAGTTCCTCTGAAGATGCTCCCACCCCATCTCAGCCATTGCA
This sequence comes from Budorcas taxicolor, assembly GCF_023091745.1. Classification (NCBI taxonomy): domain Eukaryota; kingdom Metazoa; phylum Chordata; class Mammalia; order Artiodactyla; family Bovidae; genus Budorcas; species Budorcas taxicolor. The sequence goes on from NC_068925.1 coordinate 7,282,825, forward strand.
TGTCTCTGGTCAGGACAAGTGCCCCTCCAAAGTGACTCACATTCTGGGGGCCTAGCCCCTCCCACCAGCAAGCCTACAGTAATTGCAACCAGGCCTCCCAGACACCTGGGCTGGGGATCAGTCCTTCCCACCAGTGTGTTTGTAGAAGTCATGACATAAACACAACAGAAGGATGTGGGTAACCCATGCAGGGGATAGCCTTGATTGCCTGGCTCTGGTGACCAGGAGGGATTATGTCACTGGGCTGTACAGGACACTGTCTACATAAAGCCATTCTTTTAAGATTGGCACATGCAGCCGATGTCCCTAATATATAAAAACAAATGCAGAGATGTATGCAAAATAGGAAACAAGGGAATATCTTTCAAGTGAAAAAATAAGACAAAAGCCCAGAAAAAGAACTATACAAAATGGAGATAAGCATTTAGCAGATAAAGATTTCAAAATAATAGTCATAAAAATGCTTATCAAATTCAGGAGAAGAATGGATGAACATAGTGAGAATTTCAATAAAGAGACAGAAAATACAAACAAGAAACATCAGAACTGAAGAATACAATAACTGAAATGAAAAATTATTGAGAGGGACTCAATTACAGAATAGAAAATGCAGAACAGATCAGTGATCTGGAAGACAGAATAGTGGAAATAGACCCAAATTTGTAAAAGAGAGAATCTTGTGATTCGAAGGTATCATGTAGCGTTTCAAAGCATAAGCAGACTAGTATTTTTTAATAATATTAAATACTTATTGCATTTTATGTACCACAATAAATTTCATATTGATCAAAGAAATAGATGTTATTATATATGACTCCTAGATACAATTAAATAAAAAGGAATAAATGTGTCAAATTTAAGAATATTCCAAGTCAATGGGTTTATCTCAAACAAAGGCAGAATCCACTGAGAGACTAATAGAATTGACACATACACTATTACTAAAAACAAATGAAATGCAAATGAAAAAATATATGGAAAGTCCTTATAAACAAAACATGAACATCTAAATAGACAAATGATCAGAAGGTACAAAGTGGCAATTAACAAAAGAAAAAGGTATAAATAAAAGGTATAAACAAAAGAAAAATGTATGTATATGTCAATACATGTGGAAGGGTCTAGCCTTGCTATTAATAGAATACAAATGAAAATAACAATAGTATCCTATTTGACCACTATTCAATACAAAAGTATTTATTCAGAGCCCACAAATACTAAGAACAGCAATAAACAAAAGAGGCAAAAATCCTTACGTATAACTGCTATTGATGAAGTTCAGTGTAATGGGTATTGACATAAACTTCTAATAACAGTACTGTTGTTATTGTTTTAGTTGCCCAGTCACGTCCACCTCTTTGCGACCCCATGGACTGCAGCAGGCCAGGCCTCCCTGTCCTTCACCATCTTCGGGGTTTTGTTTGCCCAAGTTCATGTTTACTGCATCAGTGATGCCATCCAGCCATCTCATTCTCTAATGCCCTCGTCTGCCCTCGATCTTTTCCATGATCAGGGACTTTTCCAATGAGTCATCTGTTTGCATCAAATGACCAAAACACTGGAACTTCAGCTTCAACATCAGTCCTTCCAATGAATATTCAGGGTTGATCTCCCTTAACATTGACTGATTTGATCTCCTTAGTAACAGTATAAATTGATACAAATTTATACCATTTAGCACAATTTAAGCAATATATTTTTGCCAAGAAGTTAAAATTATCAGAAGAGTCTGTGTGTACTGTGCTTAGTTGCTCAGTTGTGTCTGACTCTGGCAATCCCATAGAGTGTAGCCTGCCAGGCTCCTCTGTCCATGGGGTTCTCCAGGCAGGAATACTGGAGTGAGCCGCAATTTCCTTCTCTAGGGCATCTCCCCAACCCAGGAATCAAACCTGCGTCTCCTATATTGCGGGCTGATTCTTTACCAACTGAGCTACAAGGGAAGCCTTCTGAAGAGTCTAAACGAATCTAAAGGTTTGGAAAGTTTGAAAAGTAACCTAATATTCACAATAGGGGATTATTGGAGTAAATTGTGGTCCATTTTAGGTGATGGAATGGGCTTCCCTGGTGGCTCAGAGGTTAAAGCATCTGCCTGCAATGTGGGAGACCTGGGTTTGATCCCTGGGTCAGAAAGATCCCCTGGAGAAGGAAAAGGCAACCCACTCCACTATTCTTGCCTGGAGAATCCCATGGATGGAGGAGCCTGGTAGGCTGCAGTCCATGGGGTCGCAAAGAGTTGGACATGACTGAGCAACTTCACTTTCACTTTAGGTGATGGAATATTATTCTGCAATAAAACACTGGGGATTGACAAAGTATATTTGCTAGAGTTTGCAGGAAGGATTCCAATGAGCAATTCACATATCTTCACCACCAAATTTCTGGACCAATTGAGGAATCAGACAGATGAAGCTCAAGTTATATCTTTATTGCTGAAAGGGATTGGTAGAGAATATAACTTTAGGTAAGGGATCAATGAACTAATTTTTAAAATCCCACAATTAAATGTACTTTCCTGTTCTCAGGCACAGATGCATAACAGTCAGCTTCCCCCACCCACCCCCACTCACCACAGGGGTAGGAGAGGCACTTCAGCATATGGCCGGGAATGAACCAGAATGCATCCTCTCTGCAGGCATGAAGAGTGGGAGTGTGGTGCAAGATGAAGAAGTTTGAAATTAATTGCCCTTATCCTTCTCCCAAACTCACCAATCTGAGAACTCATGATGGGAAGGTAGAGATAAAGAGAGAACCCAGGCGTATCAGTCTCAATAAGGCTCAAAAGGAAATCTGAAGAGCAAATATAGGTGTGCTACCCAGCAATATTGTATATAATGAAAACCATTTTAGGATAGAGGTTATATTTAAAAAAGGTGAGACTCCAAACTCAGGACTAAGGCAACTCCAAACTAAGGCAAGGAGAGAAAGTTGCTTGTTATTTCAGAGAAGAAGAAGGAGAAAGACAAGTGAGGGATGGAATAAAATGACTGATGGCATTCACTTCCCAGGGGAACACTTTCTAAAACTTGCCCCAAATGCAACAACAAATGCTTTGCACAAGTGGATTTGGGGGAGAAATCCACAAAATCTTGGGTTTTGCTGCTAGATGAAATGTAGTACAAAACCCAAAGCCAGCAGGGATAGACACAGCAGAGTGGAAGCAGAAAGAAGTGTGGGGATATAAGCCCTAAGACACACAGACATCATGCGGGTGAAGGAGGACTCTCATACAGCTGTGAAATATAGGTCCCAGTCCAGTTTAACCACGACTACCTGACAGCTAACATTCATGTTACACACATATTTCTTCACATAAGAGACTGAAAGAACTTCCTCTAAGTTCTGGACCCAAAGTACAGTGCACAGACCAGCAAGGTCAGCATCTCCTGGAAGCTTGTTAGACATGCAAAATCTGCATACCCACTGAATCAGAGTCACATTTTCACAAGATCCCCTGGTGATTTCCATGCAAATGAGAATTTTGAGAAGCTCTTCTCTAAACCATTAACTATGCCGAAAGAGACATTTTAGGTAATTTTTTGTCATTACTGGAATTTTTTGTGTCTTTCACTTTTTTCTACAATGACTGATTATTAACTTTTATAAATGGTTTTTAAAGACCTGTTACTGAACTTTTAGTTCCAGCTTTGCTTTCCCCTGGAAACTGTTCAACATACAACCGTAAGATAACCACAAAAGGTAGGAAGAAAGTGGGCTGGTTAGGGGCCCCAGACCTTAAAGAATGATTCTGTGGTGAGTTCCCTGGATTTTCCTTTTACCCCTCAAGATGAGTGCTATAGAAGACTGTACGCCAGAATAGTCAACAAGCAGAGAGAGACAGAAGCCTACTCTCTCATTAAAGGACTGGAGGAGGGGAAGCTCAGCAGGGATGTAGTGAAGAAACCCATACTTAGGGATAGCATTGGCCCAGTCTGCCTAGCAGCATAGGGAGAAATCAGGGATGGGGGAAGTCTGTCCTTCCCACGTCCCACCCATCAGAAACAGCAGGTCTCAGTCTACCAGCAGCCGTGTTGATAGTAGGTCCTGGGTGACTGACATATCTCATGTCCTGCAACAGCAGTGAGTTTGTTTTCTGCTTCCAATGGTAGCACCAGCAGAACCTGGTTGGTGAGACCTAGCATTCAAGATAGCAGCAGGGAGACTCCTCCACTCACATCAGACATGCCAGAAGGCCCAGAGTGCCAGCCTTCCACACTGCAGCAGAAAACAGACCAGGATCAGTATCTCTTGACCCTACACCCATGGTAGTGCACCACTAATCCAGCAGCAGAAGATGAACCAGTCTCAGAGTCTCTTCTTTTTTTCTTGTTTCCTCTCTGCATCACTTATTTCCATCATTTTATCTTCCAAGTCACTTATCCTCTTCTTCATTTCTTCTACTATTGGCTCCCTCCAGAGTGCTTTTAATCTCAGCTATTGCAGTATTTATTACTGATTGACTCTTCTTAATATCTTCCAGGTCCTTGTTAAACATTTCTTGCATCTTCTCATTCCTTGTCTCTGGTCTGTTTATCTGTAACTCCATTTTGTTTTCAAGATTTTGGACCATCTTTACTATCATTATTCTGAATTCTTTTTCAGGTAGACTTCCTATCTCCTGTTCTTTGGTTTGGTTTATTGGGTTTTTATCATGTTCCTTCACCTGCTGAATATTTCTCTGCCCTTTCACTTTGTTTAGATTGCTGTGTTTGTGGTACCCTTTCTGCAGGCAGGGAGTTCATTGTTAATCTTAATTGTGAAATCTGCTCCCTGTGGGTGGGGTTGGACCAGTGGTATGTCAACACTTACTGTTTGGAGGAGCTTGCATCTGTGGTCTAGTGAGTGGAGGTGGATCCCTTCTTTCTGGAGAGCAATGAAATGTCCAATGGTGAGTTTTGGGGTGTCTATGTATTTGGCATGGCTTTGGGCAGCCTTTCTCTTAATGTTCAGGTTGTGTTCCTGCTTTGCTGAAGAATTAGCATGGTGTGTCTTGCACTGGAACTTGTTGGCTCTTGGGTGGAGCTTGGTTTCAGTGTAGGTATGGAGACTTTTGGGTGAGCTCTTATCTATTAATGTCCCCTGGAGTCAGGAGTTTTCTGATGTTTTAAAGTTCTGGAGTTAAGCCTTCTGTCTCTGGCTTTCAGTCTTTTTCTTATAGTAGCCTTAAGACCACTCCTTTTGAAAAGATTGGGTTGCCTTTCTGGGTGCCTGGTGTACTCCACCAGCATTCAGAAGTTGTTTTGTGGAAGCTGTTCAACATTCAAATGATCTTTTGATGAATTTTTGGGGAGAAAGTGGTCTCCCTGTCCTATTCCTCTGTCATCTTGGGACTGCTCCCAATCTTAGTTTTTTGAATGTTTAGTTTTATGCCAGCTTTTCCACTCTCCTTTTCACCTTTATCTCAAGGCTCTTCAGTTCCTCTTCACTTTCTGCTGTAAGGGCCATTTCATCTGCATATCTGCATATTGATATTTTCTTCTGGCAATCCTGATTCCAGCTTGTGTTTCATCCAGCCTGGCATCTCACATGATGTACTCTGCATATAAGTTAAATAAGCAGTGTGACAGTATATAACCTTGATGTACTACTTTCCTAACTTGGAAACAGCCCATTGTTCCAAGTCCAGTTCTAACTGTTGCTTCTTGACCTGCATACAGGTCTCTCAAGAGACAGGTAGAGTGGTCTGGTATTCCCATCCTTTGAAGAATTTTCCAGTTTGTTGTGATCCACATAGTCAAAGCCTTTCAGTTCACACATGAGGTGGCCAAAGAACTGGAGTTTCAGCTTTAGCATAATTCCTTCCAAAGAAATCCCAGGGCTGATCTCCTTCAGAATGGACTGGTTTTAGCATAGTCAAATTTAGTAGGTTAAAATGAAAATTTTTTCTCACAGTTCAGAAGCCAGAAGTTTAAAATCAAGATGTCAGCAAGATTGATTCCTTTTCCTGGGAGGAAAAAAAAAAAAAAAAGTTGTCCTGTCCCTCTTTCTTACCTGTGGTGGTTGATGCAATCCTTGGCATTCCTTCACTTACAGATGTATTTCTCCGCTATTTGCCTCCATTGCACATGCTTTCCTCCGTGTATGTCTACCCTTCTCTTCTCTTACAAGCTTTCTTTAGATTGAAGATCCACGCTGTTAATCCAAGTTGATCTCATTTCAAGATTCTTTACTTAACTATGTCAGACTCTTTTTACAAACAAATTCTCATTCATAAGTTCCATGGATTTGGACATGAAATATCTTTTTAGGGAGTTGCCATTCAAACCACTACAATTACTGAATATGACTAGATTTGTCTATCTCTATTATTTTGCTTTCTTGCTGAATTGACTCTTTTATTATAATGAAATGTCCCTCTTTACCTTTCATAATATTTCTTTAGTTAAAATCTATTTTATAATATTAATATAGAAATATTGACATTCTTTTTCTGATTTTGTATTACATATGCTTCAAATCTTTTACTTTCATCCATTCTTTGTCTTACATTTAAAATTTATCAGGGGATACCCTGGAAGTTCAGTGGTTAGGACTGTTTACTCTCACTGCTGAGAAACTGAGTTCAATCCCTGGCCAGGAAAGTAAGTAAGAGCTTGCAAGCTGCCCAGTACGACCAAAAAATAAAAATAAAATAAAATTTATCTCTTGTAAACATCATATACTCAGATTTTGTTGTTTAATTCACCCTGAAAATCTTTGCCTTTAATCGAAATGCTTAGAATATTTCAAATTAATATAATTACTTATATAGTGAGGTTTAAGTCTAGCATCTTGTTATTTAATTTTTGTTTAACTTTTTCCTTTATTCTTCCTTTCTAACATTTTTAAATTAATCATTTTTATTACCCTATTTTGTCTCCTCAAGTAAATTTTGTTATTTTATTTATTTGTATATTTTATTATTCTAGAGACTGCAATATAGATCCTTGATTTATTATAATTGAATTTATCTTAATTATAACCTATTATAATTATATAATCTATAATAAATAATGATTTTACCACCTCCCAAACAATGCAAGAACCCATAGCAATCTCAACTCCATTTATGTCCTCCTGCCATTTCCTACTGTTTTTTACATACATTTTGTATCTCATAAGACATTATAGTTGCTGCTTTTATAAAAGTTGTATTTATTTATATTTATCCACATGTTAACTCTTATACTTCTTCCATATTACATTTCTATCAGTTCTATGTGACACTATTTTCCTTCAGCCTAGGGAATAATTTTTAAGCATTTCTGTATTATAAGTCTTCTGGCAACAAATGTTTTAAAAATTTTTCTAAGTATGATTCCTTTGAAAGTTATCTTCTCTGTTTTCTGACTGCTTTTAAAATTGCTTCTGATTTTTTACAATATCAATAATGCATCTAGGTAGGGATTTCTTTGTATTTGTTTTTTGGGGTTTGTATTGTGTCTTGAATTTGTGGTTTGATGTATTTCATCAGTTTTGGAAAAATCTCTATCATTACTTCTTCCCATGTTGTTTATGCACTATTATCTCTCTCCTGTCATTGTGGGACGCCTTAGTTTTCAAACTTCTACATGTGCTTATCCTTATTCCTCTGTTCTACAAGACTGTTACTCTCCTGTCTGTATTTATGTTTCTTTTGTTGCTCTGTGTTTTTGATGTTTTCTTCTATTCTAATTTCCAATGATTAAATTTTCAACTGTATCTAAACTGCCACTAATCTTATCCAGAAAACAAAGATCATGGCATCCGGTCCCATCACTTCATGGGAAATAGATGGGGAAACAGTGGAAACAGTGCCAGACTTTATTTTTTGGGGCTCCAGAATCACTGCAGATGGTGACTGCAGCCATGAAATTAAAAGACGCTTACTCCTTGGAAGGAAAGCTATGATCAACCTAGATAGCATATTCAAAAGCAGAGACACTACTTTGCTGACTAAGGTCCATCTAGTCAAGGCTATGGTTTTTCCAGTAGTCATGTATGGATGTGAGAGTTGGACTGTGAACAAGGCCGAGCGCCAAAGAATTGATGCATTTGAACGGTGGTGTTGGAGAAGACTCTTGAGAGTCCCTTGGACTGCAAGGAGATCCAACTAGTCCATTCTGAAGGAGATCAGACCTGGGATTTCTTTGGAAGGAGTGATGCTAAAGCTGAAACTCCAGTACTTTGGTCACCTCATGCGAAGGGTTGACTCATTGGGAAAGACTCTGAAGCTGGGAGGGATTGGGGGCAGGAGGAGAAAGGGATGACAGAGGATGAGATGGCTGGATGGCATCACTGACTCGATGGACATGAATCTGAGTGAACTCCGGGAGTTGGTGATGGACAGGGAGGCCTGGCGTGCTGTGATTCATGGGGTCGCAAAGAGTCGGACACACCTAAGGGACTGAACTGAACTGAACTGAATCTTATCCAAATTCAGAATTTCAGTTAACCGCATTTTATAACTGTAGAACTTTTATTAGGTTTTTTCAAAATTTGCCCTGTCACTTCAATTGTTTTTAATTTTTCCAAAAATTTCCATTTTGTTAATTTTATTCTTTATTATTAGTAGTAATATAGTTTTTAAAAATCTGATAACAAAAATTCCAATATCTGGAGTCCTGATGGGTCAGTTTCTATTGTCAGTGGCTATGCTAGCTTTTGTTCTTGTTATTTTACTCGTTCAAGTGCCTGGTTACTCTTAATTGTGTATCAGGAATGACATTTGCAAGCTTTTCTGTAGAAATAAATTCAAGATTTTGGATGATTAATTTTCTTTCAGAGAGGGATTTTATTGTTGCTGTTGTTTCTGCCAGGTTCCTGGGGACCCTAGCAATCTGAGACTTTGATTCAATTTCAAAAACTAATTTTTCTGGGCCACCAGTGCTTGAAGAATAATTCTAATAATCTTGAGTCACAGAGCCTGGTTTTTTGAAGTCTCAATACATATCAGGAGATATTAATAAAATTTCTAATTTGAAGGCCCTGAACTGCAATTTTTTTCCTTTGACTCAAAGTGAAAGTGAAAGTCATTCAGTTGTGTCTGACTCTTTGAGACCCCATGGACCATACAGTCCAGGGAATTCTCTAGGCCAGAATACTGGAGTGGGTAGCCTTTCCTTTCTCTAGGGGATCATGCCAACCCTGGGATTAAACCCAGGTCTCCCACATTGCAGGCAGGTTCTTTACCAGCCAAGCCACAAGGGAAGCCCTTGTGGGGGCTTCCCTGGAGTGGGTAGCCTAAATACTCCTAAATACTGGAGTGGGTAGCCTATCCCTTCTCCAGCAGATCTTCCAGACCCCAGAATGGAACTGGGGTCTCCTGCATTGCAGGTGGATTCTTTACCAACTAAGCTTTCAGGGAAGCCCTGATACCAGGAAAGCCTTTGACTCAATGAGCCTATCAAATGCCACCTCAATTTTCATCTTCTATGAGACCATAGTCCCTCATTTGTTAGCACCCTGATACATATTTTATATTTTTGCAGCATTTCTAGTTTTTCTCTGGAGGTAAGTGGGAAATGGGTGGAGAGATAATTGATGTCAATTATTGAAATTACCAGAAGCAAAAGCTACCTTAAGAATTTTCATTTTTAATTTTGTTTTAGAAATTTGGTTGATGTTACTTATTTGTTATATAGTGTTAGAAAAATACAACTTTTTCCATGTCCTGTCATGTGTTATGTCCCACTTTTACATTTAAAACTGTATCTGACATTTCTTGCAGGTTACTCTGTGGTCACTTTTATAGGGGTATACTATTATGAAATCAAACTTAGGCTTGATAAAGTGAATTGGTAAGTTTTATCCTTTATATTAAAAATTACATTTAGATGTATATACTACATGAAACTATGATATAACTTCTTTGTGAATTTTTTCTATTTTTACAAGTTTCTTGGTCTATACTAGCTTTCTATATCTACTTTAGTGAATATTAGTAATTTATATTTCTATTTACATCATTTAGATTTTCAAAATATTCAGCATAGTCTACAGCTTCATACATTTTCTCATGCTTACCCAAATATACTCAAATTGTATTTAGGCATGACCATGTAAATTAAAACTTTGTAAAAGCTTTATCTAGGTTAGCAAAGGTTCAAATCTAATAATAAAGGTAAAATAAAGATAGTTACCATTTAGTGACTCATTTGATTTCTCTCAATAGTCATTTTAATTCACTGCTTTCCATTTCCCTAGGCATTCTTTGTGGGCCACTCCCAGGCATTACCAATGGAGATTTCAATAGCGCCAACAGGGAATATTTTAAGTATGAAACAGTGGTGACCTACCACTGCAATTTTGGAGAGAGAAGGCAAAAGCTGATTGACCTCATGGGTGAACTGTCAATATATTGCAACAGCAAAGACAATCAAGTGAGCATCTGAAGAAGACCTCCCCTCCAGTGCATTATATCTATTAAATGCACACTTCTAGTCATTGAAAATTTAATAAAGATGTCTGAGAACAAAAGGTGTTTTTTTTTTCTTCTTATATGAAACCATGAGTTTTATGTGTCAGTCTGGCTTTACCATGAACGGAGTCTCCATTGTTCATTTCCAGTCCCAAAATATGTGGGAGCTGGAGCTGCCCAGTTCCTCCAGGGGTGAGTCTGACTGAGGCCATGAAGGTGCCTACAAATGATACGAGTTATAGAAGGATAAGGAGATTTGTTTTTGTCCTGGGGGGAAGATGTGTAGTGAGCAGTGTGTAAGAGTACATTTTCTTGGGAGGAAACATGAAATAAAGCAGCCATGTGCATATGTGTACATGTTCAAACTCAGAAGCAAAGATAAATCAGGGCAAAGAATGCACAATCTCCTTGCTATTCTTATAAACAAATTTTCTGCTCATATCACCACTGATACTCTCTATAATCTGTTACTCATTTTTTTTAAGTTAAAATAATCTTTAAAAAAAGTCATTAGTTACTCTTGAGTACTGTAAGTGCTAATACATAATGAGTCCTCTTGTTAAGCACCATTATATAGTCTATGTGAAGTGAAAGTGAAAGTCGCTCAGTTGTGTCCAACTCTTTGTGACTCCATGGATTATACAGTCCAGGGAATTCTCTAGGCCAGAATACTGAAATGGGTAGTCTTTCCTTTCTCCAGGGGATCTTCCCAACCCAGGTATCAAACTCAGGTCTCCTGCATTGCAGGCAGATTCTTTACCAACTGAATCACAAGTGAAGCCCAGGAATACTGGAGTGGGTAGTCTACCCTTCTCCAGTGGATCTCCCAGGCCCTGGAATGGAACTGGAGTCTCCTGCATTGCAGGCAGATTCTTTACCAAGTGAGCTATCAGGTCAGCTGAGGCACTTAATTATTAAAATAAATGCATGAGGTAGTTAATATTCTTTTCACATTTTACAGAGAAAGTGAGTCTTAGGTTAGATAACTGTTCAAGATTATTAAGATAGTAACTATGGGGCTGACTGTAGCTCAGATCATGAATTCCTTATTGCCAAATTCAGACTTAAATTGAAGAAAGTGTGGGAAACCACCAGACCATTCAGGTATGACCTAAATCAAATCTCTTAGGGCTATACAGTGGAAGTGAGAAATAGATTTAAGGGACTAGATCTGATAGACAGAGTACCTGATGAACTATGGACAGAGGTTCATGACATTGTGCAGGAGACAGGTTTCAAGACCACCCCCAAGAAAAAGAAATGCAAAAAAGTAAAATCACTGTCTGAGGAGACCTTACAAATAGCTTTGAAAAGAGAAGCCAAAATCAAAGGAGAAAAGGAAAGATATACCCATTTGAATGCAGAGTTTCAAAGAATAGAAAGGAGAGATAAGAAAGCCTACCTCAGTGATCAGTGCAAAGAAATAGAGGAAAATAATAGAATGGGAAAGACTAGAGATCTCTTCAAGAAAATTAGAGATACCAAGGGAACATTTCATGCAAAGATGGGTTCAATAAAGGACAGAAATGGTATGGGCCTAACAGAAGCAGAAGATATTAAGAAGAGGTGGCAAAAATACACAGAAGAACTGTACAAAAAACATCTTCAAGACCCAGATAATCACGATGGTGTGATCACTCACACTCACGTAGAGCCAGACATCCTGGAATGTGAAGTCATTCACATTAGGGCCTGAGGAAGCATCAGTACAAACAAAGCTCATGGAGGTGATGGAATGCCAGTTGAGCTATTTCAAATCCTGAAAGATGATGCTGTGAAAGTGCTGCACTCAATATGCCAGCAAATTTGGAAAACTCACCAGTGGCCACAGGACTGGAAAAGGTCAGTTTTCATTCCAATCCCAGAGGAAGGCAAAGCCGAAGAATGCTCAAACTACCACACAATTGCACTCATCTCACACTCTAGTACAGTAATGCTCAAAATTCTCTAAGCCAGGCTTCAGCAATATATGAACCGTGAACTTCCAGATGTTCAAGCTAGTTTTAGAAAAGGCAGAGGAGTCAAAGATCAAATTGCCAACATCTGCTGGATCATCAAAAAAGTAAGAGAGTTTCAGAAAATCATCTCTTTTTGCTTTATCGACTATGCCAAAGCCTTTGACTGTGTGGACCACAAAAAACTGTGGAAAATTCTGAAAGAGATGGGAATACCAGAACACCTGGCCTGCCTCTTGAGAAACCTGTATGCAGGACAGGAAGCAACAGTTAGAACTGGACATGGAACAACAGACTGGTTCCAAATAGGAAAAAGAATATGTCAAGGCTGCATATTGTCACCCTGCTTATTTAACTTTTATGCAGAGTACATCATTAGAAACGCTGGGCTGGATGAAGCACAAGCTGGAATCAAGATTGCCAGGAGAAGTATCAATAACCTCAGATACGCAGATGACACCAACCTTTAGGGCAGAAAGTGAAGAACTAAAGCGCCTCTTGTTGAAAGTGAAACAGGAGAGTGAAAAAGTTGGCTTAAAGCTCAACATTCAGAGAACTAAGATAATGGCATCTGGCCCCATCAGTTCATGGCAAATAGCCAGGGAAACAATGGAAACAGTGTCAGACTTTATTTTTGGGGGCTCCAAAGTCACTGCAGATAGTGATTGCAACAATGCAATTAAAAGGCTCTTACTCCTTGAAAGGAAAGTTATGACCAACCTAGACAGCATATTAAAAAGCAGAGACATTATGTTGTCAAAAAAGGTCTATCAAGTCAAGCCTATGCTTTTTCCAGTGGTCATGTATGGACGTGAGATTTGGACTGTGAAGAAAGCTGAGCGCTGAAGAATTGATTCTTTTGAACTGTGGTTTTGGAGAAGACTCTTGAGAGTCCCTTGGATTTCAAGGAGATCCAACCAGTCCATCCTAAAGCAGATCAGTCTTGGGTGTTCATTGGAAAGACTGATGTTGAAGCTGAAACTCCAATATTTTGGCCACCTGATGCAAAGAGCTGACTCATTTGAAAAGACCCTGATGCTGGGAAAGATTGCAGGAATAGAAGGGGATGACAGAGGATGAGATGATTCGATGGCATCAACAACTCAATTTAAATGGATTTTGGTAGACTCTGGGAATTGGTGATGGACAGGGTGGCCTGGCATGCTACAGTTCATGGGGTCGCAAAGAGTTGGACATGACTGAGCAACTGAACCAAACTGAACTATGGGGAGGACCAGAATCTAAGTGTACCTGATTCTAGAGCCGTGAAAATAAAAAAACTAGTCTATATATTTTAAGAAGTGAGGGGTTTAGTGCATGTAGTAAGTGTTAAAACGGCAGGAAGAGCTAAAGGAGGCAGGAAATGTTACCAGAGCTCAGGAACCTGCCATTTCCTCTGGACTAGAGCACAGGTGCCTGAAACTGTCAGTGAACAGGTATTTCCTTCAGCTGCTCATGCTGCAGAAGCTGCCGCTGCTGCCAGAAGGTAGCTGAAGTTGCTGGAGCATGCAGTCATTGCCATTGCTGGAATTAAAGTTGCTGCTACTAAGAAAGAGCCATCAATTGCCACCTCCTGAGCCTGTCTACAAGAATGACTTGTATCATCTTCCTGCCTTTTAATCCAGTATATATGCCTTCAACTGTCAGCTTAACCAGGACACAGCTGATAAGAAAGACAATTTTAGCTTTCAGGCTTGTAGCCTCAGCAGTCAAAGGAGAATGCAGAAGTGTGAGGCTTAGTCAACAGAGATTTAACCAGCATGGTACTTAAATATCACACTACAGTGCATTTATTAATCAAGGGAAACAAGGGACTGAAATTTGATATTACAACATCAGAGTATTTACAAAGTCCTTAAAGGGATAATTTATTCTAGTGCAATGCCCCATTTTATTCTTGAGAAATCTAAAGTCTAGGCTGAGAAACTGACCTGATTAAAGCCAAGCTGAAATGACTTTTCACATTACTACAGTTTTACATAATTTAAGAGATTCCAGTGTATTCTGATTCTGGGTTCAAACCAACTGTATATAGAGACAGAGACTCAGATACAAATTATGGTATGGAATATGCAGTCTTATTGTGAGAACTGTAGGCTTTTTAGAAGATTTCACTCAATGATTCTCTTTTCATTGGAATGAAATGAATGCTTGAGGAGGACTTGGCTCTAGAGAGTGCAGAGAGGAGACCGATTTTCTCTGTCAAAACATGGCAGGTGGCCACTGCAGAGTTGGAAAGAGATGTCTGAATTTTGTTGGTCACAGCATAGTGTGATAGCTGATTGGGCAACATGTTGGATGAGATTTGGGCACAAGCATTTCTTATTGCCAAGAAGGTGGATATAAATTGATAATGCCTTTCTAGAAAGGAGGTATGAAGATATAAAAATACATCAATCTAACAACTGTGTACTGAGTGAACAGTGATATTAATAGAACGAAATGTGGACAGGAACCGTCTGCTATGTCATCTCAGGAGTGTACTTTAGATGGAAAACCATGAACCGAGTATGTCTCAGTTCTAGTCACTGTTCTGCAGTGTATCAGTTCTTTTAACAAGACTCTCTTTCTCTCTCTGTTTAAATTTGCCATCAATAAAATGTTAGTCTACCACAACTGTTAAAACATATAGATGTATGGTTATGAGCCTCTTGGCTAGCTCATCAATGAGGAGAAGTTATTTTCACACAATTAAGAGCACTTTGTTTCTCTTTCTCCAGTATGTCAGCCACCTCCAGAAATTCTGCACGGTAAACACACTCCAAGCCACAAGGATGTCTTTTCTCCTGGACAGGAAGTGTTCTATAGCCCGGCTATGACTTCAGGGGGACTGATTCTCTGTGCTGCGCATCCCAGGGAGATTGGAGCCTGGCAGCCCCCCACTGTGCCTGTACTCTCTGGTTTGCAGATCAATCTCTTTGTCTCTCATGGGAAATCTCATTCCCATTTTTTTTTTTTTTCCTAGTGAAATCTTGTGCTGACTTTCTGTACTAATTTCCTAATGGAAGTGTACTCTTCGCACTTAATTTCCACCTTGGAACAAAAGTATCCTTCATTCGTGATGAAGGATGAGTGTGAGCTGATTGGCCTGCTGAACGCTGAAACTGATCTTCATTTTAAAAAGGGTTTAGTGTGATTTGGGAAAAAAAGGAAATATTCAGAGGTATTAAGTTTGGGAAGTGTATATGGAAAGTAAGAGTGAGGAACAGGTGAAACTAATAACATGAGATATGAAAGAAAACCTGAAACATAAATGGCAAGTTCAAAAACACACATACAGCTACTAGTTATGAACGTATATAGGTGACACATTAAGTGAAGAAATCATACTCTCCAAGCATTGAAGAAAAAGAGCAATTTTCAGGCATAAAAGAAAAAGAGCCATTTTCAGAGATCCAGGAAAAGATTGATATGCGAGAAAAGCTTATTAAAAATAACTGAGATCATTTAAGAATGATTTCAGAAATCTTTTAACCATCAAAAGTAAATTTTGTAGTAGGAGTGAAGCTATAATTATAGTTCATCCAATCACATGTCACCTGGTTAGCAACAGGCTAAGGGCTCTGAAATGGGATTATGGTGGCTGATGTTAATGTTTTAAGTAAGGTCATTCACTTGTTTATCAGAATCTTAGACCCATCACAGCATGCACATCTCTACATGGGAAGTATAAAGCATGAGCAATAAAGCGCCTGATCTCAAAATGTTCCGAAGAATCCTTTCCAGCAGCCAAATACCAGCACCTAATAAATGTAGGAACCATGAGGGCCCAGTCTTACCTGGTGGCTCAGTGATAAAGAATCCACTTGCAGTGCAGGAGATGCAAGAGACATAGGTTCGATCCCTGGGTCAGGAAGATCCCTTGGTAGAGGAAATAGCAACCCATTCCAGTATTTTTGCCAGGGAAAATCCCATGGACAGAGGAGCCTGGTGGGCTACAGTCCATAGGGTTGCAAAGAGTTGGACATGATTGAGCGACTGAGCACACACATACTCAAGGGTTCAACATACAATGAGAATTTTGGAGGACTTTATACCAGAATTATTTCCAATCTCCTTTCATTTTTGCTCCCAGGATATTCACACTTACTCTTTTGTAGCCCAACATGTGAACTTTCCAAATCACTACCACAAATATAGAGATAAAAGAATAGTCATTGTTCTCTTCCAGATATTCTTTGCTTTATTAATCCAAACTGGCAGCTGCTTTACTAGCTGTTTCAGTGCCTACACTTGGAGGATGTTTTATTCTAATAATGACTATGAGACAATTTATCAGCATGGGATGCTCAGAGACAGACTGATTTCTCTGAGTCTGGATCCAGGATCAAGGAGATGGCAGCTATGCTACCAATACCTTCTTCATCTTTGGCTGGGTCTGTATAATATGACCATTTAACTGTGCTTTGCTGTTATCCCTCACTGTTCCGGAAGCTGTGACTTTTCAAGACTGATGTGGTGTCTGCACCCCTGCCACCTGCTGGTTTCAGATCCTCAAAATGATGAGATTTGTGCAAATAAAATAGCATTTTGGTTGAAACTATTCCCATATTCACAAATATTTACTTCCTTAGATTCCAATTAAAAGGAAGTTCTGCTAGTTACTGTGTCTTGGTAGAAATGGGAAAGCCTTTGAAATAGCAGTGCTTCAGCGAATGTGCATAGAAGGGATAACACTGAAGGCCTATCTCTCCCTTTAATCTATTTGTAACTTGACTCCTGGCCTCTCCAGCAGTTGTTTCCCTGCTTTCTAATTCTAATTATTGACAAGTATTTGCTTGTTTTATGAGTATTTTATGGTGATTAAATTTGTTGTAATTCACTTTCAAGTGCATCATATGTTTTGGGAACCATCTGATCAGGCTCTGCCATTTAGAATTCTTTGTTTAACATGATAAATCCTGCTGTAGTTTGCCTCTAAATCAGGAAAGATTAGCTAATGTCAAGCTTTGACCAATTTATTATTTTCTTCTTTCTTTTGTTTAATGTCATTAGTACTCTATGGTTTTTGCATTTGCTAATATACAAGTATAAAACATTCATTCATTTAATTCAATTTATTGAGCATATACTCTGTGTTTGATGTTCTTCCAGGCACTGGTGTTATAGCAGTGAACAAGATGAGCAAACTCCCTGTCCTGTGTTATTTCTACTTAAATGGAGAGGTGGCACAAGAAGGAAAAAAAATTAAAGTAATTTTTATGGAGATTGTAGATCAAAGCAGTGCAGGAATATGGGGAAAATGGGGAGCAACATTACACAGGCTGAGCTGTTTGCTGCTGCTTCTACTGCTAAGTTGCTTCAGTCGTGTCCGACTCTGTGCGATTCTGTAGACAGCAGCCCACCAGGCTCCCCCGTCGGTGGGATTTTCCAGGCAAGAACACCGGAGTCGGTTGCCATTTCCTTCTCCAATGCATGAAAGTGAAAGTGAAGTCGCTCAGTGCTGTCCGACTCTTCGATACCCCATCGACTGCAGCCTACCAGGCTCCTCCATCCATGGGATTTTCCAGGCAAGAATACTGGAGTGGGGTGCTATCGCCTCTTCCGGCTGAGCTGTTTAAGACTCCTTAAATTCTCAGAACTTGTATCTAGGTAATTATGCTGAAAGATTCAGAAACAATAAGCTGATTAAAACATGAGTCTCCAATATGCAATGATTAGATGATTAGTATGTGTGGAATACATACGTAGAAATCTTTCCTGAGAATGTAAGCTCCTTGGAAGACAAGGAATTTATCTATGTTCTTCACCATTTTATCCCCAGACCCTGATGAATGGCTGACACAGAATAAGTACTCAATTAATATACATTGAGTAAATGAATGACTTATCCTCCAAGAGATCCTTTTGCTTCTTTAAAAGTTTTGGTACTTAACTAAAGGTGTAAATTTCTCTATTCAGAATACTTAAAAGCCTGGAAGATTCAGGACAAGCAATTTCTTTTATATAGTTTTAAGTAAAAATTGAGATTGAAATCTCAGTTGATCTAGTCCATTCTGTGTTTTTAGGTAGTACCAACCATAGCACCCTATGACTGCAGATTACCTCTGGTGAAAACTCTTCAATAAAACATACCTTTTACTTTCTTTCCAGAAATTTTGTGTCCAAATCAACCTGATATCCTTAGTTGGAGACACAGAGGAAAACCTCTGGAAGCCTTTCCTTTTGGAAAAGAAGTAAGTTATACGTGTGACCTGCACCTAGAAAGGGATGAGCTTCAGCCTCACTGGGGAAAGCACCATCTGCTGCACCAGTGACATCCAGGGGAAAGGAATCTGGAGAGGTCCTGCCCCTCTCTGTGCACTTCCAGCTTAGTGCACACTACCCCACGTTCCAAAAGGCTTCAGAATATCTAAACAAGACTCTCCAAATTTCCATAATTACAAGGTGGTGTTTATTTGTGCACTTGACAAAATTAAATGCCAAATCCATAATAAATAGTTTTAAGAGACATCAACATGTAAGATTCTGATGATCTTTGGTTCTAGTCACTCAGTCGTGTCTCTCTGTGACCCCATGGACTATAGCCCACCAGGGTCCTCTGTCCATGGCATTCTCTAGGCAAGAATACTGAAGGGGATTGCCATTTCCTTCTTCAGGAGATCTTCCTGACCCAGAGATTGAACTAGGCTTCCTGCATTGCAGATTGAGGAAGCAGGTGTTGTGCTATACAATACATCTTTTTGATTATTTTATTTATATATTTAACTCTGTCAGGTCTTGGTTGCAGCATGAGGAATCTTTGTAGAGTCAGGTGGGGTCTTTTGCTGCTGTGCACAAGCTGTTTAGTTGTGAAGCCACGGCTCAATAGTTGCTGTGCTTGGGCCCCAGGGCACAAGGTTTTGGTAGCTGTGGTACGCAGTCTCTCTAGTTGTGGCACATGGGCTCCAGAGACACATACTCAGCAATTTCAGTGTTCAGCCTTGTTGTTACATAGTGTGTGGGATCATAGTTCCCCAATTAGGGATGGAACCTAAATCCCCTGTATTGCAAAGATAATTCTTAACCACCGGGCCATCAGGAAAGTCTAGAATTAGAAGCAAAATGTTGTCAAAGTATAGGAACTTAAAGAAAATATCGTTGAACCTAAATTGGGGTAAACTGACCATCTTCATAGATATTGGCGAGAAACACAGACCAACAGAAAACAAAGCATGCAAAATTGTTATTAATAGCCTATTTGGCTGGAGAATGCTGTGCATTCCCTATGAAAATTGGGCTACATTGTAAACTAAACACAAAGATTGTTTTAGCCAATATGGGCTATGTGTGTGCATGCTCAGTCATGTACGACAGACTGAGCCAGACATTCTTCTGTCCATGGAATGTTTCAGGCAAGAATACTGGAGTGGGTACCCATTTCCTTCTCCAGGGGATCTTCCTGACTCAGGGGCAGAATCTGGGTCTTTTGCATCTTCTGAGTTGGCAGGCAGGTTCTTTACCATCTGAACCAAATTCTAAGTGAATAGAAGGCTGACTTGCTCCTTAGCTTTACACTAATTTCAGCTGTTGAAGTTTTCCTTCTCTGGTGAAAAGAAAAAACAAAAAACAAAGAAAGATAAATTCAATGAGAAAATGCATAAGAGTGTATTTCTAAGGTCTGGAGAAAATTTCTTAAGGTAACCAACACCATGAAGACATGAACATTCAGAAAGTGAAGACAGAAGGAGAAAGGGAATTGTTGAAGTGACTCTTTCACATGACATATTCACTGCTGGAGATCTCTGAAAGAAAAGAGTGGTTCTCAAAAGAAACAGACCAAGAACAGACACTCAACTCACTTTTGTCCTCACTCTTCTCCATAAACACCATGGTTTCAACATGGGGCTTCCTAACGTGCCTGTTTACAAATACAGAGACCTAGTATAGATTCACTGAATTCAAAGTGAGAGGCAATCATCTAAATTCTGAGATTTTTTTTTTTTTTTCACCAGACTGAGGGCAAAAGGAGGAGAGGGAGTTGGAGTATGAGATAGCTAGACTGAATCACTGATGCAATGGACATGAACTTGGGCAAACTTCTAGAGATGGTGAGGGACAGGGAGGCAAAGAGTCAGACATGACTGGACGGCTGAACAATAACAATAACCTGTACTGAGATGGCAGCCATTATTTTACCAGGCAAACTTTTTAGATTGGAGATCTGCCAGACCATCTTCATGTTCATTTGGCCTTTGGTAGTGGAGAAGGCAATGGCACCCCACTTCAGTACTCTTGTCTGGAAAATCCCATGGACAGAGGAACCTGGTAGGCTGCAGTCCATGGGGTCGCTAAGAGTCAGACACGACTGAGTGACTTCACTTTCACTCTTCACTTTCATGCATTGGAGAAGGAAATGGCAACCCACTCCAATGTTCTTGCCTTGAGAATCCCAGGGACGGGGGAGCCTGGTGGGCTGCAGTCCATGGGGTCGCTAAGAGTCAGACACGACTGAGTGACTTCACTTTCACTCTTCACTTTCATGCATTGGAGAAGGAAATGGCAACCCACTCCAATGTTCTTGCCTTGAGAATCCCAGGGACGGGGGAGCCTGGTGGGCTGCCGTCTATGGGGTCGCACAGTCGGATACGACTGAAGCGACTTAGCAGCAGCAGCAGCAGCAGTGGTGGTTTAGTCACTAAGTCATGTCCAATTCTTGCAACCCCATGGACTAGGAACCTACCAGCCTCCTCTGTCCAGTAGGTTATATTTATAAGGGGAAACTCCTTGAACTAGAATCTAGTTATACCTAATATTCAAGTTCTAAGTTAAAAAAGAAACTGGCAATACAGATCAAAATATATCCTGTAAAGGATAAATAAATTGAAATATATTGAAAATAAATCAAATTTTCATATTGAGGATAAGTATTTAATTATGTTGAAGAGATAATAAATTGGTTTGAAAATCTTCAGACAGAATTGTCTGGGTGCAGAATTGTATCTAGCATAACTTTCACTATATGAAAAAAAAATTGAAAGGGAAGAAGAGGAGAGCTCAATAGAAACTAAAGGAGAAATTATCAAAACAAAATGGAAATGATTTCTATTTTTCAAAGGATATATACATTTTTTGATTTCCTGCTAATTGAATACAAAGTAAGTCTTTGCTCATTGAGCCTAGAGCTATAGGCACAGGGTTTTAAAGCTAAAGCTAGACTTTTATTCAACATACACATCAAACCATGTTTTCTTATAATAACTGTAGATTTGCTGTTATTGTTGGTTTCATTTTGAGGAGATAATATTTATTACCTCATTGTTTTGCAATGGCCTTCCTAGGAATCAGAACTAGAAAGCTAGTGATTGCTTCCAAGTTTCAGAAAACATCTTGAGTTTTGCATTCATGCTTATAAGCCCTCTACTGGGGTTTTGATGCACTGAAGTACACAGACACCAAACCAGGTGGAAGCTGGGCAGAAACACTCTCTCTGTCTCCCTGAAAATGTGGAACATTGAATGGGAGCTGTCTTTTACAGTAAATGCTATAAATAGGAGGTCCAGAGAGCAAAATAGACTTCCAGATAATTTGTTTTCTAATGGATACATGCTAACGGAAATTTCCCTTCAAAGATTATAGGCACATTATCTTTCCAAAATAAAAGTTTATTTTGTGTGACCTCAAATCTAATACTAGAGAAAGAAGAATGGCATTAGGTATCTTTTTTTAAACTCTTATGTTCTTGAGCTTTTGGTCCCTAGGTCACTGTAATGCCTTAGATCATTTCCAATTTGCCAAATTGAATATCCAAACCAATGAAACTGAGTTTCCCATTGGGACATCATTAATGTATGAATGCTATCCTGAGTACCATAGGAAATCATTCTCTATCACGTATCTACAAAATCTCACATAGTCAAGTGCCAAAGATGTCTGTAAATGTGAGTAAACCCATCACTGGTGTGTTCCCATTGTGTCAAAGTATCAATAAGATCATATATAATTTTTCCAAATTTTAGTGATAAGGCAATTTTGTCAAACATGTGCAATCAGGCAGATGTAAGAGTTGGTCTTACAGGTTATCTTTAATAATTGGTTGTAATGCTTATTTCGTAAGAAAGTTTCAAGGAATATTTGCAGGAGAACTCCATTTGTTACAGGGAAGTAAATAATGAATTACTCAAGATAAGGGAAAAAATATTTCAGGAGATGCAAACTGTTTGAATAAATAGGAAAGAAAAATTACACTGGTGGGACACATGTAATTTTATATTTTAATAAGAAATTAGAGGCAAATCTAGAGTGGAGACCTCTTTGAAAGTGATGTTTAGTGGGTGGCTAATTCTGAGGCAGTCTGGTGAGGTTCTGCAAGATGTAAAAATCTATAGAACCATCAGAATTGCATGTGCTTTTCTGAAGGTAATAGTCAGATGGGAATAACTTATTATACACTATCAAAAGTTCAGATTAGTCTACCTGACTCCAATTCTGTTTCTTTCCCAAGGAAAATCATATTAAACCCCCATGAATGGGGTGGCTCACATAGATGTAAACACCAACTTGGATCCAGAGTCAATTTTTCTTGTAATAGAGGGTGATTTGCAAGCAACAGCTCTTGGCTCAAGAGTTGCAGGACAGAAATTCTACTTCCTGGGCATATCTCAGAAAGGAGGACTAGGCTGTTTCCATCTGCTTTTAAAAAGGTTGAAGACAGATTTTCAACACCTAATTGAAATGAAGAAAGGTATAATAAGATTTGAAGAAAAATCTGTATCCTTGCTAGAAACCAGAACAGTGCATACAACAAAAGTTAGGTGTTCACTAGGTAGAAAGTAAGGAAACGAGAAAATGTGGAGAGGGCACAGGCAAACCATACACAGAGCCTGAACCCAGAGAAGACATTGCTGTAAGAAAGAGAAGATCATGAAGCAGCTGTGTAGAAAGCAGATCTTAAAGGTGATGTTTGCTAGGGCTGCCATAACAACGTGTGACAAACTGAATTGCTCAGAACAACAATAAATTTTATTCTTTTACAGTTTTGGAGTCTAGAAGTAAAAAATCAACATGTCAGCAGAATATGTTCCCTCCAAAGCCTCTGAGGCAGGATGTCTTCTTGATTTTTTTTTTTCAGATTATGTTAATCTCAGGCCTTTCTTGGCCTTTTACACATCACTCAGGTTTTTGTCTCTGTCTTCCCATGGCCATCTTTGCTCTGTGTCTGTATCTTCACATGACACTCTCTTCTCTCTGTGGGTCTCGATGTCCAAGTTTCTTTTTTATATGTACTCCAATCTTTTCAATTAGGGCACAGCCTAATGATGTCATATTAATAGGATTATGTCTATAACTACCTTATTTCCAATAATGTCACATTCATGGTCATTGGGGGTTAGATTTTCAACACACATTTTTAGGGAACACTATTCAAGCCACAACAGAGATCCTATGAAAATGTCAGACCTTATGTTTACTGGGCAGCAGTCCCACCTTTGGTGCTTACTGTTGCTCAGCATATGGTGCAATCTCAATCTCACTCCCAGTGGGAGCCTCTGAACTGGTTAGAAAAAACTGGTGAATCTATACTGACCTGATGAATACCCCAAAATAGCTTGTGGCCCTCAGCAACTTTGCTAACAAAGACTTTACTGATCATAGAATCTATAACCCAACAAAATAAGATTAGGATAAATGTGAACACTTCTTTCTCCAAGTGCAATGTATACATTCTCTGACAGTATCCTCTTTTTCGTGTGTGTTAGTGAATAAGAGTGACCCTCTCAATGGTATAAAATAAAAACCATTGATCTTATGATATATTACAGGTTTGCATATGAACAAAAAGCACGAATGTCAGACTAAAAAAATCTGGATAAACACACTGGATATTGTAGAAAATTGGAGACTAATAAAAAAATTCATCAAATTCTCCTAGAATTAAGCAAAAGGAGAAAGAAGAAAAGAGAAGCTATGTATAAAAGAGTAAGATGATTCAAAATACATGTAACAAAATTTCCAGAAGGGAAAACAGTAAGTCCATACCTAGCCATTACTAGAGAATATTCTGTATCTCAGGGAAAAATGAGAAAAAAAATTGAGTGCAGATGGGAAATTAATAAGCATAATATCTGCAAAAGAAATTAATATACATTGACATCACATCAATCCTTCACAACACTAATTTGCAGAAGATAGAGTTTCTAATGTTTTATTAACATTTAGAGATTACATATATACATTAAAATATAAGCAAGGACCCAAAAATAACACCTGTATACTTTCCAGGAAGCATACTTCCCGGGAGAAAGAAAAGATAAATTCATGCAATCATAAGTATTTTTAAAGGATAATGATGAGTACTGGTGAGGTAGAAAATTGGCAAAAACAAAACTGGCAGAAACAAATTTCAAAAAATGTTATATTATCAACAAAGTTATAGAAGTAAATACAATAACAGAACTAGTTGTTAAATAGTGAAACTTTGCAATGTAATCATAATTTAAAAACAATTTCTAAAGTCATAAACTATATCCATAAAACTAGAAAATGAAAGAAAAAAAAACCCCACAGGCTACACTTTTATCATATAAGAGATGGATTGTTGTTGCTATTCAGTCACTAAGTCATGTCTGACTATCTGAGACTCCATGGAGTGTAGCACACCAGGCTTCCCTATCTCTCATTATCTCTCCAAGTCTGAATAAGCTTATGTCCATTAAATTGGCGATGCCATCCAACTATCTCATTCTTGGTCACCCTCTACTCTTTTTGCCTTCAATCTTTCCCAGCATCAGGGTCTTTTCCAATGAGTCAGTTGTTCTCATCAGGTGGCCAAAATATTGGAGTTTCAGCTTTAGCTTAAGTCCTTCCAGTGGGTATTCAGTGTTGCTTTCCTTTGGGGTTGACTGGTTTGATCTCCTTGTTGTGCAAGAAACTCTCAAGAGTCTTCTCCAGCACCACAATTCAAAACCATCAATTCTTTGGTGCTCAGCCTTCCTTATAGTCCAACTCTCATGTCCATATATGACTACTGGAAAGACCATAGCTTTAACTAGATAGACCTTTGTCAGAAAAATGATGTCTTTGCTTTTTAACATGCTGTCTATGTTTGTATAGCTTTCTTTCCAAGAAGGGAGTGATTTTTAAATTTCATGGCTGCAGTCACCATCCGCAGTGACTTTGGAGCCCAAGAAGAGAAATCTGTCATTGCTTCCACTTCCCCCCCCTTTTATTTGCCATAAAATGAAAGGACCAGATGGCATGATCTTCTTTATTTGAATGTTGAGTTATAAGCCAGCTTTTCACTCTCCTCTTTCACTTTCATCAAGATGCTCTTTAGTTCCTCTTTGCTTTCTGCCATTACAGTGGTGTCATCTGTATATCTAAGGTTATTGATATTTCTCCCAACACTTTCTAAAAATAAATCTATATAGCTTTATTAAGACAAAAAACTGACAGTATTGATATAAAGTTTACATTTAAACAAAAGTTTTCACAGAAACCTAACACATGTGGCTCAGATGGTAAAGTATCTGCCTGCAACATGGGAGACGCTGGGTTGGGAAGATTTCCTAGAGAAGGAAATGGCAACCCATTCCAGTACTCTTGCCTGGAGAATCCCATGGACAGAGGAGCCTAGTAGGTTAGAGTCCATGGGGTCGCAAAGAGTCAGACACGACTGAGAGACTTCACTTTTCACTTTATTTTTTCCTAGATGAAGGTCTAGATGATGTCAGGAACTGATGGATCTCATGATTCAAGACAGCATTTTAGTCCATTCTTAGGATTAAAAAATTTGTTTTGTTTTAAAGTGAACCTCTGCCCCAGTATGAAAATTAAATCTTCTCCTGAGACCAGGGCTTTTGAAATCATTCAGCTCTTGAACTTGTGTTATCAGTGACTGAACCCTGCCACTGATGGTTTCAAAGTTCAAAAAACAGAGGCTCCAAGAGTTTTCCACCCTATGAGCAATGGCCCTTTTCTTTCCCTACTTGCCTCCCTCCTATACCACACTCTGCCCTTCCCTAAATACTTCACCAGTGGCTTGGATGGAGAAGCTGATATTTATAACTTCAAAATAGGAAAAGAAAGGCTTGTCAATTGCATGAATTAGCACCTCTAAGACATAATGATCTGCCTGTGTATACACTCCAATAAAACTTTTCCTCCTCAACCAATTTCCATCCCCTAAATGGTAGCTTTGGTAGCTTCTTAGTTCTTTGTTGGGAACAACAAGCTCAGGCAGAGAATACCTTGGCTTCTAAGTTTCAGGCATTCACAGCTTTTAAACAGTCTCTCATTTAGGTTACCAATGACATTTTTTTGAAAGTATACAATATTATGGACACAGAACCCAATTATCATTAGTTGTTCTTTCCTTTGTTTCACCATTTCCCCAAATTTTAACAAAAATGATCCTAACTCATCTCCCTTCTTTCCCACCCCATTCCACCCACCCCAAATAATACACCAGCAACAGACAAAATATAGACACATGCCATGCTGTAAAGCTGCGGAGTTAACACTATCGGGAAGAAGGTTGTGTGGGTTGTGGAGTCGCTCTTTGAAGATCTACAGTGTCTCTTGCTCTCCCATACCCCATTCTGCATTTTGTCCTTCATAGGAAGCCCTTTGCTTTTGTTAAAGCAAAGTTCAGAACAGGTTGCCTTGAAACACTGACACTCCTTCCCCTCCACCGGGATGGGTGTGCAAACTATATAGCATGGAACGGCCTTAAAGCACTTGGGCTGCTGCAGGGCACAGAAACCGTACTGGCTCTTCAAAGGACAACTTCTCAAACCGCCTTTATGGTGTCAAGACAAGCAGAACTCCTTCTTTCCCCACTTGAAACCCACAGTTGGATATGACAGGGGCTGATATTCAAGAGAGTTCATTCTTGTCATTTTTTGGTCATCATCCTCTGAGGGGTAAGAATGCCATGTCAGCCTTTCCACATAGAAGGGTACGACAACTTGTGGGCACTTGACATTGTCTTCCCTGGCAGGGACCACGTCAGCCTCATTAGAGTTCATTTCATCAGGAATATGAGTTCTCCACTGGAATCTGTATCTCCAGTAATCCACTCGGGTTTCAAACCCCAGGCAAAGCCTTGTGGCTTTTCTGACTTTTTTTTTTTTTTTTCCTTCTTTGGTTTGCTCTCCTCCCCCTTTTCTTCCGAATCAGAATCAGCTTTGTGCTTACCTCCCTCTGATTTTTTCAGTCTTGTGTGCTGTTTTCTGTGACTGCAGAAACTCAGCAATGAGGTCAGGGCAATCCGGGTTCTCTTCTGGCTCCCAATGTGGTATCCTCATCTGAGAACCCCTTCCACTTTAGGAGATACTGCTCTTTGCCCTTTACCACTTGATGGTTTAGAACTTTTTCCAACACATATTCTTCTTCCTCTTCTTCTAGCACCTCCTCCGCTTTCTTCTTGTTTTGTTTTCTCCCCCATAGTGCCCGCCAGCTTTCTGGTATAAAGGATGATGCTGCTCGGGTCTTGCAGTCATCAACCCTCCCTATGCTGGTTCAAGCATCCAGACTGTCCTGTCCATCCTCTTCCAAATTTATTATGTTTCCTCTCCAGCCCAATCCCCCAGCCATCCACCCAACCCACGTAGCACTGTCTTTGTCTACTCAGGCTGAAAAGCGGCCCTCCTTCTCCCAGCAATCTTGATTCCAACTTCTAACTCTTCCAATCTGCCATTTTGCATGATGTACTCTGCATATAAGTTAAATAAACAGGGTGACAGTATACAGCATTGTTATACTCCTTTCCCAGTTTTGTATCAGTCAGTGTTCTATATAGGGTTCTAGCTATTGCTTCTTGATCTGCATACAGGTTTCTCAGAAGACAGGTAAGATAGTCTAGAACTCCCATCTCTTTAAGAATTTTCCAGTTTGTTGTGATCCATAGTCAAAGGTTTTTACATAGTCAATGAAACAGAAGAAGGTGATTTTCTGGAATTCCCTTGCTTTTTCTGTGATCCAACGGATCTCTGATTTCTCTGCCTTTTCTAAAACCGATTTGTACATCTGGAAGTTCTCGATGCAAGTACTGCTGAAGTCTAGCTTGAAGGATTTTGAGCATAACCGTACTAGCATGTGAAGTGAGCACAATTTTTCATTAGTTTGAAAACTGCCCTTGTTTGAAACTGGGATGACCACTGACTTTTTCCAGTCCTGTGGTCACTGCTGGGTTTTTCAAATTTGCTGACATACTGAGTGCAACACTTTAACAGCATCATCTTTTAGGATCATATCTCAGTGGGAATTCCATCACTTCTACTAGCCTTATTCATAGTAATGCTTCCTAAGGCACACTTAGCTTCACACTCCAGGATGTCTGGCTCTAGGTGAGTGATCACATCATTGTGTGTGGTCTTTGAGACACTTTCTGTAGAGGTCTTCTGTGTATTCTTGCCACTTATTCTTAATCTCTTCTGCCTCTTTTAGGTCCTTAACATTTCTGTCCTTTATTATGCCTGTCCTTGCATGAAATGTTCCTTTGGTATCTCCATTTTTCTTGAAAAGATCTCTAGTCTTTCCCATTATATTGTTTTCCTCTATTTCTTTGCATTGTTCATTGAAGAAAGCCTTTTTATCCCTCCTTGCTCTTCTCTGGAACTCTGCATTCAGTTGGGTATATCTTTTCCTTTCTCCTTTGCTTTTCACTTCTCTTCTTTCTTAACCTATTTGTAAAGCCTCCTCAGGCAACCACTTGCCTTCCTGCATTTCTTTTTCTTTGGGATGGGTTTGCACACTATCTCCTATACAATGTTATGAATCTCCGCCCATAATGCTTCAGGCACTGTCTACCAGATCTAATCCCTTGAATCTATTTGTCTCCTCTACTGTATAATCATAAGGGACTGGTTTACATCAAATCTGAATGGCTTAGTGGTTTTCCCCACATTCTTTGCTTAAGTCTGATTTTGCTATAAGTAGCTGATAATCTGAGTTACAGTCAGCTCCTGGTCTTGTTTTTTTCTGACGGTATAGAGCGTCTCCATTTTCAGATGCAAAGAGTGTAATTAATCTGATTTCAGTATTGACCATCTGGTAATGTCTGTTTGTAGATTTGTCTCTTGTGTTGTCAGAAGAGGGTGTTTGCTATGACCCATGTGTTCTCTTGGCAAAACTCTGTTAGCCTTTTCCCTGCTTCATATTGTACTCTCAATCCAGATTTTCCTGTTACTCTAGGTATCTCTTGACTTCCTACTTTTGCATTCCAATCTCCTATGATGAAAAGGATATTTATATATTTTGGTGTTAGTGGTTGGGCGTAGACTTGGATTACTGTGGTGTTGAGTAGTTTGCCTTGGAAATAAACCAAGATCATTCTGTCATTTTTGAAATTGCACCCAAAAGTGTACATTTTGTAGTCTTATTCATTATGAGTGCTACTCCATTTCTTCTATGGGTTTCTCGTCCACAGTAGTAGGTTTAATGGTCATCTGAATTAAATTCACCTGTTGAATTCCCACCATTCACCCATTCCCCACTCACCCATTAGTTCACTGACTCCTAAGATATTGATGTTTACTCTTGCCATCTCTGGCTTGACCACACTCAGTTTCCCTTGATTCATGGACTTATCATTGCAGACATGGATAGACAATATATATTTGGACACCAAAATGGAGAAAATAGGTGAATATCTGTGTCATTTGTGTATGTAACACACATGAAATCTTAATGGAACAAAAAAATTGGTTATTTTTCTTCCAAATTATTAGAGCAACTAAAAGAGGTTCTCCTATTTGCTTCAGGTAGGAAATAAGAAGAAAGAAAAGAGAATAGCATGAATAGTGTCCGTCACTTTTGCCAGAAATAAACCCCTTTATTGTTTGGGGCAAATCTGCTTTTCATTGCTATATGCTTACCATTGACTGTTATTCAGGAGCATAATGAAATTATGACAAAATCAAGGTAAAACATATCATTTAGTTCAGTATATTTGTATGGTTTAAAATCATTGTTGAAAAACAAAATTTTCCAAATAGAATCAGAAAAGCATCACAAATCTCATTGCATTGACAAGAAACTTGCCTAAAATAAAATGATATAGCAGTGTTAATATACAATATATCCAGAACATGCCAAAAAAATAGTAGCAATTCTACTATAAGAAAAAACAGATTTTAAGGAGAAAATTATCAGAGAGGTCTATCTACAAAAGGATTGTTTTATTTTGGAACTGGGTACAATCCAAATGAAACCAAGAAATTAAGAAGCAGAGTGAGCCATAAGAAATTAGAGGTGAAATATTTCTTTCAATAATGAGAGGATAGAAAAACAGAAATAAGAAAAGCCAGATAAAATACATGGAGTTCAGTCTAGTCCTTGAACTTCTTTCAGACTGTAGCCTTTCACATTTGTCATGGAGGTATGCATGCTGAGGAAGTTAATGGAATGTGTACAACATACTTATTTTTTATCTTTACCTCTGGCTATCAACTCATTGGCCCATCAGCTGCTGAATGTATTCTCTCAGGCAATACTGTCTTTTGGGATTCGGAGACACCAATTGTGAACATGAGCTGAAGTCCCTAACCCCTTTTATTCCATGCTCTATTCTAGAGTTTCCCTCTTGGATTACAAAGAATAAATTTCATTCCTTTTGGCAATAGGATCTTTCTGATATTTGAAGAAAACACTCGCATTCTTAAAGATGCTCACAATGTCCCTAGCATCTAGTTCCTCCTGTTTTTTTTTTTTTTTTTTTCCCACATTCTGGGGCGTCATTTATTTTAAACAAAGTCTTGAACTTATTTAGAACAGTCCCCAAATTCCTCTTTTTTGGTTTAACACCTTCCAGTTTGAAACTTATTCTGTCTAGTGAAGGAAATGAATCCAAGATTAGTGAAACTGTCCTGCCTCCTCTCTGTCAACTCTTAATTCCAGGTCATCTGTTCAATCCCTGGGCTCTCCCTGCTCTCTTATTCTTTGTCTAAACAGTGACATGATATCTTTCCTATGAGCTGTTTGAAGTATGAACTCTTTACACTTTTAGACATGTAAAGGAAGAAGTACTTAGCAAATTAGCGAAGGGTATAAAGAGGATATAAGGCTGGGCTTGGTTATAATGTAAAGAAATCAACATTCTCTAACTCTGGTAGCAGCATGATTGGCGATGAATTTTCTAACAGACCGGGACACAGTATATATCAAAAACCTTAACTGTATGCCTGCTGTTGATCCAGAAATTCTAAAATCTATAACTTTAAGAAATCGCCACGAGTTTTTACAAGGACTGATGTACAAATTTTGCCTTCATTATTATTTTATGATAGTGAAAAAGTAAACAGAATGGAAATATTGCACACATTCTAAACAATGTCTGGAAATGATCTGCTAGAAGAAACAATGCACATGTGCTAATAAAAATTTAAAATATAAAAGTCCGTTCTATACATTTGTGTCTCCTTTGCTGTCTCACATAGAAGGTTATCATTACCATCTTTCTAAATTCCATATATATATATATATATATATATATACACGGCTGTGTCCCTTCACTGTTCACCTGAAACTACAACATGCTTAATTGGCTGTACCCTAATATAGAATAAAAAGTGTAAAGTTTGGAGAGAAAAATAAATAAATAAAAATGAGACTTTAGAAACAGCCCTTGAAAAAATGAAAAAATTCGCTAGACGAGAGAGAGAGAACTATTCCAAATGTAATCAGACAGTATGATTGTACTCGTTTTTAAAAAAGATTAAAAATGTTATGTCATTTATTTTATTTTTAATATAAATTTATTTATTTTAATTGGAGGCTAATTACTTTACAATGTTGTATTGGTTTTGCCATACATCAACATGAATCTGCCATGGGTACACATGTGTTCCCCATCCTGATTCCCCCTGCCATTTCCTTCCCCATACCATCCCTCTGGGTCATCCCAGTGCACCAGTCCCGATCATCCTGTATCATGCATCGAACCTGGGCTGGCAATTGTACTCTTAAATAGTCCTCCAGGTCAGTTCAGTAGCTCAGTCATGTCCAACTCTTTGCGACCCCATGGACTCCAGCACTGCCAAGCTTCCTTGTCCATGACCAACTCCTGGAGCTTACTCAAACTCATGTCCATTAAGTTGGTGATGCCATCCAACCATCTCATCCTCTGTTGTCCCTTTATCCTCCCTCCATCAATATTTCCCAGCATCAGGGTCCTTTCCAAGCAGTCAGTTCTTCCCAACAGGTGGCCAAAGTATTGGGGTTTCAGCTTCAGCATCAATTCTTCCAATGAATATACAGGACTGATTTCCTTTAGGATGGACTGGTTGGATCTCCTTGCAGTCCAAGGGACTCTCAAGAGTCTTCTCCAACACCAGAGTTCAAAAGCATCAATTCTTCAGCACTCAGCTTTCTTTATAGTCCAACTCTCACATCCATACATGAACACTGGAAAAACCGTAACTTTGACTAGACGGACATTTGTTGGCAAAGTAATGTCTCTGCTTTTAAATATTCTGTCAATGTTGGTAATAATTTTTCTTTCAAGGATTAAGGTCTTTTAATTTCATGGCTGCAGTCACCATCTGCAGTGATTTTGGAGCCCCCCCAAAAAAATCTGTCACTGTTTTTACTGATTCCCTTTTTGCCATGAAGTGATGGGACCAGATGCCATGATCTTCGTTTTCTGAATGTTCAGCTTTAAGCCAACTTTTTCACTCTCCTCTTTCACTTTCATCAAGAGATTCTTTAGTTCTTCTTCACTTTCTGCCATAAGGATGGTGTCATCTGCATGTCTGAGGTGATTGATATTTCTCCCGGCAATCTTGATTCCAGTTTGTGCTTCTTCCAGCCCAGCACTTCTCATGATGTACTCTGCATATAAGTTAAATAAGCAGGATGACAATATACAGCCTTGATGTACTCCTTTCCCTATTTAGAACCAGTCTGCTGTTACATTTCTGGTTCTAACTGTTGCTTCTTGACCTCTATACAGATTTCTCAGGAGGCAGGTCAGGTGGTCTATTAATCCCATCTCTTTCAGAAATTTCCACAGTTTATTGTGATCCACACAGTCAAAGGTTTTCGTGTAGTCAATAAAGCAGAAGTAGATTTTTTTTTCTAGAATTCTCTTGCTTTTTTGATACTTCAACTGATGTTGGCAATTTGATCTCTGGTCCCTTTGCCTCTTCTAAATCCAGCTTAAACATCTTGAAGTTCACAATTCACATATTGCTGAAGCCTGGCTTGGAGAATTTTGGGCATTACTGTACTAGCGTGTGAGATGAATGCAATTGTGCAGTTGTTTGAGCATTATCTGGCATTGCCTTTCTTTGGGATTGGAATGAAAACTGACCTCTTCCAGTCCTGTGGCCACTGCTGAGTTTTCCAAATTCGCTGGCATATTGATTGCAGCACTTTCACAGCATCATCTTTTAAGATTTGAAATAGCTCAACTGGAATTCCATCACCTCCACTAGCTTTGTTGAAATAGTGCTATTCTTTTAGCCACAACAGCAAAACTAGCTTCGACATTCAGAGGTTAAATAGATTATCTGAATTATGTGCTACTAAGTGGCATATCCAGGAATAGAATTCAGTGTGTCAGCCCCTGGAAGTTGAATCCTCTTGTTCTGGAAATGTTTTTATTGGAATCTGTCACAGAAAGAAACTGGCTTATTAAAAAAGATATCATAACCTCAGAATAGTGACAAGGATTTAGAGATTGTCTGTTTTGGTCCATTTCCTACATTGTATCATTAGGAATCTGAAATAGAAAGTGCAAGTAACTTGCTCAAAGATAAACAGATTTTTCCATTCATCTTTAATGAGATACAGGTTAATTGAAATTCAAATATGTTCTAATGCCCTAAACACACATTGAAAGGTCTGTGAATGGAGGTAGCTATATTTTGACCTGACTGGTCTCTAAGAAATTTGTCCTCTCATTAAAATGATGGGCTTAATTAGGGACTTTTGTTCTCAATGCCTGGTTTTGTTTTTATACGCCACAATAGCTGGCATAAGAAGAACTTGTAGAAGCGGATTGGTAAATATTGTGGTTGATACAAGGGAGAGAGGGATCTTACAGTTTTTCCACCAACCCATATTAGCCTTGTACAACAAATGAGAGGGCACTGGGAAGGACAAAATCTAGATAAAATATAAATTATTACTATACTTTTTTCATAGAAGTGCAAAAAAAGAAAGAGTAAAGGGAAATCTGTCAATAGACTGAGGATCAGGAAATCTTCCCTACCTGTAAGAAGAAGGTATAGATTGGGTTGACTTTCTAGCAAATATGTGAGTGGGTTAGTCAGTACTAATATTAATACTAATAACTCTATACTGGATAGCCAAGAGTGAAAATAAGAGACCAACTAAAGGATTCCAATAAGGTCCTTAGTCTCCAGATATGATACCTCAAATGTCCAGAATACAATTGAAAATCACTCATCATACCAAAAGTCATGAAAGCCCGAACAGAAAGAAAACAATCAACAGAAGACACTGAGATGACATAGACTGAAATTACTGTATAGTGGTTTTTAAAAATCTAATCGAACTGATAGACCTGGAAAATGGATTAATTTACTAAAAGACCAGACAAGAAGGCTCAATAATATATTGCAAATGGCAGAAGGATAAGTAAATTTGAATATAAGCTAACTTTGAAAACAGTCTGAAAGGAAAATGTACAGAGCTTCAAGGACCCATGAGAAATATGATTGTGAAAGCAGAAATAAAGAAAATGAGATAAAAGAATAATGGCTGAGTCCCCTGTGCCTGTGACGACCTAAATGGCAAAGAAATCCAGAACATAGGGGATATACATATATGTATAGCTGATTCACTATAATGTATAGCAGAAACAAACACAACATTGTAAAACAAGTACTTTTTAAATTATTAAAAATAAATAATGGCTGAAATTTCTCAAATAGGGCATAAGGTACAAATCTATATATTAAAACTGCTGAGTGAATTCCAAACAGGATAAATCCTAAAAATTAATGTCAAGATACATCATAATCAGTAGCAAACTCTTGTGATGATTAGAGCTTTGTAGTATAGTCTCAAGTCAGGATGTGTCATTCCTCCAACTCTGTTTTTGTTTCTGAAGATTGTTTTGGCTCTTTGGGGTCTTTTGTGTCTCCATACAAATTTTAAGTTTTTTCATTTGTTTGTTTGTTTTAGTTCTGTGAAAAATGCCATTGGTAATTTGATAGGCATTGCATTAAATCTATAGGTTGCCTTGGGTAGTATAGTCATTTTGACAATATTGATTCTTCCCGTTGAAGAACATAGTATATCTTTCCATCTGTGTCTTCTTCCATTATTTAATCAGTGTCCTGTAGTTTTCAGATTGCAGGTCATTTGTCTCCTTAGGTAGGTTTATTAGCAGGTATTTTATTCTTCTCCAGAGAAGACATATAGATGGCCAAGAGGTACATGAAGATATTCAATATCACTAATTAATAGAAAAATTAAAATAAAAACTACAATACAACATCACCTAACATCAGTCAGAATGATTATCATAAAAAAGTCATCAACAATATACTGGAGAGGGTGTGGAGAGAAGGCAACCCTCCTACACTGTTGGTGGGAATGCAAATTGGTACAGTCACTATGGAGAACATTATGTAGGTTCCCTAAAAAACTAAAAATAGAAGTAGTATGTGACCCTGCAGTCCCACACCTGGGCATATATCTGGAGAAAAACATGGCCAAAAATGCCATATGTTCCCCAGTGTTCATTGCAGCACTGTCTACAATAGCCAAGACATGAAACATGGAGTCAGTCAAAACGTCCATCAGCAGAGAAATGGATGCAGAGAATGTGAGATATATATATGTGTATATATGTATATATATATAGGGGTTCCCTGATAGTTCAGTTGGTAAAGAATCTGTCTGCAATGTAGGAGACCCCAGTTCAATTCCTGGGTTGGGAAGATCTGCTGGAGAAGGAAAAAGCTACCCACTCCAGTGTTGTGGCCTAGAGAACTCCATGGACTCTATAGTTCATGGGGTCATATTGTCACCCTGCTTATTTAACTTCTATGCAGAATACATCATGAGAAATATGTATCTTAATAACTAAAAATGTATATCTTAATAACATATATATATAATGAAATATTAGTCAATCATTAAAAGAAATGAAATAATGTCATTTGCAACAATATGGATGGACCTCGAGAGTGTCATACTGAGTGAAGTTAAGTCAGACAGAGAAAGAGAAAAATCATATGATATCCCTTATAAGTGGAATCTTAAAAGAAATGATACAAATGAACTTATTTACATAACAGAAAATAAGTCATAGGCTTAGAGAAGGAACTTATGGTTGCTGGGATGAATGACGGGGGAAGGGATAGTTAGGGAGTGTGGGATGGACATGCACACATAGCTATATTTGAAATGGATGACCAGTAAGGACCTACTGTATAGCCAGGGAGCTCTGCTCAATGTAATGTGACAACCTGGGTGGGAGGGGAGTTTGAAGGAGAATGGATACATGATGTATCTATATGGTTGAGCCCCTTTGCTGTTCACCTGAAGCTAGCAGGACATTGTTAATTGCTATACCCTAATACAAAATAAAAAGTTAAAAAGGTACATCATAATCAAATTGCTAGAAATTTCAGGAGAAAATCTCAGTAACTCTTGATAGATATTATGCCATACTTGAAAAAGTATTCAAACATCAGCATCAGTAGAGTTTTCATCCATCACCGTAGAGCCAGGAAGAAGTGACAACAGTTTTCCAATGCTGGATGAAAAGAGCTGGCAACTCCAAATACTATAATGAGTGAACTATCCTTTAAGAATAAAAGGAGGAAAAAAAGAAAAAAGAATAAAAGGAAAAAAAATGTCATTCCTGGGCAAAAGAAAACAGAGAATCTTTCTCCAGCAGACCTGTACTTGAAGAATTCTTCAAATAGAAAGCAAAACAGAAAAAGGATTGAGATTTTAGGTAGGAAAAAACAATGGAATTGATTTTTTAAAATATGGGCAAATATAATAAGACTATAATTTCCCTACTGATTTTATTAGATTATGACTGTGCAAAATTATCATTTGATGTGGTGCTCAATGGATGTTGAGAATACTACAGACATTTATGTTAAAAAATTGGGGAGTATAAATAAATGTAAATGGAAGTAAGCTTCCCACATTTCACTTGAGGTGGTAAAACATCAGCAACAGCAGGGAGTGATAAGCTACCTTTGTGTATCTTAATAACTAATGCAACTACTAATAAACCCATGTAAAGCAATGCAGATGTATCACAGTTAAATTATTTTATAATGTTCAAAAATTCACAGGGAGGACAAGAAAACAAAATAGGATTGAGAAACAGAGGAAACACATATAAAACAACAGTAAAATGGCAGACATTATCCCTAAAATAGTTAATAGTTATTTAAAATGTAAATGTTCTAAATAGATCAATTAAAAGATCAAAAACAGCAGGGTGGACACATAAACAAGTCTGAACTGTATGCTGTGTACAAGAAAGTCACTTCAAACATGAAAATGTGTCAAGTGGAAGACTGCCAAAAATACACACCAGGCAAAAGTTAACTTGAAAAACTGGAAGTGGTTAATGTATTTCTTGGTTGGATTCCCTCCCTTCCTGAACTCTAAACACTGAAGTGTCCCAGGACCAAGATTCAGACTCTTTATGCTTATGTGTACACGAATTCTCTGAATGACTTCAGCTAGTTACATACTTTTAAATATCACCCATATGTGAAGATCCCCAATTTATGTCACATTCTGTGGCCAGGCCCTGGCTGCCTATTCCATGTCTCAAAGCAGAATTTACTGGGCTATATTTAAAATGGATGGGCTCCAATTTCTTGGGCTCCAATTTCCAGCATTGGAAAACTGTTGTCACTTCTTCCTGGCTCTGTGGTCATGGATGAAAGCTTTATTGATGCTGATGTTTGAGCACTTTTTCCAAAAAAGTATGGCATAATATCTATCAAAAGTCAAATGTACTTATATGAGTCAAATATATCTTTAACACATTTATTCTTCAAGAAGTAACTGTTAATAATTAAGATAGGAAATGTTCCATGATGCCAACTGTTCATGTCTTGCTAACTCTTTCATAAGTGAAGTGAAGTGAAGCGAAGTGAAGTGAAGTGAAGTGAAAATTGCTCATTCATGTCTGACACTTTGTAACCCCAAGGACTATGCACATTTCATGGAATTCTTCAGGCCAGAATATTGGAGTGGGTAGCCTTTCTCTTCTCCAGGGGATCTTTCCAACCCAGGAATCAAACCAAGGTCTCCCGCATTGCAGGCAGATTATTTACCAGCTGAGCCACAGGGGAAGTCAAAGAATACTGGAGTGGGTAGCCTATCCCTTCTTTAGCAGATCTTCCCAACTCAGGAATGGAACTGGGGTCTCCTGCATTGCAAGCGGATTCTTTACCAATTGAGCTATCAGGAAACTCCAACTCTTTCATAAAATAAATGTCAAATAATTATTCAGTTCACAGTAGAACTGGATTTTAAGCACCGTCTTTATTTTTTTTCTTAGAATATGCAATTGTGGCTTTTTTAATTTATTTTTTATTTTTAAATATAAATTTATTTATTTTAATTGGAGGTTAATTACTTTACAATATTGTATTGATTTTGCCATACACACCATCTTTAAATGAATTAATTTAAAAAATAAAATTATTACAGAAAAGTTAGTTCATCATATATTTATAATAACAGATTTTTGTCCCTAATATGTATTCTAAATTGATTATAGGGATGGATAAGATACTCTACCATTGCACTGAGGTGGTTTTGCCCAAGTTCCATTTAAACATATCACATCTATCTCCCCTAAAAGGTCATAATCCCTGGTGCATTCATAATGTACTCTCTCACCACTCTGATATCTAGACTCCTGATTTTGTATAATACCATTTTCCAATTGAGGTGGATTCACACAGGAAGCATCTGAATAGAAAGGAAAAAAAAGCATCTCTAATATAATGATCATCATGAAGAGCAAGGAGGAAATGGGATGTCAAATATATTCCATGGTTGTTTAGATTCAATAGTTAATCTGTCATGAAAGACTGCTAGTTTTAATCAGTTTACATGTAAGATTACGGGAAAGGAAATAAAGCAATGTTTTTCAGCATGACTTAAGTTTCTCTATCTTAAATCTCTCCCTTATCCTTCACTAGAAATTTGATGCACATTTTTTTAGGCCAGAGAAAATAAGAGCTTTTCTAGACATCTCTATCTTAAGGATAGTAACATAATAATTATAAAGTATATAAATTCAATATGAATATACAAGCCATAAGAAAAACATAATAAAAAGATCACTTGACATTAGGATTTGGTTTACATTCATCCTGTTTAAGAGCTGTAACTTAGTACGCCACTATGGAGAACAGTGTGGAGATGCCTTACAAAACTGGAAATAGAACTGCTGTATGACCCTACTGCTGGGCATACACGCTGAGGAAACCAGAACTGAAAGAGACATGTGTACTGCAGTGTTCATTGCAGCGCTGTTTACAATAGCCAGGATGTGGAAGCAACCTGGATGTCCATCGGCAGATGAATGGGTAAGAAAGCTGTGGTGTATATACACAATGGAATATTACTCAGCCATTAAAAAGAATGCATTTGAATCAGTTCTAATGAGGAGGATGAAACTGGAGCCTATTATACAGAGTGAAGTAAGTCAGAAAGAAAAACACCAATACAGTATCAGTTCAGTTAAGTCGCTCAGTTTGTCTGACTCTTTGCAACCACACGAACTGCAGCAGGCCAGGCCTTCCTGTCCATCACCAACTCCCGGAGTCCACTCAAACTCATGTCCATTGATGGCATCAGTGATGCCATCCAACCATCTCATCCTCTGTCCTCCCCTTCTCCTCCTGCCTTCAATCTTTCCCAGCATTGAGGTCTTTTCCAGTGAGTCAGCTCTTCGCATCAGGTGGCGAAAGTATTGGAGTTTCAGCTTCAACATCAGTGAACACCCAGGACTGATCTCCTTTAGGATGGACTGGTTGGATCTCCTTGCAGTCCAAGGGACTCTCAAGAGTCTTCTCCAACACCACAGTTCAAAAGAATCATTCTTAAGTGCTCAGCTTTCTTTATAGTCCAACTCTCACATCCATACATGAACACTGAAAAAACCATGGCCTTGACTAGATGGACCTTTGTTGGCAAAATAATGTCTCTGCTTTTTAATATTCTGTCTAGGTTGGTGATAACTTTCCTTCCAAGGAGTAAATGTATTTTAATTTCATGGCTTCAATCACCATCTGCAGTGATTTTCGAGCCCCCCAAAATAAAGTCAGCCAGTTTCCACTGTTTCCCCATCTATTTCCCATGAAGTGATGGGACCAGATGTCATGATCTTAGTTTTCTGAATCTTGAGCTTTAAGCCAACTTTTTCACTCTCCTCTTTTACTTCCATCAAGAGACTCTTTAGCTCTTCTTCACTTTCTGTCATAAGGGTGGTGTCATCTGCATATCTGAAGTTATTGATATTTCTCCCAGCAATACTTACACATATATATGGAGTTTAGAAAGATGGTAATGATGATATTCTATGTGAGACAGCAAAAGAGACACGGAAGTATAGAACAGTCTTTTGGACTCTGTGGGAGAAGGCGAGGGTGGGGTGATTTGAGAGAGTAGCATTGAAACATTTTTATTATCATATGTGAAACAGATCACCAGTCCAGGCTGATGCATGAGACAGGGTGGTCAGGGCTGGTGCACTGGGTTGACCCTGAGGGATGGGATGGGGAGGGAGGTGGGAAGGGTTTCAGGAGGGTGAACACATGTACACCCATGGCTGATTTATGTCAATGTACGGCAAAACCCACCACAATATTGTAAAATAATTAGCCTCCAATTAAAATAAATTAATTAAAATTTTAAAAGAGCTGTAACTTTCGGTCCTTAGAAAAACAAACATAGTAAGTACTTCTTTAGAAACTTAATTAAGAATTAACACACTCTGAACAATATCATAGTTGAAGGGAGAAGATGATTAATTAAAAGATCCAAACATAAGATATAGAAAAATAAGTGTAATTTTACAAAACGACGCTTTAATGATAATGAGCTTAATGGTAAATGCTAAAGGACACCTTAGTGAGTGATGTGTAATTCCTCAGTGAGATCCCGAGCATGTAAGGCTGTGGCCATGGCTTCTAGACTGAAATGTGCACAGAATCCCTTGGGAATCATTAAGCTAGTGTCAGAATTGCAGTCCCAGTGGTTTTGATTCATCAGATCTCAGTGACCCTGTGAAACTGCTTGCCTGTCTAACAGTCTACAGAATATGCTGAGATTGCTGTGCCTGGACCGTGTACTGGGCTATAGATTTATTGGGCTGTACACTGACCACTGAGTACACAATTCCACCCTTTTTAATGTGTGTGAGCGTGCTCAGATGCTCATTCGTGTCTGACTCTTTGTGACCTCATGAACTCTAGCCCACCAGGCTCCTCTATTCATGAAATTCTCTGGCAAGAATACTGGAGTGGGTTTTCATTTCTTCCTCCAGGGGATCTTCCCAACCCAGGGATCAAAACCATGTCTCATACACTGTCAGGCAGATTCTTTACCACTAGTGCCACCTGGGAAACTCTCATACCTTTTTATGTTCAGGCGTAAACCTTCTTTGACCTGGCTTAGGAATAATCTATGTCTTTTTAATGATGGTGGAGGCAATTTTCCTCACTGTCTTTCTTAATATATTTTAATACATAAATTAAAAAATTTTGCCTAAGTACTTCTGCATGCTGGCCTTCCTGTTCATTTTCTGTTAATACACTGTATAATATTGTATCCATCCAGCTGATAATATGGCCAACATTTAAAAGCCACTTCTCCTGATCTACATGATTTTGTTTCTCAACCTATGAGGACTGCATCATCAAAGCTGGGCAAGTTAACACAATCTGTATCTGAAAGAAAAAGAATATTTGTTTAATACCTCTTTAAAAATACATACTGGCCAATAATTATATTTCAGAAAAAATAGATACATATCAAACCAATGAATATTGTATAATATTTCTCTTATAACTTAAATGTCAGAAATCTTGACTCAGTCACATTGACTGTCTCTATATTCATCAAAATTACGACATGGGAATGGTGATGTTCTAAGAGAGAGGAATGAATACGTCTCATATTTAAATTATTTTTCCCAATTGCAAGTCATCTACATTATGAATGTGTTTATATTTCTTGCTTCTATCAAAATCTATTACCTTGAATTCTGTTAAATATCTTAGAAAACTGCATGTTATAAAGAAATTATTGATAAATTAATAACAAATGGAGTAGTGATAAGACTGATGAGCAGCTGTCAGCCATGATAAAGGAACAGAGACAAGAAATCTGAGAATGTATATCAGAGGATGTCCAAACTACATCCAAGATTATGTGAAAGTGAGATAATTTAGCTAGTGTTACCAAACTTTTATTATTTAGCTGGTTAAGATGAGACAATTTGAGACAACCAAACTTTTACTATTACTAGAGTTATTAATTCAATTCATAACTTTCCATAGATACCTTGTTAGATTCTAGAATTAGTGGTTAGTTTCATATTTATACTATTTATGCTATGAATTCAAGATATTTGTCAGCCTTATAATAGAATGAAAAACACTATACTTATGCATTCTGGTGAACGGGAGCATTTTCCTCCTAAATGTCCTATAGATGGATACGAGTCCCTCTATCCCAAACCCCTCATCACTGTTGTAAGTAACTTCTCCATATTGGTAACTGTCTCTCTAATGAGATATAGCACCATTCTAAATATAAGGTGGAAGTCCACAAGGGAGTCCTAGGAATACATGAGAGAACGATTTCATGTTTCACTAACTCTGAAACTTACTTTGATGAACTGCTCATCATATTTGGTAGTTTTATTTGAAAATAGTGAATGATTATACTATAACTTCTAGAAAATCAGAGAGAAGTTCAAGAATATGTCCTAAAATTACCATTCTGGTGTTTGCCCAACAATCCCCTTGAGCACAAACTTGAAACTAACAGCACTGATATATAAAGAGACCATCAGTGCTTCTCTAATCAATCATGAGTAATAAAAAAAAAAAAAAACACATTAGGACTTCGTCACCTTAGGAAAAGTACTATATGTTGTAAGAAATTAAAAGGGACATTGTAGGAAGAACATAAGAAATTTTTCAGAAAAAAACTTCGTGGCAATGCAAATGCTTCAAATTCTATGAATAGGTAGGACTATGAATATGTTATATGAATAGTTAGGTTTACTTTTATTACACATGCAGTGCTAATATTACAAAAAAATTGCCAGATTGAAAACTGATTCTATATGGAACCAATTAAATTAACACAAATGATTAATTGGAATATGTAAAAATCAATTAAGTGTATAAACATAGAAATTACGTATTAAAACTTAAAAGTGTTAGTCACTCAGTCATTTTCAACTCTTTGCGACTCCATAGACTGTAGCCCACCAGACTCCTCTGTACATGGAATTTGCCAGGCAAGAATACTAGAGTGGGTTGCCATGTCCTTCTCCAGGGGATTTCTCGACCCAGGGATTGAACCCAGGTCTCCCACATTGCAGGCATATTCTTTACTGTTTGAGCTACCCTGGTACATTAATTCCTAAATGACTTATAAATAAATAAATGATTTGATATATTTAGAAATCTGAAGGAACCTGTCTCATGACTTTGATTGCAATTGATTAGTTTCAATGAATGATACTGAATATAGAAATTTGGTTTGCATACTGTCCTCACCTATACACAGAGGGGAAGAGCTCCACTTTCCCATATAGCATGTTATTCCATCTTCTTCAAATATCCTGAAGCCTTCTTCACAAATATAACTTAACTTGGTGCCATGTGCATATAGCCTTGGTTCACGTCATGTGTTTCTTTCCTTTCTTCTGCAGAGCTAGATGATTTAATGGTCCCACAGTCTATTTGAGGTGGTTGAAAATATGGAATTTTTTTTCTACATGAAGAACAGAGATCAAAGGATGAAGTATAAATATAATGTCTAAATTAAATTAGAATAAGTTGAACAAGTTAAAGAGTTTTAAGACTGACAAATAATTGAAACTTGCAATCCATCTGTCTCCATAAATACTCTTGTACTATCCACTTGTTCAACATGCCCCTGCATTCTTTTTTTTAATGAATTTTTTATTGAAATGTTGGATGTTTAACAGTATGTTAACTTCAGGTGTGCTACAAAATCATTTGGCTTTTACATACATTATAAAATGACTACCAGTATCTAGTAAGAATCTGTCCCTATACAAAGTTATTACAATGTTATTGACCATATTCTGTATGCTGTATATTATATCCCTATGGCTTCTTTATTGCATAACTGGAGTTTGTACCTCTAAATCCTCTGCATCTATTTTGCCA
Source organism: Budorcas taxicolor (assembly GCF_023091745.1). Lineage (NCBI taxonomy): Eukaryota > Metazoa > Chordata > Mammalia > Artiodactyla > Bovidae > Budorcas > Budorcas taxicolor. The sequence continues at coordinate 7,327,479 of NC_068925.1, forward strand.
ACCCCCACCTCCCTTCTAGCAACAACCCATAGTTCTGCACCTGTGTGAGCCTGTGTTCCTTTAATTTTGTTTGTTTTATATTTATATTTCACATATAAGTGAGAACATGTGGTATCTGTCTTTTTCTAACTGACTTACTTCACTTAGCATAAAACACACTAGACTCATTCATGTTGTTCCAAATGAAAATATTTCCTATTCTATGGCTTAGTAATAGTTCATTTTTTTGTGTGTGTTTATCCACTCATCTATCAATGGACTGTTGGCTTGCTTCCTATCCTTGCCTATTGGATGTAATGCTGCAATGAACACCAGTGCTTATATCTTTTTGGATTAGTGTCTTTGGTTCCTTTGAACAAATGCCCAGAAGTGGAATTGATAGATCATATGGCAGTTATACTTTTAACTTTTGAGTAAACTCCATACTCTTTTCCACAATGCCTCTATCAATTTATAATTCTACCAACAGTGCACAAAGACTCCCTTTGGGCCACATTTAGCCAATACTTGCTATTGTATTTTTTATATTAGCCATTGTGACAAGTGTGAAGGGACATCTCACTATGGTTTTAATATACATTGTCCTGAAGATTAGACGGACCTTTGTTGGCAAAGTAATGGCTCTGCTTTTGAATATGCTATCTAGCTTGGTCATAACTTTCCTTCCAAGGAATAAGCGTCCTTTAATTTTATGGCTGCAATCACCATCTGCCATGATTTTGGAGCCCCCCAGAATAAAGTCTGACACTGTTTCCACTGTTTCCCCATCTATTTCCCATGAAGTGATGGGACCAGATGCCATATTCTTCATTTTCTGAATGTTGAGCTTTAAGCCAACTTTTTCACTCTCCTCTTTTGCTTTCATCAAGAGGCTTTTTAGTTCCTCTTCACTTTCTGCCATAAGGGTGGTGTCATCTGCATGTCTGACGTGATTGATATTTCTCCTCTCAATCTTGATTCCAGCTTGTGCTTCTTCCAGCCCAGGGTTTCTCATGATGTACTCTGCATAGAAGTTAAAGAAGCAGGGTGACAATATACAACCTTGACATACTCCTTTTCCTATTTGGAACCAGTCTGTTGTTCCATGTCCAGTTCATACTGTTGCTTCCTGACCTGCATATAGGTTTCTCAAGAAGCAGGTCAGGTGGTCTGGTATTCCCATCTCTTTCAGAAATTTCCACAGTTTATTGTGATCCACACAGTCAAAGGCTTTGGCATAGTCAATAAAGCAGAAATAGATGTTTTTCTGGAATTCTCTTGCTTTTTCAATGATCCAGTGGATGTTGGCAATTTGATCTCTGGTTCCTCTGCTTTTTCTAAAACCAGTTTGAACATCTGGGAGTTCATGGTTCACGTATTGCTGAAGCCTGGCTTGGAGAATTTTGAGCATTACTTTACTAGCATGTGAGATGAGTGCAATTGTGCGGTAGTTTGAGCCTTCTTTGGCATTGCCTTTCTTTAGGACTGGAATGAAAACTGACTTTTTCCAGTCCTGTGGCCACTGTTGAGTTTTCCAAATTTGCTGGCATATTGAATGCAGCACTTTCACAGCATCGTCTTTCAGGATTTGAAATAGCTCAACTGTCTATCATCCCCACTAGCTTTGTTCATAGTTATGCTTTCTAAGGCCTACTTGACTTCATATTCCAGGATAGCATATTCAAAAGCAGAGCCATTACTTGGCCAACAAAGGTCTGTCTAGTCAAAGCTATGGTTTTTCCAGTAGTCAAGTATGGATGTGAGAGTTGGACTGTGAAGCAAGCTGAGCATCAAAGAATTTATGCTTTTGAACTGTGGTGTTAGAGAAGACTCTTGAGAGTCCCTTCGATTGCAAGGAGATCCAACCAGTCCATCCTAAAGGAGATCAGTCCTGGGTGTTCTTTGGAAGGACTGATGTTAAAGCTGTAACTCCAATACTTTGGCCACCTCATGAGAAGAGCTGACTCTTTGGAAAAGACTGTGATGCTGGGAGGGACTGGGGGAAGGAGGAGAAGCCAACGACAGAGGATGAGATGGCTGGATGGCATCACTGACTCAATGGATGTGAGTTTGAGAGAACTCCAGGAGTTAGTGATGGACAGGGAGGCCTGGCATGCTGCAGTTCATGGGGTTGCAAAGAGTCAGACATGACTGAGTGACTGAACTTGGAACTTGGCCTGAAGATTAATGATGTTGAGCATCTTTTCATGGGTCTGTTGGCCATCTCTATGTCTTTTTGGAAAAATAATCTACTTAGGTCTTCCGGCCATTTTTTTTTTTTAGTTGAGTTGAATATATTTTCTTTTTTTTCTGATGTTGAATTGCATGAATGATTTGTGTAGTTTGAATATTAATTGGATATATCCTTTGCGAAATATCTTCTCCCATTCAGTAGGCTGCCTTTTTCATTTTATTGATACTTCTCTGTGCTATGGGAAAGACTTTTAGTTTGATGTACTCTCATTTTCTAACTTTTACTTTTGCTTCCCTTACCTGAGGAGACATATCCCCTCCAGTTCAATTCAATTCTTTTTTTTTTTTAATTTTTATTTTTACTTTATTTTACTTTACAATACTGTATTGGTTTTGCCATACATTGACATGAATCCACCACGGGTGTACATGCGTTCCCAAACACGAACCCCCCTCCCACCTCCCTCCCCATAACATCTCTCTGGGTCATCTCCGTGCACCAGCCCCAAGCATGCTGTATCCTGCATCGGACATAGACTGGCGATTCGATTCTTACATGATAGTATACATGTAAGTATACAGTTCAATTCAATTCAATTGCTCAGTCATGTCCGACTCTTTGCAACACCATGGACTGCAGCATGCCAGGCCTCCCTGTCCATCACCAACTCCTGGAGCATGCTCAAACTCGTGTCTGTCGAATCAGTGATGCCATCCAACTATCTCATCGTCTGTTGACCCCTTCTCCTCCCTCCTTCAATGTTTCCCAGCATTGGGGTCTTTTCAAATGAATCAGTTCTTCACATCAGGTGGCCAAATTATTGAAGTTTCAGCTTCAGCATCAATCCTTCCAATGAATAATCAGGACAGATTTCCTTCAGGATTTAGTGGTTGAATCTCCTTGCAGTCCAAGGGACTCTCAAGAGTCTTTTCCAACACCACAGTTCAAAAGCTTCAATTCTTCTGTGCTCAGCTTTCTGATAGTTCAAATCTCACATCCATACTTGACTACTGGAAAAACCATAGCTTTGACTAAACAGACCTTTGTTGGCAAAGTAATGTCTCTGCTTTTTAATATGTTGTCTAGCTTGGTCATAGCTTTTCTTCCAAGGAGCAAGTGTCTTTTAGTTTCATGGCTGCAGTTACCATCTGCAGTGATTTCAGAGCCCCCCCCCCCCTTCCCCGCCCCTCACCAAAATAAAATCTCTCACTGTTTCCCCATCTATTCCCCATGAAGTGATGGGACTGAATGCCATGATCTTAGTTTTCTGGATGTTGAATTAAGCCAACTTTTTCACTCTCCTCTTTCACTTTCATCGAAGCCCTTTAGTTCTTCACTTTAAAACTGATGTCAAAGAGCATATTGTCTATGATTTCTCTAGGAGTTTTATGGATTCAAGAGTTATAATTAAGTCTTTAATTCATTTTTAGTTTATTTTTGTATATTATGTGGGAAAGTTAGCCAAGATTGATTCTTTTGAATGTAAATCTCCAGTTTTCCCAACACCAGTTATTAAAGAGGCAATAAGTTTCCCGCTATATTCTTGCCTCCTTTGTCATACATTAATTCGCCATATAATTGTGAGTATATTTCTGGGCTCTCAATTCTGTTCCGTAGATATATGTGTCTGTTTCTGTGCCAGTGTCATACTATTTTAATTATCACAACTGTGTGATGGAGTTTGAAATCAAGGAGTCTGATTCTTCCAATTCCATTTTTCTTTTTTAAGATTGCTTTGGCTATTCTGGTTCTTATGTGCTTCTGTACAAACTGCAAAATTTTTTTCTTCTAATTCTGTGAAAAATGCCATTAGTAATTTGAGAGGGATTGCATTGTCTGTAGATTGCCTTGGGTAGCAAGGTTATCTTAACTATACAAATTCTTCAAATTGATGAACATGATATCTTTCCATTTGTTTTGCCATCTTCAGTTTTTTTCATCAATATCTTATAGCTTTCAGAGTACAAGTCTTTTACCTCCTTGGTTAGATTTGTTACTAGCTATTTTATTCTTCTGATGCAGTTGTAAATGGGGTTGTTTTCTTGATTTCCTTTCCTAAAAATGTGATGTTCAAGCATAGAAATGTGACATATTTCTGTATCTTAATTTTTATCCTTCAAATTTAATGAATTCTTTTATTAGTTCTAATAGCTTTTGATGATGTTTTCCTATGTACAGTATTATGTTATCTATAAATAGTGCAGTTTTACTTTTTTCTTTGCAATTTGAATTCCTTTAATTTATTTTTTCGTGTGATTGCTGTGTCTAGGACTTACAACACCATGTTGAATAAAAGTGGAGAGTTTGGGCATCCTCATCTTTTCCCTGGTTTTTAGGAAATGCCCCTCAGCTTTTCACTGTTGAATGCAATGTTGGCTGGATGTTTCTCATATGTGGCCTTTATTATGTTTAGGTATGTTTCCCCACTACCCACTACCCACTACCCACTACATGGAAAGCTTTAACAGAAACAGGTATTGAATTTTATCAAAAGTTTTGCTTGCATCTATTGAGATAATTATATTATTTTTATTTCTCAATTTGTTGGTAAATATCACATTGATTCACTGATATTGAAACATACTTGAATCCCTGAGAAAAGTCAAAGCTGCTCATGGTGTGTAATCCTTTCAATGTATTGTTGAATTTGGTTTGCTAATATTTGATTTAGAATTTTTATACCTATGTTCATAAATGGTATGGACAGAAATTTTCTTTTTATGTAATGTCTTTGGTTTTGGCATCAGGATGATGATACTGACCTTGCAGAAGAAGTTCAAAAGTGTCCTTCCTCTTCAATTTCTCTTGGGGCTATTTTATTTTTCTATCATTTTTATTTATTTATTCTTTTTATTTATTTTAATTGTAGGTTGATTACTTTACAACTATTTTGGGAAGAATAAGTGTTAACTCATTTGTAAATGGCAGAATTCACCTGTGAATCTGTTTGGTTATGGATTTTTGTTTCTTGGGTTTTCAAAATACTGATTCAATTTTAATATCAGTAATCAGTCTGTTTGTATCTTTTATTTTTTTCCTGATTTAGTTTTGAGAAATTGCATGTTTCAAGGAATTTATCAGTTTCTTCTCAAGTGTCCATTTTGTTTGTGTGTAATTTTCACAGTAATCTCTTTTAATTCTCTATATTTCTGGGGCATTTCCTCATTTGTTTCTAATTTTATTGATTCAAACCCTCCTATTTTTCTTGATGAATCTTTCTAAATGTTTAGCAACTGTGTTTATCTTTTCAAATGGTTAGTTCTTGGTTTCATTGATATTTTCTATTTGTTTAGTCTCTATTTCATTCATTATCTTCTGATCTTTATTGTTTCTTTCCTTCTACAAACTTTAGGTTGTGTTTATATTTATCGTTCTAGTTTCTTTAGATTTATATAAGATTGCTTATTTGAGATATTTCCTCTTTTCTGAGGTAGGCTTGTATCACTATAAATTTCCCTCTTAGAATTACTTTTGTTGAGTCTCATACACATTGGATCATTTTATTTCCATTTTCATTTGTTTGCAGGTATTTTTTATATTGTCTTTGATTTCTTCAGAGACCCCTTGGTTATTTTGTAACATATTTTGCCGGGGGCCAGCGTGAGGAACTCCGCCCATGGCAAAGGTCATGAGGAAGGAGGCTTGGCATACGCAAAGGCGTGATCAAGCCTCAGGAAACCCCCTGTTCCCAAGCATCTAACCCCAAAACCAGAGTCTGTTTTATGCTCTCACCTACACCTCTGACTTTACGGGGGGCTCTGCCCCATAACCGTTTCTCTCGGAGAAGGAGTAAACCTGCAGCTCCAAGGCAATAAAAATTCCTGGGCGTGACAAGAGTGTTTCAGCTTACGGACTGCTCTGAAGGTTATCTAGCCCACCTGTAGAGGTTAGTCCGGCCACATGTGATTGTTTACAGCCTCCCAATCTGAGAGGCACGAGATGTTTTAGACTTATTAAAGGAAAATTATTTTGGGGAGTTAGAAATTATTAGTATAATGGGTTGGTTAGGAATTATTTGGTGAAGGGTTTTTCATTTGTTGTGTCAATAATTGCTGCTAATTCCCTGCTCTGGGTGGGACAAGGATGTCTCAGGTCAAACCTCTCTGCTGACAGACTAGCTTGTATGACAGGATTATCCATACTCCTGCCACATGATTGTTTACTACCTCTTAACCATAAACAGCACAGAGTTTTGGAGTATTTTGAGAGTCTTAATTAGCATAGGGCTTTTTCTTCTTGTTGAGTCAATGATTGCCGCCAGGCCTCTATATCCTTAGGCACTTGGGAATATATTAATCAATGTATTTGGAATATAGCAAAGGAAATATAGTAGTTTTTGATGTTAGCAATACTAGACTTTTTGAGTTAATGGATTTTCTCTTTTGTAATAGATCACTGTACTTTGTTATATATCACTGTGTCCTTGCTATGTAAAAATGTAACTTTATCATATCTTAAGACTAAATAGATCTTAAGGGGAGCATTGGTGAAAGGATTTTCATTTGTTGGGCTGATGTTTGCTGCTAAATCTCCATGTTCCCTACCCTTATAATGAATATAACTAACATATAGAAGAAATAAGTATTAACCTTTAAGCATATAGGAGAAATAAGTATTAACCTTTAAGACTAATCATGTCAACCTTGGGTGAAATAAATTCCTTTCTTGATTGTAACTCACTACACCCTCACCCTATAGGAATGTAACTTTATTTGGAGGGTGGTGCCTGGTTTAAGAAAAAACACCTTTGGAAGAAATAAGTTTTTTTGGTTATCAGAAAGAAAGGATCATAAAATGTCAGCAGGTCTCACTCATGGCCAGAAGATGATGTAATATCCCTAAGACCTTTTTTTTATACATTTATATGAAGCACCTGATTTTGATAAAGGTCAGGACTGCTGACCCCCACGTGACTCTGTATTCATCCCTATGTGTAACAAAAGGTATATAAGCAAAACCAAAAATAAAGAAATCGGATCAGTTTCCGGAAAGACTGATTCCCCCATGTCGCTTCTTTCTTGCTCCCGTTTTTCTCGCTGAATCCCCATCTGGAGCATGGATGCTATTCCACGTAATCCAAGTTATTCAGCCTTCTTTTCTCCACTAATCTTCCTACTACACTATCCATTTCTAATCTCTCTATATCTGTGATTAAATATGTATTTTTCCAAAGACGCCGACTCCGTCCCCACCTTCGAATCACCCTGGATCCACCGGGGCTGGACCCCGGCAATATTTTTAAACCTCTAGCTGTTTGTACTTCTGGCAGTTTTTATTTTTTTCCCCGATAGTTGATTTTCATTCTTGTACATTTGTACAACAAAAGACTCTTGTTATGATTTCCATGTTCTAATAACTCTATATTTCTGTTCCCCACCTCATATTTTATATCCATTTGTTTTGAGTTTCTGTTAACTATTTATTGTTGATACAAATAACGTTACTGTTTTTATTTTCTAATCTTCCCACTAGTACCTACTACCTTTACTGTAAGTTTGCTTTTACTAGTAAACTTCTTTCTTTTGTAACTTTCTTATGTCTAGTTGCAGTCTTTTCTTTTCAGCTTAGAAAGTCTCTTTCATATCTCTTGTAAAGTGAGTTTAATGCTGATGAACACATTATTTGCAGATCTCTAAAATTGTTGATCTATCCTATGATAGTCTTGCTGGATATGGTAGTTTTGGTTATAATTTTTTTTTCCCTTTCATCACTTTGTGTACGTTGTGTCACTCCCTTGTGGCCTGCAAAGTTTCTGCAGAAACTGCTGATGGTCTTATGAGTCCCATTGTATGTAACTAGTGGCTTTTCTCATGATGCTTTTAAGATTCTCTATTTTATTTTTTTCCTATTTAAATTACAGTGTGCTTTGGTTAGATCTCTTTGGTTAATCTTATTTGGGAATCTGATTTCCAGGCCTGCGTCTGTTTTGTGCTCTAGGTTAGAAAGTTTCAGCTATTATTTCTTCAAATAAGACTGTCTCTTCCATTTGGGATTCATATAATGAGAATTTTGCTGCATTTGCTGTTGCCCAGATATCCCTTAAAATACCCATTTTTAAAAATTCTTTCTTTTTCTTGTGCTATTTGGGTAGTTTCCACTACCCTGTCTTCATATCACTGATCTATTCTTTTGAATCCTCTAATCTGCTGTTGATTTCATCTAGTGTATTTTTCATTTCAGCTATTACATTATTTATCTCCATTTAGTTCTTTTTTAAATGTTCTACCTTTTTCTTAAAATTCTCACTGTTTTCATCCATTCTTCTCCAGAGTTTATTGAGCATCTTTATGGTCATTACTTTGAATGCTTTACTGGGTAGATTGCATACCTCCATTTTGTTTAGTGTTATTTTTTGAGACTTCATCTTGTCCCTTCTTTTGGAATGTATTTCTTTGTCTCTTCATTTTAGCTAATTCTATGTGCTTTCTTCTAAGATTGGGCATGTTCCTGAGCTTGGAGAGGTGGTCTTCTGTAGGAAAAGTCTTATGTAGGGAGCCCTGAAGCTTGCTCCCCTCTGCAGGATCTGTACAGCAGATATAAATGCTACAGGGGTGTCCTTCTGTTGTCGCAAGCCCAACTACTGTGGGGACACAGGTAAGCAGGGCTAGCACTCCAACCTGGTTGGCTGTCAGTGCATTCTGCAGTGGCTGCAGCCTACTATTTGGCAGGATGAAGTCCTGGGAAAGCCTGCTGCAGGGCCCGAAGGTACCTGGGCTGGTGTTGTCATATGCAGGAGCAGGATGAGATCCAGGTGTAGCAGCTGGGGCCCAGTGGGGCCTGTGGTTGGCACTGTCATACTCATGGGTCGGTAAGCCCTGGTGCTAGTAATCTACAAGGAGAACTCTAAAGTGGCACTTGGCAGTGGTGTTTTCATAGTAAAATGAGCTTTCATAATGGCTCGCACCAGCATCTATGTCCCCAAAATTGCGCCCCCCCCCCCCCAACTCTCTGGGAGGTTCACAAAGACCAGCAAGTCAGTCTAATCCAGGCTTCTTTCCAATTACTGCCTCTGCCTTGGAACATGGAGCATGTGAGATTTTTGTGTGACTATTAAGAACAGAATCTCTGTTTCCTATAACCCTCTGGCTTTCCTGTATACAAGCTACACTGTACTTTTATGTCAGATAGTCTGGGGACTCATCTTCCAGGTCAACAACTCCCATACTAAGGAGACAAATTGGTCCTTTATTCTTGTCCTTTTGATCATTAAGACAAAAATATGCATAAGTGTAAATTTTACCTGGTATTTATATAGTAGCCCCCAAATTTTGCCCCTATTTACTTCATACTAGAAGTAAAAGAATGTTCATTAATATATATATATACATATATATATAAACTGTGATTTATTGTTTCAAGGTAAAGAGACCTTCATCTTGCTGATCCATACAAAGTTTCAGTTCAGTTCAGTCGCTCAATCATGTCGGACTCTGCAACCCCATGGACCACAGTACGCCAGGCCTCCCTGTCCATCAACTCCTGGAGTCCATCCAAACTCATGTCCATTGAGTTGGTGATGCCATCCAACTATCTCATCCTCTGTTGTACCCTCTGCTCCTGCCCACAATCTTTCCTAGCATCAGGGTCTTTTCCAATGAGTCAGTTCTTTGATCAGGCGGTCAAAGTATTGGAGTTTCAGCTTCAACATCAGTCCTTCCAATGAAACCCAGGACTGATCTTCTTTAGGATGGACTGGTTGGATCTCCTTGCAGTCCAAGGGACTCTCAAGAGTCTTCTCTAACACCAAAGTTCAAAAGCATCAATTCTTTGGTAGTCAGCTTTCTTTATAGCCCAACTCTCACATCCATACACGACTACCAGAAAAACCATAACCTTGACTAGATAGACCTTTGTTGGCAAAGTAATGTCTCTGCTTTTTAATATGCTGTCTAGGTTGGTCATAACCTCCTTCCAAGGAGTAAGGGTCTTTTAATTTCATGGCTGCCATCACCATCTGCAGTGATTTTGGAGCCCCAAAACATAAAGTCTGACACTGTTTCCACTGTTTCCCCCTCTATTTGCCATGAAGTGATGGCACTGGATGCCATGATCTTAGTTTTCTGAATGTTGATCTTTCAGCCAACTTTTTCTCTCTCCTCTTTCACTTTTATCAAGAGGCTCTTTAGTTCTTCTTCACTTTCTGCCATAAGGGTGGTGTCATCTACATATCTGAGGTGATTGATATTTATCCTGGCAATCTTGATTCCAACTTGTACAAAGCTTAGAGGAGTATGTATCTTATTTAAAAGAATGTTATAAAGCAAGTCATGTATTGTTGACCAATACAGTGTAAGATTTACTGCCATCTACCATCCTTGCACACAATTTCTTCTGCATCTTGAATTGGTAATTTTCTTCACAGAGAATATATATTTTTTCTCCATCCTGACATTTTATTGTCGTTGTCATATCTGCAGTATTGGAAATCAGAGCTGGAGGTGAATGTTGTTGTATTTGTGCTCCTAAAAGTATTAAAATTTGATTTATTGATTAAAAATCTTAAGTTAAAATAGTAAAGGAATAATTTTCAATAAAAAAGCACTAATAATATAACATAGATGATATAACAATAATAATGCTTATATATATCATATTCTTAAGCTTATTTAGCACCCTAATATATCATATTTGGTTTATAGTGTCATGGTCTTCCTTGTATATTCTTCCTTTGGTCCATTTTGTGTCATATGTATAAAACTGATTTTAATTATTTCTAATCATTAGGATGTTCTGAGTGAACCTCTCACTCAATTACAGGCACTAAGTGAAGTCTGATATCAGGGTCTTAAAAAAAAAACAGGTAACTATGATCAGATATATTGGTATTGGATTAAAATTCTCACATGATTTTCTGTCAGTGGGAGCTGATTATCTAGAGGAGAAATTACACTTAGTTAATAATCAATTAATTTGAAGCAGATTCTTGACGAAGTTAAGACCTATATTTGTTCACTGGTACTGTTCACAGAGTGTACTGTTTCCAGTTTAGAACTCCCATGGAGGTACAGTTTACTAACTTGCCTACACTGTTAAGGGATATATATGTTGATGAATGCACCTGCTTTAACAGATTAGAGATCCTGGCTTTAGTTATGTGACCAGCAGGGTATAAATGATCCTTCAGTGAACTGTGGGCTTCACAGGTGACACTAGTGGTAATGAACTCTCCTGCTAATGCAGGAAACACGAGTTGCAGGTTCAATCCCTGGGTAGGGAAGATCCCATGACGAGGAAAATGGCAACCCACTCCTGTATTCTTTTCTGAAAAATTCCGTGGACAGAGGAGTGTGGTGGGCTGTACAGTCAATTGGGTGGCAAAGAGTCAGACAAAACTGAGCAACTGAACACACACACACAGATCAGTGTTTTTCATTTTATAAAAAATATTTTTCTTATTTATCTTTTAGATATTTTGTCATTTTTTTCAGTGTATTCTCAAGGATTTATTTTCTTCTATGTCTAACCATTTTTGTCTAAGTAATCTTAAATTGTACTTTCTTTTAAGTCTTTCCAGAAGCTGAACTATCTACTAAATTTCCTTAAAACCTGAGTTATTATGCAGATAAGTTGTTTATGTTCTTATCTTTTTAAAAATAATAATTGGTGCTTTAGTAATTTTTTCTTACATGTTCTTTGGGTTATATTCTTTCCTAGATTCTAGACTGTAATGCCGATTTCTTTTAGTTTGCTATTTGTTTATAGCATGGCTTAAAGCTATAAACATCATTGCTCTTTTCTGTATGCCATTGATTTTAGTGTGTAGTGCTATTATTGCCATTTTCTTTTTCTGTTAATAAATAAATTTGGTTTCCCCAGATTTGTGAGATGAGTGAATAAGCTTGTAGCTAGCCTGCTTTTACTATTTTATTTTTGCCTCTGATTTAGAGAGAATGATTTTAGAAGATTAATTACTTCAAATATCAGGAGAGTTTATTTCATAAAAGCAATCAATTGTTTTAAAGGCAATGTAGACTTCAAAACAAGGAATATTAAAAATTATAAAGAAATAGTTTATACTTATAAAATATTAATTCACAAGGATGAGCATTCATAGAAGTATAGGCATCCAAAAATAAATGAAGCAAAAAAGGATAGAACTAAAGGAAGAAATAGACAAATTCACAATCCTGGTTAATCATACTGAGAGCTTTCTTACTTTGATTGATATAACAATTAGAAAAATATTTAAAGACATAGATGAATTTGAAGAACATATGAACCTTTTTAACCTGATCCAGCAGTTGGAGTATATATATCCTTTTATCTAAAAATGGAACTTTCACGAAGATAGAAAATATGCTGTGCAATAACAAAACATAAAAAAAGGCAAAATATTGAAATTTTACAGTTTGTTCTGTGACAACAGAATTAGATTAGAAATGATTAAGAATGAATTATTTCTGTGAATGTCTACTATACTCATTAAATTGGATATAAGAAATATGTGTAGTAATTTATATAATAATCATACTGCAACAAAGCTCTTTAAAAGAGAGCAAATGATTTTACATAGATTTAAATAGAAAAAAAATGAGTGTAAAGTTTTTTGAGATACAGCTAAAAAGTACTTAAGGAAAAGTATAATTTTACAGGTTATATTTTTGAAATAATTGTTTAAATGCATGTGTTAATTTTCTTCAGTCGTGTCCAACTCTGTGAGACCCCAGAGACGGCAGCCCACCAGGCTCCCCTGTCCCTGGGATTCTCCAGGCAAGAACACTGGAGTGGGTTGCCATTTCCTTCCCCAATGCATGAAAGTGAAAAGTGAAAGTGAAGTCGCTCAGTCGTGTCTGACTCCTAGCGACCCCATGGACTGCAGCCTACCAGGCTCCTCGGTCCATGGGATTTTTCAGGCAAGAGTACTGGAGTGGGGTGCCATTGCCTTCCTTAAGATATGAGATAGTAATATTTTTAAAAAAGCAAGTAATTTTAAGGAAGGAAATAATAAGTCCACAGAATAGAAAATGTTGTATACCATCTACCAGTGTAAGGAATAGGACAAAGATCTTTATAGTCTTTACTTTTTTCAACAGTTTACTTAAAGTCCTGACCCATATAATAAGAAAGTTTAATAAATCAAAGTAAAAATGAATTGGCAGAATAAAAACCTTGTATTTTCAATGGTATAATTGCCAGGAGAAATACTGTTAACAGATCCACAAAACAATTCCTAAGATGAATAAGGCAATATAGTACAGAGTATAAAATCTGTATACAAAAATCAAATGCATTTCTTCATATTTGCAGCAAATCAGATAGAAAATGTAACATTGAAGAACTGTATTTGTAATGTTATAAATAAAATATGAATAATTTTTAGAAGTGTAATTTCCTATATTTAAGACATTTCTAGGAAAACAGGAGTAAAAACAAATGATTAAAGAGATATATCATGTTTATGGATTGAACACTTGATATGGTTAACATGTCAATTCTCCCTAACTTGTCTTTCCTTATACAATAACATCCCTTTAAGTATATAAACATATATTTTATAGAAATTAATAAGCTTTCCTTAACATTTCTATGTTACTGAAAAGACCTGAATAAAAACAATCTTGAATAAGAACACAATTGAAAATGCACAGCATACTCCAAGACTTACTATAAAACTGTAGTTATCAAGGTAAAGTGGTTAGGAGTAAGAAGAGATAAATGGATAAATAGACTAAATAGAGAACCAGAAATAAATCAACATTTCCATAGTGAGTTGATTTTCATTTCAAAGTCTATTCCATTCATGTTGTTAGAACTGACTACTCATAATTTAAGAAATAACATTAACTCCCACTTACTCAAAAATTAATATAAGGTAGATGGAATACATAAATATGTATCCTAAAACTATAAAGCTTTTAGAAGAAAATGTAGTACACATGCATTTTACTACATATAAATGTGACTTGCTTCCTTTAAAAAAGAACTGTCAACATGTTGAATGGAACACAGTAGATTTCTTTTTGTATTGAAATGAAGTTACTTTCTGTATTTCTTAGGTTTGTAGAAATTGAAAAGAGTATTGAAGATAGTGAGTCAAGGTATCCTACAGTTGCAGAAGAGAAATACATGTGTGAAAAGTGGAAAACTGGAATGAACCCTGTGCTGTTCAGTTGGAATTGGTGGTGTCATTGCAACTCAGAATTTTTTAGACAGCTATAAATAAATAGATGTCTAGATAGATAGATGCATAGGAAGACAGATGCATAGATAAATAAATAATAGTTTCAGGCATAGGCACAATTGTGTGTAATATGTCAAATAAGAAACATTGATTTTCCTATAGTAATGAGCACACCTACTGCCCAGATGTTAATTTAAAGCCACCAAATTTCTGCATGGTTCAGTACATAATTGACTAGTGCATATGATGCAGTTCATATTTAGAGACAGTGTTTTGGAGGTTCTAAATTATTTTCCAGCTTGATAAATAACTTCAGTTCAGTTCAGTTCAGTCGCTCAGTCGTCTCCGACTCTCTGCAACTCCATGAATCGCAATAAGCCAAGCCTCCCTGTCCATCACCAACTCCTGGAGTTCACTCAGACTCATGTCCATCGAGTCAGTGATGCCATCCAGCCATCTCATCCTCTGTCGTCCCCTTCTCCTCCTGCCCTCAGTCCCTCCCAGCATCAGAGTCTTTTCCAATGAGTCAACTCTTCGCATGAGGTGGCCGAAGTACTGGAACTTCAGCTTTAGCATCATTCCTTCCAAAGAAATCCCAGGACTGATCTCCTTCAGAATGGATTGGTTGGATCTCCTTGCAGTCCAAGGGACTCTCAAGAGTCTTCACCAACACCACTGTTCAAAAGCATCAATTCTTCCGCGCTCAGCCTTGTTCACAGTCCAACTCTCACATCCATACATGACTACTGGAAAAACCATAGCCTTGACTAGATGGACCTTAGTCGGCAAAGTAATGTCTCTGCTTTTGAATATGCTATCTAGCTTGGTCATAACTTTTCTCCCAAGGAGTAAGCATCTTTTAATTTCATGGCTGCAGTCACCATCTGCAGTGATTTTGGAGCCCTCCCAAAAAATAAAGTCTGACACTGTTTCCACTGTTTCCCCCTCTACTTCCCATGAAGTGATGGGACCAGATGCTATGATCTTCGTTTTCTGAATCTTGGGCTTAGATGTCTTTAAAAGACACAAAGACACTACTTGTAAAAGTTAGAAAGAAATAGAATGAGTTTTTGTAAAGATTATAAGCAAGAGGTTACCTCTGCAGGTTACCTCAGGGTCCCATCTTCCATTTATACAGATTGAATATTTATGTTTTCCTTGACATTTGTACCTTATTTTGGTATTATGATCAAATTCATCTCCTTTGACGGGCTTGCCTCATATACACTTAATCTTAATGATTTACACTTTTGAAGTTCATCTGTTGCTATAAAAGGAAAATAGTCCCTTGAAAGGACTAACCAAAGCATCTACTGCTACCAAAAGTAACTATGGAATAAAGAGTATGATTAAATTAGAATTTTTGTCTGTAAAGTCCACGAACCAAGTTTTTCCTGATCATAATGCATGAAATGGGATATTATGTATGCACATAAGTACGGCATTCAGTCTGTGAAGTTTCAGAGAAAGTACCCATTATAAAGATACTGTGCACTGTGGGGCTGAAAAAGCATCAGAGATTCACTATTGGGATGATCTACATCACTTCATGGGAAATAGATGGGGAAACAGTGGAAACAGTGTCAGACTTTATTTTGGGGGGCTCCAAAATCACTGCAGATGGTGATTGCACCCATGAAATTAAAAGACGCTTACTCCTTGGAAGAAAAGTTATGACCAAGCTAGATAGCATATTAAAAAGCAGAGACATTACTTTGCCGACTAAGGTCCATCTAGTCAAGGCTATGGTTTTTCCAGTGGTCATGTATGGATGTGAGAGTTGGGCTGTGAAGAAGGCTGAGTGCTGAAGAATTGATGCTTTTGAACAGTGGTGTTGGAGAAGACTCCTGGGAGTCCCTTGGACTGCAAGGAGATCCAACCAGTCCATTCTGAAGGAGATCAGTCCTGGGATTTCTTTGGAAAGAATGATGCTAAAGCTGAAACTCCAGTACTTTGGCCACCTCATGAGAAGAGTTGACTCATTGGAAAAGACTCTGATGCTGGGAGGGATTGAGGGCAGGAGGAGAAGGGGATGACAGAGGATGAGATGGCTGGATAGCATCACGGACTCGATGGACGTGAGTCTGAGTGAACTCCAGGAGTTGGTGATGGACAGGGAGGCCTGGCATACTGTGATTCATGGGGTTGCAAAGAGTCGGAGACGACTGAGTGACTGAACTGAACTGAACACAGTAAATAGTCATCATTGGACCAAATTTGGTCCTATACTTGATTCTGTGCAAATGTTCACATTCATTTGTTTTTTGATCTCAAGCAGTTCTGCATTATTTTTAATTCACAATCTTAAAACATTAAAAATTATTATCTATAGAAATAAAATATATTGTTTCTTATTTAAATGTATTTTTTCAAGAAAGAAGATGTAAATTAATAAGAAAAGTACCTATATTACATTGAATGTATTTAAGCAGATCTCTTGTATGATTCCCCCAAAAAAGAAGAAAGACCTGAAATAAGAAACTAGGGCTTAAAGTTGCCACCTTTTCCCAGTATATACTCTGTGAATGTGAGAAACTGTTTTTCACTCTAGGTTATCCTATAACCTGGATTTCCCAGGTGGTTTAGATGTTAAAGAATCTGCCTGCAATGCAGGATACCCAGGTTTGATCCCTGGGTCAGGAAGATCCTCTGGAGAAGTGAATGGCAACCCACTCCAGTATTCTTGCCTGGGGAATCCCATGGACAGATGAGCCTGGTAGGCTATAGTCCATAGGGTTGCAATGAGTCAAGACACGAATGAGCAGCTAACACTAACTAGCAAGAAATTTTTGCTGGCCTTTGCAGGAGTTCAGAATGGTCTATGAAAGCATTTTATATAGCTATATATTTCAAATATTCAATACATCTGGGAGTTCTTTTAGAATTTGACAAAATATCAGTGTAGGTCTTTGGTAGTGTTCCTGCATTAAACTGTTAATGATCAGAGTCAAGGGAGGATGAACAGCATAAAGAAAAGTCACGATGCAGGATACAGCATGCTTGGGGCTGGTGCACGGGGATGACCCAGAGGGATGTTGTGGCGAGGGAGGTGGGAGGGGGGTTCATGTTTGGGATCGCATGTACACCCGTGGTGGATTCATTCAATGTATGGCAAAACCAACACAGTATTATAAAGTAAAATAAAGAAAAAATTAAAAGTTAGAAAAAAAAAAAGAAAAGTCAGGTGTCTGGCCAAAGAAAGTAATGATTTCAAAATGTAACCATGAAAAAATAAAATAAGGAGATGAATTCAAAACACACTAGAGGCTTGAGAATTTACCCTGTTTTTAGGAGTGGTTCAGAGTACTGAGGGAAACAAAACAAGGTAGCAATCTTCAAGAAGTGGTAACTGAAGGAAGATCGAGTTGTTTCTGGAGGGAAAACCAATTTGCTTCTTCAGAGAAAATAAACACATGAGAAGAGTGAAAAGCTAGACTAGAGGGATGTATGAAACAAACATAGAGAGGGTAATAAGGCCTATGATAGCTGAAAGAGATTGTTTTACACTGAATACAGGTATAGGATTAATCTTAAGAAGGAAAACTCTGAGATCTGAAAATTCTGAGAGTAATAATTGAAGCAGAAGTTGCGGTGTAAGGCAGAAAGAACAGTTGAGAATTTTCTTGCCTAATGTTACCCTGGGTTTTTCTGACAGGAAATGAGGTGAGCTCATTTGCAGAGAGAGAAGAGGGGAAAATGAGGTTTGATTTTTGAAAAACTGGAAATATCATTGACAAGAATGTGTTTAGGAAAAGCAAAGATAAACACTGAAATTTATTGACTAACTCAATAAACTCCTATTGAATATCTCCCATCTGTCAGCCTGTTTTGGGGTATAAACAATATGTCATGGAACCAAACAGCTGTGAGTCCTCACTCTCATGGAGCCTGAGCCTAAGCCCTACCTTCTTCTTGGAATAACTAATGACTAGAAATCTGATGATAAGTAAGTCTAGACAGCCAGAGCTCTCTTTGAATGCAGAACCCAGGAAAACCACAGGAAAGAATTTATTCTAAGAGAAATGTGAAAGAAGGTAACTAAGATTCTTCTGGTTCAGTCATCAAGATGGTCACCCAAATGTCAGAACAAGTCACTTATAGGGAAATGTGTCAGTCAGGGCAGATTCCTGGCCCCACCCAAAGTGCCTCCAATGACAGTTACCTACTGACAGGGAGGGCTTGAGCCCATCCTCCCCCAGCGCAGTAACTTCTTTTGGCTGCATTTGAAACAGACTGAGAAATTATAGTTATCAGAAGGTTTGAGGGAGGTAAAACTTCTACAGGAATGTATCAAATGGATATTTTCTCAACTATAATTCCTGGTTTCAAAGGTCCTAAAAGAAAGAGTATCATATAAAAACAAAAATGGTATTTCTGCAATGCTAGTTATACTTTCCTGGTAACTAGTACTCACAGTTTGATTACATGAGTATATATCAATTAGTAAGATATAGCTTCACACTTGTCAAGATAAATGATTATAATATCAAGGCAGAAAAATTCATCAAATTCTATTGCTAGTTTATCTTTTTCTTCTTTAGACACATATTGGACTATAAACAGCATGCTTGCAATGATTATAATTTAAGATCTTACATTTTCAAGGGTAACTCTAAATTTCAACAGTATGGCTCCAAATAATAAGTGTCAAATTGAAATATGAAACAAAAAGAGTAAACACATTCAAGGCAACATAGGCAAATTCTAGGTGTCTTTATTATGTATATGATATATAAATATCTTTATATTTAAAGATATATGAGATATAAATATCTTCTTGCTGTGCCTGTAAGTATTGGAGAAGGAAATGGTGACCCACTCCAGTGTTCTTGCCTGGAGAATCCCAGGGATGGGGGAGCTGCTGTCTATGGGGTCGCACAGAGTCGGACATGACTGAAGCGACTTAGCAGCAGCAGCGGTACCTTTAAGCATCTTCTCTTGCTGTACTTTAACTATTAATACATTTTATTTATTCTGATTCAATTTAGAAATGTATAAAATTGTCCCTGAAAGTTTTTAAAATTTATAAAATTTGTGACATTGCTACATATTATCAACAATTGCATTATTCTTATTGAGAATCTTCTTATTTTGTTAAGTAATTTATAAAATCCAAAACTGGAATTTAAAAATTAGATTCTTTCCAAAATAGAACATTCACACTATCTAAAAGTCAATGATTATTATCTAATTAGGGGTTTGGGTAGACTCTGGCAGTTGGTGATGGATAGGGAGGCCTGGTGTGCTGTGGTTCATGAGGTCACAAAGAGTTGGACACGACTGAGTGACTGAACTGAACTGATTGCCTAATCATAAAGTTGCTGTTGTTTAGTCTCTAAGTTGCGTCCAACTCTTTGTGACTCCATGAACTGCAGTCTGCCAGGCTCCTCTGTCCATGCAATTTCCCAGGCAAGAATACTAGAGTGGGTTGCCATTTCCTTCTCCAGGGGATTCCCCCAACCCAGGGATCAAACCTGAGTCTCCTGCATTGGCAGGTGGATTCTTTACAACAGAGCCACCAGGGAAGCCGAATCATAAAGTTAGATGTCAGTTAATGATTTGTTTTTAAAGTAATGCCCCAAAAAATAACTCAATAAATTTGTTTTTGTTTTAATGTTGAGTTTTGTAGCTTAGTTGAAAAGATCACTCTTGATGAGAACATTTGGGATTCCTTTCCTAAAATGCTATTCCAAACTTCCACATAGCAATACCTCTATTGGTATGTGTTTTTCTTTATATATTTTGTGCTTATCTTTAGAAAAAAAATCATTTATTTATTTTGGCTGTGCTAGGTCTTCATTGCTGTGCACAGACTTTCTCTAGTTGTGGCAAGTGGGGCTAGTGGTGATGCTTAGGTTTCTGATTGCAGTGCTTCTTTTGTTGGGTAGCATGGACTCTTGGCATGCAAGCTTTAGTAGCTGCAACATTTGGCTCAGTAATTGGGGGCACATGGGATTAGTTGCCTCACAGCATGTGGAATCTTTCAGGACCAGGGACCTAACCCAGGTTTCCTGCGGTGGCAGGAGGACTCTTATTCATTGGTCCTCCAGGTAAATCTTTTGTGCTTATCTTATATAAAATTCTTATTTTATTGTACTGTATTGTATTTATTCTTATTTATTGCAATTGTAACAAAAACAAGAAAAGATCTTGGCTGTAGGGTATTTTCCAACTGTTGTCTTCACATAAAGAGAGTACCTGTAAGAAAGCCATGATGATCTGAAAAGCTTCCCCTTAGAATAAATTTCAAGTTTTATAATATCAATTTATTGCCTACATGTCCAGTGTCATCCATCTCCCCCTGGAATCCATTCAGAATTTTTAAAAGAGGTCAATTTCTTTGCTGCCTCAACTGCTGCACAGACTCCTGTCTCTATGTTGATGAACGGTTTTCACCCTTTCTTTAATAGATACCTTCCTACATGAACTAGAGCCTCAGCCCCTCCTATTTTGAAGTGCTTGGATATTTTTGGTCTTCAAATACACTTGTTCTTCAAATACACTTGAAAAAATATAGAAGTATTGTTACCTTTCAATTCATTATTTACCTTAATTCATTGTTTTGTTTTGTTATTCATACTAGACTGATAATTCTTGAAAGGCAGATTCCTGGCATGTCTTTCACCATTTTGTCTTGGATTCGTTAGTTAGTTAGTTAGTTTGTTAGTTCAGTCGCTCAGTCATGTCTGACTCTTTGCAACCCTATGGACTGAAGCATGCCAGTCTTCCCTATCTGTCATCAACTGCCAGAGCTTACTCAAACTCGACTCTATTGAGTCAGTGATATTATCCAACAATTTCATCCTATATCATCCTCTTCTCCTCCTGCATTCCATCTTTCCCAGCATCGGGGTTTTATCAAATGAGTCAGTACTTCACATCAGGTGACCAAAGTATTGGAGTTTCAGCTTCAGCCTCAGTCCTTCCAATGAATATTCAGGAATGATTTCCTTTAGGATGGACTGGTTGGATCTCCTTGCAGTCCAAGGGACTCTCAAGAGTCTTCTCCAACACCACAGTTCAAAAGCATCAATTCTTCAGTGCTTAGCTTTCTTTATAGTCCAACTCTCACATCCACACATGACTACTAGAAAAACCATAGCTTTGACTAGATGAACCTTTGTTGGCAAAATAATGTCTCTGCTTTTTAATAATCTGTCTAGGTTGGTCATCCAACCTAGACAAGGAGTGGTGGCTGCCTGGGCACAGGAGGGCTGAGAGGAGCTACTCCATGTTCAAGGTCAGGAGGGGCAGTGGTGAGGAGATACCCCTCGTCTAAGGTAAGGAGCAATGGCTGCACTTTGCTGGAGCAGCCGTGAAGAGATACCCCAAGTCCAAGGTAAGAGAAACCTAAGTAAGATGGTAAGTGTTGCAAGAGGGCATCATAGGGCAGACACACTGAAGCCATACTCACAGAAAACTAGTCAATATAATCACACTAGGACCACAGCCTTGTCTAACAAAATGAAACTAAGCCATGCCCTGTGGGGCCACCCAAGATGGGCGGGTCATGGTGGAGAGGTCTGACAGAATGTGGTCCACTGGAGAAGGGAATGGCAAACCACTTCAGTATTCTTGTCTTGAGAACCCCATGAACAGTATGAAAAGGCAAAATGATAGGGTACTGAAAGAGGAACTCCCCAGGTCGGTAGGTGCCCAATATGCTACTGGAGATCAGTGGAGAAATAACTCCAGAAAGAATGAAGGGATGGAGACAAAGCAAAAACAATACCCAGTTGTGGATATGACTGGTGATAGGAGCAAGGTCTGATGCTGTAAAGAGCAATATTGCATAGGAACCTGGAATGTCAGGTCCATGATCAAGGCAATTGGAAGTGGTCAAACAAGAGATAGCAAGGGTGAATGTCAACATTCTAGGAGTCAGCAAACTAAAATGGACTGGAATGGGTGAATTTAACTCAGATGACCATTATATCTACTACTGTGGGCAGGAATCCCTTAGAAGACATGGAGTAGCCATAATCGTCAACAAAAGAGTCCAAAATGCAGTCCTTGGATGCAATCTCAAAAATGACAGAATGATCTCTGTTCATTTCCAAGGCAAACCACTCAATATCACAGTAATCCAAGTCTGTGCCCTGACCAGTAATGCTGAAGAAGCTGAAGTTGAATGGTTCTATGAAGACCTACAAGATCTTTTAGAACTAACACCCCAAAAAGATGTCCTTTTCATTACAGGGGACTGGAATGCAAAAGTAGGAAGTCAAGAAACACCTGCAGTAACAGGCAAATTGGCCTTGGAATATGGAATGAGGCAGGGCAAAGGCTAATAGAGATTTGCCAAGAGAATGCATTGGTCATAGCAAACACCCTTTTCAAACAACATAAGAGAAGACTCTACACATGGACATTACCAGATGGTCAACACTGAAATCAGATTGATTATATTCTCTGCAGGCAAAGATGGAGAAGCTCTATACAGTCAGCAAAAACAAGACAAGGAGCTGACTGTAGCTCAGATCATGAACTCCTATTGCCAAATTCAGACTTAAATTGAAGAAAGTAGGGAAAACCATTACCCATTCAGTTATGACCTTAATCAAATCCCTTATGATTATACAGTGGAAGTGAGAAATAGATTTAAGGGCCTAGATCTGACAGAGAGAGTGCCTGATGAGCTATGGAATGAGGTTTGTGACATTGTAGAGGAGACAGGGATCAACACCATCCCCATGGAAAAGAAATGCAAAAAAGCAAAATGACTGTCTGGGGAGGTCTTACAAATAGCTGTGAGAAAAGCAAAGGAGAAAAGGAAAGATATAAGTATCTGAATGCAGAGTTCCAAAGAATAGCAAGGAGAGATAAGAAAGCCTTCCTCAGCTATCAATGCAAAGAAATAGAGGAAAACAACAGAATGGGAAAGACTAGAGATCTCTTCAAGAAAATTAGAGATACCAAGGGAATATTTTATGCAAAGTTGGGCTCGATAAAGGACAGAAATGGTATGGACCTAACAGAAGCAGAAGATATTAAGAAGAGGTGGCAAGAATACACGGAAGAACTCTACAGAAAAGCTCTTCATGACCAAGATAATCACGATGGTGTGATCACTCACCTAGAGCCAGACATTCTCGAATGTGAAGTCAAGTGGGCCTTAGGAAGCATCACTATGAACAAAGCTAGTGGACATGATGGAATTCCAGATGAGCTATTTCAAATCCTAAAAGATGATGCTGTGAAAGTGCTGCACTCAATATGCCAGCAAATTTGGAAAACTCAGCAGTGGCCACAGGACTGGAAAAGGTCAGTTTTCATTCCAATCTCAAAGAAAGGCAATGGCAAAGAATGCTCAAACTACCGCACAACTGCACTCATCTCACATGCTAGTAATATAATGCTCAAAGTTCTCCAAGCCAGGCTTCAGCAATATGTGAACCGTGAACTTGCAGATGTTCAAGCTGGTTTTACAAAAGGCAGAGGAACCCAAGATCAGATTGCCAACATCTGCTGGGTCATGGAAAAAGCAAGAGAGTTCCAGAAAAACATCTATTTCTGCTTTATTGACTATGCCAAAGCCTTTGACTGTGTGGATCACTATAAACTGTGGAAATTTCTAAAAGAGATGGGAATACCAGAACACCTGACCTGCCTGTTGAGAAACCTATATGCAGGTCAGGAAGCAACAGTTAGAATTGAACATGTACCAACGGACTGGTTCCAATTAGGAAAAGGAGTACATCAAGGCTGTATATTGTCACCCTGTTTATTTAACTTCTACGCAGAGTACATCATGAGAAACGCTGGGCTGGAAGAAGCACAAGCTGGAATCAAGATTGCCAGGAGAAATATCAATCACCTCAGATATGCAGATGACACCACCCTTGTGGCAGAACGTGAAGAGGAACTAAAAAGCCTCTTGATGAAAGTGAAAGAGGAGAGTGAAAAAGTTGGCTTAAAGCTCAACATTCAGAAAATGAAGATCATGGCATCCGGTCCCGTCACTTCATGGGAAATAGATGGGGAAACAGTGGAAACAGTGTCAGACTTTATTTTGGTGGGCTCTAAAATCACGGCAAATGGTGATTGCAGCCATGAAATTAAAAGACGCTTACTCCTTGGAAGGAAAGTTATGACCAAGCTAGATAGCATATTCAAAAGCAGAGACATTACTCTGCCAACAAAGGTCTGTCTAGTCAAGGCTATGGTTTTTCCAGTGGTCATGTATGGATGTGAGAGTTGGACTATGAAGAAGGCTGAGTGCCGAAGAATTGATGCTTTTGAACTGTGGTGTTGGAGAAGACTCTTGAGAGTCCCTTGGACTGCAAGGAGATCCAACCAGTCGCTTCTAAAGGAGATCAGCCCTGGGTGTTCTTTGGAAGGACTGATGCTAAAGCTGAAACTCCAGTACTTTGGCCACCTCATGCGAAGAGTTGACTCATTGGAAAAGCCTGTGATGGTGGGAGGGTTGGGGGCAGGAGGAGAAGGGGACGACAGAGGCTGGATGGCATCACCGACTCGATGGACGTGAGTTTGAGTGAACTCTGGGAGTTGGTGATGGACAGGGAGGCTTGTCGTGCTGTAGTTCATGGGGTCGCAAAGAGTCGGACATGACTGAGCAACTGAACCGAACCACACTGAGGTTGTTCATAACTTTTTTTCCAAGAAGCAAGCGTCTCTTAATTTCAAGGTTGCAGTCATCATCCACAGTGATTTTGGAGCCCCCCTAAGAAAGCCTGTCACTGTTTCCACTGTTTTCCCACCTATTTCCCATGAAGTGATGGGACCAGATGCCATGATCTTCATTTTTTGAATGTTGAGCTTTAAGCCAACGTTTTCACTCTCCTGTTTCACTTTCATCAAGACGCTTTTTAGTTCCTCTTCACTTTCTGCCATAAAGGTGGTGTCATCTGCATATCTGTGTTGATTGATATTTCTCCTGGCAATCTTGATTCCAGCTTGTGCTTCTTCCAGCCCAGTGTTTCTCATGATGTACTCTGCATATAATTTAAATAAGCAGGGTGCCAATATACAGCCTTGATGTACTCCTTTCCCTATTTGGAACCAGTTGTTGTTCCATGTCAGGTTCTAACTTTTGTTTCTTGACCTGCATACAGACTTCTCAGGAGACAGGTCAGGTGATCTGGTATTCCCATTTTTCCAGTTTGTGTGACCCATACAGTCAAGGCTTTCACATAGTCAATAAAGCAGAAGTAGATGTTTTTCTGGAACTCTCTCCTTTTTTCGATGATCCAACAGATGTTGGCAAATTGATCTCGAGTTCTTCTGCCTTTTCTAAATCCAGCTTGAACATCTGGAACTTCATGGGTCATGTACTGTTGAAGCCTAGCTTGGAGAATTTTGAGCATTACTATGCTAGCATGTGAGATGAGTGCAATTGTGCAGTAGTTTGAGCATTCTTTGGCAATGACTTTCTTTGGGATTGGAATGAAAACTGACCTTTTTCACATATGAGGTGTTTGTTGACAGCCTGAAAAGTGAAATTTGCCTGAGCCCCAACACTGTTGAATAAGCCTGTCTCATTTCTATAATAAGCTCACCCTGTTTGTCTGTTAAAATCTCTTTTTTTAGGCTTTTCTTCTCTACTCAGAGTTCTTTCTCCTTGTTGCCCTGTGCACAACTCAGTCTCATGTGAGCTTGTTTCCTTCCTCAAAGGAAAACAGGAACCATCAGCACCTGTTTCTTTTCAGCATTAGATTTACATACCCATTTTCCTTCCTTCACCTGACAGAAAGTTGTAAGTGGAGCAGTTGTCACCAAAGCCCAGAACTTTCTCAGCCCTGCTGGTTCCTCTCCCACCTTCTTCTCAGGAAGCCACTGTTCTGTCTCTGCCCGCTTCCCTTTTTAGCTCACCCTCTTCACGCTCTCATCTTTCCCATTAAAATGATACTTCATTCAGTGCATAATTCTCCAAGCAATATCTCCTGAACCTCCTGTTCTCTGCCACAACCAAACCTTTGAAATAGTTATGTCTTCATGCTATATTAGGTTTCTAAGTTATTTTCTCACCAGGTTCTATGTAGGTTTTGCTGTATTTACTCCATCCAAAACCGTCTCTGTTACATTTATTGTTGGCCTCTATATAGCTTAATCCATCACATTTTTGTAGCCTTCTAACTGGACATATCAACTGAATTAGAAATATTTACTACTGTTCACTTTTCTAATGATTTAATTATGTTACAATTTCCTTAAATTAATTGTATGACATGAGCATGTGTGCTAAGTTGCTTCACTCGTGTCCCACCCTTTGCAACTCCATGAGCTGTAGCCCACCAGGCTCTTCTATCCATGGGATTCTCCAGCCAAAAATACTGTAGTGGGTTGCCATGCCCTCATCCAGGGGATCTTCCAGCCCCAGGGTTGGAACGCTGATCTCTTTATGTCTCTTGCCTTGGCAGGCGGGTCCTTTGCCAATAGCACCACCTGGGAATCCTAGTTGTATGACAGGCATTGCCAAAATAATTTTACATGATTAATTTATTAACTAAAAAATCCTTTGAAATATTAGAACATTTGTAAATATAAAATCAGTTTACAGATTAGGAAGAATGAAAAAGCTTAAAATAAGCTTGGTTGTTACCCTAAAATTCATACTTAGCAAGAGTCATTTCAGCCTGATTCCTCAAGAACCAGTGTTAATCAATCTCCTGTACTTTGTCTCTCTTAAATCATTTTCTTCTCTCCACATTTATGAAACATTCACTCTGACATGTCTCCCCTAAATTCTCTGGATCCTCCATTTTTCTGTCTACTTTGCCATCTATTCCTCTCCTTCGGACACCTCAGTGTCAGAATGCTTCAGGGCTCAGTGTTGAGCTTTCTTCTATTTTCACTCTACGTTCTTTTCCAACTCGATGTCACCTTTTACAGAGTGATAATCTCCCATGCATATCTCCTGAGTAGACTCATGTATTAATATTGTAGTTGGCATATCCAGTGTTTATGGTCCATGGGCAGCCCAACCATAAGATGTTCAGGTCAAAGTTGTGATGCTTTTCCCAAAGTCTTTTCTGTTCTGCCCACCTACAAAGTTATTTCCATTTACTTTCTTGCTTATTTATAAATGGTAAACAAATATGTAAATCCCTTCACCTTTTAGTCTCTCTGACACTCAGTGTTTAGTAACATTATCTATGCTTTCTACCAGGGAAATATATATCAAATCCCCTCTGCATCTCTTCAGTCATGATCCTATCTAATCCCCACTCTTTCTCACCCTATGAGTCTTCTCTTGTCCATCATAAGTATATCACACAGAAAAACTTCCAAAAACCCAAATAAAATTAAATCACTCCTTTCCTTAAAATTCCTTATGGCTTTTCATCAGTCATAAAATCAATCCAAGGGTTAATATGCCTTGAAATAACCCAGATAATATTTCCTTTGCCTCCTATCAGCTTCAGCTCATAAAAATCTCCTGCATCTTGAGTAGAATCCATTCACCTTGACATTTTCAAAATATTGGTTTGTTGTCAAAGCTCTGCACAAAACTCTCCCCTTGCCTGAGTTGCTCATCATCAACTCAGCTTCCCAGAGGCTAAAACTCTGTTTCTAGATGATTGGCAAACATGAAAGAGATCCACGACATTGTCCTCAGTTCTTGTCCAAGTTGGAAAATGAAGAGTTACTCTCAGGGCCTGCAGAAATTAATGTTCAAAGTAGGAGTCTTAAACAGAAACTCAGGAGTAAAATAGTTGAAAAGGTTGTAAGACACTATCATTCTTGTAATGAGTGAGTTTTGGACTTCAAAACATCCCCTCATTCCAGTTTACATCAAATTAGAAGGAAAAACCTTAATTTTAATAATAATTCCTTAAATATGACTTTAGACCAGTCAAATTTATTAAAAAATAAAATATTTCTGACAGTTAATTTTAATCTTGTTTATCTTGAAGAAAAGAACATCTGAAAAAGAGCACTTAGCATAAGATGCATGTTTATCAGGCCAGCTGTCCTCACCACACACTATGGAGCCTGTGGTGCCTCCATCTCAGTTCTCATACTCATCCAGGCATTGGTAATTCAGCCTGAACCACATGCCATCACTCTTGGCTCAGTTCAGTTCAGTCACTCATTCTTGTCTAACTCTTTGTGGCCCCATGGACTACAGCATGCCAGACTTCCCTGTCACCAACTCCCAGAGCTTACTCAAACTCATGTCAATTGAATCGGTGATGCCATCCAACAATCTCATCCTCTGTCATCCCCTTCTCCTCCTGCTCTCAATCTTTCCCAGCATCAGGGTCTTGTCAAATGAGTCAGTTCTTCACATCAGGTGGCCAAAGTATTGATGTTTCAGCTTCAGCATCAGTCCTTCCAATGAATATTGAGTACTGATTTCCTTTAGGATTGACTGGTTTGATCTCTTTGCAGTCCAAGGAACTCTCAAGGGTCTTTTCCAACACCACTTTTCTTGGCTCTGGAATTCTCAGATACTGGCCTGTCACTGAACTCTAAGGGATAATGGAATCAAAAATTAATTTCTAATATTAATTAGTTGGCCGCCTGACTGAGTCCCACCTCAAGGGGAAAGGGACTTTCCAATTAGTATGTGCTAAGGATTTAAAAAATCCAAGAATACCAGTTATAGATCACTCTTCTGAAATAATTATGCAAAATAAAAAACATTTTTCTCAACACTTAATGTCTTTGAAATATTTATTTTTTGACTATTTTTCTCAATTTAATTATACTTATGCATTTTCCCATGCTAGTAATAAAATAAGCCATTACAGGTGTGTTATATTGTTTTATAGCAGTATTTTCTGAATTAATATCCAAAACTTAGCAGCTGTGACATATACTCCAAAGAAAACTTAATTGGGAAAAAGAAAAATTTTCAACAAGGCAAGTCAATTTTTAAAGATTAAATAA
The DNA here is from genome assembly GCF_023091745.1 of Budorcas taxicolor. Lineage (NCBI taxonomy): Eukaryota > Metazoa > Chordata > Mammalia > Artiodactyla > Bovidae > Budorcas > Budorcas taxicolor. The sequence goes on from NC_068925.1 coordinate 7,356,629, forward strand.
AATTCTACTGTAAAACACACTAATTTTTAAAGTTCATATGCTGTTTGCTTTCCCAAATATATTTCTAATGGTTGTATATTCTTTTATTCTTATCAAGATCAAATGCAGAGATAGTTCTATTGTTTAGAACTAGTTACAAGAAAGTGAATGTTCTTAATTTTGACGAATACTGTAATAGAGTGGTAGTAACAAAGATTTAAATAATTTATTTCAAATTTCATAGTGTATCACATAGCCAGCTAGCTTAAAACTTAATTAAAGCAAAACTATACTAGTTAAAAAATAATAATAGACACCTCCTCTCTTCTATAAAAGAGGGTTAGAGTGAATTGGTCACAAATTAGTATAAAATGAGTTTGATATGGGGTCAAAGTGCCCCAACTTCAAAAATACCACTGTGTGACTTTGCGATGAATAAGATAAACTCAGCAGGTTGTTCTTAGAAAATCTTCATAAACATCTGTGTGGTGGTACAGGAAAACCTTTTAGCATAGCCAAATTTGGCCCACTCTAGAAGTGTTTCTCTATCTCCATTAACTAGATGTTTATGAAGACTTCATAAGAGAATTTTTCACAAGTGTATCTATCCTAGAGTTTCAAACACATAAATTATACATCATATTATTTGAAGATTATGCACTATGGACTCATGCCTTTGCTTAAAAACATAGCTTTTAGACTTAGGAGGAAAGACTCTGACATAAAAGTTTCCTAAGATAGAAGCAGATGCAATTAGCATAAAAGTCTCAGCTAGAAATAAATGAATTTATACCAGAAAACAGGTAAGACTCCTAGCTAAATTAGTTTCTAATCACAGGATATTTTAAAGTGAAAAAGCCTTGAACTGAAGGGTGTGATGATATTTTAACCTACTAGTAATTAATCTGGGAGGAGGAGACCAGCCTTTCTCTGTTCAGCTTATTGTGTTCTGATTATTTTGAAGATTGTACCCCTCATAGCAGCAAACCCTTACAGTTTTGCCCTATAAATAATTTTCTTCACGACTTGGGTTATATCCATTTTACAAAGAACTGAAAGTACATTGTCCTAAGGATCATAAAAATAATATGAAAGAAAAATTAACATGAATTTGGTAAAATAACACATCTTAAATTATAGTACTTATGCAAGAATGCATTAGTATTCAAATATAACATGTAACTTAATAGAAATGAAAACTATTACCGCATGTTTGTTAAAAATTAAATATCAACATTTCATGTTATTTATCTTTAATTTTTATGATTAAAATGTGTATAAATGATGCAGATATAATTGTCATGTGATTTCTATGAAGAGCTCCTTATGAAAGGAAGAACTACTTGGGTGTTTTTGCTCATAGAACTTATCCCTTGGCCTTATTTTTCTTTTGACAATAGTATAAACCCACATGTACTGTTGTGTCTCTCTGTTTGAAAGATTTATACATAAAAAATTAAAATGATTTACCTGTTGAGGCATGGTACTATGCAAATCATGAAATCACAGGAACTTTGTGAAGAAGTCACAAAATACTGATTACAACGATAAGAAAACTGTTGACCTACACAAGCTGGAAAGTATCCTCTATATACATAATATAGTCTTCCCTGTTTCATTACTGGAAAATCACAGGATTTCACGTGGAATACAAATTAAAGTAGGAATAATGGTTTACCTTACTAAGCAATCAAATTAGAATTTTTTTCATCTACTAATATATTCTCTTATTAACTTAATTACTCATTGCATTAGGATTCCTAGGTAAAGAAGAGTTAGAAAATTCAGATGACTGAATTTTTTCAGTTATCTGATTTTTTTTAACAAGTACCTGAATTGGAGGTACTTGTCAATGAAGATTAAATTATGTCTTGTGGGTTGTATTATGTAAAATTATGTAATTTTGTATGTGGGCTTTCTTGAAAGAAAACTATACAGACGTATTGAATGAATTCTCCATGGTCCTAGCCTTGGTTGACTAAATTAATATCCTAACAGATGAAAGTGCAGATTTTATCCTACAACTCATCTGCTTTCTTTTTCTTTCTTTCCCATTCTCCTCAGAAACCAGAATCATGATGTCTATTTTCAGATCAAGTCAATTGTCAGAAGAAAACAGGTTTTTGTTTTTTTAAGTAATGTCATTCTATTAACTAGAAATTTATGATAAACACAGAGAAGCACAATTTCCCATTGATCACATCACACAGAAAAATAACATCCTTGTTTATCCCTCAAACCAGACATTAAGATATATTTTACCTTCTTACCCAATAGGAGAAACAAACAATAAATAATTCTTAATATCCAAATGATTGAGGTCAGGGGAACCATTTGGATGTTTATATCTAGCTTTAATTGGAGAATGATGCATTTTTCACTATTTCTTATTAATATTTAAAATGAGGTGTAGTATAATTACATTTTAGTATTATTTTTACTGAGTAATTTTCAAATGTACGCTTGCTATGTGAATTATAAACTCTGAATTTTTGCATATCTTAATCCCTTTCTTTAACAAAGTCTGGGACCTTTAACAAAGGTCAATGATACCTTCTCTGGTCCTATACTCTATTTCTTTCATCACTGATAGATTTTCTACACTTTTTTGAAGCTTCTCCACATTTTTAAGTTTGAAATGCTTATTTAGTCTCATTCCCTTTAAGTAACAGTCTAGCATGTTTTTTTTTTTTTTTATTAATTTTGGAGATTTAGAATATTTTCTCTTCATCCTTGGATTTTGCAGATTTCATCATGTATGTCAAAATATGTGTATTTAGCAATACTTCTATGTTGGGCAAGCTTGAGTCTTTGTATTTGCAAGAACCAAGTCTTAATGAACTCAGTTAACTTTACCATGAAGATACAGTGAAGAGATTTGAATCCTGTTCTTCTAATTCCAGAACTAGTATGTTTTTCCACCTCATGATGTTTCATAGAATATGCATACAGTAAGATAATCTACTGTGATTCATTTCCAAAAGGTGTAATAAATATTTGTTTACAAAAAAAGGCATAGGGCTGGACTTTACCTGGGGGTATAGTGTGCTACCCCTGGACCTAGCCTTTTCTGATTTAAAGCTTTACTCAGTTATTTACATGAACCTTGTTATATTGCAACAAGGAACAATTCGCATGATTTTTAAAATAAGATACCATGCCTTTTTAAAAAATAAGATACCGTGCCTTTTTTAAAAATAAGATACCATTGCAGAAATGTGACATAGCCATCTATATTGGTGCCATGTTGTACTTTGGCCTAAAAATTGATGAAGGACATTCAACATTGCCTGAAGCTCACTTATATGCTTGCAATTTACTTTTGTTTCCATTTCCCAAAGTCAGTGATGCACATTCTCCTCACTTTGCTCAAGGCGCCTAACACAATTGCTCCTTCATCAAGATAATAAGTCCTTGCATTCACAGTAAACAATTGAGACAACCAGTAGTGAGTTCCCTAGATTTCTATCCTTCATTTTTTCAATTTTACCTGTATATGTGAGTGCTCAGCTACTCAGTTGTGTCCAACTCAGTGTGACCCCATGGTCTGTAGCATTCCAGGCTCTTCAATCCATGGGATATTTCAGGCAAGAATACTGGAGTGGGTTGTCATTTCCTTCTCCAAAGGATCTTCTCAAGACAGGGATGCAACCCAATCTTCTTGCATCTCCTGCCATTGGCAGGTGGATTCTTTACCACTGATTCACCTGGAAAGCCCCTTTGACTTTAGCTGCATCTATTCTGGACATAAGCTTTTCAACTGGTTTGTGATAATAAGGTATTTTTCATTTTTGTTGTTTGTTTCTTTGTTTAAAGTCAAAGTAGCTTCTCAAGCCGCTCATTTACCACAGATGTTGCATTTGCTCAGCCACTCTGCCTTAAATGGACATGCAGGTTTCTTCAATTCTAAACTCCTTCTCTCTACCCTTTGTCCCAGTTTAGGCAATTGCTGTAGCATTCCCAGCCTACCCTAGTGACGCTGTCACTGGGCTGTCTGAGGCACCCACGTGGGATGTAGTACTTGTGTGGAACCCCCACAGACTTTTCCTGACAGGAGTCGACACTGTGGTTGTCAGGCCTGTGGTTCTTATTATGTTTGTAAGAAGCACCATGGCAACAAACATCAGAAAACTCTGAAGAACAAGATTTATTAATCATAGCTCTTGGAGTGTACTTAGCACCCCGGAGGAGGCCCACACAGTGAGGCCAAGGGTAGAAAAAGAGAGGGACAATGAACTTGGAGCTCTGGCTTTATTAGGGTCTGAGATTGAGTGCTTATGGTTTTCAGGCTCACTCTTTATTGGTGAATTTCAAGTGCAAGAATGGGAATTAAGGCAAGGGATGGGGAAAGAAGTCAATTACCTAGGGCATTCTTGGACCAAAAAGGAGCCTTGTCCCCACACGCATCAGGTGAAAGGTAGACAAATGTCTGTTCTGACTGTGGTGCCTGCAGTGGCCCCTGAATTACTCTAGCATCCCTTAGTCATATTCCAGGAGCCTGTGGAACCACCATCATAGACAATCACCCAGAGAGGAGAGTCCTTATATGAAAGTCCAGGTTTTCACAGGAGAAGTTCGAGCACAGCATGGGAGAAAGAAGAACATGAGTTTGAACTCATAAACTGGGTAATAGGAATGGCTTGACCTTACCTACATTGCCCTCCTTAACAAGGAAGAACAGCTTAAGGCTAATAGAAAACTTTCCAGGCTCCCCCTGATTTCTCCACAGGGAAAATGGAGAGTGTGTGAGCGATCTTGTATCTTTCACTCCATCCAGAGTATTTAATACTGAGCTATTTGACTGGTAGTTATGAAGAGGCTATGAAATTAGTAGACAGGACACTTACAGAGCTTTGAAGGGAGGCTGATCCTACTAACTGCATTGCAGACTCCATTAGAGCACTCAGTCAAAAGCTGCTGGATTTGCCTCACCTTCACTGGTCCCATGAATGCTTTGTCTATTTCACTCATTCCTCACCTCCCTTACCATGGTGTGTCTCCTGTAGGCACAACTAACATTATAGGAAAAAGAAACTCTGATGGACAGCTCCTGATCATGCACAGAAATTTGGGTCAAATCTTTGGGCTGGGAAGAGAACAGAAAATTAGGAAGTAGTGCTATCTTGAGAGGATGTCAGAACCCATCCCAGTGTAGCATCTAGACAAGGCACATGAGCTCAGAAATTCTACCACAAGATGGAGAAGCAGCATAAGCAGGTGTTCACATAGAAGAACTGAGACATACTTAGAATATCTAACAGAGCTGAAGGAAGTTGTCTCTCTTACAAAGGAGACGAGTACTTTCACTGAAAACACAATATAAACTTCAAGGAACATGAAATCAAAAGAACAAGATGCCAACAAAATGTCATAAAAATCTTCAGGATTCACCCCAAGATTGGAGGCTTGTGATTTACCCATTGGAGAATTCAAAATAGCTGCTTTAAATAACTCAGTGTGCTGGAAAAAAAAACAGGAGGACAATTGAAAAAAACCAGGAAAAAAAAGTACATGAACAAAATGAGCCACTTAATTAAAAGAAAGAAATATTAAATAAAAAAAACACCAGACAGAAATTCTAGTGCAGAAGAATCCAAGGTTGAAATGCAAATGCATTATAGAGCATTGACCACAGAATAAAACAAGTGGAGTCTGTGAGATAGACGACAGATACGTTGAAGTTATCCATTCATAGGAGAAGAAAAATCAAGACAACACACCCCTCAAAAAAGTTTAAAACAAATGAAAAAAATGGAGAAAAGCTACAAGATCTATGGTACATCATCAACAAAACTAGTCTGTGAATTATTGATGTTCCAAATGGAGAAAAGAGGGAGATGGGGGCAGAAAGCATATTTAAAGAAAGAACGGTTGAAAACTTCCCAAGTCAAGAGTTTGCATGTCTAAGTTCATGAGGTTTTTAGGTGACCAATCAAAACCAACATAAAAAGTTCCTCCCCAACACATATTATAATAAAGATGCAACAATCAAAGAAAAAAAAGTTTTAAAAGCATCATGAGAAAAGAAACCTTGGAACTTATAAAGTAATATGACTTTAAGCAGATTTCTCAGCAGAAACCTAACGGGCCAAGAGAAAAAGGGATTACATATCCTAGGTGCTAATAGTGAAAACTGTCAACCAAGAATACTTTATTTGGAAAATGTCATTCAGAAATGAATGGAAGATGAAGATTTCCTCAGAACAACAAATATTGAGGGAATTGAACACAGCTAGACATTCCATGGATGGAGAATCCTGGTAGGCTGCAGTCCATGGGTTTGCTGAGAGTCGGACACGACTGAGAGACTTTACTTTCACTTTTCACTTTCATGCATTGGAGAAGGAAATGGCAACCCACTCCAGTATTCTTGACTGGAGAATCCCAGGGACAGGGGAGCCTGGTGGGCTTCTGTCTATGGAGTCGCAGAGTCGGACTCTACTGAAGCGACTTAGCAGCAGTAGCAGCAGACACTCCTTACTAGAAACACCAAAAGGAGGTATTCAAGCTGAAGTAAAAGAATGCTAATTAATATCATGAAAATACAAACCACTCAGGTAAATGTAAATGTGCAGTCATTTTCAGAACATTGCAATGCTGTAATATGTTGTAATGTTAGACTTTTTCCCTCCACTCTTCTGTTGCATCCATGTTGAGAATCAACTACCAATTTAGCCTCATTATTTTTAGTTAATATTCCAGTGTGTGTTTCCAACATCGTTGGAGATTTGAAATAATGTTACTTTATGCTGAGATTTTGCGATTTTCAGCATATATAATAGGATAAGGGTCATTCAGCAATGAAAATGGATCATAAACACAGGTGACTAGTCTATTGCTGTAATTTTCCATTTCAATTGAGAAAAAGATATGACTTTCTATTTCTGTCACATGGAGAAAGAAATCTATGATTTTGAAATACTCATCAATCATTAAAAATAACTTCATAAATATTCAGCATATTTAGCTTTAAGACCACTTTTAGAAAGAATTCACTTTTTAATGAGAAGACAAGTGTTCCCCTGGAGTATCAGGTGAAGTTTTGTCAAAGTTTCCCATGTATCTTTCATGCTTGCATACTCCTCTTCTGCTGTCTCTCTTGGTTAGAAATATGCCTATAGTCCTATCTCTAACTGATTAATAAACCATCTCCTGTATATCTGAGAATCAGGAAAAATTGAATTAAATAACATGCCTGCCTGCTCCTCAGAAAGAACACTGGTGATGGAGCCCTTCTTATAAGTGACTTGGGGCCTGAGCTGCTTTTAATTGTAACACTTAGGACTGGACAGTAAGCTTCATTGTGTTGTAAATGTTGTTCACAAAGAAAATTGCCAAACAGACTTAAATAACATTGAACAAATTATGAGATGAATAATGCAGAATGATGCATATTCTATTCACACCTTGTATTTCGTGAAGTATCATAAAACTCATTAGAGGTTTCATTTACAAGAACTTGAAAATGAATGGATTATTAAGGAAAATAACAGACAAAAACACCATGATGAAGAACTTATAAGTTTATGTTTTGGGAATAAAATCTTTGTTTTTAATATGATTTAACTACTTAATATATTTATATAATTTAATTTTTTGCTTTTTATTAACTTTTATTGGAGTGTAGTTGCTTTACAATGTTGTGTTAGCTTCTGCGTATAGTAAATTCAATCAGTTATACGTTATATCCCATTTTGGGGAGATTTCCCTCCTGTTTAAGTCACCAGAGGGCATTGAGTAGTGTTCCCTATGCTATACAGTAGGTTCTCATTAGTTATCTATTTTATGTACAATAGACAGGACATGGAAGCAACCTAAACGTCCATCAACAGAAAAAAGGATACAGAAGAAGTGGTACATATATACAATGAAATATTACTCAGCCGTAAAAAGGAATGGAGTCACTAATATACTGAAATTAGAATTTGTGCTTACAAATTCCACCAAGCAAGTTACTACTGATCAAATTACATGAGATTGAAAAATTATATATGAACCTGAGTTCCACACGCAATTTTTGAAATTTAGGAGAAAATACCCATCCTAAAGATTTCTGCCTTTTGGATTGGAATAATTTGCATGATCTACATAGCAAATAGTCATCATATGAATTAATTTGGTCCCAAACTTGAAACCTGTGCAAATGTTCACATTCATTTGCTTGTTGACCTTAAGCATCCCTTCATTATTAATTCATAATCTTAAAACATTAAAATAAAAACAATTTTAAATTTTATTTAAAATAAAAATAATTCCAACTTGCTAGTTAATATATTTCTTCAAGAAATGTAATGAAACATAAGAAAACTAAATCCAAAGTGCTTTGTATACAATTTTAACTTTTAAGCAAATCTTTTTCCTGATCACAAAAAATCAGCAAATACTTGACATAAGAAAATGGGTACTTAAAGTTACAACATGTTTCCTATATATAAACTTAGAGTCTTTGAGACACTATGTTGTATATCAAATCATTCTATATCCAATATAATGCCATGATAACAATTTTTTTTCTAGCTCCAGGATAAGTTAAATATTGACTAAAATAGCATTTTATATAGGCACCTATTTCAAAAATTCAGTGCAAGTGGATGTTCTTTATGAATCTGACAAAATATCAGTATAGGTCTTTGGTAGTATTTGTTAATGATTTATTAGTGACAATAGTTAAGTGAGATGAACAGAATAAGGAAAAGTCAAGTAGTCAAAGAAAAGTGATTTCAAAAGGAAACTCTGAAAAGATAAAATGAAATAAGGATATGAAGTCAAAACACACTAGAGGTTTGAGAATTAGCCCTATTTAAAGATTTGTTCAGAGTGTTGAGGGACACAGAACCAGTAGTATTCTTCAAGGAATGGTCGCCAAAGGAAGATGTGTATTCAAAAGGAGAAGAGGTGGCTGCTGGCAACATCCTTTGATGGACTGGTTTCTGGAAGGAAAGCAAACTAATTTTTTAGGAGAAAATAAGCATAGCAGAAAGAATGACAAGCTAGATTAGACAGAGTTACAAAATAAACCTTGAGAGAAGAAAACTGGAATAAGGTCTATTGTAGCAAAGGGGGACTACATTAAACTGAATACAGGTAGAGGATTAACCTTTGCAAGAAAAATTCTGTGATCAGAACAATAATAATTGAAGCAACATGTTGGCATAAGGTAGAATAAAAAGTTAAATGAGGTGAGGTCATTTGAGGAGATAAAAAAGGAAAAAGATGAAGTTTGGTCTTGAAGAACTGGCAATACCTAGGACAGGAATGTGTTCATTAATATGTAGGGATTAATAAGCAATTAAATTTACTGATTGACTAGATAAACTTCTATTGAATCTGTCACTTCATCTTTTGAGTATGGAAAACATGTCAGGGAACAAAACAGCTATGGATCCCCACCCTCACAGAGCTTGAGCCGAAGCCCTACCTTCTTTTCGGAATAACTAATAATCAGAAATATAATCAACAAGTAAGTCTGGATATTCAGGACTCTCTTTGAATGAAAACCCAGAAAAACTCCAGAAAAGAGTCCATTCCAAGAGAGAAATGAAAGAGGGCAGGTAAGATTAATTCTCCTGGTCAGTCATTAAAGACTTAGTCATTTAAAGGTCAGGAGGAATCTCTTACAAAGAAATGTGTCAGTCAGGGCAGGTTCCTGGCCTCAACCTAAGTGCCTACCATGACAGAGTTACCTATTGACAGGGAGGGCTTGAGCCCACCTTCCTCCAGCACAGTAACTTCTCCTTGCTGCTTTTTTTTTTTTTTTTAATTTTACTTTACTTTACTTTACAATACTGTATTGGTTTTGCCACACATCAACATGAATCCACCACAGGTGTACATGAGTTCCCAATCCTGAACCCCCCTCCAACCTCCCTCCCCATATCATCTCTCTGGTTATTCCCAGTGCACCAGCCCCTAGTATCCTGCATCGAACCTAGACTGGCAATTCATTTCTTACATGATATTATACATGTTTCAATGCCATTATCCCAAATCATCCCACCCTCTCCCTCTCCCACAAAGTCCAAAAATCTGTTCTATACATCTGTGTCTCTTTTTCTGTCTTGTGTACAGGGTTATTATTACCATCTTTCTAAATTCCATATATATGTGTTAGTATACTGTATTGGTGTTTTTCTTTCTGGCTTACTTCACCCTGTATAATCGGCTCCACTTTCATCTACCTCATTAGAATTGATTCAAATGTGTTCTTTTCAATGGCTAAGTAATACTCCATTGTGTATATGTACCACAGCTTTCTTATCCATTCATCTGCTGATGGACATCTAGGTTGCTTCCATGTCCTGGCTATTATAAACAGTGCTGCGATGAACATTGGGGTACACGTGTCTCTTTCAATTCTGGTTTCCTTGGTGTGTATGCCCAGCAGTGGGATTGCTGGGTCATAAGGCAGTTCTATTTCCAGTTTTTTAAGGAATCTTCACACTGTTCTCTCTAGAGGTTGTACTAGCTTGCATTCCCACCAACAGTGTAAGAGGGTTCCCTTTTCTCCACACCCCCTCCAGCATTGATTGCTTCTAGACTTTTGGATCACAGCCATTCTGACTGGTGTGAAATGGTACTTCACTGTGGTTTTGATTTGCATTTCTCTGATAATGAGTGATGTTGAGCATCTTTTCATGTGTTTGTTAGCCATCTGTATGTCTTCTTCAGAGAAATGTCTGTTTCGTTCTTTGGCGCATTTTTTGATTGGGTCGTTTATTTTTCTGGTATTGAGCTGCAGGAGTTGCTTGTATATTTTGGAGATTAGTTGTTTGTCAGTTGCTTCATTTGCTATTATTTTCTCCCATTCTGAAGGCTGTCTTTTCACCTTGCTTATAGTTTCCTTTGTTGTGCAGAAGCTTTTGATTTTAATTAGATCCCATTTGTTTATTTTTGTTTTTATTTCCAGTTATTCTGGGAGGTGGATCATAGAGGATCCTGCTGTGATGTATGCCGGAGAGTGTTTTGCCTATGTTCTCCTCTAGGAGTTTTATAGTTTCTGGTCTTACATTTAGATCTTTAATCCATTTTGAGTTTATTTTTGTTTATGGTGTTACAAACTGTTCTAGTTTCATTCTTTTACAAGTGGTTGACCAGTTATCCCTGCATCACTTGTTAAAGAGATTGTCTTTAATCCACTGTATATTCTTGCCTCCTTTGTCGAAGATAAGGTGTCCATAGGTGTGTGGATTTATCTCTGGGCTTTCTATGTTGTTCCATTGATCTATATTTCTGTCTTTGTGCCAGTACCATACTGTCTTGATGACAGTGGCTTTGTAGTAGAGCCTGAAGTCAGGCAGGTTGATTCCTCCAGTTCCATTCTTCTTTCTCAAGGTTGCTTTGGCTATTCAAGTTTTTTTGTATTTCCATACAAATTGTGAAATTATTTGTTCTAGTTCTGTGAAAAATACCACTAGTAGCTTGATAGGGATTGCATTGAATCTGTAGATTGCTTTGGGTAGTATACTCATTTTCACTATATTGATTCTTCGATCCATGAACATGATATATTTCTCCATTTATTAGTGTCTTCTTTGATTTCTTTCATCAGTGTTTTATAGTTTTCTATATATAGGTCTTTAGTTTCTTTAGGTAGATATATTTGTAAGCATTTTATTCTTTTTGATGCAATGGTGAAAGGAATTTTTTCCTTAATTTCTTTTTCTACTTTCTCATTATTAGTGTATAGGAATGCAAGGGTTTTCTGTGTGTTGATTTTATATCCTGCAACTTTACTATATTCATTGATTAGCTCTAGTAGTTTTCTGGTGGAGTCTTTAAGGTTTTCTATGTAGAGGATCATGTCATCTGCAAACTGTGAGAGTTTTACTTCTTTTCCAATTTGGATTCCTTTTATTTCTTTTTCTGCTCTGATTGCTGTGGTCTAAACTTCCAGAACTATGTTGAATAGTAGCAGTGAAAGTGGGCACCCTTGTCTTGTTCCTGACTTTAGGGGAAATGCTTTTAATTTTTCCCCATTGAGGATAATGTTTGCTGTGGGTTTGTCATATATAGCTTTTATTATGTTGAGGTATGTTCCTTCTATTCCTGCTTTCTGGAGAGTTTTTATCATAAATGGATGTTGAATTTTGTCAAAGGCTTTCTCTGCATCTATTGAGATAATCATATGGCTATTATTTATCAATTTGTTAATGTGGTGAATTACATTGATTGATTTGCGGATATTGAAGAATCCTTGCATCCCTGGGATAAAGCCCAATTGGTCATGGTGTATGATCTTTTTAATGTGTTGTTGGATTCTGATTGCTAGAATTTTGTTAAGGATTTTTGCATCTATGTTCATCAGTGATATTGGCCTGTAGTTTTCTTTTTTTGTGGCATCTTTGTCAGGTTTTGGTATTAGGGTGATTGTGGCCTCATAGAATGAGTTTGGAAGTTTACCGTCCTCTGCAATTTTCTGGAAGAGTTTGAGTAGGATAGGTGTTAAAATTTTTGGTAGAATTCAGCTGTGAAGCTGTCTGGATCTGGGCTTTTGTTTGTTGGAAGATTTCTGATTAGTTTCAATTTCCGTGCTTGTGATGTGTCTGTTAAGATTTTCTATTTCTTCCTGGTTCAGTTTTGGAAAGTTGTACTTTTCTAAGAATTTGTCCATTTCTTCCACGTTGTCCATTTTATTGACATATAATTGCTGATAGTAGTCTCTTATGATCCTTTGTATTTCTGTGTTGTCTGTTGTGATCTCTCCATTTTCATTTGTAGTTTTGTTGATTTGATTTTTCTCCCTTTGTTTCTTTATGAGTCTGGCTAATGGTTTGTCAATTTTATTTATCCTTTCAAAGAAACAGCTTTTGGCTTTGTTGATTTTTTCTATGGTCTCTTTTGTTTCTTTAGCATTTATTTCTGCCCTAATTTTTAAGATTTCTTTCCTTCTACTAACCTGGGGGTTCTCCATTTCTTCCTTTTCTAGCTGCTCTAGATGTAGAGTTAGGTTATTTATTTGACTTTTTCTTGTTTCTTGAGGTATGCATGTATTGCTAGGAACTTTCCCCTTAGTACTGCTTTTATAGTGTCCCACAGGTTTTGAGTTTTTGCGTTTTTATTTTCATGCATATTTTGATTTCTTTTTTGATTTCTTCTGTGATTTGTTGGTTATTCAGAAGCATGTTGTTCAGCCTCTATATGCTGGAATTTTTAATAGTTTTTCTCCTGTAATTGAGATCTAATCTTACTGCATTATGGTCAGAAAAGATGCTTGGAATGATTTCATTTTTTTTTTTTTGAATTTACCAAGGCTAGATTTATGGCCCAGGATGTGATCTATCCTGGAGAAGTTTCCATAAGCACTTGAGAAAAAAGTGAAATTCATTGTTTTGGGGTGAAATTACCTATAGATATCAATTAGGTCTAACTGGTCTATTGTATCATTTAAAGTTTGTGTTTCTTTGTTAATTTTCTGTTCAGTTGATCTATCCATAGGTGTGAGTGAGGTATTAAAGTCTCTCACTATTATTTTGTTATTGTTAATTTCCCCTTTCATACTTGATAGCATTTGTCTTACATATTGTGGTGCTCCTGTGTTGGGTGCATATATATTTATAATTGTTATATCTTCTTCTTGGATTGATCCTTTGATCATTATGTAGTGTCCTTTTTTATCTCTTTTCACAGCCTTTGTTTTAAAGGCTATTTTATCTGATATGAGTATTGCTACTCCTGCTTTCTTTTGGTCTCTATTTGCGTGGAATATGTTTTTCCAGCCCTTCACTTTCAGTCTGGATGTGTCCCCTGTTTTGAGGTGTGTCTCTTGTAGACAACATATATAGGGGTCTTGTTTTTGTGTCCATTCAGCCAGTCTTTGTCTTTTGGTTGGGGCATTCAGCCCATTTACATTTAAGGTAATTATTGATAAGTATGATCCCGTTGCCATTTACTTTATTGTTTTGGGTTCAGTTTTATACACCCTTTTTGTGTTTCCTGTCTAAAGAATATCCTTTAGCATTTGTTGGAGAGCTCGTTTTGTGGTGCTGAATTCTCTCAGCTTTTGCTTGTCTGTAAAGCTTTTGATTTCTCCTTCATATTTGAATGAGATCCTTGCTGGGTACAGTAATCTGGGCTGTAGATTATTTTCTTTCATCTCATTAAGTATGTCTTGCCATTCCCTCCTGGCCTGAAGAGTTTCTTTTGAAAGATGAGCTGTTATTCTCATGGGATTCCCCTTGTGTGTTATTTGTTGTTTTTCCCATGCTGCTTTTAATATTTGTTCTTTGTGTCTGATCTTTGTTAATTTGATTAATATGTGTCTTGGGGTGTTTCACCTTGGGTTTACCCTGTTTGGGACTCTCTGGGTTTCTTGGACTTGGGTGACTATTTTCTTCCCCATTTTAGGGAAGTTTTCAACTATTATCTCCTCAAGTATTTTCTCATGGTCTTTCTTTTTATCTTTTTCTTCTGGGATTCCAATAATTCGAATGCTGGAGCGTTTCATATTGTCCTGGAAGTCTCTGAGATTGTCCTCATTTCTTTTAATTCTTTTTTCTTTTTTCCTCTCTGATTCATTTATTTCTACCATTTTATCTTCTACCTCACTAATCCTATCTTCTGCCTTCGTTATTTTACTATTTGTTGCCTCCAGAGTGTTTCTGATCTCATTTATTGCATTATTCATTATATATTGACTCTTTTTATTTCTTCTAGGTCCTTGTTAAACCTTTCTTTCATCTTCTCAATCCTTGTCTCCAGGCTATTTATCTGTGATTCCATTTTTATTTCAAGATTTTGGATCATTTTCACTATCATTATTTGGAATTCTTTATCAGGTAGATTCCCTATTTATTCCTATTTTGTTTGGTTTGGTGGGTATTTATCCCTTTCCTTTACCTGTTGGTTATTCCTCTGTCTCTTCATCTTGTTTATATTGCTGCATTTGGGGTGGCCTTTCTGTATTTTGGCAGTTTGTGTAGTTATTTTTATTATGGATTTCCTCACTGTGGGTGGGGTTGTATCAGTGGCTTTTCAAGGTTTCTTGGTTAGGGAAGCTTGTGTCGGTGTTCTGGTGGTTGGAGCTGGATTTCTTCTCTCTGGAGTGGAATGAAGTGTCCAGTAATGAGTTGTGAGACGTCAATGGTTTTGGAGTAACTTTGAACTGCCTGGATATTGAAGCTCGGGGCTATGTTCCTGTGTTGATGGAGAATTTGCATGGTATGACTTGCTCTGGAACTTGTTGGCCCTTGGATGGTGCTTGGTTTCACTGTAGGCATGGAAGCATTTGATGAGCTCCTATCGATTAATGTTCCCTGGAGTCAGGAGTTCCTGATGTTCTCAGGATTTGGACTTAAGCCTCCTGCTTCTGGTTTTAAGTTTTAGTTTTTACAGTAGTCTCAAGACTTCTCCTTCTATACCACACCATTAATACAACATCTAGGTTAAAGATGTAAAGTTTCTCCACATTGAGGGACGCCCAGAGAGGTTCACAGAGTTACATGGAGAAGAGAAGAGGGTGGGGGGAGTTAGAGGTGACCCGAATGAGATGAGGTGGAATCAGAAGAGGAGAGAATATGCTAGCCAGTTATCACTTCCTTATGTGCGCTCCACAGTCTGGACCGCTCAGAGATGTTCACGGAGTTATATAGAGAAGAGGAGAAGGAGGAAGGAGACAGAGGTGGCCAGAAGGATAAAAGAGGTGAATGAAAAGGAGAGAGACGGATCCAGCCAGTAATCAGTTCCCTAAGTGTTCTCCACCGTCTGGAACACACAGAGATTCACAGAGTTGGGTAGAGAAGAGAAGGGGGAGGGAGGAGACAGAGGCAACCTGGTGGAGAAAAAGGAGAGTCCAAAGGAGGTGAGAGCAGTCAAGCCAGTAATCTCACTCTCAAGTAAAAATGGGTACTGAAGATTGGGTTTTTGAAGGTACAAAATTGATAACAAATACCAAAAAGCAAAGATTAAAAATCTAGAGTAGAAGCTGGATTTTCAAAAATACAATATTAAAGAAAAAAAAAGAAGAAGAGAAATAAAAAATAAAGTTTTTTTGAAGTTTGTTTTAAACTTAATATATGAAGTTTGTTTTAAAAATAGGGTATTTTTTTGAAAAGTAATAGTAGGTTATAAAAATGAAAATTAAAGGAGAAATAGAGGACTTAAAAATTTTAAAAATATTAAAAAAAAGAAGAAAAAGAAAAGCAGAAAAAACAAACAAAAAAGAATGATCGTAAAAATAGTAAAGATATATCCAGGACTTTCTCTGGTGTTGTTGTGGGCAGTGTGGGGTCAGTTCATTTTTGGATAGTTCCTTGGTCCGGGTTATATTTCTCAAAATCTATAGGCCCCTTCCTATGTAGTCAGTACTAACGACAGGGTTTTAATCTATTGCACCTATCACTTCTAAGGCAGTTCCCTCTGTTTTAGCTTCTTCTGTTTGCTAGTCTCTTCAGTGTATGATTTCTGCCCTGACACAAGGAGGGCGGTGGTGGACACTTTTTTTTTAGGCTCACTTGTTCAGTCGCACTGTGGGGAGGGAGGGATGCTGCAAACAAATAACACTGGCATGTGCTTGCAGTGTCTCAGCCACACCGAGCCTGTCCCCGCTCACAGCACACACAGCTCAGGCTCTAGGTTACTCCTCCGGGAACCGTCTGAGGCCGGCCCTGGGCTGCATGCACCTCCCAGGTCTAAGCCGCTCAGGGTCAGGCACTCAGGTAGTCCTCAGAGGTGCAGACTCGGTTGGGCCTGTGTTTTGTGCCCTTCCCAGGTCTGAGTAGCCTCAGGTGTTTGGCGAGCATGGTCGCTGTGACTTATCACCTCTCCAATCCCTGCTGCTCAGTTTTCTGGGTGTACAACTGGTGCATCTTCTCAGGTGGATGATGACTGTCCAGAACCCCAAGAAGTCTTAGTTAGCAAAGAAGCCTGTTTGTAGTTTGGTAGTTAATGTCTCTCTGGGGCTGCTATTGCCCCCTTCCAGCCCTTCCAGCTCTGGCTGCCTGTCACTGGAGGGGGATGGTCTGCAGCAGGCTAATTCTGTTCCATCCTTTGTTTTGTGAGCGGTCCTGGTGGTGTCTTATGTTAGAGCTTTTCGCGTGGTAGCTATACCACAGTCTGGTTTGCTAGTCCAAGTTAGTTTGTTCTGGTTACACTCGGGCATTTGGGCCTGATCCTTAAAAAGCCATGCAGCCCGTGCCTCCGTGCCCAGCCCCCACTTGCCAGGGGCAAATGCAGGCGTCTGCACTGCTTCTCCGCTGTGGGAGTTACCACTGGGCTGTGATCTGTGGGTTTTAATTATTTGTTTATTTTTCCTCCCTGTTATGTTGCCCACTGTGCTTCCAGGGCTCGCCACAGACTCAGCAGCAAGAGTGTTTCCTGGTGTTTGGAAACTTCTCTCTTTTTAGGACTCCTTTCCTGGGATGGAGCTCCTTCCCTACCTCTTTTGTCTCTTTTTTTGTCTTTTATATTTTTTCCTACCTGTTTTCAAAGACAATGAGCTGCTTTTCTGGGTGCCTGCTGTCCTCTGCTGGCAATCAGAAGTTGTTTTGTGGAATTTACTCAGCATTGAAGTGTTCTTTTGATGAATTTGTGGGGGAGAAAGTGGTCTCCCCGTCCTATTCCTCCGCCATCTTAGGACCGCCCCCTCTCTTTTCTGCTTTTGAAACATATTTAGGAATGATCATTTTAAAAATCTTTGAGAGAGGCAAAATTCCTACAGGAATGTATCAAATGGGTATTTTCTCAACTTTGGTTCCTTATATCACAGGTTCTAAAAGAAAGAGTATCATATCAAAGCAAAAATAGTATTTCTGCAATGATAGTTGTATTTTTTTTGTAACTAGTATTCATATTTTAATCACATGCATACCTATCAGTAAGATTTAGTTTCACACTTGTTAAGACAAATGATGTTCATATCAAGACAGAGATGTAAAAAATTCTATTGCTAGTTTACCTTTTTTCTTTTTAAACACATATCAAACTATAAACAGTTGTTTTTGATCATAATAATTTAAACTCTGACATTTGCAAGGATAACTCTAAATTTCAACATTATGGTGTAAATACTCAATGTCAGTTTGAGACGTGTATTCTGATTAACGCACTGAAGAGTTTGGGCACACCTCCACTAACACACGTGATTAATCTGGGTCCAATCAATAACCTCAGATACGCAGATGACACCCCCTTATGGCAGAAAGTGAAGAAGAACTAAAGAGCCTCTTGATGAAAGTGAAAGAGCAGAGTGAAATAGTTGGCTTAAAGCTCTACATTCAGAAAACCAAGATCATGGCATCTGGTCCCATCACTTCATGGCAAATAGATGGGAAAACTGTGGAAACAGTGGCAGACTTTATTTTTGGGGCTCCAAAATCACTGCAGATGGTGACTACAGCCATGAAATTAAAAGAGTTTACTCCTTGGAAGGGAAGTTATGACCAACCTATACAGCATATTAAAAAGCAGAGACATTACTTTGCCAACAAAGGTCCATCTAGTCAAGGCTATGGTCTTTCCAGTGGTCATGTATGGATGTGAGACTTGGACAATAAAGAAATCTGAGCACCAAAGAATTGATGCTTTTGAACTGTGGCGTTGGAGAAGACTCTTGATAGTCCCTTGGACTGCAAGCAGATCCAACTAGTCCGTCCTAAAGGAGATCAGTCCTGAGCATTCATTGGAAGGGTTGATGTTGAAGCTGAAACTCCAATACTTTGCCCACCTGATGCGAAGAGCTGACTCATTTGAAAAGACTCTGATGTTGGGAAAGATTAAAGGTGAGAGGAGAAGGGGATGAGAGAGGATGAGATGGTTGGATGGCATCACTGACTCAATGGACATGAGTTTGGGTGAACTCTGGGAGTTGGTGTTGGACAGGGAGGCCAGGCTTGCTGCAGTCCATGGGGGTTGCAAAGAGTAGGACATGACTGAGAGACTGAACTGTACTGAACTGAATCATTGTAAATGCTTCTCTGCAACTGAACTCTACCATGTCTACATGGTGATAACGAGGAGTAAGAGGCTTGACATCACCGTGATCAAGGTCAGGTATATCTCCACAAGTGCACTCCTTCTCTGAAAACTCATAAAAATATGAGTTTGTCTTTGAAATATTATTTTAAAGTACATATGGATACAAATGAAAGTGTTGATTTACCCTTCAGTATTACTATTTAATACATCACCAATACACACAGGTAAATTTGTCTATTCTCCATCAACTGAATTTTATGAGGACCCTTCATTAGAAATCTGAGGTTGCAAGCATATTCCACGACCTCATTGTATCCATATTCTTTTTTGTGTATTTCTTTCCCTTTCCTACTGAGAAGTTTAGGAGGTGGAGCACATGATTTTACTTTCCCTACTGTAAAAATATTGTTCAAATAGTGATCACATTGTCTGTTTTATAACTGAAAACTACAGCTAATGCAGAGATTTATATCATAAAATTGTCTTTTATTATATAATTTATTTTAACATTCTTAAACAATGAAAAAAGAATGAAAAATAGTTTACACAAGACTCATGTTTCTTAATCCTATTACTCATCCTGAACTAGCATATTGAAGCCCATGTAAGCCCAGAAAACATGTTCAATAATCTAGACCATCTAAATAAGCATGCAAACCAATTACTCAGTCTGGGTGTGTAAATTTTAGCAATATTCTTATCCCACAGAAACATTGGGAAACTTTTGAAAAAATATCATTTGAGACAAGCATTTAAACAATATAACTTTGATTCAAATGATTTAATACATATGATTGAACTGATAATAAGCTAATTGAAGATGGTTTAGACACATTTGAGGACACTTGAGATAAAATTCATATTATATATACTGTCCAATATTAATGGTGGAATTGTAGGAAAAAGGAAAACTAACGAGAAGTTTTGACAGTGTTGGTTCCTTAGTGTTTCTGTGGATACTCCACCATACATTTCAAGAAGCACCTGGAGATTAATTTCTTAAATAAGGAAAACTGAATTATCTACTACTCAATACATGTCCTTGGTGGGTATATCTCTGGTTTAAGGCGTTAGATTATAGATGCACTGGAAGTGGACAGAAAATTAAGAGAGGAAAATAAGGAGGTTAATATCTGAAATCCTAACTCTTGTTTCAGCAACTGTCAGATATTTACCTTTACATGTTGGAGGTTTAGGGGACCATCCAAAGTGGTAACACTGAACTGAATCTGCCCTGACCATAATGCAGCCTTGTCTGCAGGAGAATTTCAGCACATCTCCAACCTTAAATCTGTCTTTCCTGGGATAAGCATCTAAGTATATGTCTATTTTGGGAATCCTGCATTCTTCCTATAGAAAAAAAAAAACAAATAATTTAGTAAGAATATTTAATCATTGCAAAATAGATATTATTTGTGTTGTGTAATATTGGGCTCTGGGTACTGTATACACAGAAGGACAGCACGTTAATGCTCTTCCTTGAAAATATTGCATATTAGGTTTTATACACCCTCTCACTCATCAGGGACTCTGAGAAATATTAAGTTATTGAGCAGCAACATATATGTCCTAATAATTCATTTGTAAAATCAACTTGTTAATACTGGATGTAATTTTATCACTGACATTTACAAAATGTAATTGTAAAATTTTTGTCTCAAAATGTAAATTCTTTAAGAATTAAAAAAAAAAGAATGCTACAATTTGAAAAATACTATTTTAAATAACATAATTGGAAAGGTAGAACACTGAGACACATTTGTATTTGAGTCATAGGAACATTAAAATCACTTAATTTTATCCACAAGTGTATAAATCAATTTGAAACATGATCAAATTGAAACATTAAACAAAATGTGTAAACATTTTCAAGGTCACATAGGCTTATTTTAGGTGTCTTCATTACATATATGATATATACACATCTTACTTTACCTATAAATGATCTTAAATATTATTATATGTTTAATTATTCTGATTCATTTAAAAAATGTGTAAACTTATCATTGAACATTTGTAAAATCTATAAAATTTGTGACATTGCTTTAGGTGTGTTAGTCACTCATTCCTGTCTGATTCTTTGTGACCTTATGGAGTGTAGCCAGCCAGGGTCCTCTGTCCATGGAATTCTCCAGGCAAGAATACTGGAATTGGTAGCCATTCCTTTCTCCAGGGGATCTTCCTAAACCAGGGATCAAACATGGCTCTCTCACATTGCAGGCAAATTCTTTTCATCTCAGTCACCAAGGATTGCTACATATTATCAAAAATTGCTCTATTCTTATTTGGAATCTTCTTATTTTGGTAAGTAATTTGAAAAACTCAAAATTGGAAGTTAAGAATTAGAATCTCACCAAAAAGAAAGATCATACTATCTAAAAGCCTATACCTTATCATAAAATTATATGTAAGCCAACTAGTTTTAAAAGTAATACCAACAACAACAAAAAAAGAACTCTCAATAAATTTGGTTCAGCTTTAGTTTAACTGTTGAGTTTTGTAGCTTGACTGAGAGGTTACTCTTGACGAGAACCATTGGGATTCCTTTCCTAAAATTCTATTCCAAACTTCCACATAGCAATAATTGTTATCTGACTTTGTTTAGATATTTTTGGCTTATATTGTATAATATTCCTATTTTAGCATATTGTATAAAATGGTGCTTTAACAACAACAGTTTGATCTCTGGTTCTTCTGCCTTTTCTAAAGCCAGCTTGAACATCTGGAAGTTCACAACTCACATGCTATTGAAGATGGTTTGGAGAATTTTGAACATTATTATACTAGCGTGTGAGAGGAGCTCAATTGTGTGGTAGTTTTAGCACTCTTTATCATTGCCTTTCTTTAAGATTGGAATGAAAACTGACCTTTTCCAGTCCTATGGCCACTGCTGAGTTTTCCAAATTTGCTAGTATATCGACTGCAGCACTTTCACAGCATCATCTTTCAGGATTTGAAATAGCTTAACTGGAATTCTGTCACCTCTACTAGCTTTGTTCATAGTGATGCTTCCTAAGGCCCACTTGACTTCACATTCCAGGATGTCTGGCTCTAGGTGAGTGATCATACCATTGTGATTATCTTGGTCATGAAAGTCTTTCTTGTACAGTTCTTCTGTGTATTCTTGCCACCTCTTCTTAATATCTTCTACTTCTGTTAGGCTCATACCATTTCTGTCCTTTATTGAACCAATCTTTGCATGAAATTTTCCCTTGGTATCTCTACTTTTCTTCAAGTGATCTCTAGTCTTTCCCATTCTGTTGCTTTCCTCTGTTTCTTTGCATTGATCACTGAGGAAGGCTTTCTTATCTCTCCATGCTATTCTTTGGAACTCTGTATTCAGATGCTTATATCTTTCCTTTTCTCCTTTGCTTTTCACTTCCCTTCTTCTCACAGCTATTCAAAAGGCCTTCTCAGACAGCCATTTTGCTTTTTGTGCATGGTTTTTCTTTTTTTTTTTTTTTGGAATGGTCTTGATATCTGTCTCCTGTACAATGTCATGAACCTCATTCCATAGTTCATCAGGCACTCTGTCTATCAGATCTAGCCCCTTAAATCTATTTCTCACTTCCACTGTATAGTCATAAAGGAGTTGATTTAGGTCATAATTGAATGGTCTAGTGGTTTTCTTCACTTTCTTAAATTTCTATGTCAATTAAAAAATTATTTAAAAACAAATTATTTTAAAAATTTGCAAAAACTTTTTAGGTGAAAGTTGATTATGAACCGAGTCTGTAAATTAACACTCATCTTTACACAGAATGACAACAAATGCAGAAAAATAATAGAACTGATCTTTAAAAATCACCATTTTCTAGACAACAGTGAAATAACAGTTTGCAGCCTTGGGTCATAAATAGATTCTACAACCATTAGTTGAAAAATTTGGAGAAATATTATCTGCAAAAATGTTAACATTTACAGCAAAGATAACTTGTCAACTGTAACAATTTCATTTAAGGGCAAGAAAACCAGTTGTTACCAGCAATTCAGATTTAAATCAATTAGCACCAATGGTGATGGCCATGCTTCTTAGACTAAGGTCACTGGACTGGATGCAGTACAAAGTAATGAGATATCACCTTAAATATTTTAGCTTATCTCTTTTTTAATAATAAAATTTTTATGATATTTAGAAATTTAAAATGTTTATAGTTAACTGATTTAAGCTTAATATGCTGTTTAAAATGTATAAATATAAAAATCACCTTTCAGACTGGTGGTGAATGTTTCTAAAATGCTCTGTACCAGCAAAATCAGGAAATCATTACTAGAACTGAAGTTCATTACCAAATCGATCTCTAAAATTCATGTTGTGTCACTTTGCATATTTTTTTAGAACATATTTTTATGTTTCAAAGTTGATATACACTGACAGAAAAATTCAAGAATTCATGTAAGTAAAAAGAAGTTAAACACATTTTATTTGTTTATTTTTTTAATTTTAATTTTATTTTACTTTACAATACTGTATTGGTTTTTCTACATTGACATGAATCCACCACGGGTGTACATGCGTTCCCAAACATGAACCCCCCTCCCATCTCCCTCCCCATTATTATCTGTGAATTCAACTCTAGGTGTACTACATATTTTCTTTCATTTTTTGCCAATATACGTCTATAAAAAGTTATTCAGTGTTTAAAGCAAAGTGTCTTATGGGTATGTGTTTATATTTAATGTTGAATTTTTTAATCACTTATATGCCATGTTAGAGTAGTTATGCAATGTGATTCTCATTGTTCTTTATTTGAATTATTATGTGTACTTTGATAAGCATCTTGTAAAATATTATGAGATCAAACCAGTCCAGCCTAAAGGAAATCTGTCCTGAATGTTCATTGGGAGGACTGATGCTGAAGCTGAAACTCCAATATATTGGCCACCTTATGTGAAGAGCTGACTCATTTGAAAAAGCTGAGATCCTGGGAAAAAAGCATCAGAAGAAGCCCTGATGCTGGGAGAGATTGAAGGAGGGAGGAGAAGGGGACGGCAGAGGATGAAATGGTTGGATAGCATCACTGACTCAATGGACATGAGTTTGAGTAAACTCCGGGAGTTGCTGATGGACAAGGAGGCCTGGAGTGCTGCAGTGCATGGGGTAGCAAAGAGATGGAAGCAACTGAGTAACTGAACTGAACTGAAAATATTATGTGTTTCATCATTTTTGGTTTATTCACCTATTGATAGATGAGCAAAAGTAAGATAAACTACTGATGTTTAATTACTGACATAAGTATGACATAGTTTGCTTCTGTATGTTTGTTAAGTGATATTATCAACATTTTGAGTTTTCTCCATTTCTTTCCACAGTTTTTTTCCCATGTATGCTAAAACAGAGTTTCAGAAACCCTCAGAAATGGAGAAATCTTTAAGAAAGTTAGGAAACTGATGGATGGAAGGAGACATGGAAGTGATTGAATCTAATTTCTTGCTGTAAATGTTTCATGAACAGGACACATAACATTTTGATATTCCAAGTTTAATGAGGTACTTTTAAGAAGTGATTCATTGGTCTCCCATCATCTCTCAATTACACTGTCCCCATAATATTTAATACAAATCTGGTTTATGATTCAAGATGAGTTAAAAAAATACTTGATAAAATAAACGGAATTGAATTAATAAGGAGAAATCTGAATACAGGTACATGTTCAGATTTACAACTGCATTTAGTCAATGTTTTATCCACATCAAGGATACACCACCTTTCCTTCCCGACAAGTTGTTCAAAATGTATGTTTTGGTGTCACTAGATGATAACCATGTTGGCACATAAATACAATATTATCCTCTGTTTTAGAGTAAAGATTTACATCGTGTTTCCATCTTAACTGTATGTGATGTTTTTTCACTATTTCTTCTGAAATTACACATGCCTCTAAAGTTAAAAAAAAATAAACATGAACCTTTGAATAATACGCAAATATCTTCTTCAGAATTTCAGGGTTTCAAGAACTTTGGTCCATAAATTCTTCTTCAGATCTTTCCAAACCAATATACTGAAAATATATGACATAAGTATCATCATATTAATAAAATTAATGTTATAAGAATGAGATACTTTGTTTAGTGTAATCATTAAATGTTATAATGAAAGATTCATAATGTCAGTTATCATATGGTTTCATAATGTCAGTTACCATATGGTTTCATTACTCGAACATGAAATTTTCTAACTTTCTTTCTATATACAGATATTAATACTTGGTGGTCAAGCACACAACAGAATGGTTGTTATTTAATCCATAAAAACTATATTATAAACAGTTAAACATTATGCTGTGTACAAGGACTATCCCAGGATCCAAGAGAATTTTAAAACATTCACCTAAGCATTTTGGTGGTTCTGACCACTCTCCACTTTGACATACTACGTTTCTGTTTCCCCGAAGTTCATAGTAGTCCTGACACTGGTACTCAACAAACATTCCTGGAGGATATACCGAATGCAGGAGTGAGGTAATGTCTCCATTGTCTATTGGTGGAGGAGGCCCACATTTTCCTTGAGAGTCTAAAAAAAATCATGTTTGCTTTATTCAAAGACAACCCCTACAGTTTTAAATAAATAAAATAAAAATGCAGCCAAATATGTCATATTAAAACTTATGATTTCTGATGACAGAAATGATTTGTAGAAGGAATTTTAATCACCTAATCAGAAATACACATTTTAAGACCTTATTTTACCACCATGGAAGCACATATAGTACTTTAACAAATATGTCTGCTTGGCAGTGTCCTGATGTTCAACACGTTTTCTTTCAGAGTATATGCTGGGAAGATGGGTAGTTAAGATAAAAAAATGTTACCCTTTTTTACAACATGTTGGAGTGTCTGTGAAAAGAAATTTTTTGGCTTCCATTTCTGGACAAGAGGAGGTAAAATTATTTTTGCTTATAGCATCTGCTAAGTATTCCTTCTCCCAAATGAAGGTCCTGAACACATTATAAAAAACAAACACAGGAGACTGTGAAACAAGTAGTACATCAATCTGCTTAGGGACATTTGGATTCAAAGAGTTACACTCAAGAGAGTCTTTTGGGTTTTCATTTTGCCTTCTATGTATCCTGAATGGGCCACTGAGACAACAACCCAGAAATAATACAAGTTGAGAAAGAAAGAAAATCTCAGGAAGCAGTTGATCTCTTTAAGAAAAGGCCCAGAAAAGAGTAGCTAAGACATAGTTTTCACAATACTGACTTAGTGTAGAAATATTACACAAAGTGTACACACTAAGTCCTTGTGTGCACCAGGACCCAGAGACCCCACAGAGACTAAGCCAGAATTGTGTCTGAGTGTCTCCTGCAGAAGTACGGGTGAGCAGTGCACTGCTACAGGCGCAGGGGCTCTGGATGCAGTAGACCTGGGTATTGCATAAGCCCCCTTGGAGGAGGCTAAAATTAACCCCACCACAGAGCCGCCAGAACTTACACATGACTGAAGAAACAGACTTTTAGAGGGCACAAACAAAACCTTGTGCACAACCGACCGAAGAGATAGAAGCAATGACCCCACAAGAGACTGACCCAGACTTGCTTATCAGTGTCCAGGAGTCTTCAACAGAGGCGTGGGTTAGTGGTGGCCTGCTGCAGGTTTGGCAGCATTGAGTGCAACAGTGCATGCATAAGACCTTTTGAAGGAGGTCACCAGTATCTTTCTTATCTCCACCATAGTTTGGCCACAGTTCAAAAAACAGGGAGGGAACATGGCCTGACCACCCATCAACACAAAATTTGTCAAAAGATTTACTGAGCGTAGCCTCTTCCATCAGACCAAGACCCAGTTTCCCCCTGAGTCAGTCTCTCTCATCAGGAAGCTTCCATAAGCCTCTTATCTTCATCCATCAGAGGGCAGAGAGAATGAAAGCCGCAATCACAGAAAACTAACCAATCTGATTGCATGGACAACAACCTTGTGTAACTCCATATAACTCCAAGAAACTCTGAGCCACTCAAGATGGATGGGTCATGGTGGAGAGTTATGACAAAACGCAGTCCACTGGAGAAGGGAATGGAAAACCACTTCAGTATTCTTGCGTTGAGAACCCCATGAACAGTATGAAAAGGCAAAAAGATAGGACACTGAAAGATGAACTCCTCAGGTGGGGAGGTGCCCAATATGTAGGAGATCAGTGGAGAAATAATTCCAGAAAGAATGAAGAGAATGAGAAAAAGCAAAAACAATACCCAATTGTGGGTGTGACTGGTGGTGGAAGTAAAGTCTGATGCTGTAAAGAGCACTATTGCATAGGGACCTGGAATGTTAGGTCCATGAATCAAGGTAAATCGGAAGTGGTCAAACAGGAGATGGCAAGAATGAAAATTAGCATTTTAAAAATCAGCAAACTAAAATGGACTTGAATGGGTGAATTTGACTCAGATGACCAGTATATCTACTACTGTGAGCAAGAATCCCTAAGAAGAAATGGAGTAGCCATGATAGTCAACAAAACAGTCTGAAATGCAATGCTTGGATGTAATCTCAAAAATGACAGAATGATCTCTCTTCATTTCCAAGGCAAACCATTCAGTATCAGAATAATCTAGGACTATGCCCTGAACAGTAACGCTGAAGAAGCTGAAATGGAGCAGTTCTATAAAGACCTACAAGAACTTCTAGAACTGACACCCAAAAGGGTGTCCCTTTCATTATAGGGGACTGGAATGCAAAAGTGGGAAGTCAAGAGATACATGGAGTAACAGGTAAATTTGGGGTTAGAGTACAAAATGAAGCAGGGCAAAATGTAATAGAGCTTTGCCAAGAGAACACACTGGTCATAGCAAACACCTTCTTTCAACAACACAAGTGAAAACTCTACACATGGATATCACCAAATGTTCAATACCAAAATCAGATTGATTTTATTCTTTTCAGCCAAAGATGGAGAAGCTCTATACAGTCAGCAAAACATGACTGGCAGCTGTCTGTGGCTCAGATCATGAACTCCTTATTGCCAAATTCATACTTAAATTGAAGAAAGATGTGAAAAACCACTAGACCATTCAGGGATGACCTAAATCAAATCCCTTATGATTATAGAGTGGAAGTGACAAATAGATTCAAGAGTTTAGATCTGATAGGGCCGAAGTTCCTGACTTTGTATAGGAGGCAGGTATGGCAAAACCAATACAGTATTGTAAATTAAAAAAAAATAAAAATAAAACCTACTAACAACAACAAAAAAAAAAATAAAAATAAAAATAAATTTAAAAAGACAAAATTGTTGCCTCAGTAGCCCTTACAAATAGTTGAGAAAAGAAAAGACTCTAAAGGTGAAAGAGAACAGGAAAGATAAAACTATTTGAATGCATATTTCCAAAGAACAGCAAGGAGAGATAAGAAAGCCTTCTTCAGTGTTCAGTGCAAAGAAACAGAGGAAAAAATAGATTGGGAAAGGCTAGAGATCTCTTCAAGAAAATTAGAGATACCTAGGACTTTTCATGCAACAATGGGCACTATAAAGGACAAAAATGGTATGGAACCACCAGAAGTGGGAGATATTAAAAAGATGTGGCAAGAATACACAGAAGAACTATACAAAAAAGATCTTCATGACCCAGATAACCACACTGGTGTGATCACTCACCTAGAGCCTGACATCCTAGAATACAGAGTCAAGGGGGCCTTAGGAAGCACCACTGAGAACAAAGCTAGTGGAGGTGATGGAATTCCATTTGAGCTATTTCAAATCCTAAAAGATGATGCTTTTTAAGTACTGCACTCAATATGCCAGCAAATTTGGAAAAGTCAGCAGTGACCACAGGTCTGGAAAATGTTAGTTTTCATTCCAATCCCAGAATGTTCAAACTACCATACAATTACATTCATCTCACACATCAGCAAAGTAATGCTCAACCTTCTCCAAGCTAGGCTTCAACAGCATGTGACCAACGAAATTCCTGATGTTCAAGCTGGATTCAGAAAAGGCAGAGGAACCAGAGATCAAATTGCCAACATTCATTGGATCATCGAAAATGCAAGAGAGTTCCACAAAATAATCTACTTCTGCTTTAATGACTACATCAAAGCCTTTGACTCTGTGGATCACAACGTACTGTGGAAATTAAACAGATGGTAACACCTTACCTGCCTCCTGAGAAATCTGTATGCAGGTCAAGAAGCCACAGTTAGAATCAGACACGGAAGAACAAACTGGTTCCAAATCAGGAAAGGAGCATATCAAGGATGTATACTGCCAGCCTGCTTGCTTAACTTATACGCAGAGTACCTCATGTGAAATTCCAAGCTGGATGAAGGACAAGCTGGAATCAAGATTGCCAGGAGAAATATCAACAAACTCAGATATACAGATGACACCACTCTTATGGCAGAAAATGAAGAAGAACTAAAGTGTCTCCTGATAAAAGTGAAAGAGGAGACTGAAAAAGTTGGCTTAAAAATCAACATTTAGAGAACTAAGGTCATGGCATCCAGTCTCATCACTTCATAGAAAATAGATGGTAAACAATGGAAACAGTGAGAGACTTTATTTTGGGGAGCTCGGAAATCACTGCAGATGGTGACTGCAGCCATGAAACTAAAAGACATTTGCTCCTTAGAAAAAAGTTATGACCTACCTAGAGAGCATATTGAAGAGCAGAGACATTACTTTGCCAACAAAATTCCATCTAGTGAAAGTTATGGTTTTTCCAGTCGTAATGTATGGATGTGAGAGTTGGATTATAAAGAAAGCTGAGCATCGAAAAATTGATGCTTTTGAACTGTGGTGTTGGAGAAGACTCTTGAGAGTCCCTTGGAATGTAAGGAGATCAAACCAGTCAATCCTAAAGGGAATCAGTCCTGAATATTCATTGAAAGGACTGATGCTGAAGCTGAAACTACAGTACTTTGGCCACCTGATGCAAGGGACTGACTCTTTGGAAAAGACCCTGATGCTGGGAAAGATTGAAAGCAGAAGGATAACGGGATGACAGAAGGTGAGATGGTAGGATGGCATCACTGACTTGATGGACTTGAGTTTAGTTAAGCTCTGGGAGTTGGTGATGAACAAGGAAGCCTGGTGTGCTGCAGTCCATGGGGTTGCAAAGAGTCAGACACAACTGAGCAAATGAATTGAACTGAACTGAACTGATTTAGTCTAGAAACACACAATGGCAGAAACCTAAGGCCAATTCTTTCCATGCCTTGATCTACAGGGTTCAAGTAAGCAGCCCACATTTCCACCCACATAATAAGGGAATAAGAAACTTCTGTCCTTTCTCCTGGTGTCTGAGGAGGCCAGGTGGGAACGTTGGACTTGTACCCTACATGGCAGTAATGGAGGCCTGATTAATGAAGGAGTCCAACATCATCCTTAGTCTCAAGATATAAAAGTGAATCATTTATCAGACCAAAGACCAGGTAAACCTCAAAAGAGAAAAAATGAATCAACAGAAGACAACACTGAGATGACACAGATATTGAAATCATTGGATAATGGTTTTTAAAAATCCAGTCCAATTGATAGAACTAGAAAGTTGATTATTAAAAAACCATGTGGTTCAACAATATATTGCAGAGGGCAGAAGGATCAATAAGTTGAATATTAACTAACTTTGAAAATAGACTGAAAAGAAAATGGGCATAGCTTCAAGGACCTGTGGGAAGATAGTAAAGAACTGTTGAACATGAAGTTGAAAATAAAGAGTAAGAGATAAAAAAAATAATGGCTGAGTTCATTTTCTGATGGCCTAAATGGAAAGGAAAGCCAAAAGAATGGGGATATGTGTATATGTGTAGCTGATTCACTTTGATGTGCAGTGAAACTGACACTATATTGTACAGGAAATACACTCCAAAATTATTATTTTTTAAATAATGGCTGAAAATTTCTCAAATAGGGCATATGATTTAGTGACTAACCAAAAACAATTACATATTAAAACTGCTCAGTAAATTCCAAATGGGACGGAGCCAAAGAACTTAATGTCAAGATACATCATAATCAGTTCCTGTTGTGTTGTTCAGTCACTCAGTTGTTTCTGACTCTTTGCAACCCCATGGATTGTAGAAAGCCTGGCTTCCTGGTCCTTCATTAACCCCCTGGAGTTTGCTCAAAGTCATGTCCATTCTGTCGATCATGCCATCCAACCATCTCATTCTCTGATGTCCCTATTCCTGCCCTTAAACTTTGCCAACATCAGGGTCTATTCCAATGAGTCAGCTCTTCTCATAAGGTGGCCAAATACTGGAGTTTCAACTTCAGCATCAGTCTTTCCAATCAATATTCAGGACTGATTTCCTTTAGGATTGACTGGCTTGATCTCCTTGCAGGATAAGGGACTCCCAAGAGTCTTCTCCAGCACCACAGTTCAAAGAAGTCAGTTCTTTGGTACTCAGCCTTCTTTGTGGTCAAACATTCACATCCATACATGACTGCTTGAAAAACCATATCGTTGACAATAAGAACATTTGTTAGTAAAGTGATGTCTCTCTTTCTTAACATGCTATCGAGGTTTTCATAGCTTTTCTTCCAAGGAGCAAGTGTCTTTTAATTTCATGGCTGCAATCACCATCTACAGTGATTGTGAAGCTGAAAAGAATGAACTCTGTCACTGTTTCCAAGTACTTTCTTTCTTGGGAATTGGCGAGGATTGACCTTTTCCACTCTTGTGACCACTTCTGGGTTTCCAAAATTTGCTGATGTAATGAGTGTAGCACTTTGGTATTATCGTCTTGTAGGATTTGAAATAGCTCTGCTGGAACTCAGCTAGTAACCTACCTTTAAATATCATACATAGTTACAGGTGCCCACATCTATATCAGACTTTGTGATCAGGCCCCAGCTGCTTATTCCATATTTCAAAGTGGAATTTCTTGGGCAGTTTAATGTAATTATGGTATATTTTACACACTTATTCTTCAGAAAACAACTGACTGTCTTAGTATTTAAGACAGGAAATGTCCCGTGATTCCAACTGCTCAAATCTAGTCAACCCTGTCATAGAATAAACATGTTAGATTACATATTAAGACCACAAAAGAACTGGATTTTCAGCACCATTTTTTTCTTGCATCTAAAAATTGTTCCAGAAAAGCTACTTCATCCTAATTTAGTATCAATATATTTTGTTCTTAATATATTCTCTAAATTGGGTGGACAGGGTGAGTAAGATACTCTACCTTTGTACTGAGGTGGTTTTGTCCAGGTTCCATTTAAACATACCACATCTATCTCCCCAAAGAGGTCATAATTTGTGATGCATTCATAACGTGCTCTCTCACCACTTTGATACCTAGACTTCTGATTTTGTATAATAGCATTTTCCACTTGAGGTGGATTCACACAGGAAACATCTGAATAGAAAGGGAAAAAAGTATCTCTAATCTAATGATTATCATGAACAGCAAGGAGGAATTAGAATGTCAAATATACTCCATGGTTGTTTTGATTCAACAGTTAATCTGTCATGAAAGACTGCTAATTGTCTTCAGTTTATATGTAAAGTTAAGTCAAAGGAAATAAAACAATATTTTTCAGCATGAATTAGACTTCTGTATCTTAAATCTCTCCCCTATACTTCACTAGAAAAGTGATACACAATTTTTAGGGCACTGAAAAAAAAGTTTTCCTGGAAATCTCTTTTTGAGGTTAGTAAAATAAAAATTATAAAGTATATAAATTCAAAATGAACTTATAAATCATAAGGAAAACATAATAAAATATCACTTGACATCAAGATTTGGTTTACATTCCTCCTGTTTACGAGGTATAACTTTAGGGCCTTTCAGAAAATAAACACAGGAGGTTCTTCTTTAAACACTTGATCAAGAATTAACACACTTTGAAGAATACTATAGTTGCAGGGAGAAGATGATTAATTAAAGATTTAAACAGAAGATCTGGAAAAATGATAGAAAAATAAAGTGTAAATTAAAAAAAACTATAATGATATTTTGAGGCAAATGCTAAGGACACCACCATCAATCATGTGCATTCCTCATTGTGATTCAGGGAATTAAGAGGCTGTAACTACCAGAGGCTGTAGCCATGGGTCATAAACTGAAATATACACAGAATTCCTTGGGAATCATCAAAACATTGTCGGAGTTGCAGCCCCAGAGGTTTAGATTCAGCAAGTCTGAGTGAGCCTGTGAATCTGCTTGCATATCTAACAGTTTACAGAATGTGCTGAGAATGCTCTGCCAGGACTGTGCTTTGAGAACTATTGGGCTACAACACCAAACACTGGGAACACAAGTCCATCCCTTGTTATGTTCAGGCACAAACTGGTTTTGACCTGGCCTAAAAGTAATCTATGTCCATTTAATGATAGTGGAGGCAATTTTCTACACTATATTATTTCAGATACTTATATACATTTTAAAATTTTACCAAAGTACCTCTACATGCTGGCTTTCCTATTCATTTGCTCTTAATACACTGTATAATATTAGATCCATCCAACTGATAATATGATAGACACTTAAAAGCCACTTATTCTCCTGACTTATAGAAATCCTTCTCCTGATCTATAAGTACAGCACCATCAAAGGTGGGCAAGTTAACACAATTTGGGCCTGAAAGAATATGCATTTGTTTAGTACATCTTTAAAGATTCATAGCCACCACTGATTATATTCCAGAAAATAAAGTTATATATCAAACCAAAGAATATTTACAGTATTTATCTTATACCAAGAGACAAGTGTCGGAAATCTTTATTTAGTCACATTGACTGTCTCTGTATAATCAAAAATACAACGTGGGAATGGTGACATTCTACGAGGTAGAGCTGCATACTTCTCAAATTTAAATTTTCTTCACCCATGACAGCCCACCTAAATTATGAATGTTTCTGTTTTTGCCTTTATCAAAATATGTTACCTTGAGTTATGTTAAATATCTTAGAAAATTGCATATTACAAAGAAATGATTGAAAAATTAACAGCAAATTGGGTAGTGATAAGAGCAGAGTTCAGCCATAGGACAGGAACAGAGACCTGAAATCTGTGATCTATATCAGAGGATGTTCAAACTGCACCCAAGATGATGTGAAACTGAGATAATTTAGTTAGTGTTATCAAATTGCAAACCTCCATTGGATCACAGAAAAAGCAAGAGAATTCCAGATAAACATCTACTTCTGCTTCATTGACTATGCTAAAGCCCTTGATTGTGTGGATCAGAACAAACTGTGGAAAATTCTTGAAGAGATGGGAATACCAGACCACCTTACCTTCCTCCTGAGAAAACTCTATGTGAGTGAAGAAGTATCAGTTAGATCTGTACACGGACAATTGATTGGCTCAAAATTGGAAAAAGAGTACTTTAAGAGCATATATTGTCATCCTGCTTATTT
This sequence comes from Budorcas taxicolor, assembly GCF_023091745.1. Classification (NCBI taxonomy): domain Eukaryota; kingdom Metazoa; phylum Chordata; class Mammalia; order Artiodactyla; family Bovidae; genus Budorcas; species Budorcas taxicolor. The sequence goes on from NC_068925.1 coordinate 7,390,822, forward strand.
AACTTATATGCAGAATACATCATGCAAAATGCCTGGCTGGATAAAGCTCAAGCTGGCATCAAGATTGCTGGGAGAAATACTAATAACCTCAGCTATGCCTCAGATGACACCACCTTAAGGCAGAAAGTAAAGAGGAACTAAAGGGGCTGTTGGTGAAAGTGAAAGAAGAGACTTAAAATGCTAGCTTAGAACTCAGCATTCAAAAAATGGAGGTCATGGCATCTGGTCCCATCACTGCATGGCAAATAGATGGGGAAAAAATGAAAACAGTGACAGACTTCATTTTCTTGGGCTCTAAAATCACTGCAGTTTTTGACTGCAGCCATGAAATTAAAAGACGCTTGCTCCTTGGAAGAAAAGCTATGACAAAACTTGAGAGCATATTAAAAAGCAGAGCCATCGCTTTGCTAACAAAAGTACATCTAGTCAAAGCTATGACTTTTCCAGTAGTCATGTACGAATTTGAGAGTTGGACAGTAAAGAAGCCTGAGTGCCAAAGAATTGATACTTTTGAACTGTGGTGCTGGAGAAGAGTCTTGAGAGTCCCTTGCACTGCAAGATCAAATCAGTCAATCCTAAAAGATATCGACCCTGAATATTCATTGAAAGGACCGATGCTGAAGCTGAAGCGCCAATACTTGGGTCACCTGATAAAAGTGTGAAGTCGCTCAGTTGTGTCCAACTCTTTGCCACCCCATGGACTGAAGCTTACCAGGCTCCTCCATCCATGGGATTTTCCAGGCAAGAGTACTGGAGTGGTTGCCATTTCCTTCTCCAGAGGATCTTCCTGACCCAGGGATTGAACTCGGGTCTTCCACATTGCAGGCAGATGCTTTACCATCTGAGCCATCAGGGAAGTCACCTGATACAAAGAGCCAACTCATTGGAAAAGACCCTAATGCTGGGAAAGATTGAGGTTAGGAGGAGAAGGGGACTACAAAGGATGAGATGGTTGAATGGCATCACCAGCTCAATGGACATGAGTTTAAGCAAACTCCAGGAGACAGTGAAGGACAGGGAGGCCTGGCTTGCTACTGTCCATGGGGTCGCAAAGAGTCAGAAATGACTGAATACTTAACTGCAACAACAAATCAAACTTTCCCTGGTAGTTCAGATCGTAAAGAGTCTGCCTACAATGCAGGAGACCTGGGTTCGATCCTTGGGTCTGGAAGATCCCCTGGAGATGGAAATGGCAACCCACTCCATTATTCATGCCTGGAGAATTCCATGGACCGAGGAACTTGGTAGGCTACTGTCCATGGGGTCACAAAGAGTCGGACACGACTGAGAGACATCACTTTATTATTTCTAGGGTTATTAATTTTCTACCAGAGTTTAGAACTTTCCATAGATACCTTGTTAAATTCTAGAATTACTGTTTAGTTTCATATTTGTGCCATTTAAGCTTTGAATTAAAAGATATTTGTCAGCTTAAGAATAAAAGGGAAAACACTATGCTTATACAATCTTGTGGATGAGACCATTCCCCTCCTAAACATCTTATAGATGCAGGCCCATCAGTTCCAAACCCTTCATCACATTTGTAAGTAACTTCTTCTCCATATTGGTAACTGTTTTTCTTGTGAGATACAACACCATTCAGAATATAAGGTGGAAGTCCACAAGGAAGTCCTGGGAAGAAATGAAAAAAATTGATTTCAAGTTTTGCTAACTTTTAACTTGATGTACTGGTCAACATATTTGGCAATTTTACTTGAAAACAATAAATCATCATACAGGAACCTCCATGACATGGGAGGAAAGTGCACAAATTTTTCCTAAAATCACCATTCTGATGTGTGTCCACTTGAGCAAGAACTTGAAACAGAAATTATCAATATATGAAAGAAACCACCAGTGCTTCTCTAACCAGTCATGAGTAATAAAAGAAAAACACATTGAGACTCCAAACATCATCTCAGGAAAAGTACTATATATTGTAAGAAATTAAAAGGGACATATTAGGGAAGACATAGGACATATTTTTGTAACTTGAATAGATAGGGATATAAATATGTTTACTAATATGAATAGTTAGGTTTAATTTCAGTGCACATCCAGTGTTAATACAAAATAATTGCCAGATTTAAAAGTGATTCCATATAGAAGAAATGAATTTTTTAATTAGAAAAATGATTAATTTTATATGTCTAATTTTAACATATGAATATATACATTTTATTTTCATACATAAATGGCCTATAAATAGATGTTACTTGATGTATTTAGAAATCTAAAGGATCAAGTCTCATGACTTTGATGACAATTGATTAGTTTAACGAATGGTAATGAAAAGAGATTTTGGTTTGCCTAGTGTCCTCACCTACACACTGAGGTGGATAGCTCCACTTTCCCATGTGGCATATTATCACATTATTTTTAGATATCTCGAAGCCTTCTTCACAAGTATAACTTAACTTCATGCCATGTGCATACAGCCTTCTTCATGTATTTCTCTCCTTTCTTCTGCAGAGCTAGATGAGTTAATGGTTCCATGGTCTATTTGAGGTGGTTGAGAACATCCAATTTTTTCTATATGAAGTACAGAGGTCAAAGAGTAAAGTACAAATATAATCTTTAAATTAAAAATATTAATACAATCAAATATTACTTTGGATTTTAAAATAAGAATTAAAAAGAATACCTGGAACAAGTTAAAGGATTTTAAAACTGACAGATATGGGAAAATTGCAAGCTATTTGTCTCCATAAACACTATGCTACTACTACTTGTTCAATATGTCCCTTCATCCTTTTTTAGTTTTATTATTATTATTATTTTCTATTTTACTTTAAAATACTGTATTGGTTTTGCTATACATTGACATGAATCCACCACGGGTGTACATGAGTTCCCAATCCTGAACCCCCCTCCCACCTCTCTCCCCATATCATCTCTCTGGGTCGTCCCAGTGCACCAGTCCCAAGCATCCTGTATCCTGTATTGAACCTAGACTGGCAATTCGTTTCTTACAAGAGAGTATAGATGTTTCAGTGCCATTCTCCCAAACCATTCCACCTTCTCCCTCTCCCACAGAGTCCAAAAGTCTGTTCTATACATCTGTGTCTCTTTTGCTGTCTCACATACAAGGTTATCATTACCATCTTTCTAAATTCCATATATATGTGTTAGTATACTGTATTGGTGTTTTTCTTTCTGGCTTACTTCACTCGGTATAATTGGCTTCAGTTTCATCCACCTCATTAGAATGGATTCAAATGTATTCTTTTTAATGGCTGAGTAATACTCCATTGTGTATATGTACCACAGCTTTCTTATCCATCCGTCTGCTGGTGGACATCTAGGTTGCTTCCATGTCCTGGCTATTATAAACAGTGCTGCGATGAACATTGGGGTACACGTGTCTCTTTCAATTCTGGTTTCCTCGGTGTGTATGCGCAGCAGTGGGATTGCTGGGTCATAAGGCAGTTCTATTTCCAGTTTTTTAAGGAATCTCCACACTGTTCTCCATAGTGGCTGTACTAGTTTGCATTCCCACCAACAGTGTAAGAGGGTTCCCTTTTCTCCACACCCTCTCCAGCATTTATTGCTTGTAGACTTTTGGATCACAGCCATTCTGACTGGTGTGAAATAGTATCTCATTGCAGTCTTGATTTGCATTTCTCTGATAATGAGTGATGTTGAGCATCTTTTCATGTGTTTGTTAGCCATCTGTATGTCTTCTTTGGAGAAATATCTATATAGTTCTTTGGCCCATTTTCTGATTGGGTCGATTATTTTTCTGGAATTGAGCTGCAGGTGTTGCTTGTGTATTTTTGAGATTAGTTGTTTGTCAGTTGCTTCATTTGCTATTATTTTCTCCCATTCTGAAGGCTGTCTTTTCACCTTGCTCATAGTTTCCTTTGTTGTGAAGAAGCTTTTAAGTTTAATTAGGTCCCATCTGTTTATTTTTGCTTTTATTTCCAGTATTCTAGGAGGTGGATCATAGAGTATCCTGCTATGATTTATGTCGGAGAGTGTTTTGCCTATGTTCTCCTCTAGGAGTTTTACAGTTTCTGGTCTTACATTTAGATCTTTAATCCATTTTGAGTTTATTTTTGTGTATGGTGTTAGAAAGTGTTCTAGTTTCATTCTTTTACATGTGGTTGACCAGTTTTCCTAACACCACTTGTTAAAGAGATTGTCTTTTCTCCATTGTATATTCTTGCCTCCTTTATCAAAGATAAGGTCTCCATAGTTATGTGGATTTATCTCTGGGCTTTCTATTTTGTTCCAATGATCTATATTTCTGTCTTTGTGCCAGTACCATACTGTCTTGATGACTGTGGCTTTGTAGTAGAGCCTGAATTTCTTATTGAAATGTTGGATGTTTAACAGTATGTTAGCTTCAGATGGGCTACAAAATGATTTTACTTTCACATACATTATAAAATGACTACCAGTGTGTCTAGTAGCAATCTGTCCAGATCGAATTTATTACAATATTATTGACCATATTCTGTATGCTGTATATTACATCCCCCTGGCTTCTTCATTACATAACTGGGGTTTGTACTTCTATATCCCCTGTATCTACCTTGCCAACCCCCTCCTCTTTTCTTGCAACAACTCATTAATTTTTTATATCCATATGAGCCTGTTTTCCTTTGATTTTATTTTTAGATTCCATAAGTAAATGGAATCATGTGGCATTTGTCTTTTTCTATCTTACCTACTTCACTTAAAGTAATATATCCTAGACACATTCATGTTGTTGAAAATGGAAATGTTTCATATTTTATGTCATGGTTATAGTTCATATTGTGTGTATATATATAAAATATGTTCTTTATCTACCTATCAGTGGACTTTCTAGGTTGCTTCCAAATCCTGGTTATTGTATGCAATGGTGTAATGAGCATTGGGGTACATATATCTTTTTAAGATTAGTGTTTTTGGTTCCTTTGAATAAATACTCAGTAGTGGAATTTCTGGATCATATGGTGGTTCTATTTTTAATTTTTAAAGGAAACTCTATCCTCTTTTCCATAGCAACTCTGCCAGTTTACAATCCCACCAACAGTGCACAAATATTCCCTTTCTCCACATCTTTGAAAACACTTGATATTGTCCTTTTCATGATAGCCATTATGACAGGTGTGAAAGGACATCACACTATGGTTGCAATATGGTTTTCCTGGATACAGTAGTCTTGCCTGCAAGGTTTTTTCCTTTCATCACTTTGTATATGTTGTGCCAGTCCTGTGTGACCAAAAAAAGATTCTTCAGAAGCTGTTGATACTTGTAAGGGCCTCCTTGTAGGTAACTACTGCTTTTTCTCTTGAAGAAGAAGAGGGTGACAGAGGATGAGATGGTTGGATGGCATCACCAATTCAATGGACACGAACTTTGGCAAACTCTGGGAGATGGTGAGAGACAAGGAAGCCTGGCCTTTTGCAGTCCATGGGGTCACAAAGTGTTGGACATGACTTGGCAACAGAACAACTTTTTAAATATTAAATAATTTTAATTGGAGGCTAACTAGTTTATAATATTTTGGGGGTTTTTTGCCATACATTGACATGAGTCAGCCACACATGTACCCGCATCTTGAACCCACCTCCCACCTCCCTCCCTATCCCACCCCTCTGGGTTGTTCCAGTGCACCAGTTTTGAGTGCCCTGTTTCATGAATCGAACTTAGACTGGTAATCTATTTCATATATGGTAATATACATGTTTCAATGCTTTTCTCTCAAATCATCCCTGCCTCACCTTCTCCCACAGAGTCCAAAAGTCTGTTCTTTATATCTGTATCTCTTTTGCTGTCTGGCATATAGGGTCGTGGTGATCATCTTTCTAAATTCCATATATATTCATTAATATACTGTATTGGTGTTTTTCTTTCTGACTTACATCACTGTATAATAGGCTCTAGTTTCATCCACTTCATTAGAATGGATTCAAATGTGTTCTTTTTAATACCTGTCTAATATTCCTTTGTTTATATGTACCACAGCTTTCTTATCCATTTTTTCTGCCAGTGGGCATCTAGGTTGCTTTCATATCCTAGCTATTGTAAACAGTGCTACAGTGAACATTGTGGTACACGTGTCTCTTTCAATTCTGGTTTCCTTAGTGTGCATGCCTAGAAGTGGGATTGCTGGGTTGTATGGCAGATCTAGTTTCAGTTTTTGAAGAAATCTCCACACTGTTCTCCATAGTGGCTGTACTAGTTTGCATTTCCACCAACAGTGTAAGAGGGGTCACTTTTCTCCACACCCTCTTCAGTATTTATTGTTTGTAGACTTTTGATAGCAGTCATTTTGACGAGCATGAGATGGTACCTCATTGTGATTTTGATTTGCATTTCTCTGATAATGAGTGATGTTGAACATTTTTTTCATGTACTTATTAGCCATCTGAATCACTTCTTTGGAGAAATTTCTGTATATTTTTTGGCCTGTTTTTGGATTGGGTCATTTATTTTTCTGATATTGAGCTGCATGAGTTGTTTGCATATTTTTGAGACTAGTTCTTTGTCAGTTGCTTCATTTGCTATTATTTACTCATACTCTGAAGGCTGTCTTTTCACCTTTATTACAGTTTCCTTCTATGTGCAAAAGTTTTTAGTTTAATTAGGTCCCATTTGTTTATTTTTGCTTTTATTTCCATTACTCTTGAAGGTGGGTCATAGAGAATCTGCTGTGATTTATGTCAGAGAGTGTTTTGTGTAAGTTTTCCTGTAGGAGTTTTATAGTTTCTGTTCTTACATTTAGATCTTTAATCCATTTTGAGTTTATTTTTGTGTATGGTTAGAAAGTGTTCTGGTTTCATTCTTTTACAAATGGTTGATCAGTTTTCCAAGCACCACTTGTTAAAGCGATTGTCTTTTCTCCATTGCATATTTTTGTCTCCTTTGTCAAAGATAAGGTGTCCATAGGTGTGTGGATTTATCTCTGGGCTTTCTATTTTGTTCCATTTATCTATATTTCTGGCTTGTGCCAGTACCGTACTTTCTTGATTACTGTAGCTTTGTAGTATAGTCTGAAGTCAGTCATGCTGATTCCTCCAGTTCCATTCTTCTTTCTTAAGATTGCTTTGGTTATTTGAGATTCTTTTGTATTTTCATACAAGTTGTTAAATTATTTGTTCTAGTTCTGTGAAAATTGCCTTTGGAGCTTGATAGGGATTACATTGAATCTATAGATTGCTTTGGGTAGTATACTCATTTTCATTATGCTGATTTTTCTGATCCATGAACACGGTGTATTTCTCCATCAATTTGTGTCATCTTTGATATCTTTCATCAGTGTTTTATAGCTTTCTATATATAAGTATTTTGTTTGTTTAGGTAGACTTACTCCTGAGTATTTTATTCTTTTCATCACAATGGTGAATAGTATAGGAATGCAAGGGATATCTGAGTATTAATTTTATATCCTGCAACTTTACTATATTCATTTCTTAGCCCCAGTAATTTTCTGGTGATGTCTTTAGGGTTTACCGTGTAGAGAATCATGTCATCTGCAAACAGTGAGAGTTTACTTCTTCTTTTCCAATCTGGATTCCTTTTATTACAGTTTCTTCTATGATTGCTCTCACTAAAACTTTCAAAACTATGTTGAATAGTAGTGATGAGAGTGGGAACCATTGTCTTGTTCCTGATCTTAGGGGGGATGCTTTCAATTTTTTGCCATTGAAGAAAATGTTTGCTGTGAGTTTATCATATATGGCTATTATTATGCTAAGGTATGTTCCTTCTATGCCTGCTTTCTGGAGAGTTTTTTTTTTATCATAAATGGATTATGAATTTTTTAAAAGGCTTTCTTTGCATATATTGAGATAATCATATGGTTTTTATATTTTAATTTGTTAATGTGGTGTATTACATTGATTGATTTACAATTATTGAAGAAACCTTGCATCCTTGGAATAAAACCCACTTGGTCATGATGTATGATTTTTCTAATATGTTGCTGGATTCTGTTTGCTAGAATTTTGTTGAAGAATTTAGTGTCTATGTTCATCAGTGATACTGGCCTGTAGTTTTCTTTATCTGTGGCATCTTTCTCTGGTTTTGGAATTAGGGTGATGGTGACCTCATAGATTGAATTTGGGAGTTTATCTTCCTCTTCAATTTTCTGAAGAATTTGAGTAGGATCAGTTCAGTTCAGTTCAGTTGCTCAGTTGTGTCCGACTCTTTGTGGCCCCATGAACTGCAGCATGCCAGACCTTCCTATCCATCACCAACTCCCGGAATTCACCCAAACTCATGTCCATCGAGTCGGTGATGCCATCCAGCCATCTCATCCTCTGTCATCCCCTTTTCCTCCTGCCCCCAATCCCTTCCAGCATCAGAGTCTTTTCCAATGAGTAAACTCTTCGCATGAGGTGGCCAAAGTATTGCAGTTTCAGCTTTAGCATCAGTCTTTCCAAAGACCAGGACTGATCTCCTTTAGAATGGACTGGTTGGATCTCCTTGCAGTCCAAGGGACTCTCAAGAGTCTTCTCCAACACCACAGTTCAAAAGCATCAATTTTTTGGCACTCAGCTTTCTTCACAGTCCAACTCTCACATCCATACATGACCATTGGAAAAACCATAGCCTTGACTAGACAGACCTTTTTTGGCAAAATACTGTCTCTGCTTTTGAATATGCTATCTAGGTTGGTCATAACTTTTCTTTCAAGGAGTAAGCATCTTTTAATTTCATGGCTGCAATCACCATCTGCAGTGATTTTGTATCCCCCCAAAATAAAATCTGACACTGTTTCCACTGTTACCCCATCTATTTCCCAAGAAGTGATGGGACTGGATGTCATGATCTTAGTTTTCTGAATGTTAAGCTTTTAAGCCAACTTTTTCACTCTCCTCTTTCACTTTCATCAAGAGGCTTTTTAGTTCCTCTTCACTTTCTGCCATAAGGGTGGTGTCATCTGCATATCTGAGGTTATTGATATTTCTCCCGGCATTCTTGATTCCAGCTTGTGCTTCTTCCAGCCCATTGTTTCTCATGATGTACTCTGCACATAAGTTAAATGAGCAGGGTGACAATATACAGCTTTGACATACTCCTTTTCCTATTTGGAACAAGTCTGTTGTTCCATGTCCAGTTCTAACTGCTGCTTCCTGACCTGCATATAGATTTCTCAACAGGCAGGTCAGGTGGTCTGATATTCCCATCTCTTTCAGAATTGTCCACAGTTGATTGTGATCCACACAGTCAAAGGCTTTGGCATAGTCAAGAAAGCAGAAATAGATGTTTTTCTGGAACTCTCTTGCTTTTTCCCATATCCAGCAGATGTTGGCAATTTGATCTCTTGTTCCTCTGCCTTTTCTAAAACCAGTTTGAACATCTGGAAGTTTATGGTTCACGTATTGCTGAAGTCTGGCTTGGAGAATTTTGAGCATTACTTTACTAGCGTGTGAGATGAATGCAATTGTGTGGTAGTTTGAGCATTCTTTGGCATTGACTTTCTTAGGGATTGGAATGAAAGCTGACATTTTCCAGTCCTGTGGCCACTGCTGAGTTTTCCAAATTTGCTGGCATACTGAGTGCATCGCTTTCACAGCATCATCTTTCAGGATTTGAAACAGCTCAACTGGAATTCCATCACCTCCACTAGCTTTGTTCATAGTGATGCTTTCTAAGGCCCACTTGACTTCACATTCCAGGATGTCTGGCTCTAGGTGAGTGATCACACCATCATGATTATCTTGGTCATGAAGATCTTTTTTTCTACAATTCTTCTGTGTGTTATTGCCACCTAGGTTATAGCTTTCCCCTAAAGTTTTGGTAGAATTCACCTGTGAAGCCATCTGGTCCTTGGATTTTGTTTGCTGAAAGATTTTTTATTCCATTTTCTATTTCTGTGCTTGTGATGGGTCTGTTAAGACCATGTATTTCTTCCTGCTTCAGCTTTGAAAGATTCTACTTTTCTAAGAATTCATCCATTTCTTCCAAGTTGGCATATAGTTGCTAATAGTAGTCTCTTATTATCCTTTTTATTTCTGTGTTGTCTGTTATGATCTCTCCATTTTCATTTCTAATTTTGTTGATTTGATTCTTCTTCTTTCTTTTTTTTTTTCCTTGATGAGTCTGGCTAATGATTTCTCTCCTTTATTTATCACCTCAAAGAGCCAGCTTTTAGTTTTGCTGATTTTTGGTATAGTCTCCTTTGTTTTTTTTCATTTATTTCTGCCCTAATTTTTATTATTTCTTTCCTTCTACTAACACTGGGGTTCTTAATTTCTTTTTCTAGTTGCTTTAAGTGCCAAATTAGATTATTCATTTAACTTTTCTCTTCTTTCTTGAGGTAAGATGTAATGCTATGAACCTTCACCTTAGTACTACTTTTATTGAATTCCATAAGTTTGGGGCTGTTGTGTTTTTGTTTTCACTTGTTTCTGTGCATATTTTGATTTCCTTGTTAATTTCTTCCATGATATGTTGATTTTTCAGAAGCATGTTATTTAGCCTCCATATGTTGATATTTTTAATAGTTTTTGTCCTGCAGTTGACATCTAATATTAGTGCACTGTGATCAGAAAAGATTTTTGGAATGTTCCATTTTTTTGAATTTACTAATGCTAGATTTATGCTGTATCAGGATGTGATCTGTCCTGGAGAATGTTCTGTCTTCACTTGCAAAAAAGGTGAAATTCATTGCTTGGGGGTGAAATGTCCAATAGATATTAATTAGGACTAACTGTTCCACTGTATCATTTAAAGCTTGTGTTTCCTTGATAATTTGCTGTTTAGTTGATCTAACCATAGGTGTGGGTGGGGTATTAGTCTCCCACTATTGTGTTACTGTTAATACCCCCTTTCATACTTGTTAACATTTGCCTTCAGTATTGAGGTGCCTCTATGTTGGGTGCATATATATTTATAATTGTGTTATCTACTTCTTGGATTGATCCTTTGATCATTAGGTAGTGTTTCTCTTTGTCCCTTTTCATGGCCTTTATTTCAAAATCTATTTTATGTGATATGAGTATTACTACTCCTGCTTTCTTTTGGTTTCCATTTGCATGAAATATCTTTTCCAGCCCTTCACTTTCAGTCTGTATGTTTCCCTTGGTTTGAGGTGGGTCTTTTGTAGACAGAATATAAAAGGGTCTTGTTTTTGTATCTATTCAGCCAGTCTTTGTCTTTTGGTTGGTGCATTCAACCCATTTACATTTAAGGTAATTATTGATAAATATGATCCTGTTGCCATTTACTTTGGAACATTTTTAATTTTTTCCATTAAATGATACTGTGTCCTGGTATGGACCTCTTCAGGTTCATCTCTTTTTGGGACTGTCTGATTTCGAGACCTGAATGTCTGTTTCCTTCCCCAGGTTAGAAAAGTTTAGCTATTATTTCTTCAAATAAGTCTCTGTCTCTCTCTACTTTAGATCCCCATAATGAGAATGATACTTCACTTGATGTTGTCCCAGATGTCTGTTAACCTAGCCTCATTTTTTAAATTTATTTTTCTTTTTCCTATGCTATTTGGGAAGTTTCTACTACCCTGTCTTCCAGATCTCTGATCCATTCTTCTGGATCCTCTAATCTACTATTGATTTTTTTTTAGTGTATTTTTCATTTCAGCTGTTGTATCCTACAGCACTGTTTAGTTCTTCTTTATATTTTCTTATTCTTAAAATTCTGTTTTCATCCATTCTTCTCTAGAGTCCATTGAACATCTTTATGGTTATTACCTTGCATGCTTTCTTGGGTAGATTGCTTATCTTAACTTTGTTTAGCGACTTTTCTGAGATTTTGTCTTATTCCTTCATTTGGAATGCATTTCTCTGTCTCCTGATTTTACCTAACTCTGTATTTATGTCTAACAGTTAGGTGTATTCCTGATCTTAGAGAAGTGGTCTTATGCAGAAGTCTATGGGGCCCAGCAGAATGCTCCCCTCTGTAGGATCTGGGCTGCAGATGTAGATGCTATAAGGGTGCCCTTCTGTTGTGTCAATGCCAACTACTCTGGGTGCACTGGTAGAAAAGGGTCCCACCTCCTCCCCTGTTGGCTGCCAGACTCTGCCTCTTGTGATGTCTGCCAGGTCACTCATAAGCAGGATGAAGTATTGATGGAGCTGGGTTCAGGGCCTAAGAATACTTGAGCTGGTGATATCACACCCAAGAGCAGGGTGAGATGCAGGTGTAGCAGCTGTGGAGCCCAGTGGAGTCTGGGGTTAGTGCTTTCATGCTGGTGAGTTGTTTAGCCTTTGGTGCTAGTAAGCTATGTATGTGTGGGTTAGAGAGAACGCTAAAGTGGCACTTGTTTCTCATGATGGCTGGCACCAGTATCTATGATCCCAATCGTCTCCTATCTCTCTAGAAGTTTCACGAAGATAAGCAAATTTTTATAACCCAAGCTTTTTTCCCACTGATGCCTCTTTACTGGGACACAGAACATGTGAGATTTTTGTATGCCTTTAAAGAACAAAAGCTCTGTTTCTTAAAGCCCTCTGGCTTTCTTGTGCACAAGTTACTCTGGACTTCTAAGTCAGAATTTCTGGGGGCTTATCTTTCGAGACCATGACTCCCTGGCTGGGCAGCCCAGTTGTCCCTTCATCCTTGTCCTTTTGATCATTAGGAATAAAATTTGCATAAACATAAATTTTACCAGTTATTTACACAGCAGCCCAAATAATTTGTCTGCATTTCACATCAGAAGTGAAAGAGTGTTCATCAATCCATAAACAGAAACTGTGATTTACTGTTTCAAGATAAATTGGAAGAGACAGAGAGGACTTAATCTTGCTGTTCCACACAAAGCTTGTGTGAAAACACAACAACTCAAAACCTATGGGATGCAGCAAAGCAGTTCTAAAAAGGAAGTTTATAGGAAGAAACAAGGAAAACATCAAATAGACGACCTAATTTACACCTAAAACAACTCGATAAAAAAGGGCAAAAAACAAACCCAAAGTTAGTAGAAGGAAAGAAATTCTAAAGGTCAGAGCAGAAATAAATGAAAAAGAAAGGAAGGAACAACAGTAAAGACTAATAAAACTAAAAGCTGCTTCTTTGAGAAGATAAACAAAATTGACAAACAATTAGGCAAACGCATCAAGAAAAAATGGGAGAATCAAATCAACAATATTAGGAATGAGAAAGAAGAGGTTACAACAGAAATACAGAAATACAAATGATCATAAGAAGCTATTGTGAGGAACTATGTGCCAATAAAATGGACAACCCAAAAGAAATGGATATATTCTTAGAAAAGCTCAATCTCCAAGACTGAACCAGGAAAAAATTGAAATTATGAACAAGCTAACTACATGCACTGAAATAAAAAATGTGATAAAAAAATTCTCAAAAAATTAAAGCTCAGGGCCTGATGGTTTCACAGATCAGTTCTCTCAAACATTTAAAGGAGAGCTAATAATATTCTTACAAAACTCTTTCAAAAAACTGCAGCCGAAGGAGCTCTTCCAAACTCACTTTACAAGGCCATCATCACCTTTATACCAAAACCAGACAAAGACAACACAAAAAAGAAAATTACAGGCCAATATCACTGATGAAAATATATGGAAAAATCCTCAACAAAACACTAGCAAACAGAATTAAAAATACATTAAAAAGATAGTACACCATGATATGGAGAAGGCAATGGCATCCCACTCCAGTACTCTTGCCTGGAAAATCCCTTGGATGGAGGAGCCTGGTGGGCTTCAGTCCATGGGATTGCTAAGAGTTGGACACAGCTGAGCAACTTCACTTTCAATTTTCACTTTCATGCATTGGAGAAGGAAATGGCAACCCACTCCAGTGTTCTTGCCTGGAGAATCCCAGGGACAGAGGAGCCTGGTAGGCTGCCATCTATGGGGTGGCATAGAGTCAGACATGACTGAAGCGACTTAACAGCAGCAGCAGCACAGTATGATAGCAACCATCAAGTTGGGTTTATTCCAGGGATGCAACCATTCTTCAGTATACACAAGTCCATCCATGTGATATACCATATTAACAAATTGCAAGATAAATTCATATGGTAATAAAAATAAATACAGAAAAATTCTGAAAATTTTCAACACCCATTTATGATAAATACTCTTCAAAAAATGAGCAAAGAGGGAAACTACCTCAACATAATAAAGGCCATATATGAGAAAACCAGAGTGGACATCATCCTCAATGGTGAAAACCTGAAAGCATACCCTCTCAGATCAGGAAACAACAAGGGTGCCTACTGTCACCACTATTAGTCACCATTGTTTGGAAGCCTTAGCTACAGCACAGGAGAAAAAGAAATAAAAGGAATCCATATTGGAAAAGAAGAAGGAAAACTCTCATTGTTTGCACACAGACAATACTACACATAGAAAACCCAAAAGACACTATCAGAAAATTACAAGAGGTGATCAGTGAATTTAGCAAAGTGACAGGATACAAAATGAATGCACAAAAATCACTTGAATCCCTATGTACTAACAATGAAACATCAGAAAGAGAAATTAAGGTATCAATCCTATTTACCATTACAACAAAAAGAATAAAATGCCTAGGAATAAACCTACTTAAGGAGAAATAAGAGCTGTATACAGAAAAGTATAAAACACTGAGGAAAGAAATCAATGACAACATAAACAGATGGAGTGTTACTCCATTATCTGGCGTCGGAAGAATCAACATTGTGAAAATGACTATGTTATCAAATATAATCTACAGATTCAATGCCATCTGTATCAAATTACCAATGGTTTTTTTTCACAGAACTAGAACAAAAAGTCTCACAATTCATAGGGAAACACAAAAGACCTGAATAGCCAAAGCAATCTTGAGAAAGAAAAATAAAGCTAGAAGAATCAACCTTCCTGACTGAACTGACTACAAAGCTATAGTCATCCAGACAGTATGGTACTGGCAGAAAAAAACAGAAATACAGACCAATGGAACAAGATAGAAAGCCCAGAAATAAACCCACACACCTATGGATAGCTTATGTTTGAAAAGGAGCAAGAATATACAATGGTGCAAAGAGAGTCTCTTCTATAAGTGCTGCTGAAAAAACTTGACAACTACATGGGAAAAAATGAAATTAGACTACTTCCTAACACCATACACAAAGATAAACTCAAAATGGATGGAAAACACAGGCAGAACACCTTATGTCATAAATCACAGCAAGATCCTCTATGACCCACCTCCTAAAGTAGTCTGAAAAAAAAAAAAAAAGATGATCAAGTGGGACATAATTAAACTTAAAAGCTTATCCACAGCAAAGGAAATTATTAATAAGGTGAATAGACAATGCTCAAAATGGAAAAAAATAACAGCAAATGAAACAACTGACAAAAGATTAATTTCCAAAAGATGCAAGCAGCTCATACAAATCAATACCAAAAAACAAACAACCCAATAAAAAAGTGGGAAAAAGACCTAAACAGACATTTGTCCAAAGACCTATGATGGCTAATAAACATATGAATAGATGTTCAACATCACTCACTATTAAAGAAATGCAAATCAAAACTATAATGAAATATCACTTCGCACCAGTCAGAATGGCCATGATCAAAAAGTCTACAAACAATAAATGCTGGAGAGGGTGTGGAGAAAATGGAACCTGCTTGCATTGTTGGTGGGAATGTAAACTGATACAGCCACTATAAAGAACAGTATGAAGAGTCCTTACAAAATGAGGAATAAAACCACTGTATGACCCACCAATCCCACTCCTAGGTATATACCCTGAAGAAACCAAGATGGAAAAAGACACATGTACCCCTATGTTCACTGCAGTTCCGTTTACAACAGCTAGGACATGGAAGCAACATAGATGTCCATTGACAGATGAATAGATAAGGAAGCTGTGCTACATATATGTAATGGAATATTACTCAGCCATACAAAGGAATGCACTTAAATCAGTCCTAAAGAAGAGGTAGATGAACATAGAGCCTAGTATACAGAGTGAAGTAAGTCTGAAAGAGAAAAACAAATATTATGTAGTAACACATATACATGGAATCTAGAGATATTGTACTGATAAACATATTTGCCCAGCAGCAATACAGACACAGACACTGAGAACAGACTTATGGACACAGCTGCCAGGGAGGAAGTAGAGGATGGGATGTATGGAGAGGGTTAGCATGCAAATTTACACTAGTAGTGAGTAGTGAAGTTGCTCAGTCGTGTCCGACTCTGCAACCCCATGGACTGTAGCCCACCAGGCTCCTTGGTCCATGGGATTTTCCAGGCATGAATACTGGAGTGGGTTGCCATTTCCTTCTCCAGGGGATCTTCCCAACCCAGGGATCGAACCCAGGTCTCCCATATTGTAGGCAGACGCTTTACCGTCTGAGCGACCAAAATAGACAGTCAAGGGGACTTTGCTGTATGGCTCAGGGAACTCAAACCAGAGCTCAGTAACAACCTAGAAGGGTGGGATGGGCAGGGAGCCGGGAAGGATGTTCATGTGGGAGGGGAGATGGGTAAATCGATGGCTGATTCTTGTTGATGTTTGGTAGAACCCAACATAATACTGTAAAGTAATTATCCTTCAATTAAAAATAAATAAATTGAAAATAAACAACCACCCACCCCAAAATTCCATATGCCAGGGGCCCAGGAGGAGGCTCGCTCATCCATGCATGAGGTAAAAAGCAGACAGAGCTCTTTCTTGACTGTGATGCCTACAGTGGCTCATGAACCATCTCAATTCCCTCTCAGCTGCACTCCAGCAGTCCTGGAAAACCTATCTTAAAAATTCATGCATGGAGCTAATCCTTCTGTGAAATTCCAGGTTTTCACAGGAGGACCTCTGTCTGCTTCATTCACACATCCTTCCACCCTGTGGCCAGATCCCTGTGGTTACAACTGACTCAGAGGAAGAGCAACCTTTAACAGACCACCAGTGAGTTTGTACAGAAATTTGGCTTAAATCTGTGACCAAGTACAGGAACACAAGATTAAGATGTAGTGCTACTTTGGGGGAAACAAACGACAGGCTGTCAGTACCATTTCTGGTGCACTAATATATCTAGACAAGAGATGAAGCACAGAAATTCTGACAAAACAGTGATGAGAAGTGTCAGCAGGTGCCACTATAGAAGATTTGAGATAGCTGCAGAGTCTCTAGCTGGGTTGAAGGAAGTTACCTCACACCCAAAGGAGACTGGTACTTTAATTAGAAAAACAGCACCACAAAACTTCAAGGAACATGAACCCAAACTATCATGACACAAACAAAGTATAAAAATCTTCAGTATTCACATCTGAAGATTGGAGATATGTGATTTATCCAAGGAAGAATTCAAAATAGCTGTTTTAAATAACTCAGTGTGCTACAGAAAATACAGGACATCTCATGATGTAGTCTGCATATAAGTTAAATAAGCATGGTGACAACATACAGCCTTGACATACTCCTTTTCCTACTTGGAACCAGTCTGTTGCTCCATGTTCAGTTCTAACTGTTGTTTCCTGAATTTACTAAGGAGGCTTCATTTGGATCTAGGAATATTTCTCAGCAGAAACCTAGTGGGCCAGGAGAAAGTGGGATGACATATTCCAAGTGTTGAAAGAGAAAATTGCCAAAAAAGAATATTTGAAAGTATCCTTCAGAAAAGAAAAGAATATAAAGACTTCACCTGACCAAAAAATACTGAGAAAATTGAACATAGCTAGACCTTCCTTGAGGAGGGCATGGCAACCCATTCCAGTATTCTTGCCTGGAGAAGCCCAATGACAGAGAACCTGGTGGGCTGCCGGCCATAGGGTCACAAAGAATCAGACACAGCTGAGGTAACTGAGCAGGCACACAGACCTTCCTTACTGAAACACTAAAAGGAATTATTCAAGCTAAAGTAAAATAATGCTAATTAATTCCATGAAAATATGTAGTACACTGGTAAATTTAAGTGCACATTCACACTCAGAACACTATAATACTTTGATATGGAATGTTAAACACTTAACTAAGTTAAAGTGCAAGAATATAAAAGTAACTATAGCTACAATTATCTTTTTAATAAAGTACACACTATAAAAAGAGGCAAATCATGACATCAAAAAGATAAAATGGAGAAGCGGAAAAGGAAGGAGATTTAATATATGGTTGTAGTGAAAGCAGAGAGTGAAAAAGTTGGCTTAAAGCTCAACATTCAGAAAATGAAGATCATGGCATCCGGTGCCATCACTTCCTGGCAAATAGATGGGGAAACAGTGGAAACAGTGTCAGACTTCATTTTGGGGGGCTCCAAAATCACTGTAATGGTGACTGCAGCCATGAAATTAAAAGACACTTACTCCTTGGAAGAAAAGTTATGATCAACCTAGATAGCATATTCAAAAGCAGAGACATTACTCTGCCGACTAAGGTCCGTCTAGTCAAGGCTATGGTTTTTCCAGTGGTCATGTATGGATGTGAGAGTTGGACCGTGAAGAAGGCTGAGCGCTGAAGAATTGATGCTCTTGAACTGTGGTGTTGGAGAAGACTCTTGAGAGTCCCTTGGACTGCAAGGAGATCCAACCAGTCCATTCTAAAGGAGATCAGCCCTGAGATTTCTTTGGAAGGAATGATGCTACAGCTGAAATTCCAGTACTTTGGCCACCTCATGTGAAGAGTTGACTCATTGGAAAAGACTCTGATGCTGTGAGGGATTGGGGGCATGCGGAGAAGGGGATGACAGAGGATGAGATGCCTGGATGGCATCACTGACTCTATGGAGGTGAATCTGAGTGAACTCCAGGAGTTGGTGATGGACAGGGAGGCCTGGCGTGCTGTGATTCATGGGGTCGCAAAGAGTCAGACACGACTGAGTGACTGAACTGAACTGAATTGTGTTCATATATTATCAGCATAAAACACACTGCTCTCTCTTAAAGATGCTTTATGTAAATCTCATGGTAAACAAAGTAGGAATCCATACTAGATTCACACTGGTAAAGAGAAATTTATTAAATGCATACTACTATAAAGTTATAGTAGTATAGTTACACTGCTATAACTAAAATCATGAATTCACAAAGGCAAGCAGTCTGAGGAAAAGAATTCAGTTCAGTTCAGTTCAGTTCAGTCACTCAGTCGTGTCCGACTCTTTGCGACCCCATGAATCACAGCACGACAGCCCTCCTGTCCATCACCAACTCCCGGAGTTCACTCAGACTCACGTCCATAGAGTCAGTGGTGCCATCCAGCCATCTCATCCTCTGCAGTCCCCTTCTCCTCCTGCCCCCAATCCCTCCCAGCATGAGTCTTTTCCAATGAGTCAACTCTTCACATGAGGAAAGGAATTAGGGAACTTAAAATATCCTGTTACAAAAAATAGTATTAATACATCCTTGTCTATCAATAATTACACTAAATATAAAGGAACGCATGAGTGCATGCTAAGTAGCTACTATTGTGTCTGACTCTTTTGAGACTCAATAGACTGTAGCCGTCCAGGGTCCTGTGTCCATGGGATTTCTCAGGCAAGGATACTGGAGTGGGTTGCCATTTCCTTCTCCACTGTTTTCTTCTATCTCAATGAAATTCTTCAGCAATTACTTTGAATTGCTAATCAGACAAATCGTCCATATCCATTTTTGGGGTTCAGTAACTGAAAAACTATTGTGTTTCTCTGTTGACATTTTAGTCCTTTGATGTCTATGTCCCTTGAAGTCTCAGGTTGCTGTGTTTGCCTTTAAAGAAACAGTCACTCCCTCCAGTCTTTACAGACTGACCTGGGGAGGGAAGTACACTGTCACACTGATAGGGATTTTGAGACTTTTTCAGACCTTTTTTAAGGACACACCTGTCCCATGTACTCAGTTCCTCCTAGGAGAGAATTCTGAAGCCCATATGCTTCTACCAATGTAGCAAAGACAGTCTCTGTGCTGACAGTTTTCTGGCTGCTTCCCTGGGGCAATGCCAAATGCTCACATTTGTGTGCTTTCTCACAGACCCACGGGGACAGGTTGGCTTCTAGATGTCCCACAGGCCATCTGCAAAGGTCTAGATGTCACTGTGGGGACCTACACAGGGAGCTGGCCCTAGGGAGGGGGATGTGGCTGAGATGAGGGGCCCAGGGGTGAGCAGGACCACAAGCACAGTGTCTGCAATGGTTTGGGGCTCCCTGGTGGGGTCTCCACATGGTCAGTAGGACTCATGTCCCTTGAAGAATTCTAGCCCTGGATGCTGTGCTCCTAGCCTCTCCCCACCCCCCAGCCATACAGGTGACCCCAGTGTCCTAGATAAGGGGAGAAAGAAGAGGGCTGGAAGATAAGGACGTGGTACTTGCTCACGTGCTCTTATTTTCCCCACAGGTAAAATCCTGTGCTGAGGTACCTGTCTTTGCACTAAGCAGTGCCACCTCAGGGGCTAAATGAGGCTACTGCTCTAACCCTCAGTGATGCGTCCAGTCTTCAATCTTTGTGCTCTAGCAGCATGCTCTCATGTCTCTGCTAGACTCGTGGACCCCCACAAAGATCCTCTTATCCACGAATGATGGTCAAAGTCTGCGTTTATATCAGGAGAGACAGTGAGACTCCTGCCATCTTTCTGACCTCACTCTGTTATTACAGCTTTCTTCTTTGTGGATCTTTTCCTATTTTCTTGACTAATGTCTATCAATACATGTAGTTTGTTATATACTTATCAAGAAGTCTATAGGTACACTCATAGACACTTGTAAACAAAAAAATTAAATTGGTCTTTGGAAAACAAAAATTTGATATAAACTTTTTGAGTGGATAATACAGCTGAGTCTTAGAAAATGGGATCTCAGCCCAGTTTACTCACTGACACAGATGCATCTGGGAGGAGGAGACCAGCCACTCTCTGTGCAGGTCATTGTTTTCTGATTGTTTTGAAGACTGTAGCCATGATAGCAGCAAACCCTTACTGTTTCACCCTGTACAACTTTTTTTCACTACTTGAGTTATATCCATTTTCCAAATTATTGAAAATACTTTCTCCTAAGGATCATAAAATAATATGATAGAAAAAAACATAAATTTGTTAAAATAGAACCTTAAAGATTAACCTTCTAGAATTTAAATGTGAATGCACTAGTATTCAAATATAATACATAACAATAAAAATGAAAGCTACTACCAGAATTTTTACAAATGAAAATCAACATTCCATATTATTTTTCTTTAGTTTATGATTAAAGTATGTATAAATGATGCAGATATTCTTATAAAGTCTGTATCTCACAGGATTTACATGAAAAGCCTCTAGTAAAGGGAAGATCTGTTGGCACGGTTTTTTTTTTCATAGAACTCACCCCTTGGCCTTGCTGTTCTTACACAACACTTAACTCAGTTGTATACTTTTGTCTCTTCACTCTTTCAAAGATTTATGCCTATAAATTTAAATAGGTTTACTTTCTGAGGCATGGTTCTTCTGGAGACCATCCTTCTGCTGTGCAAGTCAGGTAATCTGAGGAATATTGTGAAGGAGGCACAAAATACTGATCACAGTTATAGAGAAACTGTTGATTTACATGTGCTGGAAAGTATCCACTGTATGAATGATATAGCCATCCATGTTTTATTACTGGATAATTACAATGTTTCCCTTGGAATAAAAAAAGAAATAATGCTTTACCTCATTATATAATCAAATTTGAAATTAACATTACCTCTATGAATTACATTCTCGTTCAGTTAATTACACTCACTACATTATGGTTGCTAGGAAAAGAAAAGTTATAGAAAACTCAGATGATTGAAGTATGTAAAGAGGTCCTTGATATTGAAGGTCAAATTATGTCTTGTGAGTCATATCATATAAAATTTGTATGTGGATTCTCTTGGTAGAAAACTATACAGACTTATTAAATGAATTCTCCTTACATGGAAAAGTGCTAACTATGGTTGACTAAATTAGCATCTTAGTCAAGAGATGAAAGTACAGATTTTATCTTGTGGCTCATCTGACTTCTTTTTCTTTCTTTTCCATTCTTATCAGAAACCAACATCCTGACACTTCTTCTCAGACCAAGTCAATGTAGAAAGAAAACAGTGTTTTGGGGTTTTTTCCAATTAACATTCACTTCTTTAATTTTCTGTTTATTGGAAACATGTGATATATATATCAGTTCAGTTCAGTTCAGTTCAGTTGCTCAGTCATGTCCGACTCTTTGCAACCCCATTAATTGCAGCACACCAGGCCTCCATGTCCATCACCAACTCCCAGAGTTCACTCAAACTCACATCCATCGAGTCTCTCTATATATATCGAGTCGGTGATGCCATCCAGCCGTCTGTCGTCCCCTTTTCCTCCTGCCCCCAATCCCTCCCAGCATCAGAGTCTTCTCCAATGAGTCAACTCTTCGCATGAGGCGGCCAAAGTACTGGAGTTTCAGCTTTAGCATCATTCCTTCCAAAGAACACTCCAAACGGATCTCCTTTAGAGTGGACTGGTTGGATCTCCTTGCAGTCCAAGGGACTCTCAAGAGTCTTCTCCAACACCACAGTTCAAAAGCATCAATTCTTCAGTGCTCAGCTTTCTTCACAGTCCAACTCTCACATCCATACATGACTACTGGACAAACACTTAAACCACAATAATTTTCATAGATCTAATCACACAGGGAAGTAACATTATTGTTTAATCTACTTTTTGTAGATTAGAATAATTTCTCTTAATCCTTGAATTTTACAAATTTCATCATGTATGTCAAAATATGTGTATTTAACAATAATACCATGTTGGGCAAGCTTGAGTGTTTGTATTTGCAGGAGCCAAGTGAAATGAACTCAACTAACTTTGTTATTACATTGAAGAGAGACTTCAGTCCTGATTATCTGAGTTCAGATCTAGTACAGGTATTCACCTTATTTTGATGCTTCATAGAACATGAATACAGTAAAATAATCCACTGAGACTCACTTCCAAAAGGTACACAAAGAGGGCATAATTAAAAGTAAACATCATTGCTATCACTGCCCTGAGCTATTTCCCTCCTCCCTTTTATTTGGTCACATGTGAATCTGTCTTTGTCTCTCTAACCAGATCATTTACTGAAGCACATACATAGTCCACTATGGTCAGAGTGGCACTGACTCTGTCAGGACTCAGAACAACTTCATTCTCCTCTTACACTTCTACTAATACAAGTTCTGGTCTCACGAGCAGGCTTGGCTGTCCATCATAGTGTTGGCTCAGATTGATCTCAAAATTGAGATCAATTATTCACTAAGTTGTAAAAGTGTTTCTATTCTTTCTGTATTTGTGCTGCTTATTCCTATGATCCAGGCCCAGGATCTTATAATTATCACAGCCAAATATCACATTACTGAGTCCAACCTCACAAATGGGCATCTTTCTGAGTTATGAACCTGTCTTAATGCGGGTTCACTTTCAGTAGCTCAGTATCATTCCAGGCACATCTTCTTTGCTCCATTAAACTGGTTGATGATACAAAACAGCAATGGAGCAGGCCTGAGAACAAAATCCTGCATCTGATAATCAGCTTATTTAATGAAATTATGAATATCTGATGAACTATTTAATTGGCCAATTTTCTCATCTTGTCTACAAGAACTTTACAAGGTCCCTTGTGGGATAACTTTTCTGTGATATAAATATATTTGGGTTGATCTGCCATTTTCATAGGGCTTCCCCTATGGCTCAGTGGGTAAAGAATCTACCTGTAATGCAGAAGACAAAGGAGCTGTAGCTTTGATCCCTGGGTCAATCATATTCCCTTGCAGAAGGAAGTGGCAACCCACTCCAGTAATCTCGCCTGGAGAATTCCATGGACAGAGGAGTCTGGAGGGCTATATAGTCCAAAGGGTCGCAAAGAGTTGGACATGATTGAGGGACTAAGCACACAGCACCATTTTCATAAATCCATCTTAAACAAGTTTAAATATCTTTAGTATAATTCTTATGTAGATTGAAATCTGTTTAATACTGCAAACACCATCATTTAAAAAAATTTTTAAAAAGAAATTATGCTTTCTGTGGAGGCTTCCTCCTCCCTGTCTGGGGTCAATGGCCCTGAGGAAAGCTACCTGTCTCTCAAGCAAGCTGCAGAGATTCTCCAGTGGTCAGGAGAGTGAGCCAACTTGGAAGCAAAGATTCCAGCCCAGCTGAGCGTCCAGGTGACAGCAGCCCATGTCATTACCCAGTTGCCCCCCAAATAGAGTGACGCATAACTAGCCAATGAAACCTTTTCCTTATTCCTGACTCACAGGAGCTCTAAGAATATGGAGGTGTATTGTCTTAAGCCAATATGTTCTCTAGAAAATTGTTAATTAGGACTGTGTATCTAATACAATGGGCATCCCAGTTGGTGCTAGTGGTAAAGAACAAACCCGCCTGCCAATGCAGGAGACATAGTACAGGCAGATTCGATCCTTGGGTTTGGATGATCACCTGGAGGTGGACATGGCAACCCACTCCAGTATTCTTGCCTAGAAAATCCCATGGACAGAGAAGCCTGATGGGCTAGAGTCGATGGGGAGGCAAAGAATCAGACATGACTGATACGACTTAGCATGCAGGCATCTACAACAATAGGTGTTAGGTGACATGAGTTTTACTTAATGGCTTGAATCTGATATTACAATTATTTTACATGCTAAAAATTTCATAAGTGCACCCATAAATTATGAAAAAAAAACTTTGCTTAAATATTTGAACATTTAGCTTTAAGACCACTTTTGGAAAGAGTTCAGCTGTTAATGACAAGACAAGTGTTGCACTGGAATATCTGGTGAAGATTTGTCAAAGTTTCACATTTCTCCTTCATATTGTGTAGTCTTTCTCCTCTTGTTTGGAAATATGTCTGTAGTCTTATTCTAGTTGATTAATAAATCATCACTCATATACCTGAGAATCAGGAGAAACAATTCATGTCTGCATGCTCCTCAGCAAGAATAATGGTGATGCAGCCTTTCTTATAAGTGATCTGGGGCCTGAGCTGCTCTTAACTGTAACACTAAGGACTGGACAAGGAGCTTTATTGTGTTGTAAATGTTGTTCATGGAGAAAATTGCCTAATGGACTAAAATAACATGCAACAAATTATGAGATGAATAATGCAGAGTGATGCATATTCTATTCACACCTTGAATTTCATGAGGTATCATAAAATTCATTAGAGTTTTCATTTACAAAAACTTGAAGACAGATAGATTATTAAAGAAAATGAAAGACAAAAACATCATAATGAAGAACATATAAGTTTTATAGTTTGGAATAAAATCTTTGCTTTTGATATGATTTAATTACTTATATTAATACAATTATATAATTTAATTTTTGTTTTCTTTAATTTTTATTGGAGTTGCCTTAAAATGTTGGGTTAGCTTCTTTTGTACATCAAAATGAATCAGTTATATGAAAATATATATTTATCTCCCTTTTTTTTGGATTTCCTTTCAATTTATGTCACCAGAGAGCATTGAGTGGAGCTGCCTATGATACACAGTAAGTTCTCATTAGTTATCTATTTTATTCACAACAGCCAGGACATGGAATCAACCTAAATGTCCATCAACAGAAGAATAGATGCAGAAAAAGTGGTACATATACACAATGAAATATTACTCAGCCATAAAATGCGATGAAATTGTGCAATTTGCACAGATGTGGATAGACCTCGAGACTTTCATACAGAGTGAAGAAAGTCAGAAAGAGAAAAATAAATATTGTATAATATTGCTTATATATGGAAGCTAGAAAAATGCTACAGACGAACTTATTTGCAAAGCAAACATAGAGATACAGGCATAGAGAATGGATGTATAGATAGAAGGGGGCCCAAGAGTAGAGGGATGAATTGAGAGATTGAGCCTGACATGTAATAGATAACTAACGAAAAGAACTTATAAGTTTAAAAATAAAAGTGACAAGTTTTTTTAAGGTTGTCAACGTTTACTTTTCTCTCTGAAAAGAATTCTAAATGTATTGGCACTACACTTGAAATTAAGACTGTATTCCACATTTTGTAAAAAGAAAATATATCCGGTACCTAAGCTAGTTTTTTTAAAATTAACAGTGATGTTAATGACCTTTAATAGACTTATTAAACTATAATCACAATAAGGTCAACTGAACATATTTAAAATGAGATTTGAACCTGGAAAAATATATTTGAACCTGTAAAATTGTAAAAATAACCATTTTTCTACAAAGTTTCCTCATATTACAAGTAAGACTCTCCTAAACATTCTGGAATTATGATCTACTTTTCTGTGACACATTTTCTATTCACATTTTCATGAGCATATTCACATGACCCCATAATCTACATAGAGTACATTTTTGCACTATGGAACTCAGATGACATAGAAAAGTATTCATTTTGTTTTCCCCTTTTAGGTGAATGTCTGATCATTTTTCCATTAAGGTATTCTTATGGTTACCTCACAGTGCAGACTATTTTAACCAGTTTATTCAATCAAAAATACACAAAGGAAAGTAGATAGTTATATTTAGGAGGAAGGCTGAGTGTTCATATCTGTTTCAACTTACCCTGTCCATGAGCAGTGTAAAACCACAAGGTGAGAAGAACATTGATTAAAAACAACATGTTAGATTTTCCCAATGGTACATTCACACAAATACTCCAGTTGCACTGTTTAGGGTTCAAAAATCTGCTTCATTTGCAGTTACCTGAGCGACTTCACTTTCACTTTTCACTTTCACGCATTGGAGAAGGAAATGGCAACCCACTCCAGTGTTCTTGCCTTGAGAATCCCAGGGACAGGGGAGCCTGGTGGGCTGCCCTCCCTTGGGTCGCACAGAGTTGGGCACGACTGAAGCGACTTAGCAGCAGCAGCAGCAGTAGTTACAAAGGCATACGTGTGTGTTAAAACAGTTATCAATCAGATTAAGATTAACTTTAGGTGTTTAGTTATTTATATGTTTAACTTTGCTTAAAAAATTACCATTTTCAGAATAAAATGTAAAGTTAAAAGTTACAATCCAATCCAGAGGACACACCTTAGGTCTCAAATCAAAAGGACTTGAGAGAGCCTTGAGTCTTTATCACCAAACACAAGAATTTGGGGCTATTGGTAATACTAGTTTCTACTGAATAATATGAAATCCTATATGAAAATTAGACAAATTTGTGAATGGGGTGCTATTTTCACTTTCAACATTTTAATGTTTCTTTTTTTATGTATACCGTCTATAAAAATAGTTGTGGACATTTCCATAAGCTAAAATTTCCATACAACTTATGTTTTCATAAAGAAAACTATAGCTTGTTTAAATGTTTATCAATAAAAGAATGTTGAAAAGAAAAAGAAAAAGTTACCTGTGACAGATTCATGTTGATGTATGGCAAAATCAATACAATACTGTAAAGTAATTATCCTCCAATTAAAATAAATAAATTTATATTTTTTAAAAAAGTTATTGTTTTTCTTCAAAAGTTCATTTCTCATTGAACACAAACCTCCACTCCAAAAAGAAATAGTGTAGTTATGGAACATGGAGAGACTTCAGAAGGCATGAAGGAACATTTGGGATGATGAAAATATTCTACATCTTGATTATAGAGTAATTGTATAGATGTATTGGGAAGGAAATGGAAACCTACTCCAGTAGTCTTGCCTGGGAAATACCATGGACAGAGAAGCTTGGCAGGCTACCCTCCATGGGATCACAAGAGTTGGACACAGCCTGTCACGACATAACTATATATATTTTATGAGACTCATCATGTTGCATATTTAGAATAGACAGGTTAAACATGTCTACTCTGTAAAGGTAATGGGAAGTTCCTCAGAGCTCTAGGTGGGGGAAAATAGGACTTTAGAATTCTCCAAAGAAACTAAAAGACCAAGGCAATAATAGAAGAGCATTTTCATAAAAGTTAAGAAAAGAAAATGAAAACCAAGAGTTTTATATCCATACAACCAGGCAGCCAAGTATTACACTACAAAAAATATTTTTAATTATGCAAGAACCCATAGAACGCTATTGATCTACAGATGCACACATTCCGTGGCTTTAGCTACATGCTTAGTCACCCAGTCGTGTCTGACTTTTGCTATCCTTTGGATTTTAGCCCGCCAGTCTCCTCTGTCCACGAGATTTTCTAGGCAAGAATAAGGGTGAGGATTTCCATTTCCTCCTCCACAGAATCTTCACAAACCAGCAATCAGACTAGTATTTCCTATGTCTCCTGCACTGCAGGCAGATTCTTTAAACGTTGAGCCATCAAGAAACTGCCTCCATGCATGTAAGGAGCACCTTAAATATGGAATCTACATTATTCCATCTGAATGAAGAGTTCGAAAAAATAGAAAGAAGAGATAAGAAAGCATCCTTAAGTGAACACTGCAAAGAAATAGAGGAAACAATAGAATGATAAAGACTAAAGATCTTTTCAAGAAAATTAGAGATACAAAAGGAACATTTCATGCAAATATGGGCACTGAAGGATAGAAAGAGTTGGACCTAATAGAAGCAGAAGATATTAAGAAGAGGTGGCAGGAATACATAGAAAATCTGTACAAAAATACAAAAAACCTCGAATAGCCAGAGCAATCTTGAGAAAGAAGAATGGAACTGGAGGAATCAACCTGCCTGACTTCAGGCTCTACTACAAAGCCACAGTCATCAAGACAGTATGGTACTGGCACAAAGACAGAAATATAAATTGATGGAACAACATAGAAAGCCCAGAGATAAATCCACACACCTGTAGACACCTTATCTTCAACAAAGGAGGCAAGAATATACAATGGATTAAAGGCAATCTCTTTAACAAGTGGTGCTGGACAAAGTGATCAACCACTTGTAAAAGAATAAAACTAGAACACTTTATAACACCATACACAAAAATAAAGTCAAAATAGATTAAAGATCTAAATGTAAGACCAGAAACTATAAAACTCCTACAGGAGAATATAGGCAAAACACTCTCCGACATACATCACAGCAGGATCCTCTATGACCCACCTCCCAGAATACTGGAAATAAAAGCAAAAATAAACAAATGGGATCTAATTAAAATTAAAAGCTTCTGCACAACAAAGGAAACTATAAGCAAGGTGAAAAGACAGCTTTCAGAATGGGAGGAAATAATAGCAAATGAAGCAACTGACAAACAACTAATCTCAAAAATATACAAGCAACTTATGCAGCTCAACTCCAGAAAAATAAACGATCCAATCAAAAAATGGGCCAAAGAACTAAATAGACATGTCTCCAAAGAAGACATATGGATGGCTAACAAACACATGAAAAGATGCTCAACATCACTCATTATCAGAGAAATGCAAATCAAAACCACAATGAGGTGCCATTTCACACCAGTCAGAACGGCTGTGATCCAAAAGTCTACAAGCAATAAATGCTGGAGAGGGTGTGGAGAAAAGGGAACCCTCTTACACTGTTGGTAGGGATGCAAACTAGTACAGCCACTATGGAGAACAGTGTGGAGATTCCTTAAAAAACTGGAAATAGAACTGCCTTATGACCCAGCAATCCCACTGCTGCGCATACACACCGAGGAAACCAGAATTGAAAGAGACACGTGTACCCCAGTGTTCATCGCAGCACTGTTTATAATAGCCAGGACATGGAAGCAACCTAGATGTCCATCAGCAGATGAATGGATAAGAGAGCTGTGGTACATATACACAATGGAGTATTACTCAGCCATTAAAAAGAATACATTTGAATCCATTCTAATGAGGTGGATAAAACTGAAGCTGATTATACAGAGTGAAGTAAGCCAGAAAGGAAAGCACTAATACAGTATACTAACACATATATATGGAATTTAGAAAGATGGTAACGATAACCCTGTATGCGAGACAGCAAAAGAGACACAGATGTATAAAACAGTGTTTAGACTCTGTGGGAGAGGGGGAGGGTGGGATGATTTGGGAGAATGGCATTGAAACATGTATAATATCATGTAAGAAACGAATTGCCAGTCTAAATTCGATGCAGGATACAAGATGCTTGGGGCTGGTGCAGTGGGATGACCCAGAGAGATGGTATAGGGAGGGAGGTGGGAGGGGGGTTCAGGATTGGGAACACGTGTACACTCGTGGTGGATTCATGTTGATGTATGGCAAAACCAATACAGTATTGTAAAGAAAAATAAAGTAAAAAAAAAAAAAAAACTAAAAAAAAAAAAAGGTCTTAATGAACCAGATAACCATGATGGTGTGATCGCTCACCTAGAGCCAGAAATCCTGGAGTGTGAAGTCAAGTGGGCCTGAGGAAGCATTACTGCAAACAAAGCTAGTGGAGTTTATGGAGTTCCAGCTGTGCCATTTCAAATCCTAAAAGATAATGCCAATAAAGCACTGCACTCAATATGCCAGCTAATTTGGAAAACTCAGCAGAGGCCCCAGGACTGGAAAAGGTCAGTTTTCTTTCTAACCTCAAAGAAGGACAATGCCATAGAATATTCAAACTATCACATAACTATGTTCATTTCACATATTGTCAGTATAATGCTCAAAAGCTTTCAAGCTAAGGTTCAACAGTATGTGAACCGAACTGAGACTTCCAGATCTATAAGCTGGATTTAGAAAAGGCAGAAGAACCAGAGATCAAATTGCCAGCATCTGTTGGATCATAGATAAAGCAAGGGAATTCCAGAAAAACATACACTTCTGCTTCATTGACTACACTAAAGCCTTTGACTTTGTGGATCACAACAAACTGTGGAAAATTCAGGAGACAGGCATTCCAGACCACCTTGGAAACCTGTATGCAGGTCAAGAAGCAATATTTAGAATGAGACATGGAACAATGAGCCAGTTCCAAATTGAGATATGAGTACATCAAGGCTGCATATTGTCACCATGTTATTTAACTTTATG
Organism: Budorcas taxicolor; assembly: GCF_023091745.1. Lineage (NCBI taxonomy): Eukaryota > Metazoa > Chordata > Mammalia > Artiodactyla > Bovidae > Budorcas > Budorcas taxicolor. The sequence continues at coordinate 7,421,524 of NC_068925.1, forward strand.
TGGAGTACATCATGCGAAATGCTGGGATGGATGACTCACAAACTGAAATCAAGATTGCCAGATAAATATTAACAACCTCAGATGTGCCAATGACACCAGCTCTTTGCAGAGAGCCAAGATGAACTGAAGAATCTCTTGATGAAGGTGAAAGAATAGAGTGAAAAGGCTGGCTTAAACCTCAGCATGAAAAAGCTAAGATTCTGGCATCCAGTCCCATCACTTCATGAGAAATAGATGGGGAAACAATGGAAATAGAGACAGATTTCATTTTTGAGGACTCAAAAATCACTGACAAGAGTTACTGCAGCCTCAAAATTAAAAAGAAAAAAAAAAAACCTGCTCCTTGGAAGAAAAACTATGACAAATGTAGATAGAATTTTAAAAAGCATCACTTTGTCAAAAAAGGCCTATATATTCAAGCTATGGTTTTTCCAGTAATCATGTAAGGATGTGAGAGGTGGATCATAAAGGAGGCTGTGCACAAAAGAATTGATGCTTTCAAACAGTGGTGTTCTCCTGAGAGTCTCTTGAAGGGCGATGAAATGAAACCAGTCAATCCTAAAGGAAATCTACCCTGTATATCTATTGGAAAGACTGATGCTGAAGCTGAAGCTCCAATACTTGGGCCACCTGATGTGAAGAGCTAACTCACTGGAAAAGACCTTGATGTTGAGAAAGATTGAGGAAAGGAGGAGAAGGGGTTGACAGAGGATGAGATGGTTGGATGGCATCATTGACCCAATGGGTATGAGTTTGAGCAAATTCCTAGAGATAGTGATAGACAAGAAAGCCTGGTGAGGTGCTGTCCAAGGGGTTGTAAATAGTGGGACACAAATGACTGAACAATAAAACGAAGCTTAATCCACCAGATGGCACTGTTCAGTTTCTAAAGAAGGGTTTTTTTTGTTTTTTTGTTTTTTTTTTTAAATTATTTTATGGGTAAGGTAAGAAGGAGCCTTGAAGATTCTGAGACTCTTTTTGCTTTAATATACATTTCAAAAGGTGATGTGGGAAATGGGCAATATCATGATATTAAATATTTTGTATATTTTTTTCCACAGCTGAGACTGAAATAAGAACTGGGGCATGGATAGACTTATATTTGTATGAATTAAATATTCTGCAAAGTAGAAAGAATGTAACCAAATCATGGCAGGAGTAGGAAGAGATGGATGGAATAAAAACACTGACCACTGAGAAGTAGGTGAGTGTTCAAACATCCCACTTACAACTGGCAGTAAGATGTCAAATGGTGGAGTATAATGAAAACAGGAATGGTGTTCTATGAAATGTACTATACGTGTTTAGACATATAGAAAAGGCACAAAACTTTCGCAGATAACAAAGAAAATGTAAAAGCACAAAAGGAAAGAGGAGTGTATATATTTCAACATAAGATGCTATAGCAGTTTCCACCAAACATGAGTCATATGTATAAGCATGTACAGTGTGATATTGTCTATTAAAGAAAGGGTCCTTCAACTGACTTAACCTTATTCTGTCCATATACAAGGAGCATGCCTAATCAGAGTGACCTAGGAAACTAAACCTGACTTATGCACAGCAATTGGCCAGGCTTGGAGGAGAAAGAGACAGGGAGAGATGTGGAGAGTGAGACAGAGTATTATGAGGGAAGATAGAATTGAGATTTAACAAGAACTTTTTGGGCTCCAAAATCACTGCAGATAGTGATTGCAGCCATGAAATTAAAAGACGCTTACTCCTTGGAAGGAAATTTATGACCACCCTAGATAGCCTATAGAAAAGCAGAGACATTACTTTGCCAACAAAGGTCCATCAAGTCAGGCTATGGTTTTTCCAGTGGTCATGTATGGACGTGAGAGTTGGACTGTGAAGAAAGCTGAGTGCCGAAAAATTGATGCTTTTGAACTGTGGTGTTGGAGAAGACTCCTGAAAGTCCCTTGGACTGCAAGGGGATTCAACCAGTCCATTCTAAAGGAGATCAGTCCTGGGTGTTCATTGGAAGGACTGATGCTGAAGCTGAAACTCCAGTACTTTGGCCACCTCATGCAAAGTGTTGACTCATTGGAAAAGACCCTGATTTTGGGAGGGGTTGGGGGCAGAAGGAGAAGGAGATGACAGAGGATGAGATGGCTGGATGGCATCACTGACTCGATGGACGTGAGTCTGAGTGAACTTCAGGAGTTGGTGATGGGCAGGGAGGCCTGGCGTGCTGTGATGCATGGGGTCGCAAAGAGTGGGATACGACTGAGTGACTGAACTGAAATGAATGGAACAAACAACTCAGCAGGTAAAGAATCCGCCTGCAATGCAGGAGACACAGGAGATGCAGGTTGGATCCCTGGCTCGGGAAGATCCCCTGGAGGAGGGCATGCCAATCCACTGCAGTACTCTTGCCTGAAGAATTCCATGGACAGAGGAGCCTGGTGGGCTACTGTCCATGAGGTTGCAAGGAGTCTGAGAGAACTGAGAGAATAAGCTCACGACCAAGCACACAGAGGAACAAAGGACACTGCACAATGCAATAAGTCCAAATCATAATAAAGACTTACCAGGTTGGGAAAGTTGTGATAGATCCAGAAACACAAGGTTCTACTGCTCCTGGATGTACCTTCAGCTTCCAACCACCCCTCTGTTGTTGGAGATATGGTTTTGCAGTTAGTTCTGGGTCTAGAGAAGAAGAGGAACAAGCTAGCAGGAATCTAACAGGATTTTCCCTCTGGATCACCAGATCTCCACATGGAGATCTCTCACCAGATCTCTGTCTCTAACTACTGTGGGCAACTGCCTCACTGGTAGAGCTGGAGAAATCTTCTGGTTTCTGATTTCCCACTCCAATCTATGGGCAAAACTCAGGGAAAACCTGAAAATCAAAAGAATCTGAAACATAGTTTATAAGCGCTAACCTCTAAGAGGGCACAGCAGTGTGTAGAAGGTGGATATGGTGCTTGGGAACACCAGTAAATAATCAGTGTAGTTCACCATTGTCCACCACAGTAACAACAACGATGCTTCTACATAACAATATTAAATCCTAAAATGAAGATTCCTTTGTTCTCTTTCTATAGGCTGAAGTTAAAACTTCCAAGAGTCAAATTATTTCTATTTGGTGACATTATTATCTTTTTAATTTAGTCACAACTCCAATAGGTGTCTTGTATTTTGAAAAAGGGAATGATTTTTCTTTAAAACCATAAAGTCAAAGAGGCAAATGTAGTTAAAAATTTACAAGTATATTTATAAGAGTCAAACTAGAAAGCACAATGAAACAATCCTCAAAGCAGACTCAAAAGTAGACTCTTGAAATTATAAATTTGTTTTTATACACCTGATAATATATCTGCCTTGTCTTCAGCTGGCAATGAAAAAGTCCATGTCCCTTACCTTGTGGGGTTAACTTAACCTTCATTTCCAAGTGGTCAGAATCTAGAGGGATCTCACAGTTAATCAGTTCCTGCTGTCTTCTATTAACCTTAATAGGAACATGGAAAAGTGCAAAGGAGAAGCCTCAGAGAATATCCTCATCCAAATAAAGCTTCCTGCCCACGTCACGTAGCAATAGACAACGACCACTTGGTGGCTGAGTTCAATGTCCCCAGCCTGTGTTCATATCAATCTCTGTGCCTGACAGTTCAATGACATAAAAGGCTTAAGATAACAGATAGTTACTTTTCACTTCCAGGAAAGGGAAGTATCCATTTTTCTGGTGAAAAGATCTTATACTATGAACTAAACCTTGCACTTTGGCAGAATAAGAATTTGTAAGCCTGGAAAAAGAATGTTATTAGTGATTGTACATCTTAACAAATGCAAACAAAATTATAATCAACACAACCTATTACTAATACTTGGTAAAAAAAAAAAAAGAAAAAAAAGAAAGAAAGAAATACAAGAAATCAAGTTCTTTCAAAGACAAATAGAAATTTTCTTTGTTCAATTAATTTATAGCCATTGATACGATACAGTGCCAATATGTACCATCCCAACAAATCTGCAACAATGTTAGGGTTTGTGATGTTGTGATTTTCAATAAAAAAAGATATAGTTGGTCTTTGTCCCCGTTTTGGGCACAGAACTCCAGAAACTCTTGGAATTTCCTATATGTCTTTTGTTATGTTAATACAGTAACTTTGGCAAACTTGTAATGATGGAGGCTAGTTGTTCAGGGAAACAACCACATGACTAGATGGTTGAAACAACGATCCTACCCTCCTGATGTCCAGCAAAGGGCAAGGGACTGGAGGTTTCATCAGTTAGCAATGGTGAATAAATAAATAACTTATGCCCATGTAGTGATGCATTGTTTTTGCTTTGGCTCCATCCCTTCATTCTTTCTGTAGTTATTTCTCCTCTGATCTCCAGTAGCATATTGGGCACCTAATGACCTGGTGAGTTCCTCTTTTGGTACCTAACATATTGTCTTTTCATACTGTTCATGGGGTTCCCAAGGCAAGAATACTGAAGTGGCTTGCCATTCCCTTCTCCAGTGGACGACGTTCTGTCAGTTGTGGATGTGACTGGTGATAGAAGCAAGATCTGATGCTGTAAAGAGCAATATTGCATAGGAACCTGGAATGTCAGGTCCATGAATGAAGGCAAATTGGAATTGGTCAAACAAGCGATGGTGAGGGTGAACGTTGACATTCTAGGAATCAGCGAACTAAAATGGACTGGAATGGGTGAATTTAACTCAGATGACCATTATATCTACTACTGCAGGCAGGAATCCCTTAGAAGACATGGAGTAGCCATAATGGTCAACCAAAGAGTCCAAAATGCAGTACTTGGATGCAATCTCAAAAATGACAGAATGATCTCTGTTCATCTCCAAGGCAAACCATTCAGTATCACAGTTATCCAAGTCTATGCCCCAACCAGTAATGCTGAAGAAGCTGAAGTTGAATGGTTGTATGAAGATCTACAAGACCTTTGAGAACTAATAACCAAAAAAGATGTCCTTTTCATTATAGGGGACTGGAATGCAAAAGTAGGAAGTCAAGAAACACCTGGAGTAACAGGCAAATTTGGCCTTGGAATGCGGAATGAAGCAGGGCAAAGACTAATAGAGTTTTGCCAAGAATATGCACTGGCCGTAGCAAACACCCTCTTCCAAAACCACAAGAGAAGACTCTACACATAGACATCACCAGATGGTCAACACCGAAATCGGATTGATTATATTCTATGCAGCCAAAGATGGAGAAGCTCTATACAGTCAACAAAAACAAGACCAGAAGCTGACTGTGGCTCAGATCATGAACTCCTTATTACCAAAGTCAGACTCAAATTGAAGAAAGTAGGGAAAACCGCTAGACCATTCAGATATGACCTAAATCAAATCCCTTATGATTATACAGTGGAAGTGAGAAATAGATTTAAGGGCCTAGATCTGATAGATAGAGTGCCTGATGAACTATGGAATGAAGTTCGTGACATTGTGCAGGAGACAGGGATCAAGATCATCCCCATGGAAAAGAAATGCGAAAAAGCAAAATGGCTGTCTGGGGAGGCCTTACAAATAGCTGTGAAGAGAAGAGAGGTGAAAAGCAAAGGAGAAAAGGAAATATATAGGCATCTAAATGCAGAGTTTCAAAGAATAGCAAGAAGAGATAAGAAAGCCTTCTTCAGCGATCAATGCAAAGAAATAGAGGACAACAGATTGGGAAAGACTAGAGATTTCTTCAAGAAAATTAGAGATACCAAGGGAACATTTCATGCAAAGATGGGCTCGATAAAGGACAGAAATGGTATGGACCTAACAGAAGCAGAAGATATCAAGAAGAGGTGGCAAGAATACACAGAAGAACTGTACAAAAAAGATCTTCACGACCCAGAGAGTCATGATGATGTGATCACTAATCTAGAACCAGATATCTTGGAATGTGAAGTGAAGTGGGCCTTAGAAAGCATCACTATGGACAAAGCTAGTGGAGGTGATGGAATTCCAGCTGAGCTCTTTCAAATCCTGAAAGATGATGCTGTGAAAGTGCTGCACTCAATATGCCAGCAAATATGGAAAACTCAGCAGTTGCCACAGGACTGGAAAAGGTCCGTTTTCATTCCAATTCCAAAGAAAGGCAATGCCAAAAAATGCTCAAACTACCACACAATTGCACTCATCTCACATGCTAGTAAAGTAATGGTCAAAATAATCCAAGCCAGGCTTCAGCAATACGTGAACCGTGAACTCCCTGACGTTCAAGCTGGTTTTAGAAAAGGTAGAAGAACCAGAGATCAAATTGCCAACATGCGCTGCATCATGGAAAAAGCAAGAGAGTTCCAGAAAAACATCTGTTTCTGCTTTATTGACTATGCCAAAGACTTTGACTGTCTGGATCACAATAAACTGCGGAAAAATCTGAAAGAGATGGGAATACAAGACCACCTGACCTGCCTCTTAACAAATCTGTATGCAGGTCAGGAAGCAACAGTTAGAACTGGACATGGAAAAACAGACTGGTTCCAAATAGGAAAAGGAGTACGTCAAGGCTGTATAATGTCACCCTGCTTATTTAACTTCTATGCAGAGTACATCTTGAGAAACACTGGACTGGAAGAAACACAAGCTGGAATCAAGATTGCTGGGAGAAATATCAATAACCTCAAATATGCAGATGACACCACCCTTTCGGCAGAAAGTGAAGAGGAACTAAAAAGCCTCTTGATGAAAGTGAAAGAAGAGAGTGAAAAAGTTGGCTTAAAGCTCAACATTCAGAAAACGAAGATCATGGCATCCAGTCCCGTCACTTCATGGGAAATAGATGGGCAAACCGTGGAATCAGTGTCAGACTTTATTTTTGGGGGCTCCAGAATCACTGCAGATGGTGATTGCAGCTATGAAATTAAAAGACGCTTACTCCTTGGAAGAAATGTTATGACCAACCTAGATAGCATATTCAAAAGCAGAGACATTACTTTGCTGACTAAGGTCTGTCTAGTCAAGGCTATGATTTTTCCTGTGGTCATGTATGGATGTGAGAGTTAGACTGTGAAGAAACCTGAGCACTGAAGAATTGATGCTTTTGAACTGTGGTGTTGGAGAAGACTCTTGAGAGTCCCTTGGACTGCAAGGAGATCCAACCAGTCCATTCTGAAGATCAACCCTGGGATTTCTTTGGAAGGAATGATGCTAAAGCTGAAATTTCAGTACTTTGGCCGCCTCATGCGAAGAGTTGACTCATTGGAAAAAACTCTGATGCTGGGAGGGATTGGGGGCAAGAGGAGAAGGGGACAACTGAGGATGAGATGGTTGGATGGCATCACGGACTCAATGGACGTTGAGTCTGAGTGAACTCCGGGAGATGGTGATGAACAGGGAGGCCTGGCATGCTGCGATTCATGGGGTCCCAAAGAGTCGGACACGACTGAGCGACTGAACTGAACTGAGTGATGCGTTAGTCTGAGAACCTCCAGGACTCATAGCTTAGAGGAACTGGGAGTGTGGAGCCCTGGAAGAGAATGGAAGCTCTGAACTTGGTAGGTTCCTGATGTCTTCTATTAACTTCTATCACACCTTGCCCTGGGCCTCCCTTCCATCTGGCTGGTCATGAGTTAATCCAATGAGTTTCTTTTGAGTTCCATGGGCCACACTAGCAAAATAACTGAACCTGAAGACGAAGTTGTAGCTACCTCCAATCTTAATGATTAGACTAGAAGTGCAGAGTCACATGGATTTGTCATTGACTTCTGAAGTGGGCAGGGGGGCATGTTTGTGGGACTGAGCCCTTAACCTCAAGGATCTGAAGCTGTTTCAGGTAGATGGTATTAGTATGTACTAAATTGTAGGATACTCAGCTTGTGTTGGAGAATTGCTTGGAGGTATGGAAAAAAACATACACATCATGATAGAAAAGATCATCAAAATACTTGAATAGCGTATTTCAGTTGGGATAACAAATAGACTTGTCCTCAGTGGGAATAAACTTACAGCTAAGTGTGTAACTGAAAATGTTCAATTTCACGAAGTGAACTTTTCACAGTTTCAATTAAGCTTCTTGTCTTCCCTCCCACTGTTTCCTTCATATGCAGTTGTTGTGGTTGTTGTTCAGTCACTCAGTCGTGTCTGACTCTTTGCAACCCCAGGGACTGCAGCATACCAGGCTTCCCTGTCCTTCCTAAGTACCATTTACTAACTTGACACCTGTCTAGGTTTGTTGTAACTCTCTTTAAAGGAGCAAGCATGTTTTAATTTCATGGCTGCAGTCATTGAGACAGTGTACTGAAAGCAGAGACATCAGATTCCTGACAAAGGCCCATTCAGTCAAAGCTATGGTTTTTCCAGTAGTCATGGATGGATCTGAGAGTTGCACCATAAAGAAAGTTTAGCACTGAGGAGATGATGCTTTTGAATTGCAGTGCTGGAGAAGACTCTTGAGAGTCTTTGAAGTGTAAGATCAAACCAGTCAATTGTAAAGGAAATCAATCCTGAATATTCATTGGAAGGAGTGATGCTGAAGCTGAAGCTCCAGTACTCTGGCCACCTGATGCAAAGAGCTGACTCATTGGAAAAGACCCTGATGCTGAGAAAGATTGAAGACAAAAGAAGGGGGTGGCAGAGGATGAGATGGGTTAGATAGCATCATAGACTGAATGGACATGAAAGACTTCAGGCGACAGTAGAGGACAGAGGAGCCTGGCTTGCTACAGTCCATGGGGTCACAGAGTCAGACACTGGTTAGTGATTGATCAACAGCAAACCTGACACCTGACCTTCTGTGAGTAACTGAACTGTGCCACTTCCTAAAGTTTTAGGGGAGAACTTCCTGCTTATTCTCTTTTTTAAAAAATATTTATTTGTTTTAAGTGATTGATGATTGCATTACAATATTGGCTTGAATCTGTCATACATCAACATGAAGTAACCATAGTTGTACATATATCCCCTCCCTCGTGAATCTCCCTCCCACCTCTCACCCATTTCCACCACATCTAGGTTATCACAGAGCCCTGGTTTTGTGTTCCCTGAGTCATACAGCAAATTCCTGTTGGTATCTGTTTACATATGTTAGTGTATATGCATCCATGCTGCTCTCTCCATTCATCTCACCCTCTCCCTCTTCTCCCCCACCCTTGTCCATAAGCCTGTTCTCTATGTCTGTATCTCCATTGCTGCTCTGTGAACAGGTTCATCAGTACCACGCTTATAAGTACATTAATATACAATATAGGTTTTTCTCTTTCTGACTTACTTCGCTCTGTATAATAGACTCTAGGTTCTTCCACCTCATCAGAACTGACTCAAATGCACTCCTTTTTATGACTGAGTAGTATTCCACTGTATATATGCACCATAGTTTCTTTGTCTATTAAACCGTCGATGGATATCTAGGTTGTTTGCATGCATTGTCTATTATGTATAGTGCTACAATGAACACTGGGGTACAGGTTTCTTTTTTGTTTTGATTTATTCAGGGTATATGCCTAGTAGTGGTATTGCTAGGTCATAGGGTGGTTTTATTCCTAGTTTTATTTTAAGGAATGTCCATACTATCTTCCATAGTGGCTGTGTCAATTTACATTCCCACCAGAAGTGCAGAAATTTTCCCTTTCTCCAGACCTGCTTCAACACTTCTTTATGAATTTTTTGATTATGGCCATTTGGTCTGGTGTGAGGTGATATCTCATAGTAGCTTTGATTAGCATGTCTCTAATAATGAGTGATGTTCATGGGTTTTTTGATGCTTTTGAACTGCAGTGTTGGAGAAGACTCTTGAGAGTCCCATGGACTACAAGGAGATCCAACCAGTCCATTCTAAAGGAGATCAGTCCTTGGTCTTCTTTGGAAGGAATGATGCTAAAGCTGAAACTCCAGTACTTTGGTCACCTCATGTGAAGAGTTGACTCATTGGAAAAGTCTCTGATGCTGCGAGGGACTGGGGGCAGGAGGAAAATAGGATGACAGAGGAAGAGATGGCTGGATGGCATCACTGACTCGATGGACATCAGTTTGAGTGAACTCTGGGAGTTGATGATGGACAGGGAGGCCTGGCATGCTGCAATTCATGGGGTCGCAAAGAGTCGCACACGACTGAGTGACTAAACTGAACTGAACTGAACTGAGGTCCTCTTTGGGGAAATGTCTGTTTAGGTCTTTTGCCCACTTTCTGATGGGCTTGTTTGTTTTTCTGGTATTGAGTTGTATGAGCTACTTGCATATTTTGGAAATTAATAATTCAGCAATTGTTTCCTTTGCTATTATTTTGTTCTATCCTGAGGGTTGTCTTTTCACTTTGTTTATAAATTCCTTTGCTGTGAAAAATCTTATAAGCTTAACTAGGTCCCACTTATTTATTTTTTGGTTTTATTTCCATTATTTTAGGAGGTGAGTCATGAAAGATCATGCTGTGATTTATGTCATACAGTATTCTGTTTATGTGTTCTTCTAAGAGTTTTATAGTGTCTGGTCTTAAATTGAAAACATTTAGTTTTTATCCATTTTGTGTTTATCTTTGTGTATAGTTTTATGAAGTGTTCTAATTTCATTCTTCTGCACATTGTTGTCCAGTTCTTCCAGCATCAGTTATTGGAGAACTATTATTTTTCCCATTGTATATTCTTGCCTCCTTTTTCAGAGATAAGGTGCCCATGGATGCAGGGGTTTATCTCTCAGCTTTCTATCTTGTTCCATTGGTCTATCCTTCTGTTTTTGTGCCAGTGCCATGCTCTTTGGATGACTATAGATTTGTACTATAGTCTGAAATTACATAAGTTGATTCCTCTAGCTCTATTCTTCATTCTTTTTTAAAAATTTATTTATTTTAGTTGGAGGCTAATTACTTTACAATATTGTAGCGGTTTTTGTTATACACTGTCATGAATGAGCCATGGGTTTACATGTGTTCCCCATCCTGAACCCCCCTGACACCTCCCTCCCATCCCCTCCCTCTGTGTCATCCCAGTGCACCAGCCCTGAATACCCTGTCTCATGCATCAAACCTGGACTGATGATCTGTTTCACCTCTGATAATATACCTGTTTCAATATATTCTCTTAAATTATCCCACCCTCACCTTCTCCCACATAGTCCAAAAGACTGTTCTATACATCTGTGTCTCTTTTGCTGTCTTGCATATGGGATTATCGTTACGATGTTTCTAATTCCATATATATGGGTTAGTATACTGTATTGGTGTTTTTCTTTCTGACTTACTTCACTCTGTATAATAGGCTCCAGTTTCTTCAACCTCATTACAAATGATTCAAATGCATTCTTTTTAATAGCTGAGTAATATTCCATTGTGCATATGTACCACAACTTTCTCATCCATTCATCTGCCGATGGACATCTAGGTTGCTTCCATGACCTGGCTATTATAAGCAGTGCTGTGATGAACATTGGGGTACACATGTCTCTTTCAATTCTGGTTTCCTCTGTGTGTATGCCCAGCAGTGGGATTCGTGGGTCATATGGCAGATCTATCTTCAATTTTTTAAGGAATCTCCACACTGTTCTCCATAGTGGCTGTACTAGTTTGCATTTACACCAACAATGTAAGAGGGTTCCCTTTTCTCCACACCCTCTCCAGCATTTATTTCTTGTGGACTTTTGGATAGCAGCCATTCAGACAGCTGTGAGATGGTACTTCATTGTAGTTTTATTTGCATTTCTCTATAATGTCTATTCTTCTTTCTTAAAATTACTTTGGCTTTTGGGGTCTTCTGTGTCTCCATACAAATTGTGAAATTTGGGTATACCTGTGGCGGATTCATGTTGATGCATGGCAAAACCATACATACAAAAATGTGTATGCCTGTGGCGGTTTCATGTTGATGTATGGCAAAACCAATATAATATTGTAAAGTAATAAACCTCCAATTAAAATAAATAAATTTATATTAAAAAATTTTTAAATGATAATAGTAAAAATATATCTAGGAATTTCTCTGGAGCTGTTGTGGACAGTATGGGGTCAATTCATTTTCAGATAGTTCCTTGGTCTGGCTTATACTTCTCAAGATCTATAGGCACCTTCCTATGTAGTCAGTGCTGACTACAGGGTTTTAATCTGTTGCACCTGTCACTTCCAAAGTGGGTCCCTCTGTTTATTTTAGCTTTTTCTGTTTACTGGTCTCTTCAGCGTCTAATTTCTGCCCTGACACAAGGGCGCGATGGTGGTCACTTTTTCAGGCTCACTTATTCAGTCGTGCTGTTGGGAGGGAGCAATACTGCATAAAAATATCACTGCCATGTATGGGAAGTGCTCACAGTGTTTCAGCCGCCCTGGGTTTGCCTCCGCTCACTGCGTGTGTGCTTTCATTCTACACTTCTCAGGCTCTATGTTGCTCTGCCGGGAACTATCTGAGGTGGGCCCTGGGTTGCATACACTTCCGAGATCTAAATTGCTCAGGTTCAGGTTCTTGGGTACTCCACAAAGGCACAGACTTGGTTGGGCCTTCGTTTGGTGCCTTTCCCAGGCCCGAGCAGCTCAGGTGACCACGTCCTTGGCGAGCGCAGTCACCCCCAGGTAGGGGGTGCATCTTGTCACCTCCCCCGTCCCAGCCGCTCGGTTTTCTGAGTGTACAATGGATGTGCCTTCTCAGGTGTGCCGGGTGTCTCTTCTGGGGAGCTGATCTCTGGCTACAACCCTCCCTGCAGATGTCGGCCATCCAGAATCCCAAGTAGTCTTGGTTAGCAACAAAGCCTGCTTGCAGTTTGGTAGATGATGCCTCTCTGGGACCACCATTGCCCCCTTCTGGCTCTGGCTGCCCCCAACCCCCTGCCTGCCTGTCTCTGGTGGGGGATGGGCTGGTCTGCTAGCTCTGCTTAGTTCTCTGTTCTGTGAGTGGGCCTGGCAGAGTCTTAAGTTAGGGCTTTTCACGGGATAGTTTCTCTCTCTCTCTCTCTCTCTTTTTCTGTCTCTCTCTCTTTTTCTGTCTCTCTCTGGCTATCTCACAGTCTGGGTTGCTTTCTCACGTTAGTTCCCTGATGCCCTCAAGGCATCAGGGGCCCAGGCCTTACCCTAAGCAATGCAGCCGGTGCCTCCCTGTCCAGACCCTGCTTGCTAATGGCAGATGCGAGCCTCTGGGCTGCTTCTCCTCTGGGAGTTGCCATTGGCACGTAATCTGTGGGTTTTAATTATTTATTTATTTATTTTTCCTCCAGGTTATGTTGCCCTCTGAGGTTACAAGACTCTCCGCAGACCTGTGGTGAGTGTTTCCTGGTGTTTGGAAACTTCTTTCTTTTTTAAAACTCCCTTCCTGGGACAGATCTCAGTCCCTACCTCTTTTGTCTCTCTTTTTGTCTTTTATATTTTCTCCTACCTCCTTTCGAAGACAATAGGTTGCCTTTCTGTGTGCCTGATGTCCTCTGCCGGCATTCAGAAATTGTTTTGTGGAATTTGCTCAGTGTTAAAATGTTCTCTTGATGAATTTGTTGGGGAGAAAGTGGTCTCCCCGTCCTATTCCTCTGCCATCTTAGGACTGCCTCCCTTCAGTTCTTTTTCATTTATTTCTGCTCTGATCCTTATAATTTATTTCAATTTACTATTTTTGGCTTTTTGTTGTTGTTGCTGTTGTTCTTTTACCAGCTGATTTAGGTGTAGAGTTAGGTTGTCTATTTTACAACTTTCTTGTATCTTCAAGTAGGATTGTATTGTTATACACTTCCCTCTTAGAACTGCTTTGCTGCATCCCATAGGATTTGGGTCATTGTGTTTTTGTTGTCATTTCTTTCTATGAATCTTTTGATTTCCCTTCTGATCTCTTCAGTAACCTCTTTATTACTTAGAAATGTATTGCTTATTATCCTTGTTTTTGTGGGGTTTTTTTTTTTGCAGTTCTTTCCCTGTAATTGATATCTAGTCTCATAGCATTGTGGTCAGAGAAGTTGCTTGGCACGATTTCAATTTCCTGAAATTTACTGAGGCACAATTTGTGGCCCAAGCTCTGGCCTATCATGGAGAATGAATGTTCCATGTGCACTTGAGAAGAAAGTGTATTCTTCTGCATTTTTGGATGGAAATTTCTGAAGATATCAATTAACCCAAATGGCTTAATGTTTCATTTAAGGTTTGTGTTTTCTTATTGATTTTCTGTTTCTCATGCTCTGTCCATTGGTATAAGCAGGGTGTTAAAGCCACTACTACTATTTTGCTATTCTTGAGCTCCATTTTTATATCTGTTAGTATTTGTCTCATGCAAGGAGGTGCTTCTATGTTGGATACATAGATATTTACAGTTGTTATGTGTTCTTTTCAGATTGATCCTTTGATCATTATGTAGAGTCCTTTTTTATCTCTTGCAATATTCTTTACTTTAAAGAGTATTATATCTGAAATGAGAATTGCCACTCTGGCCTCTTTTGATTTCCATTTGCATGGGTATCATTTTCCATCCTTTTGCTTTCAATCTTTATGTGTCTCTAGGTCTGAAATGGGTCTCTTGTAGGCAGCAAATATATGAGTCTTGTTTTTTTATCCATTCATCCAGTCTATATCTTTTGGTTGGAAAATTTAATTCATTTACATTTAAAGTAATTATTGATATATATGTTTCTATTGACATTTTCTTAATTGTTTTTGTAGGTCTTTCCTTTCTCTTTTGTTTACAACTTATATAAAATAAGTCCCTTTAGTATTTGTTGTAATGCTGGATTGGTGGTCCTAAATTCTCTTAAAATTTGCTTTTCTGTAAAGCTTTGATTTCTCCATCAGTTTTGAATGAGATCCTTACTAGATAGAGTAGACTTGACGGTAGATTTTGTATTTTGTTTTTTTTTTTTCTTTCAGTATTTTAAAGATAAGATATTTTAAAGATATCCTGACATTATCTTCTGGCTTGCAGAGTTTCTGCTGGCTTGCAGAAAGATCTGCTGTTACTTGTATGGGCTTTCCATTGTATGTTACTTGTTTCTTTTCCCTTGATGCTTTTAATATTGTGTTTTATACTTTGTGCTTTTAATCTTTGTGTTTAATATCTGTTAGCTTGATTAGTATGTGTCTCAACATCTTTCTCCTGGGGTTTATCCTGTATTAGACTCTGTGCTTCTTGGACTTGATTGACTATTTCCTTTCCCATGTTGAGGAAGTTTTCAACTATCATCTCCTCAAAAATGTTCTCAGTGCCTTTCTTTTTCTGTTCTTCTTCTGAGACCCCTATAACTCAAACATTGGTGAGTTTAATACTGTCATAAGTTTCTTCTCATTCTTTTTCCTGTATTTTTCTCTTCAGCAGTTATTTTTGCCATTCTGTCCTCTAGCTCACTTATCTGTTCTTATACCTCAGTTACTCTACTATTGGTTCCTTCTAGAGTATTTTTAATTTCAGTAATGTGTTATTCATCTCTCTTCATTATTTATTCTTTATTTCTTCTACGTCCTTGGTAATTGTATTAATTGTGTTAATTGCTTCTTGCATATTCTACATCATATTTTTGAGGCTTTGGAACATCTTTACTGTCATTATTCTGAATTATTTTTCAGGTAGTTTGCTTATTTCCTCTTTCTTTATTTGGCCTTGTGAGTTTCTACTTTGTTTCTTCATTTGTCCTATATTTCTGTGTCTTTATTTATTTATTTATCTATTTATTTATTTTCTAACTTGCTCCATTTGAAGTCTCCTTTTCCCAGATTTTAGGGGTGTATCCCTTCTTCCTTTTGGTGTTTGCTCTCAGTGGGAAAGGTTGTTTCCAGGTTTGTGTTGATTTCTTGTTAGGGGTGACCTGAGTCTGTGTTAAAGTGGAGGAAGTGAGTTGTTTTATTTATTTATTTTTTTTCCCTGATGGAGAAGGCTGTGTGAGGCAGTATAATTTGGAATGTCTGTGGGAATCTTGTGGCTGATATTGTTTTTGTGTTTTTGTCTTGCTACTTGATTGGGTAAGGTATCCTGCAGGGTATGCCATTGGCAGCCCAGTGATACCAGGCTCTGTTTACAGTTCTAGGCCTTCATGGATTTTCTCAGTAATTAATTTCCTTAATTTCCATGGGAAGGGGGGGGGGTGCAGTTAGGAGTTCATTAGCAGTCTCGGATCTTGGACTCAATGCCCCCACTTCAGTGGTTCCATCTCAGGCACAATCTCCCATCCTGAAATTCTCCATCTCTTCTTTTCATTTTTTATGTCTTATCTTTTGTCCCACCTCATTCCAGTGAGCTTAGCTTGCCACCCTGGAGGCGCCTGGGGTCTTCTGCTGTCTCTTAGAGGCTGCTTTGTAAGCATTGTTCAATATCTTGATGAGTTTTTGGTGTATTTGTGGGGAAGCTGGAAACCTCCCCATCTTACTCCTTTGCCATTTTTTTCTACTTCTTTTTATGTGTTGCTGTATTATATAAAATTGTGTCAAATTCTATATAAAATATCCAGTGCATTTAAGAAGTAGCATAACATTTTTGTAAATGGCACAGTATTTAGAGACAGACTAATAAGCATTTAGTTGTTTCATAACAATGGGATAGATGTGAGGTCTTCAGTGATATACTATGAGTTGTGTGGCTTCCATCTCATCTGTGAAATATCTACAATCATATACTCAGTAAATGAGCTTCCTTTCTATCGTCTTCCCTCAAAGCTCATTAGTAAAGAATCTGCCTGCAATGCAGGAGATCCAGGATCAGTTCGTGGGTTGCAAAGATCTCCTGGAGAAGGAAATGGCAACCCACTCCAGCATTCTTGTGTGGAGAATTCCATGGACAGAAGAGCTTGACATTCTACAGTCCATAGAGTCACAAGAGTCAGACATAACTTAGCAGTTAAACCACCACCATACCCAGTAATAAGGCCCTTTGTGAAGATCACACATGTTAATTATACAATATCTTGAAATGTAGTATTGATAAGTATTCAGTTGTTACTAAAACTTAGTTTTTCTTAATTTGATATCTTCTTAGGCAATTATCTTACCACTAAACATTCCTGGGGATACAAACTTCAAGGGAAGATAGAATCGTTATCCTCACTAGCAAGTCATATCTCCAGATACAAACTGCAATTTCCTAACACTAAAATAAAGAAGACTATAGTGGAGAATGGATTAAGAAATCATACACATTATTCTACAAATTACTTCATTAGAAATTGAACTCTATGTTTTAAAGCAGGTTTAGGTTCATAGAAAATATGAGCAGAAAATACACAGTTCCCAAACTCCCCACCACACACACACACACACACACACACACATACACAGAGATTGAGATTTGTTTTAAGGATCTGGCTCATGTGATTGTGAGGACTGGTAGGTCTGAAACCTGCATGGTAGGTGGCAGCCTGGAAAATTCAGGAAGGGTGTGTGTTGCAGTTTTTACTTTGGAAGCCTTGAGAGGCAGAGTTCCTTTTTCCTGGAAGGAGTTCAGTGTTTTCTCTTAAAACTTTCAACAGAATGGATGAAGTATACCCATGTTATGAAAGGTAATTTACTTTATTTAAAGTTTGTGATTAAATGTTAATCATGTCTTTAAGATGCTTTCAGAGAAACAGCCAAACTGGTTTGACCAAACTACTGAGTACTATAACCTGGCCAACTTGATACAAAATTAACCACTATACAAAATGTCCAAGGTGAACTTGGATATTTAGTTCAGAAGACTGCCAACCCAATTATGGAAGATTCATCTAATTTCTTCTCGCTGCTTGCATAAAATACATGAGATGAGTTGTAAATGGAAGAATGAATCACCAGTCATTAAGAAGTCAATGGGAGATAATTCAAAATTTCTCAGTGGAGCTAGTGGTAAAGAGCCTGCATGACAATGCAGGAGACTTAAAAGATGGGCATTTGATTCCTGGGTTGAGAAAATCCCCTGGGGAAGGAAATCACAACCCACTCTAGTATTGTTGCTTAGAGAATCCCATGGACAGAGGACCCGCTCAGGCTACAGTCCCTGGCGTCGCAGAGAGTTGGACACGACTGAAGCGACTTAGCATGGCACAGCACAAGACAGAGATAGAGATGCTGTTATCCAGGGATGATCTGTGTTTTATCCACATGGCTGAGAACTTATACGTATTAAAGCACAAGAGACTGAAAAGGTTTCTGACAACTCTATATTAGCAGAAATGCATTCAGCATGGACTGAAAGGAGCAGGCATCATACACATAAAAGAAGAATGCCTTCAAAGATAGAGCTCTGATAACAGGGCTTCTTTCAGCTGAGAAAGTAGGCTCACTTCTTTGGTGGGTTGAAAAGTTGTGGCTTTCCCCCATTGGCTTTTTTTTTTTTTTTCATAGAAATGTGTTCTCTCAATTGAAATCTAATGAGATTTCTCCTCATGGGGTTTGAGTTTAAGACTTGAGACTCATTTTTTCTTTATCTTTCTCCATTTTTGAATGATGATGTCTATTCTATGTATGTATTAACATTGTACTTTGGAAGCACATTTCTTGTTTTCTGGTTCATAGGGTCACACATGAATAGGAATTTTGCCCAAGGATGGACAAGAAACTGCGTCTCACCCATAACTATTTGGAAGACATTTAATAAAATTTGGGCCTTAGAGTTGACACTGAAAATGGTGAAAACTTTGGGAGATGTTGGGATTGAGTGAATATATTTGACACTTGGGAAAGACAGGAAGCTGGGAAAGACAGGAAGCTGAGAGGCTGCAATGTGCACTGTTATGTGTCAAACAGTGTCCTCAAAAGAGTTTTTAGAATCCTTACAGGCAAGACCTAAAAGTCTAACAGATGTAATGAAGTTAAGATGCGATCATTTTGTGACACTTAGATTATTCCCAGGTTGTGGCTGTTCATTTCAGAAAAGGCAAAACTACAGTCACAGAAGCCAAATTAATGGTTCTCAGAGGTTAGGGTTTGATGAAGAGGATTGCCTGCAGAAGATTTTTCTGGGGTTATTGAACAGATGGTGCTAGTGGTACAGAACCTGCCGGCCAATGCAGGAGATGTAAGAGCGTAGGTTTGATCTCTGAGTGGGGAAGATCACCAGGAGGAGGAAATGGCAACCCACTGCAGTATTCTTGCCTGGAGAGTCCCATCGACCCAGGAGCCTGGCAGCCTACAGTCCACAGGGTCGCACAGTCAGACACGGCTGAACGCACAACAGCCTGTATTTTGACTAGATGATTCTTATACAACTGTATACATTGGTCAAAATTTCTTCAACTCTGTGCAACTCAATTCCTCCATTAAAAATAATTACTTTTAAGAGTGATTCTGAAACCATTTTATTTTATTCAATATATTTTCATAATTAATAAAATATCTTAGACTTAATTATCCTTGATGGATTTAAAAGATTAATTTCTCATAAGGCATTAGTGTAAACCTAAATTTCCTTCTTGTCCTTAGACTTGGGCTGTACATTTGCATCTTAGTATGTGTATAAGGCCACTTCTCCCAAAGAGAATTGACTGTGTGTAGGATCTGTTCATAATTCTTTAATTAAAAAAGAAAAGAAGTTTGACATATACAGACTACTATATATAAAATAGATGATGAATAAGGACCTACCATGTAAGAAAGGGAACTCTACTCCATACTCTGTTACAGCCTATATGGGAAAAGAATCTTAAAAAACTGTATCTTAAAAAAGTGTATATCTTTAACTTTACAATGCATCTGATACTACATATTATAAACCAACTATGCTGCAATAAAATTCATTTTTAAAATAAAAAATAAGTCAGATTTGTTCACGATTCTCATACTTGCATGTAATGATCCATGCATAGTACATACTCATCTCATTTTTAGCTTAGAAAATCATAACCTTTCACTGAAACTGAAAAAACAATTTGTGTTCTTACTGTCCAGATTACTTTCTTAGACTCACTCTTCATTATTTTTTCCAGACTTGCATCTTGTATGTAATCCTTTTTCCCCTGGTGTTTCACATTGCAGACTTACAAAATATGTCTAGATTCTCCTCTCTAGTACTTATTTAAGGTGCCAGATCATAGTCTATTCTCTAGTACCTCAAGTGATGATGCTTTCTTTTAACTTCATCTCCTAGAGGTACATATTTATAGATATATATTTTTTCACTCTATGTTTTCCAAAAATACTAGATATCTTAGTACAATTAAGAAAAGACTAAAAAGAAAATTGTAACAAATTTTATTTATAACTGGCCTTCTGAAATACTGGGACAATGGTAAAACAATTCCATTGTTTTACCTCCCACACCTGCACACCAGATTCATGCAAAATAAGTTAGACTTCACAGCTCTTTTTCGACTTCTTTAAAAACAAAACCCTCAAATATGCTTAGTCAAAGACCATCACAGCTTGGAAATTAATGCTCCTTATTCAGTGTAAGCATATAAATATGGATGAATATGAATCAAATTTAAATCTCCTATTCCCTAGCTTACCTTCAATAACCAGGACTACACTGATAAAAGATATGATGCTTTTCTTGTCTTTATAGTAGATTTAACTCAAACCACTAATTATGTGTGTATATATATATATATATATATATATACACACATATATATATGTATATGTACGTATTTACACAAGGGGTTAAAGTAACCATAAACAAGAATGAATTTTTGCTATTTTATACATCATGATTAGACTTAGAAGGTATTATTCTTTGTGAAATATGTCATACAGAGAAATACAAGTACCATATGATATCACTTATTTGTGGAATTAAAAAAAATTAATTGAAAGAGACACGTGTATCCCAATGTTCATTGCAGCACTGTTTATAATAGTCAGGACATGGAAGCAACCCAGACGCCCATCAGCAGATGAAGGATAAGAAAGATGTGGTACATATACACAATGGAGTATTACTCAGCCACTAAAAAGAATACATTTGAATCAATTTTAATGAGGTGGATGAAACTGGAGCCGATTATACAGAGTGAAAGCCAGAAAGAAAAACACCAATACAGTATACTACTGCATATATATGGAATTTAGAAAGATGGTGATGATAACCCTGTATGTGAGACAGCAAAAGAGACACAGATGTATAGAACAGTCTTTTGGACTCTGTGGGAGAGGAAGAGGGTGGGATGATTTGGGAGAATGACATTGAAAAATGTATAATATCATATATGAAACAAACCACCAGTCCAGGTTCGATGCAGGATACAGGATACTTGGGGCTGGTGTACTGGGATGACCCAGAGGGATGATACGAGGAGGGAGGTGGGAGGTGGGTTCAGGATGGGAAACATGTGTGGACCCGTGGCAGATTCATGCTGATGTATGGCAAAACCAATATTGTAAAGTAATTAGCTTCCTATTAAAATAAATAAATTTATATTTTAAAAATAAATTTAATAATGAATGTATGGCAAAACAAATACACTATTGTAAGGTAAAATAAATAAAAATAAAAATATAAAAACAACAGAAAAAATGAATGAATATAACAAAACAGCAACAGATTCACAGATACAGATAAAGAGCAACTGGTTGCCAGTGGGGAGAAGGAAGCTGGGAGGGACAATAGGCGTATTTGATTAAGAGGTATTATGTATAAAATAGAATCTCCAAGGACATACCATACAACACAGGAAGCATAACCAATATTTTACAATAACTCTAAATATAATATAGGGAAGTCGCTCAGTCGTGTCCAACTCTTTGCAACCCCATGGACTGTAGCCTACCAGGCTCCTTCCTCGGGATTCTCCAGGCAAGAGTACTGGAGTGGGTTGCCATTTTCCTTCTCCAGCAGATCTTCCCGACCCAGGGATCGAACCCCGGTCTCCCGCATTCCAGGTGGATGCTTTAACCTCTAAGCCACCAGGGAAGCCCTCTAAATACAGTATAATCTTTAAAAATTGTGGATCTCTGTGCTATACACCTGAAACTTGTAAATTAACTATATGTCCACTACAAATTATTTAAAAACAAATTATTTTATAGATTTGCTAAAACGTTTTAGGTGAAAGTGATTATTAACAAAGTCTGTAAATTAACACTCATCTCTTTACACAGAATGATAATAAATGCAGAAAAATGATAGAACTGATCTTTAAAAATCACCATTTTCTAGACAACAGTGAAATAACCGTTTGCAGCCTTGGGTCATAAATAGATACTACAACGATTACTTGAAAAATTTGGAGAAATATTATCTGCAAAAATGTTAACATTTACAGCAAAGATAACTTGTCAACTGTAACAGTTTTATCTAAGGGTGAGAAAACCAGCTGTTACCAGCAATTCAGATTCAAATCAATTAGCACCAATGCTGATGGCCATGCTTCTTAGACTAACAAGGTCACTTGATGCAGTACAAAGTAATAAGATATCATCTTAAATATTGTAGCTTGATTATTTAAATCTATTTTAATAATAAAATTTTTATGATATTTAGAAATTTAAAATGTTTATAGTTAACTGATTTAAGCTTAATATGCTGTTTAAAATGTGTGAACATAAAAATCATCTTTCAGACTGGTGGTGAATGTTTCTAAAGTGCTCTGTACCAGCAAAGTCAGGAAAACGTTACTAGACCTGGAGTTTATTACCAAATTGATCTCTAAAGCTCCTGTTGTGTCATTTTGCATATTTATTTTAGAAACTATTTTGAGGTTCAAAGTTGATACACACTGAAGACAGAAAAAATCACGAATTCATGTAAGTAAAAAGAAGTGAAACACATTTTACACCTATTATCTGTGAATTCAACTCTAGCTATACTAGTTTCTTATATTTCTTGCCAATATTTTTCTATAAAAAGTTATTCAGTGTTTAAAGCAGAGTGTCTTTATGTGTGTGTATGTATTTAATGTTGAATTTTTAAATCATTTATATGCCGTGTTACAGTAGTTACACAATGTGATTCTCATTGTTCTTTATTTGAATTATGTATACTTTGATAAGCATCTTGTAAAATATTATGAGATCCAACCAGTCCAGCCTAAAGGAAATCAGTCCTGAATGTTCACTGGGAGAACTGATGCTGAAGCTGAAGCTCCAATATACTGGCCACCTGATGTGAAGAGCTGACTCCTTTGAAAAGACCCTCATGCAGGGAAAAATTGAAGGAGGGAGGAGAAGGGGATAACAGAGGATGAGATGGTTGGACGGCATCATTGACTCAATGGACATGAGTTTGAGTAAGCTCCCGGAGTTGCTGATGGACAGGGAGGCCTGGAGTGCTGCAGTGCATGGGGTCACAAAGAGTCAGAAACGACTGTGTGACTGAACTGAACTAAAAATATTATGTGTTTCATCATTTTTGGTTTATTCATCTATTGATAGATGAGCAAAAGTAAGATAAATTTCTTATATTTAATTGTTGACTTAAATGTGACATTGTTTGCTTTATATGTTTGTTAAGTGATATTATCAATATTTTGAATGTTTTCCATTTCTTTCCACACTTTTTTCCCTTGTATGCTAAAACAGAGTTTCAGAAACCCTCAGAAGTAATGGAGAAAGCTTTAAGAAAGTTAGGAAACTGATGGATGGAGGCATGGAAGTGATTGAGTCTCATTTCTTGCTGTAAATGTTTCATGAACAGGACACATAATATTTTGATTTGCCAAGTTTAATGAGGTATTTTTAAGAAGTGATTCATTGGACCCATCTCTCAATTACATTGTCCCCATAATATTTAACACAAATCTGATTTATGATTCAAGATGAGTTTAAAAATACTTGATAAAATAAACAATTGAATTAATAAGGAAAAATCTGAATACATATTTATATTTCAGTTTTACAACTGTATTTAGTCTATGTTTTACCCACATTGAGGATACACAACCTTTCCTTCCTGACAAGTTGTTCGAAATGTATGTTTTGGTGTCAGTTGATGATAACCATGTTGACACGTAAATTCAATAGTATCCTCTGTTTTATAGTAAAGTTTTGTATCATGTTTCCATCTTAACTGTATGTGATGTTTTTTCATTGTTTCTTCTGAAATTACACATGCCTCTAAAATTAAAGAAAATAAACATAAACCTTTGAGTAATATGCAAATACTTTCTACAGAATTTCAGGGTTTCAAGAACGTTGGTCCAAAAATTCTTCCTCAAACCTTTTCCAAACCAATACACTGAAAATGTACAATGTAGGTTTCATCATATTTAAAAAATTAATGTTATAAAAATGAGATATTTTGTTTAGTGTAATCATTAAATGTTATAAGATTCATAATGTCAGTTATCATATGAAGAGCTTTCATAAAGGAGCCATTGTGCTTGAACATGAAATTTTATAACTTTATTTCTATATAGAGATATTAATGCTTGGTGTGCAAGCATTAACTGGTTGTTATTTAATCCATAAAATCTCTATTATAAACAGTTAAACATTATGCTGTGTACAAGGATTATCCTAGGATCCAAGAGAAGTTTAAAGCATTTACCTAAGCATTTTGGTGGTTCTGACCACTCTCCATTCCGACATACTATGTTTCTGTTTCCCCTAAGTTCATAGTAGAGCTGACACTGGTACTCAGCAGTATATCCTGGAGGATATACTGATTGCAGGAGTGAGGTAATGTCTCCGTTGTCTATTGGTGGAGGAGGCCCACATTTTCCTTGAGAGTCTAAAAAATAATGGCGTTTGTTTTATTCAAAGACAACACTGACAGTTTTAAGCAAATAAAAATGCAGCCAAATATGTCGTATGAAAACTTAAGATTTCTGATGAAAGAAATTATTTATAGAAGGAATTTTAATCACTAAAACAGAAATACACATTTTAAGACCTTATTTTACCACCATGGAAGCACCTATAGTACTTTAACAAATATGTCTGCTTTGCAATGTCCTGATGTTCAAACATATTTTCTTTCAGAGTATATGCTGGGAATATGGGTAGCTAAGATAAAAGTTTGATATGTGCAACTTTTTCATTTTGAGGGTGTAGTGCCAGTAGCAAGTATAGACACTGGAAAAAATAAAATGAAAACAGTAGAAAGGGATATTATAAATACCCACTTTACTTAAAGCGACTATGTAAAATATCACTTCAAAAATATCACTGTGTAGCTTTGGGATGAATAAGACAAACTCATTCATTGTTCTTAGAAAATCTTCATAAACATCTATGTGTTGCTACAAGAAAAACCTTCAGCACAGCAGAATTTGGTCCTGTCTAGAGGTGTTTCTCTGTCTCCACTAACTAGATGTTTATGAAGATTTCCTAAGAGAGAATTTTTCACAAGGACATTTATCCTAGAGATTCAAACATATGAATTATATGTCATATTATTTGAAGTTTATGTACCATGGCCTCACATCTTCACTTAAAAACATAACTTTTAGGCTTAGGAGCAGAGACTCTGGCTTAAGAGTCTCCTAAAATAAAAGCAGATGCATTAAGCATAAAGGTCTCAGCTGAAAATAAATGAATTTACCCCAGAAGAGAGGTAAGGATCTTAGCAAAATTACTTTTTAGTCACAGGATGTTTTAAAGTGACAAAACGTTGAACTAAATAGTACAATGATATTCTACTCCACTAGTAATTAATCATTAAAGGCAAAAAAAAACATACATTTTTCAAAGCTTTGTAATTGATCTTTTAAAATACAGCCATGGAATCACAAAACACTTCATATGACCCTGCACCAGCAAAAAAAAAAAAAAAGAAAGAAAGAAAGAAAAAAAGGAAAAAATAACAAAGTTAAAGAGTACTTCTGTATAGTTATCATCAGGATAAAGAATAGTAAGATAATGATTTACTTACTAATGCATACAGGTTGAGCTGACCATCCATTTTGCAGACATGTAATTAACCCTGATGTCTTACCATCTGCTGTTACATAGCCTGGTTTACACTTATATTCTGTTTGTTTATTTAGGAGATACGTAAAGGCAGATTCAGACAAAAATCCATTCTCAATTCTTATTTCAGATTTTGAACATGTTTCTAAAAGGGAGAAAGCATAAAGAAAAGGTAAGCATATATTTGATACATATTTCATAAGAACCCAAATAAGGTAATGATACAAAAAAGAGGAGTCATTTATGACTATAAACCAAGAAAACATCTAATCATTTCCCCTCCTGTGTGGGAGGGGGAAAAACAAAACAAAAAACTATGAGTTTCCAAAGATATAAAACCAAAACACTTGATTTCTATTTTCTAGAGCAAAGCAAGATTTAAAATACTCCGGATCCCTTCTAGGAAATTATTAGAAATCTGTCTGTGTAAAGGGTCTGGAATCCCACGGCACGTCAGAAGTCTTTTAGCAAAATGGGTTTCCTTTCCTGGGGCTTGTCGACAGTTTTGCCTAGTCTGGATCTCTTACACAAGCCAGAACACAGATCAGGCGGCGACCACAGAATCTTCCACCATGGTTACCCCAGCCTTTGCCTCTGAGAATTTGAAACGCTGTCATCAAAACTGAGTGCTTAAAGCCACATCAGTACATGGAGTTCAATGAAGATGACAAGGATCAATACATCCATTCATTTTACTAAGGACAAAATGTTGATCCTTCAAACCATGAATAACTAAACTTGGGAAAGTACAATTCTGTCACCTAATAGACATCTTCATAGAATTCAGCTAATTTTTTTAGTACTTCATGGATAAAGAAGAAGTCAAAAGAGAAAACTGAATATTTTGAATTGAATGAAAATAAAACCATGATAAGTAAAGTTTTGTATGATTTATAAGATGACACAAAATTGTGCTGAGGGGAATTTTAAAATTACATAGCAATAACAGTAATGATAAAGACTGAAAATCAATCATTGCTTTTCCCTAAAATTGAAAATAGAAAAACAAACAAGCCCAACACATATAATTTGGAAACACTGCAGTGATATCAGTAGGAGAGTAGAATAGGCCACCTTAACCTCTCCTTCCCTCCACAGACACACTGAATTAACAGCTATGTGTGTATCAGCTCCTTCTATTCCAAACAGAAACAGTAGATGAGAAGTTCTGCATTCAAGGCAAGTGAGAAAATGCCAAAATCCTAAGTGGGAGGGAAAACTAAGACACATTTCTGCAATAAGATCCGTGCAGCAGAGGACCATACAGTTTGAAGGGAACACTCAACTCCCAGCTTCTCCTGGAGGAGCAAAGAGTTTGATCCACCATCTAGGTCTCTGATTCTGCAAATGCTAGTCCACGGTCCAGTTTCCAATTTACCTGCCTCTGGGAGGCCTAGGATTTCCAATTTCCTGGGATTATAGAAATGAAGTGGCAGTTATGAATCTGTACCAGCACTTCTCACAGGTCTTCCCCTAGCTTAATGGAGAGGGAACAACTCCCAGTTTCTCCATGGAAGGAGTCAGAAGGCACATGTGGACCTTGATCTTTTCCCGCTCTGCCTGAGGAATTGGCTTCTAACTAACCTGTCCCTGAGAGCTGATGAAATCCAATATTTGCATTTGTGCCTGGATACTACAGAGAGCCAAATTATGGTGCAGAAGGCACAGGGTTTGAAGTAGCATGCAGGCATTAACCACAGCTCCTTTCCCCAAGTCAGTGCAGAGTGAGCAAGGTGATAAACTCCAATTGCCTGTTCCACCAAGTATTCTGACTTGTTCAGTTCAGTCAGTCACTCAGTCGTGTCCGACTCTTTGCGACCCCATGAATCGCAGCACGCCAGGCCTCCCTGTCCATCACCATCTCCCGGAGTTCACACAGACTCACGTCCATCGAGTCCGTGATGCCATCCAGCCATCTCATCCTCTGTCGTCCCCTTCTCCTCCTGTCCTCAATCCCTCCCAGCATCAGAGTTTTTTCCAAAGAGTCAACTCTTCTTATGAGGTGGCCATAGTACTGGAGTTTCAGCTTTAGCATCAGTCCTTCCAAAGAAATCCCAGGGCTGATCTCCTTCAGAATGGACTGGTTGGATCTCTTTGCAGTCCAAGGGACTCTCAAGAGTCTTCTCCAACACCACAGTTCAAAAGCATCAATTCTTTGGCACTCAGCCTTCTTCACAGTCCAACTCTCACATCCATACATGACCACTGGAAAAACCATAGTCTTGACTAGTTGGACCTTAGTCGGCAAAGTAATGTCTCTGCTTTTGAATATGCTATCTAGGTTGGTCATAACTTTTCTTTCAAGGAGTAAGCGTCTTTTAATTTCATGCCTGCAGTCACCATCTGCAGTGATTCTGGAGCCCAAAAAAATAAAGTCTGACACTGATTCCACGGTTTGCCCATCTATTTCCCATGAAGTGATGGGACCCGATGCCATGATCTTAGTTTTCTGAATGTTGAGCTTTAGGCCAACTTTTTCACTCTCCTCTTTCACTTTCATCAAGAGGCTTTTTAGTTCCTCTTCACTTTCTGCCATAAGGGTGGTGTCATCTGCATATCTGAGGTGATTGATATTTCTCCCAGCAATCTTGATTCCAGCTTGTGTTTCCTCCAGTCCAGTGTTTCCCATGATGTACTCTGCATAGAAGTTAAATAAGCAGGGTGACATTATACAGCCTTGACGTACTGCTTTTCCTATTTGGAACCAGTCTGTTATTCCATGTCCAGTTCTAACTGTTGCTTCCTGACCTGCATACAGATTTCTTAAGAGGCAGGTCAGGTGGTCTGGTATTCCCCTCTCTTTCAGTATTTTCCACATTTTATTGTGATCCACACAGTTAAAGGCTTTGGCATAGTCAATAAAGCAGAAATGGATGTTTTTCTGGAACTCTCTTGTTTTTTCCATGATCCAGCGGATGTTGGTAATTTGATCTCTGGTTGCTCTGCCTTTTCTAAAACCAGCTTGAATGTCAGGGAGTTCACGGTTCATGTATTGCTGAAGCCTGTCTTGGAGAATTTTGAGCATTACTTTACTAGCATGTGAGATGAGTGCAACTTTGCAGTAGTTTGAACATTCTTTGGCATTGCCTTTCTTTGGAATTGGAATGAAAACGGACCTTTTCCAGTTCTGTGTCCACTGCTGAGTTTTCCAAATTTGCTGGCATATTGAGTGCAGCACTTTCACAGCATCATCTTTCAGGATTTGAAACAGCTCAATTGGAATTCCATCACCTCCACTAGCTTTGTTCATAGTGATGCTTTCTAAGGCCAGTTGACTTCACATTCCAGGATGTCTGGTTCTAGATTAGTGACTGCATACTCTCGACTCCTCGAGGAGGCTGATTACAAACACAGAAGTTTGGATGAGCAGAGAGGTTAGAGAGGTAACCAAAATTCTGGCCAGGCTGATTGAAAAGGCTGAGTTCTGGAAAGGTTCTAATTCTGAGGCCAATCTGTGAAGACTAGGACAAGTGGATGTTTAGTCTAATGCACAGATATCAACACAGAGACTCCAGAAAAATGATCAACTGAGAAGTATGTTCAAATGAGAACAAGATATCCATTGTTTTTTATCCCAACCCAACAGCAGAAATTTAACAACCGACCACAGCAATCCTGAGTTGGAGTGAGGTGTGGACTCTATACCATACACTGAGATCCATGATGGTAAAAGAGTAGGTACACATGGAGTACATCTCTCTCCACGGATACATCAGGAATACACCTCCAGACACAGAAGATCTTGCAGAACACCAGCTGAGAACCTGACCATGGGAAAAGAATATATAGAACCAGGCAACACTCAGCAAGACAAAAGGAGAAGTGAAAAAAAGAGGAGAGTGAGTAGAACTGGATCTGCATCTGGGGTCGGGAACTGAAGCAGGGACAGAGCTACACGGGAGGGCAAATGTTCGTGACAGAGGTGAAGCACTGAGACTGTTGGAGAGTGAAGCAGCTGACCAGTGAGTGTCTGAATGGAATGAGGATCACACAGACAATCCTTGCCACAGCCGTACCTACACCAGACAGGGATGCAAGTCCCCTAGAAAGTGCTTCAGGTTGGAGCTGGAACATAGAGATTTAAAAGCAATCCCGTGGCAAGGTCTGCTGTTGACTGAAGGGAGATGATGTGAAGGAACCTGAGAGAGGAGAGCACAGTGGGAAATGCTTATGAAGGAAAGCCAGCTAACCTGGAGGCATCGTGATACTGCTGAATCACACACAGAGGATGGAGCCATCTCTATAGCCTCTCTCTCTGCACATATCAGCACCAGATGGCTGAAATAACACAGGGAGGGTGGTCCTTTAAGGACCTGACATGCAAAGCAACAGATGGACCCCAGCCAGGGTAATCTTTAAGTCCCTGATGCAAAGAACAACAAATAATGCCCCCAACAGGGGGGCCTGTAAGCGCCTGATAGAGTGAAGCAACAGTGAAGGACCAGCCAAAGAGGCCCTCTGATGGCCAGTTGCCAGAAGCTAGGAAATGACTCTAATAGGACAGTCGCTTCTGCAGCTGAGTCAGTTGGTTTCCCTGCACGCTTGGCACTGCCAGGGTTTCCATAATTCAAGCAGCTGTGTCACCTCCATGCTCAGTCCTCACTGGGCAGAGCTATCAGAAGCTAAAAAAATCCCTAATAGTCACATACCTCTGGTGACAATAGCCACAGCTATGTATCCGGGATTGCTATGGTCCCCATTATCCAAGCTCCTGTGTCACTCCCTAGCTCAATCCCACAAGGACAGAGCAAGCAGAGGCTACAAAAATCCCTAAGGTCATCATATTTCCTGCTGTCCTAGACAGTGGCTCCCCTTAGTACCTGGTACTGCCAGGGCTCCTGCAATCTAAACAACTGCATCACCTCCACATTCTGTCCTCCCTGGGGCACACCCAAGTCCTCCAGGGGAGCCTCAGGAGTAAAATCCTGTGCAAAGGTGGAGATAAAACCACAAGTGAAATCCAGGGGCAGATGTCTAAGGAATAGATCCAAAGCATTCCCACCAGTGGTACAAGCTCAAGATTGAATCCACATGATCAACTGGCAGACTTAATGTATCTTTGGAATATATAAAAGACAATGAGAATTCCTGCAAAAGAAAACACACTAGCACTGGCAGATGTGGACATTAGAGCAAGAACATGCAAGAGTAGGACCAGATGAGAGTCTGAGCTGCGGCCACAACAGGTAAGAGACCAGTCCAGAACTGGAGAGCATCCTAGAGAGGTGAGGTGGACTGTGACCCACATTGAGGAAAAGGATGCTGACAGATGACCCAAGAAAAATATCTGTTATTCTTATATTTTAATTTATTCAGAAGTTGCTACTGGGTTTTTAATTTTTTACTTGTTTTTTTGCTCTCTGTTGTTGTACCTGTTGATTTTAATACTACAATTAAATGTATTTACAATTTTGAGAAATTGTTTTCACCACACATTTAATTTCCTTTAAATACTTCTGCCTCTACATGGTTTTGAGGGTTGTTTTCCTCTTTAATTTTCAAAGCTTTAAAAAAAATTATTTTCACTATTTTCCCACATATATTCTTTTGCTTGCTTTCTTATTCTTTTTCTGTTGTTTCTCTTTAACATATGTAAAACTTCTTTATCTACCTCTATTTA
Organism: Budorcas taxicolor; assembly: GCF_023091745.1. Classification (NCBI taxonomy): domain Eukaryota; kingdom Metazoa; phylum Chordata; class Mammalia; order Artiodactyla; family Bovidae; genus Budorcas; species Budorcas taxicolor. Next base: position 7,452,730 of record NC_068925.1, read on the forward strand.
AATTTGCTTTTCTAGCTTTTCTTTCTTTTTTCCTTTTCTCACTTTTCCTCATTATGTTTATTAGTTTGTTTTGCTTTAGTTGTTTTATTCCCCTGTTGACATATGGCTTTGGTTTTGTTTTCCAGTTTACGCTTTTAGTCAGATTTGTTAGTAACTATTTGATATCATTCTTACTTTACTTTGCTCATTGAATAAATCTCTTCTCCTTTTTTTCCCACTGTTTTGGTTTTGTTTATGTGTGTATACGTGTGTGTGTATTTCCCATTTTTTTGTTAGTACTTGCCTGATTTTGTATCTGCCATTTGTCTGAGGTTTGCAGTTTGTTTCTAGTTTTAGTGTGTTTGCTTTATCCCCTTTAATGCCATTACAAACCACCTGTGGAATCTCACTTCCCTGGCCAGGGATCAGGCCCAGAACCTTTGAAGTGGGAGCACTGACAAGACTCTAGACTTCCATAAAACTCCTAATCCCAGGGAGTACTTATTAGTGAGAATTGTCATAAAAGCCTCCACCTGTATACACCTGGCATCACCCAACTACCAGCAGTATTCAGTGTAGGATGCCTCACCCAAAAAAAATCAAACAAGATAAAAACACAAACCTAGTCATCAATAAACAGGACTGCCACCTCAAACAGCCCTGCCCATCAGAGAGAGAGAGGAAAAAAAAAAAAAACGTGCCTCATTTACCAGAGTACAAACAAAAGTCATGCCCAAAAGAAGCCTACACAAACCACTGGCACAATCTTACATACCAAGGGCAGACCAAAAGGAAGAAAGTATTCAAATTGAAAGCCTGAGAAAAGGAGACATCAAATGCAATAATGAAAAAAAGAAAAGGTAAAAAATTATTGCTCAAATGAAGGAACAAACTAGAAGCATACAAGACTAAAAAAAAAAAAACAAAAAACCCCTTAGGAGGAAGTAGTTCAAATTCCTGAAAAAAATTCAGAATAATGATGGTAAAGATGTTCCAAAACCCTGAAAACAGAATGCATAAAATGCCAAGAAGCAACCAACACAATTAACATAATTACCAAAGATATAGAAGAAATAAAGAATAAACAAACAAAGATGAATAACACAATTACTGAAAATAAAAATACTCTAGAAGGAAACAAGAATAGAGTAACTGAAGCAGAAGAATGGAACAATGAGCTGGAAGATAGAATGGTTGAAATAGTTGCTGATCACCAGAGTCAAGGAAAAAGAATGAAAATAATTGAGGAGAGCTTCAGACACTTCTGGGACAGTATTAAACACACCAACATTTGAGTTATAGAAGTCCCAGAGGAAGAAGAGAAAAAGAACGGCACTGAGCAATTTTTTGAAGATAATATAGTTGAAAACCTTCCCAGCATGGGAAAGGAAATAGTCAATCAAGTTCAAGAAGCACAGAGAGTCCAACACAAGATAAATCCAAGCAGAAACATGTCAAGACACATACTAACCAACAGAGATTAAACACAAGGAAAGAATATTAAAAGCAACAAGGGAAAAGCAACAAGCAACAAACAAGGGAAAGGCCATTCAATTAATAGCTGTGTTTCAGCAGAGATCCTGCTGGCCAGAAAGGAACAGCAGGATATATTTAAAGTACTGAAAGGGGAAAATCGACAAGCAAGATTACTTCGCCTGGCAAGGATTTCATTCAAAATTGATGGAAAAATTAAAACATTTAGAGATAAGCAGTAGTTAAGAGAATTTAGCACCACCAAACCAGCTTTACAACAGATATTAAAGAGACATAGGACAGATATTAGAGAGACAAAGGAAAGACCTACAAAAAACCCGAAACAATTAAGAAAATGTAAGTGGGGGGTGGTCTTAAGATGGCAGAGGAATGGGATGGGGAGATCACTTTCTCCCCCACAAATTCATCAAAAGATCATTTGAATGCTGAGCAACTTCCCCAAAACAACTCCTGAACACTGGCAGAGGACACCAGGCACCCAGAAAGGTGGCCCATTCTCTTCTAAAGGAAGTAGGACAGAATATAAAAGACAAAAAGAGAGAAAAAAGAGTTAGGGACAAAGACCCTCCCTGGGAGGGAGTTGTGAAGGGGGAGAAGTTTCCAAACACCAGGAAACCCTCTCACCAGTGGGTTTGTGGGGAGTTTTGGAATCTCAGAGGGCAACATAAAGTGAAAGACAGAAAGAAACAAAAAAGTGAAGTTGCTCAGTCGTGTCCAACTCTTTGCGACCCTATGAACTATAGCCTACCAGGGTCCTCTGTCCATGGGATTTTCCAGGCAAGAATACTGCAGTGGGTTGCCATTTTCTTCTCCAAGAGATCTTCCCTACCCAGGATCGAACTCAGGTCTCCCACATTGCGGGCAGATGCTTTAACCTCTGAGCCACCAGGAAGAGGGCAACATAACAGGGAGGGAAAAAAAAAAATACAAACCATAGAATATGTGCCTTAACCACAACTCCAAGCAGAGAAATAGCTCAGATGCTCAGGTCTGCCACCAGCAAGAGGGGGAGGCACTTTTGCATTGCTTAAGTTTAAGGACCTGTCCTGAAAGCCCTGAGGACAATCTGAGGGAGCTAATGTGAGATAGCAATCAAACTGTGGGACAGACAGAGAGAGAAAGGGATAAAAGAGAGAGAGAGAAAAGCTCTAACCTAAGCCACATCCTGGCCGACTCACAGAACAAAGGATTGAGCGAATGCCAAAGGAGAGCTAGTAGACTGCAGACCGGCTCCTCCCCAACCCCCCCACACCGGAGGCAGAGAGGCAGACAGGCGACAGCCAGAGCCAGAAGGCAGGGGGCCATTTTGGCCCCAGAGACGGCATTCACCATACTGGGAGCAGGCTCCCACTTGTTAACCACGTCTTCCTGGGATATTGAAAGGCTGACATCTGCCAGGAGGGTTGCAACCTGAGATCACCCCCCAGAGGAGACACACGGCACACCTGAGATGGCGCTCTTGCAGCGCACCCAGTAAACCGAGTGACAGGGACCAGAGAGGTGATAAGATGCACTGCACACCTGGGACAGTGTGCTCGCCAAGCACCTTGTTGCCTGAGCTCCTGGGACCTGGGAAGGGCACAAAATGCAGGCCCAGCCGAGTCTATGCCTTTGTGGAGAAACAACCTGAGCAGCTTAGACCAGGGAAGTGCACGCAACCTAGGGCCCACTTTGGAAAGTTCCCCTCCAAAGCAACCTGGAGTCTGAGCAGTGTAGATTGGGAAAGCACAGGCACCATGAGCTAGGGCAACCCAGTGTGGTCCATACACTGTGAGCACTCCCCACACATGCCAGTGATATTTGTTTGCAGTATTCCTCCCTCCCCACAGCACGACTGCACAAGTGAGTCTAAATAAGTGGCCACCTCACCCCCTTGCGTCAGGGCAGAAATTAGACACGGAAGAGACTTGCAAACAGAGGGAACTGCTCTCGAAGTGACAGGCACAACAGACTGAAACCCTGTAGTTAGCATTGACTAAGCACTGGAAGGGGCCTATAGACCTTGAAAAGACGTATAAGGATAAGAAAGCTGTGGTACATATACACAATGGAGTATTACTCAGCCGTTAAAAAGAATTCATTTGAATCAGTTCTGATGAAATGGATGAAACTGGAGCCGATTATACAGAGTGAAGTAAGCCAGAAAGAAAAACACCAATACAGTATACCAACACATATATATGGAATTTAGAAAGATGGCAATGACGACCCTGTATGCAAGACAGGAAAAAAGACACAGCTGTGTATAACGGACTTTTGGACTCAAAGGGAGAGGGAGAGGGTGGGATGATTTGGGAGAATGGCATTCTATCATGTATACTATCATGTAAGAATTGAATCACCAGTCTATGTCTGACACAGGATACAGCATGCTTGGGGCTGGTGCATGGGGATGACCCACAGAGATGTTATGGGGAGGGAGGTGGGAGGGGGGTTCATGTTTGGGAACACATGTAAGAATTAAAGATTTTAAAATTAAAAAAAAAAAAAAAGGACGTATAAGCTGGAGCAAGGAACTATCTGAAACTGAACTGACCCCACACTGCCCTCACCAGCTCCAGAGAAATTCCTAGATATACTTTTACTAGAATCATTTTTAAAAAATTTTTTCAGTTCTTTATTACACCTTTAATTTTTATTTTTATAACCTACTATTACCTTGCAGAAAAGACCCTATTTTTTAAAGCAAATTTCACATATGTATTTTTTATAATTTGTGATTGGTTTTGTATTTATAATGTTGCATTTTTCAGAGTCTAACCTCTACTCTAGATTTTTAATCTTTGCTTTTTGTATCTGTTATCAATTTTGTACCTGTAAGAATCTAATCTTCAGTACCCATTTTTACTTAGGGGTGTGATTACTGGTTTGATTGCTCTCTCCCCTTTTGACTCTCCTTCTTCTCACCCAGGTCACCTCTATCTCCTCCCTCCCCTTATGCTTCTCTACTTAACTCTGAATCTCTCTGGGTGTTCCGGGCTATGGAGAACACTTAGGGACCTGATTACTGGCTAGATTGCTCTCTCCCCTTTGGATTCCCCTCTTCATCTATCTTCCTCCTCCCTCTTCTCTTCTCCATGTAACTGTGTGAACCTTTCTGGGTGTCCCTCACTGTGGAGATTCTTTTCACCATTTTTCTAGATGTTTTATCAGCAGTGCTGTATGGATGGAGAAGTCTTGAGGCTACTGTAAGATTAAGACTGAAAGCCAGAGGTAAGAGGCTTAAATCCAAAACTTGAGAACACCAGACAACTCCTGACTCCAGGGAACATTAATCGACAAGAGCACATCCAAAACTCTGCATACCTACACTGAAATCAAATTCCATCCAACAGCCAACAAGTTCCAGAGCAAGACAGATAATGCTATTTCTCCAGCAACACAGGAACATAGCCCTGAGCTTCAATATGCACTCTGTCCAAAGGCACACCAAACCCATAGACACCTCAAAACTCACTACTGGGCACTTCACTGCACTCAGAAGAGATCCAGCTCCACCCACCAGAACACGGATACAAGCTTCCATAACCAGGAAACTTTGACAAGTCAAACGTCCAACCACACCCTCAGGGTGCAACCTGCACAATAAAGAGGAACCACAAACTTCCAGCATACAGAAAGGCCACCCCAAACAGAACAATCTAAACAAAATGGAAAGGCAGAGAAATATTCAGCCCATAAAGGAACATGATACATTCCCACAAAATCAAACAAAAGAGGAGGAGATCTCTCTTTTTGAGTCTGTCTCAAAAAGAATTCAGAATAGTGATAGTAAAGATGATCCAAAATCTTGAAAACAAAATGGAGTTGCAGATAAATAGACTAGAAACGAGGATTAAGAAGATGCAAGAATGTTTAACAAGGACCTAGAAGAGATAAAAAAGAGTCAGTCAATAATGAATACTGCAATAAATAAGATCAAAAGAACTCTGGAGGGAAACAACAGTAGAATAACTGAAGCAGCAGATATAAGTGAGGTGGAAGATAGGATGGTGGAAATAAATGAAGCAGAGAGGAAAAAAGAAAAAAGAATTAAAAGAAATGAGGATAACATCAGAGACCTCTGGGACAATGTTAAACACCCCAACATTTGAATAATAAGAGTCCCAGAGGAAGACAAAAAGAAAGGCCATGAGAAAATACTTGAGATAATACTTGAAAACTTCCCTAAAATAAGGAAGGAAATAGCCACCCATTTCTAAAAAAGCCAGTGGCTCCAAAACAGAATAAACCCAAAAGGAAACACCCCAAGACACATATTAATTAAATTAATGAGGATCAAACACAAAGAGCAAATATTAAAAGTAGCAAGAGAAAAACAACAAATAACACACAAGGGGATTCCCATAAGGATAACAGCTGATCTTTCTACAGAAACTCTTCAGGCCAGAAGGAATTGGCAGGATGTACTTAAAGTAATGAAAGAGAAAAACCTACAAACCACATTACTATACCCAATAAGAATCTCAGTCTATTATGCAGGGGAAATGAAAAGCTTTACAGACAAGCAAAAGCTGAGAGAAGTCAGCACCACCAAACCAGCTCTTCAACAAATGATAAAGGAACTTCTCTAGACAGGAAACACAGAAAAGGTTTATAAGTAAGTATGGATGTGAGAATTGGACTGTGAAGAAGGCTGAGTACTGAAGAATTGATGCTTTCAAACTGTGGTGTTGAAGAAGACTCTTGAGAGTCCCTTGAACTGCAAGGAGATCCAACCAGTCCATTCTGAAGATCAGCCCTGGGATTTCTTTGGAAGGAATGATGTTAAAGCTGAAACTCCAGTACTTTGGCCACCTCATGTGAAAAGTTGACTTATTGGAAAAGACTCTGATGCTGGGAGAGATTGGGGGCAGGAGGAGAAGGGGACGACAGAGGATGAGATGGCTGGATGGCATCACTGACTTGATGGACGTGAGTCTGAGTGAACTCCAGGAGTTGGTGATGGACAGGGAGGCCTAGCATGCTGCGATTCATGGGGTCGCAAAGAGTCGGACACGACTGAACGACTGAACTGAACTGAAGTGTTAGTCGCTCAGTCATGTCTGACTCTTTGCGACCCCATGGACGGCAGCCCACCAGGCTCCTCTGTCCATGAGATTTTCCAGGTAAGGATACTGGAGTTGGTTGCCATTTCCTTCTCCAGGGGAGCTTCCCAAACCAGGGATTGAACCCGGGACTCCTGCACTGCAGCCAGATTATTTACCGACTGAGCTACAAGGGAAGATATAACAGTTTATAAACTCAAATCCAAAACAACAAAATAAATGGCAATGGGATCATACTTAACAATAATTACCCAAAATGTAAAAGGAGTGAATGCCCCAACCAAAAGACAAAGACTGGCTGAATGGACTCCAAAACAAGACTCCTATATATGCTGTCTATAAGGGACCCCCTTCCAAACAAGGGACACATACAGACTGAAAGTAGAGGGCTGGAAAAATATATTTCAAGCAAATGCAGACCAAAAAAAGCAGGAGGAGCAATACTCATATCAGATAAAACAGATTTTGAAATAAAGACCATGAAAAACGACAAAGAAGGACACTAAATAACGATCAAAGGATCAATCCAACAAGAAGATATAACAATTATAATTCTATACGCACCCAGCATAGGCACACCACAATATGTAAGGCAAAGGCTAACAAGTGTGAAAGGGGAAATTTAACACAATAATAGTGGGAGACTTTACTATCCCACTCACTCCTATGGATAGATCAACTAAACAGAAAATTAGCAAGGAAACACAAATTATAAATGATACAATGGACTAGTTAGACCTAATGAATATCTTTATGACATTTCACCCCCAAACAATGCATTTCACCTTTTTCTCAAGAGCACATGGAACCTTCTACAGGATAGATCACATACTGGGCCATAAATCTAGCCTTGGTAAATTCAAAAAATTGAAATCATTCCACGCGTCTTTTCTGATCCCAATGTAATAAGCCTAGATGTCAACTATAGGGGGAAAAAAAAAACTATTAAAAATTCAAATATATGGAGGCTAAACAACATGCTTCTGAATAATCAACACATCATGGAAAAAATCAAAAAATAAATCAAATATGCATAGAAATGAATTAAAATGAGAACAAGACAACACAAAACCTAAGGGATTCACTAATATCAGTGCTAAGGGGAAGGTTCATAGATTACAAGCTTACCTCAAGTAACAAGAGAAAAATCAAATAAATAACCTAACTGTACACCAAAAGCAACTAGAAAAAGAAGAAATGAAGAACCCTAGGGTTAGTAGAGGGAAAGAACGCATAAAAATTAGGGCAGAAGTAATTGAAAAAGAAACAAAGGAGACTATAGCAAAAATCAACAAAACTAAAAGCTGGTTCCTTGAGAAGATAAATAAAATAGAAAAACCATTAGCCAGATTCATCAAGAAACAGAGGGAGAAGAATCAAATCAATAGAATTAGAAATGAAAATGGAGAAAGCACAACAGACAACACAGAAGTACAAAGGATCATAAGAGATTACTATCAGCAAATTTATGACAATAAAATGGACCACTTGGAAGAAATGGACGAATTCTTTAAAAAGTCTAACCTTCCAAAACTGAACCAGGAAGAAAGATAAAATCTTAACAAACCATTCACAAGCACGGAAATGAAACTGTAATCAGAAATCTTCCAGTAGACAAAAGCCCAAGACTAGATGGCTTGACAGCCGAATTCTACCAAAAATTTAGAGAAGACCTAACACCTATCCTATTCAAATTACTCCAGGAAATTGCAGAGAAAGGTAAATTGCCAAACTCATTCTATGAGGCCACCATCACCCTAATACCAAAACCAGACAAAGATGCCACAAAAACCGAATACTACAGATCAATATCACTGATGAACATAGATGCAAAAATCCTTAAAAGAATTCTAGGAAATAAAATCCAACAACATATTAAAAAAATCATACATCATGACCAAGTGGGCTTTATCCCAGGGATGCAAGGATTCTTCAATATTCACAAATCAATCAATGTGATACACAATATTAACAAATTAAAAGATAAAAACCATGTGATTATCTCAATATATGCAGAGAAAGCTTTTGACAAAATTCAACATCCATTTCCATTTATGATAAAAAAAAAACCTCCAGAAACCATGCATAGAAGGAACATAACTCAGAATAAAGGCCATATATGATAAACCCATAGCAAACATTACCCTCAATGGTGAAAACTTGAAAGTATTTTCCCTAAAGTCAGGAACAAGAGAAAGGTGCCCACTCTCACTACCACTATTCAACATAATTTTGGAAGTTTTATCCACAGAAGTCAGAAGAGAAAACATAAACAAACGGAATCCAGATCAGGAGAAAGTAGTAAAACTCTCACTGTTTGCAGATGACATGATCCTCTACATAGAAAACCCTAAAGACACTACTGGAAAATTGCTAGAGCTAGTCAATGAATATAGTAAAGTTTCAGGATATAAAATTAACACACAGAAATCCCTTGCATTCCTATACACTAACAATGAGGAAACAGCAAGAGAAATTAAGGAAACAATTTCATTCACCAGTGCAATGAAAAGAATAAAATAGTTAGGAATAAATCTTCCTAAAGAAACAAAAGACCTATACATAGAAAACTATAAAACATTGATGAAAAACTCAAAGAACACAAATAGATGTAGAAATATGCCATGTTCATGAATCAGAAGTATCAACATAGTGAAAATGAGTATACTACAAAGGCAATCTATAGATTCAAAGCAATTCCTATCAAGCTACTAATGGCATTTTTCAGAGAACTAGAATAAATCAATCCACAATTTGCATGGAAATACAAAAAAAAAAAAATATTGAATAGCCAAAGCAAGCTTGAGAAAGAAGAATGGAACTGGAGGAATCAACCTACCTGATTTCAGATTATATTACAAAACTACAGTCAATAAGACAGCATGGTACTGGCACAATGCCAAAAACATAGATCAATGGAACAAGATAGAAAGCCCAGAGATAAACCCATGCACCTATGGACACCTTATCTTTGACAAAGGAGGCAAGAATATACAATGGAGAAAAGACAATCTCTTTAACAAGTGGTGCTGGGAAACCTGTCAGCCACTTGTAAAAGAATGAAACTAGAACACTTTCTAACACCATGCACAAAAATTAACTCAGAATGGATTAGAGATCTAAATGTAAGACCAGAAACTATAAAACTCCTAGAGGAAAACATGGGCAAAACACACTCTGACATAAATCACAGCAAGATCCCCTATGATCCACCTCCCAGAGTAATGGAAATAGAAGCAAAAATAAACAAATGGGACCTAATTAAAACCATTTGCACAACGAAGGAAACTATAAGTAAGGTGAAAAGATAGCCTTCAGAATGGGAGAAAATAATAGCAAATGAAGCACCTGACAAAGAATTATTCTCCAAACTATACAACCAGCTCATGAAGATAAATTTACAGAAAAATAAGTGACCCAATCAAAAAATGGGAACACGTGTACACCCATGGCAGATTCATGTTGATGTATGGCAAAACCAATACAGATTGTAAAGTAAAATTTTAAAAAAAGAACTAGGCAACAACAAAAAACAAAAATGCTAAATCTAGTTAAATTGTAAATTATTTTCCTTTTTTCTTTAGGAAATAAAAAATTGAAAGTAAAAAAAAAAAAAGGGGGGGGGGGGGGGCCAAAGAACTAACAGACATTTCTCCAAAAAGACATACAGATGGCTAACGAACACATGAAAAGATGTTCAACATTACTCATTATCAGAGAAATGCAAATTAAAATCACAATGAGGTACCATCTCATGCTGGTCAGAAAGGCTGCTATCAAAGTCTACAAACAATAAATGCCCATTGGCAAAGTAATGGATAAGTAAGCTGTGGTAAGTATACACAATGGAATATTACTCCATGATTAAAAAATGCATTTGAATCGGTTCTAATGGGGTGGATGAAAATGGAGCCTATTATACAGAGTGACAGAGAAGGCAATGTCACCCCACTCCAGTACTTTTGCTTGGAAAATCCCATGGATGGAGGAGCCTGGTAGGCTGCAGTCCATGGGGTCACTAAGAGTGGGACACGACTGAGCGACTTCACTTTCACTTTTCACTTTTATGCATTGGAGAAGGACATGGCAACCCACTGCAGTGTTCTTGCCTGGAGAATCCCAGGGATGGGGGAGCCTGGTGGGCTGCCATCTCTGGGGTCGCACAGAGTCAGACACGACTGAAGTGACTTAGCAGCAGCAGCATACAGAGTGAAGTAAGTCAGAAAGAAAACACCAGTACAGTATATTAAGGCATATATACGGAATTTAGAAAGATGTTAATGATGACCCTATATGTGAGACAGCAAAAGAGACAGGATGTAAACAACAGACTTTTGAACTCTGTAGGAGAAGGCAAGGGTGGGATGATTTAAGAGAATAGCATTGAAACATGTATATTATAATATGTGAAATAGATTGCCAGTCCAGGTTTGATGCATGAGACAAGGGGCTCAGGGCCAGTGCAGTGGGATGACTTTGAGGGATGGGCTGGGGAGGGAGGTGGGTGGGGGCTTCAGGATGGGAGACACATGTACACCCATGGCTGATTCATGTCAACATATGGCAAAAACCACAACAATTTTGTAAATTAATTAGCCCTCAATTAAAATAAATTAATTAGTTTAAAAAATGTTATAAGAACATATGGCATTATATTATATTATAATAGTAAAATGCTAATAGTAATATATAAATAATTACTTTAAATGTAAATGGATTAAACTCTCCAACCAAAAGACAAAGATTGACTGAATAGATAGAAAACAAGACCCATATATAGGCTGTCTACAAGAGACCCACTTCAGACCTAGAGACACATACAGACTGAAAGTAAGAGGATTGAAAACATATTCCATGCACATGGAAATCAAAAGGAAGTTGTAGTGACAATTCTCATTTCTGACAAAATTGACTTTAAAATAAGGAATATGATACAAGATAAGGAAGGGACATTACATAATGATCAAGGGATCAATCCCAAAAGAAGACAAAATTCTAAACATCTATGCACCCAGCATAGAAGCACCGCAGTACATAAGGCAAATAAACAAACGTAAAAAGGGAAATTGACAGCAACACAATAATGGTAAGGGATATTAACACCCCAGTTATACCAATGGGCAGATCATCAAAACAGAAAATTAACAAGCATCGAACCCAGCTCTCCCACATTGCAGGCAGACGCTTTAACCTCTGAGCCACCAGGGAAGATCTCAATAAGGAAACAATCTTAAATGAAACATTAGACCCAAGGGACCTAATTGATATTTTCAGCATTGTCCACACAAATCCAAGAGAACACACTTTCTTCTCAAGTGTGCTTGGAATATTTTCCAGGATAGACTATATTGGGGCTAAAAATAAAACCTCAGTAAATTATTAAAAATCTAAATTCTATGAAGCATTTTTTCTGACCACAATACTATGAGACTAGATATCAATTACAGTAAAAAACACAAACACTTGGAGATTAAACAATATGCTTTTACATAATGAACAGATAAGTGAAGAAATCAAAAGGGAAATCAAAGAATTCTTGAAACAAATGAGAATGAAAACATGATAACTTAAAATCTATGGGATGCAACAAAACAGTTCTAAGAGGGAAGTTTGTAGCAAGAAAAAAGAAAAACATTAAATAGACAACCTAACTTTACACCTAAAACAACTGGATAAAGAAGGACATTAAAAGAAAACAAAAAGTTAGTCAAAGGGAAGACATCCTACAGATCAGATCAGAAATAAATGAAAGAAAATGAAGGAACATATAAAGATTGATAAAACTGGAAGGTGCTTCTTTGAGAAGATAAACAAAATTGTCAATTAGTCAAATCCATCAAGAAGAAATGGGACAAGAATCACATCAACAAAATTAGGAATGAGAAAGGAGAGGGTAACAGACAACACAGAAATACAAAGGATCATAAGGGGCTACTATGAGCAACTATATGTCAAGAAAACAGACCAACTGAAATAAATAGATCTATTCTTAGAAAAGTTCAATCTACCAAGACTGAACCAGGAAGAAATAGAAATTATGAACAAGCCAATTACATGCACTGAAATTGAAAATGTGATTTAAAAAACTCCCAGAAAATTGAAGCACAGGGCCGGATAGTTTCACAGGTGAATTTTCTCAAACATTTAGAGAAGAGCTAATGCCTATTCTTATCAAACTCTTTCAAAAAACTGCAGAGGAAGGAACACGTCCAAACTCATTCTACAAGGCCATCATCATCCTAATACCAAAACCAGACAAAGACAACATGAAAAAGAAAATTACAGGCCAATATCATTAAAGAAAATATATGGAAAAATCCTCAGCAAAACTAGCAAACAGAATTCAAAAATACATTAAAAAGATAGCACACTATGATCAAGTTGGGTTAATTCCAAGGATGCAAGCATTCTTCAATATACTGGTGTATATCCATCAATGTGATATATCATATTAACAAACTGCAAGATAAAACCATATGGTCATCTCAATAGAGGCAGAAAAAGCTTTTGAAAAATTTCAGTAGCCATTTATGATAAATACTCTTCAAAACATGAGCAAAGAAGGAACCTACCTCAACATAATAAAGGCCATATATGAAAAACCCAGAGCAAACATTATTCTCAAAGGTGAAAAACTGAAAGCATTCCCTCTGAGATCAGGAAAAGACAAGGGGGTCCACTCTCACCACTATTAGTCAACATTGTTTGGAGCCCTCGCAACAGCAATCAGAGAAGAAAAAGAAATAAAAGGAATCCAGATTGGAAAAGAAGAAGCAAAACTCTCACTGTTTGCAGACAGATGACAGACGATACTATACATAGAAAACCCTAAAGATATGTTCAGAAAATTACTAGAGGTCATCAGTGAATTTAGCAAACTGACAGCATACAAAATGAATACACAGAAATCACTTGCATTCCTCTGTACTAACAATGAAACATCAGAAAGAGAAATTAATGTATCAATGCCATTTATCATTGCAACAAAAAGAAAAAAATCCTAGGAAAAAAAACCTAAGAAGACGTAAGAGCTGTATACAGAAAAGTACAAGACGTTGAGGAAAGAAATCAAAGACAACAAAAAGAGATGGAGAGATATTCCATGTTCCTGAGTTAGAAAAATCAACATTATGAAAAGGACTATACTACCAAATATAATCTGCAGATTCAATGCAATCTGTATCAAAATACCAATGTTATTTTTCACAGAACTAGAACAAAAAGTCATAATTCATATGGAAACACAAAAGACCTGAATAGCCAAAGCAATCTTGAAAAAGAAAAATAGAGCTAGAGGAATCAGCCTTCCTGACTTCAGACTGACTACAAAGCTACAGTTGTCTAGACAGTATGGTACTGGCAGAAAAACAGAAATATAGACCAATGGAACAAGATAGAAAGCCCAGAGATTAACCCATACACCTACGAATTACTTATGTTTGAAAAAAGAGGCAAGAATATACCATGGGGCAAATAAAGGGTCTTTCATAAGTGCTGCTGGGAAAACCTGACAGCTACATGGAAAAGAATGAAATTAGACTACTTTCTAACACCATACACAAAGATAAACTCAAAATGGATGGAAAACACAGGCAGAACACCCTATGTCATAAATCACAGCAAGATCCTCTATGACCCACCTGCTAAAGTAATGGAATAAAAACAAAGATAATCAAGTGGGACGTAATTTAACTTAAAAGCTTCTCCACAGCAGAGGAAACTATGAATAAGGTGAAAAGACAATGCTCAGAATGGGACAAAATAATAGCAAATGAAACAACTGACAAAGGATTAACTTCCAAGAGATAGAAGCAACTCATAGAAATCAATACCAAAAGGAAAAAAAAAAACAAAAAACAAACAAAAAAAACACACAACTCAATCAGAAAGTGGGAAAAAGACCTAAACAGACATTTGTCTAAAGACCTAAAATGGCTAAGAAACACATGAATATATTTTCAATATCACTATTAGAGAACTGCAAATCAAAGTTACAATGAGATATCACTTCACACCAGTCAGGATGACCATCATCAAAATGTTTACAAACAATAAATACTGGAGAAGTTGTAAAGAAAAGGGAACCCTCTTGCACTGTTAGTGGGAATGTAAACTGATACAGCCACTCTAAAGAACAGTATGGAGAGTACTTACAAATCCAGGAGTAAAACCACTATATGATGCACCAACCCCACTCCTAGGTATATACCCTGAGGAAACCAAAATTGAAGAAGACACATGTACCCCAATGTTCCCTGAAGTTCCATTTACAACAGCTAGGACATGGAAGCAACATAGATGTCCACAGATTAATAGATAAAGAAGCTGTGCTACATACATACAGTGGAATATTACTCGGTCATAAAAAGGAATGCACTTGAGTCAGTCCTAAAGAGGAGGATGAACATATAGCCTAGTATACAGAGTGAAGTAAGTCTGAAAGAGAAAAACAAATATTGTATGCTAACACATATACATGGAATCTAGAGATATTGTACTGATAAACTTGTTTGCACAGCAGCAACAGAGACACAGACACTAAGGACAGCCTTATGGACACGGCTGAAAGGGAGGAAGTAGAGGGTGGCATTTATGGAGAGGGTTAGCATACAAACTTAAGCTACCATATGTAAACTAGAGAGTCAATGGGAATTTGCTGTATGACTCAGGGAACTCAAACCAGAGCTCAGGCACAACCTAGAAGGGTGGGATGGGCAGAGAAATGGGAGGGATGTTCATGTGGGAGGGGACATGGTAAATCTATGGCTGATTCTTGTTGATGTTTTGTAGAACCCAACATAATACTGTAAAGTAAGTATACTTCAATTAAAAATAAATAAATATAAAATAAACAACCACCCACCCCTGAAATTCAATATGCCAATGGACCCAGGAGGAGGCTCGCTCATGCATGCATGAGGTAAAAGGCAGACAGATCTCTGTCTTGACTGTGATGCCTACAGTGGCTCATGAACTATCTCAATTCCTCCTCAGCTGCACTCTAGCAGCCCTGGAAAACCTATCTTTAAAATTCATGCATGGATCTAAGTCCTTCTGTGAAACTCCAGGTATTGACAAGTGGACCTCTGTCTGCTTCATTCACACATCCTTCCACCCTGTGGCCAGATCCCTGTGGTTACAACTGACCCAGAGGGAAGAGCAACCTTTGACAGACCACCAGTGAGCTCGCACATAAATGTGGCTTAAATCTGTGGCCCAGAACAAGAACACAAGATTAGTAGCACTGAAGCATATATATTGTCATATGTGAAGCGGATTGCCAGTCCAGGTTTGATGCGTGAGACAGGGTGCTCAGGGATGGTGCACTGCAATAACCCTGAGGGATGGGATTGGGAGAGAGGTGGCAGGGGGGGTTCAGGATGGGGAACACATGTACGCCCATGGCTGATTCATGTCACTGTATGGCAAAAACCACTACAATATTGTAAAGTAATTAGCCTCCATTTAAAATAAAAAATTTTTTAAGTAAAAAGGAAAATTAAAAAAAGATGTAGTGCTACTTTGGGGGAAACAAAGGACAGGCTGTCAGTACCATTTCTGGTGCACTAATGTATCTAGACAAAACAAGAAGCACAGGAATTCTGACAAAACAGGGATGAGAAGTGTCAGCAGGTGCCACTATAGAAGATCTGAGATAGCTGCGGAGTCTCTAGCCAGGTTGGAGGAAGTTGTCTCTCACCCAAAGGAGACTGGAACTTTAATTAGAAAAACAGCACCACAAAACTTCAAGGAACATGAACTCAAAGTATCATGACACCAACAAAGTATAAAAATCTTCAGTATTCACATCCAATTGGCGATGTGTGATTTATCCTGTGAAGAATTCGAAATACCTTTTTAAAATAACTTGGTGTGCTATAGAAAATACAGTAAGATACTTGAACAAAAGCAGGAAAACAATGGACAAAACAAGCAGTTTAATAAAAATGTACAAATCATTCAAAATCAGAAACTCTGGTGCTGAAGGTTCCAAGGATGAAATAAAATCATTCATTAAAGAGCATCAATGACAGAGTCAAAAAGATAGAAGAATTTATTAGATAGATGATATATCAAAGTTATCCTGTCCAGGGAGATTAAAAACAAAATTTAAAAAAAAAAGAATGAAAAAGAACAAAGAAAGGCTACATGATCTATGCCACATTGAAAACAGGACCAATTTGCAAATTATTGAAGTTCCAGGAGGAGAAAGGACATGAGGCAGAAAATATATTTAAGGAGTAGTGTATGAAAACTTCCCAAATCAAGGATGATATTTGAATATCTAAGTTCAGGAAGCTTACAGGGACCAAACCAAATCAACTTTAAAAATCCTCTACAACACACATTCATAATAAAGTTGCAAAAATCAAAGAAAAATAGAGAAGCCTTCAAGCAGCATGAAGAAAAAACAAACAAGCTAACAAAACAAAAACCTTGAAATTTACTAAGGAGCCTTCATTTGGATCTTAGCAAATCTCTCAGCAGAAACCCACTAGGCCAGGAGACAGTGGGAGGATATATTCCAAGTGTTGGAAGAAAAATCTGCCAAAGAAGAATACTTGAAAATATCATTCAGAAAAGAAAAGAATATAAAGATTTCACCAGACCAACAAATATTGAGGAAATAGAACACAACTAGACCTTCCTTGTGGAGAAGGCAATGGCAACCCACTCCAGTACTGTTGCCTGGAAAATCCCATGGATGGAGGAGCCTGGTTGGCTGCAGTCCATGGGATCGCGAAGAGTCGGACACGACTGAACGACTTCACTTTCACTTTTCACTTTCATGCATTGGAGCAGGACATGGCAACCCACTCCAGTGTTCTTGCCTGGAGAATCCCAGGTACGGGGGAGCCTGGTGGGCTGCCGTCTCTGGGGTCGCACAGAGTCGGACACGGCTGAAGCGACTTATCAGCAGCGGTAACAGACCTTCCTTGAGGAGGACATGGCAACCCACTGCAGTAGTTTTGCCTGGAGAACCCCATGGAGGGACGAGCCTAGCGGGCTGCTGCCCAAAGTGTCCCAAAGAGTCAGACACAGCTGAGGTAACTGAGAAGGCACACAGACCTTCCTTACTGAAACACTAAAAGGAATTTTTGAAGCTGAAATAAAAGAATGCTAATTCATTCCATGAAATTACCTAGTACACTGGTAAATTTAAGTGCACATTCACATTCAGAACACTGCCGTACCTTGATACGCAATGTTAAACACAACTATTTAAGAGTTAAAGTACAGGAATTAAAAATTAGTATATTTAAAATTATTTTTTAATTAAGTACACACTATAAAAAGAGGTAAATCATGACATCAAAAAGATAAAATGGAGAAGGGCAAAAGGAACTAGATTTAATATGTGGTTGATGTTCATATATTATCAGCATAAAATACACTGCTCTCTCTGTAAGGTGTTTTACGTAAATCTCATGGTAAACAAAGCAAGAATCCATTCTAGATTCACAAATGGTAAAGAAAAGTTCATTAAATGCATACTACTGTAACAAAAATCATGAATTCAAAGAGGCAAGCCATCAGAGGAAGGAAAGAATTAAAAAACAATAAAACATCTTGTAAAATAAAAAAGATAATATTAATATATCCTTATCTATCAATAATTACTCTAAATATAAAGGATTGCATGTTTGCATGCCTAGTCACTACAGTTGTGTCTGACTCTTCTGAGACTCAATGGACTATAGCCCTCCAGGCTCCTCTATCCATGGGATTTCCCAGGCAAGAATACTGGAAGGGGTTGCCATTTCCTTCTCCACCGTTTTCTTCTATCTCAATGAAATTCTTAAGCAATTATTTTGAATTACTTATCAGACAAATCGTCCATATCTATTATTTGGGGTCAGTAACTGAAAAACTATTGTATTTCTCTGTTAACATTTTAGTCCTTTGATGTCTATGTCCCTTGAAGTCTCAAGTAGCTGTTTGCATTTAAAGAAGTGGTCACTCCCTCCAGTCTTTACAGACTGACCTGGGGAGGGAAGTATACTGTCACATTGCTAGGGATTTTGAGACTTCTTAGACATTGTTTAAGGAGACACCTGTCCCATCTACTCAATTCCTCCTAGGAGATAATTCTGAAGCTCATATGCTTCTATCAAAACAGCAAAGACAGTCTCTGTGCCGACAGTTTCCTGGCTGTTTCCCTGGGGCAGTGCCAAATGCTCACATTCATATGGTTTCTCACAGACCCACGGGGACAGGATGGCTTCTAGATGTCCCACAGGCCATCTGCAAAGGTCTAGATGCCACCGTGGGGACCTATAGAGGGAGCTGGCCCTGGGGAGGGGATGTAGATGAGATGAGGGGCCCAGGAGTGAGCAGAACCACAAGCACAGCGTCTGCAATGGTTTGGGGCTCCCTGGTGGGGTCTCCACATGGTCAGTAGGACCTATGTTCCTTGAAGAATTCTAGCCCTGGATGCTGTGCTCCTGGGCTGTCCCCACCCTAGCCATGCAGGTGACCCCAATGTCCTGGATAAGGGGAGAGAGAAGTGTGCTGGAAGGTGAAGACACCACCCTTGCTTCCATGCTCTTATTTTCCCCACAGGTAAAATCCTGTGCTGAGGGGTCTGTCTTGGCACTAAGCAATGCCACCTCAGGGGCTAAATGAGGCTACTGCTCTAACCCTCAGTGAGGCATCCAGTCTTCAATCTTTGTGCTCTAGCAGCATGCTATCATTTCTCTGCTAGACTCCTGGACCCCCACAAAGATCCTCTTATCCACAAATGATGGTCAAAGTGCATTTATATCAGGAGAGACAGTGAGACTCCTGCCATCTTTCTGACCTCACTCTGTTATTACAGGTTTCCTCTTTGTGAATCTTTTCCTATTTTCTTAACTAATGTCTATCAATAGGTACATGTATTTTGTTATATACTTATCAAGATGTCTATAGGTATACTCACAGACACTTGTAAACAAAATTAAATTGGTCTTTTGGCAAAACAAGAATTTGATATAAACTTTTTGAGTGGATAATACAGCTGAGGCTTAGAAAATTATGAACACCCTGGGATCTCAGCCCAGTTCACTCACTGACATGGATGCATCTAGGAGGAGGAGACCAGCCACTCTCTGTGCAGTTCATTGTGTTCCGATCATTTTGAAGACTGTAGCCTTCATAGCAGCGGACTCTTACAGTTTCACCCTGTAAATACTTTTCTTCATGATGTGGGTTATGTCCATTTTCCAAATAATTGAAGATACATTGTCCTAAGGATCATAAAATTAATATGAAAGAAATACAACATAAATTTGGGAAAATAGTACATTAAAATTAATCTTATAGAATTTACATGAGAATAAATTAGTATTCAAATATATCACATAAGAATAAAAATGAAAGCTAGTACACGTTTGTTGGAAATGAAAATCAACATTCCATATTATTTATCCTTAGTTTATGATTAAATATATATATTAATGATGCAGATATTCTTGTAAAGCCTCTGTATCTCTCACAGGATTTACATGAAGAGCCTCTAGTATGGAAAATCTATTGGGTGTTTCTACTCATAGAACTCATCCCTTGGCCTTACTGTTGTTATACAACACTTAATTGTATTCACTTATATATCCTGTTTAAGTATGCTATAATTTTACAAAATACCGTTAGAAAAAAGAGAATTGTTACTTTAGAAGCAGGAAAGTAGTTGAGGACTAAACGAAGCAGCCCCAGAAAATGCTGTGTTCAGTTGACCTGACGTTTTTCTATATGTGATGGTTTTAGGAAAGTCCACAACACCTTCCACACTCCTCTCTCCAAATATTAAAGCTTGAGTCCTCACTACTGAGTGTGCAGGACTTAGTGGCCATTTCTCATGATTACACATGACTGATGTGACAGTGTGACAAACTGATACCTGATGTGGAGGCTTCCTCCTCCCTGTCTGGGGTCACTGGCCCTGAAGAAAGCTAGCTGTCTCACGAGCTAGCTCCAGAGATGCCCACGTGGTCAGGTGCTGAGGCCTCCCCCAAAAGCCAGGAGAGTGAGCCAACTTGGAAGCAAAGCCTCCAGCCCAGCTGAGCATCCAGGTGACAGCATCCCAGGCTATTACCAAGTTGCCACCCAAACAGAGTGACTCAGAATTAGCCAGCGAGGCCCTTTCCTCATTCTGAGCGACAGAAATTCTAAGAATATGGAGGCGTGTGGTCTTAAGCCAATATGTTTTTTAGAAAATTTGTTAATTAAGAGTATGTGTCTAATACAATGGCCATCTCAGTTGGTGCTAGTGGTAAAGGACGAACCCACCTGCCCATGCAGGAGATATAGTAGTACAGGCAGGTTCGATCCTTGGGTTTGGATGACCCGCTGGAGGAGGGCATGGCAACCTATTCCAGTATTCTTGCTTGGAAAATTCCATGGACCGAGAAGCCGGGTGGGCTACAGTCAATGGGGAGGCAGCACATGACTGAAGCGACTTAGCATGCAGGCATGGAGGCATGCAGGCATCTACTACAATAGGTGTTAGATAATGTGAATTTAATATAATGGCTCGAAAAAAAAATATAATGGCTCGGATCCAATATTACAATTACTTTGCATGCTAAAACTTTCACAATTGCACCCATAAATTATGAAAAATAACTGCATATAAATATTCAAACATTTAGCTTTAGGACCACTTTTAGAAAGAGTTCAGTTGTTAATGAGAAGACAAGTGTTGCATTGGAATGTCTGGTGAAGAGTTGTCAAAGTTTCACATTTCTCTTTCATGTTGTGTACTCCTTCTCCTCTTATTTAGAAATATGCCTGTAGACTTATCTATAATTGATTAACAGACCATCACTCATATACCTGGGAATCAGGAGAAACTGAATTAAATAACATATCTGCCTGCTCCTTAGCAAGAATAATGGTGATGCAGCATTTCTTATAAGTGATCTGGGGCCCGAGCTACTATTTTTTATTGTTTTCAATTTGTGTGATTTTTTTATTCATTATTTTCTTTTTTTTTAAGATTCTTTTTTAAAATTTATTTATTTTAATTGGAGGTTAATTACTTTACAATATTGTATTGGTTTTGCCATACATCAACATGAATCCGCCACAGGTATACTTTTAATTGTAACACTCAGGACTAGACAGGGAGCTTTATTGTGCTGTAAGTCTTGTTCATGAAAAAAATTGCCAAATGGTCTAAAATAACATGCAACAAATTATGAGATGAATAATGCAGAGTGATGCATATTCTATTCACATGTTGAATTTCACAAGGTATTATAAAACTCAGTAGAGGTTTCATTTAAAAGAACTTGAAGACAAATGGATTATTAAAGAAAATGAAAGACAAAAACATCATAATGAAGAACTTATAAGCTTACTTTTTTGGAGTAAAATCTTTGTTTTTACTATTTACTTATATTAACACATCTATATAATTTAATTTTTTGTTTTTTCATTAGTTTTTATTGGAATGTAGTGGTTTTACATTGTTGGGTTAGCTTCTGCTGTACATCAAAATGAATCAGTTCCATGAATATATATATATATATATGCATAAATATATATCCCTTTTTTTTTAAATTATTTCCTTCCCACTTAAGTCACCAGACAGCATTGAGTGGAGGTCCCTATGATACACAGTAAGTTCTCATTAGTAATCTATTTTATTCAAAACAGCCAGGACATGGAATCAACTTAAATGTCCATGAACAGAAGAACAGAATAGATTGAACCCAAGTCTCCTGCATCGCAGGCAGATTCTTTACCACCTGATCTTTTTTAAATAAGCCAATTGCTTTGCTGTCTCGGCTGCTGCAAAGGCGTGTGTCTCTGCTGACAAATGGCTTCCAGGCTTTCTTTGCATAGACGTCTTCCTACATAAACTTGACCAGCAGTCCCTCCTACTTTCTAAGCACTTGGATTCTTTTGTTCTTAGAATACACTTATTGGAACAATAGAATAGAAATATTTTTACTTTTTGGTTCATTATTTGCCTTAGTTCATCTTTTTTTTTTCATACTGGCATGAAAGCTCTTGAAAGACATACCACCTTCCTCCACTGTATTCTTCACAATTACTCTTAGGTAACTTCTGGTACATATTAGGTGCTTTCTGACAGCCTGAAAGTGAAATTACCTGGGCTCTGGACACTGTTGAACAAGCCTGGCTTGTTCCTCTAACAAGCTACCCCTGTGTGTCTGTCTGAAATCTCTATCCTGAACCTCTTGTTCTCTGTCACAACCAAGCCTTTTCAGAGTTATGTCCGCATGCTATATTGCATTTCTTATTAATAATTTATTTAGCAGATTCTAAGTACATTTTTCCCTGTCTACATCATCTTAAACTGTCTCTCTCACAATTAATGTTGGCATCATATTTTTAGTCTTTTAACCTGGCTTATTAACTGAATTAGAAGTATTCATTAGTGCAACTATTCTAATGTAATTAGTTTACAAGTTCCTTGACTAAACTCTATGGCAGGCATTATGACAAGTGTATATGAATATTTTATTTTAATAGCTAAAAGATATTTTGAAATATTAGAACATTTGTAAATATTAAATCTTTTTACAGATTCAGAGGAGTGAACAAAGCTTCAAATAGGTTGTTGCCCTTAGATTCATACTTAGCAAATGGTGGAATTGGATATAGAACCATTTCAGGCTGATTCCATAGGAATTACTATTAGTCAATTTATTATCCCTTGCTCTTAAATCATTTTCTTCTGTCCAATCTATGCAACATTCATTCTGACATGTTTTCTCCTAAATTCTCTGGGTCCTCCTTTCTTTCTGTCCACTTTGCCGTCTATACTTCTTCTGTCAGACACCTCAGCGTTGGAAGCTTCAGAACTCAGTCTTGAGCTTTCTTCTATTTTCATTCTACATTCTTTTCTAATCTGATGTCATCATTTAGAGAGTGATAATCAGTCTATGGTTTTTCCAGTAGTCATGTATGGATGTGAGAGTTGGACTGTGAAGAAGGCTGAGTGCCAAAGAATTGATGCTTTTGAACTGTGGTGTTGGAGAAGACTCTTGAGAGTCCCTTGGACTGCAAGGAGATCTAACCAGTTCACTCTGAAGGAGATCAGCCCTGGGATTTCTTTGGAAGGAATGATGCTAAAGCTGAAACTCCAGTACTTTGGCCACCTCATGCAAAGAGTTGACACATTGGAAAAGACTCTGATGCTGGGAGGGATTGGGGGCAGGAGGAGAAGGGGTCGACAGAGGATGAGATGGCTGGATGGCATCACTAATTCGATGGATGTGAATCTGAGTGAACTCTGGGAGTTGGTGATGGACAGGGAGGCCTGGTGTGCTGCGATTCATGGGGTCGCAAAGAGTCGGACACGACTGAGGGACTGAACTGAACTGAACTGAACTGAATCTCATGTGTATATCTCCTGGTTAAACCTATGCATTCAGCACTACAGTTGATGTATCTTATGTTTATGGTCCCCATTGGCCTAACCACAATGTGTTCAGGTCAAAGTTGTGATGCTCTCGTGAGAGTGTGCTTTCTCCTGCCAGTACCACGTACAAAGTCATTTCCATTTGCTTGCTTGCTTATGAGAAAATGGTACTCAAAACATGAGTCCTTTCAACTTTTGCTCTTTCTGACAATCAACATTTAGCAACTTTACATGCATTTATTACCAGCAAAATATATCCCAAATTTATTCTCTGCTCAGAATCACTTCAGCCAAGAATTTATCTAATCCCCACACTTTTTCACCCCACATGGTTTCTTGAATCTTCTCTTGTCCAGCATAAGCACAGCATACAGAAAAATCCACAAACAGCCTTCAAAAATCCAAATAAAATTATATCATTCCTTTTCTTAAAATTCCCTATGCCTTTTCATGAATCATAAAATCAATCAATGTTAATATGCCTTGAAATAACCCAGCTCCTTTTTCCTTTGCCTCATATCAGCTTCAGCTCATAAAATTCTCTCTCATTCAGTAGAATACGCCCACCTTCATATTTTCCAAATATTACTTTGCTGCCAAAGTTTGCACATAACTCTTCCCTTGGCTTGAGACACTCAACATTCACTCAGCTTACCAGAAACTGAATCCCTATTTCCAACCCTGGAAAAAACACGTCTGATTGGCAAAATAAAAGAGATCCATGTCATTGTCCTCAGAACTTGTCAAAGTCAGAAAATAAAATCACCTGTCAAAACCTACAGAATTTAACATTCAAGGTAGGATGTATAAGCAGAAACTCAGGAGCAAATACTTGAACATGTTGCAAGACCCTGTCATTTTGGTATTGAGTGAGTCGCTGGACTTTAAAACTTCCCCTCCTTCTAGTTTACATTAAAGTAGAAGGAAGCATCATTCCTTAAAGATGATTCTAGATCACTGTAATTTGGTAAGAATCAAACACTTCTGAACAATTACTGTTAAATTTTGCTTATCTTGAAGGAAAGAACATCTGGAAAAGAGCACTTACCATAGCATGCAGCTTTATCGGACCAGCCGTCTTGACCACATACTATGGAGCCTGTGGTGCGTCCATCTCGAGTCTCATACCCATCAAGACATTCGTAGTCCAGGCTGTCATTCAGCTTGAACCACGTGCCATCACTTTTGACTTTGGCCTTCTCAAATACTGGCCTGTCACAGGACTCTAAGGGATAATGGGATTGTGATTTCATTTCTAATACTATTTAGTGGGCAATTTGATTGAGTTTCATCTCAAGGGAAAAGGGCTTCACCAATTAGTATGTACTAATCATAAAATATTAGCCAAGAATGCCAGTGATATATCACTGTCCTGAAATAATTACTCAAAGTGAAAACAGGTGCGTTTCTATGCAACATTTTTCTCAACACTTGATGTTCCTGAATTATTTCCTTTAAGAACGTGTTCCTCAGTTGCTGTACTTATGCATTTTTTCCAATGCTAGTATTAAAATAAGCCATTACAGAAGTATTGTACTATTTTCATAACAGCATTTTCTGAAGTAATATGCCAAATTAATCAGCAGTTGTGACATATTTGCCAGAGAAAACTTCATTGAAAAAAAGTAATTTTCAAAAGGCAAGTTAATTTTTTAAAGATGCTATAAAATTTTTTAAATCCACATGATGATTTTCCTTTTCCAACTATATTTCTAATGGTTGCATATTCTTTTATACTTATCAAGGTTGAATACAGACATAGTTCTTCATTTATAGCTATTTACAAGAAAACATGTTAACAATTAATCTGTTTTCACTAACACCATAGACTGATGTTAATAGTTTAAATAATTTACTTCAAATTTTCATAATGTGTTAAAGCAAAATTATACTAGTAAAATATAATAGAGACACTTTTCATAAAAGACTGTTAAAATGGAAAACTATCATATATTAAAATAAAATAAGTTTGATATGTGCAACTTTTCTCATTTTGAGGGTTTAGTGCTTATAGCAAATATAGACACTGGAAAAAATACAATGCAAAAGTAGAAAGGGATATTATAAATACCCACTTTACTTAAAGTGACTATGTAAAATATCACTTCAAAAATATCACTGTGTAGCTTTGGGATGAATAAGACAAACTCATTCATTGTTCTTAGAAAATCTTCATAAACATCTATGTGTTGCTACAAGAAAAACCTTCAGCACAACAGAATTTGGTCCTGTCTAGAAGTGTTTCTCTGTCTCCACTAACTAGATGTTTATGAAGATTTCCTAAGAATTTTTCACAAGGATATCTATCCTAGAGATTCAAACATATGAATTATATATCATATTATTTGAAGTTTATGCACCATGGCCTCACATCTTTGCTTAACAACATAACTTTTAGGCTTAGGAGCAGAGACTCTGGTTTAAGAGTCTCCTAAAATAAAAGCAGATGCAATGAGCATAAAGGTCTCAGTTGAAAATAAATGAATTTATCCCAGAAGGGAGGTAAAGCTCTTAGCAAAATTAGCTTACTCACAGGATGTTTTCAAGTGACAAATCATTGAACTAAATAGTACAGTGATATTCTACTCCACTAGTAATTAAATCATTAAAGGCAAAAAAAAAAATACATATTTCAAAGCATTGTTATTGATTTTTTCAAATACAGCCATGGAACCACACAACACTTCATATGATCCTGCCCCAGCAAAAAATAAAAAAAAGAAGAAAGAAAAAAGGAAAAAATAACAAAGTTAAAGAGTACTTCTGTATAGTTATCATCAGGATAAGAATACTAAGATAGTGAATTACTTACTAATGCATACAGGTTGAGCTGACCATCCATTTTGCAGACATGTAATTAACCCTGATGTCTTACCATCTGCTGTTACATATCCTGGTTTACACTTATATTCTGTTTGTTTATTTAGGGGATACATAAAGCTAGATTCAGACAAAAATCCATTCTCAATTCTTATTTCAGATTTTGAACATGTTTCTAAAAGGGAGAAAGCATAAAGAAAAGGTAAGCATATATTTGATACACATTTCATAAGGACCCAAATAAGGTAATGATACAAAAAAGAGGAGTCATTTATGACTATAAACCAAGAAAACATCTAATCATTTCCCCTCCTGTGTGGGAGGGGGAAAAACAAAACAAAAAACTACGAGTTTCCAAAGATATGAAACCAAAACACTTGATTTCTATTTTCTAGAGCAAAGCAAGATTTAAAATACTCCGGATCCCTTCTAGGAAATTATTAGAAATCTGTCTGTGTAAAGGGTCTGGAATCCCACGGCACGTCAGAAGTCTTTTAGCAAAATGGGTTTCCTTTCCTGGGGCTTGTCGACAGTTTTGCCTAGTCTGGCTCTCTTACACAAGCCAGAACACAGATCAGGCGGCGACCACAGAATCTTCCACCATGGTTACCCCAGCCTTTGCCTCTGAGAATTTGAAACGCTGTCATCAAAACTGAGTGCTTAAAGCCATATCAGTACATGGAGTTCAATGAAGATGACAAGGATCAATACATCCATTCATTTTACTAAGGACAAAATGTTGATCCTTCACACCATGAATAGCTAAACTTGGGAAAGTACAATTCTGTCACCTAATAGATATCTTCATAGAATTCAGCTAATTTTTTATAGTACTTCATGGATAAAGAAGAAATCAAAAGAGAAAACTTTGAATATTTTGAATTGAATGAAAATAAAACCATGATAAGTAAAGTTTTATGTGATTTATGAGATGACACAAAAGTGAGCTGAGGGGAATTATAAAATTACATAGCAATAATAGTAATGATAAAGACTGAAAATCAATCATTGCTTTTCCTGAAAATAGAAAAGCAAACAAGCTCAGCACATATAATTTGGAAACACTGCAGTGACATTAATAAGAGGGTGAAATAGGCCACCTTGACCTCTCCTTCCCTCCACAGACACACTGAATTAACAGCTATGTGTGTATCAGCTCCTTCTATTCAAAATAGAAACAGTAAATGAGAAGTTCTGCATTCAAGGCAAGTGAGAAAATGCCAAAATCCTAAGTGGGAGGGAAAACTAAGACACATTCCTGCAATAAAATCTGTGCAGCAGAGGACCATACAGTTTGAAGGGAACACTCAACTCCCAGCTTCTCCTGGAGGAGCAAAGAGTTTGATCCACCATCTAGGTCTCTGATTCTGCAAATGCTAGTCCACGGTCCAGCTTCCAATTTACCTGCCTCTGGGAGGCCTAGGATTTCCAATTTCCTGGGATTATAGAAATGAAGTGGCAGTTATGAATCTGTACCAGCACTTCTCACAGGTCTTCCCCTAGCTTAATGAAGAGTGAGCAACTCCCAGTTTCTTCATGGAAGGAGTCAGATGGCACATGTGGACCTTCATCTTTTCCAGCTCTGCCTGAGGAATTGGCTTCTAACTAACCTGTCCCTGAGAGCTGGTGAAACTCAAAATTTGCATTTGTGCCTGGGCACTACAGAGAGCTAAATCATGGTGCAGAAGGCACAGAGTTTGAAGTAGCATGCAGGCATTAACCACAGCTCCTTTCCCCAGGTCAGTGCAGAGCGAGCTAGGTGATAAACTCCAGTTGCCTGCTCTACCAAGTATTCTGACTTGTAGATCACTGCGTACTCTCTACTCCTGGAGGAGGCTGACTACGAACACAGAGGTTTGGATGAGCAGAGAGGTTAGAGAGGTAACCAAAATTCTGGCCAGGCTGATTGAAAAGGCTGAATTCTGGAAAGGCTCTAATTCTGAGGCCAATCTGTGAAGGACAAGTGGATGTTTAGTCTAATGCACAGTTTATCAACACAGAGACTCCAGAAAAATGATCAACAGAGAAGTATGTTCAAATGAGAAGAACAAGATATCCATTGCTTTTTATCCTGACCCAACAACAGAATTCAACAACCGCCCACAGCAATCCTGACTTGGAGTGAGGTGTGGGCTCTATACCATACTGAGATCCACGATGGCAGGTGAGTAGGTGCACATGGAGGACATCTCTCTCCACAGATACATCAGGAATATACCTCCAGACACAGAAGATCTTGCGGAAGCCAGCTGAGAACCTGACCACGGGAAAAGAATATATAGAACCAGGCAACACTCAGCAGGACAAAGGAAGGAGGGCAAGAAAAGAGGAGAGTGAGTAGAACTGGATCTGCATCTGGGGTCGGGAACTGAAGCAGGGACAGAGCTGCATGGGAGGGCAAATGTTTGCGATAATGGTGAAGCACTGAGACTGCTGGAGAGTGAAGCAGCTGACCAGTGAGAGTCTCAATGGAATGGGGATCACACAGACAATCCTTGTCACAGCTGTGCCTACACCAGACAGGGATAAAGGTCTCCTAGAAAGTACTTCAGGTTGGAGCTGGAACATAGAGATTGGAAAGCAATCCCAGGGCAAGGTCTGCTGTTGACTGAAGGGAGATGGTGTGAGGGAGCCTGAGAGAGGAGAGCATGCTTATGAAGGAAAGCCAGCTAACCTGGGGGCAGTGTGATACTGCTGAGTCACACACAGAGGATGGAGCCATCTCTATAGCCTCTCTCTCTGCACATATCAGCACCAGACAGCTGAAACAACACAGGGAGGGTGGCCTCTAAGGACCTGACGTGCAAAACAACACAGAAGGACCCCAGCCAGGGTTATCTTTAAGTCCCCGATGCGAAGAACAACAGACAATGACCCCAACTGGGGGGCCTGTAAGCGCCTGAAGGGGTCAAACAACTGAGAAGGACCAGCCAAAGAGACCCTCTGATGGCCAGGTGCCAGAAACTAGGAAACGACTCTAATAGGACCACCGCTTCTGCAGCTGAGTCAGTTGGTTTCCCTGCACGCTTGGCACTGCCAGGGTTCCCATAATTCAAGCAGCTGTGTCACCTCCATGCTCAATCCTCATTGGGCAGAGCTGTCAGAAGCTCGAAAAATCCCTATTAGTCACATATCACCGGTGACAATAGCCACAACTATGTATCCGGCATTGCCATGGTCCCCATTATCCAAGCTCCTGTGTCACTCCCTAGCTCAATCCCACAAGGACAGAGCAAGCAGAGGCTACAAAAAAACACTAAGGGCATCATATTTCCTGCTGTCCTAGCCAGTGGCTCCCCTTAGTACCTGGTGCGGCCAGGGTCCCTGCAAACCAAGCAACTGCACCACCTCCACATTCAGTCCTCCCTGGGGCACACCCAAGTCCTCCAGGGGAGCCTCAGGAGTAAACTCCTGTGGACGACTCACATGCAAAGGTGGAGATAAAACCACAAGTGAAATCCAGGGGCAGGTGGCTAAGGAATAGAACCAAAACATTCCCATCAGTGGTACAAGCTGAAGATTAAATCCACATGATCAACTGGCAGACTTTGTATCTATGGAATATATAAAGGACAATGGGAGTTCCTGGAAAAGAAAACACACTAGCACTGGCAGATGTGGACATTAGAGCATGAACATGCAAGAGTAGAACCAGATTAGAGTCTGAGCTGTGGCCACAACAGGTAAGAGACCAGCCCAGAACTGGAGGGCAACCTAGGGAGGTGAGGTGGGCTGTGACTGACATTGAGGAAAAGGATGCTGACAGCTGATCCAAGAAAAATATGTATTATTCTTATACTTTAATTTATTTAGAAGTTGCTACTGGGTTTTTTAATTTTTACTTGTTTTTTGCTCTCTGTTGTTGTAGCTGTTGATTTTAATACTACAATTAAATCTATTTACACTTTTGAGAAATTTTTTTAACCACACATTTAATTTTCTTTAAATACTTCTGCCTTTACATTGGTCTTTTGTGGTTTTGAGGGTTGTTTTCCTCTTTAATTTTCAAAGTTTAAAAAAAAATTATTATTACTGTTTTTCCACATATATTCTTTTGCGTGCTTTTCTTATTCTTTTTCTGTTGCTTCTTTTTCTTTAGTATATGTAAAACTTCCTTATCTACCTCTATTTACATTTGCTTTTCTAGCATTTCTTTCTTTTTTTTTCTTTTTTTTGCATTTCCTCATTATGTTTATTAGTCTGTTTTGCTTTAGTTGTTTTATTCCCCAGTTGACATATGGCTCTGAATTTGTTTTCCAGTTTACACTTTTAGTCAGATTAGTTAATAACTAATTGATATCATTCTTACTTTACTTTGCTCACTGGATCAATCTCTTCTACTTTTATTTTTTTTTCCACTGTTTTGGTTTTGTTTATGTATGTATACGTGTGTGTATATTTCCCACTTTTTTGTTAGTACATGCCTGATTTTGTATCTGCCATTTGTCTGAGGTTTGT
This sequence comes from Budorcas taxicolor, assembly GCF_023091745.1. NCBI lineage: Eukaryota > Metazoa > Chordata > Mammalia > Artiodactyla > Bovidae > Budorcas > Budorcas taxicolor. Next base: position 7,483,903 of record NC_068925.1, read on the forward strand.
AGTTTGTTTCTTGTTTTAGTGTGTTTGTTTTATCCCCTTTAATGCCATTACAAACCACCTGTGGAATCTCACTTCCCTGGCCAGGGATCAGGCCCAGAACCTTTGAAGTGGGAGCACTGACAAGAGTCTAGACTGCTGTAAAACTCCTAACCCCAGGGAGTATTTGTTAGTGAGAATTCCCATAAAAGCCTCCACCTGTATACACCTGGCATCACCCAACTGCCAGCAGCACCCAGTGTAGGATGCCTGACCAAAAAAAAAAAAACAACAAGATAAAAACACAAACCCAGTCATCAGCAAACACGACTTCCACTTCATACAGCCCTGCCCATCACAGGGGAAAAAAAAAGAAAACTTACCTCCTTTCACCAGAGTACAAACAAAAGTCACACCCAAAAGAAGCCTACACAAAACCAGTGACACAACCTTACACAGCAAGGGCAGAAACCAAAAGGAAGGAGGAACTCGACATGAAAGCCTGAGAAGAGGAGACATCAAATGTAATAATGAAAAAAAGAAAAAAACAGCAAAGGTAATAAAACATTGCTCAAATGAAGGAACAAACTAGAAGCACACAAGACCTAAAAAAAATAAAATCAAATAAACCCTAAGAGGAAGTAGTTCAAATACCTGATAAAAATTCGGAATAATGATGGTAAAGATGTTCCAAAACCTTGAAAATAGAATGCATGAAATGCCAAGAAGCAATCAACACAACTAACACAATTACCAAGGATATAGAAGAAATGAAGAATAAACAAACAAAGATGACTAACACAATTACTGAAATTAAAAATACTCTAAGGTAAGGTAAGGTGAAGTCGCTCAGTCTTGTCCAACTCTTTGCGACTCCATGGACTGTAACCTACTAGGCTTCTCTGTCCATGGGATTCTCCAGGCAAGAATACTGGAGTGGGTTGCCATTTCCTTCTCCACGGGATGTTCCCTACGCAGGGATCAAACCCAGGTCTCCTGCATTGCGGGCAGATGCTTTAACGTCTGAGGCACCGGGAAGAAGGCAACATAACAGGGAGGGAAAACACACACACACACACACACACACACACACACACACACACAGAATACGTGCCTTAACCACAACTCCAAGCGGAGAAATATCTCAAACACTCACATCTGCCACCAGCAAGTGGGGGAGGCATTGTTGCATTACTTAGGGTTAAGGACCACTCCTGAATGCCCTGAGGACCATCTGAGGGAGGTAACAGAAGATAGCAGCACAAACTGTGGGACGGAGAGAGAGAGCGGAAAAGAGAGAGAGAGAGAAAGAAAAGCTCTAACCTAAGCCACATCCTGGCCCGCTCACAGAACAAAGGATTGAGCGAATGCCAAAGGAGAGCTAGCAGGCTGCAGACCAGCTCCTTCCCCGCCACCCCCCAACCCCCTGCCCCACTGGAGGCAGAGAGGCAGACAGGTGACAGCCAGAGCCAGAAGGCAAGGGGCAATTTTGGCCCCAGAGGCGGCATCCTCCACCAAACTGGGAGCAGGCTCCCACTTCCTAACCACGTCTTCCTGGGATACTGGTCAGTTGACATCTGCCAGGACGGTTGCAACCTGAGATCAGCCCTTCAGGGGAGACACATGGCACACCTGAGACAGTGCTCTTGCAGCGCACCCAGTAAACCAAGAGACGGGGACCAGAGAGGTGATAAGACGCACTGCACACCTGGGACAGTGTGCTCGCCAAGCACCTGGTTACCTGAAAGTTCCTCTTCCAAGCAACCTGGAGTCTGAGCAGTGTAGACAGGGAAAGCGCAGGCACCATGAGCTAGGGCAACCCAGTGTTGTCCATACACTGTGAGCACTCCCCACACATGCCAGTGATATTTGTTTGCAGTATTCCTCCCTCCCCACAGCACTACTGAACAAGTGAGTCTAAATAAGTGGCCACCTCACCCCCTTGTGTCACAGTGGAAATAGACACTGAAGAGACTTGCAAACAGAGGAGGCCAAAATAAACAAATAACAGGGAACTGCTCGCGAAGTGACAGGCACAACAGATTGAAACCCTGTGGTTAGCATTGACCAAGCACAGGAAGGGGCCTGTAGACCTTGAAAAGAAGTATAAGCTGGAAGAAGGAACTATGTGAAACTGAACTGACCCCACACTGCCCTCAAGAACTCCAGAGAAATTCCTGATACATTTTTACTATTATCATTTTTTAATTTTTCAGTTCTTTATTATTCCTTTAATTTTCATTTTTATAACCTATTATTACCTTGCAAAAAAGATCCTATTTTTTAAAGCAAATTTCACATAGATATTTTTAATAATTTGTGATTGGTTTTGTATTTTTAATGTTGCACTTTTCAGAGTCTAACCTCTACTCTAGATTTTTAATCTTTGCTTTTTGTTATCTGTTACCAATTTTGTACCTTTAAGAATCTAATCTTCAGTTCCCATTTTTACTTACGGGTGTATTACTAGTTTGATTGCTCTCTCCCCTTTTGACTCTCCCTCTTCTCACCCAGGTCTCCTCTATCTCCTCCCTCCCCGTGTGCTTCTCTACTTAACTCTGAATCTCTCTGGGTGTTCTGGGCTATGGAGAACACTTAGGGAACTGATTACTGGCTAGATTGGTCTCTCCCTTTTTGACTGCCCTTCTTCTCCTCGTGGTCACCTCTATCTCTCTTCTCCCTCTTCTCTTCTCTATTTAATTCTGTGAACCTCTCTGGGTGTTCCAGACTGTGGACAGCACATAGGGAATTGATTATTGGCTAAATTGCTCTCTCCCCTTTGGATTCTCCTCTTCACCTCCTGGTCACTTCTGTCTTCCTCCTCCCTCTTCTCTTTTCCATGTAACTCTGTGAACCTTTTGGGTGCCCCTCACTGTGGAGATTCTTTTCACCATTTATCTAGATGTTTTATCAGCAGTGCTGAGTGGATGGAGAAGTCTTGTGGCTACTGTAAGATTAAGACTGAAAGCATGAGGTAAGAGACTTATATCCAAAACTTGAGAACACCAGACAACTCCTGACTCCAGGGAACATTAATTGACAAGAGCACATCCCAAACCCTGCATACCTACACTGAAACCAAGTTCCACCCAAGAGCCAACAAGTTCCAGAGCAAGACATACCATGCTAATTCTCCAGCAACACAGGAACATAGCCCTGAGCTTCAATATACAGGCTGTTCAAAGTCACACCAAACCAACAGACACCTCAAAACTCACTACTGGGCACTTCATTGCACTCAGAGAGAAGAGATTCAGCTCCACCCACCAGAACATGGACTCAAGCTTCCATAAGCAGGAATCCTTGACAAGCCAAACGTCCAACGACACCCACAGGGAGCAACCTTCCTTTATTTTGAGTCAACAATAAAGAGGAACCACAAACTTCCAGCATACAGAAAGGCCACCCCAAACAGAACGATCTAAATAAAATGAAAAGGCAGAGAAATATTCAGAAGGTAAAGGAACAGGATAAATCCCCAACAAACCAAACACAAGAGGAAGAGATAGGGAGTCTACCTCAAAAAGAATTCAGAATAATGATAGTAAAGATGATCCAAAATCTTGAAAACAAAATGAAGTTACAGATAAATAGACTAGAAATGAGGATTGAGAAGATGCAAGAATGTTTAACAAGGACCTAGAAGAGATAGAAAAGAATCAATCAATAATGAATACTGCAATAAATAAGATCAAAAGAACTCTGGTGGGAACCAACAGTAGAATAACTGAAGCAGAGGATAGGATAAGTGAGGCAGAAGATAGAATGGTAGAAATAAATGAAGCAGAGAGGAAAAAAGAAAAAAACAATTTTAAAAAATGAGGACAACATCAGAGACCTCTGGGACAATGTTAAATGCCCCAACATTTGAATCAAAGGGGTCCCAGAAGACAAAAAGAAAGGCCATGAGAAAATACTTGAGGAGATAATAGTTGAAAACTTCCTCAAAATATGGAAGGAAATAGCCACCCAAGTCCAAGAAAGCCAGAGGCTCCAAAACAGGATAAACCCAAGGTGAAACACCCGAAGACACATATTAATCAAATTAACCAAGATCAAACACAAAGAGCAAATATTAAAAGCAGCAAAGGAAAACCAACAAATAACACACAAGGGGATTCCCATAAGGATAACAGCTGATCTTTCTACAGAAATTCTTCAGGCCAGAAGGGATTGGCAGGACATACTTTTAGTGATGAAAGAGAAAAGCCTACAACCCACATTACTATACCCAGTAAGGACCTCATTCAAATATGAAGGAGAAATGAAAAGCTTTATAGACAAACAAAAGCTGAGAGAATTCATCACCACCAAACCAGCAGTTCAACAAATGATAGAGGAACTTCTCTAGACAGGTAACAAAGAAAAGGTTTATAAGTAAGTAAGTGTTAGTCACTCAGTTATGCCTGACTCTTTGCGACCTCAAGGACAGCAGCCCACCAGGCTCCTGTGTCCTTGAGATTTTCCAGGTAAGGATACTGGAGTAGTTTGCCATGTCCATCTCCAGGGGATCTTCCCAAACAAGGGATCGAACCCGGGTCTCCTGCATTGCAGCCAGATTCTTTACCAACTGAGCTACAAGGGAAGCTATTAAGGTTTATTAACTTGAATCCAAAACAACAAAATAAATAGCAATGGAATCATACTTAACAATAATTACCCAAAAATGTAAATGGGTTGAATGCCCCAACCAAAAGACAAAGACTGGCAGAATGGATACAAAAACAAGACCCTTATATATGCTGCCTACAAGTGACCCACCTCAAAAACAAGGGACACAACAGACTGAAAGTAGAGGGTTGGAAAAATATATTTCAAGCAAATGCAGACTAAAAAAAGCAGGAGGAGCAATACTCATATCAGACAAAATAGACTTTGAAATAAAGGCCATGAAAAATTACAAAGAAAGACACTAAATAATGATCAAAAGATCAATCCAAGAAGAAGATATAACAATTATAAATATATATGCACCCAACATAAGCACACCGCAATATGTAAGGCAAATGCTAACAAGTGTGAAAGGGGAAATTAACAGTAACACAATAATAGTGGGAGACTTTAATATCCCACTCACACCTATGGATAGATTAACTAAACAGAAAATTAGCAATGAAACACAAATTAAAAATGATACAATGTACTAGTTAGACATAATGAATATCTATATGATATTTCACCCCCAAACAATGCATTTCACCTTTTTCTCAACAGCACATGGAACGTTCTACAGGATAGATCACATACTGGGCTAAATCTAGCCTTAGTAAATTCAAAAAATTGAAATCATTCCAAGCCATTTTTCTAATCCCAATGCAGTAAGATTAGATGTCAACTACAGGGGAAAAAAAAAAAAAAACAACTATTAAAAATACAAATATATGGAGTCTAAACAACATGCTTCTGAATAACCAACAAATCACAGAAGAAATTAAAAATGAAATCAAAATATCCACAGAAACTAATGAAAATGAAAACACAACAACACAAAACCTAAGGGATTCAGTAAAAGCATTGCTAAGGGGAAGGTTCATAGCATTACAAGCTTACCTCAAGAAACAAGAGAAAAATTAAATAAATAACCTAACTGTACACCTAAAGCAACTAGAAAAAGAAATGAAGAACCCCACGGTTAGTAGAAGGAAAGAACTGATAAAAATTAGGGCAGAAGTAATTGACAAAGAAACAAAGGAGACTATAGCAAAAATCAACATAACTAAACGCTGGTTCTTTGAGAAGGAAACCATTAGCCAGACTCATCAAGAAACAAAGGGAGAAAAATCAGATCAACAGAATTAGAAATGAAAATGGAGAAATCACAACAGACAACACAGAAATACAAAGGATCATAAGAGATTACTATCAGCAATTTTATGACAATATAATGAACCACTTGGAAGACATGGATGAATTCTAAAAAAAGTCTAACCTTCCAAAACTGAACCAGGAAGAAAGATAAAATCTTAACAGACCCATCACATGCACAGCAATGAAACTGTAATCAGTAATCTTCTAGCAAAGAAAAGCCCAAGACCAGATGGCTTCACAGCCGAATTCTACCAAAAATTTAGAGAAGACCTAACACCTATCCTACTCAAATTACTCCAGGAAATTGCAGAGGAAGGTAAATTGCCAAACTCATTCTTTGAGGCCACCATCACCCTAATACCAAAACCAGATAAAGATGCCACAAAAAAACGAAAACTACAGACCAATATCACTGATGAACATAGATGCAAAAATCCTTAAAAAAATTCTAGGAAATAAAATCCAACAACATATTAAAAAAATCATACATCATGACCAAGTGGGCTTTATCCCAGGGATGCAAGGATTCTTCAATATTCACAAATCAATCAATGTGATACACAATATTAACAAATTAAAAGATAAAAACCATATGATTATCTCAATATATGCAGAGAAAGCTTTTGACAAAATTCAACATCCATTTATGATAAAAACCCTCCAGAAAGCATGCATAGAAGGAACATAACTCAGAATAATAAAGGCTATATATGATAAACCCACAGCAAACATTACCCTCAAAGGTGAAAACTTGAAAGTATTTTCCCTAAAGTCAGGAACAAGAGAAAGGTGCCCACTCTCACTACCACTATTCAACATAATTTTGGAAGTTTTAGCCATAGAAATCAGAGGAGAAAACAGAAATAAAAGGAATCCAGATCAGGAAAAAGCAGTAAAACTCTCACTGTTTGCAGATGACATGATCCTCTACATAGAAAACCCTAAAGACACTACCAGAAAATTACTAGAGCTAGTCAATGAATATAGTAAAGTTGCAGGATATAAAATTAACACACAGAAATCCCTTGCATTCCTATACACTAAGAATGAGAAAACAGAAAGAGAAATTAAGGAAACAATTCCTTTCACCAGTGCAATGAAAACAATAAAATAGTTAGGAATAAATCTTCCTAAAGAAACAAAAGACATATACATAGAAAACTATAAAACATTGATCGAAAAACTCAAAGAACACAAATCGATATAGAAATATAGCCTGTTCATGGATCAAAAGTATCAATATAGTCAAAATGAGTATACTACAAAAAGCAATCTATAGATTCAAAGGAATTCCTATCAAGCTACAAACGGCATTTTTCAGAGAACTAGAATAAATAAATTCACAATTTGTATGGAAATACAAAAAAATCTCGAATAGCCAAAGCAATCTTGAGAAAGAAGAATGGAACTGGAGGAATCAACCTACCTGACTTTAGACTATATTACAAAGCTACAGTCCATAAGACAGCATAGTACTGGCACAATGCCAAAAACATAGATCAATGGAACAAGATAGAAAGCCCAGAGATAAACCCATGCACCTATGGAAACCTTATCTTTGACAAAGGAGGCAAGAATATACAATGGAGAGAAGACAATCTCTTTAACAAGTGGTGCTGGGAAAACTGGTCAACCACTTGTAAAAGAATGAAACTAGAACACTTTCTAACACCATACACAAAAATAAACTCAAAATGGATTAAAGATCTAAATGTAAGACCAGAAACTATAAAACTCCTAGAGGAAAACATGGGCAAAACACACTCTGACATAAATCATAGCAAGATCCCCTATGACCCACCTCCCAGAGTAGTGGAAATAGAAGCAAAAATAAACAAATGGGACCTAATTAAACTTAAAAGCTTTTGCACAACGAAGGAAACTATAAGTAAGTTGAAAAGATAGCCTTCAGAATGGGAGAAAATAATAGCAAATGAAGCAACTGACAAGGAATTATTCTCCAAACTATACAAGCAGCTCATGCAGATCAATTTACAGAAAAACAAATGACCCAATAAAAAAATGGGTCAAAGAACTAACAGACGTTTCTCCAAAAAGACATACAGATGGCTAACAGACACATGAAAAGATGTTCAACACTACTCATTATCAGAGAAATGAAAATTACAATCACAATGAGGTACCATCTCATGCTGATCAGAAAGGCTGCCATCAAAAAGTCTACAAACAATAAATGCTGGAGAGTATGGAGAAAAGGGAACCTTCTTACACTGCTTGTGGGAATGTAAACTAGTACAGCCACTATGGAGAAGAGTGTGGAGATTCCTTAAGAAACTGGAAATAGAACTGCCATATGATCCAGCAATCCCACTGCGGGGCATACACACTGAAGAATCCATAATTGAAAGAGACACATGTACCCCATTGTTCATCGTAGCACTGTTTACAATAGCTAAGACATGAAAGCAACACAGATGCCCATTGGCAAATTAATGGATAAGAAAGCTGTAGTATGTATACACAATGGAATACTACTCAGTGATTAAAAAATGCATTTGAATCAGTTCTAATGAGGTGGATGTAAATGGAGCCTATTGTACAGAGTGAAGTAAGTCAGAAAAAAAACACCATTACCGTATATTAAGGCATATGTATAGAATTTAGAAATATGTTAATGATGACCCTAAATGTGAGACTGCAAAAGAGATAGGATGTACACCACAGAATTTTGAACTCTGTGGGAGAAGGCAAGGGTGGGATGATTTAAGAGAATAGCACTGAAACATGTATATTATAATATGTGAAATAGATTGCCAGTCCAAGTTCGATGCATGAGACAAGGGCCTCAGGGCCAGTGCACTGGGATGACTTTGAGGGATGGGATGGGGAGGGAGGTGGGTGGGGGCTTCAGGATAGGAGACACATGTACACCCTTGGCTGATTCATGTCAACATATGGCAAAAACCACTACAATATTGTAAATTAATTAGCCTCCAATTAAATTAAATAAATTAATTTAAAAAATGCTATAGGAACATGCAGCATTAGATTATAATAGTAAAATGCTAATAGTAATATATAAATAATTACTTTAAGTGTAAATGGATTAAACTCTCCAACTAAAAGACACAGATTGGCTGAATGGATAGAAAATAAGACCCATATATAGGCTGTCTACAAGAGACCCACTTCAGACCTAGAGACACATACAGACTGAAACTAAAAGGATGGAAAATATATTCCATGCACGTGGAAATGAAAAGGAAATTGGAGAGGCAATTCTCATTTCTGACCAAATTGACTTTAAAATGAGTATTATACAAGATAAAGAAGGGACATTACATAATGATCAAGGAATCAATCCCAAAAGAAGACAAAATTCTAAGCATCTATGCATCCAGCATAGAAGCACCTCAGTACATAAGTCAAATACTAACAAACATAAAAAGGGAAATCGACAGCAACACAATAATAGTAAGGGACGTTAACACCCCAGTTATACCAATGGGCAGATCATCAAAATAGAAAATTAATAAGGAAACACAAACCTTAAATGAAACATTAGACCAAAGGGACCTAATTGATATCTTCAGCATTTTCCACACAAATCCAAAAGAAGACACTTTCTTCTCCAGTGTGCTTGGAACATTTTCCAGGATAGACTATCAGATCAGATCAGTCGCTCAGTCATGTCCGACTCTTTGCAACCTCATGCACTGCAGCATGCCAGGCCTCCCTGTCCATCACCATCTACCAGAGTTCACTCAAAGTCACATCCATCGAGTCAGTGATGCCATCCAGCCATCTCATCCTCTGTCATCCCCTTCTCCTCCTGCCCCCAATCCCTCCCAGCATCAGAGTCTTTTCCAATGAGTCAACTCTTCACTTGAGGTGGCCAAAGTACTGAAGTTTCAGCTTTAGCATCATTCCTTCCAAAGAAATCCCACAGCTGATCTCCATCAGAATGGACTGGTTGGATCTCCTTGCAGTCGAAGGGACTCTCAAGAGTCTTCTCCAACACCACAGTTCCAAAGCATCAATTCTTCAGCGCTCAGGTTTCTTCACAGTCCAACTCTCACATCCATACATGACCACTGGAAAAATCATAGTCTTGACTTGACAGACCTTTGTTGGCAAAGTAATGTCTCTGCTTTTCAATATGCTACCTAGATTGGTCATAACTTTCCTTCCAAGGAGTAAGTGTCTTTTAATTTCATGGCTGCAGTCACCATCTGCAGTGCTTTTGGAGCCCCTCAAAGTAAAGTCTGACACTATTTCCACTGTTTCCCCATCTATTTCTCATGAAGTGATGGGACCGGATGCCATGATCTTCGTTTTCTGAATGTTGAGCTTTAAGCCAACTTTTTCACTCTCCTCTTTCACGTTCATCAAGAGGCTTTTTAGCTCCTCTTCACTTTCTGCCATAAGGGTGGTGTCATCTGCATATCTGAGGTGATTGATATTTCTCCCGGCAATCTTAATTCCAGCGTGTGTTCTTCCAGCCCAGCGTTTCTCATGATGTAATCTGCATATAAGTTAAATAAGCAGGGTGACAATATACAGCCTTGACATACTCCTTTTGCTATTTGGAAACAGTCTGTTGTTCCATGTCCAGTTCTAACTTTTGCTTCCTGACATGCATATAGGTTTCTCAAGAGGAAGGTCAGGTAGTCTGGTATTCCTATCTATTTCAGAATTTTCCACAGTTTATTGTGATGCTCACAGTCAAAGGCTTTGGCATAGTCAATAAAGCAGAAATAGATATTTTTCTGGAACTCTCTTGCTTTTTCCATGATCCAGCGCATGTTGGCAATTTGACCTCTGGTTCCTCTGCCTTTTCTAAAACGAGCTTGAACATCTGGAAGTTCACGGTTCACATATTGCTGAAGCCTGGCTTGGATAATTTTGAGCATTACTTTACTAGCATGTGAGACGAGTGCAATCGTGTGGTAGTTTGAGCGATTTGGGGCATTGCCTTTCTTTGGAATTGGAATGAATTCTGACCTTTTCCAGTGCTGTGGCCACTGCTGAGTTTTCCAAATTTGCTGGCAGATTGAGTGCAGCACTTTCACAGCATCATCTTTCAGGATTTGAAATAGCTCAACTGGAATTCCATCATCTCCACTGTAAAGGAGCAATATTACATAGGAATCTGGAATGTCAGGTCCATGAATCAAGGCAAATTGGAAGTGGTCAAACAGGAGATGGCAAGAGTGAACATCGACATTCTAGGAATCAGCGAACTAAAATGGACTGGATTGGATGAATTTAACTCAGATGACCATTATATCTACTACTGCGGGCAGGAATCCCTTAGAAGTAATGGAGTAGCCAACATGGTTAACAAAAGAGTTAACCAAATGGTTAACCAAAATGCAGTACTTGGATGCAATCTCAAAAATGACAGAATGATCTCTGTTCATTTCCAAGGCAAACCATTTAATATCACGGTAATCCAAGTCTATGCCCCAACCAGTAACGCTGAAGAAGCTGAAGTGGAACGGTTTTATGAAGACCTACACGACCTTATAGAACGAACACCCAAGAAAAAGAGGATAGACTATATTTGGGCCAAAAATCAAACCTCAGTAAATGATTAAACATTGAAATTCTATGAATTTTTTCTGACCACATACTATGAGACTAGATATCAATTACAGTAATAAACACAAACACTTGGAGATTAAACAATATGCTTTTACATAATGAACAGGTAAGTGAAGAAATCAAAAGGCAAATCAAAGAATTCTTGAAACAAATGACAATGAAAACATGACAACTCAAAACCTATGGAATGCAACAAAACAGTTCTAAGAGGGAAGTTTATAGCAAAAAAAAAAAAAGAAAAATAAAGAAAACCATCAAATAGACAACCTAACTTTACACCTAAAACAACTGGATAAAGAAGGACATAAAAAAAAAAAAAAAACTTAGTAGAAGGAAAGAAATCCTACAGATCAGATCAGAAATAAATGAAAAAGAAATGAAGGAACAATAGTAAAAATTAATAAAACTAAAAGGTGCTTCTTTGAGAAGATAAACAAAATTGTCAATTAGTCAAATCCATCAAGAAAAAAGGGGACAAAAATCAAATCCACAAAATTAGGAATGAGAAAGGAGAGGGTAACAGACAACACAGAAATACAAAGGATCATAAGGGGTTACTATAAGCAACTATATGCCAATAAAACAGACAACATCTATTCTTAGAAAAGTTCAATCTACCAAGACTGAACCAGGAAGAAATAGAAATTATGAACAAGCCAATTACATGCACTGAAATTGAAAATGTGATTTAAAAAACTCCCAGAAAATTGAAGCACAGAGCCGGATAGTTTCACAGGTGAATTCTTGCAAACATTTAGAGAAGAGCTAATGCCCATTCTTATCAAACTCTTTAAAAAAACTGCAGAGGAAGGAACGCTTCCGAACTCATTCTACAAGGCCATCATCACCCTAATACCAAAACCAGACAAAGACAACATGAAAAAGAAAATTACAGGCCAATATCATTGATGAAAATAGATGGAAAAATCATCAGCAAAACTCTAGCAAACAGAATTCAAAAATACATTAAAAAGATAGCACACTATGATCAAGTTGGGTTAATCCCAAGGATGCAAGCATTCTTCAATATACTTGTGTATATCCATCAATGTCATATACCATATTAACAAATTGCAAGATAAAACCATATGGCCATCTCAATAGAGGCAGAAAAAGCTTTTGAAAAATTTCAGTACCCCTTTATGATAAATACTCTTCAAAACATGAGCAAAGAAGGAACCTACCTCAGCATAAATAAGGCCATGTATGAGAAACCGAGAACAAACATTATTCTCAAAGGTGAAAAACTGAAAGCATTCCCTCTGAAATCAGGAAAAGACAAGGGTGCCCACTCTCACCACTATTAGTCAACATTGTTTGGAAGCCCTTGCAACAGCAATCACAGAAAAAGGAGAAATAAAAGGAATCCAGATTGGAAAAGAAGAAGCAAAACTCTCATTGTTTGCAGACAGACGATACTATACATAGAAAATCCTAAAGATATATTCAGAAAATTGCTAGAGGTAATCAGCGAATTTAGCAAACTGACAGCATACAAAATGAATACACAGAAATCACTTGCATTCCTCTGTACTAACAATGAAACATCAGAAACAGAAATTAAGGTATCAATACCATTTACCATTGCAACAAAAAGGATAAAATGCCTAGGGAAAAAACCTAAGGAGACGTAAGAGCTATATACAGAAAAGTACAAGACACTGAGGAAAGAAATCAAAGACAACATAAAGAGATGGAGAGATATTCCATGTTCCTGGGTTAGAAGAATCAACATTATGAAAAGGACTATACTACCAAATATAATCGGAAGATTCAATGCAATCTGTATCAAAATACCAATGCTATTTTTCACAGAATTAGAACAAAAAGTCATAATTCATATGGAAACACAAAAGACCTGAATAGCCAAAGCAATCTTGAGAAAGAAAAATAGAGCTAGAGGAATCAGCCTTCCTGACTTCAGACTGACTACAAAGCTTAGGTATCCAGACAGTATGGTACTGGCAGAAAAACAGAAATAGAGACCAATGGAACAAGATAGAAAGCCCAGAGATTAACCCATACACCTACGAATAACTTCTGTTTGACAAAAGAGGCAAGAATATACCATGGGGCAAATAGAGGGTCTTTCATAAGTGCTGCTGGGAAAACTTTGACAGCTACATGGAAAAGAATGAAATTAGACTACTTTCTAACACCATACACAAAGATAAACTCAAAATGGATGGAAAACACAGGCAGAACGCCCTTTGTCATAAATCACAGCAAGATCCTCTATGACCCATCTCCTAGAGTAGTGGAATAAAAACAAAGATAATCAAGTGGGACGTAATTAAACTTAAAAGCTTCTCCACAGCAAAGGAAACTATGAATAAGGTGAAAAGACAATGCTCAGAATGGGAAAAGAAAAATAGCAAATGAAACAACTGACAAAGGATTAATTTCCAAAACATACAAGCAGCTCCTACAAATCAATACCAGAAAAACAAACAACCCAATCAAAAAGTGGGAAAAAGACCCAAACAGACATTTGTCTAAAGACCTAAAATGGCTAATAAATGCATGAATATATTCTCAATATCACTATTAGAGAAACACAAGTCAAAACTACAATGAGACATCACTTCACACCAGTCAGGATGACCATCATTAAAAAGTCTACAAACAATAAATGCTGGAGAAGGTGTGAAGAAAAGGGAACCCTCTTGCACTGTTAGTCGGAATGTAAATTGATACAGCCACTATAAAGAACAGTATGGAGAGTACTTAAAAGCCAGGAGTAAAACCACTATATGACCCACCAACACCACTCCTACGTATATACCCTGAGGGAACCAAAATTGAAAAAGACACATGTACCCCAATGTTCACTGAAGTTCCATTTACAACAGCTAGGACATGGAAGCAACATAGATGTCCACAGATTAATAGATAAAGAAGCTGCGCTACATATATACAGTTGAATATTACTCGATCATAAAAAGGAATGCACTTGAGTCAGTCCTAAAGAGGTGGATGAACATACAGCCTAGTATACAGAGTGAAGTAAGTCAGAAAGAGAAAAACAAATATCATATACTAACACATATACATGGAATCTAGAGATATTGTACTGATAAGCCTATTTGCACAGCAGCAATAGAGACACAGACACTGAGAACAGACTGATGGACACGGCTGGCAGGGAGGAAGTAGAGGGTGGCATGTATGGAGAGGGTTAGCATGCAAACTTAAACTACCATATGTAAAATAGCCAATGGGAATTTGCTGTATGACTCAAGGAATTCAATCCAGAGCTCAGTAACAACCTAGAAGGGTGGGATGGGCAGGGAAATGGGAGGGATGTTCGTGTGGGAGGGGACATGGGTAAATCTATGGCTGATTCTTGTTGATGTTTGGTAGAACCCAACATAATACTGTAAAGTAAGTATACTTCAATTAAAAATAAATAAATATAAAATAAACAACCACCCACCCCTGAAATTCAATATGCCAATGGACCCAGGAGGAGGCTCGCTCATGCATGCATGAGGTAAAAGGCAGACAGATCTCTGTCTTGACTGTGATGCCTACAGTGGCTCATGAACTATCTCAATTTCCTCTCAGCTGCACTCTAGCAGTCCTGGAAAACCTATCTTTAAAATTCATGCATGGATCTAAGTCCTTCTGTGAAACTCCAGGTATTGACAAGTGGACCTCTGTCTGCTTCATTCACACATCCTTCCACCCTGTGGCCAGATCCCTGTGGTTACAACTGACCCAGAGGGAAGAGCAACCTTTGACAGACCACCAGTGAGCTCGCACATAAATGTGGCTTAAATCTGTGGCCCAGAACAAGAACACAAGATTAGTAGCACTGAAGCATATATATTGTCATATGTGAAGCGGATTGCCAGTCCAGGTTTGATGCGTGAGACAGGGTGCTCAGGGATGGTGCACTGCAATAACCCTGAGGGATGGGATTGGGAGAGAGGTGACAGGGGGGGTTCAGGATGGGGAACACATGTACGCCCATGGCTGATTCATGTCACTGTATGGCCAAAACCACTACAATATTGTAAAGTAATTAGCCTCCATTTAAAATAAAAATTTTTAAGTAAAAAAAAAATTAAAAAAAGATGTAGTGCTACTTTGGGGGAAACAAAGGACAGGCTGTCAGTACCATTTCTTGTGCACTAATGTATCTAGACAAGACATACAAGCACAGGAATTCTGACAAAACAGGGATGAGAAGTGTCAGCAGGTACCACTATAGAAGATCCGAAATAGCTGTGGAGTCTCTAGCAGGGTTGAAGGAAGTTGTCTCTCACCCAAAGGAGACTGGAACTTTAATTAGAAAAACAGCACCACAAAACTTCAAGGAACATGAACTCAAAGTACCATGACACCAACAAAGTATAAAAATCTTCAGTATTCACATCCAATTGGCAATGTGTGATTTATCCAGTGAAGAATTCAAAATAGCCATTTTAAATAACTTGGTGTGTTATAGAAAATACAGTAAGATACTTGAACAAAAGCAGGAAAACAATAAACAATGGACAAAACAAGCAGTTTAATAAAAATATACAAATCATAAAAATAACCAGAAACTCTGGTGCTGAAGGTTCCAAGGATGAAATGAAAAAATTCATTAAAGAGCATCAACCACAGAGTCAAAAACGTAGGAGAATCTGTGAGATAGATGATATATCAAAGTTACCCTGTCTAGGGAGATTGAAAACAAAATTAAATTAAAAAAAAAAGAATGAAAAAGAACAAAGAAAGGCTACATGATCTATGCTACATTGAAAACAGAACTGATTTGCAAATTACTGAAGTTCCAGGAGGAGAAAAGGAGATGAGGCAGAAAACATATTTAAGGAGTAATGTCTGAGAACTTCCCAAATCAAGGATGCTATTTGAATATCTAAGTTCAGGAAGCTTACAGGTGACCAAACCAAATCAACTTTAAAAATCCTCTCCAAAACACGTTTATAATAAAGTTGCAAAAATCAAAGAAAACTAGAGAAGCCTTCAAGCAGCATGAAGAAAAAACAAACAAGCTAACAAAACTAAAACCTTGAAATTTACTAAGAAGACTTCCTTTGGATCTTAGCAAATCTCTCAGCAGAAACCTACCCGGCCAGGAGAAAGTGGGATGATATATTCCAAGTGTTGAAAGAAAAAACTACCAAAGAAGAATACTTGAAAATATCATTCAGAAAAGAAAAGAATATAAAGATTTTACCAGACCAACAAATACTGAGGAAAGAGAACACAACTAGACCTTCCTTGAGGAGGGCATGGCAACCCACTCCAGTATTCTTGCCTGGAGAATCCCATGGAGTGACGAGCCTGGCGGGCTGCTGCCCACAGGGTTGCAAAGAGTCAGACACAGCTGAGGTAACTGAGCAGGCACACAGACCTTCCTTACTGAAACACTAAAAGGAATTATTGAAGCTGAAATAAAAGAATGCTAATTCATTCCATGAAAATACCTAGTACACTGGTAAATTTAAGTGCACACTCACATTCAGAACACTGCAGTACCTTGAGATGGAATGTTAAACACAGCTATTTAAGAGTTAAAGTACAGGAATTAAAAATTACTATAGCTACAATTATTTTTTAATTAAGTACATATTATAAAAAGAGGTAAATCATGACATCAAAAAGATAAAATGGAGAAGGGTAAAAGGAAGGAGATTTAATATGTGGATGATGTTCATATACTATCAGCATAAAATACAGTGCTCTCTCTGTAAGGAGTTTTATGTAAATCTCAAGGTAAAAGAAGCAAGAATCCATACTAGATTCACAAATGGTAAAGAAAAGTTTATTAAATGCCTCCTACTACTACAAAAATCATGAATTCAAAGAGGCAAGCCATCAGAGGAAGGAAAGAATTCGGAAACTATAAAACATCCTGTAAAATAAAAAAGATAATATTAATACATCCTTATCTATCAATAATTACTCTAAATATAAAGGATTGCATGTTTGCATGCTAAGTCACTACAGTTGTGTCTGACTCTTTGAGACTCAATAGACTGTAGCCCTCCAGGGTCCTCTGTCCATGGGATTTCCCAGGCAAGAACAGTGGAGTGGGTTGCCATTTCCTTCTCCACTATTCTCTTCTACCTCAATGAAATTCTTAAGCAATTAATCTGAATTACTTATCAGACAAATCATCCATATCTATTATTTTGGGTCAGTAACTGAAAAACTATTGTATTTCTCTGTTAACATTTTAGTCCTTTGATGTCTATGTCCATTGAAGTCTCAAGTTGCTGTGTTTGCATTTAAAGAAGCAGTCACTCCCTCCAGTCTTTACAGACTGACCTGGGAAGGGAAGTGCACTGTCACATTGATAGGGATTTTGAGACTTTTCAGACATTTTTAAAGGAGACACCTGTCCCATGTACTCAACTCCTCCTAGGAAAGAATTCTGAAGCTCATATGCTTCTATCCACACAGCACAGACAGTCTCTGTGCTGACAGTTTCCTGGCTGCTTCCCTGGGGCAATGTCAAATGCTCACATTCATGTGCTTTCTCACAGACCCACGGGGACAGGTTGGCTTCTAGGTGTCCCACAGGCCATCTGCAAAGGTCTAGGTGCCACCATGGGGACTTACACAGGGAGCTGGCCCTGGGGAGGGGATGTAGATGAGATGAGGGGCCCAGGGGTGAGCAGAACCACAAGCACAGTGTCTGCAATGGTTTGGGGCTCCCTGGTGGGGTCTCCACGTGGACAGTAGAACCCATGTTCCTTGAAGAATTCTAGCCCTGGATGCTGTGCTCCTGGTCTTTCCCCATCCCAGCCATGTAGGTGACCCCAGTGGTGTGGATAAGGAGAGAGAGAAGAGGGCTGGAAGATGAGGACGCAGCACTTGCTCACATGCTTTTATTTTCCCCACAGGTAAAATCCTGTGCTGAGGGGTCTGTGTTGGTACTTCAATCTTTGTGCTCTAGCAGCATGCTGTCGTGTCTCTGCTAGACTCCTGGACCCCCACAAAGATCCTCTTATCCACAAATGATGGTCAAAGTCTGTGTTTATATCAGGAGAGACAGTGAGACTCCTGACATCTTTCTGACCTCACTCTGTTATTACAGGTTTCTTCTTTGTGGATCTTTTCCTATTGTCTTGACTAATGTCTATCAATAGGTACATGTATTTTGTTATATGGAGACGGCAATGGCACCCCACTCCAGTACTCTTGCCTGGAAAATCCCATGGGTGGAGGAGCCTGGTAGGCTGCAGTCCATGGGGTTACGAAGAGTCGGACATGACTGAGCAACTTCACTTTCACTTTTCATTTTCATGCGTTGGAGAAGGAAATGGCAATCCACTCCAGTATTCTTGCCTGGAGAATCCCAGGGATGGGGGGAGCCTGGTGGGCTTCCGTCTCTGGGGTCGCACAGAGTCGGACACAACTGAAGCGACTTAGCAGCAGCAGATTTTGTCACATACTTATCAAGACGTCTGTAGGTACACTCATAGACACTTGTAAACAATAAAATTAAATAGGTCCGTTGGCAAAACAAGAATTTGATATAAACTTTTTGAGTGGATAATACAGCTGAGTCTTAGAAAATTATGAACACACTGGGATCTCAGCCCAGTTTACTCACTGACACGGATGCATCTGGGAGGAGGAGACCAGCCACTCTCTGTGCAGGTCATTGTGTTCTGATCATTTTGAAGACTGTAGCCTTCATAGCAGCGAACTTTTACAGTTTCACCCTGTAAATATTTTTCTTCACGATGTGGGTTATATCCATTTTCCAAATAATTGAAAATACATTGTCCTTAGGATCATAAAATTAATATGAAAGAAGTACAACATAAATTTGGGGAAATAGTACATTAAAGATTATAGAATTTACATAAGAATGCATTAGTATTCAAATAAAACATGTAACAATAAAAATGGAAGCTACTACCACATTTGTGGAAAATGAAAACGATAACATTCCATATTATTTGCCTTTAGTTTTATGACTAAAATATGTATAAATGATGCAGATATTAATGTAAAGTCTCTGTATCTCTCACAGGATTTACATGAAAAGCCTCTAATAAAGGGAAGTTCTATTGGATTTTTTGCTCATAGAACTCATCCCTTGGCCTTACTGTTGTTACATAATACTTAACTGCACTCACTTGTCACCTTTTGTCTCTTCACTCTTTCAAAGATTATGCATATAAACTTAAAGAGATTTACTTACTGAGGCACGGTTCTTCTGGAGACCATCCTTGTGCTGTGCAAGTCAGGTGGTCCCAGGAACGTTGTGAAGGAGGCACAAAATACCGATCACAGGAATAGATAAACTGTTGATTTACATGTGCTGGAAAGTATCCTCTGTATGAATAATATAGCCATCCATGTTTGATTACTGGATAATCACAAGGTTTCCCTTGGAATTAAAATAGCAGAAATAATGTTTTACCTCAGTATACAATTTGAATTAATATTTCATTTATGAATTATATCCTTGTTCAGTTCATTACATTCATTGCATTACGGTTTATAGGAAAAAAAGTTATAGAAAATTCAGATGATTGAAGTATATAAGGAACTCCTTGCTAATGAAGATCAAAGTATGTCTTGTGGGTCATATTATGTAAAATTTGTATGTGGATTCTCTTGGTAGGAAACTATACAGATCTATTAAATAAATTCTCCTTAAATACAGAAGTTCCAACCTTGGTTGACTAAATTAGCATCTTAATCAAGAGATGAAAGTACAGATTTTATCTTGTGGCTCATCTGCTTTCTTTTTCTTTCTTCTCCATTCTCATCAGAAACCAGAATCCTGACATTTATTCTCATACCAAGTCAATGTAGGAATTAAACAGATTTTTTTACAATTATCATTCATTAGTTTACTTTTCTGTTTATTGGAAATATGTGATATATAGAGAGAACCACAACAATTTTTCATTGATCAGATCACACAGAGTAACATTCTTATTTATCCATCAAACTAGACTTGAAGATATCTTTTCCCTTGCTTGTCTAATCAGAGACATGAACAATGACTAATTCTTAATATTTAAATGGTTAAGATGAAGGGAAACCCTTGTCACTTATGGTCTAATTTTAATTGGAGAATGATGTATTTTTCAGTATTTCTTACAAATATTTTAAATGAGGTATAACATAATTACATTTTATTATCAGCATATATTGAGTAATTTTCATGTATATGCTTGCTATGTGAATTATAAAATTTGCTTTTTGCATATCTTAATCCATTTCTTTAACAAAGACTTGTCAATTATACCCTCTCATGGCCTATAGTCTGCATTTCTCATCACTGATAGATTTCCCCCACTTTTTTGAAGCTTGTCTACATTTTTAAGTTTGAAATGCTTATGCAGTTTGATTCCTGTTAAGTAATAGTCTAGGTTTCTGTCCACTAATTTTGGGAGATTAGAACCTTGTCTCTTCAGCCTTGAATTTTACAAATTTCATCATGTATGTTCAGATATGTGTATCTTTCAATAATTCTATGTTGGGCAAGTTCGAGTCCTTGTATTTGCAAGAACCAAGTGAAAAGAACACAATTAACCTTGTCATTACATTGTAGAGGAGAGATCTGAGTTCTGATGATCTGATTTCAGAACTAGTACATTTATCATTTTGATGCATCACAGAATATGAATACAGTAAAACAGTCCTCTGACACTCACTTCCAAAAGGTACACAAAGAGAGCATAATTAAAAGTAAGCATCATTACTATCACTGGCGTGAGCTATTTTCCTCCTCTCTTTTATTTGGACACATGTGAATCTGTCTTTGTCTCTCTAACCAGATCATTTATTGAAGCACATATAAGAGTCCACTATAGTTAGAATGGCATTGACTTTGTCAGGACTCAGAACAGCCTCATTCTTCTCTTACGCTCCTACCAACACAGGTTCAGGTCTCATGAGCAGGCTTGGCTGTCCATCATAATGTTGGCTCAGATTGATCTCAAAATTGATAAAAAGTATTCACTCAGTTTTAAAGTGTTTCTAGTCTTTCTGTACCTCTGCAACTTACTCCAAAGATCCAGGCCCAGGATCTTATAATTTTTAAGTTTAAGTTTTAAATGTCATGTTATTAGGTCCACCCTCACACATGGGAGTCGTTCTGAGTGATGAATTTGTCCTAATATAGGTTCACTTTCAGCACCTGTGTATCATTCCAGATGCATCTCCTTTGCAGCATTAAACTAGCTGATGATACAAAAGAGGAAGGGAACAGGCCTGACAACAAAGTCCTGCATCTGATAATCAGCTCATCTAATGAAACTATGAATATTGATAAGCTATTTAAATAGTTCCCTCATGTTGTCAACAAGAACTTCACAAGGTGCCTTGTGGGATAACCTTGTTGTGATATAAATAGAATTGGGCTGATCTACCATTTTCAAAGGGCTTCCCTATGGCTCAGTGGTGAAGAATCCATCTGCAATGCAGCAGACACAGGAGATGTAGGTTTCATCTGTGGGTCAGAAAGATTCCCCTGGAGAAGGAAATGGCAACCCACTGCAGTATTCTTGCCTGGAGAATTCCATAGACAGAGGATCCTGGTAGGCTACAGTCCAAAGGATCACAAAAGTTGTACACGATTGAGCGACTAAGCACACAGCACCATTTTCACAAATCCATCTTAAACAAGATTAAATGTTTTTCTTAAAATTCTTATGCAGATTAAAATCTGTTTCATACTGCTAATACCTTCATTTTAATGGAACTTATGCTTTGAAAATTCATTTTAAATGTATGCTTGGAATTACCATTAAGGTCACTGAACTGTTTTATATCATTACAGTTTTCTTTCATGGAATAACTGGTTTAAGTATGCTGAAATTTTACAGTGTACTGTTAGAAAGAAGATTGTTTAGAGGCAACTTAGAGGAAGTTGAGGAGTAAAGGAAGCATCCCCAGAAAAGACTCTGTTCAGCTCACCTGACGTTTTTCTATATGTGATGGTTTTAGGAAAGTCCACAACACCTTCCACACTCCTCTCTCCAAATATTAAAGCTTGAGTCCTCACTACTGAGTGTGCAGGACTTAGTGCCCATTTCTCATGATTACACATGACTGTTGTGACAGTGTGACAAACTGATACCTGATGTGGAGGCTTCCTCCTCCTTGTCTGTGGTCACTGGCCCTGAAGAAAGCTAGCTGTCTCACGAGCTAGCTGCAGAGATGCCCACGTGGTCAGGTGCTGAGGCCTCTCCCAAAAGCCAGGAGAGTGAGCCAACTTGGAAGCAAAGCCTCCAGCCCAGCTGAGCAGCCAGGTGACAGCAGCCCAGGACATTACCCAGTTGCCACCCAAACAGAGTGACTCAGAATTAGCCAGCGAGGCACTTTCCTCATTCTGAGCGACAGAAATTCTAAGAATATGGAGGTGTGTGTTCTTAAGCCAATACGTTTTTTTGGAAAATTTGTTAATTAAGAGTTTAATTGTCTAATACAATGGCTATCCCAGTTATAGTAGTACAGGCAGGTTTGATCCTTGGGTTTGGATGATCCATTGGAGGAGGGCATGGCAACCTACTCCAGTATTCTTGCCTGGAAAATCCCATGGACCGAGAAGCCTGGTGGGCTACAGTCAATGGGGAGGCAGCACATGACTGAAGCGACTTAGCATGCAGGCATGGAGGCATGCAGGCATCTACTACAATAGGTGTTAGATAATGTGAGTTGAATATAATTCCTCGGATCCGATATTACAATTATTTTGCATGCTAAAACTTCCACAATTGCACCCATAAATTATGAAAAATAACTGCGCATAAATATTCAAACATTTAGCTTTAAGACCACTTTTAGAAAGAGTTCAGTTGTTAGTGAGAAGACAAGTGTTGCATTGGAATGTCTGGTGAAGAGTTGTCAAAGTTTCACATTTCTCTTTCATGTTGTGTACTCCTTCTCCTCTTATTTAGAAATATGCCTGTAGACTTATCTATAATTGATTAACAGACCATCACTCATATACCTGGGAATCAGGAGAAACTGAATTAAATAACATATCTGCCTGCTCCTTAGCAAGAATAATGGTGATGCAGCATTTCTTATAAGTGATCTGGGGCCTGAGCTACTATTTTTTATTGTTTTTAATTTGTGTGATTTTTTATTCATTATTTTCTTTTTTTTAAGATCCTTTTTTTAAATTTATTTATTTTAACTGGAGGTTAATTACTTTACAATATTGTATTGGTTTTGCCATACATCAACATGAACCCACCACAGGTATACTTTTAATTGTAACACTTAGGACTAGACAGGGAGCTTTATTGTGCTGTAAGTCTTGTTCATGAAAAAAATTGCCAAATGGTCTAAAATAACATGCAACATATTATGAGATGAATAATGCAGAGTGATGCATATTCTATTCACATCTCGAATTTCACAAGGTATCATAAAACTCAGTAGAGTTTTCATTTAAAAGAACTTGAAGACAAATGGATTATTAAAGAAAATGAAAGACAAAAACATCATAATGAAGAACTTATAAGCTTACTTTTTTGGAGTAAAATCTTTGTTTTTACTATTTACTTATATTAACACATCTATATAATTTAATTTTTTGTTTTTTTATTAGTTTTTATTGGAATGTAGTTGTTTTACATTGTTGGGTTAGCTTCTGCTGTACATCAAAATGAATCAGTTCCATGAATATATATATATATATGCATAAATATATATCCCTTTTTTTTAAAATTATTTCCTTCCCACTTAAGTCACCAGACAGCATTGAGTGGAGGTCCCTATGATACACAGTAAGTTCTCATTAGTAATCTATTTTATTCAAAACAGCCAGGACATGGAATCAACTTAAATGTCCATGAACAGAAGAACAGAATAGATTAAACCCAAGTCTCCTGCATCGCAGGCAGATTCTTTACCACCTGATCTTTTTTAAATAAGCCAATTGCTTTGCTGTCTCGGCTGCTGCAAAGGCGTGTGTCTCTTCTGACGAATGGCTTCCAGGCTTTCTTTGCATAGACGTCTTCCTACATAAACTTGACCCGCAGTCCCTCCTACTTTCTAAGCACTTGGATTCTTTTGTTCTTAGAATACACTTATTGGAACAATAGAATAGAAATATTTTTACTTTTTGGTTCATTATTTGCCTTAGTTCATCTTTTTTTTTTCATACTGGCATGAAAGCTCTTGAAAGACATACCACCTTCCTCCACTGTATTCTTCACAATTACTCTTAGGTAACTTCTGGCACATATTAGGTGCTTTCTGACAGCCTGAAAGTGAAATTACCTGGGCTCTGGACACTGTTGAACAAGCCTGGCTTGTTCCTCTAACAAGCTACCCCTGTGTGTCTATCTGAAATCTCTATCCCGAACCTCTTGTTCTCTGTCACAACCAAGCCTTTTCAGAGTTATGTCCACGTGCTATATTGCATTTCTTATTAACAATTTATTTAGCAGATTCTAAGTACGTTTTTCCCTGTCTACATCATCTTAAACTGTCTCTCTCACAATTAATGTTGGCATCATATTTTTAGTCTTTTAACCTGGCTTATTAACTGAATTAGAAGTATTCATTAGTGCAACTATTCTAATGTAATTAGTTTACAAGTTCCTTGACTAAACTCTATGGCAGGCATTATGACAAGTGTATATGAATATTTTATTTTGATAGCTAAAAGATATTTTGAAATATTAGAACATTTGTAAATATTAAATCTTTTTACAGATTCAGAGGAGTGAACAAAGCTTCAAATAGGTTGTTGCCCTTAGATTCATACTTAGCAAGTCGTGGAATTGGATATAGGACCATTTCAGGCTGATTCCATAGGAATTACTATTAGTCAATTTATTATCCCTTGCTCTTAAATCATTTTCTTCTGTCCAATCTATGCAACATTCATTCTGACATGTTTTCTCCTAAATTCTCTGGGTCCTCCTTTCTTTCTGTCCACTTTGCCGTCTATTCTTCTTCTGTCAGACACCTCAGCGTTGGAAGCTTCAGAACTCAGTCTTGAGCTTTCTTCTATTTTCATTCTACATTCTTTTCTAATCTGATGTCATCATTTAGAGAGTGATAATCAGTCTATGGTTTTTCCAGTAGTCATGTATGGATGTGAGAGTTGGACTGTGAAGAAGGCTGAGTGCCAAAGAATTGATGCTTTTGAACTGTGGTGTTGGAGAAGACTCTTGAGAGTCCCTTGGACTGCAAGGAGATCCAACCAGTTCACTCTGAAGGAGATCAGCCCTGGGATTTCTTTGGAAGGAATGATGCTAAAGCTGAAACTCCAGTACTTTGGCCACCTCATGCAAAGAGTTGACTCATTGGAAAAGACTCTGATGCTGGGAGGGATTGGGGGCAGGAGGAGAAGGGGACAGCAGAGGATGAGATGGCTGGATGGCATCACTAATTCGATGGATGTGAATCTGAGTGAACTCCGGGAGTTGGTGATGGACAGGGAGGCCTGGTGTGCTGCGATTCATGGGGTCGCAAAGAGTCGGACACGACTGAGGGACTGAACTGAACTGAACTGAATCTCATGTGTATATCTCCTTGTTAAACCTATGCATTCAGCACTACAGTTGATGTATCTTATGTTTATGGTCCCCATTGGCCTAACCACAATGTGTTCAGGTCAAAGTTGTGATGCTCTCGTGAGAGTGTGCTTTCTCCTGCCAGTACCACGTACAAAGTCGTTTCCATTTGCTTGCTTGCTTATGAGAAAATGGTATTCAAAACATGAGTCCTATCAACTTTTGCTCTTTCTGACAATCAACATTTAGCAACTTTACATGCATTTATTACCAGCAAAATATATCCCAAATTTATTCTCTGCTCAGAATCACTTCAGCCAAGAATTTATCTAATCCCCACACTTTTTCACCCCACATGGTTTCTTGAATCTTCTCTTGTCCAGCATAAGCACAGCATACAGAAAAATCCACAGCCTTCAAAAATCCAAATAAAATTATATCATTCCTTTTCTTAAAATTCCCTATGCCTTTTCATGAATCATAAAATCAATCAATGTTAATATGCCTTGAAATAACCCAGCTCCTTTCTCCTTTGCCTCATATCAGCTTCAGCTCATAAAATTCTCTCTCATTCAGTAGAATACGCCCACCTTCATATTTTCCAAATATTACTTTGCTGCCAAAGTTTGCACATAACTCTTCCCTTGGCTTGAGACACTCAACATCCACTCAGCTTACCAGAAACTGAATCCCTATTTCCAACCCTGGAAAAAACACGTCTGATTGGCAAAATAAAAGAGATCCATGTCATTGTCCTCAGAACTTGTCAAAGTCAGAAAATAAAATCACCTGTCAAAACCTACAGAATTTAACATTCAAGGTAGGATGTATAAGCAGAAACTCAGGAGCAAATACTTGAACATGTTGCAAGACCCTGTCATTTTGGTATTGAGTGAGTCGCTGGACTTTAAAACTTCCCCTCCTTCTAGTTTACATTAAAGTAGAAGGAAGCATCATTCCTTAAAGATGATTCTAGATCACTGTAATTTGGTAAGAATCAAACACTTCTGAACAATTACTGTTAAATTTTGCTTATCTTGAAGGAAAGAACATCTGGAAAAGAGCACTTACCATAGCATGCAGCTTTATCGGACCAGCCGTCTTGACCACATACTATGGAGCCTGTGGTGCGTCCATCTCGAGTCTCATACCCATCAAGACATTCGTAGTCCAGGCTGTCATTCAGCTTGAACCACGTGCCATCACTTTTGACTTTGGCCTTCTCAAATACTGGCCTGTCACAGGACTCTAAGGGATAATGGGATTGTGATTTCATTTCTAATACTATTTAGTGGGCAATTTGATTGAGTTTCATCTCAAGGGAAAAGGGCTTCACCAATTAGTATGTACTAATCATAAAATATTAGCCAAGAATGCCAGTGATATATCACTGTCCTGAAATAATTACTCAAAGTGAAAACAGGTGCGTTTCTATGCAACATTTTTCTCAACACTTGATGTTCCTGAATTATTTCCTTTAAGAACATGTTCCTCAGTTGCTGTACTTATGCATTTTTTCCAATGCTAGTATTAAAATAAGCCATTACAGAAGTATTGTACTATTTTCATAACAGCATTTTCTGAAGTAATATGCCAAATTAATCAGCAGTTGTGACATATTTGCCAGAGAAAAACTTCATTGAAAAAAAGTAATTTTCAAAAGGCAAGTTAATTTTTTAAAGATGCTATAAAATTTTTTAAATCCACATGATGATTTTCCTTTTCCAACTATATTTCTAATGGTTGTATATTCTTTTATACTTATCAAGGTTGAGTACAGAAATAATTCTTCATTTATAGCTATTTACAAAAAAACATGTTAACAATTAATCTGTTTTCACTAACACCATAGACAGATGTTAATAGTTTAAATAATTTACTTCAAATTTTCATAATGTGTTAAAGCAAAATTATACTAGTAAAATATAATAGAGACACTTTTCATAAAAGACTGTTAAAATGGAAAACTGTCATATATTAAAATAAAATAAGTTTGATATGTGCAACTTTTTTCATTTTGAGGGTTTAGTGCTTATAGCAAATATAGACACTGGAAAAAATACAATGCAAAAGTAGAAAGGGATATTATAAATACCCACTTTACTTAAAGTGACTATGTAAAATATCACTTCAAAAATATCACTGTGTAGTTTTGGGATGAATAAGACAAACTCATTCATTGTTCTTAGAAAATCTTCATAAACATCTATGTGTTGCTACAAGAAAAATCTTCAGCACAGCAGAATTTGGTCCTGTCTAGAAGTGTTTCTCTGTCTCCACTAACTAGATGTTTATGAAGATTTCCTAAGAATTTTTCACAAGGATATCTATCCTAGAGATTCAAACATATGAATTATATATCATATTATTTGAAGTTTATGCACCGTGGCCTCATATCTTTGCTTAACAACATAACTTTTAGGCTTAGGAGTAGAGACTCTGGCTTAAGAGTCTCCTAAAATAAAAGCAGATGCAATGAGCATAAAGGTCTCAGCTGAAAATAAATGAATATATCCTGGAAGAGAGGTAAAGCTCTTAGCAAAATTAGCTTAGTCACAGGATGTTTTAAAGTGACAAATCATTGAACTAAATAGTACAACAATATTCTACTCCACTAATAATTAATCATTAAAGGCAAAAAAAAATACATATTTCAAAGCATTGTTATTGATTTTTTCAAATACAGCCATGGAACCACAAAACACTTCATATGATCCTGTCCCAGCAAAAAACAAAAAAAAGAAGAAAGAAAAAAGGAAAAAATAACAAAGTTAAAGAATACTTCTGTATAGTTATCATCAGGATAAGAATACTAAGATAATGAATTACTTACTAATACATACAGGTTGAGCTGACCATCCATTTTGCAGACATGTAATTAACCCTGATGTCTTACCATCTGCTGTTACATAGCCTGGTTTACACTTATATTCTGTTTGTTTATTTAGGGGATATGTAAAGGTAGATTCAGACAAAAATCCATTCTCAATTCTTATTTCAGATTTTGAACATGCTTCTAAAAGGGAGAAAGCATTAAAAAAAGGTAAGCACATATTTGATATACATTTCATAAGGACCCAAATAAGGTAATGATACAAAAAAGGGAAGTTGCTTATGACTATAAACCAAGAAAATTTCTAATCATTTAAGGTCCTGTGTAAGAGAAAAAAAAAAAAAAGAACTATGAGTTTCCAAAGATATTAAACCAAAACACTTGATTTCTATTTTCTAGAGCAAAGCAAGATTTAAAATACTCCGGATCCCTTCTAGGAAATTATTAGAAATCTGTCTGTGTAAAGGGTCTGGAATCCCACGGCACGTCAGAAGTCTTTTAGCAAAATGGGTTTCCTTTCCTGGGGCTTGTCGACAGTTTTGCCTAGTCTGGCTCTCTTACACAAGCCAGAACACAGATCAGGCGGCGACCACAGAATCTTCCACCATGGTTACCCCAGCCTTTGCCTCTGAGAATTTGAAACGCTGTCATCAAAACTGAGTGCTTAAAGCCATATCAGTACATGGAGTTCAATGAAGATGACAAAGATCAATATATCCATTCATTTTACTAAGGACAAAATGTTGATCCTTCAAACCATGAATAACTAAACTTGGGAAAGTACAATTCTGTCACCTAATAGATATCTTCATAGAATTCAGACAATTTTTTATAGTACTTCATGGATAAAGAAGAAATCAAAAGAGAAAACTTTGAATATTTTGAATTGAATGAAAATAAAACCACGATAAGTAAAGTTTTATATGATTTATGAGATGACACAAAAATGTGCTGAGGGGAATTTTTAAATTGCATAGCAATAATAGTAATGATAAAGACTGAAAATCAATCATTGCTTTTCCTTAAAACTGAAAATAGAAAAGCAAACAAGCCCAGCATATATAATTTGGAAACACTGCAGTGACATTAGAAAGAGAGTGGAATAGGCCACCTTGACCTCTCCTTCCCTCCACAGACACACTGAATTAACAGCTATGTGTGTATCAGCTCCTTCTATTCAAAATAGAAACAGTAAATGAGAAGTTCTGCATTCAAGGCAAGTGAGAAAATGCCAAAATCCTAAGTGGGAGGGAAAACTAAGACACATTCCTGCAATAAAATCCATGCAGCAGAGGACCATACAGTTTGAAGGGAACATTCAACTCCCAGCTTCTCCTGGAGGAGCGAAGAGTTTGATCCACCATCTAGGTCTCTGATTCTGCAAATGCTAGTCCAGGGTCCAGCTTCCAATTTACCTGCCTCTGGGAGGCCTAGGATTTCCAATCTCCTGGGATTATAGAAATGAAGTGGCAGTTATGAATCTGTACCAGCACTTCTCACAGGTCTTCCCCTAGCTTAATGAAGAGTGAGCAACTCCCAGTTTCTCCATGGAAGGAGTCAGAAGGCACATGTGGACCTTCATCTTTTCCAGCTCTGCCTGAGGAATTGGCTTCTAACTAACCTGTCCCTGAGAGCTGATAAAATCCAAAATTTGCATCTGTGCCTGGGCACTACAGAGAGCTAAATCATGGTGCAGAAGGCACAGAGTTTGAAGTAGCAAGCAGGCATTAACCACAGCTCCTTTCCCCAGGTCAGTGCAGAGTGAGCTAGGTGATAAACTCCAGTTGCCTGCTCCACCAAGTATTCTGACTTGTAGATCACTGTGTACTCTCTACTCCTGGAGGAGGCTGACTACAAACACAGAAGTTTGGATGAGCAGAGAGGTTAGAGAGGTAACCAAAATTCTGGCCAGGCTGATTGAAAAGGCTGAATTCTGGAAGGCTCTAATTCTGAGGCCAATCTGTGAAGGACAAGTGGATGTTTAGTCTAATGCACAGATATCAACACAGAGACTCCAGAAAAATGATCAACTGAGAAGTATGTTCAAATGAGAAGAACAAGATATCCATTGCTTTTTATCCTGACCCAACAACAGAATTCAACAACCGCCCACAGCAATCCTGACTTGGAGTGAAGTGTGGGCTCTATACCATACTGAGATCCACGATGGAGAAGAGTAGGTGCACGTGGAGGTCATCTCTCTCCACAGATACATCAGGAATATACCTCCAGACACAGAAGATCTTGCAGAAGCCAGCTGAGAACCTGACCACTGGAAAAGAATATATAGAACCAGGCAACACTCAGCAGGACAAAGGAAGGAGGGCAAGAAAAGAGGAGAGTGAGTAGAACTGGATCTGCATCTGGGGTCGGGAACTGAAGCAGAGACAGAGCTGCACGGGAGGGCAAATGTTTGCAACAAAGGTGAAGCACTGAGACTGCTAGAGAGTGAAGCAGCTGACCAGTGAGAGTCTCAATGGAATGAGGATCATACAGACAATCCTTGCCACAGCTGTACCAACACCAGACAGGGATGAAGGTCTCCTAGAAAGTACTTCAGGTTGGAGCTGGAACATAGAGATTGGAAAGCAATCCCAGGGCAAGGTCTGCTGTTGACTGAAGGGAGATGGTGTGAGGAAACCTGAGAGAGGAGAGCATGCTTATGAAGGAAAGCCAGCTAACCTGGAGGCAGTGTGATACTGCTGAGTCACACACAGAGGATGGAGCCATCTCTATAGCCTCTCTCTCTGCACATATCAGCACCAGACAGCTGAAACAACACAGGGAGGGTGGCCTCTAAGGACCTGACGTGCAAAACAACACAGAAGGACACCAGCCAGGGTTATCTTTAAGTCCCCGATGCGAAGAACAACAGACAATGACCCCAACTGGGGGGCCTGTAAGCGCCTGAAAGGGTCAAACAACTGAGAAGGACCAGCCAAAGAGACCCTCTGATGGCCAGGTGCCAGAAACTAGGAAACGACTCTAATAGGACCACCGCTTCTGCAGCTGAGTCAGTTGGTTTCCCTGCACGCTTGGCACTGCCAGGGTTCCCATAATTCAAGCAGCTGTGTCACCTCCATGCTCAATCCTCATTGGGCAGAGCTGTCAGAAGCTCGAAAAATCCCTATTAGTCACATATCACTGGTGACAATAGCCACAACTATGTATCTGGCATTGCCATGGTCCCCATTATCCAAGCTCCTGTGTCACTCCCTAGCTCAATCCCACAAGGACAGTACAAGCAGAGGCTACAAAAAAACACTAAGGGCATCATATTTCCTGCTGTCCTAGCCAGTGGCTCCCCTTAGTACCTGGTGCGGCCAGGGTCCCTGCAAACCAAGCAACTGCACCACCTCCACATTCAGTCCTCCCTGGGGCACACCCAAGTCCTCCAGGGGAGCCTCAGGAGTAAACACTTGTGGACGACTCGCATGCAAAGGTGGAGATAAAACCACAAGTGAAATCCAGGGTCAGGTGGCTAAGGAATAGAACCAAAACATTCCCATCAGTGGTATAAGCTGAAGATTGAAATCACATGATCAACTGGCAGACTTTGTATCTATGGAATATATAAAGGACAATGGGAGTTCCTGGAAAAGAAAACACACTAGCACTGGCAGATGTGGACATTAGAGCAAGAACATGCAAGAGTAGGACCAGATTAGAGTCTGAGCTGTGGCCACAACAGGTAAGAGGCCAGCCCAGAACTGGAGGGCAACCTAGGGAGGTGAGGTGGGCTGTGACTGACATTGAGGAAAAGGATGCTGACAGCTGATCCAAGAAAAATATGTATTATTCTTATACTTTAATTTATTTAGAAGTTGCTACTGGGGTTTTAAATTTTTACTTGTTTTTTGCTCTCTGTTGTTGTAGCTGTTGATTTTAATACTACAATTAAATCTATTTACACTTTTGAGAAATTTTTTTAACCACACATTTAATTTCCTTTAAATACTTCTGCCTCTACATTGGTCTTTTGTGGTTTTGAGGGTTGTTTTCCTCTTTAATTTTCAAAGTTTTTTAAAAAAATTATTATCACTATTTTTCCACATATATTCTTTTGCTTGCTTTTCTTATTCTTTTTCTGTTGCTTCTTTTTCTTTAATATATGTAAAACTTCTTTATCTACCTCTATTTAAATTTGCTTTTCTAGCATTTTTCTTTTTTTTCTTTTTCTTGCATTTCCTCACTATGTTTATTAGTCTGTTTTGCTTTAGTTGTTTTATTCCCCAGTTGACATATGGCTCTGAATTTGTTTTCCAGTTT
This sequence comes from Budorcas taxicolor, assembly GCF_023091745.1. NCBI lineage: Eukaryota > Metazoa > Chordata > Mammalia > Artiodactyla > Bovidae > Budorcas > Budorcas taxicolor. The sequence continues at coordinate 7,516,822 of NC_068925.1, forward strand.
ACACTTTTAGTCAGATTAGTTAATAACTAATTGATATCATTCTTAATTTACTTTGCTCACTGGATCAATCTCTTCTACTTTTTTTTTTTTTTCCACTGTTTTGGTTTTGTTTATGTGTGTATACGTGTGTGTATATTTCCCACTTTTTTGCTAGTACTTGCCTGATTTTGTATCTGCCATTTGTCTGAGGTTTGTAGTTTGTTTCTTGTTTTAGTGTGTTTGTTTTATCCCCTTTAATGCCATTACAAACCACCTGTGGAATCTCACTTTTCTGGCTAGAGTTCAGGCCCAGAACCTTTGAAGTGGGAGCACTGACAAGAGTCTAGACTGCTGTAAAACTCCTAACCCCAGGGAGTATTTATTAGTGAGAATTCCCATAAAAGCCTCCACCTGTATACACCTGGCATCACCCAACTGCCAGCAGCACCCAGTGTAGGATGCCTCACCAAAAAAAAAAAAAAAAAAAACAAGATAAAAACACAAACCCAGTCATTAGCAAACAGGACTGCCACCTCATACAGCCCTGCCCATCAGAGGGGAGATAAAAAAGAAAACTTACCTCCTTTCACCAGAGCACAAACAAAAGTCACATCCAAAAGAAGCCTACACAAAACCAGTGACAAAACCTTACACAGCAAGGGCAGAAACCAAAAGGAAGGAGGAACTCGACATGAAAGCCTGAGAAGAGGAGACATCAAATGTAATAATGAAAAAAAGGAAAAAAAAGCAAAGGTAAAAAAATATTGCTCAAATGAAGGAACAAACTAGAAGCACACAAGACCTAAAAAAAATAAAATAAAATAAACCCTAAGAGGAAGTAGTTCAAATACCTGATAAAAATTCGGAATAATGATGGTAAAGATGTTCCAAAACCTTGAAAATAGAATGCATAAAATGCCAAGAAGCAATCAACACAACTAACACAATTACCAAGGATATAGAAGAAATAAAGAATAAACAAACAAAGATGACTAACAAAATTACTGAAATTAAAAATACTTTAAGGTAAGGTGAAGTCGCTCAGTCGTGTCCGACTCTTTGCGACTCCATGGACTGTAACCTACTAGGCCTCTACGTCCATGGGATTCTCCAGGCAAGAATACTGGAGTGGGTTGCATTTCCTTCTCCACGGGATGTTCCCTACCCAGGGATCGAACCCAGGTCTCCTGCATTGCAGGCAGATGCTTTAACGTCTGAGGCACCAGAAAGAAGGCAACATAACAGGGAGGGGGGAAAAAAACACACACACACACACAGAATACGTGCCTTAACCACAACTTCAAGCGGAGAAATATCTCAAACACTCACTTCTGCCACCAGCAAGTGGGGGAGGCACTGTTGCATTACTTAGGGTTAAGGACAAGTCCTGAATGCCCTGAGGACAATCTGAGGGAGCTAACATAAAATAGCAGCACAAACTGTGGGACAGAGAGAGAGAGGGAAAAAGAGAGAGAGAGAAAGAAAAGCTCTAACCTAAGCCACATCCTGGCCCGCTCACAGAACAAAGGATTGAGCGAATGCCAAAGGAGAGCTAGCAGGCTGCAGACCAGCTCCTTCCCCACCACCCCCTAACCCCCTGCCCCACTGGAGGCAGAGAGGCAGGCAGGTGACAGCCAGAGCCAGAAGGCAAGGGGCAATTTTGGCCCCAGAGACGGCATCCTCCACCAAACTGGGAGCAGGCTCCCACTTCCTAACCACGTCTTCCAGGGATATTGGTCGGTTGACATCTGCCAGGACGGTTGCAACCTGAGATCAGCCCTTCAGGGGAGACACACGGCACACCTGAGACAGCACTCTTGCAGCGCACCCAGTAAACCAAGAGATGGGGACCAGAGAGGTGATAAGACGCACTGCACACCTGGGACAGTGTGCTCGCCAAGCACCTGGTTACCTGAAAGTTCCCCTTCCAAGCAACCTGGAGTCTGAGCAGTGAAGACAGGGAAAGCGCAGGTACCATGAGCTAGGGCAACCCAGTGTTGTCCATACACTGTGAGCACCGCCCACACATGCCAGTGATATTTGTTTGCAGTATTCCTCCCTCCCCACAGCACTACTGAACAAATGAGTCTAAATAAGTGGCCACCTCACCCCCTTGTGTCACAGTGGAAATAGACACTGAAGAGACTTGCAAACAGAGGAGGCCAAAATAAACAAATAACAGGGAACTGCTCGCTAAGTGATAGGCAGAACAGATTGAAACCCTGTAGTTAGCATTGACCAAGCACTGGAAGGGGCCTGTAGACCTTGAAAAGAAGTATAAGCTGGAAGAAGGAACTATGTGAAACTGAACTGACCCCACACTGCCCTCAAGAGCTCCAGAGAAATTCCTGATACATTTTTACTATTATCATTTTTTAATTTTTCAGCTCTTTATTATTCCTTTAATTTTCATTTTTATAACCTATTATTACCTTGCAAAAAAGATCCTATTTTTTAAAGCAAATTTCACATATGTATTTTTTATAATTTGTGATTGGTTTTGTATTTTTAATGTTGCATTTTTCAGAATTTAACCTCTACTCTAGATTTTTAATCTTTGCTTTTTGTTATCTGTTATCAATTTTGTACCTTTAAGAATCTAATCTTCAGTTCCCATTTTTACTTAGGGGTGTGATTACTGGTTTGATTGCTCTCTCCCCTTTTGACTCTCCCTCTTCTCACCCAGGTCACCTCTATCTCCTCCCTCCCCGTGTGCTTCTCTACTTAACTCTGAATCTCTCTGGGTGTTCTGGGCTATGGAGAACACTTAGGGAACTGATTACTGGCTAGATTGGTCTCTCCCTTTTTGACTTCCCTTCTTCTCCTCGTGGTCACCTCTATCTCTCTTCTCCCTCTTCTCTTCTCTATTTAATTCTGTGAACCTCTCTGGGTGTTCCAGACTGTGGACAGCACATAGGGAATTGATTATTGGCTAAATTGCTCTCTCCCCTTTGGATTCCCCTCTTCACCTCCTGGTCACTTCTGTCTTCCTCCTCCCTCTTCTCTTTTCCATGTAACTCTGTGAACCTTTCTGGGTGCCCCTCACTGTGGAGATTCTTTTCACCATTTATCTAGATGTTTTATCAGCAGTGCTGAGTGGATGGAGAAGTCTTGAGGCTACTGTAAGATTAAGACTGAAAGCATGAGGTAAGAGACTTATATCCAAAACTTGAGAACACCAGACAACTCCTGACTCCAGGGAACATTAATTGATAAGAGCACATCCCAAACCCTGCATACCTACACTGAAACCAAGTTCCACCCAAGAGCCAACAAGTTCCAGAGCAAGACATACCATGCTAATTCTCCAGCAACACAGGAACATAGCCTTGAGCTTCAATATACAGGCTGTTCAAAATCACACCAAACCAACAGACACCTCAAAACTCACTACTGGGCACTTCATTGCACTCAGAGACAAGAGATTCAGCTCCACCCACCAGAACATGGACTCAAGCTTCCATAACCAGGAAACCTTGACAAGCCAAACGTCCAACCACACCCACAGGGAGTAACCTTTCTTTATTTTGAGTCAACAATAAAGAGGAACCACAAACTTCCAGCATACAGAAAGGCCACCCCAAACAGAACAATCTAAATAAAATGAAAAGGCAGAGAAATATTCAGAAGGTAAAGGAACAGGATAAATCCCCAACAAACCAAACACAAGAGGAAGAGATAGGGAGTCTACCTCAAAAAGAATTCAGAATAATGATAATAAAGATGATCCAAAATCTCGAAAACAAAATGAAGTTACAGATAAATAGACTAGAAACGAGGACTGAGAAGATGCAAGAATGTTTAACAAGGACCTAGAAGAGATAGAAAAGAATCAATCAATAATGAATACTGCAATAAATAAGATCAAAAGAACTCTGGTGGGAACCAACAGTAGAATAACTGAAGCAGAGGATAGGATAAGTGAGGTAGCAGACAGAATGGTGGAAATAAATGAAGCAGAGAGGAAAGAAGAAAAAAAGAATTTTTAAAAAATGAGGACAACATGAGAGACCTCTGGGACAATGTTAAATGCCCCAACATTTGAATCATAGGGGTCCCAGAAGACGAAAAGAAAGGCCATGAGAAAATACTTGAGGAGATAATAGTTGAAAACTTCCTCAAAATATGGAAGGAAATAGCCACCCAAGTCCAAGAAAGCCAGAGGCTCCAAAACAGGATAAACCCAAGGTGAAACACCCCAAGACACATATTAATCAAATTAACCAAGATCAAACACAAAGAGCAAATATTAAAAGCAGCAAGGGAAAACCAACAAATAACGCACAAGGGGATTCCCATAAGGATAACAGCTGATCTTTCTACAGAAACTCTTCAGGCCAGAAGGGATTGCCAGGACATAGTTTTAGTGATGAAAGAGAAAAGCCTACAACCCACATTACTATACCCAGTAAGGACCTCATTCAAATATGAAGGAGAAATGAAAAGCTTTATAGACAAACAGAAGCTGAGAGAATTCATCACCACCAAACCAGCAGTTCAACAAATGATAGAGGAACTTCTCTAGACAGGTAACAAAGAAAAGGTTTATAAGTAAGTGTTAGTCACTCAGTCACGCCCGACTCTTTGTGACCACAAGAATGGCAGCCCACCAGGCTCCTGTGTCCATGAGATTTTCCAGGTAAGGATACTGGAGTAATTTGCCATGTCCATCTCCAGGGGATCTTCCCAAACAAGGGATCGAACCCGGGTCTCCTGCATTGCAGCCAGATTCTTTACCAATTGAGCTACAAGGGAAGTTATTAAGGTTTATTAACTTGAATCCAAAACAACAAAATAAATAGCAATGAAATCATACTTAACGATAATTACCCGAAAATGTAAATGGGTTGAATGCCCCAACCAAAGGACAAAGACTGGCGGAATGGATACAAAACAAGACCCCTATATATGCTGCCTACAAGGGACCCACCTCAAAACAAGGGACACATACAGACTGAAAGTAGAGGGTTGGAAAAATATATTTCAAGCAAATGCAGACCAAAAAAAGCAGGAGGAGCAATACTCATATCAGACAAAATAGACTTTGAAATAAAGGCCATGAAAAATTACAAAGAAAGACACTAAATAATGATCAAAGGATCAATCCAAGAAGAAGATATAACAATTATAAATATATATGCACCCAACATAAGCACACCATAATATGTAAGGCAAATGCTAACAAGTGTGAAAGGGGAAATTAACAGTAACACAATAATAGTGGGAGACTTTAATATCCCACTCACACCTATGGATAGATCAACTAAACAGAAAATTAGCAAGGAAACACAAATTATAAATGATACAATGGACTAGATAGACATAATGAATATCTATATGATATTTCACCCCCAAACAATGCACTTCACCTTTTTCTCAACAGCACATGGAACCTTCTACAGGATAGATCACATACTGGGCTAAATCTAGTCTTAGTAAATTCAAAAAATTGAAATCATTCCAAGCCTCTTTTCTAATCCCAATGCAGTAAGATTAGATGTCAACTACAGGGAAAAAAAAAAAAAAACTATTAAAAATACAAATATATGGAGTCTAAACAACATGCTTCTGAATAACCAACAAATCACAGAAGAAATTTAAAATGAAATCAAACTATCCATAGAAACGAATGAAAATGAAAACACAACAACACAAAACCTAAGGGATTCAGTAAAAGCAGTGCTAAGGGTAAGATACATAACATTACAAGCTTACCTCAAGAAACAAGAGAAAAATCAAATAAACAACCTAACTGAACACCTAAAGCAACTAGAAAAAGAAATGAAGAACCCCAGGGTTAGTAGAAGGAAAGAACTGATAAAAATTAGGGCAGAAGTAATTGAAAAAGAAACAAAGGAGACTATAGCAAAAATCAACATAACTAAAAGCTGGTTCTTTGAGAAGATAAATAAAATAGAAAAACCATTAGCCAGACTCATCAAGAAACAAAGGGAGAAAAATCAAATCAACAAAATTAGAAATGAAAATGGAGAAATCACAACAGACAACACAGAAACACAAAGGATCATAAGAGATTACTATCAACAATTTTATGGCAATAAAATGGACCACTTGGAAGACATGGATGAATTCTTAAAAAAGTCTAACCTTCCAAAACTGAACCAGGAAGAAAGATAAAATCTTAACAGACCCATCACATGCACAAAAATGAAACTGTAATCAGTAATCTTCCAGTAAACAAAAGCCCAAGACCAGATGGCTTCACAGCCGAATTCTACCAAAAATTTAGAGAAGACCTAACACCTATCCTACTCAAATTACTCCAGGAAATTGCAGAGAAAGGTAAATTGCCAAACTCATTCTTTGAGGCCACCATCACCCTAATACCAAAACCAGACAAAGATGCCACAAAAAACGAAAACTACAGACCAATATCACTGATGAACATAGATGCAAAAATCCTTAAAAAAAATTCTAGGAAATAAAATCCAACAACATATTAAAAAAATCATACATCATGACCAATTGGGCTTTATCCCAGGGATGCAAGGATTCTCCAATATTCACAAATCAATCAATGTGATACACAATATTAACAAATTAAAAGATAAAAACCATATGATTATCTCAATATATGCAGAGAAAGCTTTTGACAAAATTCAACATCCATTTATGATAAAAAAAAAAAAACCTTCCAGAAAGCATGCATAGAAGGAACATAACTCAGAATGATAAAGGCCATATATGATAAACCCACAGCAACATTACCCTCGAAGGTGAAAACTTGAAAGTATTTTCCCTAAAGTCAGGAACAAGAGAAAGGTGCCCATTCTCACTACCACTATTCAACATAATTTTGGAAGTTTTAGCCATAGAAATCAGAGGAGAAAACAGAAATAAATGGAATCCAGATCGGGAAAAAGTAGTAAACCTCTCACTCTTTGCAGATGACATGATCCTCTACATAGAAAACCCTAAAGACACTACCAGAAAATTACTAGAGCTAGTCAATGAATATAGTAAAGTTGCAGGATATAATATTAACACGCAGAAATCCCTTGCATTCCTATACACTAAGAATGAGAAAACAGAAAGAGAAATTAAGGAAACAATTCCTTTCACCAGTGCAATGAAAACAATAAACTAGTTGGGAATATATCTTCCTAAAGAAACAAAAGACATATATATATAGAAAACTATAAAACATTGATGGAAAAACTCAAAGAACACAAATCAATATAGAAATATACCCTGTTCATGGATCAAAAGTATCAACATAGTGAAAATGAGTATACTACAAAAAGCAATCTATAGATTCAAAGGAATTCCTATCAAGCTACTAATGGCATTTTTCAGAGAACTAGAATAAATAAATTCACAATTTAGTATGGAAATACAGAAAAATCTCGAGGAGCCAAAGCAGTCTTGAGAAAGAAGAATGGAACTGGAGGAATCAACCTACCTGACTTTAGACTATATATATTACAAAGCTGCAGTCCATAAGACAGCATAGTACTGGCACAATGCCAAAAACATAGATCAATGGAACAAGATAGAAAGCCCAGAGATAAACCCATGCACCTATGGAAACCTTATCTTTGACAAAGGAGGCAAGAATATACAATGGATTAAAGGCAATCTCTTTAACAAGTGGTTCTGGGAAAACTGGTCAACCACTTGTAAAAGAATGAAACTAGAACACTTTCTAACACCATACACAAAAATAAACTCAAAATGGATTAAAGATCTAAATGTAAGACCAGACACTATAAAACTCCTAGAGGAAAACATGGGCAAAACACACTCTGACATAAATCATAGCAAGATCCCCTATGACCCACCTCCCAGAGTAATGGAAATAGAAGCAAAAATAAACAAACGGGACCTAATTAAACTTAAAAGCATTTGCACAACGAAGAAACTATAAGTAAGTTGAAAAGATAGCCTTCAGAATGGGAGAAAATAATAGCAAATGAAGCAACTGACAAGGAATTATTCTCCAAACTATACAAGCAGCTCATGCAGATCAATTTACAGAAAAACAAATGACCCAATCAAAAAATGGGTCAAAGAACTAAGAGACATTTCTCCAAAAAGACATACAGATGGCTAACAGACACATGAAAAGATGTTCAACACTACTCATTATCAGAGAAATGCAAATTACAATCACAATGAGGTACCATCTCATGCTGGTCAGAAAGGCTGCCATCAAAAAGTCTACAAACAATAAATGATGCAGAGTATGGAGAAAAGGAACCTTCTTACGCTTCTTGAAATAGAACCGCCATATGATCCAGCAATCCCACTGCCGGGCATACACACTGAAGAATCCAGAATTGAAAGAGACACATGTACCCCATTGTTCATCGTAGCACTGTTTACAATAGCCAAGACATGAAAGAAACACAGATGCCCACTGGCAAATTAATGGATAAGAAAGCTGTGGTATGTATACACAATGGAATACTACTCAGTGATTAAAAAATGCATTGGAATCAGTTCTAATGAGGTGGATGAAAATGGAGCCTATTGTACAGAGTGAAGTAAGTCAGAAAGAAAACACCATTACAGTATAGTAAGGCATATGTATAGAATTTAGAAAGATGTTAATGATGACCCTAAATGTGAGACAGCAAAACAGATAGGATGTACACCACAGAATTTTGAACTCTGTGGGAGAAGGCAAGGGTGGGATGATTTAAGAGAATAGCATTGAATCATGTATATTATCTTATTTGAAATAGATTGCCAGTCCAGGGTCGATGCATGAGACAAGGGCCTCAGGGCCAGTGCACTGGGATGACTTTGAGGGATGGGATGGGGAGGGAGGTGGGTGGGGGCTTCAGGATGGGAGACACATGTACACTCTTGGCTGATTCATGTCAACGTATGGCAAAAACCACTACAATATTGTAAATTAATTAGCCTCCAATTAAAATAAGTAAATTAATTTTAAAAATGCTGTAGGAACATGCAGCATTAGATTATAATAGTAAAATGCTAATAGTAATATATAAATAATTACTTTAAATGTAAATGGATTAAACTCTCCTACTAGAAAGACACAGATTGGCTGAATGGATAGAAAACAAGACCCATATATAGGCTGTCTACAAGAGACCCACTTCAGACCTAGAGACACATACAGACTGAAAGTAAAAGGATGGAAAATACATTCCATGCACATGGAAATGAAAAGGAAGTTGGAGAGGCAATTCTCATTTCTGACAAAACTGACTTTAAATAAAGAATATTATACAAGATAAAGAAGGGACATTACATAATGATTAAGGAATCAATCCCAAAAGAAGATAAAATTCTAAACATCTATGCACCCAGCATAGAAGCACCTCAGTACATGAGTCAAATACTAACAAACATAAAAAGGGAAATTGACAGCAACACAATAATGGTAAGGGATGTTAACACCCCAGTTATACCAATGGGCAGATCATCAAAATAGAAAATTAATAAGGAAACACAAACCTTAAATGAAACATTAGACCAAAGGGACCTAATTGATATCTTCAGCATTTTCCACACAAATCCAAAAGAAGACACTTTCTTCTTAAGTGTGCTTGGAACATTTTCCAGGATGGACTATCAGATCAGATCAGTCACTCAGTCATGTCCGACTCTTTGCAACCCCATGCACTGCAGCATGCCAGGCCTCCCTGTCCATCACCATCTACCAGAGTTCACTCAAAGTCACGTCCATCGAGTTGGTGATGCCATCCAGCCATCTCATCCTCTGTTGTACCCTTCTCCTCCTCACCCCAATCCCTCCCAGCATCAGAGTCTTTTACAATGAGTCAAGTCGTCACATGAGGTGGCCAAAGTACTGAAGTTTCAGCTTTAGCATCATTCCTTCCAAAGAAATCCCACAGCTGATCTCCTTCAGAATGGACTGGTTGGATCTCCTTGCAGTCCAAGGGACTCTCAAGAGTTTTCTCCAACACCACAGTTCAAAAGCATCAATGCTTCAGTGCTCAGGTTTCTTCACAGTCCTACTCTCACATTCATACATGACCACTGGAAAAATCATAGCCTTGACTTGACAGACCTTTGTTGGCAAAGTAATGTCTCTGCTTTTCAATATGCTACCTAGGTTGGTCATAACTTTCCTTCCAAGGAGTAAGTGTCTTTTAATTTCATGGCTGCAGTCACCATCTGCAGTGATTTTGGAGCCCCCAAAAGTAAAGTCTGACACTGTTTCCACTGTTTCCCCATCTATTTCTCATGAAGTGATGGGACCGGATGCCATGATCTTCATTTTCTGAATGTTGAGCTTTAAGCCAACTTTTTCACTCTCCTCTTTCACTTTCATCAAGCGGCTTTTGAGTTCCTCTTCACTTTCTGCCATAAGGGTGGTGTCATCTGCATATCTGAGGTGATTGATATTTCTCCCGGGAATCTTAATTCCAGCGTGTGCTTCTTCCAACCCAGCGTTTCTCATGATGTACACTTCATAGAAGTTAAATAAGCAGGGTGATAATATACAGCCTTGATTTACTCCTTTTCTTATTTGGAAACAGTCTGTTGTTTCATGTTCAATTCTAACTTTTGCTTCCTGACTTGCATACAGGTTTCTCAAGAGGAAGGTCAGGTAGTCTGGTATTCTTATCTCGTTCAGAATTTTCCACAGTTTATTGTGATTCTCACAGTCAAAGGCTTTGGCATAGTCAGTAAAGCAGAAATAGATATTTTTCTGGAACTCTCTTGCTTTTTCCATGATCCAGCGCATGTTGGCAATTTGATCTCTGGTTCCTCTGCCTTTTTAAAACCAGCTTGAACATCTGGAAGTTCATGGTTCACATATTGCTGAAGCCTGGCTTGGATAATTTTGAGCATTACTTTACTAGCATGTGAGATGAGTGCAATTGTGTGGTAGTTTGAGTGTTTTTTGGCATTGCCTTTCTTTGGAATTGGAATGAAAACTGACCTTTTCCAGTGCTGTGGCCACTGCTGAGTTTTCCAAATTTGCTGGCAGATTGAGTGCAGCACTTTCACAGCATCATCTTTCAGGATTTGAAATAGCTCAACTGGAATTCCATCATCTCCACTGTAAAGGAGCAATATTACATAGGAATCTGGAATGTCAGGTCCATGAATCAAGGCAAATTGGAAGTGGTCAAACAGGAGATGACAAGAGTGAATGTCGACATTCTGGGAATCAGCAAACTAAAATGGACTGGATTGGGTGAATTTAACTCAGATGACCATTATATCTACTACTGCGGGCAGGAATCCCTTAGAAGTAATGGAGTAGCCAACATGGTTAACAAAAGAGTTAACCAAATGGTTAACCAAAATGCAGTACTTGGATGCAATCTCAAATATGACAGAATGATCTCTGTTCATTTCCAAGGCAAACCATTTAATATCACGGTAATCCAAGTCTATGCCCCAACCAGTAACGCTGAAGAAGCTGAAGTGGAACGGTTTTATGAAGACCTACACGACCTTATAGAACGAACACCCAAGAAAAAGAGGATAGACTACATTTGGGCCAAAGATTAAACCTCAGTAAATGATTAAACATTGAAATTCTATGAAGCATTTTTTCTGACCACAATACTATGAGACTAGATATCGATTACAGTAATAAACACAAACACTTGGAGATTAAACAATATGCTTTTACACAATGAACAGGTAAGTGAAGAAATCAAAAGGCAAATCAAAGAATTCTTGAAACAAATGACAATGAAAACATGACAACTCAAAACCTATGGAATGCAACAAAACAGTTCTAAGAGGGAATTTTATAGCAAAAAAAAAAAAAAAATCAAATAGACAACCTAACTTTACACCTAAAACAACTGGATAAAGAAGGACATAAAAAAAAAAGTTAGTTGAAGGAAAGAAATCCTACAGATCAGATCAGAAATAAATGAAAAAGAAATGAAGGAACAGTAGTAAAGATTAATAAAACTAAAAGGTGCTTCTTTGATAAGATAAACAAAATTGTCAATTAGTCAAATCCATCAAGGAAAAAAGGGAGAAAAATCAAATCCACAAAATTAGGAATGAGAAAGGAGAGGGTAACAGACAACACAGAAATACAAAGGATCATAAGGGGCTACTATAAGCAACTATATCCCAATAAAACAGACAACATCTATTCTTAGAAAAGTTCAATCTACCAAGACTGAACCAGGAAGAAATAGAAATTATGAACAAGCCAATTACATGCACTTAAATTGAAAATGTGATTTAAGAAACTCCCAGAAAATTGAAGCATAGGGCTGGATAGTTTCACAGGTGAATTCTCTCAAACATTTAGAGAAGAGCTAATGCCCATTCTTATCAAACTCTTTTAAAAAACTGCAGAGGAAGGAACACTTCCGAACTCATTCTACAAGGCCATCATCACCCTAATACCAAAACCAGACAAAGACAACATGAAAAAGAAAATTACAGGCCAATATCATTGATGAAAATAGATGGAAAAATCCTCAGCAAAACTCTAGCAAACAGAATTCAAAAATACATTAAAAAGATAGCACACTATGATCAAGTTGGGTTAATTCCAAGGATGCAAGCATTCTTCAATATACTTGTGTATATCCATCAATGTCATATACCATATTAACAAATTGCAAGATAAAACCATATGGCCATCTCAATAGAGGCAGAAAAAGCTTTTGAAAAATTTCAGTACCCCTTTATGATAAATACTCTTCAAAAAATGAGCAAAGAAGGAACATACCTCAGCATAATAAAGGCCATATATGAGAAATCCAGAACAAACATTATTCTCAAAGGTGAAAAACTGAAAGCATTCCCTCTGAGATCAGGAAAAGACAAGGGTGCCCACTCTCACCACTATTAGTCAACATTGTTTGGAAGCCTTAGCTACAGCAATCAGAAAAGGAAAAGAAATAAAAGGAATCCAGATTGGAAAAGAAGAAGCAAAACTCTCATTGTTTGCAGACAGACGATACTATACATAGAAAATCCTAAAGATATATTCAGAAAATTGCTAGAGGTAATCAGCGAATTTAGCAAACTGACAGCATACAAAATGAATACACAGAAATCACTTGCATTCCTCTGTACTAACAATGAAACATCAGAAAGAGAAATTAAGGTATCAATACCATTTACCATTGCAACAAAAAGGATAAAATGCCTAGGGAAAAAACCTAAGGAGACGTAAGAGCTATATACAGAAAAGTACAAGACACTGAGGAAAGAAATCAAAGACAACATAAAGAGATGGAGAGATATTCCATGTTCCTGGGTTAGAAGAATCAACATTATGAAAATGACTATACTACCAAATATAATCTGCAGATTCAATGCAATCTGTATCAAAATACCAATGTTATTTTTCAAAGAACTAGAACAAAAAGTCATAATTCATATGGAAACACAAAAGACCTGAATAGCCAAAGCAACCTTGAGAAAGAAAAATAGAGCTAGAGGAATCAGCCTTCCTGACTTCAGACTGACTACAAAGCTATAGTTATCCAGACAGTATGGTACTGGCAGAAAAACAGAAATATAGACCAATGGAACAAGATAGAAAGCCCAGAGATTAACCCATACACCTACGAATAACTTCTGTTTGACAAAGGAGGCAAGAATATACCATGGGGCAAATAGAGGGTCTTTCATAAGTGCTGCTGGGAAAACTTTGACAGCTACATGGAAAAGAATGAAATTAGACTACTTTCTAACACCATACACAAAGATAAACTCAAAATGGATGGAAAACACAGGCAGAACACCCTTTGTCATAAATCACAGCAAGATCCTCTATGACCCACATCCTAGAGTAATGGAATAAAAACAAAGATAATCAAGTGGGACGTAATTAAACTTAAAAGCTTCTCCACAGCAAAGGAAACTATGAATAAGGTGAAACGACAATGCTCAGAATGGGAAAAGAAAAATAGCAAATGAAACAACTGACAAAGGATTAATTTCCAAAACATACAAGCAGCTCATACAAATCAATACCAGAAAAACAGACAACCCAATCAAAATGTGGGAAAAAGACCTAAACAGACATTTGTCTAAAGACCTAAAATGGCTAATAAACGCATGAATATATTCTCAATATCACTATTAGAGAACTGCAAATCAAAGTAACAATGAGATATCACTTCACACCAGTCAGGATGACCATCATTAAAAAGTCTACAAACAATAAATGCTGGAGAAGGTATGAAGAAAAGGGAACCCTCTTGCACTGTTAATCAGAATGTAAATTGATACAGCCACTATAAAGAACAGTATGGAGAGTACTTACAAAGCCAGGAGTAAAACCACTATATGACCCACCAACCCCACTCCTAGGTATATACCCTGAGGGAACCAAAATTGAAAAAGACACATGTACCCCAATGTTCACTGAAGTTCCATTTACAACAGCTAGGACATGGAAGCAACATAGATGTCCACAGATTAATAGATAAAGAAGCTGCGCTACATATATACAGTGGAATATTACTCGGTCATAAAAAGGAATGCACTTGAGTCAGTCCTAAAGAGGTGGATGAACATACAGCCTAGTATACAGAGTGAAGTAAGTCAGAAAGAGAAAAACAAATATCGTATACTAACACATATACATGGAATCTAGAGGTATTGTACTGATAAGCCTATTTGCACAGCAGCAATAGAGACACAGACGCTGAGAACAGACTGATGGACACGGCTGGCAGGGAGGAAGTAGAGGGTGGCATGTACGGAGAGGGTTAGCATGCAAACTTAAACTACCATATGTAAAATAGCCAATGGGAATTTGCTGTATGACTCAAGGAATTCAATCCAGAGCTCAGTAACAACCTAGAAGGGTGGGATGGACAGGGAAATGGGAGGGATGTTTATGTGGGAGGGGACATGGGTTAATCTATGGCTGATTCTTGTTGATGTTTGGTAGAACCCAACATAATACTGTAAAGTAAGTATACTTCAATTAAAAATAAATAAATATAAAATAAACAACCACCCACCCCTGAAATTCAATATGCCAATGGACCCAGGAGGAGGCTTGCTCATGCATGCATGAGGTAAAAGGCAGACAGATCTCTGTCTTGACTGTGATGCCTACAGTGGCTCATGAACTATCTCAATTTCCTCTCAGCTGCACTCTAGCAGTCCTGGAAAACCTATCTTTAAAATTCATGCGTGGATCTAAGTCCTTCTGTGAAACTCCAGGTATTGACAAGTGGACCTCTGTCTGCTTCATTCACACATCCTTCCACCCTGTGGCCAGATCCCTGTGGTTACAACTGACCCAGAGGGAAGAGCAACCTTTGACAGACCACCAGTGAGCTTGCACATAAATGTGGCTTAAATCTGTGGCCCAGAACAAGAATACAAGATTAGTAGCACTGTAACATATATATTGTCATATGTGAAGCGGATTGCCAGTCCAGGTTTGATGCATGAGACAGGGTGCTCAGGGATGGTGCACTGCAATAACCCTGAGGGATGGGATTGGGAGAGAGGTGGCAGGGGGGGTTCAGGATGGGGAACACATGTACGCCCATGGCTGATTCATGTCACTGTATGGCAAAAGCCACTACAATATTGTAAAGTAATTAGCCTCCATTTAAAATAAAAAATTTTTAAGTAAAAAAAAAAAAAAATTAAAAAAAGATGTAGTGCTACTTTGGGGGAAACAAAGGACAGGCTGTCAGTACCATTTCTTGTGCACTAATGTATCTAGACAAGACATATAAGCACAGGAATTCTGACAAAACAGGGATGAGAAGTGTCAGCAGGTACCACTATAGAAGATCCGAAATAGCTGTGGAGTCTCTAGCAGGGTTGAAGGAAGTTGTCTCTCACCCAAAGGAGACTGGAACTTTAATTAGAAAAACAGCACCACAAAACTTCAAGGAACATGAACTCAAAGTACCATGACACCAACAAAGTATAAAAATCTTCAGTATTCACATCCAATTGTCAATGTGTGATTTATCCAGTGAAGAATTCAAAATGGCCATTTTAAATAACTTGGTGTGCTATAGAAAATACAGTAAGATACTTGAACAAAAGCAGGAAAACAATAAACAATGGACAAAACAATCAGTTTAATAAAAATATACAAATCGTAAAAAAACAGAAACTCTGGTGCTGAAGTTTCCAAGGATGAAATGAATAAATTCATTAAAGAGCATCAACCACAGAGTCAAAAAGGTAGAAGAATCTGTGAGATAGATGATATATCAAAGTTACCCTGTCTAGGGAGATTAAAAACAAAATTAAATTTTAAAAAAAAGAATGAAAAAGAACAAAGAAAGGCTACATGATCTATGCTACATTGAAAACAGAACTGATTTGCAAATTACTGAAGTTCCAGGAGGAGAAAAGGAGATGAGGCAGAATACATATTTAAGGAGTAATGTCTGAGAACTTCCCAAATCAAGGATGCTATTTGAATATCTAAGTTCAGGAAGCTTACAGGTGACCAAACCAAATCAACTCAAAAAATCCTCTACAAAACACGTTTATAATAAAATTGCAAAAATCAAAGAAAACTAGAGAAGCCTTCAAGCAGCATGAAGCAAAAACAAACAAGCTAACAAAACTAAAACCTTGAAATTTACTAAGAAGACTTCCTTTGGATCTTAGCAAATCTCTCAGCAGAAACCTACTCGGCCAGGAGAAAGTGGGATGATATATTCCAAGTGTTGAAAGAAAAAACTACCAAAGAAGAATACTTGAAAATATCATTCAGAAAAGAAAAGAATATAAAGATTTCACCAGACCAACAAATACTGAGGAAAGAGAACACAACTAGACCTTCCTTGAGGAGGGCATGGCAACCCACTCCAGTATTCTTGCCTGGAGAATCCCATGGAGGGACGAGCCTGGCGGGCTGCTGCCCACAGGGTTGCAAAGAGTCAGACACAGCTGAGGTAACTGAGCAGGCACACAGACCTTCCTTACTGAAACACTAAAAGGAATTATTGAAGTTGAAATAAAAGAATGCTAATTCATTCCATGAAAATACCTAGTTCACTGGTAAATTTAAGTGCACACTCACATTCAGAACACTGCAGTACCTTGAGATGGAATATTTAACACAGCTATTTTAAGAGTTAAAGTACAGGAATATAAAAATTACTATAGCTACAATTATTTTTTAATTAAGTACACACTATAAAAAGAGGTAAATCATGATATCAAAAAGATAAAATGGAGAAGGGTAAAAGGAAGGAGATTTAATATGTGGATGATGTTCATATACTATCAGCATAAAATACAGTGCTCTCTCTGTAAGGAGTTTTATGTAAATCTCAAGGTAAAAGAAGCAAGAATCCATACTAGATTCACAAATGGTAAAGAAAAGTTTATTAAATGCCTCCTACTACTACAAAAATCATGAATTCAAAGAGACAAGCCATCAGAGGAAGGAAAGATTTCGGAAACTATAAAACATCCTGTAAAATAAAAAAGATAATATTAATACATCCTTATCTATCAATAATTACTCTAAATATAAAGGATTGCATGTTTGCATGCTAAGTCACTACAGTTGTGTCTGACTCTTTGAGACTCAATAGACTGTAGCCCTCCAGGCTCCTCTGTCCTTGGGATTTCCCAGGCAAGAACAGTTGAGTGGGTTGCCATTTCCTTCTCCACTGTTCTCTTCTACCTCAACGAAATTCTTAAGCAATTAATTTGAATTACTTATCAGACAAATCATCCATATCTATTATTTTGGGTCAGTAACTGAAAAACTATTGTATTTCTCTGTTAACATTTTAGTCCTTTGATGTCTGTGTCCCTTGAAGTCTCAAGTTGCTGTGTTTGCATTTAAAGAAGCAATCACTCCCTGCAGTCTTTACAGACTGACCTGGGGAGGGAAGTACACTGTCACATTGATAGGGATTTTGAGACTTTTCAGACATTTTTAAAGGAGACACCTGTCCCATGTACTCAACTCTTCCTAGGAAAGAATTCTGAAGCTCATATGCTTCTATCCACGCAGCACAGACAGTCTCTGTGCTGACAGTTTCCTGGCTGCTTCCCTGGGGCAATGTCAAATGCTCACATTCATGTGCTTTCTCACAGACCCATGGGGACAGGTTGGCTTCTAGGTGTCCCACAGGCCATCTGCAAAGGTCTAGGTGCCACCATGGGGACTTACGCAGGGAGCTGGCCCTGGGGAGGGGATGTAGATGAGATGAGGGGCCCAGGGGTGAGCAGAACCACAAGCACAGTGTCTGCAATGGTTTGGGGCTCCCTGGTGGGGTCTCCACGTGGTCAGGAGAACCCATGCTCCTTGAAGAATTCTAGCCCTGGATGCTGTGCTCCTGGCCTCTCCCCATCCCAGCCATGTAGGTGACCCCAGTGGCCTGGATAAGGGGAGAGAGAAGAGGGCTGGAAGATGAGGACACAGCACTTGCTCACACGCTTTTATTTTCCCCACAGGTAAAATCCTGTGCTGAGGGGTCTGTCTTGGCACTGGGCAGTGCCACCTCAGGGGCAAAACAAGGCTACTGCTCCAACCTTCAGTGAGAAATCCAGTCTTCAATCTTTGT
This sequence comes from Budorcas taxicolor, assembly GCF_023091745.1. Lineage (NCBI taxonomy): Eukaryota > Metazoa > Chordata > Mammalia > Artiodactyla > Bovidae > Budorcas > Budorcas taxicolor. Next base: position 7,535,274 of record NC_068925.1, read on the forward strand.
GCTCTAGCAGCATGCTACCGTTTCTCTGCTAGACTCCTGGACCCCCACAAAGATCCTCTTATCCACAAATGATGGTCAAAGTCTGTGTTTATATCAGGAGAGACAGTGAGACTCCTGCCATCTTTCTGACCTCACTCTGTTATTACAGGTTTCTTCTTTGTGGATCTTTTCCTATTGTCTTGACTAATGTCTATCAATAGGTACATGTATTTTGTTATATGGAGATGGCAATGGCACCCCACTCCAGTACTCTTGCCTGGAAAATCCCATGGGTGGAGGAGCCTGGTAGGCTGCAGTCCATGGGGTCACGAAGAGTCGGACATGACTGAGCAACTTCACTTTCAATTTTCATTTTCATGCATTGGAGAAGGAAATGGCAATCCACTCCAGTGTTCTTGCCTGGAGAATCCCAGGGATGGGGGGAGCCTGGTGGGCTTCCATCTCTGGGGTTGCACAGAGTCGGACACAACTGAAGCAACTTAGCAGCAGCAGATTTTGTCACATACTTATCAAGACGTCTATAGGTACACTCATAGACACTTGTAAACAATAAAATTAAATAGGTCCGTTGGCAAAACAAGAATTTGATATAAACTTTTTGAGTGGATAATACAGCTGAGTCTTAGAAAATTATGAACACACTGGGATCTCAGCCCAGTTTACTCACTGACACGGATGCATCTGGGAGGAGGAGACCAGCCACTCTCTGTGCAGGTCATTGTGTTCTGATCATTTTGAAGACTGTAGCCTTCATAGCAGCGAACTTTTACAGTTTCACCCTGTAAATATTTTTCTTCACGATGTGGGTTATATCCATTTTCCAAATAATTGAAAATACATTGTCCTTAGGATCATAAAATTAATATGAAAGAAGTACAACATAAATTTGGGAAAATAGTACATTAAAGATTATAGAATTTACATAAGAATGCATTAGTATTCAAATAAAACATGTAACAATAAAAATGGAAGCTACTACCACATCTGTGGAAAATGAAAACGATAACATTCCATATTATTTGTCTTTAGTTTTATGACTAAAATATATATAAATGATGCAGATATTCTTGTAAAGTCTCTGTATCTCTCACAGGATTTACATGAAAAGCCTCTAGTAAAGGGAAGTTCTATTGGATTTTTTGCTCATAGAACTCATCCCTTGGCCTTACTGTTGTTACATAATACTTAACTGCACTCACTTGTCACCTTTTGTCTCTTCACTCTTTCAAAGATTATGCATATAAACTTAAAGAGATTTACTTACTGAGGCACGGTTCTTCTGGAGACCATCCTTGTGCTGTGCAAGTCAGGTGGTCCCAGGAACGTTGTGAAGGAGGCACAAAATCCCGATCACAGGAATAGAGAAACTGTTGATTTACATGTGCTGGAAAGTATCCTCTGTATGAATAATATAGCCATCCATGTTTGATTACTGGATAATCACAAGGTTTCCCTTGGAATTAAAATAGTAGAAATAATGTTTTACCCCAGTATACAATTTGAATTAATATTTCATTTATGAATTATAGCCTTGTTCAGTTAATTACATTCATTGCCTTATGGTTTATAGGAAAAAAAGTTATAGAAAATTCAGATGATTGAAGTATATAAGGAACTCCTTGCTAATGAAGATCAAAGTATGTCTTGTGGGTCATATTATGTAAAATTTGTATGTGGATTCTCTTGGTAGGAAACTATACAGATCTATTAAATAAATTCTCCTTAAATACAGAAGTTCCAACCTTGGTTGACTAAATTAGCATCTTAATCAAGAGATGAAAGTACAGATTTTATCTTGTGGCTCATCTGCTTTCATTTTCTTTCTTCTCCATTCTCATCAGAAACCAGAATCCTGACATTTATTCTCATAACAAGTCAATGTAGGAATCAAACAGATTTTTTACAATTATCATTCATTAGTTTACTTTTCTGTTTATTGGAAATATGTGATATATAGAGAGAACCACAACAATTTTTCATTGATCAGATTACACAGAGTAACATTCTTATTTATCCATCAAACTAGACATGAAGATATCTTTTCCCTTGCTTGTCTAATCAGAGAAATGAACAATGACTAATTCTTAATATTTAAATGGTTAAGATGAAGGGAAACCCTTGTCACTTATGGTCTAATTTTAATTGGAGAATGATGTATTTTTCAGTATTTCTTACAAATATTTTAAATGAGGTATAACATAATTACATTTTATTGTTATTAGCATATATTGAGTAATTTTCATGTATATGCTTGCTATGTGAATTATAAAATTTGATTCTTTGCATATCTTAATCCGTTTCTTTAACAAAGACTTGTCAATTATACCCTCTCGTGGCCTATAGTCTGCATTTCTCATCACTGATAGATTTCCCCCACTTTTTTGAAGCTTGTCTACATTTTTAAGTTTGAAATGCTTACGCAGTTTGTTTCCTGTTAAGTAATAGTCTAGGTTTCTGTCTACTAATTTTGGGAGATTAGAACATTGTCTCTTCAGCCTTGAATTTTACAAATTTCATCATGTATGTTCAGATATGTGTATCTTTCAATAATTCTATGTTGGGCAAGTTAGAGTCTTTGTATTTGCAAGAACCAAGTGAAAAGAACTCAATTAACTTTGTCATTACATTGTAGAGGAGAGATTTGAGTTCTGATGATCTGATTTCAGAACTAGTACATTTATCATTTTGATGCATCACAGAATGTGAATACAGTAAAACAATCCTCTGACACTCACTTCCAAAAGGTACACAAAGAGGGCATAATTAAAAGTAAGCATCATTACTATCACTGGCGTGAGCTATTTTCCTCCTCTCTTTTATTTGGGCACATGTGAATCTGTCTTTGTCTCTCTAACCAGATCATTTATTGAAGCACATATAAGAGTCCACTATAGTTAGAATAGCATTGACTTTGTCAGGACTCAGAACAGCCTCATTCTTCTCTTACGCTCCTACCAACACAGGTTCAGGTCTCATGAGCAGGCTTGGCTGTCCATCATAATGTTGGCTCAGATTGATCTCAAAATTGATAAAAAGTATTCACTCAGGTTTAAAGTGTTTCTAGTCTTTCTGTACTTCTGCAACTTACTCCAAAGATCCAGGCCCAGGATCTTATAATTTTTAAATTTAAGTTTTAAATGTCATGTTATTAGGTCCACCCTCACACATGGGAGTCGTTCTGAATGATGAATTTGTCCTAATATAGGTTCACTTTCAGCACCTGTGTATCATTCCAGATGCATCTCCTTTGCAGCATTAAACTAGCTGATGATACAAAAGAGGAAGGGAACAGGCCTGACAACAAAGTCCTGCATCTGATAATCAGCTCATCTAATGAAACTATTAATATTGATAAGCTATTTAAATAGTTCCCTCATGTTGTCAACAAGAACTTCACAAGGTGCCTTGTGGGATAACCTTGTTGTGATATAAATAGAATTGGGTTGATCTACCACTTTCAAAGGGCTTCCCTATGGCTCAGTGGTGAAGAATCCATCTGCAATGTAGCAGACACAGGAGATGTAGGTTTCATCTGTGGGTCAGAAAGATTCCCCTGGAGAAGGAAATGGCAACCCACTGCAGTATTCTTGCCTGGAGAATTCCATAGACAGAGGATCCTGGTAGGCTATAGTCCAAAGGATCACAAAAGTTGTACACGATTGAGCGACTAAGCACACAGCACCATTTTCACAAATCCATCTTAAACAAGATTAAATGTTTTTCTTAAAATTCTTATGCAGATTAAAATCTGTTTCATACTGCTAATACCTTCAATTAATGGAACTTATGCTTTGAAAATTCATTTTAAATGTATGCTTGGAATTACCATTAAGGTCACTGAACTGTTTTATATCATTACAGTTTTCTTTCATGGAATAACTGGTTTAAGTATGCTGAAATTTTACAGTGTACTGTTAGAAAGAAGATTGTTTAGAGGCAACTTAGAGGAAGCTGAGGAGTAAAGGAAGCATCCCCTGAAAATATTCTGTTCAGCTCACCTGATGTTTTTCTATATGTGATGGTTTTAGGAAAGTCCACAAAGCCTTCCACACTCCTCTCTCCAAATATTAGAGCCTAAGTCCTCTCTACTGAGTGTGCAGGACTTAGTGGCCATTTCTCATGATTGCACATGACTGACGTGACAGTGTGACAAACTCATACCTGGTGTGGAGGCTTCCTCCTCCCTGTCTGCTGTCACTGGCCCTGAATAAAGCTAGATGTCTCTCAAGCAACCTGTGCAGATGACCACGTAGTCAGGTGCTGAGGCCTCCCCCGAAAGCCAAGAGAGTGAGCCAACTTGGAAGCAACACCTCCAGCCCAGCTGAGTGTCCAGGTAACAGCGGCCCAGGCCATTACCCAGTTGCCTCTCAAACAGAGTGATACATAACTAGCCAGTGAAGCCCTTTCTTTATTCTTGACCTACAGGAGCTCTAAGAATATGGAGGTGTATTGTCTTAAGCCAATATGTTTTCTGGAAAATTTGTTAATTAGGACTATGTATCTAATATAATGGGCATCCCACTTGGTGCTAGTGGTAAACAAGGAACCTGCCTGCCAATGCAGGAGACATAGTACAGGCAGGTTTGATCCTTGGGTTTGGATGATCCCCTGGAGGCAGGCATGGCAACCCACTCCAGTATTGTTGCCTGTAAAATCCCATGGACAGAGAAGCCTGGTGGGCTAAAGCCGATTGGGAGGCAAAGAGTCAGACATGGCTGAAGCGACTTATCATGCAGGCATGCAGGCATCTACAACAATAGGTGTTAGTTGATGTGAGTTTTACTTAATGGCTTGAATCTGATATTACAATTATTTTGCATGCTAAAAATTTCATAAGTGCACCCATAAATTATGGAAAAAAAACTTTGCTTAAATATTCAAACATTTAGCTTTAAGACCACTTTTGGAAAGAGTTCAGTTGTTAATGAGAAGAGAAGGGTTTCACTGGAATATCTGGTGAAGATTTGTCAAATTTTCACATTTCTCGTTCATATTGTATACTCTTTCTCCTCTTGTTTGGAAATATGCCTGTAGTCTTATTCTGCTGCTGCTGCTAAGTTGCTTCAGTTGTGTTCGACTCTGTGTGACCCCATAAGCGGCAGCCCACCAGGCTCCCCCATCCCTGGGATTCTCCAGGCAAGAACAATGGAGTGGGTTGCCATTTCCTTCTCCAATGCATGAAAGTGCAAAGTGAAAGTGAAGTCGTTCAGTCATGTCCGACTCATAGCGATCCCATGGACTGCAGCCTACCAGGCTCATCTGCCCATGGGATTTTCCAGGTAAGAGTACTGGAGTGGGATGCCGTTGCCTTCTCCAGTAATCTTATTCTAGCTGATTAATAAACCATCACTCATGTACCTGAGAATCAGGAGAAACAATTCATGTCTGCCTGCTCCTCAGCAAGAATAATGGTGATGCAGCCTTTCTTATAAGTGATCTGGGGCCAGAGCTGCTTTTAATTGTAACACTAAGGACTAGACAGGGAGCTTTATTGTGCTGCAAATGTTGTTCACAAAGAAAATTACCAAATGGACTAAAATAGCATGCAACAAATTATGAGATGAATAATGCAGAGTGATGCATATTCTATTCATATCTTGAATGTCACGAGGGATCATAAAACTCATTAGAGTTTTCATTTACAAAAACTTGAAGACAAATGGATTATTAAGAAAATGAAAGACAAAAACATCATAATGAAAAACATATAAGTTTTATATTTGGGAGTAAAATCTTTGTTTTCAATATGATTTAATTACTTATATTAATACATTTACATAATTTGATTTTTGTTTTCCATTTTCATTGGAGTTGCTTTTAAATATTGGGTTAGCTTCCGCTGTACATCAAAATGAATCTGAATATGTTATATGAATGTGTGTGTGTATATATATATATATATATATATATATCCCCTTTTCTTGGATTTCCTTCACATTTAGGTCACCAGAGAGCATTGAGTGGAGCTGCCTATGATACACAGTAAGTTCTCCTTAGTTATCTATTTTATCCACAACTGCCAGGACATGGAATTAACCTAAATGTCCATCAACAGAAGAACAGATGCAGGAGAAGTGGTACATATACACAATGAAACATTACTCAGCCATAAAAAGCTATGAAATTGCACAATTTGCAGAGACATGGATAGACCTAGAGACTGTCACATAGAGTGAAGCAAGTCAGAAAGAGAAAAATAAATATTGTATAATTTTGCTTATATATGGAATCTAGAAAAATGCTACAGATGAACTTATTGCAAAGCAAAAATAGAGATACAGGCATAGAGAACGGATGTATGGATACAAGAGGGCCCAAGAGTAGAGGGATGAATTGGGAGAGTGTAAAAAATAGATAACTAATGAAAACAACTTATAAGTTTAAAAATAAAAGTGACAATTTTTTTAAGGTTGTCAACATTTACATTTCTCTCTGAAAAGAATTCTAAATATATTGGCACTACACTGGAAATTAAGACTGTATTTCACATTTCGTAAAAGGAAAATATATCTTGTACCTAAGCTGGTTTTTAAAAACTAACAGTGATGTTAATGACCTTTAATAGATTTATTAAGCTATAATCACAATACAGTCAAATGAACATATTTAAAATGAGATTTGAACCTGCAAAATTCACCATATGTAAAAGTATAAAAATAATCATTGTTCTCCAGAGCTTTCTCATATTACAAGTAAGACTCTCCTAAACATTTTGGAATTATAATCTACTTTTCTGTGACACATTTTCTATTCACATTTTCATGAGCATATTCACATGACCCCATAATCTACATAGAGTACCTTTTTGCACTGTGGAACTCAGATGACATAGAAAAGTATTCATTTTGTTTTCCCCTTTTAGGTGAATGTCTGATCATTTTTCCATTAAGGTATTCTTATGGTAATCTCACAGTGCAGACTATTTTAACCAGTTTATTCAATCAAAAATACACACAAAGGAAAGTAGATAGTTATATTTAGGAGGAAGCCTGAGTGTTCACATCTGTTTCAACTTACCCTGTCCATGAGCAGTGTAAAACCACAAGGTGAGAAGGACATTGATTAACAACAACATGTTAGATTTTCCCAATGGTACATTCACACAAATACTCCAGTTGCACTGTTTCAGGTTCAAAAATCTGCTTCATTTGCAGTTATCTAGTGTGACTGAATTTATGCGTTACAATGAAGCTAGTTAATTAGTGCCATTTAGTAAACATCAAAGTTCAAAATTTTGAAATGTCCCTAATTTTTTTCTGTTGGTAGTTTCACAATAAGTTATTGTATTCATCACCTGATATCTATGTGTATAACTTTCTATGGCTAATATGGACTAGCTCCAAAGCCATATATCAGATACTAACTTTCAATAATATATTTCAAGACAGTAGGTGAAGTTTTTACCAGCCATTTGGGTCATCCATATTTTCATGGACTGGGGAAAGTGAATAAATTAAAAAAACAAATTATAGTAGAGCTTAAAAACAATCATATAAATTATAGCACAATCCCTTCATTTACATGCTATTTATGTATGGGTTTTATGATTATCAATTTCCTAATGTTGTTAACATATAATTGACATAAAGCACTGCATAAGTTTCAGGTGTATGGCCTAATGATGTAGTTTACATATATCCTGAAATGATTACAACAATAAGGTTTGTGAATATCCATCGTCTCATTTAGATATAAAAGTAAAGAAAAATGAATTTGTGATGAGAACTCAGGACTTACCATCCTATTAACTTTCATACTTAAGATACAGCAAAATTAGTCATATTAATCATGTTGTACACTACATTCTTAGTACTAATCTATCTCACAGCAGGAATTTGGTACCTTTTGACTGGCTTCATCCAGTTCCCCTATCTCCAGGCCTAGCCTATGGTAATCACAAATGAGATTTATTTTTCAAACTATTTGTTTGTTCTTTTAAGTACAGTTGGCCTACAACATTCTGTTACTTTCTGTTACACAGTGTAGTGATTCCATGTTTCTGTCCATTTCAAAATAATTGCCACAGTAAGTCTAGTTACAATCTAGCAAGATTTTAAAAATTGCATAATTATTGACTAAATGCTCCGCACTGAATATTTCATGTTTATGACTCATCTATTTTGCACCTGGAAGTTTCTCCCCTTCACCTCTCCCTCACCAGAGGATCTGGAGTGCATCCCTTAAAAAGACACATACAGAATTGTTCATTGCAGCTTTATTCATAAATGGCAAAAATGCAATTGTTCCCATGAACATTGAGAAAATGGATAAAACATTTGTAGCATTGTCATATGACTGATTAATATGCACTAATTTAGAAAATGATAGACAGTGATTTGGGATAACCTTACAGCTCTTGTAAATGGAAAAAAATCAAACACACTCACTAAGTACATATCTTATAATTTCATTGGTAGGCTTTCGAAAGGTTGAAAACCTCATCATGAAGGTGGTGCCTACGAGGTAACGTGTGGTACAGAATGGGACGAGACACAAGGAAACCTGAGGATGTGTTGGACATTTACTCAATTTAGTCCTGGGTAGTAGTTACACAGGCATACATGTGTGTTAAAAAAAATTATCAATCACGTTAAGATTAACTTTAGGTGTTTAGCTATTTCTATGTTTAACGTTGCTTTAAAAATTACCATTTTCAGAATAAAATGTAAAGTTAAAAGTCAAAATCCAATCCAGAGGACACACCTTAGGTCTCAAATCAAAAGGACTTGACAGAGCCTTGAGTTTTTATCCCCAAACACAAGAATTTGGGGTATTGGTCATACTAGATTCTACTTAGTAATATGAAGTCCTATATGAAAAATTAAACAAATTTGTGAATGGGGTGCTATTTTCACTTTCAACATTTTAATGTTTCTTTTTTTATGTGTACCTTCTATAAAAATATTTGTGGATGTTTCCATAAGCTAAAATTTCCATACAACTTATGTTTTCATAGAAAAAACTACAGATTGTTTAGATGTTTATCAATAAAAGAATGTTGAAAAAAAGAAAAAGAAAAAGTTACCTGTGGCAGATTCATGTTGATGCATGGCAAAATCAATACAACACTGTAAAGTAATTATCCTCTGATTAAAATAAATAAATTTATATTTTTTAAAAAAGTTATTGTTTTTCTTCAAAAGTTCATTTCTCATTGAACACAAACCTCCACTCCAAAAAGAAATAGTGTAGTTATGGAACATGGAGAGACTTCAGAAGGCATGAAGGAACATTTGGGATGATGAAAATATTCTACATCTTGATTATAGAGTAATTGTATAGATGTATTGGGAAGGAAACGGAAACCTACTCCAGTAGTCTTGCCTGGGAAATACCATGGACAGAGAAGCTTGGCAGGCTACCCTCCATGGGATCGCAAGACTTGGACACAGCCTGTCACAACAAAACTATATATATTTTGTGAGACTCATCATGTTGCATATTTAGAATAGACAGGTTAAACATATCTTCTCTGTAAGGGTAATGGGAAGTTCCGCAGAGCTCTAGGTGGGGGAAAATAGAAGGACTTTAGAATTCTCCAAAGAAACTAAAAAACCAAGGCAATAATAGAAGAGCATTTTCATAAAAGTTAAGAAAAGAAAATGAAAACCAAGAGTTTTATATCCATACAACCAGGCAGCCAATTAAACTACAGAAAATATTTTTAAAGAACTCATAGGACACTATTGATGTACAGATGCACACATTCCGTGGTTATAGCTACATGCTTAGTCACCCAGTCGTGTCTGACTTTTGCTATCGTTTGGATTTTAGCCCGCCAGTCTCCTCTGTCTATTAGATTTTCTAGGCAAGAATAAAGGTGAGGATTTCCACTACCTCCTCCACAGAATCTTCACAAACCAGCAATCAAACTAGTATTTCCTGTGTCTCCTGCATGGCAGGCAGATTCTTTAAATGTTGAGCCATCAAGGAACTGCCTCCATGCATGTAAGGGGCACCTTAAATATGGAATCTACCTTATTCCACCTGAATGAAGAGTTCAAAAGAATAGACAGAAGAGATAAGAAAGCATCCTTAAGTGAACAATGCAAAGAAATAGAGGAAAGCAATAGAATGATAAAGACTAAAGATCTTTTCAAGAAAATTAGAGATACAAAAGGAACATTTCATGCAAATATGGGCACTGAAGGATAGAAAGAGTTGGACCTAATAGAAGCAGAAGATATTAAGAAGAGGTGGCAGGAATACATAGAAAATCTGTACAAAAATACAAAAACCTCGAAAAGCCAAAACAATCTTGAGAAAGAAGAATGGAACTGGAAGAATCAGCCTGCCTGACTTCAGGCTCTACTACAAAGCCACAGCCATCAAGACAATATGGTACTGGCACAAAGACAGAAATAGAGATCAATGGAAAAAAATAGAAAGCCCAGAGATAAATGCACACACCTATGGACACCTTATCTTCAACAAAGGAGACAAGAATATACAATGGAGAAAAGACAAACTCTTGAACAAGTGGTGCTGGGAAAACTGGTAAACCACTTGTAAAATAATGAAACTGGAACACTTTCTAACACCATACATAAAAATAAACTCAAATGGATTAAAGATCTAAATGTAAGACCAGAAACTATAAAACTCCTACAGGAAAACATAGGCAAAACACTCTCTGACATAAATCACAGCAGGATCCTCTATGACCCACCTCCCAGAAAACTGGAAATAAAAACAAAAATTAAAAAATGGGATCTAATTAAAATTAAAAGCTTCTGCACAACAAAGGAAACTATAAGTAAGGTGAAAAGACAGCCTTCGGAATGGGAGAAAATAATAGCAAATGAAGCAACTGACAAACAACTAACCTCAAAAATATACAAGAAACTTATGCAGCTCAACTCCAGAAAAATAAACGACCCAATCAAAAAATGGGCCAAAGAACTAAATAGACATTTCTCCAAAGAAGACATACAGATGGCTAACACATGAAAAGATGCTCAACATCACTCATTATCAGAGAAATGCAAATCAAAACCACAATGAGGTACCATTTCACACCAGTCAGAATGGCTGTGATCCAAAAGTCTAGAAGCAATAAATGCTGGAGAGGGTGTGGAGAAAAGGGAACCCTCTTACACTGTTGGTGGGAATGCAAACTAGTACAGCCACTATGGAGAACAGTGTGGAGATTCCTTAAAAAACTGGAAATAGAACTGCCTTATGACCCAGCAATCCCACTGCTGGGCATACACACCAAGGAAACCAGAATTGAAAGAGACACGTGTACCCCAATGTTCATCACAGCACTGTTTATAATCGTCAGGACATGGAAGCAACCTAGTTGTCCAGCAGATGAATGGATAAGAAAGCTGTGGTACATATACACAATGGAGTATTACCCAGCCATTAAAAAGAATACATCTGAATCCATTCTAATGAGGTGGATGAAACTGGAGTGGATTATACAGAGTGAAGTAAGCCAGAAAGAAAAACACCAATACAGTATACTAACACATATATATGGAATTTAGAAACATGGTAATGATAACCCTGTATGCAAGACAGCAAAAGAGACACAGATGTATAGAACAGACTTTTGGACTCTATGGGAGAGGGAGAGGGTGGGATGATTTGGAGAATGGCATTGAAACATGTATAATATCATATAAGAAACAGGATGCTTGGGGCTGGTGCAGTGGGATGACTCAGAGAGATGGTATGGGGAGGGAAGTGGAAGGGGGATTCAGGATTGGGAACACATGTACACCCGTGGCAGATTCATGTTGATGTATGGCAAAACCAATACAGTATTGTAAAATAAAATATAGTTTTTAAAAAAAAAAAAAAAACCTAAAAAAAAAAAAGGTTTTAATGAACCAGATAACCATGATGGTGTGACACTCACCTAGAGCCAGAAATCCTGGAGTGTGAAGTCAAGTGGGACTTAGGAAGCATTACTGCAAACAAAGCTAGTGGAGTTGATGCAGTTCCAGCTGTGCTATTTCAAATCCTAAAAGATAATGGCAATAAAGTGCTGCACTCTATATGCCAGCTAATTTGGAAAACTCAGCAGAGGCCCCAGGATTGGAAAAGATTAGTTTTCTTTCTAATCTCAAAGAAGGACAATGCCATAGAATATTCAAACTATCATATAATTATGTTCATTTCACATATTGTCAATATAATGCTCAAAATCTTTCAAGCTAAGCTTCAAAAGTATGTGAACTGAACTGAGACTTCCAGACCTATAAGCTAGATTTAGAAAAGGCAGAAGAACCAGAGATCAAATTGCCAGCATCCATTGGATCATAGATAAAGCAAGGGAATTCCAGAAAAACATACACTTCTGCTTCACTGACTACACTAAAGCCTTTGACTTTGTGGATCACAACAAACTGTGGAAAATTCAGGAGACAGGCATTCCAGACCACCTTGGAAACCTGTACACAGGTCAAGAAGCAATATTTAGAACCAGACATGGAAAAATGAGCCAGTTCCAAACTGGGATAGGAGTACATCAAGGCTGTATATTGTCATCCTGTTATTTAACTTTATGTGGAGTACATCATGCAAAATGCTGGGATGGATGACTCACAAACTGAAATCAAGATTGCCAGATAAATATTAACAACCTCAGATGTGCCGATGACACCAGCTCTTTGCAGAGAGCCACGATGAACTGAAGAATCTCTTGATGAAGGTGAAAGAACAGAATGAAAAGGCTGGCTTAAACCTCAGCATGAAAAAGCTGAGATTATGGCATCCAGGCCCATCACTTCATGAGAAATAGATGGGGAAACAATGGAAATAGAGACAGATTTCATTTTTGAGGACTCAAAAATCACTGACAAGAGTTGCTGCAACCTCAAAATTAAAAAGGAAAAAAAAGCCTGCTCCTTGAAAGAAAAACTATGACAAATGTAGATAGAATTTTAAAAAGCATCACTTTGTCAAAAAAGGCCTGTATATTCAAGCTATGGTTTTTCCAGTAATCATGTATGGATGTGAGAGGTGGATCATAAAGGAGGCTGTGCATCAAAGAATTGATGCTTTCAAACAGTGGTGTTCTTCTGAGAGTTCTTGGAGGGCGATGAAATGAAACCAGTCAATCCTAAAGGAAATCCACCCTGTATATCCATTGGAAGGACTGATCCTGAAGCTGAAGCTCCAATACTTGGGCCACCTGATGTGAAGAGCTAACTCATCAAGGAAAAGACCTTGATGTTGGGAAAGATTGAGGAAAGGAGGAGAAGGAGTTGACAGAGAATGAGATGGACCCATCATTGACCCAATGAATATGAATTTGAGCAAACTACTAGAGATAGTGAGAGACAAGAAAGCCTGGTGAGGTGCTGTCCAAGGGGTTGCAAATAGTGGTACAAAAGTGACTGAACAACAAAATGAAGCTTATTCCACCAGATAGCACTGTTCAGCCTCTAAAGAAGGTGTTTTTTTGTTGTTGTTGTTGTTTTTTAATTATTCTGTGGGCAAGGAAGGAAGGGGCCTTGAAGATTCTGAGACTCTTTTTGCTTTAATATACATTTCAAAAGATGATGTGGGAAATAGGCAATGTCATGATGTTAAACATTTTGTATATTTTTTTCCAGAGCTGAGACTGAAATAAGAACTGGGGCATAGATAGACTTATATTTGTATGAATTAAATATTCTGCAAAGTAGAAAGAATGTAACCAAATCCTGGTAGAAGGAAGAGGTGAGTGGAATAAAAACACTGACCACTGAGAAGTAGGTGAGTGTTCAAACATTCCACTTACAACTGGTAGTAAGATGTCAAAAGGTGGAGTATAATGAAAACAGGAATGGTGTTCTATGAAATGTACTATACAGGTTTAGACATATAGAAAAGCACAAAACTTTTGCAGATAACAAAGTAAATGTAAAAGCACAAAAGGAAAGAGGAGTGTATATATTTCAACATAAGATGCTATAGCAGTTTCCACCAAACATGAGTCATATTTATAAGCATGTACAGTGTGAAATTGTCTATTAAAGAAAGGGTCCTTCAACTGACTTAACTTTATTCTGTCCTTATACAAGGAGCACACTTAATCAGAGTGACCTAGGAAACTAAACCTGATTTATGCACTGCAATTGGCCAGGCTTGGAGGAGAAAGAGACAGGGAGAGACGTGGGGAGCGAGACAGAGTATTATGAGGTAAGTTAGAATTTAGATTTAACAAGAAATTTTTGGGCTTCAAATTCACTGCAGATGGTGATTGCAGCCATGAAATTAAAAGACACTTACTTCTTGGAAGGAAATTTATGACCAACCTAGATAGCATATTGAAGAGCAGAGACATTACTTTGCCAACAAAGGTCCGTCTAGTCAAGGCTATGGTTTTTCCAGTGGTCATGTATGGATGTGAGAGTTGGACTGTGAACAAAGCTGAGCACCGAAAAATTGATGCTTTTGAACTGTGGTGTTGGAGAAGACTCCTGAGAGTACCTTGGACTGCAAGGAGGTCCAACCAGTCCATTCTAAAGGAGATCAGTCCTGGGTGTTCATTGGAAGGACTGATGCTGAAGCTGAAACTCCAGTACTTTAGCCACATCATGCAAAGTGTTGACTCATTGGAAAAGACCCTGATGCTGGGAGGGACTGGGAGAAGGAAGAGAAGGGGACAACAGAGGATGAGATGGCTGGATGGCATCACTGACTCGATGGACGTGAGTCTGAGTGAACTCCAGGAGTTGGTGATGGACAGGGAAGCCTGGCGTGCTTTGATGCATGGGGTCGCAAACAGTCGGACACGAATGAGCAGCTAAACTGAATTGAATGGAAAAAATGGCTCAGCAGGTGAAGAATCCACCTGCAATGCAGGAGACACAGGAGATGCAGGTTGGATCCCTGGCTCGGGAAGATCCCCTGGAGGAGGGCATGCCAATCCACTGCAGTACTCTTGCCTGAAGAATTCCATGGACAGAGGAGCCTGGCAGGCTACTGTCCATGAGGTTGCAAGGAGTCTGAGAGAACTGAGAGAATAAGCTCACAGCCAAGCACACAGAGGAACAAAGGACACTGCACAATGCAAAAAGTCCAAATCATAATAAAAACTTACCAGGTTTGGAAACTTGTGCTAGATCCAGAAACACAAGGTTCTACTGCTCCTGGATGTACCTTCAGCTTCCAACCACCCCTCTGTTGTTGGAGATACGGTTTTGCAGTTAGTTCTGGGTCTAGGAAATGGCAATCCACTCCAGTACTATTGCCTGGAAAATCCCATGGACAGAAGAGCCTGGTAGGCTGCAGTCAATGGGGTGGCAAAGAGTTGGACACAACTGAGCGACTTCACTCACTTTCACTTTCTGGGTCTAGAGAAGAAGAGGAACAGGCTAGCAGGAATCTAACAGGATTTTCCATCTGGATCACCACATCTCCACGTGGAGATCTCTCACCAGATTTCTGTCTCTAACTACTGTGGGCAACTGCCTCACTGATAGAGCTGGAGAAGTCTTCTTGTTTCTGATTTCCCAATCCAATCTATGGGCAAAACTCAGGGAAAACCTGAAAACCAAAAGAATCTGAAACAGTTTATAAGCGCTAACCTCTAAGAGGGAATAGCAGTGTGTAGAAGGTGGATGTGGTGCTTGGCAACACCAGTAAATAATCACTGTAGTTCACCATTGTCCACCACAATAACAACAATGATGCTTCTACATAACAATTAAATCTGTCTCCTAAAATGAAGATTCCTTTGTTCTCTTTCTATAGACTGAAGTTAAAACTTCCAAGAGTCACCTTATTTATATTTGGTGACATTATTACCTTTTCAATTTAGTCACAGCTCCACACAGGTGTCTTGTATTTTGAAAAAGGGAATGATTTTTCTTTAAAACCATAAAGTCAAAGAGGAAAATGTGGTTAAAAATTTACAAGTATATTTATAAGAGTCAAACTAGAAAGCACAATGAAACAATTCTCAAAGCAGACTCAAAAGTAGACTCTGTTGAAATTATAAATTCATTTTTATACACCTGATAGTATATCTGTCTTGTCTTCAGCTGGCAATGGAAAAGTCCATGTCCCTTACCTTGTGGGGTTAACGTAAACTTCATTTCCAAGTGGTCAGAATCTAGAGGGATCTCACACTTAATCGGTTCCTGCTGTCTTCTATTAACCTTAATATGAACATGGAATAGTGTGCAAGGGAGAAGCCTCAGAGAATATCCTCATCCAAATATAGTTTCCTGTCCACATCATGTAGCAATAGACAATGGCCGTTTGGTGGCTGAGTTCAATGTCCCCAGCTTGTGTTCATATCGATTTCTGTTCCTGACAGTTCAATGACATAAAAGGCTTAAGATAACAGATAGCTACTTTCCACTTCCAGGAAAGGGAAATATCCATTTTTTCTGGTGAAAAGATCTTATACTATGACCTAAACCTTGCACTTTGGCAGAATAAGAATTTGTAAGCCTGGAAAAAGAATGTTATTAGTGATTGTACATCTTAACAAATGCAGACAACCTAACACTAATACTAATACTAACACAAACACTAATACTTGGTAAAAAAGAAATACAAGAAATCAAGTTCTTGCAAAGACAAATAGAAATTTTCTTTGTTCAATATACAGCCATTGATATGATACAGTGCCAATATGTACCATCCTAACAAATTTGCAGCAATGTTAGGGTTTGTGATGTTGTGATTTTCAATAAAAAAAGATATAGTTGGTCTTTATCCCCGTTTTGGGCACAGAACTCCAGAAACTCTTGGAATTTCCTATATGTCTTTTGTTATGTTAAAATGTTAACACTTTTGTTATGTTAATATGTTAATATGTTAACACTTATGTTAATACAGTAACTTTTAGAAATCTTCTAATGATGGAGGCTAGTTGCCCGGGGAACCAACCATATGACTAGATGGTTAAAACCACGATCTTACCCTCCTGATGTCTAGCGAAGGGCAAGGGACTGGAGGTTTCATCAGTTAGCAATGGTGAATAAATAAATAATTTATGCCCATGTAGTGATGCGCTGGTTTGAGAACCTCCAGGACTCATAGCTTAGAGGAACTGGGGGTGTGGAGCCCTGGAAGAGCATGGAAGCTCTGCACTTAGTAGCTTCCTGCTGTCTTCTATTAACTTCTATCACACCTTGCCCTGGGCCTCCCTTCCATCTGGCTGGTCATGAGTTAATCCAGTGAGTTTCTTTTGAGTTCCAGGGGCCACACTAGCAAAGTGACTGAACCTGAAGACGAAGTTGTAGCTACATCCAATCTTAGTGATTAGACCAGAAGTGCAGGGTCACATGGATTTGTCATCAGCTTCTGAAGTGCAGAGGGTGGCATGTTTGTGGGACTGAGCCCTTAACCTCTGGGATCTGAAGCTGTTCCAGGTAGATGATAACAGTATGTACTAAGTTATAGGATACTCAGCTTGTGTTGGAGAATTGCTTGGATGTATGGAAAACATACACATACACATCATGATAGAAAAGATCATCAAACTACTTGAGTAGCATATTTCAGTTGGGATAACAAATAGACTTGTCCTCAGTGGGAATAAACTTACAGCTAAGTGTGGTAACTGAAAATGTTCAGTTTCACAAACTGAACTTTGCACAGTTTCAATTATGCTTCTTGTCTTCCCTGCACTGTCTTCTTCATATGTGGTTGTTGTTGTTGTTGTTGTGGGTCAGTCACTCAGTCGTGTCTGACTCTTTGCAACCCCATGGACTGCAGCATACCAGGCTTCCCTGTCCTTCCTAAGTACCATTTACTAACTTGACACCTGTCTAGGTTTGTTGTAACCCTCTTTAAAGGAGCAAGCATGTTTTAATTTCATGGCTGCAGTCATTGAGATAGTGTACTGAAACAGAGACATCAGATTCCAGACAAGGCCCATTCAGTCAAAGCTATGGTTTTTCCAGTAGTCATGGATGGATCTGAGAGTTGCACCATAAAGAAAGTTGAGCACTGAGGAGATGATGCTTTTGAATTGCAGTGCTGGAGAAGACTCTTGAGAGTCTTTGAAGTGTAAGATCAAACCAGTCAATTGTAAAGGAAATTAATCTTGAATATTCATTGGAAGGAATAATGCTGAAGCTGAAGCTCCAATACTCTGGCCACCTGATGCAAAGAGCTGACTCATTGGAAAAGACCCTGATGCTGAGAAACATTGAAGACAAAAGAAGGGGGCGGCAGAGGATGAGACGGGTTAGATAGCATCATAGACTGAATGGACATGAAAGACTTCAGGCGACAGTAGAGGACAGAGGAGCCTGGCGTGCTACAGTCCATGGGGTCACAGAGTCAGACACTGGTTAGTGATTGATCAACAGCAAACCTGACAGCTGACCTTGTATGAGTAACTGAACTGTGCCACTTCCTAAAGTTTTAGGTGAGAACATCCTGCTTATTTTCTTTTTAAAAAATATTTATTTGTTTTAAGTGATTGATGATTGCATTACAATATTGGTTTGAATCTGTCATACATCAACATGAAGTAACCATGCTAAGTCACTTCAGTCGTGTCCAACTCTGTGCGACCCCATAGATGGCAGCCCACCAGGCTCCCCCGTCCCTGGGATTCTCCAGGCAAGAACACTGGAGTGGGTTGCCATTTCCTTCTCCAATGCATGAAAGTGAAAAGTGAAAGTGAAGTTGCTCAGTCGCGTCCGACTCTTAGCGACCCCATGGACTGCAGCCCACCAGGCTCCTCCATCCACGAGATTTTCCAGGCAAGAGTACCGGAGTGGGGCGCCATTGCCTTCTCCATATGAAGTAACCATAGTTGTACATATATCCCCTCCCTCATGAATCTCCCTCCCACCTCTCACCCATTCCCACCACATCTAGGTTATCACAGAGCCCTGGTTTTGTGTTCCCTGAGTCATACAGCAAATTCCTGTTGGTATCTGTTTACATTTGTTAGTGTATATGCATCCATGCTGCTCTCTGCATTCATCTCACCCTCTCCCTCTTCTCCCCCACCTTTGTCCATAAGCCTGTTCTCTATGTCTGTATCTCCATTGCTGCTCTGTGAACAGGTTCATCAGTACCACGCTTATAAGTACATTAATATACAATATAGATTTTTCTCTTTGTGACTTACTTTGCTCTGGATAATAGACTCTAGGTTTTTCCACCTCATCAGAACTGACTCAAATGCACTCCTTTTTATGCCTGAGTAGTATTCCATTGTATATAGGTACCATCGTTTCTTTGTCTATTAAACCGTCAGTGGATATCTAGGTTGTTTGCATGCATTGTCTATCGTATATAGTGCTACAATGAACACTGGGGTACAGGTGTCTTTTGTAGTTTTGATTTCTTCAGGGTATATGCCTAGTAGTGGTATTGCTAGGTCATAGGGTGGTTTTATTCCTAGAGTTATTTTAAGGAATGTCCATACTATCTTCCACAGCGGCTGTGTCAATTTACATTCCCACCAGAAGTGCAGAAAGGTTCCCTTTCTCCAGACCCTCTTCAACACTTCTTCTTTATGAATTTTTTGATTATGGCCATTTTGTCTGGTGTGAGGTGATATCTCATAGTAGCTTTGATTAGCATGTCTCTAATAATGAGTGATGTTCATGGGTTTATTGATGCTTTGGAACTGTGGTGTTGGAGAAGACTCTCGAGAGTCCCATGGATTGCAAGGAGATCCAACCAGTCCATTCTAAAGGAGATCAGTCCTGGGTGTTCTTTGGAAGGAGTGATGCTAAAGCTGAAACTCCAGTACTTTGGCCACCTCATGCGAAGAGTTGACTCATTGGAAAAGACTCTGATGCTGGGAGGGATTAGGGGCAGGAGAAGGGGACGACTGAGGATGAGATGGCTGGATGGCATCACCAACTCAATGGACACGAGTTTGAGTGAACTCCGGGAGACAGTGATGAACAGGGAGGCCTGGCGTGCTGCAATTCATGGGGTTGCAAAGAGTCAGACACGACTGAGCGACTGAACTGAACTGAACTGATCCCCAGTAATACCTGCACTAAGCGCAGGCGGCAGTGGCAGCAGCCAGTGCACAAGCAAGGCTGAGAGCTAGCCTTCGTCCCAGGTCAGGGGCGACAGCTGGGAGGAGATACCGCACGTCCAAGGCCAGGGATGATGGTCGGGAGGAGTCACCCTGAGTCCCAGGCCAGGGCGGCACCCGAGGCCAGGGGCGGCGGCAGGAAGGAGCAACCCCATGCAGGAGGCCAGGGCAGCGACCAGGAGGAGCAACCCCACGCCCAAGGAGTGGTGGCTGTGTGGACACAGGAGGACCTAGAGGAGCCATCCCACATTGAAGGTCAGGAAGGGTGGCAGGAGGAGATATCCCTCATCCAACGTAAGGAGCAGCGGCTGTGCTTTGCTGAAGCAGCCATGAAGAGATACCCCACAACCAAGGTAAGAGAAACCCAAGTAAGATGGTAGGTGTTGCAAGAGGGCATCAGAGGGCAGACACACTGAAACCACACTCACAGAAATCTAGTCAATCTAATCACACTAGGACCACAGCCTTGTCTAACTCAATGAAACTAAGCCATGCCCACCCAGCAACCCAGGACAGGTGGGTCATGGTGGAGAGGTCTGACAGAATGTGGCCCACTAGAGAAGGGAATGGCAAACCACTTCAGTATTCTTGCCTTGAGAACCCATGAACAGTATGAAAAGGCAAAATGATAGGATACTGAAAGAGGTACTCCCCAGGTCATTAGGTGCCCAATATGCTACTGGAGGTCAGTGGAGAAATAACTTCAGAAAGAATGAAGGGATGGAACCAAAGCAAAACAATACTCAGCTGTGGATGTGACTGGTGATAGAAGCAAGGTCCGATGCTGTAGAGAGCAATATTGCATAGGAACCTGGAATGTCAGGTCCATGAATCAAGGCAAATTGGAAGTGGTCAAACAGGAGATAGCAAGAATGAACATCGACATTCTAGGAATCAGTGAACTAAAATGGACTGGAATGGGCGAATTTAACTCAGATGACCATTATATCTACTACTGCAGGCAAGAATCCCTCAGAAGAAATGGAGTAGCCATCATGGTCAACAGAAGAGTCTGAAATGCAGTACTTGGATGCAATCTCAAAAACGACAGAATGATCTCTGTTCACTTCCAAGGCAAACCATTCCATATCACAGTTATCCAAGTCTATGCCCCAACCAGTAACACTGAAGAAGCTGAAGTTGAACGGTTCTATGAAGACCTACAAGACCTTTGAGAACTAACACCCACAAAAGATGTCCTTTTCATTATAGGGGACTGGAATGCAAAAGTAGGAAGTCAAGAAACACCTGGAGTAACAGGAAAATTTGGCCTTGGAATGCGGAATGAAGCAGGGCAAGACTAATAGAGTTTTGCCAAGAAAATGCACTGGCCATAGCAAACACCCTCTTCCAAAAACACAAGAGAAGACTCTACACATGGACATCACCAGATGGTCAACACCGAAATCAGATTGATTATGTTCTTTGCAGCCAAAGATGGAGAAGCACTATACAGTCAACAAAAACAAGACCAGGAGCTGACTGTGGCTCAGGTCGTGAACTCCTTATTACCAAATTCAGACTTAAATTGAAGAAAGTAGGGAAAACCACTAGACCATTCAGGTATGACCTAAATCAAATCCCTTATGATTATACAGTGGAAGTGAGAAATAGATTTTAGGGCCTAGATCTGATAGATAAAGTGCCTGATGAACTATGAAATGAGGTCCATGACATTGTACAGGAGACAGGGATCAAGACCATCCCCATGAAAAGAAATGCAAAAAAGCAAAATGGCTGTCTGTGAAAAGAAGAGATGCGAAAATCCAAGGAGAAAAGGAAAGATATAAGCATCTGAGTTGAATGCAGGGTTCCAAAGAATAGCAAGAAGAGATAAGAAAGCCTTCTTCAGCGATCAATGCAAAGAAATAGAGGAAAAGAACAGAATGGGAAAGACTAGAGATCTCTTCAATAAAATCAGAGAAACAGCAATAAACTCAGATATGCAGATGACACCACCCTTATGGCAACAAGTGAAGAGGAACTCAAAAGCCTCTTGATGAAAGTAAAAGAGGAGAGTGAAAAAGTTGGCGTAAAGCTCAACTTTCAGAAAACGAAGATCATGGCATCTGGTCCCATCACTCCATGGGAAATAGATGGAGAAACAGTGAAAACTGTTTCAGACTTTATTTTTTGGGGATCCAAAATCACTGCAGATGGTGACTGCAGCCATGAAATTAAAAGACGCTTACTCTTTGGAAGAAAAGGTATAACCAACCTAGATAGCATATTCAAAAGCAGAGACACTACATTGCCGACTAAGGTCCGTCTAGTCAAAGCTATGGTTTTTCCTGTGGTCATGTATGGATGTGAGAGTTGGACTGTGAAGAAGGCTGAGTGCTACAGAATTGATGCTTTTGAACTGTGGTGTTGGCGAAGACTCTTGAGAGTGTCTTGGACTGCAAGGAGATCCAACCAGTCCATTCTGAAGGAGATCAGCCCTGGGATTTCTTTGGAAGGAATGATGCTAAAGCTGAAACTCCCGTATTTCGACCACCTCATACGAAGAGTTGACTCATTGGAAAAGACTTTGATGTTGGGAGGAATTGGGGCCAGGAAGAGAAGGGGATGACCGAGAATGAGATGGCTGGATGGCATCACTGACTCGATGGATGCAAGTCTGAGTGAACTCCGGGAGTTGGTGATGGACAGGAGGCCTTGCATGCTGCAATTCATGGGGTCACAGAGAGTCGGACATGACTGAGAGACTGAACTGAACTGAACTGAATACCCAGTAATAAGGCCCTTTGTGAAGATAGCACATATTAATTATATAATATCTTGAAATGTAGTATAGATAAGTATTCAGTTGTTACTAAATCTTAGTTTTTCTTAATTTGATATCTTCTTAGGCAATTATCTTACCACTAAACATTCCTGGGGATACAAACTTCAAGGGGAGATAGAAATGTAATTCTCACTAGCAAGTCATATCTCCAGATACAAACTGATATTTCCTAACACTAAAATAAAGAATAATATCGTGGAGAATGGATTAGGATATTACACACATAATTCTACAAATTACTTCATTAGAAAAATATTTCTGTGTTTTAAAGCAGGTTTGGGTTCATAGCAAATGTGAGCAGAAAATACAAAGTTCCCAAACTCCCCACCAGACACACACACACACACACACCAGACTGAGATTTGTTTTAGGGATCTGGCTCATGTGATTGTGAAGACTGGTAGGTCTGAAACCTGCAGGGCAGGTGGCAGCCTGGATAATTCGGGAAGGGTGAGTGTTGCAGTTTTTACTTTGGAAGCCTTGAGAGACACAGTTCCTTTTTCCTGGAAGGAGCTCAGTGTTTCCTCTTAAAACTTTCAACAGAATGGATGAAGTATACACATGTTATAAAAGGTAATTTACTTTATTCAAAGTCTGTGATTAAATGTTAATCATATCTTTAGGATGCCTTCAGAGAAATAGCCAAAGTGGTTGGCCAATCTATTGAGTATTATAACTCGGCCAAGCTGATATAAAATTAACCACTATACAAAATTTCCAAGGTGAACTTGGATATTTAGTTCAGGAGACTGCCAACCCAATAATGGAAGATTCATCTAATTTCTTCTCACTGCTTGCAAAAGTACATGAGATGAGTTGTAAATGGAAGAATGAATCATCAGTCATTAAGATTTGAAATTTCTCAGTGAAGCTAGTGGTAAAGAACCTGCATGACAATGCAGGAGACTTAAAAGATGGGCATTTGATTCCTGGGTTGAGAAAATCCCCTGGGGAAGGAAATCACAACCCACTCTAGAATTGTTGCTTAGAGCATCCCATGGACAGAGGACCTGGTCAGGCTACAGTCCCTGGGGTCGCAGAGAGCCAGACACAACTGAAGCGACTTAGCATGGCACAGCACAAGACAGAAATAGAGATGCTGTTATCCAGGGATGATCTGTGTTTTATCCACATGGCTGAGAACTTATACGTATTAAAGCACAAGAGACTGACAAGGTTTTTGAGAACTTTATACTAGCAGAAATGCATTCAGCATGGACTGAAAGGGACAGGCATCATACACATAAAGGAGGAATGCCTCCAAAGATAGAGCTCTGATAACAGGGCTTCTTTCAGCTGAGAAAGTAGGCTCACTTCTATGGTGGGTTGAAAAACTAACACAATATTGTAAAGTAGTTCACCTCAAAATAAATAATAAATAAGTTTATATTTAAAAAAATAAATTAAAATAAATTAAATTAAAAAATAAAAAGAAAATCTGTGACTGTCCCCCATGGGCTTTTTCTTTTTTTCCATAGAAATGTGTTCTCCCAATTGGAATCTAATGAGATTTCTCCTCATGGGTTTTGAGTTTAAGACTTGAGACTCATTTTTCTTTCTCTTTCTCCATTTTAGAATGGTAATGTCTATTCTATGTATGTATTAACATTGTACTTTGGCAGCACACTTCTTGTTTTCTGGTTCATAGGGTCACACATGAATAGGAATTTTGCTCAAGGATGGACAAGAAACTGTGTCTCACCCATAACTTATTCGGAAGACATTTAATAAAATTTGGGCCTTAGAGTTGATGCTGAAAAGGGTGAAAACTTTGGGAGATGTTGGGATTGGGTGACTATATTTGACACTTGGGAAAGACAGGAAGCTGAGAGGCTGCAATGTGCACTGTTATGTGTCAAACATTGTCCTCCAAAGAGTTTTTAGAATCCTTACAGCCAAGACCTAAAAGTCTTACTTTATTTGGAATTAGGTGTCTAACAGATGTAATCAAGTTAAGATGAAATCATTTTGGTGGGCTTCAATGAAATATGACTGATGTCTTTTAAGAAGAAGAAAATACAATTAAAGACAAAGACAGAGAAAATATTCTGACCAGAGAGGCAGCAGTTAGACTAATGCAGCTGCAAGCCAAAAACCAGTGAGGACTGATGGCCACTCCCAGAAGCTACAAAGAAGCAAAGAATAACCTACTCATTCTCAGAGAGCATGGAATATAGAAGAGCAAATTGAAAAAAAAGGAAGCAAATGCTATTGTTAGTGTTCCAGGGGCCCCAATCCATGCATAAGGGCTCCACCCCAAAGACCTCCTCTAATCCTAATCACCATCCAAAGGTTCTACCTCAATTCTATCACTTTAGAAAGTTTGATTTCAAAATGCAGATTCTGGAGAACTCACTCCATCATTTTTCCAAAGTCAATAACTCTTCAAAAAAGAGTTAACTGCAATTCTCTTTATGTGTATTGGTATATTTACTATGCTGTCGTGTATTACCTGAATTCAGGTCATGAATCGGTTAGATTTGTACTTAATGAATATTTCAAATGAATATTTGAAGATTATACATTTGGAGATTTCAAATGATGATATACTAATATTGGAAACTGAAGAATAAGTCTCAGTAATTTTACTTCTAGTAGTGAAACATATGACTAACAGAGTTAGCTTATAAGAACAAAGATCTATCCATCTACCAGTTGAGTGACACTTAGATTATTCCCAGGTTGTGGCTGTTCTTTTCAGAAAAGGCAGAACTACAGTCACAGAAGCCAAATTAATGGTTCTCAGAGGTTAGGGTTTGATGAAGAGGATTGCCTGCAGAAGATTCTTCTGGAGTTATTGAACAGATGGTGCTAGTGGTAAAGAATCTGCCGGCCAATCCAGAAGATGTAAGAGCGTAGGTTTGATCTCTGAGTGGGGAAGATCACGCGGAGAATGAAGTGGCAACCAACTGCAGTATTCTTGCCTGGAGAGTCCCATCGATCCAGGAGCCTGGCAGCCTACAGTCCGTAGGGTCGCACAGTCAGACATGGCTGAATGCACAACAGCCTGTATTTTGACTAGATGACTCATGCAACTGTATATATTGGTCAAAATTTCTTCAACTCTGTGCTTAAAGTGTGTAAGCTTATTGTATGCAAAGTACCTGAGTAAAATCACATTTTATTTTTCAGATGTAAAAGATACACTTCTTTGTTTTATTACTCCCATTTAACTTAAAAATTAGGTAACTCTAAAAAGAATCTATTTTTAATAGAATAACTGCAAATACCAAATATCAAAATTTTTAAATGATCAAGGCATTTGATCATGTGGTCAACTTGTGTACTTCATTTTTTATACAAATTTGATATCAACCCCTTGGACATTGTATTTTGAGTTTTGTTTTTTAATTTTGTGTTTGTGAATTCCTCCATTAAAAATAATTACTTCTAAGAGTGATTTTGAAAACATTTTATTTTATTCAATATATTTTCATAATTAGTAAAAGATCTTAGACTTAATTATCCTTGCTGGATTTAAAAGATTGATTTCTCATAAGGCATTGGTGTAAACCTAAATTTCTTTCTTGATACTAGACTTGGGTTGTATAATTTATCATTTGCATCTTAGTATTTGGATACGGCCACTTCTCCCAAAGAGAATTGACTGTGTGTAGGATCTGTTCATAATTCTTTAATTAAAAAAAAAGAAGTTTGACATATACACACTACTATATATAAACTAGATGACTAATAAGGACCTACCATGGAAGACAGGGAACTCTACTCCATACTCTGTTACAGCCTATATGGGGAAAGAATATATTAAAAAAAGTGTATATCTTTAACTGAGTCACTTTGCAATGCATCTGATACTACACATTATAAATCAACTATGCTCCAAAAAAATTTGTTTTTAAAATTAAAAAAAAGTCTGAGATTTGTTCACGATTCTTATATTTGTATGTAATGATCCATGCATAGTACATACTCATCTCATTTTTAGCTTAGAAAATCATAACCTTTCACTGAAACTGAAAAAATAATTTGTGTTCTTACTGTCCAGGTTACTTCCTTAGACTCACTCTTCATTATTTTTTCCAGACTTGCATCTTGTATGTAATCCTTTTTCCCCTGGTGTTTCACATTGCAGACTTACAAAATATGTCTAGATTCTCCTCTCTAGTACTTATTTAACATGCCAGATCATAGTCTATTCTCTCAAGTACCTCAAGTGATGATGCTTTCATTTAACTTCCTCTCCTAGAGGTACATATTTATATATATATTTTTTTGCTCTGTGTTTTCCAAAAATATTAGATATCTTAGTACAATTAAAGAAAGACTAAAAAGAAAATTATAACAAATTTTATTTACAACTGGCCTTCTGAAATACTGGGACAATTGTAAAACAATTCCACTGTTTTACCTCCCACACCTGCACACCAGATTCATGCAAAATAAGTTAGACTTCACAGCTCTTTTTTGACTTCTTTAAAAACAAAACCTTCAAATATGCTTAGTCAAAAGCCATCGCAGCTTGGAAATTAATACTTCGTACTCAGTGTAAGCATATAAATTTGGATGACTATGAGTCAAATTTAAATTCCCTATTCCATAGCTTACCTTCAATAACAAGGACTACACTGATAAAAGATATGACGATTTTCTCATCTTTATAGTAGATTTAACCAAAACCACTAATTATGTATATATATATATATATACACACACACACACACTTATATGTGTGTATATATATACACACTTATATACACATACATATAAATGTGTATGTATTTACACAAGGGGCTAAGCAACTATAAAAAAGAATGAATTTTTGCCATTTTATACAACATGACTGGACTTGGAAGGTATTATTCTTTGTGAAATTTCTCATACAGAGAAATACAAGTACCATATGATATCACTTATATGTGAAATGAAAAAAAAAATTGAAAGAGACACGTGTACCCCAATGTTCATCACAGCACTGTTTATAATAGCCAGGACAAGGAAGCAACCTAGATGCCCATCAGCAGATGAATGGATAAGAAATCTGTGGTACATATACACAATGGAGTATTACTCAGCTATTAAAAAGAATACATTTGAATCAGTACTAATGTGGTGGATGAAACGGGAGCCTATTATACAGAGTGAAGTAAGCCAGAAAGAAAAACACAAATACAGTATACTAACAGATATATATGGAATTTAGAAAGATGGTAATGATAACCCTGTATGTGAGACAGCAAACGAGACACAGATGTATAGAAGTCTTTTGGACTCTGTGGGAGAGGGCTGGGTGGGATGATTTGGGAGAATGGCACTGAAGCATGTATAATATCATGTATGAAACAAATCACCAGTCCAGGTTCAATGCAGGATACAGGATGCTTGGGGCTGGTGCACTGGAATGATCCATAGGGATGGTACGGGGAGGGATGTGGGAGGGGGGTTCAGGATGGGGGACACATGTACACCCGTGGCAGATTCATGTTCAGTTCAATTCAGTTCAGTCACTCAGTCGTGTCCAACTCTCTGTGACCCCATGAATCGCAGCTCGCCAGGCCTCCCTGTCCATCACCAACTCCCGGAGTTCACTGAGACTCACGTCCATCGAGTCAGGGATGCCATCCAGCCATCTCATCCCCTGTAATCCCCTTCTCCTCCTGCTCCTAATCCCTCCCAACATCAAAGTCTTTTCCAATGAGTCAACTCTTCTCATGAGGTGGCCTAAGTACTGGAGTTTCAGCTTCAGCATCATTCCTTCCAAAGAAATCCCAGGGCTGATCTCCTTCAGAATGGACTGATTGGATCTCCTTGCAGTCCAAGGGACTCTCAAGAGTCTTCGCCAACACCACAGTTCAAAAGCATCCATTCTTTGGTGCTCAGCCTTCTTCGCAGTCCAACTCTCACATCCATACATGACTACTGGAAAAACCATAGCCTTGACTAGACAGACCTTAGTCGGCAAAGTAATGTCTGTTTTTGAATATGCTGTCTAGGTTGGTCATAACTTGTCTTCCAAGGAGTAAGCGTCTTTTAATTTCATGTATAATATCATATAGGAAACAAATCACCAGTCCTGGTTCGATGCATGATACTGGATGCTTGGGACTTGTGCACTGGGATGACCCAGAGGGGTGGTAAGGGGAGGGAGGAGGGAGGAGGGTTCAGGATGTGAAACATGTGTATACCTGTGGGAGATTCATGTTGATGTACGGCAAAACCAATACAATATTGTAAAGTAATTAACCTCCAATTAAATTAATTTATATTTAAAAAATTTAAAAAATGAAAATAGTAAACATATATCTAGGAATTTCTCTGGAGCTGTTGTGGACAGTGTGGGGTCAATTCATTTTCAGATAGTTCCTTGATCCAGCTTATACTTCTTCTCAAGATTTATAGGCCCCTTCCTATGT
This sequence comes from Budorcas taxicolor, assembly GCF_023091745.1. Classification (NCBI taxonomy): domain Eukaryota; kingdom Metazoa; phylum Chordata; class Mammalia; order Artiodactyla; family Bovidae; genus Budorcas; species Budorcas taxicolor. Next base: position 7,564,402 of record NC_068925.1, read on the forward strand.
AGTCAGTGCTAACTACAGGGTTTTAATGTGTTGCACCTGTCACTTCTAAAGTGGATTCCTCTGTTTATTTTAGCTTTTTCTGTTTACTGGTCTCTTCAGCATCTAATTTCTGCCCTGACACAAGGGGGTGATGGTGGTCACTTTTTCAGGCTCACTTGTTCAGTCGTGCTGTCAGGAGGGAGCAACACTGCAGACAAATATCACTGGCGTGTATGGGAAGTGCTCACAGTGTTTCAGCCGCCCTGGGTTTGCCCCCGCTCGCTGCATGTGTGCTTTCATTCTACACTTCTCAGGCTCTATGTTGCTCTGCTGGGAACTATCTGAGGTGGGCCCTGGACTGCATTTACTTCCCAGGTCTAAGTTGCTCAGGTTCAGGTTCTCGGGTACTCCACAAAGGTGCAGACTTGGTTGGGCCTGCGTTTGGTGCCCTTCCCAGGTCCCAGGAGCTCAGGTGACCAGGTCCTTGGCGAGCGCAGTCACCCCCAGGTAGGGGGTGCATCTTATTGCCTCCCCCGTCCCAGCTGCTCGGTTTTCTGAGTGTACAATGGATGTGCCTTCTCAGGTGTGCCGGGTGTCTCTTCTGGGGAGCTCTCTGGCTTCGACCCTCCCGGCAGATGTCGACCATCCAGATTCCCAAGTAGTCTTGGTTAGCAACAAAGCCTGCCGGCAGTTTGGTAGATGATGCCTCTCTGGGACCACTATTGCCCCCTTCTGGCTCTGGCTGCCCCCGCCTGCCTGTCTCTGGCAGGGGATGGGCCGGTTCACTAGCTCTGCTCAGTCCTTGTTCTGTGAGTGGGCCTGGCAGTCTTAGGTTAGAGCTTTTCAGGGCATAGTTCTCTCTCTCTCTCTCTCTCTTTTCTGTCTCTTTGGCTATCCCACAGTCTGGGTTGCTTTCTCACCTTAGTTCCCTCAGATTGCCCTCAGGGCATTCAGGCCCAGGCCTTACCCTATGCAATGCAGCCTGCACCTCCCTATCCAGACCCTGCTTGCTAATGGCAGATGCGAGCCTCTGGGCTGCTTCTCCACTGGGAGTTGCCATTGGCTCGTAATCTCTGGGTTTTAAGTATTTGTTTATTTATTTATTTATTTATTTATTTTTCCTCCTGGTTATGTTGCCCTCTGTGGTTACAAGACTCACCACAGACCCGCCGTGAGAGTGTTTCCTGGTATTTGGAAGCTTCTTTCTTTTTTAAGATTCCCTTCCTGGGACAGATCTCTGTCCCTACCTCTTTTGTCTCTCTTTTTATCTTTTATATTTTCTCCTACCTCCTTCTGAAGACAATGGGCTGCCTTTCTGGGTGCCTGGTATCCTCTGCCAGCATTCAAAAATTGTTCTGTGGAATTTGCTCAGTGTTCAAATGTTCTTTCAATGAATTTGTTGGGGAGAAAGTGGTCTCCCAGTCCTATTCCTCTGCCATCTTAGGACTGCCTCCCTTCACTTCTTTTTCATTTATTTCTGCTCTGATCCTTATAATTTATTTCCATTTACTATTTTTGGCTTTTTGTTGTTGCTGTTGTTCTTTTACCAGCTGATTTAGGTGTAGAGTTAGGTTCTCTGTTTTATAATTTTCTTGTATCTCCAAGTAGGAGTGTATTGCTATACACTTCCCTCTTAGATCTGCTTTGCGGCATCCCTTAGGTTTTGTGCCATTGTGTTTTTGTTGTCATGGTTTCTATGAATCTTTTCATTTCCCTTGTGATCTCTTCAGTAACCTCTTTATTACTTAGAAATGTATTGCTTATTTTCCTTGTTTTTGTGGTTTTTTGCAGTTCTTTCCCTGTAATTGATATCTAGTCTCATAGCATTGTGGTCAGAGAAGTTGCTTGGTACGATTTCAGTTTCCTGAAATTTACTGAGGCATGATTTGCAGCCCAAGCTGTGGTCTATCATGGAGAATGAATGTTCCATGTGCACTTGAGAAGAAAGTGTATTCTTCTGCATTTTTGGATGGAACCTTCTGAAGATATCAATAATCCAAATGGCCTAATGTTTCATTTAAGGTTTGTGTTTTCTTATTGATTTTCTGTTGTTCACGTTCTGTGCATTGGTATAAGCAGGGTGTTATAGCCACCTACTATTATTTTGCTCTTCTTGAGCTTCATTTTTATATCTCTTAATATTTGCCTCATGCAAGGGGGTGCTTCTATGTTGGATACATAGATATTTACAGTTGTTATGTCTTCTTTTCAGATTGATCCTTTGATCATTATGTAGAGTCCTTTTTTATCTCTTGCAATATTCTTTACTTTAAAGTGTATTATATCTGAAATGAGACTTGCCACTCTGGCTTCTTTTGATTTCTATTTGCATGGATATCATTTTCCATCCTTTTGCTTTCAATCTGTATGTGTCTCTAGGTCTGAAATGGGTCTCTTGTAGGCAGCAAATATATGGGTTTTGGTTTTGTATCCATTCATCCAGTCTATATCTTTTGGTTGGAGAGTTTAATTCATTTACATTTAAAGTAATTATTGATATATATGTTTCTATTGACATTTTCTTAATTGTTTTTGTAGGTCTTTCCATTCTCTTTTGTTTATGACATATAAAATAAGTCCCTTTAGTATTTGTTGTAATGCTGGATTGGTGGTCCTAAATTTTCTTAAATTTTGCTTTTCTGGAAAGCTTTTCATTTCTCCATCAGTTTTGAATGAGATCCTTACTAGATAGAGTAGACTTGACGGTAGATTTTTTTTTTTTTTTACCTTTCAGTATTTTAAATATATCCTGACATTACCTTCTGGCTTGCAGAGTTTCTGCTGGCTTGCAGAAAGATCTGCTGTTACTTGCATGGGCTTTCCATTGTGTGTTACTTGTTTCTTTTCCCTTGATGCTTTTAATATTGTGTTTTATACTTTGTGCTTTTAATCTTCGTGTTTGATATCTGTTAGCTTGATTAGTATGTGTCTCAACATCTTTCTCCCGGGGTTTATCCTGTGTTAGACCCTGTGCTTCTTGGGCTTGATTGCCTATTTCCTTTCCCATGTTGAGGAAGTTTTCAACTATCATCTCCTCAAAAATGTTCTCAGTGTCTTTCTTTTTGTGTTCTTCTTCTGAGACCCCTATAACTCAAACACTGGTGAGTTTAATACTGTCATAGGTTTCTTCTCATTCTTTTTCCTTTATTTTTCTCTTCAACAGTTATTTCTGCCATTCTGTCCTCTAGCTCACTTATCTGTTCTTATACCTCAGTTACTCTACTATTGGTCCCTTCTAGAGTATTTTTAATTTCAGTAATGTGTTATTCATCTCTCTTTATTTCTTCTATGTCTTTGGTAATTGTATTAATTGTGTTAATTGTTTCTTGCATCTTCTACATCCTACTTTTGAGGCTTTGGAATATCTTTACCGTCATTTTTCTGAATTATTTTTCAGGTAGTTTGCTTATTTCCTCCTTGTTTATTTGGTCTTGTGAGTTTCTACCTTGTTTCTTCATTTGTCCTATATTTCTGTCTTTTTTTTTTTTTTTTCTAACTTGCACCATTTGAAGTCTCCTTTTCTGAGACTTTAGGGATGTATCCCTTCTTCTTTTTGGTTTTTGCTGTCAGTGGGAAAGGTTGTTTCAGTGGTTTGTGTTCATCTCTTGTTAGGGGTGACTTGAGCCTGTGTTGTAGAGGAGGAAGTGAGTTGTTTTATTTATTTATTTTCTTTCCTGATGGAGAAGGCTGTGTGAGGTGGTATAATTTGGAGTGTCTGTGGGAATCCTGTGGCTGATATTGTTTTTGTGCTTTTGTATTGCCACTTGATTGGGTAAGGTGTCCTGAAGACTATGACATTGACAGCGCAGTGATAGCAGGCTCTGTTTACAGATCTAGGCTTTCATGGATTTTCTCAGTAATTAATTTCCTTAATTTCCATGGGAAGGGGGGTGCAGTTAGGAGTTCTCTAGCAGAATCGGATCTTGGACTCAATGCTCCCACGTCAGTGCTTTCGTCTCAGGCACAATCTCCCATCCTGAAACTCTCCATCTCTTATTTTCCTTTTTTATGTCTTATCTTTTGTCCCACTTCATTCCAGTGAGCTTAGCTTGCCACCATGGAGGCCTGGGGTCTTCTGCTGTCTCTTAGAGGTTGCTTTGTAAGCATTGTTCAATATCTTGATGAGTTTTTGGTGTATTTGTGGGGAAGCTGGAAACCTCTCCATCTTACTCCTCTGCCATTTTTTTCTACTTCTTTTTATGTATTGCTGTATTATATAAAATTGTGTAGAATTCTATGTAAAATATCCTGTGCATTTAAGAAGTAGCATAACATTTTTGTAAATGGCACAGTATTTAGAGACAGACTAATAAAAATTTAAGTTTTGTCATAACAACAGGATAGATGTGAGGTCTTCAGTGATATACTATGAGTTGTGTGGCTTCCATCTCATCTGTGAAATATCTACAATCATATACTCAGTATATGAGCTTCCTTTCTATGGTCTTCCCTCATAGCTCATTAGTAAAGAATCTGCCTGCAGTGCAGGAGATCCAGGTTCAGTTCATGGGTTATGAAGATCTCCTGGAGAAGGAAATGGCAACCCACTCCAGTATTCTTGCCTGGAGAATCCCATGGACAGAAGAGCTTGGCATTCTACAGTCCATAGAATCACAAGAGTCAGACATGACTTAGCAATTAAACCACCACCATACCCAGTAATAAGGCCCTTTGTGAAGATCGCACATATTAATTATACAATATCTTGAAATGTAGTATAGATAAGTATTCAGTTGTTACTAAAACTTAGTTTTTCTTAATTTGATATCTTCATAGGCAATTATCTTACCACTAAACATTCCTGGGGATACAAACTTCAAGGGAAGATAGAAACGTAATCCTCACTAGCAATTCATATCTCCAGATACAAACTGATTTCCTAACTCTAAAGAAGAATATAGTGGAGAATGGATTAAGAAATCACACACATAATTCTTCAAATTACTTCATTAGAATATGAACTCTATGTTTTAAAGCAGGTTTAGGTTCATAGCAAATATGAGCAGGAAATAGAGTTCCCAAACTCCCCACCAGACACACACACACACACACACACACACACACACACACACACACACACACACACCAGATTGAGATTTGTTTTAAGGATCTGGCTCATGTGATTGTGAGGACTGGTAGGTCTGAAACCTGCATGGTAGGTGGCAGTCTGGAAAATTCAGGGAGGGTGTGTGTTGCAGTTTTTACTTTGGAAGCCTTGAGAGACAGAGTTCCTTTTTCCTGGAAGGAGTTCAGTGTTTTCTCTTAAAACTTTCAACAGAATGGATGAAGTACACCCATGTTATGAATGGTAATTTACTTTATTCAAAGTCTGTGATTAAATTTTAATCACATCTTTAAGATACCTTCAGAGAAACAGCCAAACTGGTTTGACCAAGCTACTGAGTACTATGACTCGGCCAAGTTGATACCAAATTAACCACTATACAAAATATCTAAGGTGAACTTGGATATTTAGTTCAGGAGACTGCCAACCCAATTATGGAAGATTCATCTAATTTCTTCTCGCTGCTTGCATAAAATACATGAGATGAGTTGTAAATGGAAGAATGAATCATCAGTCATTAAGAAGTCAGTGGGAGATAATTCAAAATTTCTCAGTGGAGCTAGTGGTAAAGAACCTGCATGACAATGCAGGAGACTTAAAGATAGGCATTTGATTCCTGGGTTGAGAAAATCCCCTGGGGAAAGAAATCACAGCCCACTCTAGTATTGTTGCTTAGAGCATCCCATGGACAGAGGACCTGGTCAGGCTACTGTTCCTGGGGTCACAGAGAGTTGGATACGACTGAAGCGACTTAGCACGGCACAGAACAAGACAGAAACAGAGATGCTGTTATCCAGGGATGATCTGTGTTTTATCCACATGGCTAAGAACTTATACATATTAAAGCACAGGAGACTGAAAAGGTTTCTGACAACTCTCTATTAGCAGAAATGCATTCAGCATGGACTGAAAGGAGCAGGCATCATATACATAAAGGAAGAATGCCTCCAAAGATAAGAGCTCTGATAACAAGGCTTCTTTCAGCTGAGAAAGTAGGCTCACTTCTCTGGTGGGTTGAAAAGTTGTGGCTGTCCCCCGTTCACTTTTTTTTTTTTTTTTCATAGAGATGTGTTCTCTCAATTGGAATCTAATGAGATTTCTCCTCATGGGTTTTGAGTTTAAGACTTGAGACTCATTTTTTTTTTCCTCTTTCTCCTTCTCCAGTTTTGAATGGTAATGTCTATTCTATGTATGTATTAACATTGTACTTTTGAAGCACATTTCTTGTTTTCTGGTTCATAGGGTCACACGTGAATAGGAATTTTTCCCAAGGATGGACAAGAAACTGCGTCTCACCCATAGCTTATTTGGAAGACATTTAATAAAATGTGGGCCTTAGATTTAACACTGAAAAGGGTGAAAACTTCGGGAGATCTTGGGATTGAGTGAATATATTTGAGACTTGGGAAAGACAGGAAGCTGAGAAGCTGCAGTGTGTACTGTTATGTGTGAAACAGTGTCCTCAAAGAGTTTTTAGAATCCTTACAGCCAAGACCTAAAAGTCTTACTTTATTTGCAATTAGATGTCTAACAGATGTAATCAAATTAAGATGCAATCACTTTGTGACACTTAGATTATTCCCAGGTTGTGGCTATTCTTTTCAGAAAAGGCAGAACTACAGCCACAGAAGCCAAATTAATGGTTCTCAGAGGTTAGGGTTTGATGAAGAGGATTGCCTGCAGAAGATTCTTCTGGGGTTATTGAATAGATGGTGCTAGTGGTACAGAACCTGCCGGCCAATGCAAGAGAGGTAAGAGCGTAGGTTTGATCTCTGGGTGGGGAAGATTGCCAGGAGGAGGAAATGGCAACCCACTGCAGTATTCTTGCCTGGAGAGTCCCATCGATCCAGGAGCCTGGCAGCCTACAGTCCATAGGGTCGCACTGTCAGACATGGCTGAATGCACAACAGCCTGTATTTTGACTAGATGATTCTTATGCAACTGTATACATTGGTCAAAGTTTCAACTCTGTGCAACTCAATTCCTCCATTAAATATAATTACTTTTAAGAGTGATTTTGAAAACATTTTATTTTATTCAATATATTTTCATAATTAATAAAAGATCTTAGACTTAATTATCCTTGCTGGATTTAAAAGATTGATTTCTCATAAGGCATTAGTGTAAACCTAAATTTCCTTCCAGGTGTTAGACTTGGGCTGTATAATTTATCATTTGCATCTTAGTATGTGTATAAGGCCACTTCTCCCAAAGAGAATTGACTGTGTGTAGGATCTGTTCACAATTCTTTAATTAAAAAAAAAAGAAGTTTGACATATACAGACTACTATATATAAACTAGATGACTAATAAGGACCTACCATGGAAGACAGGGAACTCTACTCCATACTCTGTTACAGCCTATATGGGAAAAGAATCTTAAAAACGTGTGTATCTTTAACTGAGTCACTTTGCAAGGCATCTGATACTACACATTATAAATCAACTATGCTCCAATAAAAATTGTTTTTAAAATAAAAAAAATAAGTCTGAGATTTGTTCATATTCTCATATTTGCATGTAATGATCCATGCATAGTACATACTCATCTCATTTTTAGCTTAGAAAATCATAACCTTTCAAATTATTTTAAAGATTTGCTAAAACTTTTTAGGTGAAAGTTGATCATGAACAGAGTCTGCAAATTAACACTCATCTTTACACAGAATGACAATAAATGCAGAAAAATGATAGAACTGATCTCTAAAAATCACCATTTTCTAGACAACAGTGAAATAACTGTTTGCAGCCTTGGGTCATAAATAGATCTACAACCATTAGTTGAAAATTTTGGAGAAATAATATCTGCAAAAATGTTAACATTTATAGCAAAGATTATTTGTCAACTTTAACAATTTCATTAAAGGGTGAGAAAACCAGCCGTTACCAGCAATTCAGATTTAAATCAATTAGCACCAATGCTGATGGCCATGCTTCTTAGACTAACAAGGTCACTTGACTTGATGCAGTACAAAGTAATAAGATGTCACCTTAAATATTCTAGCTTGATTATTTAAATCTATTTTAATAATAAAATTTTTATGATATTTAGAAATTTAAAATGTTTATAGTTAACTGATTTAAGCTTAATATGCTGTTTAAAATGTATGAACAGAAAAATCACCTTTCAGACTGGTGGTGAATGTTTCTAAAATGCTCTGTACCAGCAAAATCAGGAAAACATTACTAGACCTGGAGTTTATTACCAAATTGATCTCTAAAGCTCCTGTTGTGTCATTTTGCATATTTATTTTAGAAACTATTTTGAGGTTCAAAGTTGATATACACTGAAGACAGAAAAATTCAAGAATTCATGTAAGTAAAAAGAAGTAAAACACCTTTTACACCGATTATCTGTGAATTCAACTCTAGCTATACTAAATAGTTTCTTACATTTCTTGCCAGTATTTTTCTATAAAAGTTATTCAGTGTTTAAAGCAGAGTGTCTTTATGTGTGTGTGTATATTTAATGTTGAATTTTTAAATCACTTATATGCCGTGTTATAGTAGTTATGCAATGTGATTGTCATTGTTCTTTATTTGAATTATGTGTACTTTGATAAGCATCTTGTAAAATATTAAGAGATCCAACCAGTCCAGCCTAAAGGAAATCAGTCCTGAATGTTCACTGGGAGGACTGATGCTGAAGCTGAAACTCCAATATATTGGCCACCTGATGTGAAGAGCTGACTCCTTTCAAAAGACCCTCATCCAGGGAAAGATTGAAGGAGGGAGGAGAAGGGGACGACAGAGGATGAGATGGTTGGATGGCATCACTGACTCAATGGACATGAGTTTGAGTAAGCTCCGGGAGTTGCTGATGGACAGGGAGGCCTGGAATGCTGCAGTGCATGGGGTCGCAAAGAGTCGGAAACGACTGTGTGCCTGAACTGAACTGAAAATATTATGTGTTTCATCATTTTTGGTTTATTCATCTACTGATGAGCAAAAGTGAGATAGACTACTTATATTTAACTGCTGACATAAGTATGACATAGTTTGCTTTTATATGTTTGATAAGTGATATTATCAATATGTTGAGTGTTTTCCATTTCATTCCACACTTTTTTCCCATGTCTTCTAAAACAGAGTTTCAGAAACCCTCAGAAGTAATGGAGAAAGCTTTAAGAAAGTTAGGAAACTGATGGATGGAAGGAGGCATGGAAGTGATTGAATCTCATTTCTTGCTGTAAATGTTTCATGAACAGGACACATAACATTTTGATTTGCCAAGTTTAATGAGGTACTTTTAAGAAGTGATTCATTGGACCCATCTCTCAATTACACTGTCCCCATAATATTTAACACAAATCTGATTTATGATTCAAGATGAGTTAAAAAATATTGATAAAATAAACAAAATTGAATTAATAAGGAAAAATCTGAATACATGTACATATTTCAGTTTTACAACTGCATTTAGTCTATCCACATTGAGGATACACCACCTTTCCTTCCCGACAAGTTGTTCGAAATGTATCTGGTGCTGTCCGTGGACGGTAACCATATCGACACCTAAATTCAATAGTATCCTCTGTTTTGGAGTAAAGTTTTTTATCGTGTTTCCATCTTAACTGTATGTGATGTTTTCTCATTGTTTCTTCTGAAATTACACATGCCTCTAAAATTAAAGAAAATAAACATAAACCTTTGAGTAATATGCAAATATTTTCTACAGAATTTCAGGGTTTCAAGAACTTTGATCCAAAACTTCTTCCTCAAACCTTTTCCAAACCAATACACTTGAAATGTATAATGTAGGTTTCATCATATTTAAAAAATGAATGTTATAAGCATGAGATACTTTGTTTAGTGTAATCATTAAGTGTTATAAGATTCATAATGTCAGTTATCATATGAAGAGCTTTCATAAAGGAGCCATTGTTGCTTGAACATGAAGTTTTCTAACTTTATTTCTATATACAGATATTAATCCTTGGTGCGCAAGCATTAACTGGTTGTTATTTAATCCATAAAAACTCTATTATAAACAGTTAAACATTATGCTGTGTACAAGGACTATCCCAGGATCCAAGAGAAGTTTAAAGCATTTACCTAAGCATTTTGGTGGTTCTGACCACTCTCCATTCCGACATACTACGTTTCTGTTTCCCTGAAGTTCATAGTAGGCCTGACACCGGTACTCAACAATCATTCCTGGAGGATATACTGATTGCAGGAGTGAGGTAATGTCTCCGTTGTCTATTGGTGGAGGAGGCCCACACTTTCCTTTAGAGTCTAAAAAATAATGGCGTTTGCTTTATTCAAAGACAACTCCTACAGTTTTAAACAAATAAAATAAAAATGCAGCCAAATATGTCATATCAAAACTTAAGATTCCTGATGACAGAAATGATTTACAGAAGGAATTTTAATCACTTAATCAGAAACACACATTTTAAGACCATTTTTTACTACCATGGAAGCATATATAGTACTTTAACGAATATGTCTGCTTTGCAGTGTCCTGACGTTCAGATATGTTTCCTTTCAGAGTATATGCTGGGAAGACGGATAGCTAAGATTAAAAAAAAAAAAAAAAAAAATTTACCCTTTTATACAACATGTGGCAGTGCCTGTGAAAGGAAACTTTGGCTTCCATTTCTGGACAAGATGAGGTAAAAATATTTGTGCTTACAGCATCTGCTAAGTATTCCTTCTGCCAAATTAAGGCCCTGAACATATTATAAAAACCAAAACAGGTGACTGTGAAACAAGTAGTAAGTCAATCTGCTTAGGGACCTTGGGATTCAAAGAGTTACACTGAAGAGAGTCCTTGGGGTTTTCATTTTGCCTTCTATGTTCCCTGAATGGGCCACTGAGACAGCAACCCAGAAATAATACAAGTTCAGAAAGAAAAAAAGTCTCACGAAGCAGTTGATCTCTTTAAGAAAAGGCCCAGAAAAGAGTAGCCTAGCAAGATACAAACAGTTTTCACAATACTGAATTAGTCTAGAAATACTACACTAAGTGTGCACACTACATCTTGTGTGCACCAGGACCCAGAGACCCAAAAGAGACTAAGCCAGAATTATGTCTGAGTGTCCCCTGCAGAAGTACGGGTGAGCAGTGCACTGCTACAGGGGCAGGGGCTCTGGGTGCAGTAGACTTGGGTATTGCATAAGCCCTCTTGGAGGAGGCTGCAATTAACTCCACCACAGAGCCACCAGAACCTACACAGGACTGCAGAAACAGACTCTTAGAGGGCACAAACAAACCTTGTGCACAAAAGAACCCAGGAGAAAGAACCAGTGACCCCATAAGAGACTGACCCAGACTTGCCCATCAGTGTCCAGGAGTCTTCAGCAGAGGCATGGGCTAGTGGTGGCCTGCTGCAGGTTTGGGGGCATTGAGTGCAGCAGTGCATGCATAAGACCTTTTGAAGGAGGCCACCAGTATCCTCCTTACCTCCACCACTGTTTGGCCACAGGTCAAAAAACAAGGAGGGAACACGACCCCACCCATCAACAGAAAATTGAACTAAAGATTTACTGAGCATGGCCCCTTCCATCAGACCAAGACCCAGTTTAATCCTGAGTCAGTCTGTCTCATCAGGAAGCTTCCATAAGCCTGTTATCCTCATCCATTAGAGGGCAGACAGAATGAAAACCACAATCACAGAAAACTAACCAATCTGATCACACGGATAAGAGCCTTGTATAACTCCATGAAACTCTGAGCCATGCCATATAGGGCCTTCAAGTTGGACGGGTCATGGCGGAGTATTCTGAAAAAATGTGGGCCACTGGAAAAGGGAATGCCAAACCACTTCAGTATTCTTGCCTTGAGAACCCCATGAACAGTATGAAAAGGCAAAAAGATAGGACACTGAAAGATGAACTCCTCAGGTGGGGAGGTGCCCAATATGCAGGAGATCAGTGGAGAAATACTTCCAGAAAGAATGAAGAGATGAAGAGAAAGCAAAACAACATCCAGGTGTGGGTGTGACTGGTGATGGAAGTAAAGTCTGATGCTGTAAAGAGCACTATTGCATAGGGACCTGGAATGTTAGGTCCATGAATCAAGGCAAATTGGAAGTGGTCAAACAGGAGATGGCAAGAGTGAACATTGGCATTTTAAAAATTAGCCAACTAAAATGGACTTAAATGGGTGAATTTGACTCAGATGACCAGTATATCTACGACTGTGAGCAAGAATCCCTAACAAGAAATGGAGTAGCCATGATAACCGACAAAACAGTCTGAAATGCAGTGCCTACATGCAATCTCAAGAATGACAGAATGATTGCTGCTCATTTGCAAGCCAAACCATTGAGAAGCATGGTAATCCAGGTCTATGCCCTGAACAGTTATGTTGAAGAAGCTGAAGTGGAATGGTTTTCTGAAGACATACAAGGACTTCTAGAACTAACAAGCAAAAAGCTGTACTTTTCATTATATTGGACTGGAATGCAAAAGTGGGAGGTTGAGATATCTGGACTGGCAGGCAAGTTTGGAGTTAAGAGTACAAAATGAAGCAGGGCAAAGAGTAACAGAGTTTTGCCAAGAGAACACACTGGTCCAGCAAACACCTTCTTCCAACAACACAAGTGAAAACTCTACACATGGACATCACCAAATGTCCATGGAAAACTCTACACATGGACAATACCAAAATCAAATTGATTATATTCTTTGCAGCCAAAAATGGAGAAGCTCTATACAGTCAGAAAAAACAAGGCTGGGAGCTGACTGTGGCTCAGATCATGAACTCCTTGTTGCCAAATTCTTACTTAAATTGAAGAAAGATGTGAAAACTTCTAGACATTCAGGCATGACCTAAATCAAATCCCTTAATTTAGAGTGGAAGAGACAAATAGATTCAAGGGATTGATAAGACAGAATGCCTGAACAACTATGGACAGTGGTTCCTGACTTTATACAGGAGGAAGGGATCAAAATCATCCCCAATACAAAGAAACATAAAAAAGGCAAAATGTTTGCCTCAAGAGGCCTTACAAATAGCTGAGAAAAGAAGAGATGCTAAAGGCAAAGCAGAAAAGGAATGATAAAACGATTTGAATGCAGTGTGCCAAAGAACAGCAAGGAGAGATAAGAAAGCCTTCCTCAGTGATCAGTGCAAAGAAATAGAGGAAAACAATAGAATGGGAAAGACTGGAGATCTTTTCAAGAAAATTAGAGATATCAAGGACATTTCATGCAATGATGGGCACTATAAAGAACAAAAATGGTATGGACCTAACAGAAGCAGAAGATATTAAGAAGAGGTGGCCAGAATACACAGAAAAACTATACAAAAATATCTTCATGACCCAGATAACCACAAAGGTGTGATCACTCACCTAGAGCCAGACATCCTAAAATACAAAGTTAAGTAGGCCTTAGGAAGCATCACTGTGAACAAAGCTAGTGGAGGTGATGGTATTCCAGTTGAGCTATTTCAAATCCTAAAGATGATGCTCTTTAAGTGCTGCATTCAATATGCCAGCAAATTCAGCAGTAAACAAAGGTCTGCAAAATGTCAATTTTCATTCCAATCCCAAAGAAAGGCAATCCCAAAGAATGTTCCAACTACCGTACAATTGCATTCATCTCACACACTAGCAAAGTAATGCTCAAACTTCTCCAAGCTAGGCTTCAACATTACGTGACCCATGAGATTCCTGATGTTCAAACTGGATTCAGAAAAGGCAGAGAAGCCAGAGATCATATTGCCAACATCCATTGGATCATCAGAAAAGCAAGAGAGTTCCACAAAAAAATCCACTTCTGTTTTATTGACTACACCAAAGCCTTAAACTGTGTGGATCACAGCAAAATGTGGAAATTAAATAGATGGTAACGCCTGACCTGCCTCTTGAGGAATCTGTATGCAGGTCAAGAAGCCACAGTTAGAGTCAGACATGGAAGAACAAACTGGTACCAAATCAGGAAAGGAGCACATATATCTGTATACGGTCACCTTCTTACTTAACTTATACGCAGAGTACATCATGCAAAATTCCAGGCCGGATGAAGCACAAGCTGGAATCAATATTGTCAGCAGAAATATCAACAACCTCAAATATGCAGATGGCACCACCCTTATGGCAGAAAGTGAAGAACTAAAGAGTCTCCTAATGAAAGTGAAAGAGGGGAGTGGAAAAGTTGGCTTAAAAATCAACATTCAGAGAACTAAGGTCATGGCATCCAGTTCCATCACTTCATAGCAAACAGATGGTGAAACAATGGAAACAGTGAGAGCTTTTATTTGGGGGCTCCAAAATCACTGCAGATGGTGACTGCAGCCATGAAATTAAAAGACACTTGTTCCTTAGAAAAAAGTTATGACCTACCTAGACAACATATCAAAAAGCAGAGACATTATTTTGCCAACAAAATTCCACCTAGTGAAAACCGATTTTTTCAGTAATCATGTATGGACGTGAGAGTTGGACTATAAAGAAAGCTGAGCACCGAAAAATTGTTGCTTTTGAACTGTGGTGTTGGAGAAAACTCTTAAGAGTCCCTTGAAATGCAAGGAGGTCAAACCAGTCAATCCTAAAGGAAATCAGTCCTGAATATTCATTGGAAGGAATGATGATGAAGCTGAAGCTCCAATACTTTGGCCAGCAGATGAAAAGAACTGACTGGAGAAAACCCTGATGCTGGGAAAGATTGGAGGCAGAAGGATAAGGGGATAACAGAGGATGAGATGGTAGGATGGCATCATTGACTTGATGGACATGAGGTCAGTCAAGCTCTGGGAGTTGGTGAAGGATGGGAAAGCCTGGTGTGCTGCAGTCCATGGAGTTGCAAAGAGTCAGACACAACTGAGTGACTGAACTGGACTGATTTAGTCTAGAAACACACGATGGCAGAAACCTCAGACCAATCCTTTCCATGCCTTGATCTACAGGGTCCAAGGAAGCAGCCCCTATTTCCACCCACATAATGAGAGAACTCTTGAGAGTCCCTTGGACTGCAAGGAGGTCCAACCAGTCCATCCTAATGGAGATCAGTCCTGGGTGTTCATTGGAAGGACTGATGTTGAAGCTGAAACTCCAATACTTTGGCCACCTCATGTGAAGAGTCGAATCATTGGAAAAGACCCTGATGCTGGGAGGGACTAGGGGCAGAAGGAGAAGTGGATGACAGAGAATGAGATGGCTGGATGGCATCACCGACTCGATGGACATGAGTTTGAGTGAATTCCCCGAATTGGTGATGGACAGGGAGGCCTGGCATGCTGCAATACGTGGGATAGCAGAGTCAGACATGACTGAGCGACTGAACTGAACTGAGCTGAATGATCGAATAAGAAACCTCTGTCCTTTCTCCTGGTGTGAGAGGAGCCCAGGTGGGAACCTTGGACTTGCACCCTACATGGCAGTAATGGAGGCCTGATTAATGAAGGAGACCAATAACATCCTTAGTCTCAAGATATAAAAGCTCAAGTGTCTGAATACAGTTGAAGATCATTTATCAGACCAAAGACGAGGTAAACCTCAAAAGAAAAAAAGCAATCAACAGAAGACAACACTGAGGTGACACAGATATTGAAATCATTGGAAGATGGTTTTTAAAAATCTAGTCCAATTGGTAGAACTAGAAAATAGATTATTAGAAAACCACATGGTTTGACAATATATTGCAGATGGCAGAATGATCAATAAGTTTGAATATTAACTAACCTTGAAAATAGACTGAAAAGAAAATGGACATAGCTTCAAGGACCTGTGGAAGATAGCAAAGAAGCTTGAACATGAAGTTGGAAATAAAGAATAAGAGATAAAAAAAAATAATGGCTGAGTTCCCTGTGCCATCATTCTCTGATGGTCTAAATGTAAAGGAAATCCAAAAGAATGGGGATATGTGGATATGTGGATATGTGTAGCTGATTCATTTTGATGTACAGTGAAACCAACACTATACTGTATAGGAAATACATTCCAAAAAATTTTTTTTTAAATAATGGCTGATAATATCTCAAATAGGGCATATGACTTAGCGACTAACCAAAAACAACAGCTACATGCTAAAACTGCTCAGTGAACTCCAAATGGGACGGAGCCAAAGAACTTAATGTCAAGATACATCATAATCAGTTCCTGTTGTGTTGTTCAGTCGCTCAATTGTTTCGGACTCTTTGCAACCCCATGGATTGTAGAAAGCCCGGCTTCCCAGTCCTTCATTAACTCCCAGAGTTCGTTCAAAGTCATGTCCATTCTGTTGCTCATGCCATCCAACCATCTCATCCCCTAATGTCCCTTCTCCTCCTGCACTTAATCTTTTCCAATATCAGGTATTTTTCCAAAGAGTCAGCTCTTCTCATCAAGTGGCCAAAATACTGGAGCTTCAGCTTCAGCATCAGTCCTTCCAATGAATATTCAGGACCGATTTCTTTTAGGATTGACTGGCTTGATCTCCTTGCATTCCAAGGGACTCTCAAGAGTCTTCTCCAGCACCACAGTTCAAAAAAATCAGTTCTTTGGTACTCAGCCTTCTTTGTGGTCAAACATTCACATCCATATATTACTGCTTGAAAAACCATAACTTTGACAATGAACTTTATGAACCTTTGTTGGTAAAGTGATGTCTCTGCTTCTTACCATGCTGTCAAGGTTTTCATAGCTTTTCTTCCAAGGAGTCTTTTAATTTCATGGCTGCAGTCAGCATCCACAGTGATTGTGAAGCTGAAAAGAATGAAGTCTGTCACTGTTTCCAGTTTCCCCCATTTTTGACAGACAGTGATGGAACCCGATACCATGATCTTCGTTTTTTGAATATGGCTTTAAGCGAGCTTTTTCAATCTCCTCTTTCACCATTATCAAGAGGCTCTTTAGTTCCTCTTTGCTTTCTGCCATTAGTGTGATGTCATCTGTGTATCTGAGGTTATTGGTATTTTTCCTGGCAATCTTGATTCCAGCTTGTGCTTTTTCCAGCCTGGTGTTTTGTGTGATGTTTAAAGTAGTAGGGTGATAATATACAGCCTTGACACACTCCTTTCCCAATTTTGAACCAGTTTGTTGTTCCATTCCGGTTCTAACTGTTGCTTCTTTACTTGCATACAGGTTTCTCAGGAGGCAGGCACAGTGGTCAAGTATTCCCATCTCTGTAAGAATTTTCCACAGTTTGTTGTGATCCACACAGTCAAAGATTTTAGTGTAGTCAATGAAGCAGAGTGTTTCTTCAATCCCTTTCCTTTTCCTATGATCCAACGGATGTTGTCAATTTAATTTCTAGTTCTACTGTCTTTCTAAATTTAGCTTGTACATCTCGAAGTTCTCGGTTCACATGTTGTTGAAATTTAGCTTGAAGGATTTTGAGTATTAACTTGCTAGCATGTGAAATGAGCCCAGTTGTGTTGTGGTAGTATGAACTTTCTTTGGCATTGTCCTTCTAGAGACTGGAATAAAATCTGACTTTTTTCAGCCCAATAGCCACTGCTGAGTTTTCCAAATTTGCTGGCATATTAAGTGCAGTACTTTCACAGCATCATCTGTTAGCATTTGAAATAGTTCAGCTGGAATCCCATCACCTCCACTAGCTTTGTTTGTAGTGATGCCCACTTGACTTCACACACCAGGATTTCTGGCTCCAGGTGACTTGTGGTCATCTGGGTCATTAAGTCCTTTTCTGTACAGTTCTTCTGTATATTCTTGCCACCTCTTCTTAATACCTTCTGCTTCTCTTAGGGGCATACTCCTTCTGCCCTTTACTGTGCCCATCATTACATGAAATGTTCCCTTTCTCTCTCTAATTTTCTTGAAGACATCTCTAGTCTGCCCCATTGTATTGCTTTCCTCTATTTTTTTGCATTGCTCACTTAACAAGGCTTTCATATCTGTCCTTGCTATTCTTTGGATTCTGCATTCAGATGGGTATATTTTCCCTTTTCTCCTTTGCGCTTTGCTTCTCTTCTTTTTTCATCTCGTGTAAGGCCTTCTTAGAAAGCCATTTTGCATTGTTGCATTTCTGCTTCTTGGGGATGGTTTTGCTCACTGCCTCCTGTACAAAGTTACAAACCTCTATCCATAGTTCTTCAGGCACTCTCTCAGATCTAATCCCTTAAATATTTTTATCCTTTCTGCTATATAATCATAAAAGACCCAAATGGCCTAGTAGTTTTCCCTGCTTTCCTCAATTCAAATCTGAATTTCACAATAAGGACCTCATGATCTGAGTCACAGTCAGCTTCCAGTCTTGGTTTTGCCAACTGTATAGAGCTTCTCTATCTTTGACTGCAAAGAATATAATCATTCTGATTTCAGTACTGACCATCTTGTGATGTTCATGTATAGAATTGTCTCTTGTATTTTGAAGAGGGTGTTTGCTATGACCCATGTCTTCTCTTGTCAAAACTCTTTTAGCCTTTCCCCTGCTTCATTTTGCACTCCAAGGTCAAACTTGCCTGTTGCTCCAGGTATCTTTTTATTCATACCTTTGCATTCCAGTTCCCTGTATGAAAAGCAGATTTTTTTGGTTTTGATGTTTTGATCTAAAATGTAATATAAGTCTTCATAGAACCAGTCAACTTCATATACTTTGACATTAGTGGGTGGAGCATAGACTTGGATTACTGTGATTTTAAGTGACTTGCCTTGGAAATCAATGGGGATAATTTTGTCGTTTTTGAGAATGCACCCAAGTACTGTATTTCAGTTTGTTTTGTTGGCTGTGAGGGCTACTCCATTTCTCCTAAGGAATTCTTGCCCATAGTAGTAGATATAATGGTCATCTGAATTGTTTGCCCATTCCTGTCCATTTCAATTCACTGATTCATTAAGTCTTGATGTCATAATGAGTATCTTTTTTTTTTTAATGTCTAGAGCTTTGTAGTATAGTCTGAAGTCAGGGAGTGTCATTCCTCCAGCTCCGTTTTTCTTTCTCAAGATTGCTTTGTCTATTTTTGGCCTTTGGTGTCTCCATTCAAATTTTAAGGGTTTTTTTTTTTTTTTTTTCCTAGTTCTGTGAAAAATTGCCATTGGCAATTACATACGGATTGCACTAAATCTGTAAATTGCTTTTGGTAGTACAGTCATTTTGACAATATTGGTTTTTCTAATTGAAGATAATGATATATCCTTCTATCTGTTTTTGTCTTTAATTTCTTTCATTAGCATACTACAGTTTTCAGATTACAGATCTTCTGTCTCCTTAGGTTTATTCTCCAAAGAAGACATTCAGATGGGCAAGACACCCATGAAAAGATGTTCATATCACTAATTATTAGAGAGATTCAAATCAAAACTACAGCATGATATCCCTTAACATGAGTCCAAAGAGCTATGCTGGTGAGTATGTGAAGAGAAGGTAACCCTCCTACACTGTTAGTTGATACAGCCACTATGGAGACAAGTATTTATGCTCCTTTGAAAGCTAAAAATAGAGCTACCATATGACCTTGCAATCTTGCCCCGGGCATGGATTTGGTGAAAAACTTGGTCTAAGAGGAAACACACACCCTAATGTTCATTGAAGCACTATTTACAATAGTCATGATATGGAATCAACCTAAATGTCCCTCAACAGAGAAATGGGCAAAGAAGATGTGGTACATATACAATGGAATATTACTCATCCACTAAAAGAATGAAATAATGTCATTTGCAAAAATATGGATGGACCTAGAGAGTGTTATACTGAGTGTAGTTAGAGAAGGAGAAAAATTGTAAGACATCCCCTATATATGGAATCTTAAAAGAAATTTTGCAAACAAACTTATTTGTGGAACAGAAACAGACTCACAGACTTAGAGAAGGAATTTATGGTTGCCAGGGGGAATGATGGTAGAAGAGACAAGGAATTTGGGTGGACATGAACACACTGCCATTTTTTAAGTGGATGACAAATAAGGACCTACTGTATAGCACAGGGAACTCTGTGGAGTGTAATGTGGCAGATTTGACAGGAAGGGAGTTTGAGTGAGAATGCTCACATGCATATGTGTGGCTGAGTCCCTTCTCTGTTTACCTGAAGTGAGCACAACAGTGTTAATCGGCTATATGCCAAAACTAAGTAAAAAGTTAAACAAGATACGTCATGTTCAAATTCCTGAAACTTACAGAAAAAAATCTCATCAGCAGCTTCATAGATATGCAATACTTATTTGGGATAAATATTATGCAATACATATTTGGAAAAAAAGATTCAAGCATCAGTGGAAATTTCATTAATGAGCATAGAGCCAGAAAGATGTGAGAAAATTTTTCCAAAGCTGGATGAAAATAATTGTCAAGTCCAAATTCTATATCATATAAACTATCCTTCTGAATTAATGGGAGAAAGAAAGAATTTCCTGAACAAAGCAAAACTGAGACAGTTTGTCTCCAGCAGAACTATACTTAAGAATTTTTCAAAAGAAAGCAAAGTAGAAAAAGAATCGAGATTTTAGAATGGAGTTTTGTGTTTTTTTTAAAAAAAGGTAAATATAATAAGAATATGATTTTCCTGGGATTTCTTTGGAAGGAATGATGCTAAAGCTGAAACTCCAGTACTTTGGCCACCTCATGCGAAGAGTTGACTCATTGGAAAAGACTCTGTTGCTGGGAGGGATTGGGGGCAGGAGGAGAAGGGGATGACAGAGGATGAGATGGCTGGATGGCATCACTGACTCGATGGACGTGAATCTGAGTGAACTCTGGGAGTTGGTGATGGACTCCCTGTCATGCTGTGATTCATGGGGTCGCAAAGAGTCGGACACGACTGAGTGACTGAACTAACTGACTGATGATTTTCCTCCTGATTTTATTAGAGTTGTACAAAACTGTCATCTGATATGGTGCTCAATGTATATAGAGAGGATACTACAGACATTTATGTTAAAAATGTCGAGAGAACCAATAAGTCTAAATGGAAGCAAGCATTCCACATTTCATCTGAGATGGTAAAATGTCAGCAACAGTAGGGAGTGATAAACTACCTGCTGCTGCTGCTAAGTCACTTCAGTCGTATCCGACTTTGTGCAACCCCAAAGTTGGCAGCCCATAAAGCTCGCCTGTCCCTGGGATTTTCCAGGCAATAGTGAACTGGGGTGCCATTGCCTTCTCTGGATAAACTACCTATGTGTATCTTAATACCTAGAGAAAAGAAAACCATGTAAAGACATAAACTCAAAAACAATGCAGATCCAAGTCAAATTATTTTATAATGTTCAAAAATCCACAAGTAAGTCAAGAAAAGAAGAACATTGAGAATTGAAGGAAATACACACAAAACAAATAAGAAAATGGCAGACTGTCCTTAATAGTTAATAAGTTTCACAAAATATAAATGGTCCTAAATACATCAATTAAAAACCTGAAAATGGCAGGGTAGACACCTAAACAAGACTCAGATGTATGTTGTCTAAAACAAAAGTCACTTCAAACATGAAAATATGTTCAAGTGGAGACTTCAAAAATTACACACCAGGCAAAAGTTAACTTGAAAAGTTAGAAGTGGCTAATGTACATGGAATAATAGACTGGTTTCAAATAAGGAAAGGCTGTATATTGTAACCCTGCTTATTTAACTTCTATGCAGAGTACATCATGAGAAACGCTGGGCTGGAAGAAGCACAAGCTGGAATTAAGATTGCCAGCAGAAATATCAATAACCTCAGATATGCAGATGACACCACCCTTATGGCAGAAAGTGGAGAGGAACTAAAAAGCCTCTTGATGAAAGTGAAATTGGAGAGTGAAAAAGTTGGCTTAAAGCTCAACATTCAGAAACCTAAGGTCATGGCATCTGGTCCCATCACTTCATGGCAAATAGATGGGGAAACAGTGGAGCAGTCTCAGACTTTATTTTTTTGGGCTCCAAAATCACTGCAGATGATGACTGCAGCCATGAAATTAAAAGACGCTTACTCCTTGGAAGAAAAGTTATGGCCAATCTAGATAGTATATTGAAAAGCAGAGATATTACTTTGCCAACAAAGGTCCATCTAGTCAAGGCTATGGTTTTTTGAGTGGTCATGTATGGATGTGAAAGCTGGACTGTGAAGAAAGCTGAGTGCCAAAGAATTGATGCTTTTGAAATGTGATGTTTGAGAAGACACTTGAGAGTCCCTTGGACTGCAAGGAAATCCAACCAGTCCATCCTAAAGGAGATCAGTCCTGGGTGCTCATTGGAAGGACTGATTATTCTGAAGCTGAAACTCCAATACTTTGGCCACCTCATGCAAAGAATTGACTCATTGGAAAAGACCCTGATGCTGGGTGGGATTGCGGGCAGGAGGAGAAGGGGACGACAGAGGATGAGATGGCTGGATGGCATCACCGACTCGATGGACATGAGCTTGAGTGAACTCCAGGAGTTGGTGATGGACAGGGAGGCCTGGCGTGCTGGAATTCATGGGGTCTCAAAGAGTTGGACATGACTGAGCGACTCAACTGAAATGAACTGAACTGAATGTACTTCTTGTTTTGGATTCCCATCCTGTCTGATCTCTAAACACTGAAGTGTCCCAGTACCAAGTTCAGACTCTATTTTTATGTGTACACTCATTTCCTGAATGAGTTCAGCTAGTTATCATTTAGTCGCCAAGTCGTGTCTAACACTTTGTGACCCCACGGACTGCTCATGCGAGGTTTCCAGGTCTCTGACCTCTCCCGGAGTTGCCTAAGTTCATGTCCATGGAATCAGTGATGTCACCCAAACATCTCATCGTCTGTCACCCCCTTCTCTGTTTGCCTTCAACCTTTCCCAGTTTCAGGGTGTTTTTCAAGGAATCAGCTATTCACATTGAACATAACCTTACTAGCATGGGAGATGACTGCAATTGTCTGGTGATCTGAACATTGTTTAGCACTGCCATTCTTGGGAATTGGTGGGGATTGACCTTTTCCACTCCTGTGACTACTGCTGGGTTTCCCAAATTTGCTGACGTAATGAGTGTAGCACTGTAGCATCATCCTGTAGGATTTTAAATAGCTCTGCTGGAACTCAGCTAGTAACCTACCTTTAAATATCATCCATAGGTACAGCTGCCCACATCTATGTCAGATTTTGTGATCAGGCCCCAGCTGCTTATTCCATGTCTCAAAGTGGAATTTCTTGGGCTGTTAAATGTAACTATGGTATCTTTTACACACTTATCTTCAGAAAACAACTGATTATCTTAATGTTTAAAGACAGGAAATGTCCCATGATTCCAACTGCTCAAATTTGATCAACACTGTCATACAATAAACATGTTAGATTACATAATCGGACCACGAAAAAACTGGATTTTCAGCACTATTTTTTTTTTCTTTGCAACTAAAAATCATTCCAGAAAGGCTACTTCATCCTAATTTTGATTCAATATAGTTTGTTATTATATTCTCTAAATTGGGTGGACACGGTGAGTAAGATACTCTACCTTTGCACTGAGGTGGCTTTGTCCAAGTTCCATTTAAACATACGACATCTATCTCCCCAAAAAGGTGATAATTCCCAACGCATTCGTAACGTGCTCTCTCACCACTTTGATATCTAGACTTCTGATTTTGTATAATAGCATTTTCCACTTGAGGTGGATTCACACAGGAAACATCTGAATAGAAAAGGAAAAAAGTATCTCTAATCTAATGATTATCATGAAGAGCACGGAGGAAATAGAATGTCAAATACATTCCATGGTTGTTTCGATTGAACAGTTAATCTGTCATGAAAGACTGCTAATTGTCATCAGTTTATATGTAAGGTTAAGGGAAAGGAAACAAAGCAATATTTTTCAGCATGAATTAAACTTCTGTATCTAAAATCTCTCCCCTATACTTCACTATAAAAGTGATACACAATTTTTAGGGCACTGAAAAAAAAGAGTTTTCCTGGAAATCTCTTTTTGAGGTTAGTAAAATAAAAATTATAAAGTATATAAATTCAAAATGTATTTATAAACCATAAGCAAAACATAATAAAAGTATCATTTGACATCAAGATTTGGTTTACATTCTTCCTGTTTATGAGGTATAACTTTAGGGCCTTTCAGAATATAAACACAGGAGGTTCTTCTTTAGAGACTTGATCAAGAATTAACACACTTTGAAGAATACTATAGTTGCAAAGAGAAGATTAATTAAAGATTTGAAAAGAAAATCTGGAAAAATATTAGAAAAATAAAGTGTAAATTTACAAAACTATACTTTAATTATATTTTGGGGCAAATGCTAAGGACCCCACCATCAATGATGTGCATTCCTAACTGTGATTCAGGGGATGAAGAAGCTGTAACTGCAAGAGGCTGTAGCCATGGGTCCTAAACTGAAATATACACAGAATTCCTTGGGAATCATCAAAACATTGTCAGAGTTGCAGCCCCAGAGGTTTAGATTCAACAAGTCTGAGTGAGCCTGTGAATCTGCTTGCATATCTAACAGTTTACAGAATGTGCTGAGAATGCTCTGCCAGGACTGTGCTTTGAGAACTATTGGGCTACAACACCAAACACTTGGAACACAAGTCCATCCCTTGTTATGTTCAGGCACAAACTGGTTTTGACCTGGCCTAAAAGTAATCTATGTCCATTTAATGATAGTGGAGGCAATTTTCTACATTATATTACTTCAGATACTTATATAAATTTTAAAATTTTACCAAAGTACCTCTGCATGCTGGCCTTCCTATCCATTTGCTCTTAATACACTGTATAGTATTAGATCCATCCAACTGATAATATGATAGACACTTAAAAGCCACTTGTTCTCCTGACTTATAGGAATCCTTCTCCCGATCTATGAGTACAGCATCATCAAAGGTGGGCAAGTTAACACAATTTGTGCCTGAAAGAAAAAAGAATATGCATTTGTTTAATACATCTTTAAAGATTCATAGTGATACTGATTATATTAGAGAAAATAAAAAGTCACATATCAAACCAACGAATATTCTACAGCATTTCTCTTATACCTTGAGACAAATGTCAGAAATCTTGATTTAGTCACATTGACCATCTCTATATTATCAAAAATACAATATGGGAATGGTGACATTCTAAGAGGTAGAGCTGGATACTTCTTAAATTTAAATTCTCTTCTCCCATGACAGCCCACCTAAATTATGAATGTTTCTATTTTTTGCTTTCATCAAAATGTTACATTGAGTTATGTTAAATGTCTTAGAAAACTGCATATTACAAAGAGATGATTGACAAATTAACAGCAAATTGAGTAGTGATAAGAGCAGAGTTCAGCCATAGGGCAGGAACAGAGACCAGAAATCTGAGATGTATATCAGAGGATGTTCAAGCTCACCCAAGATGATGAGAAAGAGATCGTTCAGTGTTATCAAATTGCCAGCCTCCATTGGATCACAGAAAAAGCAGGGGGATTCCAGAAAAACATCTACTTCTGCTTCATTGACTACACTAAAGCACTTGATTGTGTAGATCACAACGAACTGTGGAAAGTTCTTGAAGAGATGGGAATACCAGACCACCTTACCTTCCTCCTGAGAAAACTATGCAGGTGAAGAAGTATCAGTGAGATCCGTACATGGCCAATTGACTGGCTCAAAATTGGAAAAAGAGTACTTCAAGGATGTATATTGTCATCCCGCTTATTTAACTTAAATGCAGAGTACATCATGCAAAATGCCTGGCTGGATGAAGCTCCAGCTGGCATCAAGATTGCCGGGAGAAATACCAATAACCTCAGCTATGCCTCAGATGACACCACCTTAATGGCAGAAAGTAAAGACGAACTAAAGGGCCTCTTGGTGAAGGTGGAAGAAGAGACTGAAAAAGCTGGCTTAAAACTCAACATTCAAAAAATGGAGATCATGGCATCTGGTCCAATCACTTCATGGCAAATAGAGGGGGGGGAAATGGAAACAGTGACAGACCTCGTTTTCTTGGGCTCTAAAAGCACTGTGGATGGTCACTGAAGCCATGAAATTAAAAGATGCTTGCTCCTTGGAAGAAAAGCTATGACAAACCTCAACAGTCATGTATGATTTGAGAGTTGGAAAGTTCAGAAGAGTCAGGCTGAGTACCAAAGAGTTGATACTTTTGAACTATGGTGCTGGAGAAGACTCTTGAGTGTACCTTGGACTGCAAGATCAAAGCAGTCAGTCCTAAAAGAAATCGACCCTGAATATTCGTTCGAAGGACTGATGTTGAAGCTGAAGCTCCAATACTTTGTTCACCTGATACGAAGAGCCAACATATTGGAAAAGACCCTGATGCTGGGAAAGATTGAGGGCAGGAGGAGAAGGGGACAGCAAATGATGAGATGGTTGAATGGCATCACTGATTCAATGGACATTAGTTTAAGCAAACACCAGGAGATGGTGAAGGACAGGGATGCCTGGCTTGCTACTGTCCATAGGGTCGCAAAGAGTCAGAAATGACTGATTGACTGAACTACAACAACAAATCAAACTTTTATTATTTCTAGGGTTATTAATTCTCTACCAGAATTCAGAACTTTTCATAGATACTTTGTTAAATTCTAGAATTACTGCTTAATTTCATATTTGGGCCATTTATGCTTTGAATTAAAAGATATTTGTCAGCTTTAGAATAAAAGGAAAAATACTATACTTATGCAATCTTGTGGACGAGACCATTGCCCCCCTAAACATCTTATGGATGCAGGTCCATCAGTTCCAAACCCTTCATCACAGTCATAAGTAACTTCTTCTCCATATTGGTAACTGTCGTTCTTGTGAGATACAACACCATTCTGAATATAAGGTGGAACTCCACAAGGAAGTCCTGGGAAGAAATGAAAGAATGATTTCATGTTTTGCTAACTTTGAAATTTAATTTGATGTACTGGTCAACATATTTGGTAGTGTTACTTGAAAATAATAAATCCTTATACAGGAACTTCCATGACATGACAGGAAAGTGCACAAATTTTTCCTAAAATTACCATTCTGGTGTGTGTCCCCTTGAGCAAGAACTTGAAACTGAAATTTCCAATATATGAAAGAAACCATCAGTGCTTCTCTAACCAATCATGAATAAGGAAAGAAAAACACATTGAGACTCCACACATCATCTTAGGAAACGTACTATATATTGTAAGAAATTAAAAGGGACATTTTAGGGAAGACATAGGACATTTTTTTGAAACTTAAATAGATAGGAATATAAATAGGTTTACTAATATAAATAGTTAGGTTTGGTTTTATTGCATATCCAGGGCTAATACAAAATAATTTCCAGATTGAAAAGCGATTCTCTATAGAACAATATTATTAATAACAAAAATGATTAATTTTATATGTCAAATTTGATTTAATATATAAATATATACATTTTATTTTAATACATGACCTATAAATAGATAAATTACTTGATGTATTTAGAAATCTAATGGATCGAGTCTCATGACTTTGATGACAATTGATTAGTTTTAATGAATGGTACTGAAAATAGATTTTGGTTTGCCTAGTGTCCTCACCTACACACTGAGGTGGAGAGCTCCACTTTCCCATGTGGCATATTATCACATTATTTTCAGATATCTCGAAGCCTTCTTCACAAGTATAACTTAACTTCGTGCCATGTGAATACAGCCTTTGTTCATGTATTTCTCTCCTTTCTTCTGCAGAATTAGATGAGTTAACGGTTCCATGGTCTATTTGAGGTGGTTGAGAACATCCAATTTTTTCTATATGAGGTACAGAGGTCAAAGAGTAAAGTACAAATATAATCTTTAAAATTAACATGTTAATACAATCAAATATTACTTTGGATTTTAAAATAAGAATAAAAAGAAAAGAATACTCAGAACAATTTACAGAATTTTAAAACTGACAGATATTTGAAACTTGCAAGCTATTTGTCTCCATAAACACTATGCTACTACCACTTGTTCAATATGCCCCTTCGTCCTTTTTTAAATGAATTTCTTATTGAAATGTTGGATGTATAACAGTATGTTAGCTTCAAATGGGCTACAAAATGATTTTACTTTTACATACATTATAAAATGACTAACAATATGTCTAGTAACAATATTTCCTAACAAATTTATTACAATATTATTGACCATATTCTGTATGCTGTATATTACATCCCCCTGGCTTCCTTATTACATAACTGGAGTTTGTACTTCAAAATCCCCTGTATCTACTTTGCCAACCCCCTCCTCCTTTCTTGCAACTCACTAATTTTCTGTATCTGTATGAGCCTGTTTTCCTTTTATTTTTAGATTCCACAAATAAGTGAAATCATGTGGCATTTGTCTTTTTCTATCTGACCTACATCTCTTAGAATAAATACATCCTAGACATATCCACCTTGTTGCAAATGGAAATGTTTCATATTTTATGGCTTGGTCATAGTTCATATAGTGTGTATATATAAAACGCCTTCTTTATCTACATATATATCAGTGGACTCTTTAGGCGGCTTCCAAACCTTGGTTATTGTGTGTAATGCTGCAGTGAACATTGGAGTGCATATATCTTTTTAGATGAGTGTTTTCGGTTCCTATGAATAAATACCCAGTAGTGGAATAGCTGGATCATATGGCAGTTCTAGTTTTAATTTTTAAAGGAAATTCCACATTGTTTTTCATAGCAACTCTGCCAGTTTACAATCCCACCAACCATGCACATAGATTCCCTTTTCTCCACATCTTTGACAACACTTGATGTTGTCCTTTTCATGGTAGCCATTATGACAGGTGTGAAGGGACATCACACTATGGCTGCAATATGTTTTTCCTGGATACAGTAGTCTTGCCTGCAAGTGTTTTTTCCTTTCATTACTTTGTATATGTTGTGCCAGTCCACTGTGACCTAAAAAATATTCTTCAGAAGCTGTTGATACTTGTTAGGGTCTCCTTGTAGGTAACTACTGCCTTTTCTCTGGAAGGAGAGGGTGACAGAGGATGACATGGTTGGGTGGCATCACCGTTTCAATGGACTTGAACTTGGGCAAACTCTGGGAGATAGTGAGAGACAGGATAGCCTGGCATGTTGAAGTACATGGGGTCACAGTGAGTTGGACATGACTTGGCAACTGAACAACAAATTTCTTTTAATTAATTTTAATTTTTTAATTTTAATTGGAGGCTAATTACTTTACAATATTGTGGTGGTTTTGCCATACATTGACATGAATCAGCCATGGGTGTACCCCCATCCCGAACCCCCCTCCCACTTCCTTCCCTATCCCACCCCTCTGCATTGTCCCAGTGCACCAGCTTTGAGTGCCCCATTTCATGCGTTGAACTTGGACTGGTGATCTATTTCACATATGGTAATATACATGTTTTAATGCTATTCTCTCAAATCATCCCCCCCTCACCTTCTCCCACAAAGTCTAAAAGTCTGTTCTTTATATCTGTGTCTCTTTTGCTGTCTCGTGTATAGGATCTTTCTAAATTCCTTATATATGCATTAATATACTGTATCGGTGTTTTTCTTTCTGACTTATATCACTCTGTATAATAGGCTCCAGTTTCATACACCTCATTAGAACTGATTCCAATGCAATCTTTTTAATAGCTGAGTATTATTCTGTTGTGCATATTTACCACTACTTTCTTATCCATTCGTCTGCTGATGGACATCTAGGTTGGCTCCATGTCTTAGCTATTGTAAACTGTGCTTTGATGAACATTGGGGTATATGTGTCTCTTTCAATTCTGTTTTCTTCAATGGGTATGCCCAGCAGTGGGATTACTTGGTCATATGGCAGATCTGTTTTCAATTTTTTTTTTTTTTTAAGGAATCTCCACACTGTTACCCATAGTGGTTGTAGTAGTTTGCATTCCCACCAACAGTGTAAGAGGGTTCCCTTTTCTCCACACTTTCTCCTGCATTAGACTTTTAGATAGCAGCCATTATGACTGGCATGAGATGGTACCTCACTGTGGTTTTGATTTGTAGTTCTCTGACAATGAGTGATGCTGAGCATTTTTTCATGTGTTTGTCAGCCATCTGTATGTCTTCTTTGGAGAAGTGTCTGCTTAGTGCTTTGGCTCATTTTTGGATTGGGTTGTTTGTTTTCCTGGTATTGAGCTGCATGAGTTGTTTCTATCATTTTGAGATTAGTTCTTTGTCAGTTGCTTTGTTTGCTATTATTTTCTCCCACTCTGAAGGCAGACACCTTGCTTAGAATTTTCTTCATTGTGCAACAGCTTTTATGTTTAATTAGGTCTCATTTGTTTATTTTTGCTTTTATTTCCATTACTCTGTGAGGTAGGTCATAGAGGATCTTGCTGTGATTTATGTCAAAGAGTGTTTTGCCTATGTTTTCCTGGAGGAGTTTTATAGGTTCTGATCTTATATTTAGATCTTAAATCCATTTTGAGTTTACTTTTGTGTATGGTGTTGGAAAGTGTTCTAGTTTCCTTCTTTTATAGATGGTTGACCACTTTTCACAGCACCATTTGTTAAAGAGATTGTGTTTACTCCATTGTATATTTTTGCCTCCTTTGTCAAAAATAAGGTGTCCACAGGTGCATGGGTTTATCACTGGGCTTTCTATTTTGTTCCATTGATCTATATTTCTGGCTTTGTACCAGACAATACTATCTTGATGACTGTATAGCTTTGTAGTACAGTCTGAAGTCAGGCAGGTTGATTCCTCCAGTTCCATTCTTATTTCTCAAGATTGCTTTGGCTATTTGGGTTTTTTTTGTTTTTTTGTTTTTTTGTTTTTTTTTAAATTTCCATACAGATTGTGAAATTATTTGTTTTAGTTTTGTGAAAAAAATGTCGTTGGAGCTTGATAGGGATTGCACTGAATCTATAGATTGCTTTGAGAAGTATACTCATTTTCAGTATATTGATTCTTCTGATCCATGAACATGGTATATTTCTCCATCTATTTGTGTCATCTTTGATTTCCTTCATCACTGTTTTATAGCTTTCCATGTATAGGTCTTTTGTTTCTTTAGGTAGATTTATTCCTAAGTATTTTATTCATATCATCACATTGGTGAATGCGATTGTTTCCTTAATTTCTCTGTTTTCTCATTGTTAGTGTATAGGAATGCAAGAGATTTCTGTGTATTAATTTTATATCCTGCAAATTTACTATATTCATTGATTAGCTCTAGTAATTTTCTCATGGTGTCTTTAGCGTTTTCTATGTAGAGGATTGTGTCATCTGCAAAAGGTGAGAGTTTTGCTTCTTCTTTTCCAATCTGGATTCCTTTATTTCCTTTTCTTCTCTGAGTGTTGTGGATAAAACTTCCAAAACTATGTTGAATAGTAGTGGTGAGAGTGAGCACTCTTGTCCTGTTCCTCACTTTAGGAGAAATGATTTCAATTTTTTGCCATTGAGGATAATGTTTGGTGCGGGTTTATCATATATGGCTTTTATTATGTTGAGGTATGTTCCTTCTATGCCTTCTTTCTGGATGGTTTTTATCATAAATGGATGTTGAGTTTTGTTAAAGGCTTTCTCTGCATCTATTGAGATAACCATACGGGTTTTTTTCCTTCAATATGTTAATGCGGTGTATGACATTGATTGATTTGTGAATATTGAGGAATCCTTGCATCCTTGAGATAAAGCCCATTTGGTCATGATGTATGATCTTTTTAATATGTTGTTAGATTCTGTTTGCTAGAATTTTGTTAAGGATTTTTGCATGTATGTTCATCAGTGATATTGGCCTTTAGTGTCCTTTTTCTGTGGCATCTTTGTCTGGTTTTGGAAATAGGGTGATGTTGGCCTCACAGAATGAGTTTGGGAGTTTACCTTCCTCTGTATTTTTCTGGAAGTGTTTGAGTAGGATAGGTGTTGAAAAGAAAAGTGAAAGTGAAGTTGTTAAGTCGTGTCCAACTCTTTGCGACCCCATGGACTGTAGCCTACCAGGCTTCTCCATCTGTGGGATGTTCTAAGCAAGAGTATTGGAGTGGGTTGCCATTTCCTTCTCCAAGGGATCTTACCTACCCAGGGATTGAAGACAGGTCTACCACATTGCAGGCAGATGCTTTACCCTCTGAGCCACCCGGGAAGGATAGGTGTTAGCTCGTCTCTAAATTTTTGATAAATTCACCTATGAAGCCATCTGGTCCTGGGCTTTTGTTTCTTGGAAAATTTTTGATTCCAGTTTCTATTTCCATGCTTGTGATGGGTCTGTTAAGATTTTCTCTTTCTTCCTGGTTCAGTTTCAAAAGGTTATACTTTTCTCGGAATTCCTCCATTTCTTCCAAGTTGTCTATTTTATCAGCATATAGTTGCTGATAGTAGTCACTTATGTTCCTTTGTATTTCTGTGTTGCTGCTCTGATTTCTCCATTTTCATTTCTAATTTTATTGATTTGATTCTGCTCCCTTTTTTTCTTGATGAGTCTGGCTAATGGTTTGTCTATTTTATTTATCTTCTCAAAGAACTAGCTTTTAGTTTTGGTTTGTTTTTTTTGTTGTTGTTTTTTTTTTTTTTTGCTATAGTCTCCTTTGTTTCTTCTTCATTTATTTCTGCCCTAATTTTTATAATTTTCTTCCTTATACTAAACCTGGGGTTCTTATTTTTCTAGTTGCTTTAGGTGTAAAGTTAGGTTATTTATTTTTCTCTTGTTTCTTGAGGTAAGCTTGTAAAGCTATGAACCTTCCCCTTAGCACTCTTTTTACTGATTCCCATATGTCTTCAGTTCTTGTGTTTTCATTTTCACTTGTTTCTATGCATATTTTGATTTCTTTTTATTTCTTCCATTATTTTGTTAGTGATTAAGAATCATGTAACTTAACCTCCATATGTTTGTATTTTTAATAGTTTCTTTTTCCGGTAGTTGACATCTAATCTTACCACATTGTGATCAGAAAAGATCTCTGAAAGGATTTCAACTTTTTTGAATTTACCAAGGCTAGATTTATGGCCCAGGATGTGATATATCCTGGAGAATGGCCCTTGTGCACTTGAGAAAAAGGTGAAATGCACTGCTTGGGGGTGAAATGTCCTATAGATATCAATTAGGTCTATCTGGTCCATTGTATCATTTAAAGTTTGTGTTTCCTTGCTAATTTTCTGTTTGGATGACATGTCCATATGTGTGAGTGGGGTACTAAAATCTCCCACTATTAATGTGTTATTATTCATTTCTCCTTTCATACTTGTTAGCATTTGCCTTCTGTATTGAGCTGCTCCTATGTTGGGTGCATATAAATATATAATTGTTATATCTTCTTTTTGGATTGATCCTTTGATCATTAGGTAGTGTCTTTCTTTGTCTCTTTTCACAGCCTTTATTTCAGTCTATTGTATCTGATATGAGTATTGCTACTCCTGCTTTCTTTTGGTCTCCATTTGCATGAAATATCTTTTTCCACCCTTTCACTTTCACTCTGTATGTGTCCCTTGTTTTCAGGTGGGTCTCTTTTAGACAGCATATATAGGGGTCTTGTTTTTATATCCATTCAGCCAAGTCTTTGTCTTTTGGTTGGGGCATTCAACCCACTTACATTTAAGGTAATTATTGATAAGTATGATCCCACTGCCATTTACTTTGGAACAACAACATTATTAATTTTTTTTCCATTAAATGATAATGTGTTCTGGTATGGACCTCTTCAGGTTCATCTCTTTTTGGGACTGTCTGTGATTTTGAGACCTGAATGTCTCTTTCTTTACCCAGGTTAGAAAAGTTTAGCTATTATTTCTTCAAATAAGTCTCTGTCTCTCTCTATTTTAGATCCCCATAATGAGAATGGTACTGATGTTGTCCCAGATGTCTGTTAACCTATCCTCATTTTATAAATTCTTTTTTCTTTTTCCTATGCTGTTTGGAAGTTTCCACTACCCTGTCTTCCACATCTCTGATCCATTCTTCTGAATCCTCTAAACTACTAAAGATTTTCTTTAGTGTATTTTTCATCTCAGCTGTTGTAATCTTCAGTACTGTTTAGTCTTTATATTTTTCTTAATCTTAAAATTCTGCTTTCATCCATTCTTCTCTAGAGTCTACTGAACATCTTTATGGTCATTACTTTGAATGCTATATTGGGTAGGTAGATTGCTTATCTTAACTTTGTTTACTAACTTTTCTGAGATTTTCTCTTATTCCTTCATTTGGAATGCATTTCTCTGTCTCCTGATTTTACCTAACTGTGTTTATTTCTAAGAGTTAGGTGTATTCCTGATCTTAGAGAAGTGGTCTTATGCAGAAGTCTATGGGGCCCAGCAAAATGGTCCCCTCTGTAGGATCTGTGCAGCAGATCTAGATGATATAGGGGTGCCCTTCTGTTGTGTCAATGCCAACTACTCTGGGTGCACTGGTAGGCAAGGTTCCCACCACCTCCCCAGGTGCCTGACAGACTGTGCCTTATGTGCTGGCTGCCAGCCCACTCATAGGCAGGATGAAGTGTTGATGGAGCTGGCTTCAGGGCCTAAGCGTACTTGAGCTGGTGATATCACACCCAAGAGCAGGGTGAGATGCAGGTGTAGCAGCTGTGGAGCCCAGTGGAGTCTGGGGTTGGTGTTGTCATGCCGGTGAGTTCTTAAGCCTCTGGTGCTAGTAAGTTATGTACGTGTGTGTTAGGGAGAACTCTAAAGTGGTACTTGTCTCTCATGATGGCTGGTACCAGTATCTATGATCCCAATTGTCTCCTATCTCTCTAGAAGTTTCACAAAGAAAAACAAATTAGTCTAACCCAAGCCTCTTTCCCACTGATGCCTCTTCACTGGGACACAGAGTATGTGAGATTTTGTATGCCTTTAAAGAACAGAAGAAGCTCTGTTTCCTAAAGCCCTCTGGCTTTCTTGTGCACAAGTTACTCTGGACTTATAAGTCAGAATTTCTGGGGGCTTATTTTTCAGGACCATGACTCCCAGGCTGGGCAGCCCAGTTGTCCCTTCATTCTTGTCTTTTGATCATCAGGAATAAAATTTGCATAAACATAAAATGTACCTGTTATTTGCACAGTAGCCCAAGGAGTTTGTCTGTGCTTCACATCAGAAGTGAAAGAGTGTTCATCAATTCATAAACTGAAACTGTGATTTACTGTTTCAAGATAAATTGGAAGAAACAGAGAGGACTTCATCTTGTTGATCCATACAAAGATTGTGTGCATGCTCAGTCACTTAGTCATGTCCAACTCTTTGTGACCCAGTGGACTCTAGCCCACCAGCTTCCTCTGTCCATGGAATTTCCCAGGCAAGAATGCTGGAGTGAGTTGCCACCCTCCTCCCCAGGGGATCTTCCCTATCCAGGATTTGAACCCATATCTTCTGCATCTCTTGCATTGCAAGAGTTTCTTTACCACTGAGCCACCATGGAAGGATACAAAGCTTAGAGGAGTATTAATCTTCTTTAAAGAATATTTTAAACAAACTTATGCATGCACTGCTTACCAATACAACGTGGGATTGACTGCCATCTCCCATCCTTGCACACAATTTCTTCTGCATCTTGAATTAAATAATTTTCTTTACATAGAATTGATATTTTTTCTCCATCCTGATATTTCACTGTGGTTGTCATACCTCGAGCATTGGGAATCTGAGGTGGAGGTGGGCATGTTTGTATTTGTGCTTCTGAAAATATTAAATTTAGATATCTTGATTAAAAAGCATAAGTTCAAATATTAAAGGAAAATTTTGCAATAAACAGAAAGCTCTAATGTTATATCATAAATGATCAAATAATATGATACTCTGTAATTATACTCTTAAACTTGTTTAGCACTTCAGTATATCACATTTGGTTCATTGTCTCATGGTCTTAGTTTCTTCCTTTTATTCTTCCTGTGCTCAATCTTGCATGATTTACGTAAAACGGATTTTATGTTTTTTCTAACCTTTAGGATGCCCTAACTGAATTGCTCACTCAGTTATAGGTGCTGAGGAAAAACTGTTATCAGGGTCGTTGTTGGTTTTTTTTTTTTTTTTTTTTTTTTTTTAGGCAGGTATTCATGATCAGATATTTTGGAATTGGACTGAAGCCCTCACAAATTTTTCTATCATGGGAGTTGATTAGCCAGATGAGAAACTACATTTAGTTAATAACCTATTAATTTGATACTAATTCTTGAACAAGGTAAGAGTTAGATATGTTCACTGGGATTTAGAGTGTATTGTTTACAGTTCAGTACTCTCCTGGAGGTACAATTCACTAGCTTGCCTGCACTGTTCAATGATATATACATAGATGAATGAACCTTCTTTAATGGATTAGCAAGCCTGGCTTTTTCTATGTGACCAGAGGGTATAAAAGATCCCTCTGTAAACTGTGTCTGAGTCCATCAAATGGAGATACCTCAAATATCCAATTCATAATCTGAAGACAAAGCCTGTTCTGCTCAACTGAGGGAAGACTGTGTGAATACACCTGGAAGAATTTGGAGCCCTCTATGACTCCTTGGTTTTGCTTTCTCCTGTCATACTTCATTTCTATTTCATTAGAAACACTATGCAAGTATAGGCTGGAAACTCATAAATCCTTCCAGCGATCCAACATTTTGTATTAAATTCAGGGAAATATTTGACTGAATACTTAGTAATATCATCAGATTTTCTATGCTGATCTAAGTCAATAGGAGTATTTTTTGTGCCGTGTTGTGCTTAGTCACTCAGTCATGTCAGACTCTTCATGACCCCATGGACTACAATCTGCCAGGCTCCTTTGTCCATGGGGATTCTGGATTCTCCAGGCAAGAATACTGGAGTGGGTTGCCTTGCCCTCCTCCAGTGGATCTTCCCAACACAGGACTTGAATCGAGGTCTCCTGCAACTCTGGTGGATTCTTTACCATCAGAGCCACCAGGAAAGACTTGGAATATTTTATGTTTCATCAAAAATATTTCTCTTATTTCTGTTTTAACTATTTTGACATTTTTATCAATGTATTTTCAAGAATTTATTTTCTTTTATGTCTGATGTTTAAACATTTTTGTCCTAATAATTTTAATTTGTTAAAAGTATTACAAAAGTTAGTCTATACACTACATTTCCCCATAAACTGAATATTTTGCAAATCAGCTATTTATACTTTTTAGCTTATTATAAAAATTGACATTTTACTTTTAGGTTTTTTTTTCCTTCTATGCTCTTTGGATGTATGTCCTTTTCTAGATTCTAGATTGTACTACCTATTACTTAAGTCCCTTTATTTTGTAAAGCAAGTTTTAAGCTATACATATCTTTGTTTTTTTTTGCTGTATACCATAGATTTCAAAATATACAGTTTTCATTTTACTTAATTTAACATATTTTCTGTCAGTAAATCATAGAAAAAAATTTTTTAATTTTCAAGTTTTGTGATATGGGTGAATAAGTTGTTTAGCTAGCTTTCTTTTAATTTACAATTGCTTTTAATTTATAGAGAATAATTTGAGGACACATATCATGAAACTGATTAGGAATTCTTTTATCACATGAAAATAATCAGGTGTTTTAAATTAATTATCTATATTTCAATAAATTAATGTGGACTTCCAGAGAAGGCATATTATGATAACTATGAAGACCTATTTTATAAATATTTAAAAGGTAATTCACAAGGACTATGCCATTATAAATATATAATGTATCTAAGAATATATCAGAATACATGAAGCAAAGATGGGCAGAACTGAGAGAAGAAATAGACAAATCCACATCCCTTTTTAGCAATTCTGAGAGCCTTCCTACTCTGATGGATAAAACAACTAGAAAAAGCTATTTTAAGACATAGGTACATTTTAGAACACTATCAACAATGTTAACCTGATCTAGAAAGTAGAATTCACATATACTTTATATGAAATGGAAGCATCACAAATATAGACAATATGCTGCGCAACAAAGAATAAACTTCAAAATATTAAAAATTTACAGAGTGTATTCTATGACAAGGGAATTAGATTAGAAATCAATAAGAATAAATTATCTATGTAATCAACGATGATAGTCTTCAAATTGTGTACAGTAAATATAGGCAGCTCTCTAGATAAAAATCATACCACAGTATTACTGTTAATGGAGAATGAATTATTTAGAAAACCATAAACATGTGAGAATTAAACAACACATTTCTAAATAACTGTTACATCAAAGAAGCCACTAGGAAGATTAGAACATATTTCACATACAGTTAATTGAAAATAAAATTGATACATATTTATAAATTTTTGAGGCACAGGTAAAGCAATGCTTAGAAGTGAACAAAGGTAGTTTTACACAGGTAAAGCAATACTTAGAAGTAAAAAAAGGTAGTTTTACAGGCTTAGATTTAAAAAGCAGGATGATTTGAATCAATGTTTTCATTTTTTATCTTAAAAAATGAGAGAGTAAAATTACAATGAAGCGATCAGAAAAAAGGAAAATTAAGTCCACAAGAGAGAAAAAAATTGAGAAAGATTAATAGAAAACAGAAAATTAAGAAAGTTAAAAATCATGAATATTAACAAGGTAAAAATTAGACAAGAGAGGAAATGGAAGAAGCTGAGTGTGTTTAAAATGTTAATTTGAAAATGATAATGTTGAAAAACAAAACTTTATTCACAAAATGAAGGAGGGAACAACTCTCAATACCAAAAATGAAAGAGGTGATATTACCAAATATACTATAGGATTAAAAGAAAAATAGAATGTTAAGTGACTATTAGAAATGATTTTTCATCAATTAATTTCATAAGTTAGGTAAAATAGAGATATTTCTTGAAAATGCAACTTTCACACAGTGATAAGACAATGTAGAAAATGTGAATAGCATACTCCCTATTAAAGAAACTGAATTCTTCAAGGGAATTTTTCAAAGAAACAAATTGCATATCAGATCTCACGTGTGCTCAGTCATGTCCAACTCTCTGCAACCCTATGGACTGCAGCCTGCCAGGCTTCTCTGTCCATGGGATTCTCCAGGCAAGAATACTGGAGTGGGTAGCCATTCCCTTCTCCAGGGAATCTTCCCTACTCAGGGACTGAACCCGGGTCTCCTGAATTGCAGGCAGATTCTTTACTATCTGAGCCCCCAGGGGAGCCTATTTGTATGTCTGGAAAAATTGAAGCAGAAATAGAGACATATCATGTTTATGAATTCAAAATTCAATATGGTAAAGAAGCCAATTGTCCACAATTCGTTTCTCATTACAAAGTCATCCTGTTCAATATACAACCCAATATTTTATCAAAATTTGTAAGTTTCCCCTGAAATTTCTATGTTCAAAACCAAAATAACTAAAGGAAATTTGAGTGAGAGAAACATACTTGGAGACTATTATGAGACTTTCAGCCTGCTAAAAAGATAGTTACAAAGGTAATTTGGCAGCAGTGAAGATAGTTAAATGACTAAATAGAAAGTTCAGAAATAAATCAACACTTTCATATTTAACTGATTTTTCACTTCAATGGCTTTTCCACGCATATTCTTAAAATAATTGACAATCCACCCATAAAAAATCAACTTGTACTTTATGCAATCCTCAAATGTTAACATGAGACAGATAACATACTTAAATATACTCACATAAAATTATAGTTTCTAGAAGAAACTGTAGAACATACGTACTTCACTACCTGTAGATGTTACTTGTTTCCTTAAAGATGCAGTTGTGTAGCAAGCTCTTTTAATTTTTTATTTGCTACTAATTTAGAATAATTTATAAACATGAATTCCTTGAAATATGTTGGGAATTCCTTCATCATATGAAATAATAAATTGTTTTAATTTAACTATATTTAATAAGCTAATACAGACTTCCAGACAAGGTGCATGACAAAAATTAAGAAATACTTTATTATTATAAAAAAGTTAATTCACAAGGACCAAGCAATCATAAATATATAATGATTAATATACAATGCTGTGCTTAGCCACTCGGTCATGTCCCACTCTTTGTGATCCCATGGTCTGCAACCTGCCAGGCTCCTTTGTTCTTGGGGCTTCTCCAGGCAAGAATACTGGAGTGGGTTGCCTCCATGGGATCTTCACAACACAGGGACCGAACCCAGGTCCCACCCACTGCAAGCAGATTGTAGACTGATCTACCAGGGAAACTCAGGAATCCTGGAGTGTGCAGCCTCTCTTCTCTAGGGGATATTCCTGATCTAGAAATTGAACTGGGGTCTCCTGCATGGCAGGCGGATTCTTTACCAGCTCAACTACCAAGGAAGCCCATAATATACAATGTATACTATGTATCGTCATGGCAGTTATTTAGAAGCTTGTTGTTTAATCTCCAAATAGTTATGCTTCTCTAAATAATTTATTTTCCATCAATACAGCTTTATTGTTGTATGATTTTTCTATTAGGATCTTTATAAAAGTATGAATTATGAGGTTGAATATTAGACAAGAGATCTGGTTTACTATTGATTTGAAGCTTCTTTCTAGATACTCTAGGCTTGTAGAAACTGGTAAACATATTGAGGATAGGGAGTCAAGATGTCATAGAGTCAGAGAAGAGAAACAAATATTAAAAGTGGAAAATTGAAATGAACCTATTCAACTGGAATTCATCATGTAAACATGACTCAAGACTTTTCAAGATAGTTAAACAGATAAATTGATGACCAGATAGATAAATAAATATATATAAATAGATATATAGATTTATACGTATAGATATGCCAATAAATGCATTACAGTTCAGCATAAGCATAAGTACATTCATGTGTAATACACAAAATCAAAAA
Source organism: Budorcas taxicolor (assembly GCF_023091745.1). Lineage (NCBI taxonomy): Eukaryota > Metazoa > Chordata > Mammalia > Artiodactyla > Bovidae > Budorcas > Budorcas taxicolor. The sequence continues at coordinate 7,604,882 of NC_068925.1, forward strand.
CAATGGCTTTCCCATAGAAATGAGCACACCTACTGCCCAGATGTTAATTTAAAGTTACAAAGACTCTGAGTGGTTTGTCACATAGCTGACTAAGGCACATTATACAATTAATATTTAGACATAGTATTTTGATTAACTTCTAAATTACCTTGCAGATGGAAAATATTTGGAATGATAAATAGCTAAATTTCCTTGAAGGAGACAAAGATACTACTTTTACAACTTAGAGAGATATAGAATACATTTTTTAGAACATTATAGACGAGATTACCTTCTTTGCAGTCTACTTTAGGATCCCATTCTCCATTTATACAGATTGAGTGTTTCTGTTCTGATTTTCCTCGACATTGGTAACTTTTGTTGGTGTTATGGTCATATTCAATCGTATGTGCTGGTTTTCCCTCAGTTGACCATTTACACTTCTTAAGTTCATCTGTTGCTATAAAATGAAAAGATTCCCTTGAAAAGACTAATTCTAAAGAACCAATTAGCTAAGTATGGCAAAACCAAACAATATTGTAAAGTAAAAAACAAATAAATAATTTTAAAAAATAGCTATGGAGTGAACAAAATAATGATGTTAGAATTTATGCTTACAAATTCCACCAGCCAAGTTCTTGCTGATCAAATTGCATGAGATGTAAAATTATACATGAGCCTGAGTCTTGCGTCCAGCTTTTGAAATTTCAGAAAAAAATACCCATCCTAAAGATTTCTGCCTTTTTGACTAGAATACTTTTTGATGATCTACATAGTGAACAGTTATCACATGAATAACTTTAGTCCCAAACTTGACATCTGTGCAAATGTTCATATAATAAGCTTGTTGACCTTAAGCATCTCTGCATTATTTTTAATTCACAATCTTAAAACAATAAAATAAAAACAATTTTCTGTGGACAAAGCATACCAAGTTGCTACTTTATAAATGTTTTTTCAAGAAATGTAATGAAACATAATAAGAAAACTACATCCAAGGTGTTTTGTAAGAATGTTAACTTCTAAGCAAATCTTTTATCTGACACCGAAAATAAACACTTGAAATAAGAAGATGGGTACTTAAAAGTTACAACCTATCTTGTATATATACTTAGAGTCTTTGAGCCACTATGTTATGTATCAGATCATTATAATGCAATATAAAGCCATGATAACAATTTTTCCTAGCTCCAGGATAAGTTAAATATGGACTAAAAAAGCTTTATATATATATATATATATATATATATATATATATATATACACACACACACACCTATTTTCATAAATTTAGTGCAGGTGGAAGTTCTTTTTGAATTTGAAAAAATATCCATATAGGTCATTGGCAGTATATGTTAATGATTTGTTAATAATAAAGGTTAAATGAAATGAATAAAATAAGGAAAGTCAAGTAGGTAGTCAAAGAAAAGAAATGATTTCAAAATGAAACTCTGAAAAATAAAATAACAAACTGAATTGAAAACACACTAAAGGCTTGAGAATTAGCCTTTTTTTAAGATTTGTTCAGGGTGTAGAGGGACAAAAAACCAGTAGTATTCTTCAAGGAATGGTGGCCAAAGGAAGATGTATACTCAAAAGGAGAAATAGTGGCTGCGGACCTCATCCTATGATGAACTGGTTTCTGGAAGGAAAACAGACTTATTTTATTAGGAGAAAACAAGCATAGTAGGAAGAAAGACAAGCTAGATTAGACAGAGTTACAAAATAAACCTTGAGAGAAGAAAACTGGAATAAGGTCTATTATAGCAAAGGGGGACTATAGTAAACTGAATACAGGTAGAGGATTAACCTTTGCAAGGAAAACTCTGAGGTCAGAAGAGTAATAAGAAGCAAACATTTTGGCATTAGGTAGAATGAAAAGTCAAATGAGGTGAGGTCATTTGAGGAGATAGAAGAGGACAAAGATGAGGTTTGGTCTTGAAGAACTGGCAATACCTAGGACAGGAATGTGTTCATGAAAATGCAGGGATTAATAAGCAAAAAAATTACTATGTAACTAAATAAACTCCTACTGAATGTCTCCCATCTGTCAACTGGTCTTTTGAGTATGGGTCTTTCGACATACAGTTGGCAAAGAAAACAGTCAGTCCCTGCCCTCACTCAGGGCCCTAGCCTAAGTCCTACCTTCTTCTTGGAATAATTAATGACTAGAAATATAATGAGTTAATAGGCCTGGGCATCCAGGCCTCTCTTTGAATGCAGAGCCAGGAAAAAGTCTATTCCAAGAGAAAAAATGAAAAAGGCAGCTAACATTGATTCTCCTGGTCAGTCATCAAAGACTTGGTCATCCAAAACTCAGTATGAGTCTCTTACAGGGAAATGAGTCAGGGCACGTTCCTGGGCCCACCCCAAGCACCTCCCATGACAGAGTTACCTACTAATAGGGAGGGCTTGAGCCCACCCTCCCCAGCACAATAACTTCTCTTTGCAGAATTTGAAACAGATAGAGAAATATTCATTGTTAGAAGCTTGACAGAGGCAAGACTCCTACACAAATGTATCAAATGGGTGTTGTCCTCCTCAACTATAATTCCTGATTTCAAATGTTCTAAAAGAAAGAGTATCATATAAAAGCAAAAATGGCATTTCTGCAATGATAGTTGTATTTTCCTGGTAACTAGTTCAGTTTGGTTCAGTTTAGTCGCTCAGTCGTGTCTGACTCTTTGCGACCCCATGAATCGCAGCACGCCAGGCCTCCCTGTCCATCACCAACTCCTGGAGTTCACTCAGACTCACGTGTAAGAGAAACCCAAGTAAGATGGTAGGTGTTGCAAAAGGGCAGACACACTGGAACCATAATCACAGAAAACTAGTCAATCTAATCACACTAGGACCACAGCCTTGTCTAACTCAATGAAACTAAGCCATGCCCGTAGGGCCACCCAAGATGGGCGGATCATGGTGGAGAGGTCTGACAGAATGTGGCCCACAGGAAAAGGGAATGGCAAACCACTTCAGTATTCTTGCCTCGAGAACCCCATGAACAGTATGAAAAGGCAAAATGATAGGATACTGAAAGAGGAACTCCCCAGGCCACTAGGTGCCCAATATGCTACTGGAGATCAGTGGAGAAATAACTCCAGAAAGAATGAAGGGAAGGAACCAAAGCAAAAACAATACCCAGCTGTGGATGTGACTGGTGATAGAAGGAAGGTCTGATGCTGTAAAGAGCAATATTGCATAGGAACCTGGAATGTCAGGTCCATGAATCAAGGCAAATTGGAAGTGGTCAAACAAGAGATGGCAAGGGTGAACGTCAACATTCTAGGAATCAGCAAACTAAAATGGACTGGAATGGGTGAATTTAATTCAGATGACCATTATATCTACTACTGCGGGCAGGAATCCCTCAGAAGAAATGGAGTAGCCATCATGGTCAACAAAAGAGTCTGAAATGCAGTACTTGGATGCAGTCTCAAAAACGACAGAATGATCTCTGTTCGTTTCCAAGGCAAACCATTCAATATCACAGTAATCCAAGTCTATGCCCCAACCAGTAACACTGAAGAAGCTGAAGTTGAACGGTTCTATGAAGACCTACAAGACCTTTTAGAACTAATACCCAAAAAATGTCCTTTTCATTGTAGGGGACTGGAATGCAAAAGTAGGAAGTCAAGAAACACCTGAAGTAACAGGCAAATTTGGCCTTGGAATGCGAAATGAAGTAGGGCAAAGACTAATAGAGTTTTGCCAAGAAAATGCACTGGTCATAGCAAACACCCTCATCCAACAACATAAGAGAAGACTCTACACATGGACATCACCAGATGGTCAACACCAAAATCAGATTGATTATATTCTTTGCAGCCAAAGATGGAGAAGCTCTATACAGTCAACAAAAACAAGACCAGGAGCTGACTGTGGCTCAGTTCATGAACTCCTTATTGCCAAATTCAGACTTAAATTGAAGAAAGTAGGGAAAACCACTAGACCATTCAGGTATGACCTAAACCAAATCCCTTAAGATTATACAGTGGAAGTGAGAAATAGATTTAAGGGACTAGATCTGATAGATACAGTGCCTGATGAACTATGGACTGAAGTTTGTGACATTGTACAGGAGACAGGGATCAACACCATCCCCATGGAAAAGAAATGCAAAAAAGCAAAATGGCTGTCTGAGGAGGGCTTACAAATAGCTGTGAAAAGAAGAGAAGCAAAGGAGAAAAGGAAAGATACAAGCATCTGAATGCAGAGTTCCAAAGAATAGCAAGAAGAGATAAGAAAGCCTTCCTCAGTGATCAATACAAAGAAATAGAGGAAAACAATAGAATGCGAAAGACTAGAGATCTCTTCAAGAAAATTAGAGACACCGAGGGAACATTTCATGCAAAGATGGGCTCAGTAAAGGACAGAAATGTTAACTAGTACTCCCATTTTAATCACATGAGTATCTATCAGTAAGATTTAGCTTCACACTTGTCGAGATAAACAATGTTAATATCAGGACAGAAAGATGCATAAAATTCTATTGCTAGTTTATATTTTTCCTCTTTAGACACATATTGGACTATAAAAATCAACTGTTTGGGATCATTATAATTTAAGATCTGACATTTTCAAGGATAACTCTAAATTTCAACAGAATTGCTGCAAATACTAAAGGTCAATTTGAGATGTGTATTCTGACCAATGCACTGAGGAGGCTGGGTCCACTCTCCACTAATACACGTGATAAATCTGGGTCCAATCATTGTAAATGCTTCTCTGCAACTGAACTCTACCGAGTCTCCATGGTGATAGGGAGGGACAGAAGGCTTGATATCGCCGTGATCAAGGTCAGGTATATCTCCACAGGTACGCTCCTCCTCTGAAAATCCACAAAAATATGTTTGTCTTTAAAATATTATTTAAATGTGTATATGAATACAAAATAAGAGTAATGTTTTACCTTTAAATATTACTACTTTTAATACATTACCAATACACACAGGTAAAGCTGTCCATCTTCCATCAACACACTGAATTTTATGAGAACCCTTCATCAGAAATCTGGGGTTGCAAGCATATTCCACGACCTCATTGTGTGCATATTCTTCTTTGTGTATTTCTTTCCCTTTTCCATTGAGAAGTTGAGGAGGTGGAGCACACGCTTTTACTTTCTTTGCTGTAGAAATATTGCATAAATTATGGTTACATTGCGTCTTATAACTGAAAAATCCAGCTAATGCAGAAATTTATTTCTCTAAATAATCTTTTATTTGTTATATAATTTACTTTAGGATTCTTAAACAATGAAAAAAGAACAGTGTTTACTGATTCTGTTACTCATCTTAAACTAGCATATTGAAGTTATGTATGCTCAGAAAGCATGTTCATTATCCAGACATGCTAAATAAATATGCAAACCAGTTACTCAATCTGGGTGTACGAATTATAGCAATACTTTTATTCCACAGAAATACTGTATGAAAACTTTTTGAAAAAAAATCATTTGAGAGGAGCATTTGAACAGTTTAACTTTGATTCATATGATTTGATACATGTGACTGTATTGACTTTAAGTTACTTGAACACTCTTTAGACATACTTGAGAACATTAGATGCAAAGCCCACAGTATATAAACTCTCCAATATTAATGGTGGAACTGCAGGAAAAAGGAAAACTAACAAGAAATCCTGCCAGTGTCAGGTTCCTCATGCATTTCTGTGGATTCTCCACCACATATTTCAAGAACCACCCAGAGGTTAATTTCTTAAAGAAGGAAAACTGAGGTATCTACTACCCAGAACATGTCCTCGGTGAGTATGCTCCTGCTAAGTCGCTTCAGTCGTGTCCAACTCTGTGCGACCCCATAGACAGCAGCCCACCAGGCTGCTCTGTCCCCAGGATTATCCAGGCAAGGATACTGGAGTAGGTTGCCATTTCCTTCTCCACCTTGGTGGGTATATCTCTGCTTTAATGCATTAGACTATAGATGCACTGAAAGTGGACAGAAAATTAAGGGAGGGAAATAAAAAGGTTGATATCTGAAATCCCAACTTTTGCTCCAGCAACCGTCAGATAAATATTTACCTTTACACGTTGGAAGTTTAGGGGACCATCCAAAGTGGTAGCATTGAACGGAATCTGCTCCAACCATAATACGGCCTTGACTGCAGGAGAATTTCAGCACATCCCCAACTTTAAATGTGTCTTTCCTGGGATAAGCATTTAAGTATGTATCCATTTGGGGAATACTGCATTCTTTTTCTATCGAAATAATTCAGTGAGAATATTTAACCATTGCAAAATAAATATTTGTGTCACATAAAATGAGGTGCTGGGTACTGCATACACAGAGGACATACATTAATGCACATTAATGTTCTTCCTTGAAAAACATTACATGTTAGGTTTTATACACCCTCTGCACTCATCTGGGACTTTTGAGAAATATTAAGGTATTGAGCAGCACCATATATGTCCTGATAATTTATTTGTAAAGTCAACTTGTTAATACTGGATCTGATTTTATCACTGACATTTATAAAATATAATGCTAATTTTTGGTCTCAAAATGTATAAATATTCTCTCAGAATAAAAGTAAAAGACACAATTTTAAAATTGAATACAAATGAAAAAATGGTATTATATAAAATATAACTGGGACACTAGAACACACACGAGAGACATTTCTCTTGTATTTGAGTTACAGGTACATTAAAAATCACTTAATTTTATCTACAAGTGTAGAAATCAAACTGAAACATGAAACAAAATAAGTAAACATGTTCAAGGTCACACAGGCATATTTTAGGTGTCTTGATTATGTATATGACAACACAAACATCTAGTCTCATTGTACCTATAAATGATCTTAATTATTAATATATGCTTAATTATTGATTCATTTTAAAAATTATAAATTTATCATTGAAAATGTATAAAATCTATGAAATTTGTGACATTGCTGTGTGTGGCTTAGTCGTCCAGTTGTGTCTGGCCCTTTGTGACCCCATGCAGTATAGCTGGTCAGGCTCCTTTGTCCATGGAATTCTCCAGGCAAGAATACTGGAGTGGGTAGTCATTCCCTTTTCTAGGGGATCTTTCTAACTCAGGGATCAAACCCAGGTCTCCCACATTGTAGGCAGATTCTTTACCATTTGAGCCACCAGGGATTGCTACACATTATCAAAAATTTCATTATTCTTTATTTGGAATCTTCCTATTGCTAAATCATTTATAAACTTTAAAATTGGAATTTAAGAATTAGAACCTCACCAAAAAGAAGGATCACACTATCTAAAATTCTTCAAACATTATCATAAAATTATGTATAAGCTAACTAGTTTTAAAAGTAATGCCCCCTCCCCCCAAAATCAATAACTTTGTTTCTGCTTTTGTTTTAATGATGAGTTTTGTAGCTTACATGAAAGGTTACTATTGATGAGAACCATTGGGATTCCTTTCCTAAAATTCTATTCCAAACTTCCACATAGCAATACTTCTAATGGTATGTGACTTTGTTTACATATTTTATGCTTATCTTATGTAAAATTCCTATTTTATCATACTGTGTTAAATACTGCTTTAACAACAACAAAAAGATCTTGGCGTTAGGCTGTTTTCCAACTGCTGTCTTCACATAGAGTGACTGTAAGAAAGCCATGATCATCTTATAAGCCTTTCCCTTTACTTAGAATTGTTAGTAGCTCAGTCATGTCCATCTGTTTGTGATCCCCTGGGCTGCAGCTCACCAAAATTCCATGGAATTCTTCAGGCAAGAATACTGCAGAGGGTTGCCATTCCCTTCTCCAAGAGACCTTCCTGACCCGCGGATTGAACCCAAGGCTCCTGCATCACAGGCAGATTCTTTACCATCTGATCTTTTAAAATAAGCCAATTGCTTTGCTGTCTCGGCTGCTGCAAAGGCGTGTGTCTCTGCTGACGAATGGCTTCCAGGCTTTCTTTGCATAGACGTCTTCCTACATAAACTTGACCAGCAGTCCCTCCTACTTTCTAAGCACTTGGATTCTTTTGTTCTTAGAATACACTTATTGGAACAATAGAATAGAAATATTTGTACTTTTTGGTTCATTATTTGCCTTAATTCATCTTTTTTTTTTTTTTTTTTTTCATACTGCCATGAAAGCTCTTGAAAGATATACCACCGTCCCCCACTGTATTCTTCACAATTACTCTTAGGCAACTTCTGGCACATATTAGGTGCTTGCTGACAGCCTGAAAGTGAAATTACCTGGGCTCTGGACACTGTTGAACAAGCCTGGCCCGTTCCTCTAACAAGCTTCCCCTGTGTGTCTATCTGAAATCTCTATCCTGAACCTCTTGTTCTCTGTCACAACCAAGCCTTTTCAAAGTTATGTCCGCATGCTGTATTGCATTTCTTACTAATAATTTATTTAGCAGATTCTAAGTAGGTTTTTCCCTGTCTACTCCATCTTAAACCGTCTCTCTCACAACTAATGTTGGCACCACATTTGTAGTCTTTTAACCTGGCTTATTAACTGAATTAGAAGTATTCATTAGTATAACTATTCTAATGTAATTAGTTTACAATTTCCTTGACTAAGCTGTATGGCAGGCATTATGACAAGTGTATATGAATAATTTATTTTAATAACTAAAAGATCTTTTGAAATATTAGAATATTTGTAAATATTAAATCTTTTTACAGATTCAGAGGAGTGAACAAAGCTTCAAATAGGTTGTTGCCCTTAGATTCATACTTAGCAAATGGTGGAATTGGATATAGAACCATTTCAGGCTGATTCCATAGGAATTACTCTTAAGCCAATTTATTATCCCTTATTCTTACATCATTTTCTTCTGTCCAATCTATGCAACATTCATTCTGACATGTTTTCTCCTAAATTCTCTGGGTCCTCCTTTCTTTCTGTACACTTTGTCATCTATTCTTCTTCTGTCAGACACCTCAGTGTTGGAAGCTTCAGGACTCAGTCTTGAGCTTTCTTCTATTTTCATTCTACATTCTTTTCTAATCTGAGGTCATCATTTAAAGAGTGATAATCTCATGTGTATATATCCTGGTTAAACCTATGCATTCAACACCGAGTTGATGTATCCTATGTTTACGGTCCCCATTGGCCCAACCACAATGTGTTCAGGTCAAAGTGGTGATGCTCTTGCGAGAGTGTGCTTTCTCCTTCCAGTACCACGTACAAAGTCATTTCCATTTGCTCGCTTGCTTATGAGAAAATGGTATTCAAAACATGAGTCCTTTCAACTGTTGCTCTTTCTGACAATCAACATTTAGCAATGTTACGTGCATTTATGACCAGGAAAATATATCCCAAATCTATTCTCTGTTTGGAATCACTTCAGCCAAGAATTTATCTAATCCCCACACTTTTTCACCCCACATGATTTCTTGAATCTTCTCTTGTCCATCATAAGCACAGCATACAGAAAAATCCACAAACAGCCTTCAAAAATCCAAATAAAATTATATCAATCCTTTTCTTAAAATTCCCTATGCCTTTTCATGAATCATAAAATCAATCAATGTTAATATGTCTTGAAATAACCCAGCTCATCTTTCCTTTGCCTCATATCAGCTTCAGCACATAAAATCCTCTCTCATTCAATCGACTCTGCCCACCTTCACATTTTCCAAATATTACTTTGCTGCCCAAGTTTGCACATAACGCTTCTCTTGACTTGGGACACTCAACATCCACTCAGCTTACCAGAGACTGAAGCCCTATTTCCAACCCTGGATAAAACACATCTGATTGGCAAAATAAAAGAGATCCATGCCACTGTCCTCAGAACTTGTCAAAGTCAGAAAATAAAAAGCACCTGTCAAAACCTGCAGAAGTTAACGTTCAAGGTAGGAGATATAAGCAGAAACTCAAGAGCAAATACTTGAACAGGTTACAAGACCCTGTCATTTTGGTATTGAGTGAGTCATTGGATTTTAAAACTTCCCCTCCTTCCAGTTTACATTAAAGTAGAAGGAAGCATCATTCCTTAAAGATGATTCTAGATCAGTGTAATTTGGTAAAAATAAAACACTTCTGACAATTACTGTTAAATTTTGCTTATCTTGAAGGAAAGAACATCTGGAAAAGAGCACTTACCATAGCATGCAGCTTTATTGGACCAGCCGTCTTGACCACATACTATGGAGTCTCTGGTTCGTCCCTCTCGAGTCTCATACCCATCAAGACATTCGTAGTCCAGCCTGTCATTCAGCCTGAACCACGTGTCATCACTTTTGACTCTGGCCTTCTCAAGTACTGGCCTGTCACAGGTTTCTAAGGGATAATGGGATTGCGATTTCATTTCTAATATTATTTAATGGGCAATTTGATTGAGTTTCATCTCAAGGGAAAAGGGCTTCACCAATTAGTATGTACTAATCATAAAAAATTAGCCAACAATGCCAGTGATATATCACTGTCCTGAAATAATTACTCAAAGTGAAAACAAGTATATTTCTTGCAACATTTTTCTCAACACTTAATGTTCCTGAATTATTTACTTTAAGAACATGTTCTTCAGTTGCTGTACTTATGCATGTTTTTCCAATGCTAGTATTAAAATAAGCCATTACAGAAGTATTATACTATTTTCATAACAGCGTTTTTTGAATTAATATGCCAAATTAATTAGCAGTTGTGACATATTTGCCAGAGAAAACTTCATTGGAGGGGGGTTCAGGGTTGGGAACTCATGTATTCCTGTGGCAGATTCATGTCAATGTATGGCAAAACCAATACAGTATTGTAAAGTAAAATAAATAAATAAATAAATAAAGTAGGAAAAAAAAAAAAGAATTTCTACACCATTTCTAGATCACAGAAAAAAAAAAGAAAAAATGTAATTTTCAAAAGGCAAGTTAATTTTTTTAAAATGTTATAAAATTTTTAAAATTCACATGCTGATTTTCCTTTTCCAACTATATTTCTAATGGTTGCATATTCTTTTATAGTTATCAAGGTTGAATACAGACATGATTCTTTATTTATAGCTATTTATGAGAAAATATGTTAACAATTAATCTGTTTTCACTAACACCATAGACAGATGTTAATAGTTTAAATAGTTTACTTCAAATTTTCATAATGTGTTAAAGAAAAATTGTACTAGTAAAATATAATAATAGAGACATTTTTCATAAAAGAGTGTAAAAATGGAAAGCTGTCATATATTAAAATAAAATAATTTTGATATGTGCAACTTTTTTCTTTTTGAGGGTGTAGTGCCTGTAGCAAGTATAGACACTGGAAAAAATAAAATGAAACAGTAGAAAGGGATATTATAAATACTCACTTCACTTAAAGTGAATATGTAAAATATCACTTCAAAAATATCATCGTGTAGCTTTGGGATGAATAAGACAAACTCATTAACTGTTCTTAGAAAATCTTCATAAACATCTATGTGTTGCTACAAGAAAAACCTTCAGTACAGCAGAATTTGGTCCTGTCTAGAAGTGTTTCTCTGTCTCCACTAACTAGATGTTTATGAAGATTTCCTAAGAATTTTTCACAAGGATATCTATCCTAGAGACTCAGACATATGAATTATATATCATATTATTTGAAGTTTATGCACCATTGCCTCACATCTTTACTTAAAAACATAACTTTTAGGCTTAGGAGCCGAGACTCTGGCTTAAGAGGCTCCTAAAATAAAAGCAGATGCAATCAGCATAAAGGTCTCAGCGGAAAATAAATGAATTTATCCCAGAAGAGAGGTAAGGCTCTTAGCAAAATTAGCTTTTAGTCACTGGATGTTTTAAAGTGACGTTGAACTAAATAGTACAATGATATTCTACTCCACTAGTAATTAATCATTAAAGTCGAAAAAAAAAATAAACATTTTTTCAAAGCTTTGCAATTGATCTTTTCAAATACAGCCATGGAACCACAAAACACTTCATATGACCCTGCCCCAGCAAAAACAAAAAAAAAGAAAGAAAGACAGAAAAAAGGAAAAAAGAACAAAGTTAAAGAATACTTCTGTATAGTTATCATCAGGATAAAGAATACTAAGATAATGAATTACTTACTGATGCATACAGGTTGAGCTGACCATCCATCTTGCAGACATGTAATTAACCCTGATGTCTTACCATCTGCTGTTACATAGCCTGGTTTACACGTATATTCTGTTTGTTTATTTAGGGGATACGTAAAGGTAGATTCAGACAAAAATCCATTCTCAATTCTTATTTCAGATTTTGAACATGTTTCTAAAAGGGAGAAAGCATAAAGAAAAGGTAAGCATATATTTGATACACATTTCATAAGAACCCAAATAAGGTAATGATACAGAAAAGGGGAGTTGCTTATGACTATAAACCAAGAAAATTTCTAATCATTTAAGGTCCTGTGTAAGAGGAAAAAAAAAAAAAAAAGAACTATGAGTTTCCACAGATATTAAACCAAAACACTTGATTTCTATTTTCTAGAGCAAAGCAAGATTTAAAATACTCCAGATCCCTTCTAGGAAATTATTAGAAATCTGTCTGTGTAAAGGGTCTGGAATCCCACGGCACGTCAGAAGTCTTTTAGCAAAATGGGCTTCCTTTCCTGGGGCTTGTCGACAGTTTTGCCTAGTCTGGCTCTCTTACACAAGCCAGAACACAGATCAGGCGGCGACCACAGAATCTTCCACCATGGTTACCCCAGCCTTTGCCTCTGAGAATTTGAAACGCTGTCATCAAAACTGAGTGCTTAAAGCCATATCAGTACATGGAGTTCAATGAAGATGACAAGGATCAATACATCCATTCATTTTACTAAGGACAAAATGTTGATCCTTCAAACCATGAATAACTAAACTTGGGAAAGTACAATTCTGTCACCTAATAGATATCTTCATAGAATTCAGCTAATTTATATAGTACTTCACGGATAAAGAAGAAATCAAAAGAGAAAACTTTGAATATTTTGAATTGAATGAAAATAAAACCACGATAAGTAAAGTTTTATATGATTTATGAGATGACACAAAAGTGTGCTGAGGGGAATTTTAAAATTACATAGCAATAATAGTAATGATAAAGACTGAAAATCAATAATTGCTTTTCCTTAACACTGAAAATAGAAAAGCAAACAAGCTCAGCACATATAATTTGGAAACACTGCAGTGACATTAGTAAGAGAGTGGAATAGGCCACCTTGACCTCTCCTTCCCTCCACAGACACACTGAATTAACAACTATGTGTGTATCAGCTCCTTCTATTCAAAATAGAAACAGTAGATGAGAAGTTCTGCATTCAAGGCAAGTGAGAAAATGCCAAAATCCTAAGTAGGAGGGAAAACTAAGACACATTCCTGCAATAAGATCCATGCAGCAGAGGACCATACAGTTTGAAGGGAACACTCAACTCCCAGCTTCTCCTGGAGGAGCAAAGAGTTTGATCCACCATCTAGGTCTCTGATTTTGCAAATGCTAGTCCAGGGTCCAGCTTCCAATTTACCTGCCTCTGGGAGGCCTAGGATTTCCAGTCTCCTGGGATTACAGAAATGAAGTGGCAGTTATGAATCTGTACCAGCACTTCTCACAGGTCTTCCCCTAGCTTAATGGAGAGGGAACAACTCCCAGTTTCTCCATGGAAGGAGTCAGAAGGCACATGTGGACCTTCATCTTTTCCCGCTCTGCCTGAGGAATTGGCTTCTAACTAACCTGTCCCTGAGAGCTGATGAAACCCAACATTTGCATTTGTGCCTGGATACTACAGAGAGCCAAATCATGGTGCAGAAGGCACAGAGTTTGAAGTAGCATGCAGGCATTAACCACAGCTCCTTTCCCTAGGTCAGTGCAGAGTGAGCTAGGTGATAAACTCCAATTGCCTGCTCCACCAAGTATTCTGACTTGTAGATCACTGCATACTCTGGACTCCTGGAGGAGGCTGACTACAAACACAGAAGTTTGGATGGGCAGAGAGGTTAGAAGTAACCAAAATTCTGGCCAGGCTGATTGAAAAGGCTGAATTCTGGAAAGGCTCTACTTCTGAGGCCAATCTGTGAAGGCTAGGACAAGTGGATGTTTAGTCTAATGTACAGTTTATCAACACAGAGACTCAAGAGAAACGCTCAAATAAGAAGTATGTTCAAATGGGAAGAACAAGATATCCATTGCTTTTTATCCCGACCCAACAACAGAAATTCAGCAACCGCCCACAGCAATCCTGACTTGGAGTGAAGCGTGGGCTCTATACCATACACTGAGATCCATGATGGCGGAAGAGTAGGTGCACGTGGAGGTCATCTCTCTCCACGGATACATCAGGAATACACCTCCAGACACAGATGATCTTGCAGAAAGCCAGCTGAGAACCTGACCACTGGAAAAGAATATATAGAACCAGGCAACACTCAGCAGGACAAAGGAAGGAGGGCAAAAAAAGATGAGAGTGAGTAGAACTGGATCTGCATCTGGGGTCGGGAACTGAAGCAGAGACAGAGCTACACGGGAGGGCAAATGTTTGTGACAGAGGTGAAGCACTGAGACTGTTGGAGAGTGAAGCAGCTGATCAGTGAGAGTCTGAAGGGAATGAGGATCACACAGACAATCCTTGCCACAGCTGTACCTACACCAGACAGGGATGCAAGTCCCCTAGAAAGTTCTTCAGGTTGGAGCTGGAACATAGAGATTGGAAAGCAGTCCCATGGCAAGGTCTTCTGTTGACTGAAGGGAGATGGTGTGAGGAAACCTGAGAGAGGAGAGAGCAGGGGGGAAATGCTTATGAAGGAAAGCCAGCTAACCTGGAGGCAGGGTGATACTGCTGAGTCACACACAGAGGATGGAGCCATCTCTATAGCCTCTCTCTCTGCACATATCAGCACCAGACAGCTGAAACAACACAGGGAGGGTGGCCCTCTAAGGACCTGACGTGCAAAGCAACACAGAAGGACCACCAGCCAGGGTTATCTTTAAGTCCCTGATGCGATGAACAACAGACAATGACCCCAACTTGGGGGCCTGTAAGCGCCTGAAGGGATCAAGCAACAGAGAAGGACCAGCCAAAGAGGCCCTCTGGTGGCCAGGTGCCAGAAGCTAGGAAACGACTCTAATAGGACCATCGCTTCTCCAACTGAGTCAGTTGGTTTCCTTGCACGCGTGGCACTGCCAGGATCCCCATAATTCAAGCAGCTGTGTCACCTCCAGGCTCAATTCTCACTGGGCAGAGCTGTCAGAAGCTAGAAAAATCACTAATAGTCACATACCTCCTGTTACAATAGCCACAGCTATATCCGGCGTTGCCATGGTCTTCATTATCCAAGCTCCTGTGTCACTCCCTAGCTCAATCCCACAAGGACAGTACAAGCAGAGGCTACAAAAATCCCTAAGGGCACCATATTTCCTGCTGTCCTAGCCAGTGGCTCCCCTTAGTACCTGGTACTGCCAGGGTCCCTGCAGACCAAGCAACTGCACCACCTCCACATTCGGTCCTCCCTAGGGCACACCTAAGTCCTCCAGGGGAGCCTCAGGGGTAACTCCTGTGGACGACTCACATGCAAAGGTGGAGATAAAACCACAAGTGAAATCCAGGGGCAGGTGGCTAAGGAATAGAACCAAAACATTCCCATCAGTGGTATAAGCTGAAGATTGAAATCACATGATCAACTGGCAGCCTTCGTACCTATGGAATATATAAAGGACAATGGGAGTTCCTGGAAAAGAAAACACACTAGCACTGGCAGATGTGGACATTAGAGCAAGAACATGCAAGAGTAGGACCAGATGAGAGTCTGAGCTGTGGCCACAACAGGTAAGAGACCAGCCCAGAACTGGAGGGCAACCTAGGGAGGTGAGGTGGGCTGTGACTGACATTGAGGAAAAGGATGCTGACAGCTGATCCAAGAAAAATATGTATTATTCTTATATTTTAATTTATTTAGAAGTTGCTACTGGGGTTTTAAATTTTTACTTGTTTTTTGCTCTCTGTTGTTGTAGCTGTTGATATTAATACTACAATTAAATCTATTAACACTTTTGAGAAATTTTTTTAACCACACATTTAATTTCTTTTAAATACTTCTGCCTCTACATTAGTCTTTTGTGGTTTTGAGGGTTGTTTTCCCTTTAATTTTCAAAGATTTTTAAAATTTTTTATCACTTTTTTTCCACATATATTATTTTGCTAGCTTTTCTTATTCTTTTTCTGTTTTGTATTTCTTTAATATATGTAAAACTTCTTTATCTACCTCTATTTAAATTTGCTTTTCTAGCATTTCTTTCTTTTTTTCCTTTTCTTGCTTTTCCTCATTATGTTTAATTAGTCTGTTTTACTTTAGTTGTTTTATTCCCCAGTTGACATATGGCTCTGATTTTGTTTTCCAGTTTATGCTTTTAGTCAGATTTGTTAATAACTAGTTGATATCATTCTTACTTTCCTTTGCTCACTGGATCAATCTCTTCTACTTTTTCTTTTCCCCCACTGTTTTGGTTTTGTTTATGTGTGTTTACATGTGTGTATATTTCCCAATTTTTGTTAGTACTTGCCTGATTTTGTATCTGCCATTTGTCTGAGGTTTGCAGTTTGTTTCTTATTTTAGTGTGTTTGTTTTATCCCCTTTAATGCCATTACAAACCACCTGTGGTATCTCACTTCCCTGGCTAGAGATCAGGCCCAGAACCTTTGAAGTGGGAGCACTGACAAGAGTCTAGACTGCTGTAAAACTCCTAACCCCAGGGAGTATTTATTAGTGAGAATTCACATAAAAGCCTCCACCTGTATACACCTGGCATCACCCAACTGCCAGCAGCACCCAGTGTAGGATGCTTCACCAAAAAAAAAAAAACAAGATAAAAACACAAACCCAGTCATCAGCAAACAGGACTGCCACCTCATACGGCCCTGTCCATCAGAGGGAAACAAAAAAAAAGAAAGAAAACTTATCTCCTTTCACCAGAGTACAAACAAAAGTCACACCCAAAAGAAGCCTACACAAACCAGTGATACAACTTTACACAGCAAGGGCAGAAACCAAAAGGAAGGAGGAACTCGACATGAAAGCCTGAGAAGAGGAGACATCAAATATAATAATGAAAAAAAAAAAAAAAGCAAAGGTAAAAAAATATTGCTCAAATGAAGGAACAAACTAGAAGCACACAAGACCTAAAAAAAAAAAATAAAATAAACCCTAAGAGGAAGTAGTTCAAATACCTTAAAAAATTTCGGAATAATGATGGTAAAGATGTTCCAAAACCTTGAAAATAGAATGCATAAAATGCCAAGAAGCAATCAACACAACTAACACAATTACCAAGGATATAGAAGAAATAAAGAATAAACAAACAAAGATGACTAACAAAATTACTGAAATTAAAAATACTCTAAGGTAAGGTAAGGTGAAGTCGCTAAGTCGTGTCCGACTCTTTGCGACCCTGTGGACTGTAACCTACTAGGCTTCTGCGTCCATGGGATTCTCCAGGCAAGAATACTGGAGTGGATTGCCATTTCCTTCTCCAGGGGGTCTTCCCGACCCAGGGATCAAACCCGGGTCTCTCACATTGAAGGCAGGTGCTTTTAACCTCTGGGAAGCCAAAAATACTCTAGAAGGAAACAATAATAGACTAACTGAAGCAGAAGAATGGAACAATGAGCTGGAAGATAGAATGGTTGAAATAGTTACTGATGAGCAGAGTAAAGGAAAAAGAATGAAAATAAATGAGGAGAGCTTCAGAGACCTCTGGGACAGTATTAAACACACCAACATTTGAGCTATAGAGGTTCCAGAGGAAGAAGAGAAAAGAAAGCCACTGAGCAATTTTTTCAAGATACTATAGTTGAAAACCTTCCCAGCATGGGAAAGGAAATAGTCAATTAAGTTCAAGAAGCACAGAGAGTCCAATACAAGATAAATTCAAGCAGAAACACGTCAAGACACATACTAACCAACAGAGATTAAACACAAGGAAAGAATATTAAAAGCAGCAAGGGAAAAGCAACAAGTAACACACAAGGGAAAAGCCATTCAATTCACAGCTGATGTTTCAGCAGAAATCCTGCAGGCCAAAAAGGAATGGCAGGATATCTTTAAAGTGCTGAAAGGGGGAAATCTACAAGCAAGATTACTTTACCTGGCAAGGATTTCATTCAAAATTGATGGAAAAATTAAAACTTTACAGACAAGCAGTAGTTAAGGGAATTTAGCACCACCAAACCAGCTTTACAACATATATTAAAGAGACATATAGGCAATAAGCATAAGACAAAGGAAAGACCTACAAAAAACCCAAAACAATTAAGAAAATGCTAATTGGGGAGCGGTCTTAAGATGGCAGAGGAATAGCATGGGAGATCACTTTCTCCCCCACAAATTAATCAAAAGATCATTTGAATGCTGAGCAACTTCCCCAGAACAACTTCTGAACACTGGCAGAGGACACCAGGCACCCAGAAAGGTGGCCCATTCTCTTCCAAAGGATGTAGGACAAAATGTAAAAGACAAAAAGAGAGACAAAAGAGTTAGGAACAGAGACCCATCCTGGGGAGGGAGTTGTGAAGGGGGAGAAGTTTCCAAACACCAGGAAACCCTCTCACCAGTGGGTCTGTGCTGAGTTTTGGAACCTCAGAGGGCAACATAAAGTGAAAGAAAGAAAGAAAGTCGCTCAGTTGCGTCCAACTCTTTGCGACCCTATGAACTGTAGCCTACAAGGGTCCTCTGTCCATGGGATTTTCCAGGCAAGAATACTGAAGTGGGTTGCCATTTCCTTCTCCATGGGATATTCCCTACCCAGGGATCGAACCCAGTCTCCTGCATTGCAGGCAGATGCTTTAACGTCTGAGGCACCAGGAAGAAGGCAACATAACAGGGAGGGGAAAAAAACAACAACAACAACAACACAGAATACGTGCCTTAACCACAACTCCAAGTGGAGAAATATCTCAAACGCTCACATCTGCCACCAGCAAGCGGGGGAGGCACTGTTGCATTACTTAGGGTTAAGGACAAGTCCTGAATGCCCTGAGGACAATCTGAGGGAGCTAACATAAGATAGCAGCACAAACTGTGGGACGGAGAGAGAGAGGGAAAAAGAGAGAGAGAGAGAGAGAGAGAGAGAGAGAGAAGCTCTAACCTAACCCACATCCTGGCCCGCTCACAGAACAAAGGATTGAGCGAATGCCAAAGGAGAGCTAGCAGGCTGCAGACCAGCTCCTTCCCCACCACCCCCCAACCCCCTGCCCCACTGGAAGCAGAGAGGCAGGCAGGTGACAGCCAGAGCCAGAAGGCAAGGGGCAATTTTGGCCCCAGAGACGGCATCCTCCACCAAACTGGGAGCAGGCTCCCACTTGCTAACCACGTCTTCCTGGGATATTGGTCAGTTGACATCTGCCAGGACGGTTGCAACCTGAGATCAGCCCCTCAGGGGAGACACACGGCACACCTGAGACAGCGCTCTTGCAGTGCACCCAGTAAACCAAGAGACTGGGACCAGAGAGGTAATAAGATGCACTGAACACCTGGGACAGTGTGCTCGCCAAGTACCTGGTTACCTGAGCTCCTCGGACCTGGGAAAGGCACAAAATGCAGGCCCAGCCAAGTCTTTGCCTTTATGGAGAACCTGAACCTGAGCAGCTTAGACCTGGGAAGTGCATGCAACCTAGGGCCTGCTTTGGAAAGTTCCCCTTCCAAGCAACCTGGAATCTGAGCAGTGTAGGCAGGGAAAGTGCAGGCACCATGAGCTAGGGCAACCCAGTGTGGTCCATACACTGTGAGCACTCCCCACACATGCCAGTGATATTTGGTTGCAGTATTCCTCCCTCCCCACAGCACTACTGAACAAGTGAGCCTAAATAAGTGGCCACCTCACCCCCTTGTGTCAGGGTGGAAATTAGACACTGAAGAGACTTGCAAACAGAGGAGGCCAAAATAAACAAATAACAGGGAACTGCTCAAGAAGTGACAGGCACAACAGATTGAAACCCTGTAGTTAGCATTGACCAAGCACTGGAAGGGGCCTGTAGACCTTGAAAAGAAGTATAAGTTGGAACAAGGAACTATGTGAAACTGAACTGACCCCACACTGCCCTCAAGAGCTCCAGAGAAATTCCTAGATATATTTTTACTATTACCATTTTTTAATTTTTCAGTTCTTTATTATTCCTTTAATTTTCATTTTTATAACCTATCATTATCTTGCAAAAAAGACCCTGTTTTTTAAAGCAAATTTCACATATGTATTTTTTATAATTTGTGATTGGTTTTGTATTTTTAATGTTACATTTTTCAGAGTCTAACCTCTACTCTAGATTTTAATTTCTTTGCTTTTTGTTATCTGTTATCAATTTTGTACCTTTAAGAATCTAATCTTCAGTACCCATTTTTACTTAGGGGTGTGATTACTGGTTTGATTGCTCTCTCCCCTTTTGACTCTCCCTCTTCTCACCCAGGTCACCTCTATCTCCTCCCTCCCCTTATGCTTCTCTACTTAACTCTGAATCTCTCTGGGTGTTCTGGGCTATGGAGAACACTTAGGGAACTGATTACTGGCTAGACTGGTCTCTCCCTTTTTGACTGCCCTTCTTCTCCTCGTGGTCACCTCTATCTCTCTTCTCCCTCTTCTCTTCTCTATTTAATTCTGTGAACCTCTCTGGGTGTTCCAGACTGTGGACAGCACATAGGGAATTGATTACTGGCTAAATTGCTCTCTCCCCTTTGGATTCCCCTCTTCACCTCCTGGTCACTTCTGTCTTCCTCCTCCCTCTTCTCTTTTCCATGTAACTCTGTGAACCTTTCTGGGTCCCCCTCACTGTGGAGATTCTTTTCACCATTTATCTAGATGTTTTATCAGCAGTGCTGAGTGGATGGAGAAGTCTTGAGGCTACTGTAAGATTAAGACTGAAAGCATGAGGTAAGAGACTTATATCCAAAACTTGAGAACACCAGACAACTCCTAACTCCAGGGAACATTAATTGATAAGAGCACATCCCAAACCCTGCATACCTACACTGAAACCAAGTTCCACCCAAGAGCCAACAAGTTTCAGAGCAAGACATACCATGTTAATTCTCCAGCAACACAGGAACATAGCCTTGAGCTTCAATATACAGGCTGTTCAAAGTCACACCAAACCAATAGACACCTCAAAACTCACTACTGGGCACTTCATTGCACTCAGAGAGAAGAGATCCAGCTCCACCCACCCGAACATGGACTCAAGCTTCCATAACCAGGAAACCTTGACAAGCCAAATGTCCAACCACACCCACAGGGAGCAACCTTCCTTTATTTTTAGTCAACAATAAAGAGGAACCACAAACTTCCAGCATACAGAAAGGCCACCCCAAACAGAACAATCTAAATAAAATGAAAAGGCAGAAAAATATTCAGAAGGTAAAGGAACAGAATAAATCCCCAACAAACCAAACACAAGAGGAAGAGATAGGGAGTCTACCTCAAAAAGAATTCAGAATAATGATAGTAAAGATGATCCAAAATCTTGAAAACAAAATGAAGTTACAGATAAATAGACAAGAAATGAGGATTGAGAAGATGCAAGAATGTTTAACAAGGACCTAGAAGAGATAAAAAGGAATCAATCAATAATGAATACTGCAATAAATAAGATCAAAAGAACTCTGGTGGGAACCAACAGTAGAATAACTGAAGCAGAGGATAGGATAAGTGAGGTAGAAGATAGAATGGTGGAAATAAATGAAGCAGAGAGGAAAAAAGAATTTTTAAAAAATGAGGACAACATTAGAGACCTCTGGGACAATGCTAAATGCCCCAACATTTGAGTCATAGGGGTCCCAGAAGACAAAAAGAAAGGCCATGAGAAAATACTTGAGGAGATAATAGTTGAAAACTTCCTCAAAATACGGAAGGAAATAGCCACCCAAGTCCAAGAAAGCCAGAGGCTCCAAAACAGGACAAACTCAAGGTGAAACATCCCAAGACACATATTAATCAAATTAACCTGGATCAAACACAAAGAGCAAATATTAAAAGCAGCAAGGGAAAACCAACAAATAACACACAAGGGGATTCCCATAAGGATAACAGCTGATCTTTCTACAGAAACTCTTCAGGCCAGAAGGGATTGCCAGGACATAGTTTTAGTGATGAAAGAGAAAAGCCTACAACCCACATTACTATACCCAGTAAGGACCTTATTCAAATATGAAGGAGAAATGAAAAGCTTTACAGACAAACAAAAGCTGAGAGAATTCATCACCACCAAACCAGCAGTTCAACAAATGATAGAGGAACTTCTCTAGACAGGTAACAAAGAAAAGGTTTATAAGTAAGTAAGTGTTAGTCACTCAGTCATGCCCGACTCTTTGTGACCCCAAGAATGGCAGCCCACCAGGCTCCGGTGTCCATGAGATTTTCCAGGTAAGGATACTGGAGTAGTTTGCCATGTCCATCTCCAGGGGATCTTCCCAAACAAGGGATCGAACCCGGGTCTCCTGCATTGCAGCCAGATTCTTTACCAATTGAGCTACAAGGGAAGCTATTAAGGTTTATTAACTTGAATCCAAAACAACAAAATAAATAGCAATGAAATCATACTTAACGATAATTACCCGAAAATGTAAATGGGTTGAATGCCCCAACCAAAAGACAAAGACTGGCGGAATGGATACAAAAACAAGACCCCTATATATGCTGCCTACAAGGGACCCACCTCAAAACAAGGGACACATACAGACTGAAAGTAGAGGGTTGGAAAAATATATTTCAAGCAAATGCAGACCAAAAAAAGCAGGAGGAGCAATACTCATATCAGACAAAATAGACTTTGAAATAAAGGCCATGAAAAATTACAAAGAAAGACACTAAATAATGATCAAAGGCTCAATCCAAGAAGAAGATATAACAATTATAAATATATATGCACCCAACATAAGCACACCGTAATATGTAAGGTAAATGCTAACAAGTGTGAAAGGGGAAATTAACAGTAACACAATAATAGTGGGAGACTTTAATATCCCACTCACACCTATGGATAGATCAACTAAACAGAAAATTAGCAAGGAAACACACATTATAAATGATACAATGGACTAGATAGACATAATGAATATCTATATGATATTTCACCCCCAAACAATGCACTTCACCTTTTTCTCAACAGCACATGGAACTTTCTACAGGATAGATCACATACTGGGCTAAATCTAGTCTTAGTAAATTCAAAAAATTGAAATCATTCCAAGCCTCTTTTCTAATCCCAATGCAGTAAGATTAGATGTCAACTACAGGGGGAAAAAAAAAAAAACTATTAAAAATACAAATATAGGGAGCCTAAACAACATGCTTCTGAATAACCAACAAATCACAGAAGAAATTTAAAATGAAATCAAAATATCCATAGAAACGAATGAAAATGAAAACACAACAACACAAAACCTAAGGGATTCAGTAAAAGCAGTGCTAAGGGGAAGATTCATAGCATTACAAGATTACCTCAAGAAACAAGAGAAAAATCAAATAAATAACCTAACTGTACACCTAAAGCAACTAGAAAAAGAAATGAAGAACCCCAGGGTTAGTAGAAGGAAAGAACTCATAAAAATTAGGGCAGAAGTAATTGAAAAAGAAACAAAGGAGACTATAGCAAAAATCAGCATAACTAAAAGCTGGTTCTTTGAGAAGATAAATAAAATAGAAAAACCATTAGCCAGACTCATCAAGAAACAAAGGGAGAAAAATCAAATCAACAGAATTAGAAATGAAAATGGAGAAATCACAACAGACAACACAGAAATACAAAGGATCATAAGAGATTACTATCAGCAATTTTATGACAATAAAATGGACCACTTGGAAGACATGGATGAATTCTTTAAAAAGTCTAACCTTCCAAAACTGAACCAGGAAGAAAGATAAAATCTTAACAGACCCATCACACGCACAAAAATGAAACTGTAATCAGTAATCTTCCAGTAAACAAAAGCCCAAAATCAGATGGCTTCACAGCCGAATTCTACCAAAAATTTAGAGACCTAACACCTATCCTACTCAAATTATTCCAGGAAATTGTAGAGAAAGGTAAACTGCCAAACTCATTCTATGAGGCCACCATCACCCTAATACCAAAACCAGACAAAGATGCCACAAAAAACGAAAACTACAGACCAATATCACTGATGAACATAGATGCAAAAATCCTTAAAAAACATTCTAGGAAATAAAATCCAACAACATATTAAAAAAATCATACATCATGACCAAGTGGGCTTTATCCCAGGGATGCAAAGATTCTTCAATATTCACAAATCAATCAATGTGATACACAATATTAACAAATTAAAAGATAAAAACCATATGATATTCTCAATATATGCAGAGAAAGCTTTGGACAAAATTCAACATCCGTTTATGATAAAAAAAAAAAAAACCCTCCAGAAAGCATGCATAGAAGGAACATAACTCAGAATGATAAAGGCCATATATGATAAACCCACAGCAAACATTACCCTCAAAGGTGAAAACTTGAAAGCATTTTCCCTAAAGTCAGGAACAAGAGAAAGGTGCCCACTCACATTACCACTATTCAACATAATTTTGGAAGTTTGAGCCATAGAAATCAGAGGAGAAAACAGAAATAAATGGAATCAGATCGGGAAAAAGTAGAAAACCTCTCACTATTTGCAGATGACATGATCCTCTACATGGAAACCCTAAAGACACTACCAGAAAATGACTAGAGCTAGTCAATGAATATAGTAAAGTTGCAGGATATAAAATTAACACACAGAAATCCCTTGCATTCCTATACACTAAAAATCAGAAAATAGAAAGAGAAATTAAGAAACAATTCCTTTCACCAGTGCAATGAAAACAATAAAATAGTTAGGAATAAATCTTCCTAAAGAAACAAAAGACCTATATATAGAAAACTATAAAACATTGATGGAAAAACTCAAAGAACACAAATTGATATAGAAATATACCCTGTTCATGGATTAAAAGTATCAATATAGTGAAAATGAGTATACGACAAAAAGCAATCTATAGATTCAAAGCAATTCCTATCAAGCTACTAACGGTATTTTTCAGAGAACTAGAATAAATAAATTCACAATTTAGTATGGAAATACAGAAAAATCTCGAGGAGCCAAAGCAGTCGTGAGAAAGAAGAATGGAACTGGAGGAATCAACCTACCTGACTTTAGACTATATTACAAAGCTACAGTCCATAAGACAGCATAGTACTGGCACAATGCCAAAAACATAGATCAATGGAACAAGATAGAAAGCCCAGAGATAAACCCACGCACCTATGGAAACCTTATCTTTGACAAAGGAGTCAAGAATATGCAATGGAAAGAAGACAATCTTTTTAACAAGTGGTGCTGGGAAAACTGGTCAACCACTTGTAAAAGAATGAAACTAGAACACTTTCTAACACCATACACAAAATTAAACTCAAAATGGATTAAAGATCTAAATGTAAGACCAGAAACTATAAAACTCCTAGAGGAAAACATGGGCAAAACACACTCTGACATAAATCACAGCAAGATCCCCTATGATCCACGTCCCAGAGTAATGGAAATAGAAGCAAAAATAAACAAATGGGACCTAATTAAACTTAAAAGCTTTTGCATAACGAAGGAAACTATAAGTAAGTTGAAAAGATAGCCTTCAGAATGGGAGAAAATAATAGCAAATGAAGCAACTGACAAGGAATTATTCTCCAAACTATACAAGCAGCTCATGCAGATCAATTTACAGAAAAACAAATGACCCAATCAAAAAATGGGTCAAGGAACTAACAGACGTTTCTCCAAAAAGACATACAGATGGCTAACAGACAAATGAAAAGATGTTCAACACTACTCATTATCAGAGAAATGCAAATTAAAATCACAATGAGGTACCATCTCATGGTGATCAGAAAGGCTGCCATCAAAAAGTCTACAAACAATAAATGCTGGAGAGTATGGAGAAAAGGGAACCTTCTTACACTGCTTGTGGGAATGTAAACTAGTACAGCCACTATGGAGAACAGTGTGGAGATTCCTTAAGAAACTGGAAATAGAACTGCCATATGATCCAGCAATCCCACTGCCGGGCATACACACTGAAGAATCCAGAATTGAAAGAGACACATGTACCCCATTGTTCATCGTAGCACTGTTTACAATAGCTAAGACATGAAAGCAACACAGATGCCCACTGGCAAATTAATGGATAAGAAAGCTGTGGTATGGATACACAATGGAATACTACTCAGTGATTAAAAAATGCATTTGAATCAGTTCTAATGAGGTGAATGAAAATGGAGCCTATTGTACAGAGTGAAGTAAGTCAGAAAGAAAACACCATTACAGTATATTAAGGCATATGTATAGAATTTAGAAAGATGTTAATGATGACCCTAAATGTGAGACAGCAAAAGAGATAGGATGTAAACCACAGACCTTTGAACTCTGTGGGAGAAGGCAAGGGTGGGATGATTTAAGAGAATAGCATTGAAACATGTATATTATAATATGTGAAATAGATTGCCAGTCCAGGTTCGATGCATGAGACAAGGGCCTCAGGGCCAGTGCACTGGGATGACTTTGAGGGATGGGATGGGGTGGGAGGTGGGAGGTGGCTTCAGGATGGGAGACACATGTACACTCTTGGCTGATTCATGTCAACATATGGCAAAAACCACTACAATATTGTATATTAATTAGCCTGCAATTAAAATAAATAAATTAATTTTAAAAATGCTGTAGGAACATGCAGCATTAGATTATAATAGTAAAATGCTAATAGTAATATATAAATAATTACTTTAAATGTAAATGGATTAAACTCTCCAACTAAAAGACACAGATTGGCTGAATGGATAGAAAACAAGACCCATATATAGGCTGTCTACAAGAGACCCACTTCAGACCTAGAGACACATACAGACTGAAAGTAAAAGGATAGAAAATATATTCCATGCACATGGAAATGAAAAGGAAGTTGGAGAGGCAATTCTCATTTCTGACAAAATTAACTTTAAAATAAAGAATATTATACAAGATAAAGAAGGGACATTACATAATAATCAAGGAATCAATCCCAAAAGAAGACAAAATTCTAAACCTCTAGGGACCCAGCATAGAAGCACTTCAGTACATAAGTCAAATACTAACAAACATAAAAAGGGAAATTGACAGCAACACAATAATGGTAAGGGATGTTAACACCCCAGTTATACCAATGGGCAGATCATCAAAATAGAAAATTAATAAGGAAACACAAACCTGAAATGAAACATTAGACCAAAGGGCCCTAATTGATATCTTCAGCATTTTCCACACAAATCCAAAAGAAAACACTTTCTTCTCAAGTGTGCTTGGAACATTTTCCAGGATAGACTATCAGATCAGATCAGTCGCTAGTCATGTCCGACTCTTTGCAACCCCATGCACTGCAGCATGCCAGGCCTCCCTGTCCATCACCATCTACCAGAGTTCACTCAAAGTCACGTCCATCGAGTTGGTGATGCCATCCAGCCATCTCATCCTCTGTCGTCCCCTTCTCCTCCTGCCCCTAATCCCTCCCAGCATCAGAGTCTTCCAATGAGTCAACTCTTCAAATGAGGTGGCCAAAGTACTGAAGTTTCAGCTTTAGCATCATTCCTTCCAAAGAAATCCCACAGCTGATCTCCTTCAGAATGGACTGGTTGGATCTCCTTGCAGTCCAAGGGACTCTCAAGAGTTTTCTCCAACATCACAGTTCCAAAGCATCAATTCTTCAGCGCTCAGGTTTCTTCACAGTCCAACTCTCACATCCATACATGACCATTGGAAAAATCATAGCCTTGACTTGAAAGACCATTGTTGGCAAAGTAATGTCTCTGCTTTTCAATATGCTACCTAGATTGGTCATAACTTTCCTTCCAAGGAGTAAGTGTCTTTTAATTTCATTGCTGCAGTCACCATCTGCAGTGATTTTGGAGCCCCCCAAAGTAAAGTCTGACACTGTTTCCACTGTTTCCCCATCTATTTCTCATGAAGTGATGGGACCAGATGCCATGATCTTCATTTTCTGAATGTTGAGCTTTAAGCCAACTTTTTCACTCTCCTCTTTCACTTTCATCAAGAGGCTTTTGAGTTCCTCTTCACTTTCTGCCATAAGGGTGGTGTCATCTGCATATCTGAGGTGATTGATATTTCTCCCGGCAATCTTAATTCCAGCGTGTGCTTCTTCCAGCACAGCGTTTCTCATGATGTACTCTGCATATAAGTTAAATAAGCAGGGTGACAATATACAGCCTTGACGTACTCTTTTTCCTATTTGGAACCAGTCTGTTGTTCCATGTCCATTTCTAACTGTTGCTTCCTGACCTGCATATAGGTTTCTCAAGTGGAAGGTCAGGTAGTCAGGTATTCCTATCTCTTTCAGAATTTTCCACAGTTTATTGTGATCCACACAGTCAAAGGCTTTGGCATAGTCAATAAAGCAGAAATAGATGTTTTATCTGCAACTCTCTTGCTTTTTCCATGATCCAGCGCATGTTGGCAATTTGATCTCTGGTTCCTCTGCCTTTTCTAAAACCAGCTTGAACATCTGGAAATTCACGGTTCACATATTGCTGAAGCCTGGCTTGGATAATTTTTAGCATTACTTTACTAGCATGTGAGATGAGTGCAATTGTGTGGTAGTTTGAGCATTATTTGGCATTGCCTTTCTTTGGAATTGGAATGTAAACTGACCTTTTCCAGTCCTGTGGCCACTGCTGAGTTTTCCAAATTTGCTGGCATATTGAGTGCAGCACTTTCACAGCACCATCTTTCAGGATTTGAAATAGCTCAACTGGAATTCCATCATCTCCACTGTAAAGGAACAATATTACATAGGAATCTGGAATGTCAGGTCCATGAATCATGGCAAATTGGAAGTGGTCAAACAGGAGATGGCAAGAGTGAACATTGACTTTCTAGGAATCAGCGAACTAAAATGGGCTGGATTGGATGAATTTAACTCAGATGACCATTATATCTACTACTGCGGGCAGGAATCCCTTAGAAGAAATGGAGTAGCCAACATGGTTAACAAAAGAGTTAACCAAATGGTTAACCAAAATGCCGTACTTGGATGCAATCTCAAATATGACGGAATGATCTCTCTTCATTTCCAAGGCAAACCATTCAATATCACGGTAATCCAAGTCTATGCCCCAATCAGTAACGCTGAAGAAGCTGAAGTGGAACGGTTTTATGAAGACCTACACGACCTTATAGAACGAACACCCAAGAAAAAGAGTATAGACTATATTTGGGCCAAAAATCAAACCTCAGCAATGATTAAACATTGAAATTCTATGAAGCATTTTTCTGACCACAATACTATGAGACTAGATATCAATTACAGTAAAAAACACAAACACTTGGATAGTAAACAATATGCTTTTACATAATGAACAGGTAAGTGAAGAAATCAAAAGGCAAATCAAAGAATTCTTGAAACAATTGACAATGAAAACATGACAACTCAAAACCTATGGAATGCAACAAAACAGTTCTAAGAGGGAAGTTTATAGCAAAAAAAAAAAAAAAAATCAAATAGACAACCTAACTTTACACCTAAAACAACTGGATAAAGAAGGACATAAAAAAAAAAAAAGTTAGTTGAAGGAAAGAAATCCTACAGATCAGATCAGAAATAAATGAAAAAGAAATGAAGGAACAATGGTAAAGATTAATAAAACTAAAAGGTGCTTCTTTGAGAAGATAAACAAAATTGTCAATTATTCAAATCCATCAAGAAAAAAAGGGAGAAAAATCAAATCCACAAAATTAGGAATGAGAAAGGAGAGGGTAAGAGACAACACAGAAATACAAAGGATCATAAGGGTTTACTATAAGCAACTATATGCCAATAAAACGGACAACATCTATTCTTAGAAAAGTTCAATCTACCAAGATTGAACCAGGAAGAAATAGAAATTATGAACAAGCCAATTACATGCACTGAAATTGAAAATGTGATTTAAAAAACTCCCAGAAAATTGAAGCACAGGGCCAGATACTTTCACAGGTGAATTCTCTCATTTAGAGAAGAGCTAATGCCTATTCTTATAAAAACTCTTTTAAAAAACTGCAGAGGAAGGAACGCTTCCAAACTCATTCTACAAGGCCATCATCACCCTAATACCAAAACCAGACAAAGACAACATGAAAAAGAAAATTACAGGCCAATATCATTGATGAAAATAGATGGAAAAATCCTCAGCAAAACTCTAGCAAACAGAATTCAAAAATACATTAAAAAGATAGCACACTATGATCAAGTTGGGTTAATCCCAAGGATGCAAGCATTCTTCAATATACTTGTGTATATCCATCAATGTCATATACCATATTAACAAATTGCAAGATAAAACCATATGGCCATCTCAATAGAGGCAGAAAAAGCTTTTGAAAAATTTCAGTACCCATTTATGATAAATACTCTTCAAAACATGAGCAAAGAAGGAACATACCTCAGCATAATAAAGGCCATATATGAGAAACCCAGAACAAACATTATTCTCAAAGGTGAAAAACTGAAAGCATTCCCTCTGAGATCAGGAAAAGGGTGCCCACTCTCACCACTATTAGACAACATTGTTTGGAAGCCCTCGCAATAGCAATCACAGAAGAAAAAGAAATAAAAGGAATCCAGATTGGAAAAGAAGAAGCAAAACTCTCATTGCTTGCAGACAGACGATACTATACATAGAAATCCTAAAGATATGTTCAGAAAATTACTAGAGGTAATCAGCGAATTTAGCAAACTGACAGCATACAAAATGAATACACAGAAATCACTTGCATTCCTCTGTACTAACAATGAAACATCAGAAAGAGAAATTAAGGTATCAATACCATTTACCATTGCAACAAAAAGAATAAAATGCCTAGGGAAAAAAACCTAAGGAGACGTAAGAGCTATATACAGAAAAGTACAAGACACTGAGGAAAGAAATCAAAGACAACATAAAGAGATGGAGAGATATTCCATGTTCCTGGGTTAGAAGAATCAACATTATGAAAATGACTATACTACCAAATATAATCTGCAGATTCAATGCAATCTGTATCAAAATACCAATGCTATTTTTCACAGAATTAGAACAAAAAGTCATAATTCATATGGAAACACAAAAGACCTGAATAGCCAAAGCAATCTTGAGAAAGAAAAATAGAGCTAGAGGAATCAGCCTTCCTGACTTCAGACTGACTACAAAGCTATAGTTATCC
Source organism: Budorcas taxicolor (assembly GCF_023091745.1). Taxonomy (NCBI): domain Eukaryota; kingdom Metazoa; phylum Chordata; class Mammalia; order Artiodactyla; family Bovidae; genus Budorcas; species Budorcas taxicolor. The sequence goes on from NC_068925.1 coordinate 7,636,003, forward strand.
AGACAGTATGGTACTGGCAGAAAAACAGAAATAAAGACCAATGGAACAAGATAGAAAGCCCAGAGATTAACCCATACACCTACAAATAACTTATGTTTGACAAAAGAGGCAAGAATATACCATGGGGCAAATAGAGGGTCTTTCATAAGTGCTGCTGGGAAAACTTTGACAGCTACATGGAAAAGAATAAAATTAGACTACTTTCTAACACCATACACAAAGATAAACTCAAAATGGATGGAAAACACAGGCAGAACACCCTATGTCATAAATCACAGCAAGATCCTCTATGACCCATCTCCTAGAGTAGTGGAATAAAAACAAAGATAATCAAGTGGGACGTAATTAAACTTAAAAGCTTCTCCACAGCAAAGGAAACTATGAATAAGGTGAAAAGACAATGCTCAGAATGGGAAAAGAAAAATAGCAAATGAAACAACTGACAAAGGATTAATTTCCAAAACATACAAGCAGCTCCTACAAATCAATACCAGAAAAACAAACAACCCAATCAAAAAGTGAGAAAAAGACCTAAACAGACATTTGTCTAAAGACCTAAAATGGCTAATAAACGCATGAATATATTCTCAATATCACTATTAGAGAAACACAAGTCAAAACTACAATGAGACATCACTTCACACCAGTCAGGATGACCATCATTAAAAAGTCTACAAACAATAAATGCTGGAGAAGGTGTGAAGAAAAGGGAACCCTCTTGCACTATTAGTCGGAATGTAAATTGATACAGCCACTATAAAGAACAGTATGGAGAGTACTTACAAAGCCAGGAGTAAAACCACTATATGACCCACCAACCCCACTCCTAGGTATATACCCTGAGGGAACCAAAATTGAAAAAGACACATGTACCCCAATGTTCACTGAAGTTCCATTTACAACAGCTAGGACATGTAAGCAACATAGATGTCCACAGATTAATAGATAAAGAAGCTGTGCTACATATATACAGTGGAATATTACTCGATCATAAAAAGGAATGCACTTGAGTCAGTCCTAAAGAGGTGGATGAACATACAGCCGAGTATACAGAGTGAAGTAAGTCAGAAAGAGAAAAACAAATATCGTATACTAACACGTATACATGGAATCTAGAGATATTGTACTGATAAGCCTATTTGCACAGCAGCAATAGAGACACAGACACTGAGAACAGACTGATGGACACGGCTGGCAGGGAGGAAGTAGAGGGTGGCATGTACGGAGAAGGTTAGCATGCAAACTTAAACTACCATATGTAAAATAGCCAATGGGAATTTGCTGTATGACTCAAGGAATTCAATCCAGAGCTAAGTAACAACCTAGAAGGGTGGGATGGGCAGGGAAATGGGAGGGATGTTCATGTGTGAGGGGACATGGGTAAATCTATGGCTGATTCTTGCTGATGTTTGGTAGAACCCAACATAATACTGTAAAGTAAGTATACTTCAATTAAAAATAAATAAATATAAAATAAACAACCACCCACCCCTGAAATTCAATATGCCAATGGACCCAGGAGGAGGCTCGCTCATGCATGCATGAGGTAAAAGGCAGACAGATCTCTGTCTTGACTGTGATGCCTACAGTGGCTCATGAACCATCTCAATTCCTCCTCAGCTGCACTCTAGCAGTCCTGGAAAACCTATCTTTAAAATTCATGCATGGAGCTAAGTCCTTCTGTGAAACTCCAGGTATTGACAAGTGGACCTCTGTCTGCTTCATTCACACATCCTTCCACCCTGTGGCCAGATCCCTGTGGTTACAACTGACCCAGAGGGAAGAGCAACCTTTGACAGACCACCAGTGAGCTCGCACATAAATGTGGCTTAAATCTGTGGCCCAGAACAAGAACACAAGATTAGTAGCACTGAAACATATATATTGTCATATGTGAAGCGGATTGCCAGTCCAGGTTTGATGCATGAGACAGGGTGCTCAGGGATGGTGCACTGCAATAACCCTGAGGGATGGGATTGGGAGAGAGGTGGCAGGGGGGGTTCAGGATGGGGAACACATGTACGCCCATGGCTGATTCATGTCACTGTATGGCAAAAACCACTACAATATTGTAAAGTAATTAGCCTCCATTTAAAATAAAAATTTTTTAAGTAAAAAAAAAAAAATTAAAAAAAGATGTAGTGCTACTTTGGGGGAAACAAAGGACAGGCTGTCAGTACCATTTCTTGTGCACTAATGTATCTAGACAAGACATACAAGCACAGGAATTCTGACAAAACAGGGATGAGAAGTGTCAGCAGGTACCACTACAGAAGATCCGAAATAGCTGTGGAGTCTCTAGCAGGGTTGAAGGAAGTTGTCTCTCACCCAAAGGAGACTGAAACTTTAATTAGAAAAACAGCACCACAAAACTTCAAGGAACATGAACAACACGTATAAAACAAAGTATAAAAATCTTCAGTATTCACATCCAATTGTCAATGTGTGATTTATCCAGTGAAGAATTCAAAATAGCCATTTTAAATAACTCAGTGTGCTATAGAAAATACAGTAAGATACTTGAACAAAAGCAGGAAAACAATAAACAATGGACAAAACAAGCAGTTTAATAAAAATATACAAATCATAAAAAACAGAAACTCTGGTGCTGAAGGTTCCAAGGATGAAATGAAAAAATTCATTAAAGAGCATCAACCACAGAGTCAAAAAGGTAGAAGAATCTGTGAGATAGATGATGTACCAAAGTTACCCTGTCTAGAGAGATTAAAAACAAAATCAAATTTTAAAAAAAAGAATGAAAAAGAACAAAGAAAGGCTACATGATCTATGCTACATTGAAAACAACCGATTTGCAAATTACTGAAGTTCCAGGAGGAGAAAAGGAGATGAGGCAGAAAACATATTTAAGGAGTAATGTCTGAGAACTTCCCAAATCAAGGATGCTATTTGAATATCTAAGTTCAGGAAACTTACAGGTGACCAAACCAAATCAACTTAAAAAATCCTCTACAACACACGTTTATAATAAAGTTGCAAAAATCAAAGAAAAATAGAGAAGCCTTCAAGCAGCATGAAGAAAAAAACAAACAAGCTAACAAAACAAAAACTTTGAAATTTACTAAGAAGCCTTCATTTGGATCTTAGCAAATCTCTCAGCAGAAACCTACTCGGCCAGGAGAAAGTCGGATGATATATTCCAAGTGTTGAAAGAAAAAACTACCAAAGAAGAATACTTGAAAATATCATTCAGGAAAGAAAAGAATATAAAGATTTCACCAGACCAACAAATACTGAGGAAAGAGAACACAACTAGACCTTCCTTGAGGAGGGCATGGCAACCCACTCCAGTATTCTTGCCTGGAGAACCCCGTGGAGGGACGAGCCTGGCGGGCTGCTGCCCACAGGGTCGTAAAGAGTCAGACACAGCTGAGGTAACTGAGCAGGCACACAGACCTTCCTTACTGAAACACTAAAAGGAATTATTGAAGCTGAAATAAAAGAATGCTAATTCATTCCATGAAAATACCTAGTACACTGGTAAATTTAAGTGCACACTCACATTCAGAACACTGCAGTACCTTGATATGGAATGTTAAACACAGCTATTTAAGAGTTAAAGTACAGGAATATAAAAATTACTATAGCTACAATTATTTTTTAATTAAGTACACACTATGAAAAGAGGTCAATCATGGCATCAAAAAGATAAAATGGAGAAGGGTAAAAGGAAGGAGATTTAATATGTGGTTGATGTTCATATATTATCAGCATAAAAAACACTGCTCTCTCTGTAAGGTGTTTTACATAAATCTCATGGTAAACAAAGCAAGAATGCATACTAGATTCACAAATGTAAAGAAAAGTTTATGAAGTGCACACTACTATAACAAAAATCATGAATTCAAAGAGGCAAGCCATCAGAGGAATGAAAGAATTAGGAAACTATAAAACATCCTATAAAATGACAAAGATAATATTAATATATCCTTATCTATCAATAATTACTCTAAATATAAAGGATTGTGTGTTTGCATGCTAAGTCACTACAGTTGTGTCTGACTCTTTGAGACTCAATGGACTGTAACCGTCCAGGCTCTTCTGTCCATGGGATTTCCCAGGCAAGAATACTGGAGTGGGTTGCCATTTCCTTCTTCACTGTTTTCTTCTATCTCAATGAAATTCTTAAGCAATTACTTTGAATTACTTATCAGACAAATCGTCCATATCTATTATTTGGGGTCAGTAACTGAAAAACTATTGTGTTTCTCTGTTAACATTTTAGTCTTTTGATGTCTATGTCCCTTGAAGTCTCAAGTTGCTGTGTTTGCATTTAAAGAAGCAGTCACTCCCTTCTGCCTTTACAGACTGACCTGGGGAGGGAAGTACACTGTCACATTGATAGGGATTTTGAGACTTTTCAGACATTTTTTAAGGATACACCTATCCCATGTACTCAATTCCTCCTAGGAAAGAATTCTGAATCTCATATGCTTCTATTAACATAGCAAAGACAGTCTCTGTACTGGCAGTTTCCTGGCTGCTTCCCTGGAGCAATGCCAAATGCACACATTCATGTGCTTTCTCACAGACCAACGGGGACAGGTTGGCTTCTAGATGTCCCACAGGCCACCTGCAAAGGTCTAGGTGCCACCATGGGGACTTACACAGGGAGCTGGCCCTGGGGAGGGGATGTAGATGAGATGAAGGGTCCAGGGGTGAGCAGAACCACAAGCACAGTGTCTGCAATGGTTTGGGACTCCTTGGTGGGGTCTCCATGTGGTCAGTAGAACCCATGTTCCTTGAAGAATTCTAGCCCTGGATGCTGTGCACCTGCCCTCTTCCCACCCCCCAGCCATGCAAGTGACCCCAGTGGCCTGGATAAGGGGAGAGAGAAGTGCACTGGAAGGTGGAGATGCCGCCCTTGCTCACACACTCTTATTTTGCCCACAGACTCTTATTTTGCCCACAGGTAAAATCCTGTGCTGAGGGGTCTGTCTTGGCACTAAGCAGTGCCACCTCAGGGGCAAAATGAGGCTACTGCTCTAACCCTCAGTGAGAAATCCAGTATTCAATCTTTGTGCTCTAGCAGCATGCTGTCGTTTCTGTTAGACTCCTGGACCCCCACAAAGATCCTCTTATCCACAAATTATGGTCAAACTCTGCATTTATATCAGGAAAGTCAGTGAGACTCCTGCCATCTTTCTGACCTCACTCTGTTATTACAGGTTTCTTCTTTGTGGATCTTTTCCTATTTTCTTGACTAATGTCTATCAATAGGTACATGTATTTTCTTATATACTTACCAAGATGTCTACAGGTACACTCATAGACACTTGTAAACAATAAAATTAAATAGGTCTTTTGGCAAAACAAGAATTTGATATATACTTTTTGAGTGGATAATACAGCTGAGTCTTAGAAAATTATGAACACACTGGAATCTCAGCCCAGTTTACTCACTGACACGGGTGCATCTGGGAGGAGGAGACCAGCCACTCTCTGTGCAGGTCATTGTGTTCTGATCATTTTGAAGACTGTAGCCTTCATAGCAGCGAACTCTTACAGTTTCACCCTGTAAATATTTTTCTTCACGATGTGGGTTATGTCCATTTTCCAAATAATTGAAAATACATTGTCCTTAGGATCATAAAATGAAAGAAGTACAACATAAACTTGGGAAATAGTACATTAAAGATTAACCTTATAGAATTTACATAAAAATACATTAGTATTCAAATAAAACATGTAACAATAAAAATGGAAGCTACTACCACATTTGTGGAAAATGAAAATGATAACATTCCATATTATTTGTCTTTAGTTTTATGACTAAAATATATATAAATGATCAGATATTCTTGTAAAGTCTCTGTATCTCTCACAGGATTTACATGAAAAGCCTCTAGTAAACGGAAGTCCTATTGGATTTTGCTCATAGAACTCATCCTTTCGCCTTACTGTTGTTACATAATACTTAACTGTACTCACTTGTCAACTTTTGTCTCTTCACTCTTTCAAAGATTATGCATATAAACTTAAAGAGGTTTACTTACTGAGGCATGGTTCTTCTGGAGACCATCCTTGTGCTGTGCAAGTCAGGTGGTCCCAGGAACGTTGTGAAGGAGGCACAAAATCCCGATCACAGGAATAGACAAACTGTTGATTTACATATGCTGGAAAGTATCCTCTGTATGAATAATATAGCCATCCATGTTTGATTACTGGATAATCACAAGGTTTCCCTTGGAATAAAAAAAGTAGAAATAATGTTTTACCTCAGTGTACAATTTGAATTAATATTTCATCTATGAATTATATCCTTGTTCAGTTAATTACACTCATTGCATTATGGTTTCTAGGAAAAAAAGTTATAGAAAATTCAGATGATTGAAGTATATAAGGAACTCCTTGCTAATGAAGATCAAATTATGTCTGTGTGTCATATTATATAAAATTTGATGTGGATTCTCTTGGTAGGAAACTATACAGACCTATTAAATAAATTCTCCTTAAATACAGAAGTCCCAACCTTGGTTGACTACACTAGCATCTTAATCAAGAGATGAAAGTACAGATTTTAACTTGTGGCTCATCTGCTTTCTTTTTCTTTCTTCTCCATTCTCATCAGAAACCAGAATCCTGACATTTATTCTCATACCAAGTCAATGTAGGAATCAAACAGATCTTTTTACAATTATCATTCATTAGTTTACTTTTCTGTTTATTGGAAATATGTGATATATAGAGAAAACCACAACAATTTTTCATTGATCAGATCACACAGAGTAACATTCTTATTTATCCATCAAACTAGACATGAAGATAGCTTTTCCCTTGCTTGTCTAATCAGAGAAATGAATGATGAATAATTCTTAATATTAAAATTGTTAAGATGAAGGGAACCCCTAGTCACTTATGGTCTAATTTTAATTGGAGAATGATGTATTTTTCCATATTTCTTACAAATATTTTAAATGAGGTATAACATAATTACATTTTATTGTTAGCATATATTGAGTAATTTTCATGTATATGCTTGCTATGTGAATTATAAAATTTGATTCTTTGCATATCTTAATCCGTTTCTTTAACAAAGACTTGTCAATTATACCCTCTCATGGCCTATAGTCTGCATTTCTCATCACTGATAGATTTCCCCCACTCTTTTGAAGCTTGTCTACATTTTTAAGTTTGAAATGCTTACGCAGTTTGATTCCTGTTAAGTAATAGTCTAGGTTTCTGTCCACTAATTTTGGGAGATTAGAACATTGTCTCTTCAGCCTTGAATTTTACAAATTTCATCATGTATGTTCAGATATGTGTATCTTTCAATAATTCTATGTTGGGCAAGTTTGAGTCTTTCTATTTGCAAGAACCAAGTGAGAAGGACTCAATTAACTTTGTCATTACATTGTAGAGGAGAGATTTGAGTTCTGATGATCTGATTTCAGAACTAGTACATTTATCATTTTGATGCATCATAGAATATGAATACAGTAAAACAATCCTCTGACACTCACTTCCAAAAGGTACACAAAGAGAGCATAATTAAAAGTAAGCATCATTACTATCACTGGCGTGAGCTATTTTCCTCCTCTCTTATATTTGGGCACATGTGAATCTGTCTTTGTCTCTCTAACCAGATCATTTATTGAAGCACATATAAGAGTCCACTATAGTTAGAATGGCATTGACTTTGTCAGGACTCAGAACAGCCTCATTCTTCTCTTACACTCCTACCAACACAGGTTCAGGTCTCATGAGCAGGCTTGGCTGTCCATCATAATGTTGGCTCAGATTGATCTCAAAATTGATGAAAAGTATTCACCCAGTTTTAAAGTGTTTCTAGTCTTTCTGTACCTCTGCAACTTACTGCAAAGATCCAGGCCCAGGATCTTATAATTTTTAAATTTAAGTTTTAAATGTCATGTTATTAGGTCCACCCTCACACATGGGAGTCGTTCTGAGTGATGAATTTGTCCTAATATAGGTTCACTTTCAGCACCTGTGTATCATTCCAGATGCATCTCCTTTGCAGCATTAAACTAGCTGATGATACAAAAGAGGAAGGGAACAGGCCTGACAACAAAGTCCTGCATTGAAAATCAGCTCATCTAATGAAACTATGAATATTGATAAACTATTTAAATAGTTTCCTCATGTTGTCAACAAGAACTTCACAAGGTGCCTTGTGGGATAACCTTGTTGTGATATAAATAGAATTGGGTTGATCTACCATTTTCAAAGGGCTTCCCTATGGCTCAGTGGTGAAGAATCCATCTGCAATGCAGCAGACACAGGAGATGTAGGTTTCATCTGTGGGTCAGAAAGATTCCCCTGGAGAAGGAAATGGCAACCCACTGCAATATCCTTGCCTGGAGAATTCCACAGACAGAGGATCCTGGTAGGCTATAGTCCAAAGGATCACAAAAGTTGTACACGATTGAGCGACTAAGCACACAGCACCATTTTCACAAATCCATCTTAAACAAGATTAAATATTTTTCTTAAAATTCTTATGCAGATTAAAATCTGTTTCATACTGCTAATACCTTCATTTTAATGGAACTTATGCTTTGAAAATTCATTTTAAATGTATGCTTGGAATTACCATTAAGGTCACTGAACTGTTTTATATCATTACAGTTTTCTTTCATGGAATAACTGGTTTAAGTATGCTGAAATTTTACAGTGTACTGTTAGAAAGAAGATTGTTTAGAGGCAACTTAGAGGAAGTTGAGGAGTAAAGGAAGCATCCCCTGAAAATATTCTGTTCAGCTCACCTGACGTTTTTCTATATGTGATGGTTTTAGGAAAGTCCACAACACCTTCCACACTTCTCTCTCCAAATATTAAAGCTTGAATCCTCACTACTGATTGTGCAGGGCTTAGTGACCATTTCTCATGATGACACATGACTCATGTGACAGTGTGACAAACTCATACCTGATGTGGAGGCTTCCTCCTCCCTGTCTGAGGTCACTGGCCCTGAAGAAAGCTAGCTGTCTCACGAGCTAGCTGCAGAGATGCCCACGTGGTCAGGTGCTGAGGCCTCTCCCAAAAGCCAGGAGACTGAGCCAACTTGGAAGCAACGCCTCCAGCCCAGCTGAGCATCCAGGTGACAGCAGCCCAGGCCATTACCCAGTTGCCACCCAAACAGAGTGACTCAGAATTAGCCAGTGAGGCACTTTCCTCATTCTGAGCCACAGGAATTCTAAGAATATGGAGGTGTGTGTTCTTAAGCCAATAAGTTTTTTTGGAAAATTTGTTACTTAGGAGTATGTGTCTAATACAATGGCCATCCCAGATATAGTAGTACAGGCAGGTTTGATCCTTGGGTTTGGATGATCCGCTGGAGGAGGGCATGGCAACCTACTCCAGTATTCTTGCCTGGAAAATCCCATGGACCGAGAAGCCTGGTGGGCTACAGTCAATGGGGAGGCAGCACATGACTGAAGCGACTTAGCATGCAGGTATGGAGGCACGCAGACATCTACTACAATAGGTGTTAGATAATGTGAGTTGAATATAATGGCTTGGATCTGATATTACAATTATTTTGCATGCTAAAACTTTCACAATTGCACCCTTATATTATGAAAAATAACTGCGCATAAATATTCAAACATTTAGCTTTAAGACCACTTTTAGAAAGAGTTCAGTTGTTAATGAGAAGACGTGTTGCATTGGAATGTCTGGTGAAGAGTTGTCAAAGTTTCACATTTCTCTTTCATGTTGTGTACTCCTTTTCCTCTTATTTAGAAATATGCCTGTAGCCTTATCTATAATTGATTAATAAACCATCACTTATATACCTGGGAATCAGGAGAAACTGAACTAAATAACATGTCTGCCTGCTCCTTAGCAAGAATAATGGTGATGCAGCCTTTCTTATAAGTGATCTGGTTCCTGAGCTACTTTTTTTTTTTTTTTTTCAATTTGTGTGATTTTTTATTTATTATTTTCTATTTTTTTAAGATTTTTAAAATTTATTTATTTTAATTGGAGGTTAATTACTTTACAATATTGTATTGGTTTTGCCATACATCAACGTGAATCCGCCACAGGTATACTATTAATTGTAACACTTAGGACTGGACAGGCAGCTTTATTGTGCTGTAAATTTTGTTCATGAAGAAAATTGCCAAATGGTCTAAAATGGTCTAAAATAACATGCAACAAATTATGAGATGAATAATGCAGAATGATGCATATTTTATTCACATCTTGAATTTCATAAGATATCATAAAACTCATTAGAGGTTTCATTTAAAAGAACTTGAAGACAAATGGATTATTAAAGAAAATGAAAGACAAAAACATCGTAATGAATAACTTATAAGTTTACTTTTTTGGAGTAAAATCTTTGTTTTTACTATTTAATTACTTATACATTTGTATAATTTAATTTTTTGTTTTTTTCAGTAGTTTTTATTGGAGTATAGATGCTCTACATTGTTGGGTTAGCTTCTGCTGTACATCAAAATGAATCAGTTCCATGAAAAAAATATATATATATACATAAATATATATCCCCTTTTTTAATTTCTCTCCCATTTAGGTCACCAGACAGCACTGAGTGGAAGTCCCTATGATACATAGTAAGTTCTCATTAGTTATCTTTTTTATTCAAAACAGCCAGGAAATGGAATCACCCTAAATGTCCATGAACAGAAGATTAGATACAGAAGAAGTGGTATATATATACAATGAAATATTACTCAGCCATAAAAAGGGATGGGATTGTGCAATTTGCAGAGATGTGGATAGAGCTAGAAACTGTCATACAGAGTGAGGCAAGTCATGAAGAGAAAAATAAATATTGTATAATATTGCTTATATATGGAATCTAGACAAATGATTTAAATGAACTTATTTGCAAAGCAAAAATAGAGATACAGGCATAGAGAATGGATGTATGGATACCAGGGGGCCAAAGGGTAGAGGGATGAATTAGGAGATTGAGCTTGACATGTATACACTATTGTGTAAAAAATAGATAAGTAATGAAAAGGACTTATAAGTTTAAAAATAAAAGTGACAAGTTTCTTTCAAAGTTGTCAACATTTCTATTTCTTTCTGAAAATAATTCTAAATGTATCAGCATTACACTGGAAATGAAGTCTATATCCCACATTTTGTAAAAGGAAAATGTATCTTGTACCCAAGTTGATTTTTTTAAAGCCTTAAATTAACAGTGAGGATAATGACCTTCAATAGATCTATTAAGCTGTAATTGCAATACAGTCAACTGAATATATTTAAAATGAGATTTGAACCTGCAAAAATCACCATGTGTAAATGTATAAAAATAACCATTGTTCTCCAGAGTTTCTTCATATTACAAGTAAGATTCTCCTAAAAATTCTAGAATTATAATCTAGCTTTTCTGTGACACATTTTCTATTCACATTTTAATGAGCATGAAACATGGCACAATACTTTACATACCTTTTTGCACTGTGAAACTCAACTGACATAGAAAAGTATTTTTTTAATTTTATTTATTTATTTATTTTTTACTTTACATTACTGTATTGGTTTTATCATACATTGACATGAATCCACTACAGGTGTACATGAGTTCCCAACCCTGAACCCCCCTCCCACCTCTCTCCCCATATCATCTCTCTGGGTCATCCCACTGCATCAGCCCCAAGCATCCTGTATCCTGTATCAAACCTAGAATGGCTATTCGTTTCTTATATGATATTATACATGTTTCAATGCCATTCTCCCAAATCATCCCACCCTCTCCCTCTCCCACAGAGTCCAAAAGTCTGTTCTATATATCTGTGTCTCCTTTGCTGTCTCATATACAGGGTTATCATTACCATCTTCCTAAATTCCATATATATGTGTTAGTATACTATATTGGTGTTTTTCTTTCTGGCTTCCTTCACTCTGTATAATCAGCTCCAAATTCATCCACCTCATTAGAACTGATTCAAATGTATTCTTTTGAATGGCTGGGTAATACTCCATTGTGTATATGTACCACAGCTTTCTTATCCATTCGTCTGCTGATGGACATCTAGGTTGCTTCCATGTCCTAGCTATTATAAGCAGTGCTGCAATGAACACTGGGGTACACGTGTCTCTTTCAATTCTGGTTTCCTCGGTGTGTATGTCCAGCAGTGGGATTGCTGGGTCATAAGGCAGTTCTATTTGCATTTTTTTAAGGAATCTCCACACTGTTCTCCATAGTGGCTGTACTAGTTTGCATTCCCACCGACAGTGTAAGAGGGTTCCCTTTTCTCCACACCCTCTCCAGCATTTATTGCTTGTAGACTTTTGGATCATAGCCATTCTAACTGGTGTGAAATGGTACCTCATTGTGGTCTTGATTTGCATTTCTCTGATAATGAGTGATGTTGAGCATCTTTTCATGTGTTTGTTAGCCATCCGTATGTCTTCTTTGGAGAAATGTCTATTTAGTTCTTTGGTCCATTTTTTGATTGGGTCATTTATTTTTCTGGAATTGAGCTGTATAAGTTGCTTGTATACTTTTGAAAGTAGTTGTTTACCAGTTGCTTCATTTGCTATTATTTTCCCCCATTCTGAAGGCTGTCTTTTCACCTTGCTTATAGTTTGCTTTGTTGTGCAGAAGCTTTTAATTTTAATTAGATCCCATTTGTTTCTTTTTGCTCTTATCCAATATTCTGGGAGGTGGATCATAGAGGATCCTGCTGTAATTTATGTCCGAGAGTGTTTTGCCTATGTTCTCCTCTAGGAGTTTTATAGTTTCTGGTCTTATGTTTAGATCTTTAATCCATTCTGAGTTTATTTTTGTGAATGGCATTAGAAAGTGCTCTAGTTTCATTCTTTTACAAATGGTTGACCAGTTTTCTCAGCACCATTTGTTAAAGAGATTGTCTTTTCTCCATTGTATATTCTTGCCTCCTTTGTCAAAGATAAGGTGTCTATAGGTGTGTGGATTTATCTCTGGGCTTTCTATTTTGTTCCATTGATCTATATTTTTGTCTTTGTGCCAGTACCATATGGTCTTTATGACTGTGGCTTCAAGGGGATTCCCATAAGGATAACAGCTGATCTTTCAATAGAAACTCTTCAGGCCAGGAAGGAATGGCAAGACATACTTAAAGTGATGAAAGAAAATGACCTACAGCCCAGATTACTCTACCCAGCAAGGGTCTCATTCAAATATGAAGGAGAAATCAAAACCTTTACAGACAAGTAAAAACTGAGAGAATTCAGCACCACCAAACCAGCTCTTCGACAAATGCTAAACGATATTCTCTAGACAGGAAATACAAAAAGGGTGTATAAACCCGAACCCAAAACAATAAAGTAAATGGCAATGGTATCATACTTATAAATAATTACCTTTAACATAAATGGGTTGAATGCCCCAACCAAAAGACAAAGACTGGCTGAATGGATACAAAAACAAGACCCTTATATATGTTGTCTACAAGAGACCCACCTCACAACATGGGACATATACAGAATGAAAGTGAAGGGCTGGAAAAAGATTTTCCATGCTAATAGAAACCAAAAGAAAGCAGGAGTAGCTATACTCATATCAGATAAAATAGACTTTAAAATAAAGGCTGTGAAAAGAGACAAAGAAGGACACTACATAATGATCAAAGGGTCAATCCAAGAAGAAGATATAACAACTATAAATATATATGCACCCAACACAGGAGCACTGCAATATGTAAGACAAATGCTAACAAGTATGAAAAGGGAAATTAACAATAACACAGTAATAGTGGAGACTTTAATACCCTACTCACACCTATGGACAGATCAACTAAACAGAAAATTAACAAAGAAACACAAACTTTAAATGATACAATAGACCAGTTAGACTTAATTGATATCTATTGGATATTTCACCCTAAAACAATGAATTTCACCTTTTTCTCAGGTGCTCACAGAACCTTTTCCAGGATAGGTCACATCATGGGCCATAAATCTAGCCTTGATAAATTAAAAAAAAAAAAAAGAAATTGAAATCATTCCAAGCATCCTTTCTGACCACAATGCATTAAGATTAGATCTCAATTACAGGAGAAAAACTATTTGAAATTCCAACATATGGAGGCTGAACAACACGCTTCTGAATAACCAACAAATCACAGAAGAAATCAAAAAAGAAATAAAAATATGCATAGAAACAAATGAAAATGAAAACAAAACAACGCAAAACCTGTGGGACAGTATAAAAGCAGTGGTAAGGGGAAAGTTCAAAGCAACACAGGCATACCTCAAGAAACAAGAAAAAAGTCAAATAAATAACCTAACTCTACATCTAAAGCAACTGGAAAAGGAAAAACTGGAGAACCCCAGGGTTAGTAGAAGAAAAGAAATCTTAAAAATTAGGGCAGAAATAAATGCAAAAGAAAGAAAAGAGACCATGGCAAAAATCAACAAAGCCAAAAGCTGGTTCTTTGAAAGGATAAATAAAATTGACAAACCATTAGCCAGACTCATCAAGAAACAAAGGGAGAAAAATCAAATCAACAAAATTAGAAATGAAAATGGAGAGATCACAACAGACAACACAGAAATACAAAGGATCATAAGAGACTACTATCAGCAATTATATGCCAATAAAGTGGACAACTTGGAAGAAATGGACAAATTCTTAGAAAAGTACAACTTTCCAAAACTGAACCAGGAAGAAATAGAAAATCCTAACAGACCCATCACAAGCATGGAAATTGAAACTGTAATCAGAAATCTTCCAACAAACAAAAGCCCAGGTCCAGATGGCTTCACAGCTGAATTCTACCAAAAAACTTACAGAAGAGCTAACACTTATCCTGTTCAAACTCTTCGAGAAAATTGCAGAGGAAGGTAAACTTCCAAACTCATTCTATGAGGCCACCATCACCCTAATACCAAAACCTGACAAAGATGCCACAAAAAAAGAAAACTACAGGCCAATATCACTGATGAACATAGATGCAAAAGTCCTTAACAAAACTCTAGCAATCAGAATCCAACAACACATTAAAAAAGATCATATACCATGACCACGTGGGCTTTACCCCAGGGATGCAAGGATTCTTCAATATCTGCAAATCAATCAATGTCATTCACCACATTAATAAATTGAAAAATAAAAGCCATATGATTATCTCAATAGATGCAGAAAAGGCCTTTGACAAAATTCAACATCCATTCATGATAAAAACTCTCCAGAAAGCAGGAATAGAAGGAACATACCTCAACATAATAAAAGCTATATATGACAACCCCACAGCAAACATTATCCTCAATGGTGAAAAATTGAAAGCATTCCCCCTAAAGTCAGGAACAAGACAAGGGTGCCCACTTTATCTGCTATTATTCAACATAGTTCTGGAAGTTTTGGCCACAGCAATCAGAGCAGAAAAAGAAATAAAAGGAATCCAAATTGGAAAAGAAGCAGTAAAACTCTCACTGTTTGCAGACGACATGATCCTCTACATAGAAAACCCTAAAGACTCCACCAGAAAATTACTAGAGTTAATCAATGAATATAGTAAAGTTGCAGGATATAAAATCAACACACAGAAATCCCTTGCATTCCTATATACTAATAATGAGAAAGTAGAAAAAGAAATTAAGGAAACAATTCCATTCACCATTGCAAGGAAAAGAATAAAATACTTAGGAATATGTCTACCTAAAGAAACTAAAGACCTATATATAGAAAACTATAAAACACTGGTGAAAGGAATCAAAGAGGACACTAATAGATGGAGAAATATACCGTGTTCATGGATCGGAAGAATCAATATAGTGAAAATGAGTATATACCCAAAGCAATCTACAGATTCAATGCAATCCCTATCAAGCTACCAGCGGTATTTTTCACAGAGCTAGAACAAATAATTTCACAATTTGTATGGAAATAAAAAAAACCTTGAATAGCCAAAGCAACCTTGAAAAAGAAGAATGGAACTGGAGGAATCAACTTGCCTAGAAAAGTATTTATTTATTTTTCCTCTGTTAGGTGAATATCTGATATTTTTCCATTAAGGTGTTCTTATGGTTATCTCACAGCGTAGACTATTTTAACCAGTCAGTTAGATCAGAAATACACACAAATGAAAATAGATAGTTATATTTAGGAGGAAGGCTGAGTGTTCACATCTATTTCAACTTACCCTGTCCATGAGCAGTGTAAAACCACGAGGCGAGAAGGACATTGATTAGCAACAACATGTTAGATATTCCCAATGGTAAATTCACACAAATACTCCAGTTGCACTGTTTAGGGTTCAAAATCTGCTCCATTTACAGTTACCAAGTGTGACTGAATTTAAATGCATTACAATGAACCTAGTTAATTAGTTCCATTGTGTAAATATCAAAGTTCAAAGTTTCAAGATGTCCCCAACTTGTTTTGTTAGTAGTTTCACAATAAGTTATTGTATTCATCACCTGATATCTATGTGCACAACTTTCTGTGGCTCATATGGACTGGTTCCAAAGCCATATATTAGATGCTAACTTTCAATAATATATTTCTAGAGAGTAGGTGAAGTTTTTCCCAGCCATTTAGGTCATTTGTATTTTCATGGGCTTAGGGAAGTGAATAGATTTTTTTGTAATTATATTAGATCTTAAAAACAATCACACATGATAGTATACATGTTTCAATGCGATTCTCCCAAATAATCCCACCCTCTCCCTCTCCCTCAGAGTCCAGAAGTCTGTTCTATACATCTCTGTCTCTTTTACTGTCTTGCATACAGGGTCATCATTACCATCTTTCTAAATTCCATATATATGGGGATGATCCAGAGAGATGATATGCGGTGGGAAGTGGGAGAGGGATTCAGGATTGGGAGCTCGTATACACCCGTGGTGTATTCATGTCAATGTATGGCAAAACCAATACAGTATTGTAAAGTAAAATAAAGTAAAAATAAAATTAAAAAAAAAAAGAAAACAATCACACAAGTTATAGCACAATCATGTTATTTGCATGCTATTTATGGGTGGGTTTTATGATTATCAATTTTCCCTATTTTGTTGACATATAATTGACATAAAACACTGAATAAGTTTCAGGTGCATGGCCTAATGATGTAATTTTAATATATCATAAATTATTACAACAATAAGTTTTGTGAACATCCATCATCTCATATAGATATAAAATTAAAGAAAAATATGTGATGAGAACTCAGGACTTACTGTCCTATTAACTTTCATACATAAGATACAGCAGAATTAAATCATGTTGTACGCTATGTCCTTAGTACTGATCTATCTCACAGATGGAAGTTGATACCTTTTGACTGGCTTCATCCAGTTCCCCTATCTCCAGCCCTAGCCTCTGATAACCACAAATCAGATCTCTTTTTCAAAGTATTTGTTTGCTCAATAGGCCTACAACATTGTGTTACTTTCCACTGCACAGTGTAGCGATTCCATGTTTCTGACCATTTCAAAATAATTGCCACAGTAAGTCTAGTTACCATCTATCAAGATTTTAAAAATTGCATAATTATTGCCTATATGTTCCACACTGAATATTTCAGGTTTATGACTCATCTGTTTTGCACCTGGAACTTTATCCCATTATCCTCTCCCTCACTAGAGGATCTGGAGTGCATGCCCATAAAAAGACACATACAGAGAACTGTTCCTTGCAGCTTTATTCATAAATAGCAGAAATGCACATTGTTCCCATGAACATCCAGATAATGGATAAAACATTTGTAGTACTCTAACCTGGAAAATCCTATGGATGGAGGAGCCTGGTAGGCTGCAGTCCATGGGACTGCTAGGAGTTGGATACAACTGAGTGACTTCACTTTCACTTCTTGCTTTCATGCCTTGGAGAAGGAAATGGTAACCCACCCCAGGGTTCTTGCCTGGAGAATCCCAGGGACGGGGGAGCCTGGTGGTCTGCCATCTATGGGGTCGCACAGAGTCGGACACGACTGAAGCGACTTAGCAGCAGCAGCAGCAGCAGCAGCAGCAGTTTCATATAATAGATTAATATTCACGAATTTAGAAAACACAGTGAAGTACTGCTATAGACCACAGTTTGGGATAATCTCACAGCTCTCATAAAGATGAACATTGGTGTGTAAAGATGAACAGTGCTGGGATGAACAGTGTGTGTCTCTTTCAATTCTGGTTTCCTTGGTGTGTATGCCCAGCAGTGGGATTGCTGGGTCGTATAGCAGTTCTTGGGGGCAGGAGGAGAAGGGGACGACAGAGGATGAGATGGCAGGATGGCATCACTGACTCAATGGACACGAGTCTGAGTGAACTCCAGGAGTTGGTGATGGACAGGGAGGCCTGGCATGCTGCGATTCATGGGGTCACAAAGAGTTGGACACGACTGAGTGACTGAACGGAACTGAACTGAACTGATAGTAGTTCTATTTCCAGTATTTTAAGGAATCTCCACACTGTTCTCCATAGTGGCTGTACTAGTTTGCATTCCCACCAACAGTGTAAGAGGGTTCCCTTTTTTCCACACCCTCTCCAGCATTTATTGCTTGTAGACTTTTGGATCGCAGCCATTCTGACTGGCGTGAAATGGTACCTCATTGTGGTCTTGATTTGCATTTCTCTGATAATGAGTGATGTTGAGCATCTTTTCATGTGTTTGTTAGCTATCTGTATGTCTTCTTTGGAGAAATGTCTGTTTAGTTCTTTGGTCCATTTTTTGACTGGGTCATTTATTTTTCTGAAATTGAGCTGCAGGAGTTGCTTGTATTTTTGAAATTAATTCTTTGTCACTTGCTTTGTTTGCTATTATTTTCTCCCATTCTGAAGGCTGTCTTTTCACCTTGCTTATAGTTTGCTTTGTTGTCCAGAAGCTTTTAAGTTTAATTAGGCTCCATTTGTTTATTTTTGCTTTTATTTCCAATATTCTGGGAGGTCACAAAGAATCTTGCTGTGATTTATGTCCGAGAGTGTTTTGCCTATGTTCTCCTCTAGGAGTTTTATAGTTCCTGGTCTTCCGTTTAGATCTTTAATGTCTTTTGAGCTTATTTTTGTGTATGGTGTTAGAAAGTGTTCTAGTTTTAGTGGTTGACTAGTATTCCCAGCACCACTTGTTAAAGAGATTGTCTTTTCTCAATTGTATATTCTTGCCTCCTTTGTCAAAGATAAGGTGTCCATAGATGCATAGGTTTATCTCTGGGCTTTCTATTTTGTTCCATTGATCTATATTCCTATCTTTGTGCCAGTACCATACTGTCTTGAAGACTGTGGCTTTGTAGTAGAGCCTGAAGTCAGGGAGGTCGATTCCTCCAGTCCCATTCTTCTTTCTCAAGATTGCTTTGGCTATTAGAGGTTGTTTTTTGTGTTTTTTTTGTTTTTGTTTTTGTTTTTGTTTTTTTTTGTATTTCCATACAAATTGTGAAATTGTTTGTTCTAGCTTCATAGGGATTGCACTGAATCTATGGATTGCTTTGGGTAGTATGTTCATTTTCACTATATTGATTCTTCTGATCCATGAACACGGCATATTTTTCCACCTATTACTGTCCTCTTTGATTTTTTTCACCAGTGTTTTATAGTTTTCTATATATAGGTCTTTTGTTTCTTTAGGTAGATATATTCCTATGTGTTTTATTCTTTCATTTCAATGGTGAATGGAATTGTTTCGTTAATTTATTTTTCTATTTTCTCACTATTAGTGTATAGAAATGCAAGCGATTTCTGTGTGTTGATTTTATATCCTGCAACTTTACTGTATTCATTGATTAGCTCTAATAATTGGTGGAGTCTGTAGGGTTTTCTAAGTAGAGGATCATGTCATCTGCAAAGTGAGAGTTTTACTTTTTCTATTCCAATCTGTATTCCTTTTATTTCTTTTTCTGCTCTGATTGCTGTGGCCAAAACTTCCAAACCTATGTTGAATAGTAGTGAGAATGGGCACCCTTGTCTTGTTCCTGACTTTACGAGAAATGCTTTCAATATTTCACCATTGAGAATAATGTTTGCTGAGGGTTTGTCATATATAGCTTTTATTATGTTGGCGTATGTTCCTTCTATTCCTGCTTTCTGGAGAGTTTTTATCATAAATGGATGTTGAATTTTGTAAAAGGATTTCTCTGCATCAGTTGAGGTAATCATATGGTTTTTATTTTTCAATTTGTTAATGTGGTGTATTTCATTCATTGATTTGCAGATATTGAAGAATCCTTGCATCCCAGGGATAAAGCCCACTTGGTCATGATATATGATCTTTTTAATGTGTTGTTGGATTCTGATTGCTAGAGTTTTGTTAAGGATTTTTGCATCTATGTTCATCAGTGATATTGGCCTGTAGTTTTCTTTTATGTGGCATCTTTGTCAGGTTTTGGTATTAGAGTGATGGTGGCCTCATAGAATGAGTTTGGAAGTTTACCTTCCTCTGAAATTTTCTCGAAGAGTTTGAGTAGGATAGGTGGTAGCTCTTCTGTAAGTTTTTTGGTAGAATTCAGCTGTGAAGCCATCTGGACCTGGGCTTTTGTTTGTTGGAAGATTTCTGATTACAGTTTCAATTTCCATGCTTGTGATGGGTCTGTTAGGATTTTCTATTTCTTCCTGGTTCAGTTTTGGAAAGTTGTACTTTTCTAAGAATTTGTCCATTTCTTCCACGTTGTCCATTTTTATTGGCATATAATTGCTGATAGTAGTCTCTTATGATCCTTTGTATTTCTGTGTTGTCTGTTGTGATCTCTCCATTTTCATTTCTAATTTTGTTGATTTGATTTTTCTCCCTTTGTTTCTTGATGAGTCTGGCTAATGGTTTGTCAATTTTATTTATCCTCTCAAAGAACCAGCTTTTGGCTTTGCTGATTTTTGCTATCATCTCTTTTGTATTTATTTCTACCCTAATTTTGAAGATTTCTTTCCTTCTACTATCCCTGGGGTTCTTCATTTCTTCCTTTTCTAGTTACTTTAGGTGTAGGTTTGGTCACTTATTTGACATTTTTCTTGCTTTTTGAGGTATGCCTGTATTGCTATGAACTTTCCCCTTAGCATTGCTTTTATAGTGTCCCACAGGTTTTGGGTTGTTGTGTTTTCACCTTCATTCTTTCTATGCATATTTTTATTTCTTCTGTGATTTGTTGTTTATTCAGCAGTGTGTTGTTCAGCCTCCATATGTTGGAAATTTTAATAATTTCTCTCCTGTAATTGAGATCTAATCTTAATGCATTGTGGTCAGAGAACATGTGTGGAATGATTTCAATTTTTTTGAATTTACCAAGGCTAGATTTATGGCCCAGGATGTGATCTATCCTGGAGAAGGTTCCGTGTGTGCTTGAGAAAAAGGTGAAATTCATTGTTTTGGGGCAAAATGTCCTATAGATATTAATTAGGTCTAACTGATCTATTGTATCATTTAAAGTTTGTGTTTCTTTGTTAATTTTCTGTTTAGTTGATCTGTCCATAGGTGTGAGTGGGGTATTAAAGTCTCCCACTATTACTGTGTTATTGTTAATTTCCCCTTTCATACTTGATAGCATTTGTCTTACATATTGTGGTGCTCCTGTGTTGGGTGCATATATATTTATAATTGTTATATCTTCTTCTTGGATTGACCCTTTGATCATTATGTAGTGTCTTTCTTTGTCTCTTTTCACAGCCTTTGATTTAAAGTCAATATTATCTGATATGAATATTGCTACTCCTGCTTTCTTTTGGTCTCTATTTGCATGGAATATCTTTTTCCAGCCCTTCACTTTCAGTCTGTATGTGTCCCTTTTTTCGAGGTGGGTCTCTTGTAGACAACATACATAGGGGTCTTAATTTTGTATCTATTCAGCCAGTCTTTGTCTTTTGGTTGGGGCATTCAACCCATTTTCATTTAAGGTAATTGTTGATAAATATGATCCCATTGCCATTTACTCTATTATTTTGGGTTCGAGTCTATATACCCTTTCTGTGTTTCCTGTCTAGAGAATATTCTTTAGCATTTGTTGGAGAGCTGTTTTGGTGGTGCTGAATTCTCTCAGCTTTTGCTTGTCTGTAAAGCTTTTGATTTCTCCTTCATATTTGAATGAGATCCTGGCTGGGTAGAGTAATCTGGGCTGTAGGTTATTTTCTTTCATCACGTTAAGTATGTCCTGCCATTCGCTCCCAGGGTGAAGAGTTTCTATTGAAAGATCAGCTGTTATCCTGATGGGAATCACCTTGTGTGTTATTTGTTGTTTTTCCCTTGCTACTTTTAATATTTGTTCTATGTATTTGATCTTTGTTAATTTAATATGTGTCTTGGGGTGTTTCACTTTGGGTTTATCCTGTTTGGGAGTCTCTGGGTTTCTTGGACTTGGGTGATTATTTCTTTCCCCATTTTAGGGAAGTTTTCAACTATTATCTCCTCAAGTATTTTCTCATGGTCTTTCTTTTTGTATTCTTCTTCTGGGACTCCTATGATTCGAATGTTGGGGCATTTAACATTGTCCCAGAGGTCTCTGAGATTGTCCTAATTTTTTTTAATTCGTTTTTCCTTTTTCCTCTCTGTTTTATTTATTTCTACCATTCTATCTTCTACCTCACTTATTCTATCTTCTGCCTCCATTATTCTACTGTTGGTTCCCTCCAGAGTGTTTTTGATCTCATTTATTGCATTATTCATTACATGTTGACTCTTTTTTATCTCTTCTAGGTCCCTGTTAAGCCTTTCTTGCATCTTCTCAATCCTTGTCTCCGGGCTATTTATCTGTGATTCCATTTTGTTTTCCAGATTTTGGGTCATTTTCACTATCATTTATTTGGAATTTTTTATCAGATAGATTCCTTATCTCTTCATCTTTTGTTTGGTTTGGTGAGCATTTATCCTGTTCCTTTACCTGCTGAGTATTTCTCTGCCACTTCATCTTGTTTATATTGCTGTGTTTGGGGTGGGCTTTCTGTATTCTAGCAGTTTGTGGAGTTCTCTTTATTGTGGAGTTTCCTCATTGTGGGTGGGTTTGGACTGGTGGCTTGCAAGGTTTCCTGGTTAGGGAAGCTTGTGTCCATGTTCTGGTGGGTGGAGCTGGATTTCTTCTCTCTGGAGTGCAATGCAGTGTCCAGTAGTGAGTTATGAGATGTCAGTGGGTTTGGAGTGACTTTGAGCAACCTGTGTATTGAATCTCAGGGTTATGTTCCTGTGTTGCTGGAGAATTTGCATGGTATGTCTTGCTCTGGAACTTGTTGGCCCTTGGGTGGTGCTTGCTTTCATTGTAGGTATGGAGGCATTTGATGAGCTCCTATCGATTAATGTTCCCTGGAGTCAGGAGTTCTCTGGTATTCTCAGGATTTGGACTTAAGCCTCCTGCTTCTGGTTTTCAGTTTTCTTCTTACAGTAGCCTCAAGACTTCTCCATCTATACAGCACTGATGATAAAACATCTAGGTTAATGGTGAAAAGTTTCTCCACAGTGAAGGACACCTGTCACTTCCAAGGAAGTTCATGCTGTTTTAGGTTCTTCTGATTGCTGGTCTCTTCAGTGTTTAATTTCCGCCCTGACCCAGGGGGATGGTGGTGGACATGTTTTTAGGCTCACTTTTTCAGTCGTGCTGTGGGGAGGGAGGAACACTGCAAACAAATGTCACTGGCATCTTTGGGGAGTGCTTCCAGTGTCTTGGCCATAGTGGATTTGCCCCCACTCGCGGCATGTGTGCTTTCCCTGTCTGTACTGCTTAGGCTCTAGGTTGCTCTGCCAGGAACTGTCTGAGGTGGACCCTGGGTTGCATGTGCCTCCCAGGTCTAAGCTGCTCAGGTTCAGGTACTCAGGTAGTCCTCAAAGGCACTGACTTGGTTGGGCCTACGGCTTGTGCCCTTCCCAGGTCTGAGCCGCTCAGGTGACCAGGTGTTTGGCGAGCATGGTCGCTGTGATTTATCGCCTCGCCAGTCCCTGCTGCTCGGTTTTCTGGGTGTACAACCAACACACCTTATCAGGCGGGTGTCAACCGTCCAGAATCCCAAGAAGTCTTGGTTAGCAAAAAAGCCTGCTTGCAGTTTGGTAGATGATGCCTCCCTGGGGCCACGATTACCGCCTTCTGGCTCTGGCTGCCCTCTCCTGCCTGTCTCTGGCGGGGGATGGGCCAGTCTGCAGCCGGCTAGCTCTGCTCAGTCTTTTGTTCTCTGAGCCAGCCTGGCAGTGTTTTAGTTTAGGGCTTTTCACAGGGGAGCTTTACCATGGTCTGGCTTGCTCTCTCAAGTTAGTTCCTTCAGATTGCCTTAGGGCATTCAGGCCTGGTCTTTACTCTAAGCAATGCAGCCCTCACCTCCCTGCCCAGCCCCCTCTTGCTCATGATGGATGCAGGCATCTGCGATGCTTCTCTGCTGGGAGTTACCCTTGGGCACATAATCTGTGGGTTTAAATTATTTATTTATTTTTCCTCCCAGTTGTGTTGCCCTCTGAGGTTCCAAGGTTGGCCACAAACTTGCCTGTGAGAGTGTTACTGGTGTTCGGAAACTTCTCTCTTTTTTAAGACTCCCTTCCTGGGATGAATCTCCATCCCTACCTCTTTTGTCTCTCTTTTTATCTTTTATATTTTTCCCTACCTCCTTTTGAAGACAATGGGCTGCTTTTCTGGGTGCCTGATGTCCTCTGCCAGCATTCAGAAGTTGTTTTGTGGAATTTACTCAGCGTTCAAATGTTCTTTTGATGTATTTGTAGGGGAGAAAGTGGTCTCCCCATCCTATTCCTCTGCCATCTTAGCTATAAGGTGGATTTAGAAAAGGCAGAGAAACTAGAGGTCAAATTGCCAGCATCAGTTGGATCATACATAAAGCAAAGGAATTCCAGAAAAACATCTACTTCTGCTTCATTGACTACACTAAAGCTTTTTGCTGCATGGATCAAAACAAACTGGAAAATTTTTGAAAAGGTGAGAATACCAGATAAGCTTGGAAAGTTGTATGCAGGTCAAGAAGCAACAGTTAGGACCGGACATGGAACAAAGAGCCAGTTCCAAATTCGGATAGAGTACATCAAGGCTGTAAATTGTCACCCTGTTATTTAGATTTATGTGGAGTACATCATGCAAAATGCTGGGTTGGATGACTCACAAGCTAAAATCAAGATTGCTGGATAAATATCAACAACCTCAGATATTCAGATGACACCACCTCTTTGCAGAAAGCAAAGATGAACTGAAGAGCCTAATAAGGAATGTGAAAAAATAGAGTGAAAAGGCTGGCTTAAAACTCAATGTGAAATAGCTAAGATCATAGCATCCGATCCCATCACTTCATGACAAATAGATGGGGAAACAATGAAAATAGAGGCAGACTTCATTTTCTTGGACTCCAAAATCACTGACGAGAGTGATTGCAGCCACAAAATCAAAAACGTCCTGCTCCTTGGAAGAAGAGCTGTGACAAATGTAAATACCATTTTTTAAAAGCAACACTTTGTAAAAAAAAAAAAGGCTTGTATAGTCAAAGCTATGGTTTTTCCAGTTCATGTTCGGATGTGAGAGTTGGACCATTAAGGAGGCTGTGTGCCAAAGAACTGATGCTTTCAAGCTGCTGCTTTTTCTTGAGAGTCCCTTGGAGAGCAACGAACCAAAACCCGTCCATCCTAAAGGAAATCCACCCTGAATATTCATTGGAAGGACTGATGCTGAAGCTGAAGCTCCAATATTTTGGCCACCTGATGTGAAGGGACAACTCATTGGAAAAGACCCTGATGCTGGGAAAGGTTGAGCGCAGGAGGAGAAGGGGACGACAGAGGATGAGATGGTTGGATGGCATCACTGACCCAATGGATATGAGTTTGAACAAACTCCTAGAGATTGTGAGGGACAGGGAAGCCTGGTGAGCTGCTGTCCAAGGTTTTGCAAAGAGTGCAACACAACTAAGTGACTGAACAACAAAATCAAGCTTATTCCACCAGATGGCACCGTTCAGTCTCCAAAGAAGGTTAGTCTTTTTGTTTTGTTTTGTTTTAATTATTCTGTGGGCAAGGTAGGAAGGAGCCTTGAAGATTCTGAGACTCTTTTTGCTTTAATATACATTTCAAAAGATGACTTGGGAAATGGCGAATATAATGATGTTAAACATTTTGTGTATTTTTATTTTCCAGAGCTGAGACTGAAATAAGGACTGGGGCATGGGTAGAGTTACATTTGTGTGAATTATGTATTCTGCAAAGTAGAAAGAATGTAACCAAATCATGGCAGGAGAAGGAAGAGATGAGGGGAATATAAACACCTACCACTGAGAAGTAGGGGATGGTTCAAACTTCCCACTTACAACTGGCAGCAAGATATCAAATCGTTGATTGTAAAGAAAACAGGATTAGTGTTCTGGGAAATGTACTATACAGATTTAGACATATAGAAAAGACACAAAACTTTCTGAAATAACAAAGTAAATGTAAAAGCACAAAAGTAAAGAGCAGTGTATGTATTTCAGCATAAGCTGCTATAACAAAGATTCCACCAAACATGAGTCATATCTATAAGCATGTACAGTGTGAACCTGTCTATTAAAGGAAAGGGTCCTTCAACTGACTTAACCTTATTCTGTGCTGTATACAAGGAACACACCTAATCAGTGTGACCTAGGAAACAAAACCTGATTTATGCACTGCAATTGGCCAGGCTTGGAGGAGAGAGAGACAGGGAGAGATGGGGAGAGAGAGACAGAATATTATCAGGTAGGTTAGAATTTAGATTTAACAAGAATTAAAGGAACAAATGGCTCGGCAGGTAAAGAATCCACCTGCAATGCAGGAGACACAGGAGATGCAAGTTGGATCCCTGGCTCGGGAAGAGCCACTGGAGGAGGGCATGGCAATCCAGTGCAGTACACTCCAGTGCAGCTGAAGAATTCCATGGACAGAGGAACTTGGCAGGCTACTGTCCATGAGGTTGCAAGGAGTCTGAGAGGACTGAACGAATTATCTCATGACCAAGCACACAGAGGAACAAAGGACACTTCACAATGCAAAAGGTCCAAATCACAATAAAAACTTACCAGGTTGGGAAACTTGCACTAGATCCAGAAACACGAGGTTCTACTGCTCCTGGATGTACCTTCAGATTGCAATCACCCTCTGTTGTTGGAGATATGGTTTTGCAGTTAATTCTGGGTCTAGAGAAGACGAGGAACTGGCTAGCAGGAATCAAACAGGATTTTCCTTCTGGATCACCAGATCTCCACGTGGAGATCCCTCACCAGATCTCTGTCTCTTAACTATGGTGGGCAACTGCCACACTGGTAGAGCTGGAGAAATCCTCCTTGTTTCTCATTTCCCATTCCAATTTCTATGGGTAAAACTCAGGGAAAACCTGCAAACCAAAAGAGTGTGAAACATAGTTTATAAGCGCTAACCTCTAAGAGGGCATAGCAGTGTGTAGAAGGTGGATGTGCTGCTTGGCAACACCAGTAAATAATCAGTGTAGTTCACCATTGTCCACAACAATAATGATGCTTCTACATAACACTATTAAACCTGTCCTCTAATGTCATTGAAACATGTATATTATCATATGTGAAATGAATCGCCAGTCCAGGTTCGATGCATGAGACAGGGTGCTCGGGGATGGTGCACTGGGATGGCCCAGATGGATGGGATAGGGAGGTAGGTGGGAGAGGGGTTCAGAATGGGGAACAAATGTACACCCGTGGTGGATTCATGTCAATGTATGACAAAACCACTACAATATTGTAAAGTAATTAGCCTCCAGTTAAAATAAATAAATTTATGTTAAAAAATAAAGGGTGATTAAGGAAAAAATAAATAAATAAAATGAAGATTCCTTTGTTCCCTTTCTATAGACTGAATTGCAAACGTACAAGAGTCACCTTATTTATATTTGGTGACATTATTACCTCCTTTAATTTAGTCACAACTCCACACAGGTGTCTTGTACTTTAAAAAATGGAATGATTTTTCTTTAAAACCATAAGGGCCAAGAGGAAAATGTAGTTAGAAATTTACAAGTTTATTTATAAAAATCAAGCTAGAAAGCACAATGAAGCAATCCTCACTGCAGTCGTCACCTTTAGAGTCTGTTGAAATTATAAATTCGTTTTTCTAAACCTGATTATATATCTGCCATTTTTTCAGCCAGCAATGAAACAGTCCATGTCCCTTACCTTTTGGGGTTAAACTAAACTTCATTTCCAAATGGTCAGAAACTAGAGGGATCTCACACTTAGTAGGTTTCTGTTGTTTTCCATTAACCTTTATTGGAAAATGGAATAGTGGAAAGGAGAATCCTCAGAGACTCTCCTGTATCCAAAATATAGTTTCCTGTCCACGTCATGTAGCAATAGACAGTGACCATTTGGTGGCTGACTTCAATGTCCCTAGCTTGTGTTCATATTTAATTTTGTGCCTGATAGTATAATGACATAAAGGGCCTAAGATTACAGATAGTTATATTTTCCAGGAAAGGGAAATATCCATTTTCTGGTGAAAAGCCCTTATACTATGACCTAAACCTTGCACTTGGGCAGAGTAAGAAATTGTAAGCCTGGAAAAAGAATGTTACTAGTGATTGAACATCTTAACAAATGCAGACAAACTAATAATCAACACAACCTGGTTAAATACTTGTTTTAAAAATTGATTAATACGTGGTTTAAAAAAATATAAGAAATCAAATTCTTGCAAAGACAAATAGAAAAATTTTTTTGTGCAAGCAAATTATAGCAATTGATACAATACACTGCCAATATGTTACCATCTTAAAAAAAACTTGCAACAATTTTCGGGTTTGTGATATTTTGATTTTCAATAAAAAAGACATAATTGGTCTTTGTCCCCATTTTGGGAATAGAACTCTAGAAATGTTTGGAATTTCCTATATGTATTTTGTTTTAATACAGTGACTTTTGGAAATTCTTTAAGGATGGAAGCTAGTTGCCCAGGGAACCAACCATATGATTAGACAGTTGAAACAATATTACCCGCCTGATGTTCAGTGAAAGGCAAAGGAATGGAGGTTCCATCAGTTAACACTGGTGAATGAATAAATAATTTATGCCCATGTAGTGATGCCTGAGTTCTGAGAATCTCCAGCACTGATAGCTTGGAGGAACTGGGAGAGTGAACCCTGGAAGAGCATGGAAGCTCTGCACTTAGTAGGTTCCTGCTGTCTTCTATCACACGTGGCCCTGGGCCTCCCTTCCATCTGACTGGTCATGAGTTAATCCAATTAGTTTCTGTTGAGTACCATGGGCCACACTAACAAAGTAACTGAACTTTAAGACGAAGTTGTAGCTACCTCCAATCTTAATGATTAGACCAGAAGTGCAGGGTCACATGGATTTGTCATTGGCTTCTGAAGTGGGGAGGGGGCATATTTATGGGACTGAGCCCTTAACCTCTGGGATCTGAAGCTGTTTCAAGTAGATGATATTAGTATGTACTAAATTGTAGATAGTATATTCAAAAGCAGAGACATTACTTTGCTGACTAAGGTCTGTCTAGTCAAGGCTGTTTTTCCTGTGGTCATGTATGGATGTGAGAGTTGGACTGTGAAGAAGGCTGAGCACTGAAGAATTGATGCTTTTGAACTGTGGTGTTGGAGAAGACTCTGGAGAGTCCCTTGGACTGCAAGGAGATCCAATCAGTCCATTCTGAAGGAGATCAGCCCTGGGATTTCTTTGGAAGGAATGATGCTAAAGCTGAAACTTCAGTACTTTGGCCACCTCATGTGAAGAGTGGACTCACTGAAAAAGACTTTGATGCTGGGAAGGATTGGGGGCAGGAGGAGAAGGAGACGACAGAGGATGAGATGGCTGGATGGCATCACTGACTCCATGGACGTGAGTCTGAGTGAACTCCGGGAGTTGGTGATGGATAGGGAGGCCTGGCGTTCTGCGATTCATGGGGTCACAAAGAGTCGGACACGACTGAGCGGCTGAACTGAACTGAAAAGTAATCTATGTCCGTTTAATGATAGTGGAGGCAATTTTCTACATTATATTACTTCAGATACTTATATAAATTTTAAAATTTTACCAAAGTACCTCTGCATGCTGGCCTTCCTATCCATTTGCTCTTGATACACTGTATATTCTTAGATACATCCAACTGGTAATATGATAGACACTTAAAAGCCACTTGTTCTCCTGACCTATAGAACTCCTTCTCCTGATCTGTGAGTACAGCATCATCAAAGGTGGGCAAGTTAACACAATTTGTGCCTGAAAGAAAAAAGAATATGCATTTTTTTAGTGAATCTTTAAAGATTCATAGCAACCACTGATTATATTCCAGAAAATAAATAGTTACATATCAAATCAATGAATATTCTACAGCATTTTTCTTATACCTTGAGATAAGTGTCAGAAATCTTGATTTAGTCACATTGACTGTCTCTATATTATCAAAAATACAACATGGGAATGGTGACATTCTAAGAAGTAGAGCTGCATACTTCTCAAATTTAAGTTCTCTTCCCCCATGACAGCCCATCTAAATTATGAATGTGTCTACTTTTGCTTTTATCAAAATATGTTACCTTGAGTTATGTTAAATGTCTTAGAAAACTGCATATTACAAAGAAATGATTGACAAATTAACAGCAAATTGAGTAGTGATAAGAGCAGAGTTCAACCATGGTACAGGAACAGAGATCAGAAATCTGAGATGTATATCAGAGGATGTTCAAACTGCACCCAAGATGATGTGAAAGAGATAGTTTAGTGTTATCAAGTTGCCAACCTTCACTAGATCACAGAAAAAGCTAGGGAATTCCAGAAAAACATCTACTTCTGCTTCATTGACTACACTAAAGCACTTGATTGTGTAGATCAGAAAAAAACTGTGGGAAATTCTTGAGATGGGAATACCAGACCACCTTACCTTCCCCCTGAGAAAACTATGCAGGTGAAAAAGTAATAGATCTGTACGTGGTCAATTGACAGGCTCAAAATTGGGAAAAGAGTACTTCAAGGGTGTATGTTGTCATCCTGTCTATTTAACTGATATACAGAGTACATCATTCAAAATGCCTGGCTGGACGAAGCATCAGGATTGCCAGGAGAAATACCTCAGCTGTGCCTCAGATGACACCACCTTAATGGCAGAAAGTAACGAGGAAGTAAAGGGCTTCCTGATGAAGGTGGAAGAAGAGACTGAAGAAGCTGGCTTAAAACTCAACATTCAAAATATGGAGATCATGGCATCTGGTCCCATCACTTCATGGCAAATAGATGAGGAAAAAATGGAAACAGTGACAGACTTCGTTTTCTTGGGCTCTAAAATCTCTGTGAATGGTCACTGCAGCCATGAAATTAAAAGACGCTTGCTCCTTGGAAGGAAAGCTATCACAAACCTAGACAGCATATTAAAAAGCAGAGACATCACTTTGTCAACAAAGGTTCACCTAGCCAAAGCTACGACTTTTCCAGTAGTCATGAATGATTTGACAGTTGGACAATGAAGAAGAGTCAGGCTGAGTACCAAAGCGTTGATACTTTTGAACTATGGTGCTGGAGAAGACTCTTGAGAGTACCTTGGACTGCAAGATCAAAGCAGTCAGTCCTAAAAGAAATCGACCCTGAATATTCATTCGAAGGACTGATGTTGAAGCTGAAGCTCCAATACTTTGTTCACCTGATACGAAGAGCACACTTATTGGAAAAGACCCTGATGCTGGGGAAAATTGAGGGCAGGAGAAGAAGGGGAGAGCAAACAATGAGATGGTTGAATGGCATCACCGATTCAACGGGCATTAGTTTAAGCAAACACCAGGAAACAGTGAAGGACAGGGATGCCTGGCTTGCTACAGTCCATAGGGTCGCAAAGAGTCAGAAACCACTGAATGACTGAACTACAACAACAAATCAAACTTATTATTTCTAGGGTTATTAATTCTCTACCAGAATTCAGAACTTTTCATAGATACCTTGTTAAATTCTATAATTACTGCTTAATTTCATATTTGGGTCACTTATGTTTTGAATTAAAAGATATTTCTCAGCTTTAGAATAAAAGGAAAAACACTATACTTATGCAATCTTGCAGACGTGATCATTCCCCTCCTAAACATCTTATAGATGTAGGTCCATCAGTTCCAAACCCTTCATCACAGTCATAAGTAACTTCTTCTCCATATTGGCAACTGTCTTTCTTGTGAGATACAACACCATTCTGAATATAAGGTGGAAGTCCACAAGGAAGTCCTGGGAAGAAATGAAAAAATGATTTCATGTTTTGCTAACTTTGAAATTTAATTTGGTGTACTGGTCAACATATATGGTAGTTTTACTTGAAAATAATAAATCCTTATACAGGAACTTCCATGACATGGGAGGAAAGTGTACAAATTTTTCCTAAAATTACCATTCTGGTGTGTGTCCACTTGAGCAAGAACTTGATACTGAAATTACCAATATATGAAAGAAACCATCAATGCTTCTCTAAGCAATCATGTGTAATAAAAGAAAAACACGTTGAGACTCCACACATCATCTTAGGAAAAGTACTATATATTGTAAGAAATTAAAAGGGACATTTTAGGGAAGACATAGGACTTTTTTTGAAACTTAAATAGATAGGAATATAAATAGGTTTACTAATATAAATAGTTAGGTTTCATTTTATTGCACATCCAGTGTTAATATAATTGCCAGGTTGAAAAGCTATTCTCTATAGCACAAATGAAATTATTAATAACAAAAATGATTAATTTTATATGTCAAATTTGATTTAATGTATAAATATATGCATTTTATTTTAATACATAAATGACCTATAAATAGACAAGTTACTTGATGTATTTAGAAATGTAAAGGATCAAGTCTCATGACTTTGATGACAATTGATTAGTTTTAATGAATAGTACTAAAAGTAGATTTTGGTTTGCCTAGTGCCCTAACCTACACACTGAGGTGGAGAGCTCCACTTTCCCATGTGGCATAGTATCACATTATTTTCAGATATCTCAAAGCCTTCTTCACAAGTATAACTTAACTTCGTTCTATGTGCATACAGCCTTTGTTCATGTATTTCTCTCCTTTCTTCTGCAGAGCTAGATGAGTTAATGGCTCCATGGTCTATCTGAGGTGGTTGAGAACATCCAATTTTTTTCGATGAAGTACAGAGGTCAAAGAGTAAAGTACAAATATAATCTTTAAATTTAGCATGTTAATATAATCAAATATTTGAATTTTAAAATAAGGATAAAAAGAAAAGAATACTCAGAACAATTTACAGAAATTTAATACTGACAGATTTGGGAAACTTGCAAGCTATTTGTCTCCATAAACACTATGCTACTACCACTTGTTCAATATGCCCCTTCATCCTTTTTTAAATGAATTTCTTATTGAAATATTGGATGTTAACAGTATGTTAGCTTCAAATGGTCAAAAATCATTTTACTTTTACATACATTATAAAATGACTAGCAGTATGTCTAGTAACAATAGTTCCTAACAAATTTATTACAGTATTATTGACCATATTCTGTATGCTGTATATTACATCCCCCTGGCTTCCTTATTATATAACTGGAGTTTGTACTTCAAAATCCCCTGTATCTACTTTGCCAACCCCCTCCTCCGTTCTTGCAGCAACTCACTAATTTTCTGTATCTGTATGAGCCTGTTTTCCTTTTATTTTGTTTTATTTTTAGATTCCACAAATAAATGAAATTGTGGCATTTGTCTTTTTCTATCTGACCTACATCTCTTAGAATAAATACATCCTAGACACATCCACGTTGTTGCAAATGGAAATGTTTCATATTTTATGGCTCAGTCATAGTTCATGTCGTGTGTATATATAAAACACCTTCTTTTTCTACGCATATATCAGTGGACTCTAGGTGGCCTCCAAACCTTGATTATTGTGTGTAATGCTGCAGTGAACATTGGAGTGCATATATCTTTTTAGATTAGTGTTTTCTGTTCCTATGAATAAATACCCAGTAGTGGATTAGCTGGATCATATGGCAGTTCTATTTTTAATTTTTAAAGGAAATTCCACATTGTTTTTCAGAGCAACACTGCCAGTTTACAATCCCACCAACAGTGCACAAAGATTCCCTTTTCTCCACATCTTTGACAACACTTGATGTTGTCCTTTTCATGGTAGCCATTATGGCAGGTGTGAAGGGACATCACACTATGGCTGCAATATGTTTTTCCTGGATAGAGTAGTCTTGGCTGCAAGTTTTCTCCTTTCATTAGTTTGTATATGTTGTGCCAGTCCATTGTGACCTAAAAAATATTCTTCAGAAGCTGTTGATACTTGTTAGGGTCTCCTTGTAGGTAGCTACTGCCTTTTCTCTTGAAGGAGAAGAGGGTAACAGAGGATGATATGGTCGGGTGGCATCACCGTTTCAATGCACATGAACTTGGGCAAACTCTGGGAGATGGTGAGAGACAGGAAAGCTTGACATGTTGCACTCCATGGGGTCTCAAAGAGTTGGACATGACTTGGCAACAGAACAACAATTTTCTTTTAATTTATTTTTTATTTTAATTGGAGGCTAATTACTTTACAATATTGTGGTGTTTTTGCCATACATTAACATGAATCAGCCATGGGTGAACCCCCATCCCGAACCCCCCTCCCGTCTCCCTCCCTATTCCATGCTTCTGGGTTATCCCAGTACACCAGCTTTGAGTGCCCTGTTTCATGCATTGAACTTGGACTGGTGATCTATTTCACATATGGTAATATACATCTTTCAATGCTATTCTCTCAAATCATCCCACCTCCCCTTCTCCTACAGAGTCTAAAAGTCTGTTTTTCACATCTGTGTCTCTTTTACTGTCTCGCGTATAGGGTCGTCGTGACCATCTTTCTAAATTCCGCATATATATGCATTAACGTACTGTATTGGTGTTTTTCTTTCTGACATATCACTCTGTATAATAGGTTCGTTTCATACACCTCATTAGAACTGATTCCAATGCAATCTTTTTAATAGCTGAGTAATATTCCATTGTGCATATGTACCACAACTTTCTTATCCATTCATCTGCTGATGGACATCTGGGTTTGTTCCATGTCTTAGCTATTGTAAACAGTGCTATGACGAACATTGGGGTACATGTGTCTCTTTCAATTCTGTTTTCTTCAACAGCTATGCCCAGCAGTGGGATTGCTCGGATATATGGCACATCTGTTTTCAGTTTTTTTCTTTTTAAGGGATCTCCACACTGTTACCCATAGTGGTTGTAGTAGTTTGCATTCCCACCAACAGTGTAAGAGGGTTCCCTTTTCTCCACACCTTTTTCTGCATTAGACTTTCAGATAGCAGCCATTCTGACTGGCATGAGATGGTACCTCACTGTGGTTTTGATTTACATTTCTCTGACAATGAATGATGCTTAGCATTTTTCCACGTGTTTGTTAGCCATCTGTATGTCTTCTTTGGAGAAATGTCTGTTTAGTGCTTTGGCCCATTTTTGGATTGGGTCATTTGTTTTTCTGATATTGAGCTGCATGAGTTGTTTACATGATTTTGAGATTAGTTCTTTGTAAGACGCTTTGCTTGCTATTATTTTCTCCCACTCTGAAGGCAGTCTTTTCACCTTGCTTAGAATTTTCTTCGTTGTGCAAAAGCTTATGTTTAATTAGGTCTCATTTGTTTATTTTTGCCTTTATTTCCATTACTCTGTGAGGTGGGTCATAAAGGATCTTGCTGTGATTTATATCAAAGAGTGTTTTGCCTATGTTTTCCTGGAGGAGTTTTATAGTTTCTGATCTTCCGTTTAGACCTTAAATCCATTTTGAGTTTACTTTTGTGTATGGTGTTGGAAAGTGTTCTAGTTTCCTTCTTTTACAGATGGTTGACCGCTTTTCCCAGCACCATTTATTAAAGAGATTGTTTACTCCATTGTATATTTTTGACTCCTTTGTCAAAGATAAGGTGTCCGCAGGTGCATGGATTTATCTCTAGGCTTTCTATTTTGTTCCATTGATCTATATTTCTGGCTTCGTACCAGTACAATACTATCTTGATGACTGTAGCTTTGTAGTACCGTCTGAAGTCAGGGAGGTTGATTCCTCCAGTTCCATTCTTCTTTCTCAAGATTGCTTTAGCTATTCGAGGTTTTTTTTTTTTTTTTTTAATTTCCATACAAATTGTGAAATTAGTTGTTTTATTTCTGTGTAAAAATGTCGTTGGAGCTTGATAGGGATTGCCCTGAATCTATAGATTGCTTTGAGTAGTATACTCATTTTCAGTACGTTGATTATTCTGATCCATGAACATGACATATTTCTCCATCTATTTGGGCTATATTTGATTTCCTTCATTAGTGTTTTATAGCTCTTCATGTATAGGTCTTTTGTTTCTTTAGGTAGATTTACTGATGTATTTTAATCATTTCATCACAGCAGTGAATGGGATTGTTTCCTTAATTTCTCTTTCTGTTTTCTCATTGTTAGTGTATAAGAAAGCAAGGAATTTCTGTGTATTAATTTTATATCCTGCAAACTTTCTATATTCGTTGGTTAGCTCTAGTAATTTTCTCATGGTGTCTTTAGGGTTTTCTATATAGAGGATCATGTCATCTGCAAACCATGAGAGTTTTACTTCTTTTCCAGTCTGGATTCCTTTATTTCCTTTACTTCTCTGAGTTTTGTGGATAAAACTTCCAAAACTATGTTGAATAGTAGTGGTGACAGTGAGCACCCTTGTCCTGTTCCTCGCTTTATGGGAAATAATATCATTTTTTTTGCCATTGAGGATAATGTTTGGTGCGGGTTTGTTATATATGGCTTTAATTATGTTGAGGTATGTTCCTTCTCTGCCTTCTTTCTGGAGGTTTTTTTTTTTTTTTAATCATAAATGGATGCTGAGTTTTGTTAAAGGCTTTCTCTGCATCTTTTGAGATAATCATATGTGTTTTTTCCCTTCAATTTGTTAATGTGGTGTATGACATTGATTGATTTGTGAATATTGAGGAATCCTTGCATCCTTGAGATAAAGCCCACTTGGTCATGATGTATGATCTTTTTAATATGTTGTTAGATTCTGTTTGCTAGAATTTTGTTAAGGATTTTTGCATGTATGTTCATCAATGATATTGGCCTTTAGTGTTCTTTTTCTGTGGCATCTTTATCTGGTTTTGGAAATAGGGTGATGTTGGCCTCACAGAATGAGTTTGGGAGTTTGCCTTCCTCTGATATTTTCTGGAAGGGTTTGAGCAGGATAGGTGTTGAAAAGAAAAGTGAAAGTGAAGTTGTTAAGTCTTGTCCGACTCTTTGCGACCTCATGGACTGTAGCCTACCAGGCTTCTCCACCTGTGGGATGTTCTAGGCAAGAGTATTGGAGTGGGTTGCCATTTCCTTCTCCAAGGGATCTTACCTACCCAGGGATTGAACGCAGGTCTACCACATTACAGGCAAATGCTTTACCCTCTGAGCCACCAGGGAAGGATAGGTGTTAGCTCGTCTCTAAATTTTTGATAAATTCACCTATGAAGCTGTCTGGTCCTGGGCTTTTGTTTGTTGGAAAATTTTTGATTCCAGTTTCTATTTCCATCCTTGTGATGGGTCTGTTAAGATTTTCTCTTTCTTCCTGGTTCAGCTTTGGAAGGTTATACTTTTCTCGGAATTCATTCATTTCTTCCAAGTTATCCATTTCATTGCATATAGTTGCTGATAGTAGTCTCTTATGATCCTTTGTATTTCTGTGTTGCCTGCTCTGATTTCTCCATTTTCATTTCTAATTTTATTGATTTGATTCTTCTCCCTTTTTATCTTGATGAGTCTGGCTAATGGTTTGTCTATTTTATTTATCTTCTCAAGGAAGCAGCTTTTAGTTTTGTTTATTTTTGCTATACTCTCTTTTGTTTCTTTTTCGTTTATTTCTGCCCTAATTTTCATGATTTCCTTCCTTATACTAACCCTGGGGTTCTTCTTTTTCTAGTTGCTTTAGGTGTACAGTTAGGTTATTTATTTTATTTTTCTCTTGTTTCTTGAGGTAAGCTTGTAAATCTATGAACCTCCCCTTAGGACTCTTTCTACTGTTTCCCATATGCTTTCAGTTGTTGTGTATTCACTTTCATTTCTTTCTATGTATATTTCGATTTCCTTTTTTACTTCTTTCATTATTTGTTGGTTATTAAGGATCGTGTTACTTAACCTCCATATGTTTGTATTTTTAATACTTTCTTTTTCCTGTAGTTGACATCTAATCTTACCACATTGTGATCAGAAAAGATCTTTGAAAGGATTTTTTTTTTTTTTTTAATTTACCAAGGCTAGATTTATGGCCCTGGATGTGATCTATCTTGGAGAATTGTCCTTGTGCACCTGAGAAAAAGGTGAAATGCACTCTTTTGGGGTGAAATGTCCTGTAGATATCAATTAGGTCTAACTGGTCCATTGTATCATTTAAAGTTTGTGTTTCCTTGCTAATGTTCTGTTTGGTTGACATGTCTGTATGTGTGAATGGGGTATTAAAATTTCCCAGTAATATTGTGTTACTGTTCATTTCTCCTTTCATACTTGTTAGCATTTGCCTTATGTATTGAGCTGCTCTTATGTTGGGTGCATATATACTTATAATTGTTATATCATCTTTTTTGATTGATTCTTTGATCATTAGGTAGTGTCTTTCTTTGTCTCTTTTCATGGCCTTTATTTCAAAGTCTATTTTATCTGATATGAGTATTGAACTCATACTTTCTTTTGGTCTCCATTTGCATGAAATGTCTTTTCAAGCCCTTCATTTTCAGTCTGTATGTGTCCCTTGTTTTCAGGTGGATCTTTTTAGACAGCATGCATAGGAGTATTGTTTTTGTATCCATTCAGCCAGTCTTTGTCTTTTGGTTGAGGCATTCAACCCATTTACATTTAAGGTAATTATTGATAAGTATTATCCCATTGTCATTTACTTTGGAACAACAACATTATTAATTTTTTTTTCCATTGAATGATAATGTGTCCTGGTATGGACCTCTTCAGGTTCATCTCCTTTTGGGACTGTCTGACTTCTAGACCTCAATGTCTTTTCTCTTCCCCAGGTTAGAAAAGTTTAGCTATTATTTCTTCAAATAAGTCTATCTCTCTCTATTTCAGATCCCCATAACGAGAATGGAAACTTCTTTAATGGATTAGCAAGCCTGGCTTTTTCTGTGTGACCAGAGGTATAAAAGATCCCTCTCTAAACTGTGTCTGAGTCCATCAAATAGAGATACCTCAAATATCCAATTCATAATCTGAAGACAAAGCCTGTTCTGCTCAACTGAAGGAAGACTGCGTGAATACACCTGGAAGAATTTGGAGCCCTCTATGACTCCTTGGTTTTGCTTTCTCTTGTTATACTTCATTTCTATTTCATTAGAAACATTATGCAACTATAGGCTGAAAACTCATAAATCCTTTCAGGGGTCCAACATTTTGTATTAAATTCAGGGAAATATTTGACTAAATACACTTTATTCATCATTAGTAATATCATCAGATTTTCTATGCTGATCTAAGTCAATAGGAGTATTTTGTGTGCTG
The DNA here is from genome assembly GCF_023091745.1 of Budorcas taxicolor. Classification (NCBI taxonomy): domain Eukaryota; kingdom Metazoa; phylum Chordata; class Mammalia; order Artiodactyla; family Bovidae; genus Budorcas; species Budorcas taxicolor. The sequence continues at coordinate 7,675,316 of NC_068925.1, forward strand.
TTTTGTGCTTAGTCACTCAGCATTGTCAGATTCTTTGTGACCCCATGGACTACAATCTGCCAGGCTCCTCTGTCAATGGGGATTCTGGATTCTCCAGGCAAGAATACTGGAGTGGGTTGCCATGCCGTCCTTCAGTTGATCTTCCCAACAGAGGAATTAAACCGAGGTCTCCTGCAACTCGGGTGGACTCTTTACCATCATGCTCACCAGGGAAGACTTGGAATAGTTTATGTTTCATCAAAAATATTTCTCTTATTTCTGCTTTAATTATTTTAACATTTTTATCAATGTATTTTCAAGAATTTATTTTTCTTTTATGTCTGATATTTAAACATTTGTGTTCTAATAATTTTAATTTGTTAAAAGTCTTACAAAAGTTAGTCTATACACTACATTTCCCCATAAACTGAATATTTTGCAAATCAGCTATTTATACTTTTTAGCCTATTATAAAAATTGAAATTTTGATTTTAGTTTCTCTTTCCTTTTATGTTCTTTGGATGTATGTTCTTTTCTAGATTCTAGATTGCACTACCTATCACTTAAGTCCCCTTTTTTAGTAAAGCAAGTTTTAATCTATACGTATCTTTGATTTTTACTGTTTACCATAGATTCCAAAGTATATAGTTTTCATTTTACTTGATTTAACATACTGTCAGTAAATCACAGAAAAAAAAATTTTTTTTAATTTTCAAGTTTTGTCATATGGGTGAATAAGTTGTTTAGTTAGCTTTCTTTTAATTTACAATTGTTCTTAATTCATACAGAATAATTTGAGGACACATTACATGAAATTTATTAGGAATTCTTTTATCACATGAAAATAATCTGGAGTTTTAAATTAACTCTCTATATTTCAATAAATTAATGTGGACTTCCAGAGAAGGCATATGATTAAAACTATGAAGACCTATTTTATATATATTAAAAAAGGTAATTCACAAGGACTGAGCCATTATAAACATATAATCTATCTAAGAATATATCAGAGTACATGAAACAAAGCTGTGCAGAACTGAAAAAAGAAATAGAGAAATCCACACCCCTTGTTAACAATTCTGAAAGCCTTTCTACTCTGATGGATACAACAGCTAGAAAAAGCTTTTTTAAGACATAGGTACATTTTTATTATGTATAATCGACTCCAGTTTCATCCACCTCATTAGAACTGATTCAAATGTATTATTTTTAATGGCTGAGTAATACTCTATTTTATATATGTACCACAGCTTTCTTATCAAATCATCTGCTGATGGACATCTAGGTTGCTTCCATGTCCTGGCTATTATAAACAGTGCTGCAATACAATATTGTAAAGTAATTAACCTCCAATTAAAATAAATAAATTTATATTTTAAAAAATAGGTTCATTTTTAGAACACTATGAATTATGTTAACCTGATCTAGAAACTAGAATATGCGTATACTTTATATGAAATGGAAACATCACAAAGACAGACAATATGCTATGCAACAAAGAAAGAAAACAATTTAAAATATTAAAAATTTACAGAGTGTGTTCTATGACAAGGGAATTAGATTAGAAATCAATAAGAATAAATTATTTATGCAATCATCGATGATAATCATCAAATTGTGTACAGTAAATATATGCAGCTCTCTAGATAGAAACCATACCACAGTATTACTGTTAATGGAGAGTAAATTATTTAGAAAATCATAAATATGTGAGAATTAAACAACACATTTCTTTTTTTTTTATGTTCAAGTTAGATTTATTATTATTATTTATTATTTATTTTTTTTTTTTACTTTACAATACTGTATTGGTTTTGCCATACATTGACATGAATCCACTACGGGTGTATACGAGCTCCCAATCCTGAACCTCCCTCCCACCTCTCTCCCCATATCATCTCTCTGGATCATCTCCGTGCACCAGCCCCAAGCATCCTGTATCCTCTATCAAACATAGACTGGCGCTTCGTTTCTTACATGATAGTATATATGTTTCAATGTCATTCTCCCCAATCATCCCACCCTCTCCCTCTTCCTCAGAGTCCAAAAGTCCGTTCTATACATCTGTGTCACTTTTGCTGTCTCGCATACAGGGTTATCATTACCATCTTTCTAAATTCCATATATATGTGTCAGTATACTGTATTGGTGTTTTTCTTTCTGGCTTACTTCATTCTGTATAATCGGCTCCAGTTTCATTCATCTCATTAGAACTGATTCAAATGTATTCTTTTTAATGGCTGAGTAATGCTCCATTGTGTATATATACCACAGCTTTCTTATCCATTCATCTGCTGATGGACATCTAGGTTGCTTCCATGTCCTGACTATTATAAACAGTGCTGCAATGAACATTGGGGTACACGTGTCTCTTTCAATTCTGGTTTCCTCGGTGTGTATGCCCAGCAGTGGGATTGCTGGGTCATAAGGCAGTTCTATTTGCAATTTTTTAAGGAATCTCCACACTGTTCTCCACAGTGGCTGTACTAGTTTGCATTCCCACCAACAGTGTAAGAGGATTCCCTTTTCTCCACACCTTCTCCAGCATTTATTGCTTCTAGACTTTTAGATCACAGCCATTCTGACTGGTGTGAAATGGTACCTCATTGTGGTCTTGATTTGCATTTCTCTGATAATGAGTGATGTTGAGCATTTTTTCATGTGTTTGTTAGCCATCCATATGTCTTCTTTGGAGACATGTCTATTTAGTTCTTTGGTCCATTTTTTGATTGGGTCTTTTATTTTTCTGGAGTTGAGCTGCATAAGTTGCTTGTATATTTTTGAGATTAGTTGTTTGTCAGTTGCTTCATTTGCTGTTATTTTCCCCCATTCTGAAGGCTGTCTTTTCACCTTGCTTATAGTTTCCTCTGTTGTGCAGAAGCTTTTAATTTTAATTAGATCCCATTTGTTTATTTTTGCTTTTATTTCCAGTATTCTGGGAGGTGGGTCATAGAGGATCCTGCTGTAATTTATGTCAGAGAGTGTTTTGCCTATGTTTTCCTCTAGGAGTTTTATAGTTCCTGGTCTTCCGTTTAGATCTTTAATCCATTTTGAGTTTATTTTTGTGTGTGGTGTGAGAAAGTGATCTAGTTTCATTCTTTTACAAGTGGTTGACAAGATTTCCCAGCACCACTTGTTAAAGAGATTGTCTTTACTCCATTGTATATTCTTGCCTCCTTTATCGAAGATAAGGTGTCCATAGGTGTGTGGATTTATCTCTGGGCTTTCTATTTTGTTCCATTGATCTATATTTCTGTCTTTGTGCCAGTACCATACTCTCCTGATGACTGTGGCTCTGCAGTAGAGCCTGAAGTCAGGCAAGTTGATTCCTCCAATTCCATTCTTCTTTCTCAAGATTACTTTGGCTATTCGAGGTTTTTTGTATTTCCATAGAAATCTTGAAATTGTATATTCTAGTTCTGTGAAAAATAACTGCTGTTAGCTTGATAGGGATTGCATTGAATCTGTAGATTGCTTTGGGATAATATACTCATTTTCACTATATTGATTCTTCCAATCCATGAACATGGTATATTTCTCAATCTATTAGTATCCTCTTTGATTTCATTCACCAGTGTTTTATAGTTTTCTATATATAGGTCTTTAGTTTCTTTAGGTAGACATATTCCTAAGTATTTTATTCTTTTCGTTGCAATGGTGAATGGAATTGTTTCCTTAATTTCTTTTTCTACTTTCTCATTATTAGTGTATAGGAATGCAAGGGATTTCTGTGTGTTGATTTTATATCCTGCAACTTTACTATATTCATTGATTAGCTCTAGTAATTTTCTGGTGGAGTCTTTAGGGTTTTCTATGTAGAGGATCATGTCATCTGCAAACAGTGAGAGTTGTACTTCTTCTTTTCCAATTTGGATTCCTTTTATTTCTTTTTCTGCTCTGATTGCTGTGGCCAAAACTTCCAGAACTATGTTGAATAATAGCAGATAAAGTAGGCACCCTTGTCTTGTTCCTGACTTTAGGGGGAATGCTTTCAATTTTTCACCATTGAGGATAATGTTTGCTGTGGGGTTGTCATATATAGCTTTTATTATGTTGAGGTATGTTCCTTCTATTCCTGCTTTCTGGAGAGTTTTTATCATAAATGGATGTTGAATTTTGTCAAAGGCCTTCTCTGCATCTATTGAGATAATCATATGGCTTTCATTTTTCAATTTGTTAATGTGGTGAATGACATTGATTGATTTGCAGATATTGAAGAATCCTTGCATCCCTGGGGTAAAGCCCACTTGGTCATGATGTATGATCTTTTTAATGTGTTAAAAAACACATTTCTAATTAATGTTACATCAAAGAAGCCACTAGGAATATTAGGAAATAATTCACATACAGTTAATTGAAAATAAAATTGAAACATATCTATAAATTTTTGAGGCACAGGTAAAGCAATGCTTAGAAGTGAAAAAAAAAGTTTACACAGGTAAACCTGACTCTTGAGAAACCTGTATGCAGGTCAGGAAGCAAAAGTTAGAACTGGACATGGTTAGAACAACAGACTGGTCCCAAATAGGAAAAGGCGTATGTCAAGGCTGTATGTTGTCACCCTGCTTATTTAACTCATATGCAGAGTACATCATGAGAAATGCTGGGCTGGAAGAAGCACAAGCTGGAATCAAGATTGCTGGGAGATATATCAATCACCTCAGATATGCAGATGACAGCACCCTTATGGCAGAAAGTGAAGAGGAGCTAAAAAGCCTCTTGATGAAAGTGAAAGAGGAGAGTGAAAAAGTTGGCTTAAAACTCAATATTCAGAAAACGAACATCATGGCATCTAGTCCCATCACGTCATGGGAAATAGATGGGGAAACAGTGGAAATAGTGTCAAACTTTATTTTTTTGGGCTCCAGAATCACTGCAGATGGTGAATACAGCCATGAAATTAAAAGATGCTTACTCCTTGGAAGAAAAGTTATGATCAACATAGATAGCATATTAAAAAGCAGAGACATTATTTTGCCAACAAAGGTCAGTTTAGTCAAGGCTATGTTTTTTCCAGTGGTCATGTATGGATTTGAGAGTTGGACTGTGAAGAAAACTGACCACCAAAAATTGATGCTTTTGAACTGTGGTGTTGGAGAAGACTCTTGAGAGTCCCTTGGACTGCAAGGAGATCCAACCAGTCCTTTCTAAAGGAGATCAGCCCTGGGTGTTCATTGGAAGGAATGATGCTAAAGCTGAAACTCCAGTATTTTGGCCACCTCATGCGAAGAGTTGACTCATTGGAAAAGACTCTGATGCTGGGAGGGATTGGGGGCAAGAGGAAAAGGGGAGGACAGAGGATGAGATGGCTGGATGGCATCACCGACTTGATGGACATGAGTTTGTGTGAACTCTGGGAGTTGGTGATGGACAGGGAGGCCTGGCGTGCTGCGATTCATGGGGTCGCAAGAGTCGGACACGACTGGGTGACTGTACTGAACTGAAACAGGTAAAGCAATACTTAGAAGTAAAAAAAGGTAGTTTTACAGGTTTATATTTAAAAAGCAGGATGGTTTGATTCAATGTGTTCATTTTTTATCTTAAAAAAATGAGAGAGTTAAATTAAAATGAAGCAACCAGGTAAAAGGAAAATTAAGTCTGCAAGACAGAAAAAATGAGAAAGATTAATAAAAAAAAGAAAACTGAAAATTAAGGAAGTTAAAAATCATGAATATTAACAAGATAAAAATTAGACAAAAGAGGAAATGGAAGAAACTAAGTGTGTTAAAAATGTTAATTTGAAAATGATAATTTTGAAAAACAAAACTCTATTCACAAAGCAAAGGAGGGAAACAACTCTCAATACCAAAAATGAAAGAATGAAATATTTGAATTCATAAACATGGCACATCTCTATTTATTTCTGCTTCAATTTTTCCTGACATATTACCAAATATACTAAATGATTAATGTTAAGTGACTATTAGGAATGATTTTCCATCAATCAATTTCATAAGTTAGGTAAAATAGTGATATTTCTTGAAAAATGTGACTTTCACACAGTGATAAGACAATGTGGAACATGTGAATAGCATACTCCTTATTGAAGTAATTGAATTCTTCATCAGGGGAATTTTTCAAAGACACAGACTGCATATCAGGTCTCCCGTGTGCTCAGTCGTGTCCAACTCTATGCAACCCTATGGACTGCAGCCTACCAGGCTTCTCTGCCCCTGGGATTCTCCAGGCAAGAATACTGGAGTGGGTAACCATTCCATTCTCCAGGGAATCTTCCCTACTCAGGGATTGAACCCGGGTCTCCTGAATTGCAGACAGATTCTTTACTGTCTGAGGCCCCAGGAGAGCCTATTGGTATTTCAGGAAAAATTGAAGCAGAAATAAATAGAGATGTACCATGTTTATGAATTCAAAATTCAATATGGTAAAAAAGCTAATTCTCCACAATTCATTTCTCATTACAAAGTCATCCTGTTCAATATACAACCCAGTATTTTATCAGAATTTGTAAGTTTCCCCTGAAATTTCTATGTTCAAAACCAAAATAACTAAAGTAATTTTGAGTGAGAGGAACATACTTGGAGACCATTATCAGACTTTCAGCCTGCTAAAGAGCTAGGTGAAGGTGAAGTCGCTCATTCGTGTCCGACTCTTTGCGACCCCATGGACTGTAACCAACTAGGCTTCTCCATCCATGGGATTCTCCAGGCAAGAATACTGGAGTGGATTGCCATTTCCTTCTCCAGGGGATCTTCCCGACCCAGGGATCGAACCCGTGTCTCCCGCATTGAAGGCAGACGCTTTAACCTCTGAGCCACCAGGGAAGCCCCGCCCTGAAAAAACTAGTTACAAAGGTAATTTGGCAGCAGTGAAGATAGTTAAATGACTAAATAGAGAGTTTAGAAATAAATCAACACTTTCATAATTTACTGATTTTTCACTTCAATGGCTTTTCCACACATATTCTTAAAATAATTGACAATCCACAGATAAAAAATTAACTCCTACTTTATGCAATCCTCAAAGGTTAACATGTGACAGATAACATACTTAAATATACTCACATAAAATTATAGTTTCTAGAAGAAACTGTAGAACATATGTACTTCACTATCTGTAAATGTTACTCATTTCCTTAAAGATGCAGTTGTGTAGCAAGCTCTTTTAATTTTTTATTTGCTATTAATTTAGAATAATTTATAAACATGAATTCCTTGAAATTTTTTGGGAAGTCCTTCATCATATGAAATAATAAATTGTTTTAATTTAACTATATTTAATAAGCTAATATAGATTTCCACACAAGGTGCATGACAAAAATTAAAAAATATTTTATAATTATAAAAAAGTTAATTCACAAGAACAAAGCAATCATAAATATATAATGATTAATATACAATGCTGTGCTTAGCCACTCGGTCATGTCCCACTCTTTGTGATCCCATGGTCTGCAACCTGCCAGGCTCCTTTGTTCTTGGGGCTTCTCCAGGCAAGAATACTGGAGTGGGTTGCGTCCATGGGATCTTCGTAACACAGGGATTGAACCCAGGTCCCCACCCGACCCCCACCCCCGCCACTGCAAGCAGATTGTAGACTGATCTACCAGGGAAACTCAAGAATCCTGGAATGGGCAGCCTAACTCTTCTCTAGGGGATATTCCTGATCTAGAAATTGAACTGGGGTCTCCTGCATGGCAGGCAGATTCTTTACCAGTTCAATTGCCAGGGAAGCCCATAATATACAATGTACATTATGTATCGGTATGGCAGTTACTTAGAAGCTTGTTGTTTAATCCCCCAATAGTTATGCTTTTCTAAATAATTTATTCTCTATTAATACAGCTTTATTGTTGTATGATTTTTATATAGGGATCTTTATAAAAGGATGAATTATGAGGTTGCATATTAGACAGTAGATCTGGTTTTCAATTGATTTGAAGCTTCTATCTAGATATTCTAGTCTTGTAGAAATTGGTAAACCTATTGAAGATAGGGAGTCAAGATGTCATAGAGTTGGAGAAGAGAAACACAGATATGAGAAGTGGAATATTGAAATGAACCTATTCTATTGGAATTCATTGTGTAAACATGACTCAAGACTTTTCTTTTTGTTGTTGTTGTTTTGTTTTTCTTTTTTTTTTAATTTTTATTTTTACTTTATTTTACTTTACAATACTGTATTGGTTTTGCCATACATTGACATGAATCCACCACGGGTGTACATGCGATCCCAAGACTTTTCAAGATAGTTATCACTGCAGATGGTGACTGCAGCCATGAAATTAAACGACTCTTACTCCTTGGAAGAAAAGTTATGACCAACCTAGATAGCATATCAAAAGCAGAGATATTACTTTGCTGACTAAGGTCCATCTAGTCAAGGCTATGGTTTTTCCAGTAGTCATGTATGGATGTGAGAGTTGGACTGTGAAGAAGGCTGAGCGCCGAAGAATTGATGCTTTCAAACTGTGGTGTTGAAGAAGACTCTTGAGAGTCCCTTGGACTGCAAGGAGATCCAACCAGTCCATTCTAAAGGAGATCAGCCCGGGGATTTCTTTGGAAGGAATGATGGTAAAGCTGAAACTCCAATACTTTGGCTACCTCATGCAAAGAGTTGACTCATTGGAAAAGACTCTGATGCTGGGAGGGATTGGGGGCAGGAGGAGAAGGGGACGACAGAGGATGAGATGGCTGGATAGCATCACAGACTCGATGGACGTGAGTCTGAGTGAACTCCGGGAGTTGATGATGGACAGGGAGGCCTGGCGTGCTGCGATTCATGGGGTCGCAAGAGTCAGACACGACTGAGCGACTGAACTGAACTGAACTGAACTGAACTGAACTAAACAAATAGAGAACTTGATGACTAGATAGATACATAAATATATATAAATAGATACATAGATTGATACATATAAATACGTCGATAAATGCATAATAGTTCAGCATAAGCATAAGTACATTTATGAGTAATACACAAAATCAGAAGCAATGGCTTTCCAGTAGAAATGAGTACACCTAATGCCCAGGTTAATTTAAAGTCACAGTCTCTGAGTGGTTTGTCGCATAGGTGATTAAGGCACATTATACAATTAATATTTAGACACAGTATTTTGATTAGCTTCTAAATTACCTTGCAGATGGAAAATATTTGGAATAGTAAATAGCTAAATTTCCTTGACGTAGACAAAGATACTACTTTTACAAGTTAGAGAGATATAGAATACATTTTTAAAAACATTATGGACAAGAGATTACCTTCTTTGCAGTCTACTTTAGGATCCCATTCTCCATTTATACAGATTGAGTGTTTGTGTTCTGATTTTCCTTGACATTGGTAACTTTTGTTGGTGCTATGGTCATACTCAATCGTATGTGCTGGTTTTCCCTCAGGTGGAAATAATGTTGACCCTTTACACTTCTTAAGTTCATCTGTTGCTATAAAATGCCTACAAATTCCACCAGCCAAGTTCTTGCTGATCAAATTACATGAGATGAAAAATTATACACGAGCCTGAGTCTTGCGTCCAGTTTTTGAAATTTCAGAGAAAATACCTCTGCCTTTTTGACTGGAATACTTTTTGATGGTCTACATAGTGAATAGCTATCACATGAATAAATCTGGTCCCAAACTTGAAATTTGTGCAAATGTTCATATGATTTGCTTGTTGACCTTAAGCATCTCTGCATTATTTTTAATTCACAATCTTAAAACAATAAAATGAAAACAATTTTCTGTGTAAAAAGCATACCAAGTTGCTACTTTATATATGTTTTTCAAGAAATGTAATGAAACATAATAAGAAAACTACATCCAAGGTGTTTTGTATAGAATCTTAACTTTTAAGCAAATCTTTTACCTGACACCGAAAATAAACAAATACTTGACATAAGAAGATGAGTACTTAAAATTACAACCTATCTTGTATATACACTTAGAGTCTTTGTGCCACTATGTTATGTATCAGATCATTCTATAATCCAATATAAGGCCATGATAACAATTTTTTTCTAGCTCTAGGATAAATTAAATATGGACTAAAAAAGCTTTATATACATATATATTATATATATATATATTATATATATATATATATATATATTATATATATATACATACCTATTTCATAAATTCAGTGCAGGTGGAAGTTCTTTTTGAATTTGACAAAATATTCATATAGGTCTTTGGCAGTATATGTTAATGATTTGTTGATGATAAAAGTTAAGTGAAATGAATAAAATAAGGAAAAGTCAAGTAGGAAGTCAAAGAAAAGTGATGATTTCAAAATGAAACTCTGAAAAATAAAACAACAAGCTGAATTGAAAACACACTAGAGGCTTGAGAATTAGCCTTGTTTTTAAGATTTGTTCAGGGTGTAGAGGGACATAAAACCAGTAGTATTCTTCAAGGAATGGTGGCCAAATGAAGATGTATACTCAAAAGGAGAAATAGTGGCTGAGGGCCTCATTCTATGATGGACTGGTTTCTGGAAGGAAAGCAGACTTATTTTACTAGGAGAAAATAAGCATATTAGGAAGAATGACCAGCTAGATTAGACAGAGTTACACAATAAACCTTGAGAGAAGAAAACTGGAATAAAGTCTATTATAGCAAAGGGGGACTATATTAAACTGAGTACAGGTAGAGGATTAACCTTTGCAAGGAAAACTCTGACGTCAGAAGAGTAATAATTGAACCAAACATCTTGGCATAAGGTAGAATGAAAGTTAAATGAGGTGAGGTCATTTGAGGAGATAGAAGAGGACAAAGGTGGGGTTTGGTCTTGAAGAATTGGCAATACCTAGGACAGGAATGTGTTCATAAAAATGCAGGGATTAATAAGCAAAAAAATTACTATTTAACTAAATAAACTCCTACTGAATGTCTCCTATCTGTCAACTGGTCTTTTGAGTGTGGGTCTTTCGACATACTGTCAGCAAAGAAAACTCAGGCCTCACTCAGGGCCTGAGCCAAAGCCCTAACTTCTTCTTGGAATAATTAATAACTAGAAATATAATGAGTTAATAGACCTGGACATCCAGGGCTCTCTTTGAATGCAGAGCCCAGGAAAATTCCAGGAAAAATTCTATTCCAAGAGAAAATGAAAGAAGGCAGCTAACATTGATTCTCCTAGTTAGTAATCAAAGACTTGGTCATCCAAAAGTCAGGATGAGTCTCTTACAGGGAAATGTGTCAGGGCAGGTTCCTGGCCCCACCGCAAGTGCCTTCCATGACAGAGTTACCTACTAACAGGGAGGGCTTGAGCCCACCCTCCCCAGCACAGTAACTTCTCTTTGCAGAATTTGAAACAGAGAAATATTGTTAGAAGCTTGAGAGAGGCAAGACTCTTACAGAAATGTAACAAATAGGTGTTTTCCTCAACTATAATTCCTGATTTCAAATGTTCTAAAAGGAAGAGTATCATATAAAAGCAAAAATGGCATTTCTGCAATGAATGTTGTATTTTCCTGGTAACTAATACTCCCATTTTAATCACATGAGTATCTATCAGTAAGATTTAGCTTCACACTTGTCAAGATAAACAATGTTAATATCAGGACAGAAAGATGCATAAAATTCTATTGCTAGTTTATATTTTTCCTCTTTAGACACATATTGGATTATAAAAATCAACTATTCGGAATCCTTGTAATTTAAGATATGACATTTTCAAGGATAACCCTAACTTTCAACAGAATGGCTGCAAATACTAAAGGTCAATTTGAGATGTGTATTCTGACCAATGCACTGAGGAGGCTGGGTCCGCTCTCCACTAATACACGTGAGAAATCTGGGTCCAATCATTGTAAATGCTTCTCTGCAACTGAACTCTACCGAGTCTCCATGGTGATAGGGAGGGACAGAAGGCTTGATATTGCCGTGATCAAGGTCAGGTATATCTCCACAGGTACGCTCCTCCTCTGAAAATCCACAAAAATATGTTCATCTTTAAAATATTATTTAAATGTGTATATGAATACAAATAAGAGTAATGATTTACCTTTAAATATTACTATTTTTAATACATTACCAATACACACAGGTAAAGCTGTCCATTCTCCATCAACACACTGAATTTTATGAGAACCCTTCTTCAGAAATCTGGGGTTGCAAGCATATTCCACGACCTCATTATGTGCATATTCTTCTTTGTGTATTTCTTTCCCTTTCCCATTGAGAAGTTGAGGAGGTGGAGCACACGATTTTACTTTCTTTGCTGTAGAAATATTGCATAACTTATGGTTACATTGTCTGTCTTGTAACTGAAAAACCCAGCTAATGCAGAAATTTATTTTGCTAAATGATCGTTTATTTGTTATATAATTTATTTTAGTATTCTGAAACAATGAGAAAAGAATAGTGTTTACAGCAAACTCTTGTTTACTAATTCTGTTACTCTTCTTGAACTAGCATATTGAAATCTATGTATGCTCAGAAAGCATGTTCACTATCCAGACATGCTAAATAAATATGCAAACCAGATACTCAATCTGGGTGTATAAATTATATCAATACTTTTATTCCACAGAAACACTATGAAAACTTTTTGAAAAAAAAAATCATTTGAGAAAAGCATTTGAACAGTTTGAGTCATATGATTTGATACATGTGACTGAATTATACATATGACTTTAAGTTACTTGAATACTCTTTAGACATACTTGTGGACATTAGATGTAAAGCCCACAGTATATAAACTCTCCAATATTACTGGTGGAATTGCAGGAAAAAGGAAAACTAAGAAGAAATGCTGCCAGTGTCAGATTTCTCATGCATTTCTGTGGATTCTCCACCATATATTTCAAGGACCACCTGGAGGTTAATTTCTTAAAGAAGGAAAACTGACTTATCTACTACCCAGCACATGTCCTTGGTGGGTATGCTGCTGCTAAGTCTCCTCAGTCATGTCACTCTGTGCAACTCCGTAGACAGCAGCCCACCCAGCTTCTCTGTCCCCAGGATTATCCAGGCAAGAATATTGGAGTGGGTTGCCATTTCTTTCTCCACCTTGGTGGGTATATCTCTGCCTTAATGCATTAGACTATAGATGCACTGAAAGTGGACAGAAAATTAAGGGAGGGAAACAAAAAGGTTGATATCTGAAATCCCAACTCCTGCTCCAACAGCTGTCAAATAAATATTTACTTTTACACGTTGGAAGTTTAGGGGACCATCCAAAGTGGTAGCTAGCACTGAACTGAATCTGCTCCACTCATAATCCGATCTTGACTGCAGGAGGATTTCAGCACATCTCCGACTTTAAATGTTTCTTTCCTGGGATAAACATTTAAGTATGTATCCATTTCGGGAACATTGCATTCTCTTTCTATTGAAAAAGATAAATAATTGAGTGACAATATTTAATCATTGCAAAATAAATATTTGTGTCACATAAAATGTGGTGCTGGGTACTGCATACACAGAAAGCATAGATTAATGCACATTAATGTTCTTTCTTGAAAAACATTACATGTTAGATTTTATACACCCTCTGCACTCATCTGGGATTTTGAGAAATACTGAGGTATTGAGCAGCAACGTATATGCCTGATAATTTATTTGTAAAGTCAACTTGTTAATACTGGATCTGATTTTATCACTGACATTTATAAAATATAATGGTACTATTTGGTCTCAAAATGTATAAATATTCTCTCAGAATAAAAAGAAAGAAACAATTTTAAAATTGAATACAAATGAAAAAATGGTATTTTAAAAAAATAACTGGAAAATTAGAACACACAAGTGAGACATTTCACTTGTATTTGAGTTACAGATACCTTAAAAATCACTTAATTTTACCTACCAGTGTAGAAATCAAACTGAAACATGAAACAAAATGATTAAACATGTTCAAGGTCATATAGGCTTATTCTAGGTGTCTTGATTATGTATATGACAACACAAACATCTAATCTTATTGTACCTATAAATGAGATTAACTATTAACATATGTTTAATTTTCTGATTCATTTTAAAAGTGTGTAAACTTATCATTGAAAATGTGTAAAATTTATGAAATTTGTGACATTGCTGTGTGTGGATTAGTCGTTCACTTGTTTCTGAGCCTTTGTGACCCCATGGAGTATAGCTGGCCAGGCTCCTCTGTCCGTGGAATTCTCCAGGCAAGAATACTGAAGGGAGTAATTCATTCCTTTCTCTAGGGGATCTTCCTAACCCTGGGATCAAGCCCAGGTCTCCCTAATTGCAGGCAGTTTCTTTACATCTGAGCCACCAGGGATTGCTACATATTATCAAAAATTGCATTATTCTTATTTGGAAACTTCCTATTGCTCAATAATTTATAAACTTCAAAACTGGAATTTAAGAATTAGAATCTCACCCAAAAGAAGGACTATCTAATAGTCTTCAAACATTATCATAACATTATATAGAAGCTAGCTAGTTTTAAAAGTAATGCTCCCTCCCCCAAAAATCAATAAATTTGTTTCTGCTTTTGTTTTAATGTTGAGTTTGTAGCTTAGCTGTGAGGTTATTCTTGATGACAAACATTGGGATTCCTTTCCTAAAGTTCTAGTCCAAACTTCCACATAGCAATACTTCTAAGGGTATGTGACTTTGTTTACATATTTTGTATTTAACTTACATAAAATTCCTATTTTATCCTACTACGTAAAATGCTGCTTTAACAAAAAAAAGATATTGACATTAGGCTGTTTTCTAACTGCTGTCTTCACAAAGAGTGACTGTAAGAAGGACATGATCATCTTAAAAGCCTTTCCTTTTAGTTAGAATTGTTAGCAGCTCACTTGTGTCTCTCTTTGTGATCCCATGGACTGCAGCTCGCCAAAATTCCATGGAATTCTTCAGGCAAGAATATTGCAGTAGTTAGCCTTTCCTTTCTCTAGGGGATCTTCCCGACCCAGGGATCCAATCCAGGTCTCCTGCAATGCAGGTAGATATAGTACTGTCAGGTGGCTCAGAAATTTTGAAATGGAAAGTGTGGTCTCTCAGGCATGTCTGATTCTTTTTGATCCCATGGACTATAGCCCACCAAACTCCTCTGTCTGTGGAATTCTTGAGGCAAGAATACTGCAGTGGGATGCCATTCCCTTCTCCAAGAGATCTTCCTGACCCAGGGTCAACCCAAGTCTCCTGTATTGCAGGCGGATTCTTTACCATCTGATCTTTTCTAAAATAAACCAATTTCTTTGCTGCCTCAGCTGCTGCAAAGGCATGTGTCTCTGCTGACGAATGGTTTCCAGGCTTTCTTTGCATAGACGTCTTCCTACATAAACTTGACCCGCAGTCCCTCCTACTTTCTAAGCACTTGGATTCTTTTGTTCTTAGAACACACTTATTGGAACAATATAATAGAAATATTTTTACTTTTTGGTTCATTATTTATTTTAATTCATCTTTTTTTTTTAATATATATACTGGCATGAAAGCTCTTGAAAGGCTTACCACTGACCCCCCACTGTATCTTTCAAAACTTTCTCTTAGCCTACTTCTGGCACATATTAGGTGCTTGCCTACAGCCTGAAAAGTGAAGTTACCTGGGCTCTGGACACTGTTGAACAAGCCTAGCCCGTTCCTATGACAAGCTCCCTCTGTGTGTCTACCTGAAATCTCTGTGCTCAATCTTTTACACTGCCCAGTGTTTCTTCTCCTCCTTCCCCCATGTACCATTCAGTCTCACATGACTTTGTCTCCTTCCTGAAATGAGAAGAGGAACCATTAGCACCTGCTTCTCTCCAGCACTGTATTTACACACCCATTTTCCTTCTTTCTCCCAACAGGAAGTTGCAAAGAATCCAGTTGTCACCAAGTCCGGGACTTTCTCAAAACTGCTGGTTCCTCTCCCACCTTCTTCACAGGGAGCCTGTGGTCAGTCCTTGCCTGCTTCCCTCTCTGGCTCGTCCTCTTCAACATTCATTACACTCTCATCTTTCCCATTAAAACAATACATAATTCACCAAGCAATATATCCTGAACCTCTTGTTCTCTGCCACAACCAAGCCTTTTGAAAGAGTTATGTCCTCATGCTGTATTGCATTTCTTACTAATAAGTTATTTAGGAGGCTGTAAGTAGATTTTTCCCTATCTATTCTATCTCAATCTGTCTCTGTTACAATTATTGTTGGCCCCCATGTAGCCAAATCCACCACATTTTAAGTCTTTTAACCTGACTTATTAACTGAATTAGAAATATTCATTAGTGTAACTATTCTAATGTAATTAGATTACACTTTCCTTGAATAAACTGTATGGTAGTCATTATGACAAGAAGCTTACATGAATATATTTTAATAACTAAAAGATCTTTTGAAATATTAGAACATTTGTAAATATTAAATCATTGTACAGATTCAGAGGTGTGAACAAACTTCAAATAGGTCGTTGCTCTTAGATATAGTTAGATAATGGTGGAATTGAACATAGAACCATTTCAGGCTGATTGCACAGGAATTACTGTTAGTAAATTTATCACTTTCTTCTGTCCACAACTATGAATCATTCATTCTGACATGTTTTCCCTTAAATTCTCTGGGTCCTCCTTTCTCTCCGTCCACTTTGGCATGTATTCTTCTGTCAGACACCTCAGTGTTGGAAGGTTCGGGACTCAGTCTTGAGCTCTCTTCTATTTTCATTCTACATTCTTTTCCAATCTGATTTCATCATTTACAGAGTGATAATCTCACATGCACATCTCCTGACTAAACCCATGCATTCAACACTGTAGTTGATGTATCCAATGTTTATGGTCCATGGGCAGCACAACCACAGTGTGTCAGCAGGACAAAAGAAAGATGGAGAAAAAAAGGAGAGTGAGTACACCTGGATCTGCAGCTGGGGTTGGGAACTGAAGCAGGGACAGAGCTGCATGTGAGGGCAAATATTTGCAACACAGGTGAAGCATTGAGGCTGTTGGAGAGTGAAGCAGCAGATCTGTGAGTCTGAATGGAATGAGGATCACACAGACAATCCTTGCCACAGCCATACATACCCCAGACAAGGATTCAAGTCCCCTAGAAAGTGCTGTAGCTTGGAGCTAGAACATAGAGATTGGAAAACAATCCCAGGGCAAGGTCTGCTGTTGACTGAAGGCAGATGGTGTGAGGGGACTTGATGGAGAAGATAGCTTATGAAGGAATGCCAGCTAACCTGGAGGAAGGGTGATACTGCTGAGTCACACACAGACAATAGAGCGATCTCTGCAGCCTCTCTCTCTGGACATAGCACCAGACAACTGAATCAACCCAGGGAGGGTGGCCCTATAAGAACCTGATGTGCAAAGCAACACAGAAGGACCCCAGCCAGGGTGATCTTTAAGTCCCTAATGAAATAAACAACAGACAATGACCCCAAGTAGGGTGCCCTGTAAGCGGCTGAAGGGGCCAAGCAACAGAGAAGGATCAGCCAAAGAGACCCTCTGATGGCCAGATGCCAGAGCTAGGAAAATACTCTAATACCATAAGTGAAATCCAGGGGCAGGTGACTAAGGGATAGAACCAAAACATTCCCACCAGTGGTACAAGCTGAAGGTTGAATCCACATGATCAAGTTGGCAGACTTTGTATTTTTGGAATACATAAACGATTATTAGAGTTCCTGAAAAGGAAAAAACACTAGCACTGGCAGATGTGGACATCAGGGCAAGAACAGGCAAGAGTAGGACCAGATTAGAGTCTGAGCTGCCCCCACAGTCAGAGATGAGCCCAGAAGTGGAAAGCATCCTAGGAAGGTGAAGTGGACTGTGACTCACATTGAGGAAAAGGATGCTGACAGCTGATCCAAGAAAAATATTTGTTATTCTTATATTTTAACTTATTCCGTAGTTGCTACTGGGTTTTTACCTTTTTATTTTCCCCTCTCTGCTATTCTAGTTGTTGATTTTAATGCTACTATTAAAGCTGTTTATGCTTTTGAGAATTTTTTTTAAATCATACTTTTAATTCCCTTTAAATACTTCTTCTACATTGGTTTTTGTTGTTTTATGGACTTTTTCCTGTTTTTAATTTTCAAAGTTTAAAAAAAATTATTAGTATTTTCTACATATATTCTTTTGTTTGCTTTTCTTATTCCTTTCCTGTTGTAAGTTATTCTTTAATATATATAAACTTATTTATCTACCTCTATTGAAATTTTCTTTTCTAGTCTTTCTTTCTTTTTTTCCTTTTCTCACTATGTTTATTAGTCTGTTTTGCTTTAGTTGCTTTATTCCCCAGTGGTCACCTGGCTTTGTTTTTGTTTTCCAGTTTATGGTTTTAGTCAGTTTTGTTAATAACTAGTTCATATAATTTTTGCTTTCATTTGCTCACTGGATCAATCTCTTCTACTTTCTTCTTCTTCTTTTATTTGTTTATTTATTTTTTTACACTGCTTGGTTTTTTTTTTTTTCTTTTTTTCTTTTTTTTTTTTTCTGTGTGTACATGTGTATATATCCCATTATTTTTGTGAGTACGTGCCTTATTTTGTATTTGCTATTTGTCTGGGGTTTGCATTTTGTTTCTTATTTTAGTGTGTTTGTTTTAATCCCCTTTAGTGCCATTACAAACCACCTGTGGAATCTCACTTCCCTGGCCAGAGATCAGACCCAGAGCCTTTGAAGTGGGAGCGCTGACAAGGCTCTAGACTGCCATAAAACTCCTAACCCCAGGGAGTATTTATTAGTGAGAACTCCCATAAAGGCCTCCGCCTGTATACACCTGGCATCACTCAACTGTGAGCAGAACCCAGTTTAGGATGCCTCACCCAAAAAACAAACAAAATAAAAACACAAACCCAGTCATCAGCAAACAAGATTGCCACCTCATAAAGTCCTGCCCATTAGAGGAAAAAAAAATTTAAAAAAACTTACCTCCTTTCACCAGAGTAAAAACAAAAGTCACACCCAAAAGAAGCCTAAACAAACCACTGGCACAACTTTACACACCAAGGGCAGAAACCAAAAGAAAGAAGGAATTGGACCTGAAAGCCTGAGAAAAGGAGACATCAAATGCAATAATGAGAAGGAAAAAAAAAGACAGAAAAATATTGCTCAAATGAAGGAACAAATTAGAAGCACAAAAGACCAAAAAAAAAGGGGGGGGGGGGGGCGGATAGGCAAAATACCTGAAAAAGAATTCAAAGTAATGATAGGAAACATGTTCCAAAACCTTGAAAAGAGAATGGGTAAAATGCCAAGACGTAATCAACAAATTAACACAATAACCAAGGATATAGAAGAAATAAAGAATAAATCAACAAAGATGAATAACACCATTATGGAAATAAAAAATTCTCTAGAAGGAAACAATAATAGATTAACTGAAGCAAAAAAGTGAAACTGAGCTGGAGGACTAAATGGTGGAATAGTTGCTGATGAGCAGAATAAAGGAAAAAGAATGAAAACAATTGAGGAGAGCTTTGGAGACCTCTGGGACACGATTTAACTCACCATTTGTTATAGGGGTCCCAGAGAAAAAAGAGAAAAAGAGAGTCACTGAAAACATTTTTGAATAGATTATAGTTGAAAACTTTTCCAGCATGGGAAAGGAAATAGTCAGTCAAGTTCAAGAAACACTGCTAAGTCACTTCAGTCGTGTCCGACTCTGTGCAACCCCATAGACGGCAGCCCACCAGGCTCCCCCATCCCTGGGATTCTCCAGGCAAGAACAATGGAGTGGGTTGCCATTTCCTTCTCCAATGCATGAAAGTGAAAAGTGAAAGTGAAGTCGCTCAGTCGTGTCTGACCGTCAGCGACCGCATGGACTGCAAGCCCACCAGGCTCCTCCATCCATGGAATTTTCCAGGCAAGAGTAGAGTCCGATAAATGATAAATCCAAAGAGAAACACGTCGAGACACATACAAGTCAACAGAGATTAAAAACAAAGAGAGAATACTAGAAGCATAAGGGAAAAGCAACAAGTAACACACAAGGGAAAAGCCATTCAATTAACAGCTGATCTTTCAACAGAAACTCGCAGGTCAGAAAGGAATGGCAGGATATATTGAAAGTATTGAAAGGGAAAAATCTACAAGCAAGATTACTCTACCTGGCAAGGATTTCATTCAACATTGATGGAAAAGTTAAGATCTTTACAGACAAGCAGAAGTTAAGAGAATTTAGCACCACCGCACCATCTTTATGACAAATATTAAAGAGACTTATAAGCATAAGACAAAGAAAAGACCTAAAATAAACACAAAATAATTAAGAAAATGCTAATTGGAACATATAGGATAATATTATATTGTAATAGGAAAATGCTAATAGTAATATGTAAATAATTACTTTAAATGTAAATGGATTAAACTCTCCAACCAAAAGACACAGATTGGCTGAATGGATACAAAACAAGACCCATATATATGCTGTCTACAAGAGACTTCAGACTTAGAGACACATACAAACCAAAATTAAAAGGATGGAAAAACATATTCCATGAACATGGAAATCAAAAGGAAGTTGAAGTGGCAATTCTCATTTCTGACAAAACAGACTTTAAAATAAAGAATATTATATGAAATAGAGAAGGGACATTATATAATGATCAAGGGATCAATCCAAGAAAAAGACATAATTCTATACATTTATGCACCCAACATAGAAGCACCTCAATGCATAAGGCAATAACTAACACACATAAAAGGGGAAATTGACAGCAATATAATAATGGTAAGGGATGTTAACACACAATAATTGTAAGGGATGTTAACAATGGACAGATCATCAAAACAGAAAATTAATAAGGAAACATAAACCATACATGAAACATTAGACCAAACGGACCTAATTGATATCTTCAGAATTTTCCACCCAAATGCATAAGAATACACCTTCTTCTCAAGTGTGCATGGAACGTTTTCCAGGATAGACCATACCTTGGGTCACAAATCAAACTTCAGTAAATTTTAAAAGACTGAAATCATATGAAGCATCTTTTCTGACCACAATACTATGAGAATAGATGTCAATTAGAGGGGAAATGATAAAAACACAAACACTTGGAGATTAAACAATATGCTTTTACATAATAGACTGGATCCTGAATTAAAAAGGGAAATCAACAAATTCTTGAAGCAAATGACAATGAAAACACAATGACTCAAAACCTATAGGATGCAGCAAAACAGTTCTAAAAGGGAAGTTTATAGGAAGAAACAAGGAAAACATCAAATTGCCAACCTAATTTACACCTAAAACAACTTGGTGAAGAGGGGCAAAAAACAAACCCAAAATTAGTGGAAGGAAAGAAAGCCTGAAGATCAGAGCAGAAATAAATGAGAAAGAAAGGAAGGAACAATAGTAAAGACTAATAAAACTAAAAGCTGCTTCTTTGAGAAGATAAACAAAATTGACAAACAATTAGGCAAACGCATCAAGAAAAAAATGGGAGAAGCATAAAATCAACAATATTAGGAATGAGAAAGGAGAGGTCACAACAGAAATACAAGAATATAAGTGATCATAAAAAGCTATTATAAGTAACTATATGCCAATAAAATGGACAACCTGAAAGAAATGGATGTATTCTGAGAAATGTTCAATCTTCCAAGACTGAACCAGGAAGAAATAGAAATTGTGAAGAAGCCAATTACATGCACTGAAATTGAAAATGTGATTTAAAAAAAACTCAAAAATTAAAGCATAGGGCCTGATGGTTTCACAGGCGAGTTCTCTCAAACATTTAGAGAAGAGCTAGTAACATTCTTACAAAACTCTTTCAAAAATTGCAGAGGAATGAGCACTTCCAAACTCAATCTACAAGGCCATCATCGCCTTTATACCAAAACCAGACAAAGACAACACAAAAAAGAAAATTACAGGTCAATATCACTGATGAAAATTAATGGAAAAATCCTCAACAGAACACTAGCAAACAGAATTCAAAAATACATTAAAAAGATAGTACACCATGATAAAGAGAAGGCAATGGCACCCCACTCCAATACTCTTGCCTGGAAAATCTCATGGATGGAGGACCCTGGTGGGCTTCAGTCCATGGGGTAGCTAAGAGTTGGACATGACTGAGTCACTTTCATTTTCACTTTCATGCATTGGAGAAGGACATGGCAACCCACTCCAGTGCTCTTGCCTGGAGAATCCCAGGGATGAGGTAGCCTGGTGGGCTGCCATCTATGGGGTCGCCTAGATTTGGACTACTGAAGCGATGTAGCAGCAGCAGCAGCAGCAGCAGCAGCAGCAGCACACCATGATAGCAACCGTCAAGCTGGGTTTATCCCAGGGATGCAGGCATTCTGCAGTATACACAAATCCATCAATGTGATATACCATATTAACAAATTGCAAGATAAATTCATATGGTAATCAAAATAAATACAGAAAAATGTTTCTGAAAATTTTCAACACCCATTTATCATAAATACTCTTCAAATGAGTGAAGAGGGAAGCTACCTCAACATAATAAAGGCTATATATGAGAAACACAGAGCAGACATTATTCTTGATGGTGAAAAACTGAAAGCATGCACTCTAAGATAAGGAAAAGACATGGGTGCCCACTGTCACCACTATTAGTCACCATTGTTTGGAAGCCTTAGCTACAGCAGAGGAGAAAAAGAAATAAAAGGAATCCAGATTGGAAAAGAAGAAGCAAAACACTCATTGTTTGCACACAGATGATACTGCATAGAAAACCCAAAAGATACTATCAGAAAATTACAAGAGGTGATCAGTGAATTTAGCAAAGTGACAGGATACAAAATGAATACACAAAAATCACTTGAATCCTTATGTACTAACAATGAAACATCAGAAAGAGAAATTAAGATATCAATCCTATTTACCATTGCAACAAAAAGAATAAAATGCCTAGGAATAAACCTACTTAAGGAGAAATAAGAGCTGTATACAGAAAAGTAGAAGACGCTGAGGAAAGAAATCAAAGACAACATAAACAGATGGAGAGCTATTCCATTATCTGGGGTCGGAACAATCAACATTGTGAAAATGACTATGTTACCAATTATAATCTACAGATTCAATGCCATCTGTATCAAATCACCAATGGTGTTTTTCACAGAACTAGAACAAATAGTCTCACAATTCACAGGGAAACATAAAAGACCAGAATAGCCAAAGCAATCTTGAGAAAGAAAAATAGAGCTAGAGGAATCAACCTTCCTGACTTTGAACTGACTACAAAGCTATAGTCATACAGACAGTATGGTACTAGCAGAAAAACGGAAATAGAGACCAATGGAACAAGACAGAAAGCCCATAAATAAACCCACACACCTATGGATAGCTTATGTTTGAAAAGGAGCAAGAATATACAATGGGGTAAAGACAGTCTCTTCTATAAGTGCTGCTGGGGAAAAAAAATGAAATTAGACTACTTCTTAACACCATCAGTTCAGTTCAGTTCAGGCACTCAGTCGTGTCTGACTCTTTGCGACCCCGTGAACCCTCTCTGTTCATCACCATCTCCCAGAGTTCACTCAGACTCATGTCCATCGAGTCCGTGATGCCATCCAGCCATCTCATCCTCGGTCGTCTCCTTCTCCTCCTGCCCCCAATCCCTCCCAGCATCACAGTCTTTTCCAGTGAGTCACTCTTCTCATGAGGTGGCCAAAGTACTGGAGTTTCAGCTCCAGCATCACTCCTTCCAAAGAAATCCCAGGATTGATCTCCTTCAGAATGGACAGGTTGGATCTCCTTGCAGTCCAAGGGACTCTCAAGAGTCTTCTCCAACACCACAGTTCAAAAGCATCAATTCTTCAGCGCTCAGCCTTCTTCACAGTCCAACTCTCACATCCATACATTACCACAGGAAAAGCCATAGCCTTGACAAGACAGACCTTAGTCGGCAAAGTAATGTCTCTGCTTTTGAATATGCTATCTAGGTTGGTCATAACTTTTCTTCCAAGGAGTAAGTGTCTTTTAATTTCATGGCTGCAGTCACCATCTGCAGTGATTTTGGAGCCCCAAAAATAAAGTCTGACACTGTTTCCACTGTTTCCCCATCAATTTCCCATGAAGTGGTGGGACTGGATGCCATGATCTTCGTTTTCTGAATGTTGAGCTTTAAGCCAACTTTTTCACTCTCCCCTTTCACTTTCATCAAGAGGCTTTTTAGCTCCTCTTCACCGTCTGCCATAAGGGTGCTGTCATCTGCATATCTGAGGTGATTGATATTTCTCCCAGCAATCTTGATTCCAGCTTGTGTTTCTTCCAGTCCAGCGTTTCTCATGATGTACTCTGCATATAAGTTAAATAAGCTGGGTGACAATATACAGCCTTGACGTACTCCTTTTCCTATTTGGAACCAGTCTGTTGTTACATGTCCAGGTCTAACTGTTTCTTCCTGACCTGCATACAGATTTCTTAAGAGGCAGGTCAGGTGGTCTGGTATTCCCATCTCTTTCAGAATTTTCCACAGTTTATTGTGATCCACACAGTCAAATGCTTTGGTATAGTCAAGAAAGCAGAAATAGATGTTTTTCTGGAACACTCTTGCTTTTTCCATGATCCAGCGCATGTTGGCAATTTGATCTCTGGTTCCTCTGCCTTTTCTAAAACCAGCTTGAACATCAGGGAGTTCATGGTTCATGTATTGCTGAAGCCTGGCTTGGAGAATTTTGAGCATTACTTTACTAGCATGTGAGATGAGTGCAATTGTGTGGTAGTTTGAGCATTCTTTGGCATTGCCTTTCTTTGGAATTGGAATGAAAACTGACCTTTTCCAGTCCTGTGGCCACTGCTGAGTTTTCCAAATTTGCTGGCATATTGAGTGCAGCACTTTCACAGCATCATCTTTCAGGATTTGAAACAGCTCAATTGGAATTCCATCACCTCCACTAGCTTTGTTCGTAGTGATGCTTTCTAAGGCCCACTTGACTTCACATTCCAAGATGTCTGATTCTAGATTAGTGATCACACAAATACAAACTCAAAATGGATGGAAAACATAGGCAGAACACCTTATGTCATAAATCACAGCAAGATCGTCTATCACCCACCTCCTATAGTAGTTGGAAAAAAATAAGATAATTAAGTGGGACATAAGTAAACTTAAAAGCTTATCCACAGCAAAGGAAATTACTAATAAGATGAAAAGACAATAATCAGAATGGGAAAAAATAACAGCAAATGAAACAACTGACAAAAGATTAATTTCCAAAGGATGCAAGCAGCTCATACAAATCAATACAAAAAAAAAAAAAAAAACACACACACAATCAAAAAGTAGGAAACTGACCTAAACAGACATATGTCCAAAGACCTACTGTGGCTAAGAAACACATGAAAAGCTGCTCAACATTACTCATTATTAGAGAAATTCAAATCAAATCTATAATGAGATATCACTTCATACCAGTCAGAATGGCCATCATCAAAAAGTCTACAAACAATAAATTCCGGAAAGGGTGTGGAGAAAGGGAATCTGTTTGCATTGTTGGTGGAAATGTAAATTGATACAGCCACTATGAAAAACAGCATGGAGAGTCTTTACAAAACGAGGAATAAAACCACTGTCAGACCCACCAACCCCACTCCTAGGTGTACACCCTGAGGAAACCAAGATGGAAAAAGACACATGCACCACAATGGTCACTGCAGTTCCATTTAAAACAGCTAGGACAGGGAAGCAACATAGATGTCCATCGACAGATGAATAGATAAAGAAGCTGTGCTACATATATACAATGGAATATTACTCAGCCATAAAAAGGAATGCACTTCAGTCAATCATAAAGAGGTGGATGAACATACAGCCTAGTATACAGAGTGAAGTAAGTCTGAAAGAGAAAAACAAATATCATATACTAACACATATACATGGAATCCAGAGATATTGTACTGATAAACCTATTTGCACAGCAGCAATAGAGACACAGACACTGAGAACAGACTTATGGACATGGCTGGCAGGGAGGAAGTAGAGGGTGGGATGTATGGAGAGGGTTAGCATGCAAATTTACACTACCATATGTAAAATAGACAGTCAATGGGAGTTTGATGTACGGCTCAGGGAACTCAAACCAGAGCTCAGTAACAACCTAGAAGGATGGGATGGGCAGGGAAATGGGAAGGATGTTCATGTGGGAGGGGACATGGGTAAATCTATGGCTGATTCTTGATGTTTGGTAGGCCCCAACATAATACTGTAAATCCTTCAATTAAAAATAAATAAATATAAAATAAACAACCACCCACCCCTGAAATTGCATATGCCAAAGGGCCCAGGAGGAGGCTTGTTCATGCATGCATGAGGCAAAAGGCAGACAGATCTCTGTCTTGACTGAGATGCCTACAGTGGTTCATGAACCATCTCAATTCCCTTTCAGCTGCACTTCAGGAGTCCTGGAAAACCTATCTTAAAATTTCATGCATGGAGCTAATCCTTCTGTGAAAGTCCAGGTTTTCACAGGAGGACCTCTGTCTGCTTCATTCACACACCCTTCTACCCTGTGGCCAGATCCCTGTGGTTACAACTAACTCAGAGGAAGAGCAACCTTCGACAGACCACCAGTGAGCTTGCACAGAAATTTGGCTTAAATCTGTGACCAAGTAGAGGAACACAAGATTAAGATGTAGTGCTACTTTGGGGGAAACAAATGACAGGCTGTCAGTACCATTCCTGGTGCACTAATGTATCTAGACAAAACATGAAGCACAGAAATTCTGACAAAACAGGGATGAGAAGTGTCAGCAGGGGCCACTATAGAAGATCTGAGATAGCTGCAGAGTCTCTAGCTGGGTTGAAGGAAGTTATCTTTCACCCAAAGGAGACTGGTACTTTAATTAGAAAAACAGCACCACAAAACTTCAAGGAACATGAACCCAAAGTATCATGACACCAACAAAGTATGAAAATCTTCAGTATTCACATCTGAAGATTGTAGATCTGTGATTTATCCAAGGAAGAATTCAAAATAGCTGTTTTAAATAACTCAGTGTGCTACAGAAAATGCAGTGAGAGAGTTCAACAAATGCAGGAAAACATTAAACAAATGAACAATAAACAATGGACAAAACAAACAGTTTAATAAATTGTACAAATCATTTAAAAAAACAGAAATTCTGGTGCTGAAGGATCCAAGAATGAAATGAAAAAGTTCTTTAAAGAGTATCATCCACAGATTGAAAACAGCAGAAGAATCTGTGAGATAGATGACATATCAAAGTTATCCTGTCAAAGGAGATTAAAATCAAAACAACAAAAATAAACCTTATAACAAAGCAATGAAAAAGAACAAAGAAAGGCCACATGATCTATGCTACAATGTCAACAGAACCAATTTGCAAATTATTGAAGTTCCAGGAGGAGAAAAGGCAGAAAGCTTATTTAAGGAGTAATCTCTGAGAACTTCCCAAATCAAGGATGATATTTGAATATCTAAATTCAGGAAGCTTACAGGTGACCAAATCAAATCAACTTTAAAAATCCTCTACAACACACATTATAATCAAGTTGCTAAAATCAAAGAAAAACTGAGACGCCTTCGAACAGCATGAGGATAAAACAAGCTAACAAAAGAAAAACCTTGGAATTTACTACTTCAGTTCAGTTCAGCTCAGTTGCTCAGTCGTGTCTGACTCTTTGCTACCCCATGAACCGCGGCATGCCAGGCCACCCTGTCCATCACCAACTCCCGGAGTTCACTCAAACCCATGTCTATTGAGTCGATGATGCCATCCAGCCATCTCATCATCTCTCATCCCATTCTCCTCCTGCCCTCAATCTTTCCCAGCATCAGGGTCTTTTCAAATGTGTCACCTCTTCGCATCAGGTGGCCAAAGTATTGAAGTCTTTCCAGTGAACACCCAAGACTGATCTCCTTAAGGATGGACTAGTTGGATCTCCTTGCAGTCCAAGGAACTCTCAAGAGTCTTCTTCAACACAACAGTTCAAAAGCATCAATTGTTCAGCGCTCAGCTTTCTTTATAGTCCAACTCTCACATCCATACATGACCACTGGAAAAAACATAGCCTTGACTAGACGGACCTTTGTTGACAAAATAATGTCTCTGCTTTTTAATATTCTGTCTAGGTTGGTCATAACTTTAATTCTAAGGAGTAAGCATATTTTAATATCATGGTTGCAATCACCATCTGCAGTTATCTTGGAGCCCCGAAAAATAAAGTCAGCCACTGTTCCCACTCTTTCCCCATCTATCTGCCATGAAATGATGGGACTAGATGCCACGATCTTAGTTTTCTGAATGTTGAGCTTTAAGCCAAGTTTTTCACTCTGCTCTTTCACTTTCATCAAGAGGCTTTTTAGCTCCTCTTCACTTTCTGCCATAAGGGTGGTGTCATCTGCATATCTGATGTTATTGATATTTCTCCTGGCAATCTTGATGCCAGCTTGTGCTTCCTCCAGCCCAGCGTTTCTCATGATGTACTCTGCATATAAGTTAAATAAGCAGGGTGACAATATACAGCCTTGTATTGTCAGCCTCCCTAATTGGAACCAGTCTGTTTCTTCATGTCCAGTTCTAACTGTTGCTTCCTGACCTGGAATTTACTAAGGAGCCTTCATTTGAATCTAAGAACATTTCTCAGCAGAAACCTAGTGGGCCAGGAGAAAGTGGGCTGATATATTCCAAGTGTTGAAAGACAAAACTGCCAAAGAATAGTATTTGAAAACATCATTCAGAAAAGAAAAGAATACAAAGACTTCACCTGACAAAAAAATACTAAGAAAATTGAACACAGGTAGACCTTCCTTGAGGAGAGCATGGCAAACCATTCCAGTATTCTTGCCTAGAGAAGCCCATGGACAGAGAACCTGGCAGGCTGCCGCCCATAGGGTCACAAAGAATCAGACACAACTGGGGTAACTGAGCAGGCACACAGACCTTCCTTACTGAAACACTAAAAGGAATTATTCAAGCTAAAGTAAAATAATGCTAATTAATTCCATGAAAATACATAGTACACTGGTAAATTTAAGTGCACATTCACACTCAGGACACTATAGTACTTTGATATGGAATGTTAAACACTTAACAATTTAAGAGTTAAAGTGCCAGAATATAAAAGTAACTCTAGCTACAATTATTTTTTAATTTGATACAGGATACAGGATGCTTGGGGCTGGTGCACTGGGATGACCCAGAGAGATGATATGGGGAGGGAGGTGGGAGAGGGGTTCAGGTTTGGGAACACATGTACATCCATGGCAGATTCATGTCAATGTGTGGCAAAACCAATACAGTAATATAAAGTAAAATAAAGTAAATTTTTAAAAAATAAGTACACACTATAAAAAGAGGCAAATCATGACATCAAAAAGATAAAATGGGGAAGGGAAAAAAGAAGGAGATTTAATATATGGTTGATGTTCATATATTATCAGCATAAAACACACTGCTCTCTCTGGATGATGCTTTATGTAAATCTCATGGTATACAAAGCAGGAATCCATACTAGATTCACAAATGGTAAAGAGAAGTTTATTAAATGCATAATAACATAAATGCATATAAAAAATGCATAAATGCATATAACAAAAGCTATAGTAGTATTGTTACACTACTATAACAAAAATCATGAATTCACTAGGCAAGCAGTCAAAGGAAAGGAATTAGGGAACTATAAAACATCCTGTTACAAAAGATCATATTATCTTATCCTTATCTATCAATAACTATATTAAATATAAAGGAATGCATGTTTTCATGCTAAGTAGATACTGTTGTGTCTGACTCATTGAGACTCAGTGGACTGTAGCCCACCAGGCTCCTCTGTCCATGGGATTTCCCAGGCAAGGATACTGGAGTGGGTTGCCATTTCCTTCTCCACTGTTGTCTTCTATCTCAATGAAGTTATTAAGCAATTACTGTGAATTACTTATCAGACAAATCATCCATATCTATTATTTGGTGACAGTAACTGGAAGACTATTGTGTTTCTCTGTTAACATTTTAGTCCTTTGATGTCTGTGTACCTTAGAGTTTCAGGTTGCTGTGTTTGCATTTAAAGAAGCAGTCACTCCCTTCTGTCTTTTGACTTGGGGAGGGAAGTACTGTCACACTGAGGGATTTTGAGACTTTTTCAGACCTTTTTTAAGGAGACACCTGTCCCATGTACTCAATTCCTCCTAGGAGAGAATTCTGAAGCTCATATGCTTCTACCAACACAGCAAAGACAGTCTCTGTGCCGACAGTTTCCTGGCTGCTTCCCTGGGACAATGCCAAATGCTCACATTTGTGTGCTTTCTCACAGACCCACGGGGACAGGTTGGCTTCTAGATGTCCCATAGGCCATCTGCAAAGGTTTATTTGCCACCGTGGGGACCTACACAGGGAGCTGGCCCTGGGGAGGGGGATGTGGATGAGATGAGGGGCCCAGGGGTGAGCAGGACCACAAGCACATGTCTGCAGTGGTTTGGGGTCGCTGGTGGGGTCTCCACGTGGTCAGTAGGACCCATGTTCCTTGAAGAATTCTAGCCCTGGATGCTGTGCTCCTGGCCTCTCCCTACCCCCAGCCATACAGGTGACCCCAGTGTCCTGGATAAGGGGGGAGAGAAGTGCACTGGAAGATGAGGATGCGGCACTTGCTCACACGCTCTTATTTTCCCACAGGTAAAATCCTGTGCTGAGGAGTCTGTCTTGGCACTAAGCAGTGCCACCTCAGGGGCAAAATGAGGCTACTGCTCTAACCCTCAGTGAGGCATCCAGTCTTCCATCTTTGTGTTCTAGCAGCATGCTCTCATGTCTCTGCTAGACTCCTGGACCCCCACAAGATCTTCTTATCCACGAATAATGGTCGAAGTCTGTGTTTATATCAGGAGAGACAGTGAGACTCCTGCCATCTTTCTGGCCTCACTCTGTTATTGCAGGTTTCTTCTTTGTGGATCTTTTCCTATTTTATTGAGTGATGTCTATCAATAGGTACATTGTTAGATACTTATCAAGAAGTCTATAGGTACACTCACAGACACTTGTAAAAAATAAAATTAAATAGGTTTTTTGGCAAAACAAGAGGTTGATATAAACTTTTTGAGTGGATAATACAGCTGAGTCTTAGAAAATTATGAACATGCTGGGATCTCAGCCCCTTTACTCACTGACACAAACGCATCTGGGAGGAGGAGACCAGCCACTCTGTGCAGATCATTGTGTTCTGATTATTTTGAAGACTGTAGCTATGATAGCAGCAAACCCTTACTGTTTCACACTTTACATTTTTTTCACTACTTGGGGTTTATCCATTTTCCAAATTATTGAAAATACATTCTCCTAAGGATCATAAAAACAATATGATAGAAAAAAGCATAAATTTGTTAAAATAGAACCTTAAAGATTAACCTTCTAGAATTTAAATGTGAATGCACTAGTATTCAAATATAATATGTAACAATAAAAATTAAAGCTACTACCACCTTTGTTACAAATGAAAATCAACATTCCATATTATTTTTCTTTAGTTTATGATTAAAGTATGTATAAATGATGCAGATATTGTTATAAAGTCTCTGTCTCACAGGATTTACATGAAGAGCCTCTAGTAAAGGGAAGATCTATTTGGATTTTTTTTTCATAGAACTCATCCCTTGGCCTTACTGTTGTTACACAACACTTAACTGTACTCAGTTGTATACTTGTGTCTCTTCGCTCTTTGAAAACTTTATGCATATAAACTTAAATAGGTTTACTTACTGAGGCATGGTTCTTCTGGAGACCATCCTTCTGCTGTTCAAGTCAGGTAATCCCAGGAATATTGTGAAGGATGCACAAAATACTGATCACAGTTTTAGAGAAACTGTTGATTTACACGTGCTGGAAATTGTCCTCTGTATGAATGATATAGCCGTCCATGTTTTATTACTGGATAATTACAGTGTTTCCCTGTGAATAAAAAAAGTAGAAAAAATGTTTTACCTCTTTATACAATCAAATTAGAAATTAACATTACCTCTATGGATTACACTCTTGTTCAGTTCATTACACTCACTACATTATGGTTTCTAGGAAAAGAAAAGTTATAGAAAACTCAGATGATTGAAGTATGTAAAAAAGTCCTTGATATTAATGGTCAAATTATATCTTGTGAGTCATATCATATAAAATTTGTATGTGGATTCTCTTGGTAGAAAACTATAGAGACTTATTAAATGTATTATCCTTAAGTGCAGAAGTCCTAACCATGGTTGACTAAATTAGCATCTTAGTCAAGAGATGAAAGTACAGATTTTATCTTGTGGCTCATCTGACTTCTTTTTCTTTCTTTTCCATTCTCATCAGAAATCAAAATCCTGACACTTCTTCTCAGACCAAAGAAAACAGTGTTCTTTTTTTTTTTTCCAATTAACATTCATTACTTTAATTTTCTGTTTATTGGAAATGTGTGATATATATAGAGAACCACAATAATTTCCATGGATCTAATTACACAGGAAGGTAACATTATTGTTTATCACTCAAGCTAGGTATTAGGCATCATTTCCCTTGCTTGCCTAATCGGAGAACTGAACAATCAATAATTCTTAGTTTCCAAATGGTTAAGATTAAGGGAAACGCTTGTATGCTTGTGTCTAATTTTACTTGGAGAATGATGCATTTTTCAGTATTTCTTACAAATATTTAAAATGAGGTATAACATAATTACAATTTATTTTTAATACATTTTGAGTAATTTTCACATATATGCTTACTAAGTGAATTATAAACTTTGAATCTTTGCATGTCTTAATCCCTTTAACAAAGACTTGCCAATTATACAATCTCATGGCCTATAGTCTGCATCTCTCATCACTGATGGATTTCCCACACTTTTTTGAAGCTTCTCTACATTTTTTAGTTTGAAATTCTTATTTAGTTTGATCCCTCTTAAGTAACAGTCTAGGTTTCTTCCCACTACTTTTTGGAGATTAGAATAATTTCTCTTAATCCTTGAATTTTACAAATTTCACCATGTATGTCAAGATATGTGTATTTAACAATAATACCATGTTGGGCAAGCTTGAGTGTTTGTATTTGCAAGACTCAAGTGAAAAGAACACAACTAACTTTGTCATTACATTGTAGAGGAGAGATTTGAGTCCTGATTATCTGAGTTCAGATCTAGTACAGTTATTCACCTCATTTTGATGCTTCATAGAACATGAATTAGTAAAATAATCCACTGAGACTCACTTTCAAAAGGTATACAAAGAGGGCATAATTAAAAGTAAACATCATTGCTGTCACTGCCCTGAGCTCTTTTCCTCCTCTCTTTTGTTTGGTCACATGTGAATCTGTCTTTGTCTCTCTAACCAGATCATTTATTGAAGCACATACATAGTCCACTATGGTCAGAGTGGCACTGACTCCGTCAAGATTCAGAACAACCTCATTCTCCTCTTACACTTCTACCAATACAAGTTCTGGTCTCATGAGCAGGCTTGGCTGTCCATCATAGTGTTGGCTCAGATTGATCTCAAAATTGACTGAGAAGTATTCACTAAGTTTTAAAAGTGTTTCTAATCTTTCTGTATTTGTGCTGCTTATTCCTATGATCCAGGCCCAGGATCTTATAATTATCCCAGCCAAATATCACATTATTGATCCAACCTCACACATGGGCATCTTTCTGAGTGATGAACCTGTCCTAATGTGGGTTCACTTTCAGTACCTCAGGATCATTCCACGCACATCTCCTTTGCTCCATTAAACTGGTTGTTGATACAAAACAGCAATGGAGCAGACATGAGAACAAAATCCTGCATCTGATAATCAGCTTATTTAATGAAATTATGAATATCTGATAAGCTATTTAACTGGCCAATTTCCTCATCTTGTCTACAAGAACTTTACAAGGTCCCTTGTGGTATAACTTTTCTGTGATATAAATACATTTGGGTTGATCTGCCTTTTCCATAGGGCTTCCCCTATTGTTCAGTGGGAAAAGAATCTACCTGTAATGCAGAAAACAAGGGAGATGTAGGTTTGATCCCTGGGTCAATCATATTCCCTTGCAGAAGGAAGTGGCAACCCACTCCAGTAATCTTGCCTGGAGAATTCCATGGACAGAAGAGCCTAGAGGGCTATAGTCCAAAGGGTCGCAAAGACTTGGACATGATTGAGGGACTAAGCACACAGCACCATTTTCATAAATCCATCTTAAACAAGTTTAAATATCTTTAGTATAATTCTTCATAGAAGGCAATGGCATCCTGCCAGGGTCTAGCCCCGGTGGGTCCAGGGTAATTCGAAGATGGGGATGGAGTTGGCGTCCTAGGAAAAAACTTATTTAATTATAGATATAGAGAGAGATTAGAAATGGATAGTGTAGTAGGAAAATTAGTGGAGAAAAGAGGCTGAAAAACTTGGTTTACGTGGGATACCAATCACCACCTATGTAGGCCACAGGCATCTTTCCATTCTCCCAAAGGAGAGGAGGCATTGAGGCCTCCCCCGGTCTGATCTTAGAAGCCCAGGCAAAATTAGCAGGCTTGGTGAGTACCCACGTTAATTCATCCAGAAAAATGGGGGGCAAGAAAGAAACGACATGGGGGAATCAGTCTTTCCAGAAACTGATCCCATTTCTTTATTTTTTAGGTTTGCTTATATACCTTTTGTTACACATAGGGGTGAATACAGAGTCATGTGGGGGTCAGCAGTCCTGACCTTTATCAAAATCAGGTGCTTTACATAAAAAAACGTCTTAGGGGTTTTACATCATCTTCTGGCCATGAGGCCTGCTTACATTTTATGATCCTTTCTTTCTGATAACCAAAAAACTTATTTTTTCCAAGGATGGTTTTTCTTAAACCAGGCACCACCCTCCAAATAAAGTTGCATTCCTATAGGGTGAGGGTGTAGTGAGTTATAATCAAGAAAGGAATTTATTTAACCCAAGGTTAACATGATTAATCTTAAAGGTTAATACTTATTTCTCCTATATGCTAGTTATATTCATTATAAGAGCAGGGAATATGGAGATTTAGCAGCAAACAACAGCCCAACAAATCAAAATCCTTTCACCAATGTTCCCCTTAAGATCTATTTAGTCTTAAGATAGTGATAAAGTTGCATTTTTACGTAGCAAGGACACAGTGATTTATAACAAAGTACAGTGATCTATTACAAAAGAGAAAATTCATTAACTCAAAAGGTCTAGTACTGCTAACCTTAAAAACTACTATATTTCCTTTTCTATATTCCAAATACATTGATTAATATATTCCCAGGTGCCTAAGGATATGGAGGCCTGGCGGCAATCATTGACTCAACAATGAGAAAAGCCCTATGCTAATTAAGACTCTCAAAATACTGCAAACTCTCTGTGCTTTATGGTTGAGAGATAGTAAACAATCATGTGTGTAGTGGCAGGAGTATGGATAATCCTGTCACACAAGCTAGTTTGCCAGCAGAGAGGTTTGACCTGAGACACCCTTGTGCCACCCAGGGCAGGGAATTAGCAGCAATTATTGGCACAACAAATGAAAAAACCCTTCACCAATATAATTTCTAATCAACCCACTATACTAATAATTTCTAGGTAGACTCTGGCTTTGGGGGTAGATGCTCGGGAACAGGGGGTCTCCTGAGGCTTAATCACCCCTTTGCGTATGCCGAGCCTCCTTGCTCATGACCTTTGCCAAGGGCGGAGTTCCTCACGCTGGCTCCTGGCAGCACCCCACTCCAGTACTCTAGCCTGATAAACCCCATGGATGGAGGAGCCTGGTGGGCTGCAGTCAATGGGGTCGCTAAGAGTTGGACACGACATAGCAACTTCACTTTCACTTTTCACTTTCATGCATTGGAGAAGGAAATGGCAACCCACTACAGTGTTCTTGCCTGGAGAATCCCAGGGACAGGGGAGCCTGGTGGGCTGCCATCTATGGGGTCTCACAGAGTCGGATACGACTGAAGCAGCTTAGCAGCAGTATAATTCTTATGTAGATTGAAATCCATTTAGTGCTGCCAACACCTTCATTATAAGGAAATTATGCTTCAAGAAATCATTTTAGATTTATGCTTGTAATTCCTGTTAAGGTCATTGACCTGTTTTATAAAGTTACAGTTTTCTTTCCTGGAATAACCAGTTTATGTATGCCAAAATTTTATGATGTACTGTTAGAAGAAAGAGTATTGTTACTATAGAGGCAGGAAAGAAGTTGAGGAGTAAAGGAAGCATCCCCAGAAAATACTCTGTTCAGTTGACCTGACATTTTTCTATATGTGAGGGTTTTAGGAAAGTCCACAACACCTTCCACACTCCTCTCTCCAAATATTAGAGCCTAAGTCCTCCCTACTGAGTGTGCAGGACTTAGTGACCATTTCTCATGATTACACATGACTGATTTGACAGTGTGACAAACTCATACCTGGGGTGGAGGCTTCCTCCTCCCTGTCTGTGGTCACTGGCCCTGAGGAAAGCTAGCTGTCTCTCAAGCAACCTGCACAGATGCCCACATGGTCAGGTGCTGAGGCCTCCTCCAAAGGCCAGGAGAGTGAGCCAACTTGGAAGCAAAGCCTCCA
This sequence comes from Budorcas taxicolor, assembly GCF_023091745.1. Classification (NCBI taxonomy): domain Eukaryota; kingdom Metazoa; phylum Chordata; class Mammalia; order Artiodactyla; family Bovidae; genus Budorcas; species Budorcas taxicolor. Next base: position 7,711,645 of record NC_068925.1, read on the forward strand.
GCCCAGCTGAGCATCCAGGTGACAGCGGGCCAGGCCATTACCCAGTTGCCCTCCAAACAGAGTGATACATAACTAGCCAGAGAAGCCATTTCCTTATTCTTGACCCACAGAAGCTCTAAGAATATGGAGGTGTATTGTCTTAAGCCAATGTGTTTTCTGGAAAATTTGTTAATTAGGACTATGTATCTAATATAATGGCCATCCCAGTTGGTGCTTGAGGTAATGAAGGAACCCGCCTGCCAATGCAGGAGACATAGTACAGGCAGGTTTGATCCTTGGGTTTGGATGATCCCCTGGGGGCAGGCATGGCAACCCACTCCAGTATTGTTGCCTGGAAAATCCTATGGACAGAGAAGCCTGGTGGGCTACAGCCGATGGGGAGGCAAAGAGTCAGACATGACTGAAATGACTTAGCATGCAGGCACGCAGGCATCTACAATAGGTGTTAGGTAATGTGAGTTTTACTTAATGGCTTGAATCTGATATTACAATTATTTTGCACGCTAAAAAATTCATAAGTGCACCCATAAATTATGAAAAGAAAATTTGTTTAAATATTCAAACATTTAGCTTTAAGACCACTTTTGGAAAGAGTTCAGCTGTTAATGAGAAGACAAGTGTTCACTGGAATATCTGGTGAAGATTTGTCAAAGTTTCACATTTCTTTTTCATATTGTATAGTCTTTCTCCTCTTGTTTGGAAATATGCCTGTAGTCTTGTGCTAGTTGATTAATAAACCATCACTCATATACCTGAGAATAAGGAGAAACAATTCATGTCTGCCTGCTCCTCAGCAAGAATAATGATGAGGCAGCCTTTCTTATAAGTGATCTGGGGCCTGAGCTGCTTTTAACTGTAACACTAAGGACTAGACAGGGAGCCTTATTGTGCTGTAAATGTTGTTCATGAAGAAAATTATCAAATAGACTAAAATAACATGCAACAAAGTATGAGATCAATAATGCAGAGTGATGCATATTCTGTTCACACCTTGAATTTCATGAGGGCATCATAAAACTCATTAGAGTTTTCATTTACAAAAACTTGAAGACAAATGGATTATTAAAGAAAATTAAAGACAGAAACATCATAATGAAGAACATATAAGTTTTAAATTTTGGAATAAAATCTTGGTTTTTAATATGACTTAATTACTTATATTAATATATTTATATAATTTGATTTTTGTTTTTCATTAATTTTTATTGGAGTTGCTTTAAAATGTTGGGTTAGCTCCTGCTGTACATCAAAATGAATCTGTTATATGAATATAACATATATATATATATCCCCTTTTCTTGGATATCCTTCACATTAGGTCCCTAGAGAGCATTGAGTGGAGCTGCCTATGATACACAGTAAGTTCTCCTTAGTTATCTATTTGATCCACAATAGCCAGGACATGGAATCAACCTAAATGTCCATCAACAGAAGAATAGATGCAGAAGAAGTGGTACATACATACAATGAAATATTACTCAGCCATAAAATGCAATGAAATTGTCCAATTTGCAGAGACATAGATAGACTTAGAGACTGTCATATAGAGTGAAGCAAGTCAGAAAGAGAAAAATAAATATTGTATAATATTGTTTATATATGGAATCTAGAAAAATGCTACGGATGAACTTATTGCAAAGCAAAAACAGAGACACAGGCATAGAGAATGGATGTATGGATACGGTGGGGCCCAAGAGTAGAGGGATCAATTGGGAGATTGAGCCTGACATATATATATCATTGTGTAAAAAAGAAATTATAAGTTTAACAATAAAAGTGACAAGATTTTTTAAAGGTTGTCAACATTTACATTTCTCTCTGAAAATAATTCTAAATGTATTGGTACTATGCTGGAAATTAATACTGTATTCCACATTTTGTAAAAGGAATATATATCTGGTACCTAAGCTGGTTTTTGCACTGGGATGACCTGGAGGGATGGTATGGGGAGGGAGGTGGGAGGGGGGGTTCAAGATGGGGAACACGTGTACGCCTGTGGCAGATTCATGTTGGTGTGTGGCAGAACCAATACAATATTGTAAAGTAATTAGGCTCCAATTAAAATAAATAAATTAAGATAAAAAATTAAAACTAACAGTGATGTTAATGACCTTTAATAGATTTATTAAGCTATAATCACAATACAGTCAAATGAACATATTTAAAATGAGATTTGAACCTGCAAAAATCACCATATATAAAAGTACAAAAATAACCGTTGTTCTTCAGAGCTTTCTCATATTACAAGTAAGACTCTCCTGAACATTCCAGAATTATAATCTACTTTTCTGTGACACATTTTCTATTCACATTTTCATGAGCATATTCACATGACCCCATAATCTACATAGAGTACCTTTTTGCACTGTGGAACTCAGATGACATAGAAAAGTATTCATTTTGTTTTCCCCTTTTAGGTGAATGTCTGATCATCTTTCCATTAAGGTATTCTTGTGGTTATCTCACAGTGGAGACTATTTTAACCAGTTTATTCAATCAAAAATACACACAAAGGAGAGTAGATAGTTATATTTGGGAGGAAGGCTGAGTGTTCACATCTGTTTCAACTTACCCTGTCCATGAACAGTGTAAAACCACAAGGTGAGAAGGACAGTGATTAGCAACAACATGTTAGATATTCCCAACGGTAAATTCACACGAATAGTCCAGTTGCACTGTTTCAGGTTCAAAAATCTGCTTCATTTGCAGTTATCTAGTGTGATTGAATTTATGCATTACAATGAAGCTAGTTAACTAGTGCCATTTAGTAAATATTGAAGTTCAAAGTTTTGAAATGTCCCTAACTTGTTTCTGTTGGTAGTTTCACAATAAGTTATTGTATTCATCACCTGCTATCTATGTACACAACTTTCTGTGGCTAATATGGACTGGCTCCAAAACCGTAAATCAGATACTAACTTTCAATAATATATTTCAAGCGAGTAGGTGAAATTTTTCCCAGTCATTTGGGTCATCCGTATTTTCATGGACTTAAGAAAGTGAATAGATTAAAAAAAAAAATTATAGTAGAGCTTAAAAACAATCTCATAAATTATAGCACAATCCCTTCATTTACATGCTATTTATGTGTGGGTTTTATGATTATCAATTTTCCCAATTTTGTTAACATATAATTGACATAAAGCACTGCATAAGTTTCAGGTGTATGGCCTAATGATGTAATTTACATATATCCTGAAATGATTACAACAATAAGTTTTGTGAATATCCATCAAATCATATAGATATAAAATTAAAGAAAAAAAGAATTTGTGATAAGAACTCAGGACTTACCATCCTATTAACTTTCATACTTAAGATACAGCAGAATTAGTCATATTAACCATGTTGTACATTACATTCTTAGTACTAATCTATCTCACAGCAGGGAGTTGGTACCTTTTGACTGGCTTCATCCAGTTCCCCTATCTCCAGGCCTAGTCTATGGTAATCACAAATGAGATCTTTTTTTCAAAGTATTTGTTTGTTCTTTTAAGTACAATTGGCCTACAACATTGTGTTACTTTCTTTTACACAGTGCAGTGATTCCATGTTTCTGTCCATTTCAAAATAATTGCCACAGTAAGTCTAGTTACAATCTAGCAAGATTTTAAAAATTGCATAATTATGGACTAAATGCTCCACACTGAATATTTCATGTTTATGACTCATCTATTTTGCACCTGGAAGTTTCTCCCCTTAACCTCTCCCTCACCAGAGGATCTGGAGTGCATCCCCTTAAAAAGACACATACAGAATTGTTCATTGCAGCTTTATTCATAAATTGCAAAAATGCAAATGGTTCCCATGAACATTCAGAAAATGGATAAAACATTTATACCATTTTCATACAAGCGATTAATATTCACTAATTTAGAAAACAAAATGAAGTACTGCTATAGACAGCAGTTTCGGATAAACTCACAGCTCTTGTAAATGGAAAAAATCAAACACACTCACTAAGTATGTATCTTATAATCTCATTGGTAGGCATTTCAAAAGGTGGAAAACCTCATCATGAAGGTAGTGTCTACGAGGTACGGTGTGGTACAGAATGGGAAGAGACACAAGGAAACCTGATGATGTGCTGGACATTTGCTCAATTTAGTCCTGGGTAATAGTTACACAGGCATACATGTGTGTTAAAAAAAAAATCATCAATCAGATTAAGATTAACTTTAGGTTTTTAGTTATTTATATGTTTAACTTTGCTTAAAAAATTACCATTTTCAGAATAAAATGTAAAGTTAAAAGTTATTGTTTTTCTTCAAAAGTTCATTTCTCATTGAACACAAACCTCCACTCCAAAAAGAAATAGTGTAGTTATGGAATATGGAGAGACTTCCAAAGGCATGAAGGAACATTTGGGATGATGAAAATATTCTACATCTTGATTATAGAGTAGTTGTATAGATGTATTGGGAAGGAAATGGAAACTTACTCCAGTATTCTTGCCTGGGAAATACCATGGACAGAGAAGCTTGGCAGGCTACAGTCCATGGGATTGCAAGAGTTGGACACAGCTTGTCAACTAAACCATGACATAACTATATATATTTTATAAGACTCATCATATTGCATATTTAGAATAGACAGGTTAAAAATGTCTTCTCTGTAAAGGTAATGGGAAGTTCATCAGAGCTCTAGGTGACTATAAGGAAGGGAAAAATAGAAGGACTTTGGAATTCTCCAAAGAAACTAAAAGACCAAGGCAATAATAGAAGAGCATTTCATAAAAGTTAAGAAAAGAAAATGAAAACCAGGAGTTTTATATCCATACAACCAGACAGCCAAAAATTAAACTACTGAAAATATTTTAAATGTGCAAGAACTCATAGGACACTATTGATATACAGATGCACAAATTCCGTGCCTATAGCTACATGCTTCGTCACCCAGTCATGTCTGACTTTTGTTATCCTTTGGACTTTAGCCCACCAGTCTCCTCTGTCCATGAGATTTTCCAGGAAAGAATAAGGGTGAGGATTTTCATTTTCTCCTTCATAGACTCTTCATAACCCAGGAATCAAACTAGTATTTCCTGTGTCTCCTGCCTTGCAGGCAGATTCTTTAAACGTTGAGCCATCAGGGAACTGCCTCCATGCATGTAAGGGGCACCTTAAATGTGGATTCTACCTTATTCCACCTGAATGAAGAGTACGAAAGAATAAAAAGAAGAGATAAGAAAGCATCCTTAAGTGAACAATGCAAAGAAGTAGAGGAAAGCAATAGAATGGTAAAGACTAAAGATCTTTTCAACAAAATTACAGATACAAAAGGAACATTTCATGCAAAGATGGGCACTGAAGGATAGAAACAGTAGGACCTAATAGAAGTAGAAGATATTAAGAAGTGGCAGGAATATATAGACAATCTGTACCAAAAAGGTCTTAATGACCCAGATAACCATGATGGTGTGATGACTCACCTAGAGCCAGAAATCCTGGAGTGTGAAGTCAAGTGTGCCTGATGAAACATTACTGCAAACAAAGCTAGTGGAGGTGATGGAGTTCCAGCTGTGCCATTTCAAATCCTAAAAGATAATGCTAATAATGTGCTGCACTCAATATGCCAGCTAATTTGGAAAACTCAGCAGAGGTCCCAGGACTGGAAAAGGTCCGTTTTCTTTCTAATTTCAAAGAAGGACAATGCAATAGAATGTTCAAACTATCACATAATTATGTTCATTTCACATATTGGCAATATAATGCTCAAAATCTTTCAAGCTAAGCTTCAACAGTATGTGAACTGAACTGAGACTTCCAGATCTATAAGCTGGATTTTGAAAAGCCAGAGGAACCAGAGATCAAATTGCCAGCATCCATTAGATCATAGATAAAGCAAAGGAATTCCAGAAAAACATATACTTTTGCTTCATTGACTACACTAAAGCCTTTGACCTTGTTTATCACAACAAACTGTGGAAAATTCAAGAGACGGGCATTCCAGACCACTTTGGAAGCCTGTATGCAGGTCAAGAGGCAATAGTTAGAACCAGACATGGAACAATGAGCCAGTTCCAAATTGGGACAGGAGTACATCAAGGCTGCATATTGTCACCCTGTTGTTTAACTTTATGTGGAGTACATCATGTGAAATGCTGGGATGGATGACTCAAGCTGAAATCAAGATTTCCAGATAAATATTAACAACCTCAGATGTGCTAAAGACACAAGCTCTTTGCAGAGAGCCAAGATGAACTGAAAAATCTCTTGATGAAGGTGAAAGAATAGAGTGAAAAGGCTGGCTTAAACCTCAGCATGAAAAAGCTAACATTATGGCATCCAGTCCCATCACTTCATGGGAAATAGATGGGCAAACAATGGAAATAGAGACAGACTACATTTTTGAGGACTCAAAAATCACTGACAAGAGTTACTGCAGCCTCAAATTTTTAAAAAAAGCCTGCCCCTTGAAAGAAAAGCTATGACAAATGTAGATAGAATTTTTAAAAGTATCACTTTGCCAAAAAAGGCCTGTATATTCAAGCTATGGTTTTTCCAGCAATCATGTATGGATGTGAAAGTTGGATCATAAAGGAGGCTGTGCACCAAAGAATTGATGTTTTCAAACAGTGGTGTTCTCCTGAGAGTTCTTGGAGAGCGATGAAATGAAACCAGTCAATCCTAAAGGAAATCCACCTTGTATACTCATTGGAAGGACTGATGCTGAAGCTGAAGCTCCGATACTTGGGCCACCTGATGTGAAGAGATAACTCACTGGAAAAGACACTAATGTTGGGAAAGACTGAGGGCAGGAGGAGAAGGGGTTGACAGAGTATGAGATGGTTGGATGGCATCATTGACCCAATGGGTGTGAGTTTGAGCAAATTCCTAGAGATAGTGAGAGACAAGAAAGCCTGGTGAGGTGCTGTCCAAGGGGTTGCAAATAGTGGGACACAAGTGACTGAACAACAAAATGAAGATTATTCCACCAAATGGCACTGTTCAGTTTCTAAAGAAGGATTTTTTTTTTTTAATTATTTTGTGGGCACGGTAGGAAGGGGCCTTGAAGATTCTGAGACTCTTTTTGCCTTAATATACATTTCAAAAGATGATGTGGGAAATGGGCAATCTCATGATGTTAAACATTTTGTATATTTTTTTTCCAGAGCTGAGACTGAAATAAGAAATGGGGCATGGATAGACTTATATTTGTATGAATTAAATATTCTGCAGAGTAGAAAGAATGTAATCAAATCCTGGCAGGAGAAGGAATAGATGAAAGGAATATAAACACTGACCACTGAGAAGTAGGTGAGTGCTCAAACATCACACTTAAAACTGGCCGTAAGATGTCAAATAGTTGAGTATAATGAAAACAGGAATGGTGTTCTATGAAATGTACTATACAGGTTTAGACCTATAGAAAAGACACAAAACTTTTGCAGATAACAAAGTAAATGTAAAAGCACTAAAGGAAAGAAGAGTGTATATATTTCAACATAAGATGCTACAGCAAATTTTCCACCAAACATGAGTCATATCTATAAGCATGCACAGTGTGAAATTGTCTATTAAAGAAAGGGTCCTTCAACAGACTTACCCTTATTCTGTCCGTATACAAGGAGTGCACCTAATCAGAGTGACCTAGGAAACTAAACCTGATTTATGCACTGCAATTGGCCAGGCTTGGAGGAGAAAGAGACAGGGAGAGGCATGGAGAGTGAGAGAGTATTATGAGGTTAGAATTTAGATTTAACAAGAATTTCTTGGGCTCCAAAATCACTGCAGATGGTGACTGCAGCCATGAAATTAAAAGACGCTTACTCCTTGGAAAGAGAGTTATGACCAACCTAGATAGCATACTGAAGAGCAGAGACATTACTTTGCCAACAAAGGTCCGTCTAGTCAAGGCTATGGTTTTTCCAGTGGTCATGTATGGATGTGAGAGTTGGACTGTGAATAAAGCTGACCACTGAAGAATAGATGCTTTTGAACTGTGATTTTGGAGAAGACTCCTAAGAGTCCCTTGGACTGCAAGGAGATCCAATCAGTCCATTCTACAGGAGATCAGTCCTGGGTGTTCGTTGGAAGGACTGATGCTGAAGCTGAAAGTCCAATAGTTTGGTCACCTCATGCGAAGAGTTGACTCATTGGAAAAGACCCTCATGCTGAGAGGGATTGAGGGCAGGAGGAGAAGGGGAGGACAGAGGATGAGATGGCCGGATGGCATCACCGACTCGATGGACATGAGTTTGAGTGAACTCCGGGAGTTGGTGATGAACAGGGAGGCCTGGGGTGCTGTGATTCATGAGGTCTCAAAGAGTTGGACATGAATGAGCGGCTGAACTGTACTGAGCTGAAAGGAACAAATGGCTCAGTAGGTAAAGAATCCGCCTGCTATGAAGGAGACACAGGAGATGTAGGATGGATCCCTGGCTCGGGAAGATCCCCTGGAGGAGGTCATAGCAATCCACTGCAGTACTCCTGCCTGAAGAATTCCATGGACAGAGGAGCCTGGTGGGCTACTGTCCATGAGGTTTCAAGGAGTCTGAGAGGACTGAACGAAAATTTCATGACCAAGCACACAGAGGAACAAAGGACACTGCACAATGCAAAAAGCCCAAATCACAATAAAACTTACCAGGTTGGGAAACTTGTGCTAGATCCAGAAACATGAGGATCTACTGCTCCTGGATGTACCTTCATCTTGCAACCACCCCTCTGTTGTTGGAGATATGGTTTTGCAGTTAGTTCTGGGTCTAGAGAAGAAGAGGAACAAGCTAGCAGGAATCTAACAGGATTTTCCCTCTGGATCACCACATCTCCACGTGGAGATCTCTCACCAGATCTCTGTCTCTAACTACTGTGGGCAACTGCCTCACTGGTAGAGCTGGAGAAATCTTCTGGTTTCTGATTTCCCACTCCAACCTGTGGGCAAAACTCAGGGAAAACCTGAAAACCAAAGAGGCTGAAACATCCTTTACAAGCACTAACCTCTAAGAGGGCATAGCAGTATGTAGAAGGTGGATGTGGTGCTTGGCAACACCAGTAAATAATCAGTGTAGTTCACCATTGTCCACCGCAATAACAACAATGATGCTTCTACATAACAATATTAAGTCTGTCTCCTAAAATGAAGATTCCTTTGTTCTCTTTCTATAGACTGAAGTCAAAACTTCCAAGAGTCAACTTATTTATATTTGGTGGTATTATTATCTTTTTAATTTAGTCACAATGCCACACAGGTGTCTTGTATTTTAAAAAAGGGAATGATTTTTCTTTAAAACCATAAGGGCAAAGAGGAAAATGTAGTTTAAAATTTACAAATATATTTATAAGAATCAAACTAGAAAGCACAATGAAGCAATCCTTAAAGCAGACTCAAAAGCAGACTCTGTTGAAATTATAAATTTGTTTTTATACACCTGATAATATATCTGCCTTGTCTTCAGCCAGCAATGAAAAAGTACATGTCCCTTACTTTGTGGGGTTAACCTAAAATTCATTTCCAAGTGGTCAGAATCCAGAGGGATCTCACACTTAATCTGTTCCTGCTGTCTTCTATTAACCTTAATAGGAACATGGAAAAGTGCAAAGGAGAAGCCTCAGAGAATATTCTCATCCAAATATAGTTTCCTGTCCACATCATGTAACAATAGACAATGACCGCTTGGTGGCTGAGTTCAGTGTCCCCAGCCTGTGTTCATATCGATCTCTGTGCCTGACAGTTCAATGACAAAAGAGGCTTAAGATAACAGATAATTACCTTCCACTTCCAGGAAAGGTAAATATCCATTTTTCTGGTGAAAAGACCTTATACTATGACCTAAGGCTTGCACTTTGGCAGAATAAGAAATTGTAAGCCTGGAAAAAGAATGTTATTAGTGATTATACATCTTAACAAATGCAGACAAAATTATAATCAACACAACCTAACAGTAATACTTGGTTAAAAAAGAAATACAAGAAATCAGGTTCTTGCAAAGACAAATAGAAAATGTTTTTGTTCAATCAATTTATAGCCATTGATATGATACAGTGCCAATATGTTACCATCCCAACAAACTTGTAACAATGTTAGGGTTTGTGATGTTGTGATTTTCAATAAAAAAAAGGTATAGTTGGTCTTTGTTCCCGTTTTGGGCACAGAACTCTAGAAACTCTTGGCATTTCCTATATGTCTTTTGCTATTTTAATACAGAGTCTTTTGGAAATCTTCCAGTGATGGAGGCTAGTTGCTCAGAGAACCAACCATATGACTAGATGGTTGAAACAAAGATCCTACCCTCCTGATGTCCAGCGAAGGGCAAGGGACTGGAGGTTTCATCAGTTAGCAATGGCGAATAAATAAATAATCTATGCCCATGTAGTGATGCGCTGGTTTGAGAACCTCCAGGATTCATAGCTTAGAGGAACTCAGAGTGTGGAGCCCTGACAGAGCATGGAAGCTCTGCACTTAGTAGGTTCCTGCTGTCTTCTATTAACTTCTAACACACCTTGCCCTGGGCCTCCCTTCCATCTGGCTGGTCATGAGTTAATCTATTTAGTTTCTTTTGAGTTCTGCGGGCCACACTAGCAAGTAACTGAACCTGAAGACAAAGTTGGAGCTACATCCAATCTTTATGATTAGACCAGAAGTGCAGGGTCACATGGATTTGTCATCAGCTTCTGAAGTGCAGAGGGTGGCATATTTGTGGGACTGAGCCCTTAAACTCTGGGAACTGAAGCTGTTCCAGGTAGATGATATTAGTATGTACTAAACTATAGGATACCCAGATTGTGTTGGAAAATTGCTTGGAGGTATGGGGAAAAAAATACACATCATGATAGAAAAGATCATCAAACTACTTGAATAGTGTATTTCAGTTGGGATAACAAATAGACTTGTCCTCAGTGGGAATAAACTTAAAGATAAGTGTGGTAACTGAAAATGTTCAATTTCACAAACTGAACTTTGCACAGTTTCAATTATGCTTCTTGTATTCCCTCCCACTGTTTCCTTCGTATGTGGTTATTGTTGTTGTTGTTGTTGTTGGTCAGTCACTCAGTCGTGTCTGACTCTTTGCAACCCCATGGACTGCAGCATACCAGGCTTCCCTGTTCTTCCTAAGTACCATTTACTAACTTGACACCTGTCTAGATTTGTTGTAACCCTCTTTAAAGGAGCAAGTATGCTTTAATTTCATGGCTGCAGTCATTGAGACAGTGTACTGAAAGCAGAGACATCAGATTCCTGACAAAGGCCCATTCAGTCAAAGCTATGGTTTTTCCAGTAGTCATGGATGGATCTGAGAGTTGCACCATAAAGAAAGTTGAGCACTGAGGAGACGGTGCTTTTGAATTGCGGTGCTGGAAAAGACTCTTGAGAGTCTTTGAAGTGTAAGATCAAACCAGTCAATTGTAAAGGAAATCAATCCTGAATATTCATTGGAAGGAATAATGCTGAAGCTGAAGCTCCGATACTCTGACCACCTGATGCAAAGAGCTGATTCATTGGAAAAGACCCTGATGCTGAGAAACATTGAAGACAAAAGAAGGGGGCGGCAGAGGATGAGACGGGTTAGATAGCATCATAGACTGAATGGACATGAAAGACTTCAGGAGACAGTAGAGGACAGAGGAGCCTGGCGTGCTACAGTCCATGGGGTCACAGAGTCAGACACTGGTTAGTGATTGATCAACAGCAAACCTGACAGCTGACCTTGTATGAGTAACTGAACTGTGCCACTTCTTGAAGTTTTAGGGGAGAACTTCCTGCTTATTTTCTTTTTAAAAAATATTTATTTGTTTTAAGTGATTGATGATTGCATTACAATATTGGTTTGAATCTGTCATACATCAACATGAATTAACCATAGTTGTACATATATCCCCTCCCTCGTGAATCTCCCTCCCACCTCTCACCCATTCCCACCACATCTAGGTTATCACAGAGCCCTGGTTTCTGTTCCCTGAGTCATACAGCAAATTCCTGTTGGTATCTGTTTACATATGTTAGTGTATATGCATCCATGCTGCTCTCTCTATTCATCTCACCCTCTCCCTCTTCTCCTCCACCCTTGTCCATAAGCCTCTTCTCTATGTCTGTATCTCCACTGCTGCTCTGTGAACAGGTTCATCAGTACCACGCTTATAAGTACATTAATATACAATATAGATTTTTCTCTTTCTGACTCACTTCGCTCTGTATAATAGACTCTAAGTTCTTCCACCTCATCAGACTGACTCAAATGCACTCCTTTTTTCTGACTATGTAGTACTCCATTGTATATATGCACCACCGTTTCTTTGTCTATTAAACCATCGATGGATATGTAGGTTGTTTGCATGCATTGTCTATCATATATAGTACTACAATGAACACTGGGGTACAGGTTTCTTTTTTAGTGTTGATTTCTTCAGGGTATACGCCTAGTAGTGGTATTGCTAGGTCACAGGGTGGTTTTATTCCTAGTTTTATTTTAAGGAATGACCATACTATCTTCCATAGTAGCTGTGTCAATTTACATTCCCACCAGAAGTGCAGAAGTGTTCCCTTTCTCCAGACCCTCTTCAACACTTCTTCTTTATGAATTTTTTGATTATGGCCATTTGGCCTGGTGTGAGGTGATATCTCATAGTAGCTTTGATTAGCATGTCTCTAATAATGAGTGATGTTCAAGGGTTTATTGATGCTTTGGAACTGTGGTGTTGGAGAAGACTCTTGAGAGTCCCATGGATTGCAAGGAGATCCAACCAGTCCATTCTACAGGAGATCAGTCCTGGGTGTTCTTTGGAAGGAATGTTGCTAAAGCTGAAACTCAAGTACTTTGGCCACCTCATGCGAAGAGTTGACTCACTGGAAAAGACTCTGATGCTGGGAGGGATTGGGGGCAGGAGGAAAAGGGGATGACAGAGGATGAGATGGCCGGATGGCATCACCGACTCGATGGACATGAGTTTGGGTGAATTCCGGGAGTTGGTGATGGATAGGGAGGCCTGGAGTGCTGCAGTGCATGGGGTTGCAAAGAGTCGGACACGACTGAGTGACTGAACTGAACTGAACTAAACTGAGGTCTTTGGAGAATTGTCTGTTTAGGTCTTTTGCCCATTTTCTGATGGGCTTGTTTGTTTTTCTGGTATTGAGTTGTGTGAGCTGCTTGCATATTTTGGAAATTAATAATTCAGCAATTTTTTCCTTTGCTATTATTTTGTCCCATCCTGAGGGCTGTCTTTTCTCTTTGTTTATAGATTCCTTTGCCATGAAAAATTTTATAAGTTTAATTAGGTCCCACTTATTTATTTTTGGTTTTATTTCCATTATTTTAGGAGGTGAATCATGAAAGATCATGCTGTGATTTATGTCATACAGTATTCTGCTAAATGTTCTTCTTAGAGTTTTATAGTGTTTGGTCTTAAATTGAAAACATTTAATTTTTATCCATTTTGTGTTTATCTTTGTGTATAGTGTTATGAAGTGTTCTAATTTCATTCTTCTGCACATTGATGTCCAGTTCTTCCAGCATCAGTTAGTGGAGAGACTATATTTTTGCCATTGTATATTCTTGCCTCCTTTCTCAGAGATAAGGTGCCCATGGATGTGGAGGTTTATCTCTCGGCTTTCTATCTTGTTCCATTGGTCTATACTTCTGTTTTTCTGCCAGTGCCATGCTCTTGGATGACTATAGCTTTGTACTATAGTCTGAAATTACATAAGTTGATTCCTCCAGCTGTCTTCATTCTGTTTTAAAAATTTATCTATTTTAATTGGAGGCTAATTTCTTTACAATATTGTAGTGGTTTTTGTCATACATTGACATGAATGAGACATGGGTTTACATGTGTTCCCCATCCTGAACCCACCCCACCTCCCTCCCCACCCCATCCCTCTGTGTCATCCCAGTGTACCAGCCCTGAGCACCCTGTCTCATGCATCGAACCTGGGCTGATGATCTGTTTCACCTCTGATAATATACATGTTTCAATATATTCTCTCAAGTCGTCCCACCCTCACCTTCTCCCACAGAGCCCAAAAGACTGTTCTATACATCTGTGTCTCTTTTGCTGTCTTGCATATGGGATTATCATTATGAAGTTTCTAAATTCCATATATATGGGTTAGTATACTGTATTGGTGTTTTTCTTTCTGACTTTCTTCACTCTGTATAATAGGTTTTAGGTTCATGCACCTCATTAGAACTGATTCAGATGCATTCTTTTTAATAGCTGAGTAATATTCCATTGTGTATATGTACCACAACTTTCTCATCCATTCATCTGCCAATGGACATCTAGGTTGCTTCCATGACCTGGCTATTATAAGCAGTGCTGTGATGAACATTGGGGTACACATGTCTCTTTCAATTCTGCTTTCCTCGGTGTGTATGCCCAGCAGTGGGATTGCTGGGTCATATGGCAGATCTATTTTCAGTTTTTTAAGGAATCTCCACACTGTTCTCCATCGTGGCTGTACTAGTTTGCATTTACACCAACAGTGTAAGAGGGTTCCCTTTTCTCCACACCCTCTCCAGCATTTATTGCTTGTGGACTTTTGGATAGCAGCCTTTCAGACAGGTGTGAGATGGTACCTCATTGTAGATTTATTTGCATTTCTCTGTAATGTCTATTCTTCTTTCTTAAAATTACTTTGGCTTTTAGGGGTCTTCTGTGTCTGCATACAAATTGTGAGATTTTTTGTTCTAGTTCTGTGAAAAATGCCACCAGTAATTTGATATTGCTTTCAATCTCTAGATTGCATTTGGTAAGGCAATCATTTTCACTATATTGATTCTTCCAACCCAGGAGCCTGGAATATCTCTCCATCCCTTTATGTCATGTTTCATCCGTGTCTCACAATTTTCTTTATATAGTTCTTTTCTCTCCATAGGTAGGCTTATTCTAAGGTATTTTATTCATGTTGTTGCAATGGTAAATGGGATTGATATCTTAATTTCTCTTCTGATTTTTCTTATCCTATAGGTATACAAGTGATTTTTTGTGTATTGATTTTATAATCTGTGACTTTACTAAATTCACTGATAATTTCTAGAAATTTTCTGATAGTATCTTTATGGTTTTCAATGTACAGTATCATGTCATCTGCAAATAGTGAGAATTTTACTTCTTCCTTTCCAATCTGGATTTCTTTTATTTCTTTCTCTTCTCTGATTGCTGTAGCCAGGAATTCCAAACCATGTTAAATATTAGTGGCATGAGTAGGCACATTTTTCTTGTTCCTGATCTTATAGGGAATGCTTTCAGTGTCTCACCATTGAGAATGTGTGCCGTGGGCTTGTTGTACATGCCTTTTATTATGTTAAGGTAGGTTTCTGCTATGCCCGTTTTTTGGAGAGTTGTTTTTTGTTTTGTTTTTTTTTTATCATAAATGGGTGTTGAATTTTGTTGAAAGCTTTTTCTGCATCTATTGAAATTATCATCTGGTTTTAGCTTTCAATTTGTTAAAATGGTGCATCATATTAATTGACTTGCATATATCCAAGAATCCTTGCACCCTGGAATAAACTCAACTTGATCATGGTGTATGATGTTTTTATTTTGTTCATGAATTCCGTTTGCTATAATTTGTGGAGGATTTTTGTACCTATATTCATCAGTGATATTGACCTCTAATTGTGTGTGTGTGTGTGTGTGTGTGTGTGTGTGTGTGTGTATCAGTGTCTGGTTTTGCCATCAGTTTGATTGTGGCCTCATAGAATGCATTTGGAAATTTTTCCTCTGCAAGTTTTAGGAAGAGTTTGGAAGGATAGATACTAGCTCTTGTCTTAATGTTTTATGGAATTCACCTGTGAAGCCATCTGGCCTTGGGTTTTTGTCTTGGGGGAGATTTTTAATCACAGTTTCAACTTCAGTGTTTCTAATTGTCTTGTTCATAATTACTGTTTCTTCCTGGTTCAGTCTTGAATTGAAGGAGGTAGAACTTTCCTAAAAATCTGTCCATTCATTTTTTCTAGATTGTCTATTTTCTTAGCATATGGTTGCTCTTACTAGTCTCATGATCTTTTGTATTTCTGCATTGTCTGCTGTGACCACTCCTTTCTCATTCCTAATTCTGTTGATTTGATTTTCACCCTTTCACACATGTATACCTGTGGCAAATTCATGTTGATGTATGTCAAAACCAATACAATTTTGTAAAGCAATTAACCTCCAATTAAAATAAATAAATTTATATTGAAATTTTTTTAAATTGAAAACTGATAATAGTAAAAATATATCTAGGAATTTCTCTGGAGCTGTTGTGGACATGTGGGGTCAATTCATTTTCAGATAGTTCCTCGATCTGGCTTATACTTCTTCTCAAGATCTATAGGCACCTTCCTATGTAGTCAGTGCTAACTATAGAGTTTTAATCTGTTGCACCTGTCACTTCAAAGTGGGTCCCTCTGTTTATTTTAGCTTCTTCTGTTTACTGGTCTCTTTAGCGTCTAATTTCTGCCCTGACACAAGGGCGTGATGGTGGTCACTTTTTCAGGCTCACTTGTTCAGTCATGCTATCAGGAGGGAGCAACACTCCAGACAAATACCACTGGTGTGTATGGGAAGTGCTCACAGTGTTTCAGCCGCCCTGGGTTTGCCCCCGCTCACTGCGTCTGTGCTTTCATTCTACACTTCTCAGGCTCTATGTTGCTCTGCCAGGAACTATCTGAGGTGGGCCCTGCGTTGCATTTACTTCCCAGGTCTAAGTTACTCAGGTTCAGGTTCTCGGGTACTCCACAAAGTGCAGACTTGGTTGGGCCTGCGTTTGGTGCCCTTCCCAGGTCCGAGCAGCTAAGGTGACCAGGTCCTTGGTGAGCGCAGTCACTCCCAGGTAGGGGGTGCATCTTATTGCCTCCCCAGTCCCAGCTGCTCGGTTTTCTGAGTGTACAATGGATGCCCCTTCTCAGGTGTGCCGGGTGTCTCTTCTGGGGAGCTGATCTCTGGCTGTGACCCTCCTGGCAGATGTTGACCATCCAGAATCCCAAGTAGTCTTGGTTAGCAACAAAGCCTGCTGGCAGTTTGGTAGATGATGCCTCTCTGGGACCACTATTGCCTCCTTCTGGCTCA
Organism: Budorcas taxicolor; assembly: GCF_023091745.1. NCBI lineage: Eukaryota > Metazoa > Chordata > Mammalia > Artiodactyla > Bovidae > Budorcas > Budorcas taxicolor. Next base: position 7,728,633 of record NC_068925.1, read on the forward strand.
GGCTGCCCCCGCCTGCCTGTCTCTGGTGGGGGATGGGCCAGTCCACTAGCTCTGCTTAGTTCTCTGTTCTGTGAGCAGGCCTGGCAGAGTCTTAAGTTAGGGCTTTTCACGGGATAGTTTCTCTCTCTTTTTCTGTCTCTCTCTGGCTATCCCACAGTCTGGGTTGCTTTCTCACCCTAGTTCCCTCAGATTGCCCTCAGGGCATTCAGGCCCAGGCCTTACCCTATGCAATGCAGCCGGTGCCTCCCTGTCCAGCCCTTGCTTGCTAATGGCAGATGTGAGCCTCTGGGCTGCTTCTCCATTGGGAGTTGCCATTGGCATGTAATCTGTGGGTTTTATTTATTTATTTATTTATTTATTTTTCCTCCTGGTTATGTTGCCCTCTGTCGTTACAAGACTCTCCACAGACCCGCCTTGAGAGTGTTTCCTGGTATTTGGAAACTTCTTTCTTTTTTAAGACTCCCTTCCTGGGACAGATCTCGGTCCCTACCTCTTTTGTCTCTCTTTTTATCTATTATATTTTCTCCTACATCCTTTTGAAGACAAAGGGCGGCTTTTCTGGGTGCGTGGTATCCTCTGCCAGCATTCAGAAATTGTTCTGTGGAATTTCTCAGCATTCAAATGTTCTTTCAATGAATTTGTTGGGGAGAAAGTGGTCTCCCAGTCCTATTCCTCTGCCATCTGAGGACTGCCTCCCTTCACTTGTTTTTCATTTATTTCTGTGCTGATTCTTATAATTTATTTCCATTTACTATTTTTGGCTTTTTGTTGTTCTTGCTGTTGTTCTTTTACCAGCTGATTTAGGTGTAGAGTTAGGTTCTCTATGTTATAATTTTCTTGTATCTTCAAGTAGGATTGTATTGCTATACACTTCCCTCTTAGAACTACTATGCTGCATCCCATACGTTTTGTGTCATTGTGTTTTTGTTGTCATGTGTTTCTATGAATCTTTTGATTTTCCTTCTGATCTCTTCAGTAACCTCTTTATTATTTCAAAATGTATAGCTTATTATCCTTCTTTCTGTGTTTTTTTTTTTTTTTTTCCCAGTCCTTTCCCTGTCATTGATATCTAGTCTCATAGCGTTGTGGTCAGAGAAGTTGCTTGGTACGATTTCAATTTCCTGAAATTTCCTGAGGCATGATCTGTGACCCAAGCTGTGGTCTATCATGGAGAATGAATGTTCCATGTGCACTTGAGAAGTGTACTCTTCTGCATTTTTGGATGGAAAATCCGAGAGATATCAATAATCCAAATGGCTTAATGTTTCATTTAAGGTTTTTGTTTTCTTATTGATTTTCTGTTTTTCATGCTCTGTCCATTGGTGTAAGAAGGGTGTTAAGGCCACCTACTATTATTTTGCTCTTCTCGAGCTCCATTTTTATATCTCCTAGTATTTGCCTCATGCAAGGCGGTGCATCTATGTTGGATACATAGATATTTACAGTTGTTATGTCTTCTTTTCAGATTGATCCCTTGATCATTATATACAGTCCTTTTTATCTCTGGCAATATTCTTTACTTTAAAGAGTATTATATCTGAAATGAGAATTGCCACTCTGGCTTCTTTTGATTTCCATTTGCATGGGTATCATTTTCCATCCTTTTGCTTTCAATCTGTATATGTCTCTAGGTCTGAAATGGGTCTCTTGTAGGCAGCAATTATATGGGTTTTGTTTTTGCATCCATTCATCCAGTCTTATCTTTTGGTTGGAGAATTTAATTCATTTACATTTAAAATAATTATTGATATATGTTTCTATTGACATTTTCTTAATTGTTTTTGTAGGTCTTTCCATTCTCTTTTGTTTATGACATATAAAATAAGTCCCTTTAGTATTTGTTGTAATGCTGGATTGGTGGTCCTAAATTCTCTTAAATTTTGCTTTTCTGTAAACCTTTTGATTTCTCCATCAGTTTTGAATGAGATCCTTACTAGATACAGTAGACTTGATGGTAGATTTTTTTTGTCCTTTCAGTATTTTAAGTATATCCTGACATTACCTTCTGGCTTGCAGAGTTTCTGCTGGCTTGCAGAAAGATCTGCTGTTACTTGTATGGGCTTTCCATTGTGTGTTACTTGTTTCTTTTCCCTTGATGCTTTTAATATTGTGTTTTATACCTTGTGCTTTTAATCTCTCTGTTTAATATCTGTTAGCTTGATTAGTATGTGTCTCAACATCTTTCTCCCGGGGTTTATCCTGTGTTAGACTCTGTGCTTCTTGGACTTGATTGACTATTTCCTTTCCCATGTTGAGGAAGTTTTCAACTATCATCTCCTCAAAAATGTTCTCAGTGCCTTTTTTTTTCTTCTGTTCTTCTTCTGAGACCCCTATAACTCAAACATTGGTGAGTTTAATACTGTCATAGGTTTCTTCTCATTCTTTTTCCTTTATTTTTCTCTTCAGCAGTTATTTCTGCCATTCTGTCCTCTAGCTCACTTATCTGTTCTTATACCTCAGTTACTCTACTATTGGTTCCTTCTAGAGTATTTTTAATTTCAGATTCATCTCTCTTTATTTCTTCTATGTCCTTGGTAATTGTATTAATTGTGTTAATTGTTTCTTGCATAGTCTACATCCTACTTTTGAGGCTTTGGAACATCTTTACTGTCATTAATCTGAATTATTTTTCAGGCAGTTTGCTTATTTCCTCCTTGTTTATTTGGTCTTGTGAGTTTCTACCTTGTTTCTTCATTTGTCCTATGTTTCTGTCTTTTTTTTTTTTTTTTTCCTAACTTGCTCCATTTGAAGTCTCCTTTTCTGAGACTTTAGGGATGTATCCCTTCTTCTTTTTGGTTTTTGCTCTCAGTGGGAAAGGTTGTTTCAGTGGTTTGTGTTGATTTCTTGTTAGGGGTGACTTGAGCCTGTGTTGTAGAGGAGGAAGTGAGTTGTTTTATTTATTTATTTTCTTTCCTGATGGAGAAGGCTGTGTGAGGTGGTATAATTTGGAGTGTCAGTGGGAATCCTGTGGCTGATATTGTTTTTGTGCTTTTGTATTGCCACTTGATTGGGTAAGGTGTCCTGAAGACTATGCCATTGACAGCGCAGTGATAGCAGGCTCTGTTTACAGATCTAGGCTTTCATGGATTTTCTCAGTAATTAATTTCCTTAATTTCCATGGGAAGGGGGGTGCAGTTAGGAGTTCTCTAGCAGTCTCGGATCTTGGACTCAATGCTCCCACGTCAGTGCTTTCGTCTCAGGCACAATCTCCCATCCTGAAATTCTCCATCTCTTCCTTTCCTTTTTTATGTCTTATCTTTTGTCCCACTTCATTCCAGTGAGCTTAGCTTGCCACCATGGAGGCCTGGGGTCTTCTGCTGTCTCTTAGAGGCTGCTTTGTAAGCATTGTTCAATAGCTTGATGAGTTTTTGGTGTATTTGTGGGGAAGCTGGAAACCTCCCCATCTTACTACTCTGCCATTTTTTTCTACTTCTTTTTATGTATTTCTGTATTATATAAAATTGTGTAGAAGTCTACATAAAATATCCTGTGCATTTAAGAAGTAGCATAATATTTTTGTAAATGGCACAGTATTTAGAGACAGACGAATAAGAATTTAAGTTGTGTCAAAACAATGGGAGAGATGTGAGGTCTTCAGTGATATACTATGTGTTGTGTGGCTACCATCTCATCTGCGAAATATCTACAATCATATACTCAGCATATGAGCTTCCTTTCTATGGTCTTCCCTCATAGCTCATTAGTAAAGAATCTGCCTGCAGTTCAGGAGATCCAGGTTCAGTTCGTGGGTTATGAAGATCTCCTGGAGAAGGAAATGGCAACCCACTCCAGTATTCTTGCCTGGAGAATCCCATGGACAGAAGGGCTTGGCATTCTACAGTCCATAGAATCACAAGAGTCAGACATGACTTAGCAATTAAACCACCACCATACCCAGTAATAAGGCCCTTTGTGAAGATCGCACATATTAATTATACAATATCTTGAAATATAGTATAGATAAGTATTCAGTTGTTACAAAAACTTAGTTTTTCTTAATTTGATATCTTCATAGGCAATTATCTTACCACTAAACAGTCCTGGGGATACAAACTTCAAGGGAAGATAGAAACATAATCTTCACTAGCAAGTCATATCTCCAGATACAAACTGTGATTTCCTAACTCTAAAATAAAGTAGAATATAGTGGAGAATGGATTAAGAAATCACACACATAATTCTTTAAATTACTTCATTAGAATATGAACTCTATGTTTTAAAGCAGGTTTAGGTTCATAGCAAATATGAGCAGAAAATACAGAGTTCCCAAACTCCCCACCACACACACACACACACACACACACACACACACACACACACACACACACCAGATTGAGATTTGTTTTAAGGATTTTGCTCATGTGATTGTGAGGACTGGTAGGTCTGAAACCTGCATGGCAGGTGGCAGTCTGGAAAATTCAGGGAGGGTGTGTGTTGCAGTTTTTACTTTGGAAGCCTTGAGAGACAGAGTTCCTTTTTACTGCACGGAGCTCAGTGTTTTCTCTTAAAACTTTCAACAGAATGGATGAAGTACACCCATGTTATGAAAGATAATTTACTTTATTCAAAGTCTGTGATTAAATTTTAATCACATCTTTAAGATGCCTTCAGAGAAACAGCCAAACTGGTTTGACCAAGCTACTGAGTAATATGATTCAGCCAAGTTGATACCAAATTAACCACTATACAAAATATCCAAGGTGAACTTGGATATTTAGTTCAGGAGACTGCCAACCCAATTATGGAAGATTCATCTAATTTCTTCTCGCTGCTTGCATAAAATACATGAGATGAGTTGTAAATGGAAGAATGAATCATCAGTCATTAAGAAGTCAGTGGGAGATAATTCAAAATTTCTCAGTGGAGCTAGTGGTAAAGAACCTGCATGACAATGCAGGAGACTTAAAAGATGGGCATTTAATTCCTGGGTTGAGAAAAATCCCATGGACAGAGGACCTGGTCAGGCTACAGTCCCTGGGGTCGCAAAGAGTTGGACACGACTGAAGCGACTTAGCATGGCACAGCACAAGACAGAAACAGAGATGCTGTTATCCAGGGATGATCTGTGTTTTATCCACATGGCTAAGAACTTATACATATTAAAGCACAGGAGACTGAAAAGGTTTCTGACAACTCTATATTAGCAGAAATGCATTCAGCATGGACTGAAAGGAGCAGGCATCATATACATAAAGGAAGAATGCCTCCAAAGATAGAGCTCTGATAACAAGACTTCTTTCAGCTGAGAAAGTAGGCTCACTTCTCTGGTGGGTTGAAAAGTTGTGGCTGTCCCCCATTCGCTTTTTTTTTTTTTTTCATAGAGATGTGTTCTCTCAATCGGAGTCTAATGAGATTTCTCCTCATGGGTTTTGAGTTTAAGACTTGAGACTCATTTTTCTTTCTCCTCCATTTTTGAATGGTAATGTGTATTCTATGTATGTATTAGCATTGTACTTTTGAAGCACATTTCTTGTTTTCTGGTTCATAGGGTCACACGTGAATAGGAATTTTTCCCAAGGATGGACAAGAAACTGCGTCTCACCCATAACTTATTTGGAAGACATTTAATAAAATGTGGTCCTTAGATTTAACACTGAAAAGGGTGAAAACTTTGGGAGATGTTGGGATTGAGTGAATATATTTGACACTTGGGAAAGACAGGAAGCTGGGAAAGACAGGAAGCTGAGAAGCTACAATGTCTACTGTTATGTGTCAAACAGTGTCCTCAAAGAGTTCTTAGAATCCTTACAGTCAAGACCTAAAAGTCTTAACTTTATTGGCAATTAGATGTCTAACAGATGCAATCAAGATGCGATCATTTTGTGACACTTAGATTATTCCCAGGTTATGGCTGTTCTTTTCAGAAAAGGCAGAACTACAGCCACAGAAGCCAAATTAATGGTTCTCAGAGGTTAGGGTTTGATGAAGAGGATTGCCTGCAGAAGATTCTTCTGGGGTTATTGAACAGATGGTGCTAGTGGTACAGAACCTGCCGGCCAATGCAGGAGATGTAAGAGTGTAGGTTTGATCTCTGGGTGGGGAAGATCACCAGGAGGAGGAAATGGCAACCCACTGCAGTATTCTTGCCTGGAGAGTCCCATCGATCCAGGAGCCTGGCAGCCTACAGTCCATAGGGTCGCACTGTCAGACATGGCTGAATGCACAACAGCCTGTATTTTGACTAGATGATTCTTATGCAACTGTATACATTGGTCAAAGTTTCAACTCTGTGCAATTCAATTCCTCCATTAAATAAAATTACTTTTAAGAGTGATTTTGAAAATATTTTATTTGGTTCAATATATTTTCATAATTAATAAAAGATCTTAGACTTAATTATCCTTGATGGATTTAGAAGACTGATTTCTCATAAGGCATTAGTGTAAACCTAAATTTCCTTCCAGACGTTAGACTTGGGCTGTATAATTTATCATTTGCATCTTAGTATGTGTATAAGGCCACTTCTCCCAAAGAGAATTGACTGTGTGTAAGATCTGTTCATAATTCTTTAATTAAAAAAAAAAGAAGTTTGACATATACAGACTACTATATATAAACTAGATGACTAATAAGGACCTACCATGGAAGACAGGGAACTCTACTCCATACTCTGTTACAGCCTATATGGGAAAAGAATCTTAAAAAAGTGTGTATCTTTAACTGAGTCACTTTGCAATGCATCTGATACTACACATTATAAATCAACTATGCTCCAATAAAAATTGTTTTTATTTTTTTATTATTATTTTTTATTTTTTTAATTTTAAAATCTTTAATTCTTACATGTGTTCTCAAACATGAACCCCCCTCCCACCTCCCTCCCCATAACATCTCTCTGGGTCATCCCCATGCACCAGCCCCAAGCATGCTGTATCCTGCGTCAGACATAGACTGCCGATTCAATTCTTACATGATAGTATATATGATAGAATGCCATTCTCCCAAATCATCCCACCCTCTCCCTCTCCCTCTGAGTCCAAAAGTCCGTTATACACAGCTGTGTCTTTTTTCCTGTCTTGCATACAGGGTCGTCACTGCCATCTTTCTAAATTCCATATATATGTATTAGTATACTGTATTGGTGTTTTTCTTTCTGGCTTACTTCACTCTGTATAATCGGCTCCAGTTTCATCCATCTCATCAGAACTGATTCAAATGAATTCTTTTTAATGGCTGAGTAATACTCCATTGTGTATATGTACCACAGCTTTCTGATCCATTCATCTGCTGATGGACATCTAGGTTGTTTCCATGTCCTGGCTATTATAAACAGTGCTGCGATGAACATTGGGGTACATGTGTCTCTTTCAATTCTGGTTTCCTCGGTGTGTATACCCAGCAGTGGGATTGCTGGGTCATAAGGTAGTTCTATTTGCAATTTTTTAAGGAATCTCCAGACTGTTCTCCATAGTGGCTGTACTAGTTTGCATCCCCACCAACAGTGTAGGAGGGTTCCCTTTTCTCCACACCCTCTCCAGCATTTATTGCTTGCAGATTTTTGGATCGCAGCCATTCTGACTGGTGTGAAGTGGTACCTCATTGTGGTTTTGATTTGCATTTCTCTGATAATGAGTGATGTTGAGCATCTTTTCATGTGTTTGTTAGCCATCCGTATGTCTTCTTTGGAGAAATGTCTATTTAGTTCTTTGGCCCATTTTTTGATTGGGTCGTTTATTTTTCTGGAATTGAGCTGCATAAGTTGCTTGTATATTTTTGAGATTAGTTGTTTGTCAGTTGCTTCATTTGCTATTATTTTCTCCCATTCAGAAGGCTGTCTTTTCACCTTGCTTATATTTTCCTTTGTTGTGCAGAAGCTTTTAATTTTAATTAGATCCCATTTGTTTATTTTTGCTTTTATTTCCAGAATTCTGGGAGGTGGATCATAGAGGATCCTGCTGTGATTTATGTTGGAGAGTGTTTTGCCTATATTCTCCTCTAGGAGTTTTATAGTTTCTGGTCTTACCTTTAGATCTTTAATCCATTTTGAGTTTATTTTTGTGAATGGTGTTAGAAAGTGATCTAGTTTCATTCTTTTACAAGTGGTTGACCAGTTTTCCCAGCACCACTTGTTAAAGAGATTGTCTTTACTCCATTGTATATTCTTGCCTCCTTTGTCAAAGATAAGGTGTCCATATGTGTGTGGATTTATCTCTGGGCTTTCTGTTTTGTCCCATTGATCTATATGTCTTTCTTTGTGCCAGTACCATACTGTCTTGATGACTGTGGCTTTGTAGTAGAGCCTGAAGTCAGGCAAGTTGATTCCTCCAGTTCCATTCTTATTTCTCAAGATTGCTTTGGCAATTCGAGGTTTTTTGTATTTCCATACAAATCTTGAAATTATTTGTTCTAGTTCTGTGAAACATAATAAAAGCTATATATGACAAACCCACAGCAAACATTATCCTCAATGGTGAAAAATTGAAAGCATTTCCCCTAAAGTCAGGAACAAGACAAGGGTGTCCACTTTCACCGCTACTATTCAACATAGTTCTGGAAGTTTTGGCCACAGCAATCAGAGCAGAAAAAGAAATAAAAGGAATCCAAATTGGAAAAGAAGAAGTAAAACTCTCACTGTTTGCAGATGACATAATCCTCTACATGGAAAACCCTAAAGACTCCACCAGAAAATTACTAGAGCTCATCAATGAATATAGTAAAGTTGCAGGATATGAAATCAACACACAGAAATCCCTTGCATTCCTATACACTAATAATGAGAAAGTAGAAAAAGAAATTAAGGAAACAATTCCATTCACCATTGCAACGAAAAGAATAAAATACTTAGGAATATATCTACCCAAAGAAGCTAAAGACCTATATATAGAAAACTATAAAACACTGATGAAAGAAATCAACGAGGACACTAATAGATGGAGAAATATACCATGTTCATGGATCAGAAGAATCAATATAGTGAACATGAGTATACTACCCAAAGCAATTTACAAATTCAATGCAATCCCTATCAAAATTGTTTTTAAAATAAAAATTTAAGTCTGAGATTTGTTCACGATTCTCATATTTGCATGTAATGATCCACGCATCATACATACTCTTCTCATTTTTAGCTTAGAAAATCATAACCTTTCCCTGAAACTGAAAAAACAATTTGTGTTCTTACTGTCCAGGTTACTTCCTTAGACTCACTCTTCATTATTTTTCCCAAACTTGCATCTTGTATGTAATCCTTTTTCCCCTGGTGTTTCACACTGCAGACTTACAAAATATGTCTAGATTCTCCTCTCTAGAACTTATTTAAGGTGCCAGATCATAGTCTATTCTCTAGTACCTCAAGTGATGATGCTTTCATTTATCTCCTAGAGGTACATATTTATAGATATATATTTTTTGCTCTATGTTTTCCAAAAAGATTAGATATCTTAGTACAATTAAGAAAAGACTAAAAAGAAAATTGTAACAAATTTTATGTATAAGTGGCGTTCTGAAATACGGGGACAATTGTAAAACAATTCCACTGTTTTACCTCCCACACCTGCACACCAGATTCATGCAAAATAAGCTAGACTCCACAGCATTATTTTGACTTCTTTAAAAACAAAACCCTCAAATATGCTTAGTCAAAGGCCATCACAGTTTGGAAATTAATACTCCTTACTCAATGTAAGCATATAAATATGGATGAATATGAATCAAATTTAAATCTCCTATTCCCTAGCTTACCTTCAATAACAAGGACTACACTGATAAAAGATATGATGCTTTTCTTGTCTTTATAGTAGATTTAATTAAAACCACTAATTATGTATATATATATATATACACATAAGTATACATATATGTATATGTATGTATTTGCACAAGGGGCTAAAGTAACTATAAAAAAGAATGAATTTTTGTCATTTTATACAACGTGATTAGACTTGGAAGGTATTATTCTTTGTGAAATTTGTCATACAGAGAAATACAAGTACCGTATGATATCACCTATATGTGGAATTTTTTTAAAAAGTAATTGAAAGAGACATATGTATCCCAATGTTCATCGCAGCACTGTTTATAAGAGCCAGGACATGGAAGCAACCTAGATGCCAATCAGCAGATCAATGGATAAGAAAGCTGTGGTACATATACACAATGGAGTATTACTCAGCCACTAAAAAGTATACGTTTGAATCAGTTTTAATGAGGTGAATGAAACTGGAGCTGATTGTACAGAGTGAAAGCCCGAAAGAAAAACACCAATACAGTATGCTGCTGCTGAGTCGCTTCAGTCGTGTCCGACTCTGTGCGACCCCATAGACGGCAGCCCACCGGGCTCCCCCATCCCTAGGATTCTCCAGGCAAGAATACTGGAGTGGGTTGCCATTTCCTTCTCCAATGTAAGAAAGTGAAATTGAAAGTGAAGTCGCTCAGTCGTGTCCGACTCCTGACGACCCCACGAACTGCAGCCCACCAGGCTCCTCCGTCCATTGGATTTTCCTGGCAAAAGTGCTGCGGTAGGGTGCCATTGCCTTCCCCACCAATACAGTATACTAACACATATATATGGAATTTAGAAAGATGGTAACGATAACCCTGTATGTGAGACAGCAAAGGAGACACAGATGTATAGAACAGTCTTTTGGACTCTGTGGGAGAAGGAGAGGGTGGGATGATTTGGGAGAATGGCACTGAAACATGTATAATATCATATATGAAACGAATCACCAGTCCAGATTTGATGCAGGATACAGGATGCTTGGGGCTGGTGCACTGGGATGACCTAGAGGGGTGATATGGGGAGGGAGATGGGAGTGGGTTCAGGATGGGGAACATGTGTGCACCCGTGGCAGATTCGTGTTGATGTATGGCAAAACCAATATTGTAAAGTAATTAGCTTCCTATTTAAATAAATAAGTTTATATTTTTTAAAAAATTTTTAAATGAATGAATATAACAAAACAGCAACAGATTCACAGATACAGATAATGAGCAAGTGGTCGCCAGTGGGGAAAAGGAAGCAGGGAGGGACAATAGCCGTATTTGATTAAGAGGTATTATGTATAAAATGAAGAATCTCCAAAGACATACCATACAACACAGGAAGCATAACCAATATTTTACAATAACTCTAAAAACAGTATAATCTTTAAAAATTGTGGATCTCTGTGCTATACACCTGAAACTTGTAAATCAACTATATGTCAACTACAAATTATTTAAAAACAAATTATTTTAAAGATTTGCTAAAACTTTTTAGGTGAAAGTTGATCATGAACAGAGTCTGCAAATTAACACTCGTCTTTACACAGAATGACAATAAATGCAGAAAAATGATAGAACTGATCTTTAAAAATCACCATTTTCTAGACAACAGTGAAATAACTGTTTGCAGCCTTGGGTCATAAATAGATCTACAACCATTAGTTGAAAATTTTGGAGAAATAATATCTGCAAAAATGTTAACATTTATAGCAAAGATTATTTGTCAACTTTAACAATTTCATTAAAGGGTGAGAAAACCAGCCGTTACCAGCAATTCAGATTTAAATCAATTAGCACCAATGCTGATGGCCATGCTTCTTAGACTAACAAGGTCACTTGACTTGATGCAGTACAAAGTAATAAGATGTCACCTTAAATATTCTAGCTTGATTATTTAAATCTATTTTAATAATAAAATTTTTATGATATTTAGAAATTTAAAATGTTTATAGTTAACTGATTTAAGCTTAATATGCTGTTTAAAATGTATGAACAGAAAAATCACCTTTCAGACTGGTGGTGAATGTTTCTAAAATGCTCTGTACCAGCAAAATCAGGAAAACATTACTAGACCTGGAGTTTATTACCAAATTGATCTCTAAAGCTCCTGTTGTGTCATTTTGCATATTTATTTTAGAAACTATTTTGAGGTTCAAAGTTGATATACACTGAAGACAGAAAAATTCAAGAATTCATGTAAGTAAAAAGAAGTAAAACACCTTTTACACCGATTATCTGTGAATTCAACTCTAGCTATACTAAATAGTTTCTTACATTTCTTGCCAGTATTTTTCTATAAAAGTTATTCAGTGTTTAAAGCAGAGTGTCTTTATGTGTGTGTGTATATTTAATGTTGAATTTTTAAATCACTTATATGCCGTGTTATAGTAGTTATGCAATGTGATTGTCATTGTTCTTTATTTGAATTATGTGTACTTTGATAAGCATCTTGTAAAATATTAAGAGATCCAACCAGTCCAGCCTAAAGGAAATCAGTCCTGAATGTTCACTGGGAGGACTGATGCTGAAGCTGAAACTCCAATACACTGGCCACCTGATGTGAAGAGCTGACTCCTTTGAAAAGACCCTCATCCAGGGAAAGATTGAAGGAGGGAGGAGAAGGGGATGACAGAGGATGAGATGGTTGGATGGCATCACTGACTCAATGGACATGAGTTTGAGTAAGCTCCGGGAGTTGCTGATGGACAGGGAGGCCTGGAATGCTGCAGTGCATGGGGTTGCAAAGAGTCGGAAACGACTGTGTGACTGAACTGAACTGAAAATATTATGTATTTCATCATTTTTGGTTTATTCATCTATTGATGAGCAAAAGTAAGATAGACTACTTATATTTAACTGCTGACATAAGTATGACATAGTTTGCTTTTATATGTTTGATAAGTGATATTATCAATATGTTGAATGTTTTCCATTTCATTCCACACTTTTTTCCCATGTCTTCTAAAACAGAGTTTCAGAAACCCTCAGAAGTAATGGAGAAAGCTTTAAGAAAGTTAGGAAACTGATGGATGGAAGGAGGCATGGAAGTGATTGAATCTCATTTCTTGCTGTAAATGTTTCATGAACAGGACACATAACATTTTGATTTGCCAAGTTTAATGAGGTACTTTTAAGAAGTGATTCATTGGACCCATCTCTCAATTACACTGTCCCCATAATATTTAACACAAATCTGATTTATGATTCAAGATGAGTTACAAAAATATTGATAAAATAAACAAAATTGAATTAATAAGGAAAAATCTGAATACATGTACATATTTCAGTTTTACAACTGCATTTAGTCTATCCACATTGAGGATACACCACCTTTCCTTCCCGACAAGTTGTTCGAAATGTATCTGGTGCTGTCCGTGGACGATAACCATATCGACACCTAAATTCAATAGTATCCTCTGCTTTGGAGTAAAGTTTTTTATCGTGTTTCCATCTTAACTGTATGTGATGTTTTCTCATTGTTTCTTCTGAAATTACACATGCCTCTAAAATTAAAGAAAATAAACGTAAACCTTTGAGTAATATGCAAATATTTTCTACAGAATTTCAGGGTTTCAAGAACTTTGATCCAAAACTTCTTCCTCAAACCTTTTCCAAACCAATACACTTGAAATGTATAATGTAGGTTTCATCATATTTAAAAAATGAATGTTATAAGCATGAGATACTTTGTTTAGTGTAATCATTAAGTGTTATAAGATTCATAATGTCAGTTATCATATGAAGAGCTTTCATAAAGGAGCCATTGTTGCTTGAACATGAAGTTTTCTAACTTTATTTCTATATACAGATATTAATCCTTGGTGCGCAAGCATTAACTGGTTGTTATTTAATCCATAAAAACTCTATTATAAACAGTTAAACATTATGCTGTGTACAAGGACTATCCCAGGATCCAAGGGAAGTTTAAAGCATTTACCTAAGCATTTTGGTGGTTCTGACCACTCTCCATTCCGACATACTACGTTTCTGTTTCCCTGAAGTTCATAGTAGGCCTGACACCGGTACTCAAGAATCATTCCTGGAGGATATACCGATTGCAGGAATGAGGTAATGTCTCCATTGTCTATTGGTGGAGGAGGCCCACACTTTCCTTGAGAGTCTAAAAAATAATGGCGTTTCCTTTATTTAAACACAACTCCTACAGTTTTAAACAAATAAAATAAAAATGCAGCCAAATATGTCATATCAAAACTTAAGATTTCTGATGACAGAAATGATTTATAGAAGGAATTTTAATGACAATCAGAAATACACATTTTAAGACCTTATTTTACCACCATGGAAGCACATATAGTACTTTAACGAATATGTCTGCTTTGCAGTGTCCTGATATTCAAACATGTTTCCTTTCAGAATATATGCTGGGAAGATGGATAGCTAAGATTAAAAAAAAAAAAATTTACCCTTTTATACAACATGCGGCAGTGCCTGTGAAAGGAAACTTTGGCTTCCACTTCTGGACAAGATGAGGTAAAAATATTTGTGCTTACAGCATCTGCTAAGTATTCCTTCTGCCATATAAAGGTCCTGAACATATTATAAAAACCAAAACAGGTGACTGTGAAACAAGTAATAAGTCAATCTGCTTAGGAACCTTGGGATTCAAAGAGTTACACTGAAGAGAGTCCTTGGGATCTTCATTTTGCCCTCTATGTACCCTGAATGGGCCACTGAGACAGCAACTCAGAAATAATACAAGTCCAGAAAAAAGAAAGTCTCTTGAGGCAGTTGATCTCTTTAAGAAAAGGCCCAGAAGAGAGTAGCCTAGCAAGATACAAACAGTTTTCACAATACTGAATTAGTCTAGAAATACTACACTAAGTGTGCACACTACATTCTTGTGTGCACCAGGACCCAGAGACCCAAAAGAGACTAAGCCAGAATTATGTCTGAGTGTCTCCTGCAGAAGTACGGATGAGCAGTGCACTGCTACAGGGGCAGGGGCTCTGGGTGCAGTAGACTTGGGTATTGCATAAGCCCTCTTGGAGGAGGCTGCAATTAACTCCATCACAGAGCCACCAGAACCTACACAGGACTGCAGAAACAGACTCTTAGAGGGCACAAACAAACCTTGTACACAAAAGAACCCAGGAGAAAGAACCAGTGACCCCACAAGAGACTGACCCAGACTTGCCCATCAGTGTCCAGGAGTCTTCAGCAGAGGCATGGGCTAGTGGTGGCCTGCTGCAGGTTTGGGGGCATTGAGTGCAGCAGTGCATGCATAAGACCTTTTGAAGGAGGCCACCAGTATCCTCCTTATCTCCACCACTGTTTGGCCACAGGTCAAAAAACAAGTAGGGAACATGACCCCCCCCATCAAGAGAAAATTGAACTAAAGATTTACTGAGCATGGCCCCTTCCATCAGACCAAGACCCAGTTTAACCCTGAGTCAGTCTGTCTCATCAGGAAGCTTCCATAAGCCTGTTATCCTCATCCATTAGAGGGCAGACAGAATGAAAACCACAATCACAGAAAACTAACCAATCTGATAGCATGGACAACAGCCTTATAGAACTCCATGAAACTCTGAGCCATGCCATATAGGGCCTTCAAGTTGAACGGGTCATGGCGGAGGATTCTGACAAAACGTTGGCCACTGGAAAAGGGAATGCCAGACCACTTCATTATTCTTGCTTTGAGAACCCCACGAACAGTATGAAAAGGCAAAAAAAAATAGGACACTGAAAGACGAACTCCTCAGGTGGGGAGGTGCCCAATATGCAGGAGATCAGTGGAGAAATACTTCCAGAAAGAATAAGAGATGAAGAAAAAGCAAAACAACATCCAATTGTGGGTGTGACTGGTGATGGAAGTAAAGTCTGATGCTGTAAAGAGCACTATTGCATAGGGACCTGGAATGTTAGGTCCATGAATCAAGGCAAATTGGAAGTGGTCAAACAGGAGATGGCAAGAGTGAACATCGGCATTTTAAAAATTAGCAAACTAAAATGGACTTGAATGGGTGAATTTAACTCAGATGACCAGTATATTTACTACTGTGAACAAGAATCCCCAAGAAGAAATGCAGTAGCCATGATAGTCTACAAAACAGTCTGAAATGCAGTGCTTGTATGCAATCTCAAAAATGACAGAAGGATTGCTATTCATTTCCATGCCAAACCATTTACAAGCACAGTAATGCAGGTCTGTGCCCTGAACAGTAATGCTGAAGAAGCTGAAGTGGAATGGTTTCCTGAAGACGTACAAGGACTTCTAAAAGTAACAAGCAAAAAGATATCCTTTTCATCATATTGGACTGGAATGCAAAAGTGGGAGGTTGAGATATCTGGATTGACAGGCAAGTTTGGAGTTAAGAGTACAAAATGAAGCAGGGCAAAGAGTAACAGAGTTTTGCCAAGAGAACACACTGGTCATAGCACACATCCTCTTCCAAAAACACAAGTGAAAACTCTACACATGGACATCACCAAATGTACATGGAAAACTCTACATACACATGGACAATACCCAAATCAGATTGACTATATTCTTTGCAGCCAAAAATGGAGAAGCTCTATACAGTCAGCAAAAACAAGACTGAGAGCTGACTGTGGCTCAGATCATGAACTCCTTGTTGTCAAATTCATACTTAAATTGAAGAAAGATGTGAAAACTACTAGACATTCAGGCACGACCTAAATCAAATCCCTTACAATTAGAGTGGAAGAGACAAATAGATTCAAAGGATTTGATAAGACAGAACGCCTGAACAACTATGGACAGTGGTTCTTGACTTTGTACAGGAGGAATGGATCAAAATCATTCCCAATAGAAAGAAACATAAAAAAGGCAAAATGGTTGCCTCAAGAGGCCTTACAAATAGCTGAGAAAAGAAGAGCTGCTAAAGGCAAAGGAGAAAAGGAAAGAAAAATTATTTGAATGCAGTGTTCCAAAGAATAGCAAGGAGAGATAAGAAAGCCTTCCTTAGTGATCAGTGCAAAGAAATAGAGGAAAACAATAGAATGGGAAAGACTGGAGGTCTCTTCAAGAAAATTAGAGATACCAAGGACAATTCATGCAATGATGGGCACAGTAAAGGATAAAAATGATATGGATCTAACAGAAGTAGAAGATATTAAGAAGAGGTGGCAAGACTACACAGAAGAACTATACAAAAAAAGATCTTCATGACCCAGATAACCACAAAGGTGTAATCACTCACCTAGAGCCAGACATCCTAAAATACAAAGTCAAGTAGGCCTTAGGAAGCATCACTGTGAACAAAGCTAGTGGAGGTGATGGTATTCCAGTTGAGCTATTTCAAATCCTAAAGATGATGCTCTTTAAGTGCTGCACTCAATATGCCAGCAAATTCAGCAGTAAACAAAGGTCTACAAAATGTCAATTTTCATTCCAATCCCAAAGAAAGGCGATCCCAAAGAATGTTGCAACTACCGTACAATTGCATTCATCTCACACACTGAGTAATGCCCAAACTTCTCCAAGCTAGGCTTCAAAAGCACGTGACCCATGAAATTCTTGATGTTCAAACTGGATTCAGAAAAGGCAGAGAAACCAGAGATCAAACTGCCAACATCCGTTGGATCATCCAAAAAGCAAGAGAGTTCCACAAAAAAATCCACTTCTGTTTAATTGACTACACCAAAGCCTTTGACTGTGTGGATCACAACTGTGGAAATTAAACAGATGGAAGCACCTGACCTGCCTCTTGAGGAATCTGTTTGCAGGTCAAGAAGCCCCAGTTAGAATCAGACATGGAAGAAAAACTGGTTCCAAATCAGGAAAGGAGCACATCAAGTCTGTATACTGTTACCTGCTTGCTAACTTATATGCAGAGTACATCATGCAAAATTCCAAGCCAGATGAAGGACAAGCTGGAATCAATATTGTCAGGAGAAATATCAACAACCTCAGATATGTAGATGGCACCACTCTTATGGCAGACAGTGAAGAACTAAAGAGTCTCCTAATGAAAGTGAAAGAGGAGAGTGGAAATGTTAGCTTAAAAGTCATCATTCAGAGAACTAAGGTCATGGCATCTGGTACCATCACTTCATAGCAAACAGAAGGTGAAACAATGGAAACAGTGAGAGACTTTATTTGCGGGGCTCCAAAATCACTGCAGATGGTAACTGCAGCCATAAAATTAAAAGACACTTGCTCCTTAGATAAAAGTTATGACCTACCTAGACAGCATATCAAATAGCAGAGACATTACTTTGCCAACAAAAATTCCACATAGTGAAAGCTATGATTTTTTAAGTCATCATGCATGGATGTGAGAGTTGGACTATAAAGAAAGCTGAGCACCGAAAAATTGATGCTTTTGAACTGTGGTGTTGGAGAAGACTCTTAAGAGTCCCTTGGAATGCAAGGAGATCAAACCAGTCAATCCTAAAGGAAATCAGTCCTGAATATACATTGGAAGGACTGATGATGAAGCTGAAGCTCCAATACTTTGGCCAGCAGATGAAAAGAACTGACTCTTTGGAGAAAACTCTGATGCTGGGAAAGACTGGAGGCAGAAGGATAAGAGGATAACAGAGGATGAGATGATAGGATGGTATCATTGACTTGCTGGACATGAGGTTGGTTAAGCTCTGGGAGTTGGTAATGGATGCGAAAGCCTACTGTGCTGCAGTCCATGGGGTTGCAAAGAGTCAGACATGACTGAGTGACTCAACTGGACTGATTTAACCTAGAAACACACGATGACAGAAACCTCAGACCAATCCTTTCCATGCCTTGATCTACAGAGTCCAAGGAAGCAGACCCTATTTCCACCCACATAATGAGAGAACTCTTGAGAGTCCCTTGGACTGCAAGGAGGTCCAACCAGTCCATCCTAAAGGAGATCAGTCCTGGGTGTTCATTGGAAGGACTGATGTTGAAGCTGAAACTCCAATACTTTGGCCACCTCATGTGAAGAGTTAACTCATTGGAAAAGACCCTGATGCTGGGAGGGACTAGGGGCAGAAGGAGAAGTGGATGACAGAGAATGAGATGGCTGGATGGTATCACCGACTTGATGGACATAAGTTTGAGTGAAATCCCTGAATTGGTGATGGACAGGGAGGCCTGGCATGCTGCAATACGTGGGATAGCAGAGTCAGACATGACTGAGCGACTGAACTGAACTGAGCTGAATGATCGAATAAGAAACCTCTGTCCTTTCTCCTGGTGTCAGAGGAGGCCACGTGGGAACCTTGGACTTCCACCCTACATGGCAGTAATCGAGGCCTATTTAATGAAGGAGACCAATAACATCCTTAGTCTCAAGATATAAAAGCTCAAGTGTCTGAATACAATTGAAAATTATTTATCAGACCAAAGTCCAGGAAAAACCTCCAAAGGGAAAAAGCAATTACCAGAAGACAACACTGAGGTGACACAGATATTGAAATCATTGGATGATGGCTTTTAAAAATCTAGTCCAATTGGTAGAACGAGAAAATAGATTAGAAAACCACATGGTTTGACAATATATTGCAGTTGGCAGAATGATCAATAAGTTTGAATATTAACTAACCTTGAAAATAGACTGAAAAGAAAATGGACATAGCTTCAAGGACCTGTGGAAGATAGCAAAGAAGGTTGAATATGAAGTTGAAAATAAATAATAAGAGATAAAAAACTAATGTCTGAGTTTCCTGTGCCATCATTTTGTGATGGTCTAAATGGAAAGCAAATACAAAAGAATGGGGATATGGGGATATGTTTACATGTGTAGCTGATTCACTTTGATGTACAGTGAAACTAATACTATATTGTATAGGAAATATACTCCAAAAAAAATTTTTTTAAATAATGGCTGATAATTTCTCAAATAGGGCATATGACTTAGTGACGAACCAAAAAGAACAACTACATGCTAAAACTGCTCACTTCAGTTCAGTCGCTCAGTTGTGTCCGATTCTTTGCGACCCCATGAATTGCAGCATGCCAGGCCTCCCTCTTCATCATCAACTCCCGGAGTTCACTCAGACTCACATCCATTGAGTCAGGGATGCCATCCAGCCATCTTATACTCGGTCCTCCCCTTCTCCTCCTGCCCCCAATCCTTCCCAGCATCAGAGTCTTTTCCGATGAGTCAACTCTCTCATGAGGTGACCAAAGTACTGGAGTTTGAGCTTCAGCATCATTCCTTCCAAAGAAATCCCAGGGCTGGTCTCTTTCAGAATGGACTGGTTCGATCTCCTTGCAGTCCAAGGGACTCTCAAGAGTCTTCTCCAACACCACAGTTCAGAAGCATCAATTCTTTGGCGCTCTGCCTTCTTCACAGTCCAACTCTCACATCCATACATGACCACAGGAAAAGCCATAGCCTCGACTAGACGGACCTTAGTCGGCAAAGTGATGTCTCTGCTTTTGAATATGCTATCTAGGTTGGTCATAACTTTCCTTCCAAGGAGTAAGCGTCTTTTAATTTCATGGCTGCAATCACCATTTATAGTGATTTTAGAGCCCACCAAAATAAAGTCTGACACTGTTTTCACTGTTTTCCCATCAATTTCCCATGAAGTGATGGGACCGGATGCCACGATCCTCATTTTCTGAATGTTGAGCTTTAAGGCAACTTTTTCACTCTCCCCTTTCACTTTCATCAAGAGGCTTTTTAGTTCCTCTTCACTTTCTGCCATAAGGGTGGTGTCATCTGCATATCTGAGGTGATTGATATTTCTCCCGGCAATCTTGATTCCAGCTTGTGCTTCTTCCAGTCCAGCGTTACTCATGATGTACTATGCATAGAAGTTAAATAAGCAGGGTGACAATATTCAACCTTGACGTACTCCTTTTCCTATTTGGAACCAGTCTGTTGTTCCATGTCCAGTTCTAACTGTTGCTTCCTGACCTGCATACAGATTTCTCAAGAGGCAGGTCAGGTGGTCTGGTATTCCCATCTCTTTTAAAGTTGTCCACAGTTTATTGTGATCCACACAGTCAAAGGCTTTGGCATAGTCAAGAAAGCAGAAATAGATGTTTTTCTGGAACTCTCTTGCCTTTTCCATGATCCAGCGGATGTTGGTAATTTGATCTCTGGTTCCTCTGCCTTTTCTAAAACCAGCTTGAACATCTGGAAGTTCACGGTTCACATATTGCTGAAGCCTGGCTTGGAGAATTTTGAGCATTACTTTACTAGCATGTGAGATGAGTGCAATTGTGTGGTAGTTTGAGCATTCTTTGCCATTGCCTTTCTTTGGGATTGGAATGAAAACTGACCTTTTCCAGTCCTGTGGCCACTGCTGAGTTTTCCAAATTTGTTGACATATTGAGTGCAGCACTTTCACAGCATCATCTTTCAGGATTTCAAACAGCTCAACTGGAATGCCATCACCTCCACTAGCTTTGTTCATAATGATGCTTTCTAAGGCCCACTTGACTTCACATTCCAGGATGTCTGGCTCTAGATGAGTGATCACAACATCATGATTATCTGGGTTGTGAAGATCTTTTTTGTACAGTTCTTCTGTGTATTCTTGCCACCTCTTCTTAATATCTTCTGCTTCTGTTAGGTCCATACAATTTCTGTCCTTTATCGAGCCCATCTTTGCATGAAATATTCCCTTGGTATCTCTAATTTTCTTGAACAGATCTCTAGTCTTTCCCATTCTGTTCTTTTCCACTATTTCTTTGCATTGATTGCTGAAGAAGGCTTTCTTATCTCTTCTTGCTATTCTTTGGAACTCTGCATTCAGATGCTTATATATTTCCTTTTCTCCTTTGCTTTTCACCTCTCTTCTTTTCACAGGTATGTAAGGCCTCCCCAGAAAGCCATTTTATTTATTTTCATTTTTTTTCCAAGGGGATGGTCTTGATCCCTGTCTCCTGTGCAATGTCACGAACCTCATTCCATAGTTCATCAGGCACTCTATCTATCAGATCTAGCCCTTAAAACTATTTCTCACTTCCACTGTATAATCATAAGGGATTTTATTTAGCTCGTACCTGAATGGTCTAGCAGTTTTCCCTACTTTCTTCAATTCGAGTCTGAGTTTGGTAATAAGGAGTTCATGATCTGAGCCACAGTCAGCTCCTGGTCTTGTTTTTGTTGACTGTATAGAGCTTCTCCATCTTTGGCTGCAAAGAATATAATCAATCTGATTTCGGTATTGACCATCTGGTGATGTCCATGTGTAGAGTCTTCTCTTGTGTTGTTGGAAGAGGGTGTTTGCTATGACCAGTGCATTTTCTTGGCAAAACTCTATTAGTCTTTGCCCTGCTTCATTCCACATTCCAAGGCCAAATTTGCCTGTTACTCCAGGTGTTTCTTGACTTCCTACTTTTGCATTCCAGTCCCCTATAATGAAAAGGACATCTTGTTGTGTGTTAGTTCTAAAAGGTCTTGTAGGTCTTCATAAAACCGTTCAACTTCAGCTTCTTCAGCATTACT
The DNA here is from genome assembly GCF_023091745.1 of Budorcas taxicolor. Taxonomy (NCBI): domain Eukaryota; kingdom Metazoa; phylum Chordata; class Mammalia; order Artiodactyla; family Bovidae; genus Budorcas; species Budorcas taxicolor. The sequence continues at coordinate 7,750,712 of NC_068925.1, forward strand.
GGTTGGGGCATAGACTTGGATAACTCTAATATTGAATGGTTTGCCTTGGAGACGAACAGAGATATTTCCAAATGGGATGGAGCTAAGAACCTAATGTCAAGATACATCATAATCAGTTCCTGTTGTGTTGTTCAGTCGCTCAATTGTTTCTGACTTTTTGCAACCCCTTGTATTGCAGAAAGCCCGGCTTCCCGGTCCTTCATTAACTCCCAGAGTTCGTTCAAAGTCATGTCCATTCTGTTGACCATGTCATCGAAACATCTCATCCCCTGATGTCCCTTCTCCTTCTGTACTTAATCTTTCCAATACCAGGTTCTTTTCCAGTGAGTCAGCTCTTCTCATCAAGTGGCCAAAATACTGGCACATCAGCTTCAGCATCAGTCCTTCCAATGAATATTCAGGACTGATTTCTTTTAGGATTGACTGGCTTGATCTCCTTGCATTCCAAGGGACTCTCAAGAGTCTTCTCCAGCACCACAGTCCAAAAAATCAATTCTTTGGTACTCAGCTATCTTTGTGATCAAACATTCACATCCATATATTACTGCTTGAAAAACCATAACTTTGAAAATATGAACCTTTGTTGGTAAATTGATGTCTCTGCTTCTTACCATGCTGTCGAGGTTTTCATAGCTTTTCTTCCAAGGAGTCTTTTAATTTCATGGCTGCAGTCAGCATCCACAGTGATTGTGAAGCTGAAAAGAATGAAGTCTGTCACTGTTTCCATTTTCCCCCATTTTTGACAGACAGTGATGGAACCCGATACCATGATCTTCGTTTTTTGAATATGGCTTTAAGCTAGCTTTTTCAATCTCCTCTTTCACCATTATCAAGAGGCTCTTTAGTTCCTCTTTGCTTTCTGCCATTAGTGTGATGTCATCTGTGTATCTGAGGTTATTGGTATTTTTCCTGGCAATCTTGATTCCAGCTTGTGCTTTTTCCAGCCTGCTATTTTGTGTGATGTTTAAAGTAGCAGGGTGATAATATACAGCCTTGACACACTCCTTTCCCAATTTTGAACCAGTTTGTTGTTCCATTCTGGTTCTAACTGTTGCTTCTTTACCTACATACAGGTTTCTCAGGAGGCAGGTAATGTGGTCAGGTATTCCCATCTCTGTAAGAATTTTCCACAGTTTGTTGTGATCCACACAGTCAAAGACTTTACTGTAGTCAATGAAGCAGAGTGTTTCTTCAATCCCTTTGCTTTTTCTATGATCCAACGGATGTTGTCAATTTAATTTCTAGTTTTGTCATCTTTCTAAATTTAGCTTGTACATCTTGAAGTTCTCAGTTCACATGTTATTGAAATTTAGCTTGAAGGACTTTGAGTATTAACTTGCTAGCATGTGAAATGAGCCCAGTTGTGTTGTGGTAGTATGAACTTTCTTTGGTGTTGCCCTTCTAGAGACTGGGATAAAAACTGACCTTTTCCAGCCCTATAGCCATTGCTGAGTTTTCCAAATTTGCTGGCATATTAAGTGCAGTACTTTCACAGCATCATCTGTTAGCATTTGAAATAACTTAACTGGAATCCCATCACCTCCACTAGCTTTGTTTGTAGTGATGCCCACTTGACTTCACACTCCAGGATTTCTGGCTCTAGGTGACTTGTGGTTATCTGGGTCATTAAGTCCTTTTCTGTACAGCTCTTCTGTATATACTTGCCACCTCTTCTTAATACCTTCTGCTTCTCTTAGGGGCATACTCTTTCTGCCCTTTACTGTGTCCATCATTACATGAAATGTTCCCTTGCTCCCTCTAATTTTCTTGAAGACATCTCTAGTCTTCCCCATTGCATTGCTTTCCCCTAGTTTTTTGCATTGCTCACTTAACAAGGCTTTCTTATCTCTCTTTGCTATTCTTTCGATTCTTCATTCAGATGGGTATATTTTCCTTTTTGTCCTTTGCACTTTGCTTCTCTTCTTTTTTCATCTCGTGTAAGGCCTTCTCAGACAGCCATTTTGCATTGTTGCATTTCTGCTTCTTGGGGATGGTTTTGCTCACTGCCTCCTGTACACAGCTACAAACCTCCATCCATAGTTCTTCAGGCACTGTCTCAGATCTAATCCCTTGAATATTTTTTATCCTTTCTGCTATATAATCATAAAAGACCTGAATGGCCTAGTGGTTGTCCCTGCTTTCTTCAATTCAAGTCTGAATTTCACAATAAGGACCTCATGATCTGAGTCACAGTCAGCTTCCAGTCTTGGTTTTGCCAACTGTATAGAGCTTCTCTATCTTTGACTGCAAAGAATATAGTCATTCTGATTTTGGTACTAACCATCTCATGATGTCCATGTGTAGAATTGTCTCTTGTGTTTTTGAAGAGGGTGTTTGCTATGACCCATGTCTTCTCTTGTCAAAACTCTTTTAGCCTTTCCCCTGCTTCATTTTGCACTCCGAGGTCAAACTTGCCTGTTACTCCAGGTATCTTTTTATTCATACCTTTGCATTCCAGTTCCCTGTATGAAAAGCAGATTTTTTTGGTTTTGATGTTTTGATCTAAAATGTAATATAAGTCTTCATAGAACCAGTCAACTTCATACACTTTGACATTAGTGGGTGGAGCATAGACTTGGATTACTGTGATTTTAAGTGACTTGCCTTGGAAATCAATGGGGATAATTTTGTCGTTTTTCAGAATGCACCCAAGTACTGTATTTCAGTTTGTTTTGTTGGCTGTGAGGGCTACTCCATTTCTCCTAAGGAATTCTTGCCCATAGTAGTAGATATAATGGTCATCTGAATTAAATTTGCCCATTCCTGTCCATTTCAGTTCACTGATTCATTAAGTCTTGATGTCATAATGAGTACCTTTTTTTTTTTTTTTTTTAATGTCTAGAGCTTTGTAGTATAGTCTGAATTCAAGGAGTACCATTCCTCCAGCTCCATTTTTCTTTCTCAAGATTTCTTTGTCTATTTTTTGTCTTTTGTGTCTCCATTCAAATTTTAAGGGTTTTTTTTTTTTTTTTTCTAGTTCTGTGAAACATTGCCATTGGTAATTGCATATGGATTGCATTGAATCTATAGATTGCTTTTGGTAGTACAGTCATTTTGACAATATTGATTTTTCTATCCGAAGATAATGGTATATCCTTCTATCTGTTTTTGTCTTCAATTTCTTTCATTAGTGTACTACAGTTTTCAGATTACAGATCTTTGGTCTCCTTAGGTTTATTCTCCAAAGAAGACATTCAGATGGGCAAGACACCCATGGAAAGATGTTCATATCAGTAATTATTAGAGATTCAAATCAAAACTACAGCATGATATCCTTTAACATGAGTCCAAAGAGCTATGCTGGCGAGTATGTGGAGAGAAGGTAACCCTCCTACACTGTTAGTTGATACAGCCACTATGGAGACAAGTATTTATGCTCCTTTGAAAACTAAAAATAGAGCTATTATATGACCCTGTAATCTTTCCCCGGGCATGGATCTGGTGAAAAACTTGGTCTAAGAGGAAACACACACCTAATGTTCACTGAAGCACTATTTACAATAGTCATGATGTGGAATCAACCTAAATGTCCCTCAACAGAGAAATGGGTAAAGAAGATGTGGTGTGTATATATACACACACACACACACACACACACACACACACACACACACACAGTGGAATATTACTCATCCACTAAAAGAATGGAATAATGTCATTTGCAAAAATATGGATGGACCTAGAGAGTGTTATACTGAGTGAAGTTAGAAAAGGAGAAAAATTGTAAGACATCCCCTATATATGGAATCTTCAAAGAAATTTTGCAAACAAACTTATTTGTGGAACAGAAACAGACTCACAGACTTAGAGAAGGAATTTATGGTTGCCAGGGGGAATGATGGGAGAAGAGACAGTTCGGGAATTTGGGTGGATATGAACACACTGCTATTTTTAAAGTGGATGACAAATAAGGACCTACTGTATAGCACAGGGAACTCTGTGGAGTGTAATGTAGCAGATATGACAGGAAGGGAGTTTGAGTGAGAATGGTCATATGCATATGTGTGGCTGAGTCCCTTCTCTGTTTACCTGAAGTGAGCACAACAGTGTTAATCGGCTATAAGCTAATACTAAATAAAAAGTTAAACAAGATACATCATGTTCAAATTCCTGAAACTTACAGAAAAAAAGTCTCATAAGCAGCTTGATAGATATGCAATACTTATTTGGGATAAATATTATGCAATAAGTATTTGGAAAAAAGGATTCAAGCATTGGTGGAAATTTCATCAATGAGCATAGAGCCAGAAAGAACTGAGAACATTTTTCCAAAGCTGGATGAAAATAATTGTCAAGTCCAAATTCTATATCTTGTAAACTATCCTTTTGAATTAATGGGAGAAAGAAAGAATTTCCTGAACAAAGCAAAACTGAGAGAATTTGTCTCCAGCAGAACTATACTTAAGAATTTTTCAAAAGAAAGCAAAATAGAAAAAGAATTGAGATTTTAGAATGGAGTTTTTTTTTTAAAGGGTAGATATAATAAGAGTATAATCTTCCTGTTGATTTTATTATAGTTGTACAAAACTGTCATCTGATATGGTGCTCAATGTATATAGAGAGGATACTACAGACATTTATGTTAAAAATGTTGAGAGAACCAATAAGTCTAAATGGAAGTAAGCATTCCACATTTCATCTGAGGTGGTAAAATGTCAGCAACAGTAGGGAGTGATAAATTACCTGCTGCTGCTGCTAAGTCACTTCAGTTGTATCTGACCCCAAAGACAGCAGCCCACCAGGCTCCCCTGTCCCTGGGATTTTCCAGGCAAGAGTACTGGAGTAGGGTGTCATTGCCTTCTCCGGATAAACTACTTATGTGTATCTTAATACCTAGAGAGACTAAGAAAACCATGCAAAGACATATACTCAAAAACAATGTAGATCCAAGTCAAATTATTTTATGTTCAAAAATCCACAAGGAAGTCAAGAAAAGAAAAACGTTGAGAATTGAAGTAAACACACACAAAACAAATAAGAAAATGGCAAACTGTCCTTAATAGTTAATAAGTCTCTCAAAATATAAATGGTAAATACATCAATTAAAAACCTGAAAATGGCAGCGTAGTCACCTAAACAAGACTGAGCTGTATGTTGTCTAAAACAAAAGTTGCTTCAAACATGAAAATATGTACAAGTGAAGACTGCAAAAATTACACACCAGGCAAAAGTTAACTTAAAAAATTAGAAGTGGCTAATGTACATGGAACAATAGACTAGTTTCAAATAGGAAAAGGCTGTATATTGTCACCCTGCTTACTTAACTTCTTTGTAGAGTATATCATGAGAAACGCTGGGCTGGAAGAAGCAAAAGCTGTAATCAAGATTGACGGGAGAATATCAATAACCTCAGATATGCAGATGACACCACCCTTATGGCAGAATGTGAAGAGGAATTAAAAAGCCTCTTGATGAAAGTGAAAGAGGAGAGTGAAAAAGTTGGCTTAAAGCTCAACATTCAGAAAACTAAGATCATGGCATCCGGTCCCATCATTTCATGGGAAATAGATGGGGAAACAGTGGAAACCGTGTTGGACTTTATTTTGGGGGGCTCCAAAATCACTGCAGATGGTGATTGCAGCCATGAAATTAAAAGACACTCCTTGGAAGGAAAGTTATGCCCAATCTAGATAGTATATTGAAAAACAGAGATATTACTTCGCCAACAAAGGTCCGTCTAGTCAAGGCTATGGTTTTTCCAATGGTCATGTATGGATGCGAGATTTGGACTGTGAAGAAAGCTGAGTGCCAAAGATTTGATGCTTTTGAACTGTGGTGTTGGAGAAGACTCCTGAGAGTCCCTTGGACTACAAGGAGCTCCAACCAGTCCATCCTAAAGGAGATCAGTCCTGGGTGTTCATTGGAAGGACTGATGTTGAAGCTGAAACTCCAATACTTTGGGCACCTCATGCAAGGAGTTGACTCATTGGAAAAGACTGTGATGCTAGGAAGGATTGGGGGCAGGAGGAGAAGGGGACGACAGAGGATGAGATGGCTGGATAGCATCACTGACTCGATGGACATGAGCTTGAGTGAACTCCAGGAGTCGGTGATGGACTGGGAGGCCTGGTGTGCTGTGATTCATGGGATCACAAAGAGTTGGACATGACTGAGCGACTCAACTGAACTGAACTGAACTGAATGTACTTCTTGGTTTGGATTCCCATCCTGTCTGATCTCTAAACACTGAAGTGTCCAGGTACCAAGTTCAGACTCTTTATTTGTATGTGTACACTAATTACCTGAGTGAGTTCAGCTAGTTATTGTTCAGTCGCCAAGTCGTGTCTACCCACGGACTGCTCATGCGAGGTTTCCAGGTCTCTGACCTCTCCCGGAGTTGCCTAAGTTCATGTCCATTGAATTGGTGATGTCACCCAAACATCTCATCTTCTGTCACCCTCTTCTCTGTTTGCCTTCAACCTTTCCCAGTTTCAGGGTGTTTTCCAAGGAATCAGCTATTCATATCAAGCTTAGCTTGAGGATATTGAACATAACCTTACTAGCATGGGAGATGACTGCAATTGTCTGGTGATCTGAACATTGTTTAGCACTGCCATTCTTGGGAATTGGTGAGGATTGACCTTTTCCACTCCTGTGACTACTGCTGGGTTTCCCAAATTTGCTGACGTAATGAGTATAGCACTGTAGCATCATCCTGTAGGATTTTAAATAGCTCTGCTGGAACTCAGCTAGTAACCCACCTTTAAATATCATCCATAGGTACAGCTGCCCACATCTATGTCAGATTTTGTGATCAGGCCCCAGCTGCTTATTCCATGTCTCAAAGTGGAATTTCTTGGGCTGTTAAATGTATCTATGGTATCTTTTTCACACTTATCTTCAGAAAACAACTATCTTAATGTTTTAAGACAGGAAATGTCCCATGATTCCAACTGCTCAAATCTGGTCAACACTGTCATACAATAAATATGTTAGATTACATATTCAGACCACAAAAAACTGGATTTTCAGCACCATTTTTTTTGCAACTAAAAATTATTCCAGAAAGGCTACTTCATCCTAATTTTGATTCAATGTAATTTGTTATTATATTCTCTAAATTGGGCGGACATGGTGAGTAAGATACTCTACCTTTGCACTGAGGTGGTTTTGTCCAAGTTCCATCTAAACACACGACATCTATTTCCCCAAAAAGGTCATAATTCCCAACGCATTCATAACGTGCTCTTTCACCACTTTGATATCTAGACTTCTGATTTTGTATAATAGCATTTTCCACTTGAGGTGGATTCACACAGGAAACGTCTGAATAGAAAAGGAAAAAAGTATCTCTAATATAATGATTATCGTGAATAGCAAGGAGGAATTAGAATGTCAGATATATTCCATGGTTGTTTCGATTGAACAGTTAATCTGTCATGAAAGACTGCTAATTGTCATCAGTTTATATGTAAGGTTAAGGGAAAGGAAATAAAGCAATATTTTTCAGCATGAATTAAACTTCTGTATCTTAAATCTCTCCCCTATACTTCACTATAAAAGTAATACACAATTTTTAGGGCACTGAAAAAAAAGGAGTTTTCCTGGAAATCTCTTTCTGAGATTAGTAAAATAAAAATTATAAAGTATATAAATTCAAAATGTATTTATAAGCCATAAGCAAAACATAATAAAAATATCATTTAACATCAAGATTTGGTTTACATTCATCCTGTTTATGAGATATAACTTTAGGGCCTTTCAGAAAATAAGCACAGGAGGTTCTTCTTTAGAGACTTGATCAAGAATTAACACACTCTGAAGAATACTATAGTTGCAAAGAGAAGATGATTGATTAAAGATTTGAACAGAAAATCTGGAAAAATAATAGAAAAATAAAATGTAAATTTACAAAACTGTACTTTAATGATATTTTGGGGGCAAATGCTAAGGACACCACCATCAGTGATGTGCATTCCTCAGTGTGATTCAGGGAATGAAGAGGCTGTGACTACCAGAGGCTGTAGCCATGGGTCTTAAACTGAAATATACACAGAATTCCTTGGGGATCATCAAGACATTGTCAGAGTTGCAGCCCCAGAGGTTTAGATTCAACAAGTCTGAGTGAGCCTGTGAATCTGCTTGCATATCTAACAGTTTACAGAATGTGCTGAGAATGCTCTGCCAGGACTGTGCTTTGAGAACTATGGGGCCACAACTCCAAACACTGGGAACACAAGTCCATCCCTTGTTATGTTCAGGCACAAACTGGTTTTGACCTGGCCTAAAAGTAATATATGTCCATTTAATGATAGTGGAGGCAATTTTCTACATTATAATACTTCAGATACTTATATAAATTTTAAAATTTTACCAAAGTACCTCTGCATGCTGGCCTTCCTATCCATTTGCCCTTAATACACTGTATAGTATTAGCTCCATCCAACTGATAATATGATAGACACTTAAAAGCCACTTGTTCTCCTGACTTATAGGAATCTTTCTCCCGATCTATGAGTACAGCATCATCAAAGGTGGGCAAGTTAACACAATTTGTGCCTGAAAGAAAAAAGAATATGCATTTGTTTAGTACATCTTTAAAGATTCATAGTGACCACTGATTATATTCCAGAAAATAAATAATTACATATCAAACCAACAAATATTCTACAGCATTTCTCTTATACCTTGTGACAAATGTTAGAAATCTTGATTTAGTCACGTTGACCATCTCTATATTATCAAAAATACACCATGGGAATGGTGACATTCTAAGAGGTAGAGCTGCATACTTCTCAAATTTAAATTCTCTTCTCCCATGACAGCCCACCTAAATTATGAATGCTTCTGTTTTTGCTTTTATCAAAATGTTACCTTGAGTTATGTTAAATGTCTTAGAAAACTGCATATTACAAAGAGATGATTGACAAATTAACAGCAAATTGAGTAGTGATAAGAGCAGAGTTCAGCCATAGGGCAGGAACAGAGACCAGAAATCTGAGATGTATATCAGAGGATGTTCAAGCTCACCCAAGATGATGAGAAAGAGATCGTTCAGTGTTATCAAATTGCCAGCCTCCATTGGATCACAGAGAAAGCAGGGGGATTCCAAAAAAACATCTACTTCTGCTTCATTGACTACACTAAAGCACTTGATTGTGTAGATCACAACGAACTGTGGAAAGTTCTTGAAGAGATGGGAATACCAGACCACCTTACCTTCCTCCTGAGAAAACTATGCAGGTGAAGAAGTATCAGTGAGATCCGTACATGGCCAATTGACTGGCTCAAAATTGGAAAAAGAGTACTTCAAGGATGTATATTGTCATCCCACTTATTTAACTTAAATGCAGAGTACATCATGCAAAATGCCTGGCTGGATGAAGCTCCAGCTGGAATCAAGATTGTGAGGAGGAATACCAATAACCTCAGCTATGCCTCAGATGACACCACCTTAATGGCAGAAAGTAAAGACAGACTAAAGGGCCTCTTGGTGAAGGTGGAAGAAGAGACTGAAAAATTTGGCTTAAAACTCAACATTTAAAAAATGGAGATCATGGCATCTGGTCCGATCCCTTCATGGCAAATAGAGGGGGGAAAAAATGGAAACAGTGGCAAACCTCATTTTCTTGGGCTCTAAAAGCACTGTGGATGGTCACTGAAGCCATGAAATTAAAAGATGCTTGCTCCTTGGAAGAAAAGCTATGACAAACCTCAACAGTCATGTAGATTTGAGAGTTGGACAGTTCAGAAGAGTCAGGCTGTGTTCCAAAGAATTGATACTTTCTAACTATGGTGCTGGAGAATACTCTTGAGAGTACCTTGGACTGCAAGATCAAAGCAGTCAATCCTAAAATAAATTGACCCTGAATATTTATTCAAAGGACTGATTTTGAAGCTGAAGCTCCAATACTTTGTTCACCTGATATGAAGAGCCAACTTATTGGAAAAGACCCTGATGCTGGGAAAGATTGAGGACAGGAGGAGAAGGGGACAGCAAACGATGAGATGGTTGAATGGCATCACCGATTCAATGGACATTAGTTTAAGCAAACACCAGGAGATGGTGAAGGACAGGGATGCCTAGCTTGCTACAGTCCATAGCGTCGCAAAGAGTCAGAAACGACTGATTGACTGAACTACAACAACAAACCAAACTTATTATTTCTAGGGTTATTAATTCTCTGCCAGAATTCAGAACTTTTCATGGATACCTTGTTAAATTCTAGAATTACTGCTTAGTTTCATATTTGGGCCATTTATGCTTTGAATTAAAAGATATTTGTCAGCTTTAGAATAAAAGGAAAAATACTATACTTATGCAATCTTGTGGACGAGACCATTGCCCCCCTAAACATCTTATAGATGCAGGTCCATCAGTTCCAAACCCTTCATCACAGTTGTAAGTAACTTCTTCTCCATATTGGTAACTGTCTTTCTTGTGAGATACAACACCGTTCTGAATATAAGGTGGAAGTCCACAGGGAAGTCCTTCATGTTTTGCTATCTTTGAAATTTAATTTGATGTACTGGTCAATATATTTGGTATTTTTACTTGAAAATAATAAATCCTTACACAGGAACTTCCATGACATGGGAGGAAAATGCACAAATTTTTCCTAAAATTACCATTCTGGTGTGTGTCCACTTGAGCAAGAACTTGAAACTGAAATTTCCAGTATATGAAAGAAACCATCAGTGCTTCTCTAACCAATCATGAATAATGAAAGAAAAACACATTGAGACTCCACACATCATCTTAGTAAATGTACTATATATTGTAAGAAATTAAAAGGGACATTTTAGGGAAGACATGGAACATTTCTTTGAAACTTAAATAGATAGGAATATAAATAGGTTGAGTAATATAAATAGTTAGGTTTAGTTTTATTGTGTATCCAGTGTTAATACAAAATAATTGCCAGATTGAAAAGTGATTCTCTATAGAACAAAAGAAATTATTAATAACAAAATGATTAATTTTATATGTCAAACGATTTAATGTATAAAATATAGATTTTATTTTAATACATAAGTGATCTATAAATAGATAAGTTACTTGATGTATTTAGAAATCTAATGGATTGAGTCTCATGACTTTGATGACAATTGATTAGTTTTAATGAATGGTACTGAAAATAGATTTTGGTTTGCCTAGTGTCCTCACCTACACACTGAGGTGGAGAGCTCCACTTTCCCATGTGGCATATTATCACATTATTTTCAGATATCTCGAAGCCTTCTTCACAAGTATAACTTAACTTCGTGCCATGTGAATACAGCCTTTGTTCATGTATTTCTCTCCTTTCTTCTGCAGAGCTAAATGAGTTAATGGTTCCATGGTCTATATGAGGTGGTTGAGAACATCCAGTTTTTTCTATATGAATTACAGAGGTCAAAGAGTAAAGTACAAATATAATCTTTAAAATTAACATGTTAATACAATCAAATATTACTTTGGATTTTAAAATAAGAATAAAAAGAAAAGAATACTCAGAACAATTTACAGAATTTTAAAACTGACAGATATTTGAAACTTGCAAGCTATTTGTCTCCATAAACACTATGCTACTACCACTTGTTCAATATGCCCCTTCATCCTTTTTTAAATGGATTTCTTATTGAAATGTTGGATGTATAACAGTATGTTAGCTTCAAATGGGCTACAAAATGATTTTGCTTTTACATACATTGTAAAATGACAAACAGTATGTCTAGTAACAATAGTTCCTAACAAATTTATTGCAATATTATTGACCATATTCTGTATGCCTATATTACATCCCTCTGGCTTCCTTATTACATAACTGGAGTTTGTACTTCAAAATCCCCAGTGTCTATTTTGCCAACCCCCTCCTCCTTTCTTGCAACTCACTAATTTTCTGTATCTGTATGAGCCTGTTTTCCTTTGATTTTGTTTTATTTTTAGATTCCACAAATAAGTGAAATCATGTGGCATTTGTCTTTTTCTATCTGACCTACATCTCTTAGAATAAATACATCCTAGACACATCCACGTTGTTGCAAATGGAAATGTTTCATACTTTATGGCTCGGTCATAGTTCATACAGTGTGTATATAGAACACACCTTCTTTATCTACGTATATATCAGTGGACTCTTTAGGTAGCTTCCAAATCTTGGTTATTGTGTGTAATGCTGCAGTGAACATCGAGTGCATATATCTTTTTAGATTAGTGTTTTTGGTTCCTATGAATAAATACCCAGTAGTGGAATAGCTGGATCATATAACAGTTCTATTTTTAATTTTTAAATGAAATTCCACCTTGTTTTTCATAGCAACTCTGCCAGTTTACGATCCCACCAACAGTGCACTTAGATTCCCTTTTCTCCACATCTTTGACAACACTTGATGTTGTCCTTTTCCTGACAGCCGTTATGACAAGTGTGAAGGGACATCACACTATGGCTGCAATATGTTTTTCCTGGATAGAGTAGTCTTGCCTGAAAGCTTTTTTTTTTCCTTTCATTACTTTGTATATGTTGTGCCAGTCCACTGTGACCTAAAAAATATTCTTCAGAAGCTGTTGATACTTGTTAGGGTCTCCTTGTAGGTAGCTACTGCCTTTTCTCTGGAAGGAGAAGAGGGTGACAGAGGATGATATGGTTGGGTGGCATCACCGTTGTAATCAACATGAACTTGGGCAAACTCTGGGAGATGGTGAGAGACAGGAAAGCCTGGCATGTTGCAGTCCATGGGGTAGCAATGAGTTGGACATGAATTGGCAACTGAACAACAACTTTCTTTTAATTAATTTTTATTTTATTTTATTTTTTAATTTATTTATTTTAATTGGAGGCTAATTATTTTACAGTATTGTGGTGGTTTTTGCCATACATTGACATGAATCAGCCACGGGTATACCCACATCCCAAAACCCCCTCCAAGCTCCCTCCCTATTCAACCCCTCTGGGTTGGCCCAGTGCACCAACTTTGAGTGCCCTGTTTCATGCATTGAACTTGGACTGGTGATCTGTTTCACATATGATAATATACATGTTTCAATGCTATTCTCTCAAATCATCCCCGCCTCGCCTTCTCCCACAGAGTCTAAAAGTCTGTTCTTTATATCTGTGTCTCTTTTGCTGTCTCGCATATAGGGAGACCATCTTTCATCGTGACCATCTTTCTAAATTCCATATATATGCATTAATATACTGTATTGGTGTTTTTCTTTCTGACTTATATCACTCTGTATAATAGGCTACAGTTTCATACACCTCATTAGAACTGATTCCAATGCAATCTTTTTAATAGCTGAGTAATATTCTGTTGTACATATGTACCACAACTTTCTTATCCATTCATCTGCTGATGGACATCTAGGTTGGCTCCATGTCTTAGCTATTGTAAACAGTGCTACGATGAATATTGGGGTACATATGTCTCTTTCAATTCTGTTTTCTTCAACGGGTATGCCCAGCAGTGGGATTGCTGGGTCATATGGTAGATCTGTTTTCAGTCTTTTTAAGGAATCTCCACACTGTTACCCATAGTGGTTGTAGTAGTTTGCATTCCCACCAAGAGTGTAAGAGGGTTCCCTTTTCTCCACAACTTTTCCTGCATTAGACTTTTAGATAGCAGCCATTCTGACTGGCATGAGATGGTACCTCACTGTGGTTTTGATTTGTGTTTCTCTGACAATGAGTGCTGAGCATTTTTTCATGTGTTTTTTCATGTGTTTGTCATCTGTATGTCTTCTTTGGAGAAATGTCTGTTTAGTGCTTTGGCCCATTTTTGGATTGGGTCGTTTGTTTTTCTGGTATTGAGCTGCATATGTTGTTTATATGATTTTAAGATTAGTTCTTTGTCAGTTGCTTCGTTTGCTATTATTTTCTCCCAGTCTGAAGGCAGTCTTTTCACCTCGCTTAGAGTTTTCTTCGTTCTGGAAAAGCTTTTATGTTTAATTAGGTCTCATTTGTTTATTTTTGCTTTTATTTCCATTACTCTGTGAGGTGGGTCATAGATGATCTTGCTGTGATTTATGTCAAAGAGTGTTTTGCCTATGTTTTCCTCAAGGAGTTTTATAGTTTCTGATCTTACATTTAGATCTTAAATCCATTTTGAGTTTACTTTTGTGTATGGTGTTGGAAAGTGTTTTAGTTTCCTTCTTTTACAGTTGGTTGACCACTTTTCCCAGCACCATTTGTTAAAGAGATTGCGTTTACTCCATTGTATATTTTTGCCTCCTTTGTCAAAGATAAGTTGTCCACAGGTACATGGATTTTATCTCTGGGCTTTTTATTTTGTTCCATTGATCTATATTTCTGGCTCTGTACCAGTACAATACTATCTTGATGACTTTAGCTTTAGAGTATAGTCTGAAGTCAGGCAGGTTGTTTCCTCCAGTTCCATTTTTATTTCTCAAGATTGCTTTGGCTATTCGAGGTTTTTTTGGATTTCCATACAAATTGTGAGATTATTTGTTCTAGTTCTGTGAAAAAAAATGTTGTTGGAGCTTGATAGGGATTGCACTGAGTCTATAGATTGCTTTGAGAAGTATACTCATTTTCATATATTGTTTCTTCCGATCCATGAACATGGTATATTTCTCCATCTATTTGTGTCATCTTTGATTTCTTTCATCAATGTTTTATAGCTTTCCATGTATAGGTCTTTTGTTTCTTTAGGTAGATTTATTCCTAAGTATTTTATTCATTTCATCACAGTGGTGAATGGGATTGTTTCCTTAATTTCTGTTTTCTCATTGTTAGTGTATAGGAATGCAAGGAATTTCTGTGTATTAATTTTATATCTTGCAATTTTTTATCCTGCAAATATTCATTGATTAGCTCTACTAATTTTCTCATGGTGTCTTTAGCGTTTTCTATGTAGAGGATCATGTAATCTGCAAACCATGAGAATTTTACTTCTTCTTTTCCAATCTGGATTCCTTTCCAATCTGGATTCCTTTTCTTCTCTGAGTGTTGTGGATAAAACTTCCAAAACTATGTTGAATAGTAGTGGCGAGAGTGAGCACCTTTGTCCTGGTCCTCACTTTATGGGAAATGATATCAATTTTTTCCATTGAGGATAATGTTTGCTGTGGGTTTATCATATGTCACTTTTATTATGTTGAGGTATGTTCCTTCTATGCCTTCTTTCTGGAGGGTTTTTATCATAAATGGATGTTGAGTTTTCTTAAAGGCTTTCTCTGAATATATTGAGATAATCATATGTGGTTTTTTTCCTTCAATTTGTTAATGTAGTGTATGACATTGATTGATTTGTGAATATTGAGGAATCCTTGCATCCTTGAGATAAAGCCCACTTGGTCATGATGTATGATCTTTTTAATATGTTGTTGGATTCTCTTTACTAGAATACTGTTAAGGATTTTTGCATGTATGTTCATCAGTGATATTGGCCTTTAGTGTTCTTTTTCGGTGGCATCTTTGTCTGGTTTTGGAATTAAGGTGATGTTGGCCCCACAGAATGTGTTTGAGAGTTTACCTTCCTCTGTATTTTTCTGGAAGTGTTTGAGTAGGATAGGTGTTGAAAAGAAAAGTGAAAGTGAAGTTGTTCAGTCATGTCCGACTCTTTGCAACCCCGTAGACTGTAGCCTACCAGGCTTCTCCATCTGTGGGGTTTTCTAAGCAAGAGTATTGGAGTGGGTTGCCATTTCCTTCTCCAAGGGATCTTACCTACCCAGGGATTGAACACAGGTCTATCACATTGCAGGCAGATGCTTTACCCTCTGAGCCACCAAGGAAGGATAGGTGTTAGCTCGTCTCTAAATTTTTGATAAATTCACCTATGAAGCCATCTGGTCCTGGGCTTTTGTTTCTTGGAAAATTTTTTATTCCAGTGTCCATTTCCATGCTTGTGATGGGTCTGTTAAGATTTTCTCTTTCTTCCTGGTTCAGTTTTGGAAGGTTATACGTTCCTCAGAATTCATCCATTTCTTCCAAGTTGTCCATTTTATTGGCATATATTTGCTGATAATAGTCTCTTATGATCCTTTGTATTTCTGTGTTACCTGCTCTGATTTCTCCATTTTCATTTCTAATTTTATTGATTTGATTCTTCTCCCTTTTTATCTTGATGAGTCTGGCTAATTGTTTGTCTATTTTATTTATCTTCTCAAAGAACCAGCTTTTAGATTTTTTTAAATTTTGCTATAGTCTCCTTTGTTTCTTCTTCATTTATTTCTGCCCTAATTTTTATGATTTCCTTCCTTATACTAAACCTGGGGTTCTTCTTTTTCTAGTTGCTTTTGGTGTAAATTTAGGTTATTTATTTTTCCCTTGTTTCTTCAGGTAAGCTTGTAAAGCTATGAACCTTCCCCTTAGGACTCTTTTTACTGATCCCCATATGTCTTCAGTTGTTGTGTTTTCATGTTCATTTGTTTCTATGCATATTTTTATTTCTTTTTTTACTTCTTCCCTTATTTTGTTAGTTATTAAGAATTGTGTCATTTAACCTCCATATGTTTGCATTTTTAATAGTTTCTTTTTCCTATAGTTGACATCTAATCTTACCGCATTGTGATCAGAAAAGATCTCTGAAAGGATTTCAATTTTTTTTTTTTTAATTTACCATGGCTATATTTATGACCCAGGATGTGGTGTATCCTGAAAAATGGCCCTTGTGCACTTGAAAAAGGTAAACTACACTGTTTGGGGGTGAAATATCCTATAGATATGTATTAGGTCTAACTGGTCCATTGTATCATTTAAAGTTTGTGTTTCCTTGCTAATTTCCTGTTTGGATGACATGTCCATATGTGTGAGTGGGGTATTAAAATCTCCCACTATTATTGTGTTATTATTCATTTCTCCTTTCATACTTGTTGTCATTTGCCTTATGTATTGAGCTGCTCCTATGTTGGGTGCATATATATTTATAATTGTTATATCTTCTTTTTGGATTGATCCTTTGATCATTCAGTTCAGTTCAGTTGCTCAGTCGCGTCCGACTCTTAGCGACTCCATGAATCGCAACACGCCCGGCCTCCCTGTCCATCACCAACTCCCGGAGTTCACTCAGATTCACGTCCCTTCTGTCAGTGATGCCATCCAGCCATCTCATCCTCTGTCGTCCCCTTCTCCTCCTGCCCCCAATCTCTCCCAGCATCAAAGTCTTTTCCAAAGAGTCAACTCTTCATGAGGTGGCCAAAGTACTGGAGTTTCAGCTTTAGCATCATTTGGTAGTGTCTTTCTTTGTCTCTTTTCACAGGCTTTATTTAAAAGTCTATTTTATCTGATATGAGTATTGCTACTCCTGCTTTCTTTAGGTCTTGGTTTGTATTAAATATCTTTTCCACCCCTTCACTTTCAGTCTGTATGTGTTCCTTGTTTTCAGGTGGGTCTCTTTTAGACAGCATATATAGGGGTCTTGTTTTTGTATCCATTCAGCCAGTCTTTGTCTTTTGGTTGGGGGCATTCAACCCATTTACATTTAAGGTAATTATTTATAAGTATGATTCCATTTCCATTTACTTTGGAACAACAACATTATTAATTTTTTTTTCCATTAAATGATAATGTGTCCTGGTATGGACCTCTTCAGGTTCATCTCTTTTTGGGACTATCTGATTTTGAGACCTGAATGTCTCTTTCCTTCTCCAGGTTAGAAAAGGTTAGCTATTATTTCTTCAAATAAGTCTCCGTCTCTCTCTATTTTAGATTCCCATAATGAGAATGGTACTGATGTTGTCCCAGGTGTCTGTGAACCTATCCTCATTTTATAAATTCTTTTTTCTTTTTCCTACGCTGTTCGGGAAGTTTCCACTACCCTGTCTTCCAGATCTCTGATGCATTCTTCTGAATCCTCTAAACTACTATAGATTTTCTCTAGTGTATTTTTCATCTCAGCTGTTGTATCCTTCAGCACTGTTTAATCCTTTATATTTTCTTATTCTTAAAATTCTGCTTTCATCCATTCTTCTCTAGAGTCTACTGAACATCTTTATGGTCATTACCTTGAATACTTTATTGGGTAGACTGCTTATCTTAACTTTGTTTACTAACTTTTCTGAGATTTTGTCTTATTCCTTCATTTGGAATGCATTTCTCTGTCTCCTGATTTTACCTAACTGTGTTTATTTCTAAGAGTTAGGTGTATTCCTAATCTTAGAGAAGTGGTCTTATGCAGAAGTCTATGGGGCCCAACAGAATGGTCCCCTCTGTAGGATCTGTGCAGCAGATCTAGATGATATAGGGGTGCCCTTCTGTTGTGTCAATGCCAACTACTCTGGGTGCACTGGTAGGCAAGGGTCCCACCTCCTCCCCAGGAGGACTGTGCCTCATGTGGTGGCTGCCAGCCCACTCATAGGCAGGATGAAGTGTTGATGGAGCTGGCTTCAGGGCCTAAGCGTACTTGAGCTGGTGATATCACACCCAAGAGTAGGGTGAGATGCAGGTGTAGCAGCTGTGGAGCCCAGTGGAGTCTGGGGTTGGTTGGTGTTGTCATGCTGGTGAGTTCTTAAGCCTCTGGTGCTAGTAAGCTATGTACATGTGTGTTAAGGAGAACTCTAAAGTGGTACTTGTTTCTCATGATGGCTGGTACCAGTATCTATGATCCCAATTGTCTCCTATCTCTCTAGAAGTTTTACAAAGATAAACAAATTAGTCTAACCCAAGCCTCTTTCCCATTGATGCCTCTTCACTGGGACACAGAGTATGTGAGATTTTGTATGCCTTTAAAGAACAGAAGAAGCTCTGTTTCCTAAAGCCCTCTGGCTTTCTTGTGCACAAGTTACTCTGGACTTCTAAGTTAGCATTTCTGGGGGCTTATTTTTTAGGACCATGACTCCCAGGCTGGGTAGCCCAGTTGTCCCTTCATTCTCGTCCTTTTGATCATTAGGAATAAAGTTTGCATAAACATAAATTTTACCTGTTATTTGCACAGTAGCCCAAGGAGTTTGTCTGCGTTTCACATCAGAAGTGAAAGAGTGTTCATCAGTTCATAAACTGAAACTGTGATTTACTCTTTCAAGATAAATTGGAAGAGACAGAGAGGACTTCATCTTGCTGATCCATACAAAGATTGTGTGCATGCTCAGTCACTTAGTCATGTCCAACTCTTTGTGACCCAGTGGACTGTAGCCCACCAGGTTCCTCTGTCCATGGAATTTCCCAGGCAAGAACACTGGAGTGGGTTGCCACCCTCCCCCCCAGGGGATCTTCCTCATCCCGGGATCGAACCCATATCTTCTGCATCTCTTGCATTATAAGAGGTTTCTTTACCACTGAGCCGCCATGGAAGGATACAAAGCTTAGAGGAGTATTAATCTTCTTTAAAGAATATTTTAAACAAACTTATGCATGCACTGCTTACCAATACAACGTGGGATTGACTGCCATCTCCCATCCTTGCACACAATTTCTTCTGCATCTTGAATTAAATAATTTTCTTTACATAGAATTGATATTTTTTCTCCATCCTGATATTTCACAGTAGTTGTCATATCTCGAGCATTGGGAATCTGAGGTGGAGGTGGGCATGTTTGTATTTGTGCTTCTGAAAATATTAAATTTAGATTTCTTGATTAAAAAGCATAAGACCAAATATTAAAGGAAAATTTTTCAATAAACAGAAAGCTCTAATGATATATCATAAATGATCAAATAATATGATACTCTGTAATTATACTCTTAAGCTTGTTTAGCACTTCAGTATATCACATTTGGTTCATTGTCTCATGATCTTAGTTTCTTCTTTTTATTCTTCTGTGCTCAATCTTGCATGATTTATGTAAAAGGGATTTTATTTTTTTCTAACCTTTAGAATGCCCTAATTGAATTGCTCACTCAGTTATAGCTACTGAGGAAAAACTGTTATCAGGGTCTTTTTTTTTTTTTTTTTTAGCAGGTATTCATGATCAGATATATTGGAATTGGATTGAAGCCCTCGCAAATTTTTCTACCATGGGAGTTGTTTAGCCATATGAGAAACTACATTTAGTTAATAACCTATTAATTTGATGCTGATTCTTGAACAAGGTAAGTTAGATATGTTCAGTGGGATTTAGAGTGTATTGTTTACAGTTCAGTACTCTCCTGGAGGTACAATTCACTAGCTCGCCTGCACTGTCAAATGATATATACATGGAAGAATGAACCTTCTTTAACGGATTAGCAAGCCTGGCTTTTTCTATGTGACCAGAGGGTATAAAGGATCCCTCTGTAGACTGTGTCTGAGTCCATCAAATAGAGATACCTAAATATCCAATTCATAATCTGAAGACAAAGCCTGTTCTGCTCAACTGAGGGAAGACTGCGTGAATACACCTGGAAGAATTTGGAGCCCTCTATGACTCCTTGGTTTTGCTTTCTCCTGTCATACTTCATTTCTATTTCATTAGAAACACTATGCAAGTATAGGCTGGAAACTCATAAATCCTTCCAGCGATCCAACATTTTGTATTAAATTCAGGGAAATATTTGACTGAATACATAGTAATATCATCAGATTTTCTATGCTGATCTAAGTCAATAGGAGTATTTTTTGTGCCGTGTTGTGCTTAGTCACTCAGTCATGTCAGACTCTTCGTGACCCCATGGACTACAATCTGCCAGGCTCCTTTGTCCATGGGGATTCTGGATTCTCCAGGCAAGAATACTGGAGTGGGTTGCCTTGCCCTCCTCCAGTGGATCTTCCCAACACAAGAATCGAACCAAGGTCTCCTGCAACTCGGGTGGATTCTTTACCGTCAGAGCCACCAGGAAAGACTTGGAATCTTTTATGTTTCATCAAAAATATTTCTCTTATTTCTGTTTTAACTATTTTGACATTTTTATCAATGCATTTTCAAGAATTTATTTTCTTTTATGTTTGATGTTTTATGTTGATTTTGTCCTAATTTAATTTGTTAAAAGTCTTGCAAAATTTAGTTTATACACTACATTTCCCCATAAACTGAATATTTTTCAAATCAGCTGCTTATACTTTTTAGCTTATTATAAAAATTGACATTTTAATTTTAGTTTTTCTTTCCTTCTATGCTCTTTGGATGTATGTTCTTTTCTAGATTCTAGATTGTACTACCTATTACTTAAGTCCCTTCATTTTGTAAAGCAAGTTTTAATCTATACATATCTTTGTTTTTTGCTGTATACCATAGATTCCAATGTATGCTGTTTTCATTTTACTTAATTTAACATAGTTTCTGCCAGTAAATCACAGAATTTTTTAATTTTCAAGTTTTGTGATATGGGTGAATAAGTTGTTTAGCTAGCTTTCTTTTAATTTACAATTGCTTTTAATTTATAGAGAATAATTTGAGGACACATATCATGAAGCTGATTAGGAATTCTTTTATCACATGAAAATAATCAGGTGTTTTAAATTAATTATCTATATTTCAATAAATTAATGTGGACTTCCAGAGAAGGCATATTATGAAAACTATGAAGACCTATTTTATAAATATTAAAAAGGTAATTCACAAGGACTAAGCCATTATAAATATATAATGTATCCAAGAATATATCAGAATACATGAAGCAAAGATGGGCAGAACTAAAAGAAGAAATAGATGAATCCACACCTCTTTTTAGCAATTCTGAGAGCCTTCCTACTCTGATGGATAGAACAACTAGAAAAAGCTATTTTAAGACATAGGGACATTTTAGAACACTATGAACAAGTTAACCTGATCCAGAAACTAGAATACGCATATACTTTATATGAAATGGAAACATCACAAAGATGGACAATATGCTGTGCAACAAAGAATAACATTCAAAATATTAAAAATTTATAGAGTGTGTTCTATGACAAGGGAATTAGATTAGAAATCAATAAGAATAAATTATCTATGTAATCAACGATGATAATCTTCAAATTGTGTACAGCAGCTCTCTAGATAAAAATCATACCACAGTATTACTGTTAATGGAGAATGAATTATTTAGAAAATCACAAACATGTGAGAATTAAAAAACACATTTCTAAACAACTGTTACATCAAAGAAGCCACTAGGAAGATTAGAACATATTTCACATACAGTTAATTGAAAATAAAATTGATATATATTTATACATTTTTGAGGCACAGGTAAAGCAATGCTTAGAAGTGAACAAAGGTAGTTTTACAGAGATAAAGCAATACTTAGAAGTAAAAAAAAGTAGTTTTACAGGCTTAGATTTGAAAAACAGGATGGTTTGAATCAATGTTTTCATTTTTTATCTTAAAAAATGAGACAGTAAAATTACAATGAAGCGATCAGAAAAAAGGAAAATTAAGTCCACAAGAGAGAAAAAATTGAGAAAGATTAATAGAAAACAGAAAATTAAGAAAGTTAAAAATCATAAATATTAACAAGGTAAAAATTAGACAAGAGAGGAAACGGAAGAAGCTGAGTGTGTTTAAAAGGTTAATTTGAAAATGATAATTTTGAAAAACAAATTTTATTCACAAAATGAAGGAGAGAACAACTCTCAATACCAAAAATGAAGGAGGTGATATTACCAAATATACTATAGGATTAGAAGAAAAATAGAATGTTAAATGACTATTAGAAATGATTTTCCATCAATCAATTTCATAAGTTAGGTAAAATAGAGATATTTCTTGAAAAATGCAACTTTCACACACTGATAAGACAATGTAGAAAATGTGAATAGCATACTCCCTATTAAAGAAATTGAATTCTTCATCAAGGGAATTTTTCGAAGAAGCAAACTGCATATCAGATCTCATGTGTGCTCAGTCATGTCCAACTCTCTGCAACCCTATGGACTGCAGCCTGCCAGGCTTCTCTGTCCATGGGATTCTCCAGGCAAGAATACTGGAGTGGGTAGCCATTCCCTTCTCCAGGGAATCTTCCCTACTCAGGGACTGAACCCGGGTCTCCTGAATTGCAGGCAGATTCTTTACTGTCTAAGCCCCCAGGGGAGCCTATTTGTATGTCTGGAAAAATTGAAGCAGAAATAAATAGAGACATATCATGTTTATGAACTCAAAATTCAATATGGTAAAGAAGCCAATTGTCCACAATTCGTTTCTCATTACAAAGTCATCCCGTTTGATATACAACCCAATATTTTATCAAAATTTGTAAGTTTCCCCTGAAATTTCTATGTTCAAAACCAAAATAACTAAAGTTATATTGAGTGAGAAGAACATACTTAGAGACTATTATCAGACTTTCAGCCTGCTAAAAAGATAGTTACAAAGGTAATTTGGCAGCAATGAAGATAGTTAAATGACTAAATAGAGAGTCAGAAATAAATCAACACGTTCATAGTTAACTGATTTTTCATTTCAACGGCTTTTCCACACATATTCTTAAAATAATTGACAATCCACCCATAAAAAATCAACTCGTACTTTATGCAATCCTCAAATGTTAACATGAGACAGATAACATACTTAAATATACTCACATAAAATTATAGTTTCTAGAAGAAACTGTAGAACATATGTTCTTCACTACCTGTAGATGTTATTCGTTTCCTTAAAGATGAAGCTGTGTAGCAAGCTCTTTTAATTTTATACTTGCTATTAATTTAGAATAATTTATAAATGTGAATTCCTTGAAATTTGTTGAGAATTCCTTCAGCACATGAAATAATAAATTGTTTTAATTTAACTATCTTTAATAAGCTAATATAGACTTCTAGACAAGGTGCATGTCAAATATTAAGAAATATTTTATAATTATAAAAAAGTTAATTCACAAGGACCAAGCAATCATAAATATATAATGATTAATATACAATGCTGTGCTTAGCCACTCGGTCATGTCCCACTCTTTGTGATCCCATGGTCTGCAACCTGCCAGGCTCCTTTGTTCTTGGGGCTTCTCCAGGCAAGAATACTGGAGTGGGTTGCCTTCATGGGATCTTCACAATACAGGGATTGAACCCAGGTCCCCCACCCCTACCCCGCCCACTGCAAGCAGATTGTAGACTGATCTACCAGGGAAACTCAGGAATTCTGGAGTGGGCAGCCTAATTCTTCTCTAGGGGATATTCCTGATCTAGAAATTGAACTGGGGTCTCCTGCATGGCAGGCGGATTCTTTACCAGCTTAACTACCAAGGAAGCCCATAATATACAATGTACATTATGTATCGGCATGGCAGTTAGTTAGAAGCTTGTTTAATTCCCAAATAGTTATGCTTTTCTAAATAATTTTTTCTCCATTAATACAGCTTTATTGTTGTATGATTTTTATATTAGGATCTTTATAAAAGGATGAATCATGAGGTTGAATATTAGACAGTAGATCTGGTTTTCTATTGATTTGAAACTTCCTTATAGATATTCTAGGCTTGCAGAAATTGGTAAACATATTGAGGATAGGGAGTCAAGATGTCATAGAGTCAGAGAAGAGAAACAGATATTAAAAGTAGAAAATTGAAATGAACCTATTTAACTGGAATTCATCAGGTAAACATGTCTCAAGTCTTTTCAAGATAGTTAAGCAAATAGAGAAACAGATGACTAGATAGATACATAGATATATATAAATAGATAAATAGACTGATACGTATAGATACGCTGATAAATGCATAATAGTTCAGCATAAGCCTAAGTACATTTATGTGTAATACACAAAATCAGAAACAATGGCTTTCCCATAGAAATGAGCACACCTATAGCCCAGATGGTAATTTAAAGTCACAAAGTCTCTGAGTGGTTTGTCACATAGCTGACTAAGGCACATTATACAATTAATATTTAGACACAGTATTTTGATTAGCTTCTAAATTACCTTGCAGATGGAAAATATTTGGAATGATAAATAGCTAAATTTCCTTGAAGCAGACAAAGATACTATTTTTACAAGTTAGAGAGATATAGGATACATTTTTTAAAACATTATGGACAAGAGATTACCTTCTTTGCAGTCTACTTTAGGATCCCATTCTCCATTTATACAGATTGAGTGTTTGTGTTCTGATTTTCCTCGACATCGGTAACTTTTGTTGGTGTTATGGTCATATTCAATCGTATATGCTGGTTTTCCCTCAGGTGGAAATAATGTTGACCCTTTACACTTCTTAAGTTCATCTGTTGCTATAAAAGGAAAACATTCTCTTGAAAGGACTAATTCTAAAGAACCAAATAGCTAAGTATGGCAAAACCAATACAATATTGTAAAGTAATAAATAAATAAACAAACAAAATAGCTATGGAGTGAATAAAATAATGATGATAGAATTTATGCCTACAAATTCCACCAGCCAAGTTCTTTTGATCAAATTTCATGAGATGAAAAACTATAAATGAGCTTGAGTCTTGCATCCAGTCTTTCTTTTGAAATTTCAGAGAAAATACCCATCCTAAAGATTTCTGCCTTTTCGATGATCTACATAGCGAATAGTTATCACATGAATAAATTTGGTCCCAAACTTGAAATCTGTGCAAATGTTCATATAATTTGCTTGTTGACCTTAAGCATCTCTGCATTGTTTGTAATTCACAATCTTAAAACAATAAAATAAAAACAATTTTCTGTGGACAAAGCATACCAAGTTGCTACTTTATAAATGTTTTTTCAAGAAATGTAATGAAACATAATAAGAAAACTACATCCAAAGTGTTTTGCATAGAATCTTAACTTTTAAGCAAATCTTTTACCTGACACCAAAAATAAATAAACACTTGAAATAAGAAGATGGGTACTTAAAGTTACAACCTATCTTGTATATATACTTAGAGTCTTTGAACCACTATGTTATATATCAGATCATTATAATGCAATATAAAACAATGATAACAATTTTTCCTAGCTCCAGGATAAGTTAAATATGGACTTAAAAAGCTTTATATATATATATATACCTATATATATATATACCTATACCTATACCTTTATATATATATATATATATATATACACATACACCTATTTCATAATTTCAATGCAGGTGGAAGTTCTTTTTGAATTTGACAAAATATCCATATAGGTCTTTGGCAGTGTATGTTAATGATTTGTTAATGATAAAGGTTAAGTGAAATGAATAAAATCAGGAAAAGTCAAGTAGATAGTCAAAGAAAAGTGATTATTTCAAAATGAAACTCTGAAAGAATAAAACTACAAGCTGAATTGAAAATACAATAAAGGCTTGAGAATTAGCCCTGTTTTTAAGTTTTGTTCAGGGTGTTGAGTGACATAAAACCAGTAGTATTCTTCAAGGAATGGTGGCCAAATGAAGATGTATACTCAAAAGGAGAAATAGTGGCTGCAGGCCTCATCCTATGATGGACTGGTTTCTGGAAGGAAAACAGACTTATTTTATTAGGAGAAAACAAGCATATTAGGAAGAAAGATGAGCTAGATTAGACAGAGTTACAAAATAAACCTTGAGAGAAGAAAACTGGAATAAGGTCTATTATAGCAAAGTGGGACTATAGTAAACTGAATACAGGTAGAGGATTAACCTTTGCAAGGAAAACTCTGAAGTCTGTAGAGTAATAATTTTCCAAGCATTTTGGCATTAGGTAGAATGAAAAGTTAAATGAGGTGAGGTCATTTGAGGAGATAGAAGAGAACAAAGATGAGGTTTGGTCTTGAAAAACTGGCAATACCTAGGACAGGAATGTGTTCATAAAATTGTAGGGATTAATCAGCAAAAATATTACTATTTAACTAAACAAATTCCTACTAAATGTCTCCCATCTGTCAACTGGTCTTTTGAGTGTGGGTCTTTCGACATACTGTCAGCAAAGAAAACAGCTCTCAGTCCCTTGCCCTCACTCAGGGCCTGAGCCAAAGCCCTAACTTCTTCTTGGAATAATTAATGACTAGAAATATAATGAGCTAATAGGCCTGGACATCCAGGGCTCTCTTTGAATGCAGACCCCAGGAAAACTCCAGGAAAAAGTCTATTTCAAGAGAAAATGAAATAAGGCAGCTAACATTGATTCTCCTGGTCAGTCATCTCCAAGACTTGGTCATCAAAAAGTCAGGATGAGTCTCTTACAGGGAAATGTGTCAGGGCAGGTTCCTGGCCCCACCCAAGTGCCTCCCATGACAGAGTTACCTACTAGCAGGGAGGGCTCAAGCCCACCCTCCCCAGCACAGTAAATTCTCTTTGCAGAATTTGAAACAGACAGAGAAATAATCATTGTTAGAAGCTTGAGAGAGGCAAGATTCCTACAGAAATGTATTAAATGGGTATTTTCCTCAACTGTAATTCCTGGTTTCAAATGTTCTAAAAGAAAGATTATCATACAAAAGCAAAAATGGCATTTCTGCAATGATAGTTGTATTTTCCTGGTAATTAGTACTCCCATCTTAATCACGTGAGCAACTATCAGTAAGATTTAGCTTCACACTTGTCAAAATAAACAATGTTAATATCAGGACAGAAAGATGGATAAAATTCTATTGCTATTTATATTTTTCCTCTTTAGACACATATTGAACTATAAAAATCAACTGTTTGGGATCATTATAATTTAAGATCTGACATTTTCAAGGATAACTCTAAATTTCAACAGTATGGCTGCAAATACTAAAAGTCAATTTGAGATGTGTATTCTGACCAATGCACTGAGGAGGCTGGGTCCACTCTCCACTAATACACGTGATAAATCTGGGTCCAATCATTGTAAATGCTTCTCTGCAACTGAACTCTACCGAGTCTCCATGGTGATAGGGAGGGACAGAAGGCTTGATATCGCCGTGATCAAGGTCAGGTATATCTCCACAGGTACGCTCCTCCTCTGAAAATCCACAAAAATATGTTCGTCTTTAAAATATTATTTAAATGTGTATATGAATACAAATAAGAGTAATGATTTACCTTTAAATATTACTATTTTTAATACATTACCAATACACACAGGTAAAGCTGTCCATTCTCCATCAACACACTGAATTTTATGAGAACCCTTCATCAGAAATCTGGGGTTGCAAGCATATTCCACGACCTCATTGTGTGCATATTCTTCTTTGTGTATTTCTTTCCCTTTTCCATTGAGAAGTTGAGGAGGTGGAGCACACGATTTTACTTTCCTTACTGTAGAAATATTGCATAAATTATGGTTACATTTTCTGTCTTATAACTGAAAAACCCAGCTAATGCAGAAATTTATTTTGCTAAATGATCTTTTATTTGTTATATAATTTACTTTAGCATTCTTAAACAATGAAAAAAGAATAGTGTTTACAGCAGACTCGTGTTTACTAACTCTGTTACTCTTCTTGAACTACCATATTGAAGTCTATGTATGCTCAGAAAGCATGTTCATTATCCAGACATGTAAATAAATATGCAAACCAGTTACTCAACACAGGTATGACTGTAAATATCATAGCAAACATAGCAATACATTTATTCCACAGAACCACTGTGTGAAATCTTTTTGAAAAAAATATCATTTGAGAGAAGCATTTGAACAGTTTAACTTTGATTCATATGATTCGATACTGTGACTGAATTGACTTTAAGTTACTTGACCACTTTTTAGACATACTTGCAGACACTAGATGTAAGTTCAGTTCAGTTCGGTCACTCAGTTGTGACTGACTCTTTGCGACCCTATGAATCGCAGCACACCAGGCCTCCCTGTCCAGCACCAACTCCTGGAGTTCACTCAGACTCATGTCCATAGAGTCAGGGATGCCCCAGCCATCTCATCCTCTGTCGCAACCTTCTCCTGCTGCCCCCAATCCCTCCCACCATCAGAGTCTTTTCCAGTGAGTCAACTCTTCGCATGAGGTGGCCAAAGTACTGGAGATTCAGCTTTAGCATCATACCCTCCAAAGAAATCCCAGGGCTGAACTCCGTCAGAATGGACTGGTTGGATCTCCTTGCAGTCCAAGGGACTCTCAAGAGTCTTCTCCAACACCACAGTTTAAAAGCATCAATTCTTCGGTGCTCTGCCTTCTTCACAGCCCAACTCTCACATCCATACATGACTACTGGAAAAACCATAGCCTTGACTAGACGGACCTTAGTCAGCAAAGTAATGTCTCTGCTTTTGAATATACTATCTAGGTTGGTCATAACTTTTCTTCCAAGGAGTAAGCGTCTTTTAATTTCATGTCTGCAGACACAATCTGCAGTGATTTTGGAGTCCAAAAAAATAAAGTCTTACGCTATTTCCACTGTTTCCCCATCTATTTCCCATGAAGTGATGGGACCAGATGCCATGATCTTCATTTTCTGAATGTTGAGCTTTAAGCCAACTTTTTCACTCTCCTCTTTCACTTTCATCAAAAGGCTTTTGAGTTCCTCTTCACTTTCTGCCATGAGGGTGGTGTCATCTGCATATCTGAGGTGATTAATATTTCTCCCAGCAATCTTGATTCCAGCTTGTGTTTCTTCCAATCCAGCGTTTCTCATGATGTCCTCTTCATATAAGTTAAATAAGCAGAATGACAATATACAGCCTTGATGTACTCCTTTTCCTATTTGGAACCAGTCTGTTGTTCTATATCCAGGTCTAACTGTTGCTTCCTGACCTGCATACAGATTTCTCAAGAGGCAGGTCAGGTGGTCTGGTATTCCCATCTCTTTCAGAATTTTCCACAGTTTATTGTGATCCACACAGTCAAAGGCTTTGGCATAGTCAAGAAAGCAGAAATAGATGTTTTTCTGGAACTCTCTTGCTTTTTCCATGATCCAGCAGATGTTGGCAATTTGATCTCTGGTTCTTCTGCCTTTTCTAAAACCAGCTTGACCATCAGGAAGTTCACGGTTAACATATTGCTGAAGCCTGGCTTGGATAATTTTGAACATTACTTTACTAGCATGTGAGATGAGTGCAATTGTGTGGTAGTTTGAGCATTCTTTGGCATTGCCTTTCTTTGAATTTGGAATGAAAATGGACATTTTCCAGTCCTGTGGCCACTGCTGAGTTTTCCAAATTTGCTGGCATATTGAGTGCAGCACTTTCACAGCATCATCTTTCAGGATTTGAAACAGCTCCCCTGGAATGCCATCACCTCCACTAGCTTTGTTCATAGTGATGCTTTCTAAGGCCCACTTGACTTCACATTCCAGGACGTCTGGCTCTAGATTAGTGATCACACCATCATGATTTTCTCTCCAATATTAATGGTAGAACTGCAGGAAAAAGGAAAACTAACAAGAAATCCTGCCAGTGTCAGGTGCCTCATGCATTGCTGTGGAATCTCCACCACATATTCCAAGAAGCTCCTGGAGGCCAATTTCTTCAAGAAGGAAATCTGAGGTATCTACTACCCAGCACATGTCCTTGGTGAGTATGCTGCTGCTAAGTCGCTTCAGTCGTGTCCTACTCTGTGCAACCCCATAGACAGCAGCCCACCAGGCTTCTATGTCTCCAGGATTATCCAGGCAAGAATACTGGAGTGGGTTGCCATTTCCTTCTCCACCTTGGTGGGTATATCTCTGCCTTAATGCATTAGACTATAGATTCACTTGAAGTGGACAGAAAATTAAAGGAGGGAAATAAAAAGATTATTATCTGAAATCCCAATTCTTGCTCCAGCAACTGTCAGATAAATATTTACCTTTACACGTTGGAAGTCTAGGGGACCATCCAAAGTGGTAGCACTGAACTGAATCTGCTCCAACCATAATTCGACCTTGGCTGCAGGAGAATTTCAGCACATCTCCAACTTCAAATGTTTCTTTCCTGGGGTAAGCATTTAAATATGTATCCATTTCAGGAATACTGCATTCTCTTTCTATCAAAAAAGATAAATAATAAGTGAGAATATTTAACCATTGGAAGATAAATATTATTTGTGTCACATAAAATGAGGTGCTGGGTACTGCATACACAGAGGACATACATTAATGCACATTAATGTTCTTCCTTGAAAAACATTACATGTTAGGTTTTATACACCCTCTGTACTCATCTGGGATTTTGAGAAATATTAAGGTATTGAGCAGCAACATATATGTCCTGATAATTTATTTGTAAAGTCAACTTGTTAATACTGGATCTGATTTTATCACTGACATTTACAAAATATAATGCTACTATTTGGTCTCAAAATGTATAAATATTCTCTCAGAATAAAAAAAAAGACACAATTTTTAAATTGAATACAAATGAAAAAATGGTATTATAAAAATATAACTGGAAAACTAGAACACACAAGAGAGACATTTCTCTTGTATTTGAGTTACAGGTACATTAAAAATCACTTAATTTTATCTACAAGTGTAGAAATCAAACTGAAACATAAAATAAAATGAGTAAACATGTTCAAGGTCACATAGGCATATTCTAGATGTCTTGGTTATATATGGGACAACACAGACATTTAATCTTATTGTACCCATAAATGAGCTTAACTATTAATATCTGCTTAATTATTCTGATTAATTTTTAAAAATGTGTAAACTTATCATTGAAAATGTGTAAAATTTATGAAATTTGCGACATTGCTGAGTGTGGATTAGTCGCCCAGTTGTGTCTGACCCTATGTGACCCCATGGAGTATAGCTGGCCAGGCTCCTCTGTCCGTGGAATTCTCCAGGCAAGAATACTGAAGGGAGTAATTCATTCCTTTCTCTAGGGGATCTTCTTAACCCAGGGATCAAACTCAGGTCTCCTGGATTGCAGGCAGTTTCTTTACATCTGAGCCACCAGGGATTGCTACATATTATCAAAAATTGCATTATTCTTATTTGGAATCTTCCTATTGCTCAATAATTTATAAACTTCAAAACTGGAATTTAAGAATTAGAATCTCACCCAAAACAAGGACTATCTAATAGTCTTCAAACATTATCATAACATTATATAGAAGCTAACTAGTTTTAAAAGTAATGCTCCCTCTCCCCAAAATCAATAAATTTATTTCTGCTTTTGTTTTACTGTTGAGTTTTGTAGCTTAGCTGTGAGGTTACTCTTGATGAGAACCACTGGGATTCCTTTCCTAAAGTTGTATTCCAAACTTCCACATAGCAATATTTCTAACGGTATGTGACTTTGTTTACATATATTGTGCTTCAGTTCAGTTGAGTTCGGTTCAGTCGCTGAGTCATGTCCGACTCTTTGCAACCCCATGAATAGCGACACACCAGCCTCCCTGTCCATCACCAACTCCCGGAGTTCGATCAAACACACGTCCATCCAGTCGGTGATGCCATCCAGCCATCTCATCCTCTGTCGTCCCCTTCTCCTCCTGCCCCCAATCCCTCCCACCATCAGAGTCTTTTCCAATGAGTCAACTCTTCGCATGAGGTGGCCAAAGTACTGGAGTTTCAGCTTTAGCATCATTCCTTCCAAAGAACACCCAGGGCTGATCTCCTTTAGAATGGACTGGCTGGATCTCCTTGCAGTCCAAGGGACTCTCAAGAGTCTTCTTCAACACCACAGTTCAAAAGCATCAATTCTTTGGTGCACAGCTTTCTTCACAGTCCAACTCTCACATCCATACATGACCACTAGAAACTTACATAAAATTCCTATTTTATCCTACTATGTAAAGTGCTGCCTTAACAAAAAAAGATCTTAATATTAGGTTGTTTTCTAACTGCTTTCTTTACAAAGAGTGACTGTAAAAATGACATGATCATCTTAAAAGCCTTTGCCTTTACTTAGAATTGTTAGTAGCTCAGTTGTGTCTATCTCTTTGTGATCCAATGGACTGCAGCTTGCCAAAATTGCATGGAATTCTTCAGGTGAGAATATTGCAGTAGTTAGCCTTTCCTTTCTCTAGGGGATCTTCCCGACCCAGGGATCCAATCCAGGTCTCCTGCAATGCAGGTAGATATAGTACTGTCAAGTGGCTCAGAAATTTTGAAAGGGAAAGTGTGGTCTCTCAGGCATGTCTGATTCTTTTTGATCCCATGGACTATAGCCCACCATACTTCTCTGTCTGTGGACTTCTTGAGGCAAGAATACTGCAGTGGGATGCCATTCCCTTCTCCAAGAGATCTTCCTAACCCAGCGATCGAACCCAAGTCTCCTGCATTGCAGGCGGATTCTTTACTAAAATAATCAATCTTTTCTAAAATAAGCCAATATCTAAAGTAAGCAGTCTATGCCTCGGCTGCTGCAAAGGCAAGTGTCTCTGCTGACGAATGGCTTCCAGGCTTTCTTTGCATAGACGTCTTCCTACATAAACTTGACCCGCAGTCCCTCCTACTTTCTAAGCACTTGGATTCTTTTGTTCTTAGAATACACTTATTGGAACAATAGAATAGAAATATTTTTACTTTTTGGTTAATTATTTATTTTATTTCATCTTTTTTTTTTCTTTTTTTCATACTGGCATGAAAGCTCTTGAAAGGCAAACCAGTGGCCGCCACTGTATCTTTCACAATTTTCTCTTAGCTTACTTCTGGCACATATTAGATGCTTGCCTACAGCCTGAAAACTGAAACTACCTGGGCTCTGGACACTGTTGAACAAGCCTGGCCCATTCCTATAACAAGTTCCCTCTGTGTGTCTACCTGAAATCTCTGTGCTCAATCTTTTACACTGCCCAGTGTTCCTTCTCCTCCTTCCCCCATGCACCATTCAGTCTCACATGACTTTGTCTCCTTCCTGAAATGAGGAGAGGAACCATCAGCACCTGCTTCTCTCCAGCACTGTATTTACACACCGATTTTCCTTCCTTCTCCCAACAGGAAGTTGCAAAGAATCCAGTTGTCACCAAGTCCAGGACTTTCTCAAAACTGCTGGTTCCTCTCCCACTTCTTTCACAGGGAGCCTGTGGTCAGTCTTTGCTGCTTCCCTCTCTGGCTCATCCTCTTCAACGTTCATTACACTCTCATCTCTCCCATTAAAACAATACATAATCCACCGAGCAATATATCCTGAACCTCTTGTTCTCTGCCACAACCAAGCCTTTTGAAAGAGTTATGTCCTCATGCTGTATTGCATTTCTTACTAATAATTTATTTAGCAGGCTGTAAGTAGATTTTCCCCTGTCTATTCCATCTGCAACTGTCTCTGTTACAATTATTGTTGGCCTCCATGTAGCCAAATCCACCACATTTTAAGTCTTTTAACCTGACTTATTAACTGAATTAGAAATATTC
Organism: Budorcas taxicolor; assembly: GCF_023091745.1. NCBI lineage: Eukaryota > Metazoa > Chordata > Mammalia > Artiodactyla > Bovidae > Budorcas > Budorcas taxicolor. Next base: position 7,784,572 of record NC_068925.1, read on the forward strand.
ATTAGTGTAACTATTCTAATGTAATTAGATTACACTTTCCTTGAATAAACTGTATGGTAGACATTATGACAAGATGCTTACATAAATAACTTATTTTAATAACTAAAAAATCTTTTGAAATATTAGAACATTTGTAAATATTAAATCATTGTACAGATTCAGAGGTGTGAACAAACTTCAAATAGGTCGTTGCTCTTAGATATAGTTAGATAATGGTGGAATTGGATGTAGAACCATTTCAGGGTGATTCCACAGGAATTACTGTTAGTCAATTTATTATTCCTTGCTATTATATCATTTTCTTCTGTCCACAACTATGAATCATTCATTCTGACATGTTTTCACCCTAAATTCTCTGGGTCCTCCTTTCTTTCTGTCCACTTTGCCATCTATTCTTCTTTCGTCAGACGCCTCAGTGTTGGAAGCTTCAGGACTCAGTCTTGAGCTCTTTTCTATTTTCATTCTACATTCATTTCCAATCTGATGTCATCATTTACAGAATGATAATCTCACATGTACATCTCCTGGCTAAACCTATGCATTCAACACTGTAGTTGACGTATCCATGGTGACGTTTATGGTCCATGGGCAGCACAACCACAGTGTGTCAGCAGGACAAAAGAAGGATGGCAGAAAAAAAGGAGAGTGAGTAGAACTGGATCTGCAGCTGGGGTTGGATGAATGGGGACAGAGCTGCACGGGAGGGCAAATGTTTGAGACAGAGTTGAAGCATTGAGGCTGTTGGTGAGTGAAGCAGCAGATCTGTGAGAGTCTGAATGGAATGAGGATCACACAGACAATCCTTGCCACAGCTGTACCCACACCAGACAAGGATTCAAGTCCCCTAGAAAGTGCTGTAGTTTGGAGCTGGAACATAGAGATTGGAAAACAATCCCAGGGCAAGGTCTACTGTTGACTGAAGGGAGATGCTGTGAGGGAACCTGATGGAGAAGATTGCAGTGGAAAATGCTTCTGAAGGAAAGCCAGCTAACCTGGAGGAAGGGTGATACTGCTGAGTCACACACAGACAATAGAGCGATCTCTGCAGCCTCTCTGTCTGAACATATCAGCACCAGACAGCTGAAACAACCCAGGGAGGATAGCCCTATAAGGACCTGATGTGCAAAGCAACACAGAGGGACCCCAGCCAGAGTGATCTTTATGTCCCTGATGAGATAAACAACAGACAATTACCCCAAGTGTGGGGCCCTGTAAGCGGCTGAAGGGGCCAAGCAACAGGGAAGGACCAGCCAAAGAGGCCCTCTGATGGCCAGATGCCAGAAGCTAGGAAAAGACTCTAATAGGGTCATCGCTCCTGCAGCTGAGTCAGTTGGTTTCCTTGCACTCTTAGCACTGCCAGGGTTCCCATAATTCAAGCAGCTGTGTCACCTCCATGCTCAATCCTCACTGGGCAGAGCTGTCAGAAGCTAGAAAAGTCCCGAATAGTCACATAGCTCCTGACGATAGCCACCAGCTTTGTATCTGGTGTTGCCAGGGTCCCCATTATCCAAGCTCCTGTGTCACTCCCTAGCTCAATCCCACAAGGACAGAGGAGCCAGAGGCTGCAAAAAACCCTAAGGGCCTCATATTTCCTGCTGTCATAGCCAATGGCTTCCCTTAGTACCTGGTACTGCCAGGGCCCCTGCAATCCAAGCAACTGCACCACTTCCACATTTGGTCCTCCCTGGGGCACACCCAAGTCGTCCAAGCGAACCTCAGAAGCAAACTCCTGTAGACGACTCACATGCACAGGTGGAGATAAAACCACAAGTGAAATCCAGGGGCAGGTGGCTAAAGAATAGAACCGAAACATTCCCACCAGTGGTACAAGCTGAAGATTGAATCCACATGATCAAGTAGGCAGACTTTCTATTTATAGAATATATAGAGTTCCTGAAAAACAAAAAACACTAGCACTGGCAGATGTGAGTAGGACCAGATTAGTGTCTGAGCTGCCCCCACAATAGGTCCAGAGACCAGCCCAGGGAGGTGAGGTGGACTGTGACTCACACTGAGGAAAAGGATGCTGACAGCCCATCAAAAAAAATTTATTATTCTTATATTTTAACTTATTCAGTAGTTGCTATTGGGTTTTTACCTTTTTATTCCTGTTATTCTAGTTGTTGATTTTAATGCTACCACTAAATCTACTTATGCTTTTGAGAAATTTTTTTTTTTTTTTTTTTTTTTTGAGTCTGGAGATTGGGTTCTTTTATTTTATTTTTTTTTATTATTATTATTTTTTTTTAATTTTAAAATCTTTAATTCTTACATGTGTTCCCAAACATGAACCCCCCTCCCACCTCCCTCCCCATAACATCTCTGTGGGTCATCCCCATGCACCAGCCCCAAGCATGCTGTATCCTGCGTCAGACATAGACTAGCGATTCAATTCTTACATGATAGTATACATGATAGAATGCCATTCTCCCATATCATCCCACCCTCTCCCTCTCCCTCTGAGTCCAAAAGTCCGTTATAGACAGCTGCGTCTTTTTCCTGTCTTGCATCCAGGGTCGTCATTGCCATCTTTCTAAATTCCGTATATATGTGTTAGTATACTGTATTGGTGTTTTTCTTTCTGGCTTACTTCACTCTGTATAATCGGCTCCAGTTTCGTCCATCTCATCAGAACTGATTCAAATGAATTCTTTTTAACGGCTGAGTAATACTCCATTGTGTATATGTACCACAGCTTTCTTATCCATTCATCTGCTGATGGACATCTAGGTTGTTTCCATGTCCTGGCTATTATAAACAGTGCTGCGATGAACATTGGGGTACATGTGTCTCTTTCAATTCTGGTTTCCTCGGTGTGTATGCCCAGCAGTGGGATTGCTGGGTCATAAGGGAGTTCTATTTGCAATTTTTTAAGGAATCTCCACACTGTTCTCCATAGTGGCTGTACTAGTTTGCATTCCCACCAACAGTGTAGGAGGGTTCCCTTTTCTCCACACCCTCTCCAGCATTTATTGCTTGCAGATTTTTGGATCGCAGCCATTCTGACTGGTGTGAAGTGGTACCTCATTGAGAAATTTTTTAAATCACACTTTTAATTTCCTTTAAATACTTTTTCCTCTACATTGGTTTTTGTTGTTTTATGGACTTTTTCCTACTTTTAATTTTCAAAGTTTTTTAAAAATTTATTATTTTTCCACATATATTCTTTCATTTGCTTTTCTTATTCTTTTCCTGTGGCAAATTATTCTTTAATATATATATAAACATTCATCTACCTCTATTGAAATTTTCTAGTCTTTCTTTCTTTTCTTCCTTTTCTCACTATGTTTATTAGTCTGTTTTGCTTTATTTGCTTTATTCCCCAGTTGTCACATGGCTTTGGTTTTGTTTTCCAGTTTATGGTTTTAGTCAGTTTTGTTCATAACTAGTTCATATAATTTTTGCTTTCATTTTCTCACTGGATCAATCTCTTCTACTTTCTTCTTCTTTTTTTTTTTTTACACTGTTTGTTCTCCACCCCGCATGTACATGCATGTGTCTATATCCCATTATTTTTGTGAATACATGCCTTATTTTGTATTTGCCATTTGTATGGGGTTTCCATTTTGTTTTCTTCTTTCAGTGTGTTTGTTTTAATCCCCTTTAATGCCATTACAAACCGCCAGTGGTATCTCACTTCCCTGGCCAGAGATCAGGCCCAGAGCCCTTGAAGTGGGAGCACTGACAAGACTCTAGACTGCCATAAAACTCCTAACCCCAGGGAATATTTATTAGTGAGAACTCCCATAAAGGCCTCCATCTGTATACACCTGGCATCACCCAACTGCCAGCAGCACCCAGTTTAGGATGCCTCACCCAAAAAACAAACAAAATAAAAATCTTACCTCCTTTCAGCAGAGTACAAACAAAAACAACCAAGAGGAACCTAAACAAACCACTGGCACCGTCTTACACACCAAAGGCAGAAACCAAAAAGAAGGAGGAATTCGACCTGAAAGCCTGAGAAAAGGAGACATCAAATGCAATAATGAGAAAAGAAAGGCGGGGGGGGGGGGGGGGGGGGGCGGGGGTGGCAGAAAAATATTGCTCAAGTGAAGAAACAAACTAGACGCACAAAAGACCCAAAAAAAAAAAAAAAAAAAGGCGTGGGGAGGGGAGAACAGGTAAAATACCTGAAAAAGAATTCACAGTAATGATAGGAAACATGTTCCAAAACCTTGAAAAGAGGATGGATAAAATGCCAAGAAGCAATCAAGAAATTAACACAATAAACAAGGATATATAAGAAATAAAGAATAAATCAACAAAGATGAATAACACAATTATGGAAATAAAAAAGTTCTCTAGAAGGAAACAATGATAGACTAACTGAAGCAAAAAAATGAAACAGTGAGCTGGAAGAGTAATTGGTGGAAGTAGTTGCTGATGAGCAGAATAAAAGAAAAAGAATGAAAAGAATTGAGGAGAGCTTTGGAGATCTCTGGGACAGTATTTACCTCACCAACATTTGAGTTATAGGGGTCCCAGAGGAAAAAGAGAAAAAGAAAGTCACTGAGAACATTTTTGAGTATATTATAGTTGAAAAGTTTTCCAGCATGGGAAAGGAAATAGCCAATCAAGTTCAAGAAGCACAGAGTGCAATACAGGAGAAACCCAAGGAGAAACACGTCGAGACACATACCAATCAACAGAGATTAAAAACAAAGAAAGAATATTAAAAGCAGTAAGGGAAAATCAACAAGTAACACACAAGGGAAAAACCATTCAATTAACGGCTGATCTTTCAGCAGAAACTCTGCAGGTCAGAAAGGAATGGCAGGATATATTTAAAGTACTGAAAGGGAAAAATCTACAAGCAAGATTACTCTACTTGGCAAGGATTTCATTCAACATTGATGGAAAAGTTAAAATCTTTACAGACAAACAGAAGTTAAGAGAATTTAGCACCACCAAACCAGATTTACAACAAATATTAAAGAGACCTATAAGCATAAGACAAAGGAAAGACCTACAAGAAACACAAAATACTTAAAAAATGCTAATTGGAACATATAGCATTATATTATATTATAACAGAGAAATGCTAATAGTAATATATAAATAATTACTTTAAATGTAAAATTTTTCTTTTTTGGTGTGGATAGTTTTCTCTCAAAATTCTGAGCATTTCCTAAGAACTAAACATATTGATGTTGCTATATGTCAGTGTTAAACATTAAAGTCCAGGTTTAAAAAAATAAATAAATAAATAAATGTAAATGGATTAAACTCTCCAACCAAAAGACACAGATTGGCTGAATGGATACAAAACAAGACCCATATATATGCTGTCTACAAGAGACCCACTTCAGACTTAGAGACACATACAGACTGAAATTAAAAGGATGGAAAAACATATTCCATGAACATGGAAACCAAAAGGAAGTTGAAGTGGCAATTCTCATTTCTGACAAAACAGACTTTAAAATAAAGAATATTATATGAAATAGAGAAGGGACATTATATAATGATCAAGGGATCAATCCAAGAAGACATAATTCCATGCATTTATGCACCCAACATAGAAGAACCTCAATGCATAAGGCAATAACTAACACACATAAAAGGGGAAATTGACAGCAATAAAATAATGGTAAGGGATGTTAACACACAATAATTGTAAGGGATGTTAGCAATGGACAGATCATCAAAACAGAAAATTAATAAGGAAACATAAACCATACATGAAACATTAGACCAAACGGACCTAATTGATATCTTCAGAACTTTCCACCCAAATGCATAAGAATACACCTTCTTCTCAAGTGTGCATGGAACATTTTCCAGGAAAGACCATACCTTGGGTCACAAATCAAACTTCAGTAAATTTTAAAAGACTGAAATCATATGAAGCATCTTTTCTGACCACAATACTATGAGAATAGATGTCAAATAGAGGGTAAATGGTAAAAACACAAACACTTGGAGATTAAACAATATGTTTTTACATAATAGACTGGATCCTGAATAAATCAAAAGGGAAATCAACAAATTCTTGAAGCAAATGACAATGAAAACACAACTCAAAACCTATAGGATGCAGCAAAACAGTTCTAAAAGGGAAGTTTATAGGAAGAAACAAGGAAAACATCAAATTGCCAACCTAATTTACACCTAAAACAACTCGATAAAGAGGGGCAAAAAACAAACCCAAAGTTAGTGGAAGGAAAGAAAGCCTGAAGATCAGAGCAGAAATAAATGAGAAAGAAAGGAAGGAACAATAGTAAAGACTAATAAAACTAAAAGCTGCTTCTTTGAGAAGATAAACAAAATTGACAAACAATTAGGCAAACACATCAAGAAAAAATGGGAGAAGAATCAAATCAATAATATTTGGAATGAGAAAGGAGAGGTCACAATAGAAATACAAGAATATAAGTGATCATAAAAAGCTATTATAAGTAACTATATGCCAATAAAATGGACAACCTGAAAGAAATGGATGTATTCTGAGAAAAGTTCAATCTTCCAAGACTGAACCAGGAAGAAATAGAAATTATGAACAAGCCAATTACATGCACTGAAATTGAAAATGTGACACACAAAAAAAAAACCTCTCAAAAAATTAAAGCACAGGGCCTGATGATTTCACAGGTGAGTTCTCTCAAACATTTAGAGAAGAGCTAATAATATTCTTACAAAACTCTTTCAAAAAACTGCAGAGGAAGAAGCACTTCAAAACTTATTCTACAAGGCCATCATTACTCTTATACCAAAACCAGACACAGACAACACAAAAAAGAAAATTACACGCCAAAATCACTGATGAAAATGGATGGAAAAATCCTCAACAGAACACTGGCAAACAGAATTCAAAAATACATTAAAAAGATAGTACACCATGATACGGAGAAGGCAATGGCACCCCACTGCAATACTCTTGCCTAGAAAATCCCATGGATGGAGGAGCCTGGTGGGCTTCAGTACATGGTGTCGCTAAGAGTTGGACACGACTGAGTCACTTTCACTTTTCACTTTCATGTATTGGAGAAGGACATGGCAACCCACTCCAGTGCTCTTGCATGGAGAATTCCAGGAATGGGGAAGCCTGGTGGGCTGTCATCTATGGGGTCGTATAGAGTCAGACACGACTGAAGTGACTTAGCAGCAGTGGCAGCAGCACACCATGATAGCAACCACCAACTTGGGTTTATCCCAGGGATGCAAACATTCCTCAGTATACACAAATCCATCAATGTGATATACAATATTAACAAATTGCAAGATAAATTCATATGGTAATCAAAATAAATACAGAAAAATTCTGAAATTTTTCAACACCCATTTATGATAAATACTCTTCAAAAAATGAGCAAAGAGGGAAACTACCTCAACATAATAAAGGCCATACATATATGAGAAAACCAGAGCGGACATCATTCTCAATGGTGAAAAACTGAAAGCATACCCTCTATGATCAGGAAACGACAAAGGTGCCCACTGTCACCACTATTAGTCAGCATTGTTTGGAAGCCTTAGCTACAGCAGAGGAGAAAAAGAAATAAAAGGAATCCGGATTGGAAAAGGAGAAGCAAAACTCTCATTGTTTACACAGATGATACAACAAACAGAAAACCCAAAAGATACTATCAGAAAATTACAAGAGGTAATCAGTGAATTTAGCAAAGTGACAGGATACAAAATGTAATGTATTATACAGAGTGACATAAGCCAGAAAGAAAAATACTATATACATACATACTAACACATATATATGGAATTTAGAAAGGGTAACGATAACCCTGTATGCAAGACAGCAAAAGAGATACAGATGTATAGAACAGTCTTTTGGACTCTGTGGGAGAGGGAGAGGGTGGGACGATTTGGGGGAATGGCACTGAAACATTTATAATATTATATAAGAAACGAATCACCAGTCCAGGTTTGATACAGGATGCTTGGGGCTGGTGCACTGGGACGACCTGGAGGGGTGGTACAGGAAGGGACATGGAAGGGGGGCTTCAGGATGGGGAACATGCTTACGCCCGTGGTGGAATCATGTTGATGTGTGGCAGAACCAATACAATATTGTAAAGTAAAAAATAAAGAAAGAAAGAAAGAAAAAGAAAAATGAATACACAAAAATCACTTGAATCCCTATGAAACACTAGAAAGAGAAATTAAGGTATCAATCCTAGTTACCATTGCAACAAAAAAGAATAAAATGCCTAGGAATAAACCTACTTAAGGAGAAATAAGAGCTGTATACAGAAAAGTATAAGACGCTGAGGAAAGAAACCAAAGACAACACAAACAGGTGGAGAACTATTCCATTATATGGGGTTGGAAGAATCAACATTGTGAAAATAACTATGCTACCAAATATAATCTACAGATTCAATGCCATCTGTATCAAGTTACCAATGCTGTTTTTCACAGAACTAGAACAAAAAGCTCACAATTCATAGGGAAACACAAAAGACCTGAATAACCAAAACAATCTTGAGAAAGAAAAATAGAGCTAGAAGAATAAACCTTCCTGACTATGAACTGACTACAAAGCTATAGTCATCCAGACAGTATGGTACTGGCAGAAAAACAGAAATAGAGACCAATGAAACAAGACAGAAAGCCCAGAAATAAACCCACACACCTATGGATAGCTTATGTTTGAAAAGGAGCAAGAATATGCAATGGAGCAAAGAGAGTCTCTTCTATAAGTGCTGCTGAGAAAAGCTTGACAACTACATGGGAAAAAAATGAAATTAGACTGCTTCCTAACACCATACACAAAGATAAACTCAAAATGGATGGAAAACACAGGCAGAACACCTTATGTCATAAATCACAGCAAGATCATCTATGATCCACCTCCTAGAGTAGTCGGGAAAAAAAAAAAAGATAATCAAGTGGGACATAATTAAACTTAAAAGCTTATCCAGAAATCATTAATAAGGTGAAAAGACAATGCTCAAAATGGAAAAAAATAACAGCAAATGAAACAACTGACAAAAGATTAATTTCCAAAAGATGCAAGCAGCTCATATAAATCAATACCAACAAAACAGACAACCCAATAAAAAAGTGGGAAAAAGACCTAAACAGAGATTTGTCCAAAGACCTATGATGGCTAATAAACATATGAATAGATGTTCAACATCACTCACTATTAAAGAAATGCAAATCAAATCTACAATGAGATATCACTTCACACCAGTCAGAATGGCCATGATCAACAATTCTACAAACAATAAATGCTGGAGAGGGTGTGGAGAAAAGGGAACCTGCTTGCATTGTTGGTGGGAATGTAAATTGATACAGCCACTATAAAGAACAGTATGAAGAGTCCTTACAAAATGAGGAATAAAACCACTGTAAGACCCACCAACCCCACTCCTAGGTGTACACCCTGAGGAAACCAAGATGGAAAAAGACCCATGCACCACAATGGTCACTGCAGTTCCGTTTACAACAGCTAGGACATGGAAGCAACATAGATGTCCATTGACAGATGAATAGATAAAGAAGCTGTGCTACATAAATACAATGGAATATTACTCAGCCATAAAAGGAATGCACTGGAGTCAGTCCTAAAGAGGTGAATGAACACAGAGCCTAGTATACAGAGTGAAGTAAGTCAGAAAGAGAAAAACAAATATCGTATACTAACACATATACATGGAATCTAGAGATATCGTACTGATAAACCTATTTGCACAGCAGCAATAGAGACACAGACACTGAGAACAGACTTATGGCACGGCTGGCAGGGAGGAAGTAGAGGGTGAGATGTATGGAGAGGGTTACTATGCAAATTTACACTATTGTATGTAAAATAGACAGTCAATGGGAATTTGCTGTATGAATCAGGGAGCTCAAACCAGAGCTCAGTAACAACCTAGAAGGGTGGGATGGGCAGGGACCTGGGAGGGATGTTCATGTGGGAGGGGACATGGGTAAATCTATGGCTGATTCTTGTTGATATTTGGTAGAACCCAACATAATACTGTAAATCCTTCAATTAAAAATAAATAAATATAAAATAAACAACCACCCACCCCAAAATTCCATATGCCAAGGGGCCCAGGAGAAGGCTTGCTCATGCATGCAAAAGGTAAAAGGCAGACAGATCTCTGTGTTGACTGAGATGCCTACAGTGGCTCATGAACCATCTCAATTCCCTCTCAGCTGCACTTGAGGAGTCCTGGAAAACCTATCTTAAAACTTCATGCATGGAGCTAATCCTTCTGTGAAAGTCCAGGTTTTCACAGGAGGACCTCTGTCTGCTTCATTCACACACCCTTCTACCCTGTGGCCAGATCCCTGTGGTCACAACTAACTCAGAGGGAAGAGCAACCTTTGACAGGCCACCAGTGAGTTTGCACACAAATTTGGCTTAAATCTGTGACCAAGTACAGGAACACGAGCTTAAGATGTAGTGCTACTTTGGGGGAAACAAATGACAAGCTGTCAGTACCATTCCTTGTGCACTAATGTATCTAGACAAGACATGAAGCACAGAAATTCTGACAAAGCAGGGATGAGAAGTGTCAGCAGGGGACACTATAGAAGATCTGAGATAGCGGCAGAGTCTCTAGCCGGGTTGAAGGAAGTTACCTCTGATCCAAAGGAGACTGGTACTTTAATTAGAAAAACAGCACCACAAAACTTCAAGGAACATGAACCCAAAGTATCATGACACCAACAAAGCATAAAAATCTTCAGTATTCACATCTGAAGATTGGAGATCTTGTCCAAGGAATAATTCAAAATAGCTGTTTTTAATAACAGTGTGCTACAGAAAAAACATTATGAGAATTGAACAAAAGCAGGAAAACATTAAACAAATGAACAATAAACAATGGACAAAACAAACTTTAATAAAATGTACAAATCATAAAAAAAAACAGAAATTCTGGTGCTGAAGGATCCAAGAATGAAATGAAAAAATTCATTAAAGAGCATCATCCATAGAGTGAAAAGAGCAGAAGAATCTGTGAGACAGATGACATATCAAAGTTATCCTGTTAAAGGAGATTTAAATCAAAACAAAAATATCTTATAACAAAGCAATGAAAAAGAACAAAGAAAGGTTACATGATCTATGCAACATTGTCAATAGACCAATTTGCAAAGTATTGAAGTTCTAGGAGGAGAAAAGGAGATGAGGCAGAAAACATATTTAAGGAGTAACGTCTGAGAACTTCTCAAATCAAGGATGATATTTGAATATCTATGTTCAGGAAGCTTACAGGTGACCAAATCAAGTCAACTTAAAAAATCCTCTACATCACACGTTATAATAAAGTTGCAAAAATCAAAGAAAAAATGAGAAGCCTTCAAGCAGCATGAGGAAGAAACAAACAAGCTAACAAAACAAAAACCTTGTAATTTACTACTTCAGTTCAGTTAAGTTCAGTCACTCAGTCGTGTCTGACTCTGTGACCCCATGAACCGCAGCACGCCAGGCCACCCTGTCCATCACCAACTCCCGAAGTTCACTCAAACCATGTCCATTGAGTCGGTGATGCCATCCAACCATCTCCTCCTCTGTCATCCCCTTCTCCTCTTGCCCTCAATCTTTCCCAGCATCGGGGTTTGTTCAAATGAGTCAGCTCTTCGCATCAGGTGGCCAAGGTATTGAAGTTTTAGCTTCAACACCAGTCCTTCCAATGAACGCCCAAGACTGATCTCTTTAAGGATGGACTGGTTGAATCTCATTGCAGTCCAAGGGACTCTCAAGAGTCTTTTCCAACACCACAGTTCAAAAGCATTAATTGTTCGGTGCTCAGCTGACTTTATAGTACAACTCTCACATCCATACATGACCACTGGAAAAACCATAGCCTTGACTAGATGGACCTTTTTTTGACAAAGTAATGTCTCTGCTTTTGAATATGCTATCTAGCTTGGTCATAACTTTAATTCTAAGGAGTAAGCATATTTTAATATCATGGCTGCAATCACCATCTGCAGTGATGTTGGAGCCCCCCAAAATAAAGTCAACCACTGTTTCCACTGTTTCTCCATCTATTTGCCATGAAGTGATGGGACAAGATGCCGTGATCTTAGTTTTCGGAATGTTGAGCTTTAAGCCAACTTTTTCACCCTCCTCTTTCACTTTCATCAAGAGGCTCTTCAGTTCTTCTTCCTTTTCTGCCATAAGGGTGGCGTCACCTGCATATCTGAAGCTATAGATATTTCTCCCAGCAATCTTGATTCCAGCTTGCGCTTCACCCAGCCCAGCATTTCTCATGATGTACTCTGCATATAAGTTAAATAAGCAGGGTGACAATATACAGCCTTGACATACTCCTTTTCCTACTTGGAATCAGTCTGTTGCTCCATGTCCAGTTCTAACTGTTGCTTCCTGACCTGGAATTTACTAAGGAGCTTTCATTTGGATCTAGGAATATTTCTCAGCAGAAACCTAGTGGGCCAGGAGAAAGTGGGATGACATATTCCAAGTGTTGAAAGAAAAAACTGCCAAAGAAGAATATTTGAAAATATCCTTCAGAAAAGAAAACAATATAAAGACTTCACCTGACCAAAAAATACTGAGAAAATTGAACACAGCTAGACCTTCCTTGAGGAGGGCATGGCAACCCACTCCAGTATTCTTGCCTGGAGAAGCCCATGGACAGAGAACCTGGCAGGCTGCCGCCCATAGGGTCACAAAGAATCAGACACAGCTGAGGTAACTGAGCAGGCACACAGACCTTCCTTACTGAAACACTAAAAGGAATTATTCAAGCTAAAGTAAAATAATGCTAATTAATTCCATGAAAATACATAGTACACTGGTAAATTTAAGTGCACATTCACACTCAGGACACTATAGTACTTTGATATGGAATGTTAAACACTTAACAATTTAAGAGTTAAAGTGCCAGAATATAAAAGTAACTCTAGCTACAATTATTTTTTAATTAAGTACACATTATAAAAAGAGGCAAATCATGACATCAAAAAGATAAAATGGAGAAGGAAAAAAGGAAGGAGATTTAATATATGGTTGTGCTCATATATTATCAGCATAAAACACACTGCTCTCTCTGAAAGATGCTTGATGTAAATCTCATGGTAAACAAAGCAGGAATCCATACTAGATTCACAAACGGTAAAGATAAGTTTATTAAACACATACTACTATAACAAAAATTATAGTAGTATTGTTACACTACTATAACAAAAATCATGAATTCACAAAGGCAAGCAGTCAGAGGAAAGGAATTAGGGAACTATAAAACATCCTGTTACAAAAGATAGTATTAACACATTTATCTATCAATAATTACACAAAATATAAAGGAATGCATGAGTGCATGCTAAGTAGATACTGTTGTCTCTGACTCATTGAGACTCAATGGATTGTAGCCCACCAGGCTCCTCTGTCCATGGGATTTCCCAGGCAAGGATACTGGAGTGGGTTGCCATTTCCTTCTCCACTGTTGTCTTCTATCTCAATGAAGTTCTTAAGCAATTACTTTGACTTATCAGACAAATCGTCCATATCCATTATTTGGGGACAGTAACAGAAAAACTATTGTGTTTTTCTGTTAACATTTTAGTCCTTTGATGTCTGTGTCCCTTGAAGTCTCAGGTAGCTGTGTTTGCGTTTAACAAAGCAGTCACTCCCTCCTGTCTTTACAGACTCACTTGGGGAGGGAAGTATACTGTCACACTGATAGGGATGTTGAGACTTTTTCAGACCTTTTTTAGGACACACCTGTCCCATGTACCCAATTCCTCCTAGGAGAGAATTCTGAAGCTCGTATGCTTCTATCAACGCAGCAAAGACAGTCTCTGTGCCAACAGTTTTCTGGCTGCTTCCCTGGGGCAATGCCAAATGCTCACATTCGTGTGCTTTCTCACAGACCCACGGGGACCGGTTGGCTTCTAGATGTCCCACAGGCCATCTGCAAAGGTTTATTTGCCACCATGGGGACTTACACAGGGAGCTGGCCCTGGGGAGGGGATGTGGATGAGATGAGGGGCACAGGGGTGAGCAGGACCACAAGCACGGTGTCTGCAATGGTTTGGGGCTCCCTGGTGGGGTCTCCACATGGTCAGTAGAACCCATGTCCCTTGAAGAATTCTAGCCCTGGATGCTGTGCTCCTGGCCTCTCCCCATCCCAGCCATGCAGGTGACCTCAGTGTCCTGGATAAGGGGAGAGAGAAGAGGGCTGGAAGATGAGGACACGACACTTACTCACATGCTCTTATTTTCCCCACAGGTAAAATCCTGTGCTGAGGGGACTGTCTTGGCACTAAGCAGTGCCACCTCAGGGGCAAAATGAGGCTACTGCTCTAACCCTCAGTGATGCGTGCAGTCTTCCATCTTTGTGCTCTAGCAGCATGCTGTCGTTTCTCTGCTAGACTCCTGGACCCCCACAAAGATCCTCTTATCCACGAATGATGGTCAAAGTCTGTGTTTATATCAGGAGAGACAGTGAGACTCCTGCCATCTTTCTGACCTCACTCTGTTATTACAGGTTTCTTCTTTGTGGATCTTTTCCTATTTTCTTGAGCAATGTCTATCAATAGGTACATGTATTTTGTTATATACTTATCAGGAAGTCCATAGGTACACTCATAGACACTTGTAAAAAATAAAATCAAATAGGTCCTTCGGCAAAACAAGAGGTTGATATAAACTTTTGGACTGAATAAAACAGCTGAGTCTTAGAAAATTATGAACACACTGGGATCTCAGCCCAGTTTACTCACTGACACGGATGCATCTGGGAGGAGGAGACCAGCCACTCTCTGTGCAGGTCATTATGTTCCGATAATTTTGAAGACTGTAGCCATGATAGCAGCGAACCCTTACAGTTTCACCCTGTAGAACTTTTTTTTCACTACTTGGGTTATATCCGTTTTCCAAATTATGGAAAATACATTCTCCTAAGGATCATAAAAATAATATGGTAGAAAAAAGCATAAATTTGTTAAAATAGAACCTTAAAGATTAACCTTCTAGAGTTTAAATGTGAATGCACTAGCATTCAAATATGATATGTAACAATAAAAATGAAAGTTACTACCACCATTGTTACAAATGAAAATAACATTCCATATTATTTTTATTTCATTTATGATTAAAGTATGTATACATGATGCATATATTCTTATAAAGTCTCTATCTCACAGGATTTACATGAAGAGCCTCTAGTAAAGGGAAGATCTATTTGGATTTTTTTTTCATAGAACTCACCCCTTGGCCTTACTGTTGTTACACAACACTTAACTCTACTCAGTTGCCTACTTTTGTCTCTTCACTCTTTCAAAGATTTATGCATATAAACTTAAATAGGTTTACTTACTGAGGCATGGTTCTTCTGGAGACCATCCTTCTGCTGTGCAAGTCAGGTAATCTGAGGAATATTGTGAAGGAGACACAAAATTCTGATCACAGTTATAGAGAAACTGTTGATTTACACGTGCTGGAAAGCGTCCTCTGTATGAATGATATAGCCGTCCATGTTTTATTACTGGATAATTACAGTGTTTCCCTTGGAGTAAAGAAAGTAGAAATAATGCTTTACCTTATTATTAAATTATATAAGAAATTAACATTATCTCTATGAATTACATTCTTGTTCAGCTAATTACACTCACTTCATTATGATTTCTAGGAAAAGAGGTTATAGAAAACTCAGATGATTGAAATACATAAAGCGGTCCTTGATATTGAAGGTCAAATTATATCTTGTGAGTCATATCATATAAAATTTGTATGTAGATTCTCTTGGTTGAAAACTATAGAGACTTAATAAATGAATTCTCCTTAAATAGAGAAGTGCTAACCATAGTTGACTAAATTAGCATCTTAGTCAAGAGATGAAAGTACAGATTTTATCTTGTGGCTCATTTGACTTCTTTTTCTTGCTTTTCCATTCTAATCAGAAACCAACATCCTGACACTTCTTCTCAGACCAAATCAATGTAGAAAGAAAACAGTGTTGTTGTTTTTCCAATTAACATTCATTACTTTAATTTTCTGTTTATTGGAAACATGTGATATATATAGAGAATCACAATAATTTTCATGGCTCTAACCACACTGGAAAGTAACATTATTGTTTATCACTCAAACTAGATATTAGGCATCTTTTCCCTTGCTTGTCTAATTGGAGAAATGGACAATCAATAATTCTTAATTTCCAAATGGTTAAGATTAAGGGAAACCCTTGAATGCTTGTGTCTAATTTTACTTGGAGAATGATGCATTTTTCAGTATTTCTTACAAATATTTAAAATGAGGTATAACATAATTACAATTTATTTTTTAATATATATTGAGTAATTGTCACTTATATGCTAAGTGAATTATAAACTTTGAATCTTTGCATGTCTTAATCCCTTTAACAAAGACTTGCCAATTATACAATCTCATGGCCTATAGTCTGCATCTCTCATCACTGATGGATTTCCCACACTTTTTTGAAGCTTCTCTACATTTTTTAGTTTGAAATGCTTATTTAGTTTGATTCCTCTTAAGTAACAGTCTAGGTTTCTTCCCACTACTTTCTGTAGATTAGAATACTTTCTCTTAATCCTTGAATTTTACAAATTTCACCATGTATGTCAAGATATGTGTATTTAACAATAATACCATGTTGGGCAAGCTTGAGTATTTATATTTGCAGGACTCAAGTGAAAAGAACTCAACTAACTTTGTCATTACATTGTAGAGAAGCGATTTGAGTCCTGATTATCTGAGTTCAGATCTAGTACAGTTATTCACCTCATTTTGATGCCTCATAGAACATGAATTAGTAAAATAATCCGCTGAGACTCACTTCCAAAAGGTACACAAAGAGGGCATAATTAAAAGTAGACATCATTACTATCACTGCCCTGAGCTATTTCCCTCCTCTCTTTCATTTGGTCACATGTGAATCTGTATTTGTCTCTCTAACCAGATCATTTATTGAAGCACATACATAGTCCACTGTGGTCAGAGTGGCACTGACTCTGTCAAGATTCAGAACAACCTCATTCTCCTCTTACACTTCTACCAATACAAGTTCTGGTCTCCTGAGCAGGCTTGGCTGTCCACCATAGTGTTGGCTCATATTGATCTCAAAAGCGACTGAAAAGTATTCATTAAGTTTTAAAAGTGTTTCTAGTCTTTCTGTATTTGTGCTGCTTATTCCTATGATCCAGGCCCAGGATCTTATAATTATCACAGCTAAATATCATGTTATTGAGTCCAACCTCACACAGGGGCATCTTTCTGAGTGATGAATCTGTCCTAATGCAGGTTCACTTTCAGTACCTCAGGATCATTCCACGCACATCTCCTTTGCTCCATTAAATTGGTTGTTGATACAAAACAGCAATGGAGCAGGCCTGAGAACAAAATCCTGCATCTGATAATCAGCTTATTTAATGAAATTATGAATATCTGATAAGCTATTTAACTGGCCAATTTCCTCATCTTGTCTACAAGAACTTTACAAGGTCCCTTGTGGGATAACTTTGCTGTGATATAAATACATTTGGGTTGATCTGCCATTTTCATAGGCTTTCCCTATGGCTCAGTGGGTAAGGAATCTACCTGTAATGCAGAAAACAAGGGAGATGCAGGTTTAATCCCTGGGTCAATCATATTCCCTTGCAGAAGGAAGTGGCAACCCACTCCAGTAATCTTGCCTGGAGAATTCCATGGACAGAGGAGCCTGGAGGGCTATAGTCCAAAGGGTCGCAAAGAGTTGGACATGATTGAGGGACTAAGCACACAGCACCATTTTCATAAATCCTCTTAAACAAGTTTAAATATCTTTAGTATAATTCTTATGTAGATTGAAATCTGTTTAATACTGTTAACACTCTCATTTTAAAAGAATTTGTGGTTCAAAAAATCATTTTAGATTTATGCTTGCAATTGCTATTAAGGTCATTGACCTGTTTTATAAAGTTACAGTTTTCTTTCCTGTAATAACTGGTTTAAGTTTGCCAAAATTTTATGATATACTGTTAGAAAAAAGAGTATTGTTACAAAAGAGGCAGGAAAGAAGTTGAGAAGTAAAGGAAGCATCCCCAGAAAATACTCTGTTCAGTTGACCTGACATTTTTCTATATGTGATGGTTTTAGGAAAGTCCACAGCGCCTTCCACACTCCTCTCTCCAAATACTAGAGCCTAAGTCCTCTGAGTGTCCAGGACTTAGTGACCATTTCTCATGATTACACATGACTGACGTGACAGTGTGACAAACTCATACCTGGTGTGGCGGCTTCCTCCTCCCTGTCTGCTGTCACTGGCCCTGAGGAAAGCTAGATATCTCTCAAGTAACCTGCGCAGATGACCACGTGGTCAGGTGCTGAGGCCTCCCCCAAAAGCCAAGAGAGTGAGCCAACTTGGAAGCAACGCCTCCAGCCCAGCTGAGTGTCCAGGTAACAGCGGCCCAGGCCATTACCCAGTTGCCTCCCAAACAGAGTGATACATAACTAGCCAGAGAAGCCCTTTCTTTATTCTTGACCCACAGGAGCTCTAAGAATATGGAGGTGTATTATCTTAAGCCAATGTTTTCTGGAAAATTTGTTAATTAGGACTATGTATCTAATATAATGGGCATCCCACTTGGTGCTAGTGGTAAAGAAGGACCCCGCCTGCCAATGCAGGAGACATAGTACAGGCAGGTTTGATCCTTGGGTTTGGATGATCCCCTGGAGGCAGGCATGGCAACCCACTCCAGTATTGTTGCCTGGAAAATCCCACGGACAGAGAAGCCTGGTGGGCTACAGCCGATGGGGAGGCAAAAAATCAGACATAACTGAAGCGACTTAGCACGCAGGCATGCAGGTATCTACAATAGGTGTTAGTTGATGTGAGTTTTACTTAATGGCTTGAATCTGATATTACAATTATTTTGCATGCTAAAAATTTCATAAGTGCACCCATAAATTATGGAAGAAAAACTTTGCTTAAATATTCAAACATTTAGCTTTAAGACCACTTTTGGAAAGAGTTCAGTTGTTAATAAGAAGAGAAGGGTTGCACTGGAATATCTGGTGAAGATCTGTCAAAGTTTCACATTTCTCTTTCATATTGTGTACTCTTTCTCCTCTTGTTTGGAAATATGCCTGTAGTCTTATTCTGCTGCTGCTGCTGCTAAGTCACTTCAGTTGTGTTCGACTCTGTGTGACCCCATAGACGGCAGCCCACCAGGCTCCCCCATCCCTGGGATTCTCCAGGCAAGAACAATGGAGTGGGTTGCCATTTCCTTCTCCAATGCATGAAAAGTGCAAAGTGAAAGTGAAGTCGCTCAGTCATGTCCGACTCTTAGCGATCCCATGGACTGCAGCCTACCAGGCTCATCTGCCCATGGGATTTTCCAGGCAAGAGTACTGGAGTGGGGTGCCATTGCCTTCTCCAGTAATCTTATTCTAGCTGATTAATAAACCATCATTCATGTACCTGAGAATCAGGAGAAACAATTCATGTCTGCCTGCTCCTCAGCAAGAATAATGGTGATGCAGCCTTTCTTATAAGTGATCTGGGGCCCGAGCTGCTTTTAATTGTAACACTAAGGACTAGACAGGGAGCTTTATTGTGCTGCAAATGTTGTTCATGAAGAAAATTACCAAATGGACTAAAATAGCATGCAACAAATTATGAGATGAATAATGCAGAGTGATGCATATTCTATTCACATCTTGAATGTCACGAGGGATCATAAAACTCGTTAGAGTTTTCATTTACAAAAACTTGAAGATAAATGGATTATTAAGAAAATGAAAGACAAAAATAGCATAACGAAAAACATAGAAGTTTTATATTTGGGAGTAAAATCTTTGTTTTCAATATGACTTAATTACTTATATTAATACATGTATATAAGTTGATTTTTGCTTTTCATTTTTATTGGAGTTGCTTTAAAATATTGGGTTAGCTTCTGCTGTACATCAAAGCGAATCTGAATCTGTTATATGAATATATATATATATATATATATCCCCTTTTCTTGGATTTCTTTCCCATTTAGGTCACCAGAGAGCACTGAGTGGAGCTGCCTATGATACACAGTAAGTTCTCCTTAGTTATCTATTTTATCCACAATAGCCAGGACATGGAATCAACCTAAATGTCCATCAACAGAAGAATAGATGCAGAAGAAGTGGTACATATACACAATGAAATATTACTCAGCTATAAAAAGCGATGAAATTGTGCAATTTGCAGAGACATGGACAGACCTAGAGACTGTCATATAGAGTGAAGCAAGTCAGAAAGAGAAAAATAAATATTGTATAATATTGTTTATATATGGAATCTAGAAAAATGCTACGGATGAACTTATTGCAAAGCAAAAATAGAGATACAGGCATAGAGAATGGATGTATAGATACAAGGGGGCCCAAGAGTAGAGGGATGAAATGGGGAGTGTAAAAAATAGATAACTAATGAAAACAACTTATAAGTTTAAAAATAAAAGTGACAAGTTTTTTTTAAGGTTGTCAACATTTACATTTCTCTCTGAAAAGAATTCTAAATATATTGACACTACACTGGAAATTAAGACTGTATTTCACATTTTGTAAAAGGAAAATATATATTGTACCTAAGCTGGTTTTTAAAAACTAACAGTGATGTTAATGACCTTTAATAGATTTATTAAGCTATAATCACGATACAGTCAACTGAATATATTTAAAATGAGATTTGAACCTGTAAAAATCACCATATGTAAAAGTATAAAAATAACCATTGTTCTCCAAAGCTTTCTCATATTACAAGTAAGACTCTTCCTAAACATTCTGGCATTATAATCTACTTTTCTGGGACTCATTTTCTATTCACATTTTCATGAGCATATTCACATGACCCCATAATCTACATAGAGTACCTTTTTGCACTGTGGAACTCAGATGACATAGAAAAGTATTCATTTTGTTTTCCCCTTTTAGGTGAATGTCTGATCATTTTTCCATTAAGTTATTCTTATGGTTATCTCACGGTGCAGACTATTTCAACCAGTTTATTCAATCAAAAATACACACAAAGGAAAGTAGATAGTTACATTTAGGAGGAAGGCTGAGTGTTCACATCTGTTTCAACTTACCCTGTCCATGAGCAGTGTAAAACCACAAGGTGAGAAGGACATTGATTAACAACAACATGTTAGATTTTCCCAATGGTACATTCACGCAAATACTCCAGTTGCACTGTTTAGGGTTCAAAAATCTGCTTCATTTGCAGTTACCTAGTGTGACTGAATTTATGCATTACAATGAAGCTAGTTAATTAGTGCCATTTAGTAAATATCAAAGTTCAAAGTTTTGAAATGTCCCTAACTTGTTTCTGTTGGTAGTTTCACAATAAGTTATTGTATTCATCACCTGCTATCTATGTGCACAACTTTCTGTGGCTAATATGGACTAGCTCCAAAGCCATATATCAGATACTAACTTTCAATAATATATTTCAAGAGAGTAGGTGAAGTTTTTACCAGCCATTTGGGTCATCCATATTTTCATGGACTGGGGAAAGTGAATAAATTAAAAAAAAAATTATAGTAGAGCTTAAAAACAATCATATAAATTATAGCACAATCCCTTCATTTACATGCTATTTATGTATGGGTTTTATGATTATCAATTTCCTAATGTTGTTAACATATAATTGACATAAAGCACTGCATAAGTTTCAGGTGTATGGCCTAATGATGTAATTTACATATATCCTGAAATGATTACAACAATAAGGTTTGTGAATATCCATCATCTCATACAGATATAAAAGTAAAGAAAAATGAATTTGTGATGAGAACTCAGGACTTACCATCCTATTAACTTTCATACTTAAGATACAGCAGAATTAGTCATATTAATCATGTTGTACACTACATTCTTAGTACTAATCTATCTCACAGCAGGAAGTTGGTACCTTTTGACTGGCTTCATCCAGTTCCCCTATCTCCAGGCCTAGCCTACCGTAATCACAAATGAGATTTATTTTTCAAAGTATTTGTTTGTTCTTTTAAGTACAGTTGGCCTACAACATTCTGTTACTTTCTGTTACACAGTGTAGTGATTCCATGTTTCTGTCCATTTCAAAATAATTGCCACAGTAAGTCTAGTTACAATCTAGCAAGATTTTAAAAATTGCATAATTATTGACTAAATGCTCTGCACTGAATATTTCATGTTTATGACTCATCTATTTTGCACCTGGAAGTTTCTCCCCTTAACCTCTCCCTCACCAGAGGATCTGGAGTGCATCCCTTAAAAAGACACATACAGAATTGTTCATTGCAGCTTTATTCATAAATGGCAAAAATGCAATTGTTCCCATGAACATTGAGAAAATGGATAAAACATTTGTAGCATTGTCATATGACTGATTAATACACACTAATTTAGAAAATGATAGACAGTGATTTGGGATAATCTCACAACTCTTGTAAATGGAAAAAAATCAAACACACTCACTAAGTACATATCTTATAATTTCATTGGTAGGCTTTCGAAAGGTTGAAAACCTCGTCATGAAGGTGGTGCCTACGAGGTAACATGTGGTACAGAATGGGAAGAGACACAAGGAAATCTGAGGATGTGTTGGACATTTACTCAATTTAGTCCTGGGTAGTAGTTACACAGGCATACATGTGTGTTAAAAAAAATTATCAATCACATTAAGATTAACTTTAGGTGTTTAGCTATTTCTATGTTTAACATTGCTTTAAAAATTACCATTTTCACAATAAAATGTAAAGTTAAATCACAGCAGGATCCTCTATGACCCACCTCCCAGAATACTGGAAATAAAAGCAAAAATAAACAAATGGGATCTAATTAAAATTAAAAGCTTCTGCACAACAAAGGAAACTATAAGTAAGGTGAAAAGACAGCCTTTGGAATGGGAGAAAATAATAGCAAATGAAGCAACTGACAAACAACTAATCTCAAAAATATACAAGCAACTTATGCAGCTCAACTCCAGAAAAATAAATGACCCAATCAAAAAATGGGCCAAAGAACTAAATAGACATTTCTCCAAAGAAGACATACGGATGGCTAACAAACACATGAAAAGATGCTCAACATCACTCATTATCAGAGAAATGCAAATCAAAACCACAATGAGGTACCATTTCACACCAGTCAGAATGGCTGCGATCCAAAAGTCTACAAGCAATAAATGCTGGAGAGGGTGTGGAGAAAAGGGAACCCTCTTACACTGTTGGTGGGGATGCAAACTAGTACAGACACTATGGAGAACAGTGTGGAGATTCCTTAAAAAACTGGACATAGAACTGCCTTATGACCCAGCAATCCCACCGCTGGGCATACACACCGAGGAAACCAGAATTGAAAGAGACACGTGTACCCCAATGTTCATCACAGCACTGTTTATAACAGCCAGAACATGGAAGCAACCTAGTTGTCCATCAGCCGATGAATGGATCAGAAAGCTGTGGTACATATACACAATGGAGTATTACTCAGCCATTAAAAAGAATACATTTGAATCCATTCTAATGAGGTGGAGGAAACTGGAGCCTATTATACAGAGTGAAGTAAGCCAGAAAGAAAAATACCAATACAGTATACTAACACATATATATGGAATTTAGAAAGATGGTAATGATAACCCTGTATGCGAGACAGCAAAAGAGACACAGATGTATAGAACAGTCTTTTGGATTCTATGGGAGACGGAGAGGGTGGGATGATTTGGAGAATGGCATTGAAACATGTATAATATCATATAAGAAACGAACCACAAGTCTAGGTTCAATGCAGGATACAGGATGCTTGGGGCTGGTGCACTGGGATGACCCAGAGAGATGGTATGCGGAGGGAAGTGGAAGGGGGGTTCAGGATTGGGAACACGTGTACACCCGTGGCGGATTCATGTTGATGTATGGCAAAACCAATACAGTATTGTAAAATAAAATATAGTTTTTAAAAAAAAAAACTATAAAAAAAAAAGTTTTAATGAACCAGATAACCATGATGGTGTGACACTCACCTAGAGCCAGAAATCCTGGAGTGTGAAGTCAAGTGGGCCTTAGGAAGCATTACTACAAACAAAGCCAGTGGAGTTGATGCGGTTCCAGCTGTGCTATTTCAAATCCTAAAAGATAATGGCAATAAAGTGCTGCACTCAATATGCCATCTAATTTTGAAAACTCAGCAGAGGCCCCAGGGCTGGAAAAGGTCAGTTTTCTTTCTAATCTCAAAGAAGGACAATGCCATAGAATATTCAAACTATCATATAATTATGTTCATTTCACATATTGTCAATATAATGCTCAAAACTTTTCAAGCTAAGCTTCAAAAGTATGTGAACTGAACGGAGACTTCCAGATCTATAAGCTGGATTTAGAAAAGGCAGAAGAACCAGAGATCAAATTGCCAACATCTGTTGCATCATAGATAAAGCAAGGGAATTCCAGAGAAACATATACTTCTCCTTCATTGACTACACTAAAGCCTTTGACTTTGTGGATCACAACAAACTGTGGAAAATTCAGGAGACAAGCATTCCAGACCACCTTGGAAACCTGTACACAGGTCAAGAAGCAATAGTTAGAACCAGACATAGAACAATGACTCAGTTCCAAATTGGGATAGAAGTACATCAAGGCTGTATATTGTTATCCTGTTGTTTAACTTTATGTGGAGTACATCATGTGCAATGCTGGGATGGATGACTCACAAACTGAAATCAAGATTGCCAGATAAATATTAACAACCTCAGATGTGCCGATGACACCAGCTCTGTGCAGAGAGCCAAGATGAACTGAAGAATCTCTTGATGAAGGTGAAAAAATAGAGTGAAAAGGCTGGCTTAAAGCTCAGCATGAAAAAGCTGAGATTATGGCATCCAGTCCCGTCACTTCATGAGAAATAGATGGGGAAACAATGGAAATAGAGACAGATTTCATTTTTGAGGACTCAAAAATCACTGACAAGAGTTACTGCAGCCTCAAAATTAAAAAGAAAAAAAAAGCTGCTCCTTGGAAGAAAAACTATGACAAATGTAGATAGAATTTTAAAAAGCATCACTTTGCCAAAAAAGGCCTGTATATTCAAGCTATGGTTTTTCCAGTAATCATGTACAGATGTGAGAGGTGGATCATAAAGGAGGCTGTGCACCAAAGAATTGATGCTTTCAAACAGTGGTGTTCTCCTGAGAGTTCTTGGAGGGCGATGAAATGAAACCAGTCAATCCTAAAGGAAATCCACCCTGTATATTCATTGGAAGGACTGATGCTGAAGCTGAAACTCCAATACTTGGACCACCTGATGTGAAGAGCTAACTCATTGGAAAAGACCTTGATGTTGGGAAAGATTGAGGAAAGGAGGAGAAGGGGTTGACAGAGGATGAGATGGTTGGATGGCATCATTGACCCAATGGATATGAATTTGAGCAAACTCCTAGAGATAGTGAGAGACAAGAAAGCCTGGTGAGGTGCTGTCCAAGGGGTTGCAAATAGTGGTACAAAAGTGACTGAACAACAAAATGAAGCTTATTCCACCAGATAGCACTGTTCAGCCTCTAAAGAAGGTGTTTTTTTGTTGTTGTTGTTTGTTTGTTTGTTTTAATTATTCTGTGGACAAGGAAGGAAGGAGCCTTGAAGATTCTGAGACTCTTTTTGCTTTAATATACATTTCAAAAGATGATGTGGGAAATAGGCAATGTCATGATGTTAAACATTTTGTATATTTTTTTCCAGAGCTGAGACTGAAATAAGAAATGGGGCATGGATAGACTTATATTTGTATGAATTAAATATTCTGCAAAGTAGAAAGAATGTAACCAAATCCTGGTAGGAGAAGGAAGAGATGAGTGGAATAAAAACACTGACCACTGAGAAGTAGGTGAGTGTTCAAACATTCCACTTAACAACTGGTAGTAAGATGTCAAAAGGTGGAGTATAATGAAAACAGGAATGGTGTTCTATGAAATGTACTATACAGGTTTAGACATATAGAAAAGCACAAAACTTTTGCAGATAACAAAGTAAATGTAAAAGCACAAAAGGAAAGAGGAGTGTATATATTTCAACATAAGATGCTATAGCAGTTTCCACCAAACATGAGTCATATTTATAAGCATGTACAGTGTGAAATTGTCTATTAAAGAAAGGGTCCTTCAACTGACTTAACTTTATTCTGTCCTTACACAAGGAGCACACCTAATCAGAGTGACCTAGGAAACTAAACCTGATTTATGCACTGCAATTGGCCAGGCTTGGAGGAGAAAGAGACAGGGTGAGACGTGGGGAGTAAGACAGAGTATTATGAGGTAAGACAGAATTGAGATTTAACAAGAACATTTTGGGCTCCAAAATCACTGCAGATGGTGATTGCAGCCATGAAACTAAAAGATGCTTACTCCTTGGAAGGAAATTTATGACCATAAATTTGATGCATGGGGTCGCAAACAGTTGGACATGAATGAGCGGCTGAACTGAACTGAATGGAACAAATGACTCAGCAGGTGAAGAATCCACCTGCAATGCAGGAGACACAGGAGATGCAGGTTGGATCCCTGGCTCGGGAAAATCCCCTGGAGGAGGGCATGCCAATCCACTGCAGTACTCTTGCGTGAAGAATTCCATGGACAGAGGAGCCTGGCAGGCTACTGTCCATGAGGTTGCAAGGAGTCTGAGAGAACTGAGAGAATAAGCTCACGACCAAGCACACAGAGAAACAAAGGACACTGCACAGTGCAAAAAGTCCAAATCACAATAAAGATTTACCAGGTTGGGAAACTTGTGCTAGATCCAGAAACACAAGGTTCTACTGCTCCTGGATGTACCTTCAGCTTCCAACCACCCCTCTGTTGTTGGAGATACGGTTTTGCAGTTAGTTTTGGGTCTAGGAAATGGCAATCCACTCCAATACTATTGCCTGGAAAATCCCATGGACAGAGGAGCCTGGTAGGCTACAGTCCATGGGGTGGCAAAGAGTCGGACACGATTGAGCAACTTCACTCACTTTCACTTTCTGGGTCTAGAGAAGAAGAGGAACAGGCAAGCAGGAATCTAACAGGATTTTCCCTCTGAATCACCACATCTCCACGTGGAGATCTCTCACCAGATTTCTGTCTCTAACTACTGTGGGCAACTGCCTCACTGGTAGAGCTGGAGAAATCTTCTGGTTTCTGATTTCCCACTCCAATCTATGGGCAAAACTCAGGGAAAACCTGAAAACCAAAAGAATCTGAAACAGTTTATAAGCGCTAACCTCTAAGAGGGAATAGCAGTGTGTAGAAGGTGGATGTGGTGCTTGGCAACACCAGTGAATAATCAGTGTAGTTCACCATTGTCCACCACAATAACAACAATGATGCTTCTACATAACAATATTAAATCTGTCTCCTAAAATGAAGATTCCTTTGTTCTCTTTCTATCGACTGAAGTTAAAACTTCCAAGAGTCACCTTATTTATATTTGGTGACATTATTACCTTTTCAATTTAGTCACAACTCCACACAGGTGTCTTGTATTTTGAAAAAGGGAATGATTTTTCTTTAAAACCATAAAGTCAAAGAGGAAAATGTGGTTAAAAATTTACAAGTATGTTTATAAGAGTCAAACTAGAAAGCACAATGAAACAATCCTCAAAGCAGACTCAAAAGTAGACTCTGTTGAAATTATAAATTCATTTTTATACACCTGATAGTATATCTGTCTTGTCTTCAGCTGGCAATGGAAAAGTCCATGTCCCTTACCTTGTGGGGTTAACGTAAACTTCATTTCCAAGTGGTCAGAATCTAGAGGGATCTCACACTTAATCGGTTCCTGCTGTCTTCTATTAACCTTAATAGGAACATGGAATAGTGTGCAAGGGAGAAGCCTCAGAGAATATCCTTATCCAAATATAGTTTCCTGTCCACATCATGTAGCAATAGAAAATGGCCGTTTGGTGGCTGAGTTCAATGTCCCCAGCCTGTGTTCATATCGATTTCTATTCCTGACAGTTCAATGACATAAAAGGCTTAAGACAACAGATAGTTACTTTCCACTTCCAGGAAAGGGAAATATCCATTTTTCCAGTGAAAAGATCTTATACTATGACCTAAACCTTGCACTTTGGCAGAATAAGAATTTGTAAGCCTGGAAAAAGAATGTTATTAGTGATTGTACATCTTAACAAATGCAGACAACCTAACACTAATACTAACACAAACACTAATACTTGGTAAAAAAGAAATACAAGAAATCAAGTTCTTGCAAAGACAAATAGAAATTTTCTTTGTTCAATATACAGCCATTGATATGATACAGTGCCAATATGTACCATCCTAACAAATTTGCAGTAATGTTAGGGTTTGTGATGTTGTGATTTTTCAATAAAAAAAGATATAGTTGGTCTTTATCCCCATTTTGGGCACAGAACTCCAGAAACTCTTGGAATTTCCAAATGTCTTTTGTTATGTTAATATGTTAACACTTTTGTTATGTTAATATGTTAATATGTTAACACTTATGTTAATACAGTGACTTTTAGAAATCTTCTAATGATGGAGGCTAGTTGCCTGGGGAATCAACCATATGACTAGATGGTTAAAACCACGATCCTACCCTCCTGATGTCTAGCGAAGGGCAAGGGACTGGAGGTTTCATCAGTTAGCAATGGTGAATAAATAAATAATTTATGCCCATGTAGTGATGCGCTGGTTTGAGAACCTCCAGGACTCATAGCTTAGAGGAACTGGGGGTGTGGAGGCCTGGAAGAGCATGGAAGCTCTGCACTTAGTAGCTTCCTGCTGTCTTCTATTAACTTCTATCACACCTTGCCCTGGGCCTCCCTTCCATCTGGCTGGTCATGAGTTAATCCAGTGAGTTTCTTTTGAGTTCCAGGGGCCACACTAGCAAAGCAACTGAACCTGAAGACGAAGTTGTAGCTACATCCAATCTTAGTGATTAGACCAGAAGTGCAGGGTCACATGGATTTGTCATCAGCTTCTGAAGTGGGAAGGGTGGCATGTTTGCGGGACTGAGCCCTTAACCTCTGGGATCTGAAGCTGTTCCAGGTAGATGATAATAGTATGTACTAAATTGTAGGATACTCAGCTTGTGTTGGAGAATTGCTTGGATGTATGGAAAACATACACATACACATCATGATAGAAAAGATCATCAAACTACTTGAATAGCATATTTCAGTTGGGATAACAAATAGACTTGTCCTCAGTGGGAATAAACTTACAGCTAAGTGTGGTAATTGAAAATGTTCAGTTTCACAAAGTGAACTTTACACAGTTTCAGTTATGCTTCTTGTCTTCCCTGCACTGTCTTCTTCATATGTGGTTGTTGTTGTTGTTGTTGTGGGTCAGTCACTCAGTCGTGTCTGACTCTTTGCAACCCCATGGACTGCAGCATACCAGGCTTCCCTGTCCTTCCTAAGTACCATTTACTAACTTGACACCTGTCTAGGTTTGTTATAACCCTCTTTAAAGGAGCAAGCATGCTTTAATTTCATGGCTGCAGTCATTGAGATAGTGTACTGAAACAGAGACATCAGATTCCTGACAAGGCCCATTCAGTCAAAGCTATGGTTTTTCCAGTAGTCATGGATGGATCTGAGAGTTGCACCATAAAGAAAGGTGAGCACTGAGGAGACGGTGCTTTTGAACTGCAGTGCTGGAAAAGACTCTTGAGAGTCTTTGAAGTGTAAGATCAAACCAGTCAATTGTAAAGGAAATCAATCCTGAATATTCATTGGAAGGAATAATGCTGAAGCTGAAGCTCCAATACTCTGGCCACCTGATGCAAAGAGCTGACTCATTGGAAAAGACCCTGATGCTGAGAAACATTGAAGACAAAAGAAGGGGGCGGCAGAGGATGAGATGGGTTAGATAGCATCATAGACTGAATGGACATGAAAGACTTCAGGCGACAGTAGAGGACAGAGGAGCCTGGCGTGCTACAGTCCATGGGGTCACAGAGTCAGACACTGGTTAGTGATTGATCAACAGCAAACCTGACAGCTGACCTTGTATGAGTAACTGAACTGTGCCACTTCTTAAAGTTTTAGGGGAGAACTTCCTGCTTATTCTCTTTTTAAAAAATATTTATTTGTTTTAAGTGATTGATGATTGCATTTCAATATTGGTTTGAATCTGTCATACATCAACATGAAGTAACCATGCTAAGTCACTTCAGTCGTGTCCAACTCTGTGCGACCCCATAGATGGCAGCCCACCAGGCTCCCCCGTCCCTGGGATTCTCCAGGCAAGAACACTGGAGTGGGTTGCCATTTCCTTCTCCAATGCATGAAGGTGAAAAGAGAAAGTGAAGTTGCTCAGTCGTGTCTGACTCTTAGCGACCCCATGGACTGCAGCCCACCAGGCTCCTCCGTCCATGGGATTTTCCAGGCAAGAGTACCGGAGTGAGGTGCCATTGCCTTCTCCATATGAAGTAACCATAGTTGTACGTATATCCCCTCCCTCGTGAATCTCCCTCCCACCTCTCACCCATTCCCACCACATCTAGGTTATCACAGAGCCCTGGTTTTGTGTTCCCTGAGTCATACAGCAAATTCCTGTTGGTATCTGTTTACATATGTTAGTGTATATGCATCCATGCTGCTCTCTCCATTCATCTCACCCTCTTCCTCTTCTCCCCCACCCTTGACCATAAGCCTGTTCTCTATGTCTGTATCTCCATTGCTGCTCTGTGAACAGGTTCATCAGTACCACGCTTATAAGTACATTAATATACAATATAGATTTTTCTCTTTGTGACTTACTTCGCTCTGTATAATAGACTCTAGGTTCTTCCACCTCATCAGAACTGACTCAAATGCACTCCTTTTTATGACTGAGTAGTATTCCATTGTATATAGGTACCATCGTTTCTTTGTCTATTAAACTGTCGATGGATATCTAGGTTGTTTGCATGCATTGTCTATCATATATAGTGCTACAATGAACACTGGGGTACAGGTTTCCTTTTTAGTTTTGATTTCTTCAGGGTATATGCCTAGTAGTGGTATTGCTAGGTCATAGGGTGGTTTTATTCCTAGTTTTATTTTAAGGAATGACCATACTATCTTCCATAGTGGCTGTGTCAGTTTACATTCCCACCAGAAGCACAGAAAGGTTCCCTTTCTCCAGACCCTCTTCAACACTTCTTCTTTATGAATTTTTTGATTATGGCCATTTGGTCTGGTGTGAGGTGATATCTCATAGTAGCTCTGATTAGCATGTCTCTAATAATGAGTGATGTTCATGGGTTTATTGATGCTTTTGAACTGTGGTGTTGGAGAAGACTCTTGAGAGTCCCTTGGACTGCAAGGAGATACAACCAGTCCATTCTGAAGGAGATCAATCCTGGGATTTCTCTGGAAGGAATGATGCTAAAGCTGAAACTCCAGTACTTTGGCCACCTCAGGCGAAGTGTTGACCAATTGGAAAAGACTCTGATGCTGGGAGGGATTGGGGGCAGGAGGAAAAGGGGACAACAGAGGATGAGATGGCTGGATGGCATCACCGACTCAATGGACATCAGTTTGAGTGAACTCCGGGAGTTGGTGATGGACAGGGAGGTCTGGAGTGCTGTAATTAATGGGATCACAAAGAGTAGGACACAACTGTACGACTGAACTGAACTGAACTGAGAGGTCTTCTTTCGAGAAATGTCTGTTTAAGTCTTTTGCCCACTTTCTGATGGGCTTGTTTGTTTTTCTGGTATTGAGTTGTATGAGCTGCTTGCATATTTTTGAAATTAATAATTCAGCAATTGTTTCCTTTGCTTTTATTTTGTTCCATCCTGAGGGTTGTCTTTACACTTTGTTTATAGATTCCTTTGCTGTGAAAAATCTTATAAGTTTAATTAGGTCCCACTTATTTATTTTGGGTTTTATTTCCATTATTTTAGGAGGTGAGTCATGAAAGATCATGCGGTTATTTATGTCATACAGTATTCTGCCTATGTGTTCTTTTAAGAGTTTTATAGTGTTTTATAAAGTTTGGAAGGATAGGTATTAGCTCTTGTCTTAATGTTTTATGGAATTCACCTGTGAAGCCGTCTGGCCTTGGGCTTTTGTCTTGGGGGAGATTATTGATCACAGTTTCAACTTCAGCGTTTCTTTTTTTTTTTAATTTTTATTTTTACTTTATTTATTTATTTATTATTTACTGTATTGGTTTCATGTCAATGTATGGCAAAACTTCAGTGTTTCTAATTGTCTTATTCATAATTACTATTTCTTCCTGGTTCAGTCTTGAATTGAAGGAGGTAGAACTTTCCTAAAAATCTGTCCATTTTCTCTAGGCTGTCTATTTTCTTAGCATACAGTTGCTCTTATTAGTCTTATGATCTTTTGTATTTCTGCATTGTCTGTTGTGACCACTCCTTTCTCATTCCTAATTCTGTTGATTTTATTTTCACCCTTTTTTTCTTGATGAGCCTGGCTAATGATTCTTTATCTTCTCAAAGAACCTGCTTTTCGTTATCAATCTTTACTATTGTTTCCTTCACTTCTTTTTCTTTTTGTAATATAAATTTATATATTTTAATTGGAGGCCAATTATCTTACAATATTGTAGTGGTTTTGCCATAAATTGACATGGACCCACCATAGGTATACATGTGTTCCTCATCCTGAAACCTCTCCCACCTCCCTCCCCTTCCCACTCCTCTGGGTCATCCCAGTGCATAAGCCCCAAGTGCCCTGTCTCACGCATCAAACCTGGACTGGCAATCTATTTCACATATGATAATATACATGTTTCAATGCAATTCTCCCAAATCATCCCACCCTGGCACTTTCCCATAGAGTTCAAAAGACTGTTCTATACATCTGTGTCTCTTTTGCTCTCTTGCATATAGGTTACTGTTACCATCTTTCTAAATTTCATATATATGTGTTAGTATACTGTATTGGTGTTTTTCTTTCTGGCTTACTTCACTCTGAATAATAGGCTCCAGTTTCATCCACCTCATTAGAACTGATACAAATGTATTCTTTTTAATGGCGGAGTAATATTCCATTGTGTATATGTACCACTACTTTCTTATCCATTTGTCTGCTGATGGACATCTAGGTTGTTCAGCCTCCATATGTTTGTATTTTTAATAGTTTCTTTTTCCTGTAGTTGACATCCAGTCTTACTGCATTGTGGTCAGAAAAGATGCTTGGAATGATTTCAACTTTTTTGAATTTACCAAGGCTAGATTTATGGCCCAGGATGTGCTCTATCCTGCAGAAGGTTCCATGTGCACTTGAGAAACAGGTAAAATTCATTGTTTTAGGGTGAAATGTCCTATAGAGATCAATTAGGTCTAACTAGTCTATTGTATTATTTAAAGTTTCTGCTTCCTTGTTAATTTTCTGTTTAGTGGATCTACCCATAGGTGTGAGTGGGGTATTAAAGTCCCCCATTATTATTGTGCTATTGTTAATTTCTCCTTTCATACTTGTTAGCATTTTCTTACATATTGTGGTGCTCCTGTGTTGGGTGCATATATAATTGTTATATCTTCTTGTTGGGTTGATTCTTTGATCATTATGTAGTGTCCTTCTTTGTCTCTATTCACAACATTTACTTTAAAGTCTATTTTATCTGATATGAGTATTGCTTCTCCTGCTTTCTTTTGGTCTCCATTTGCATGAAATATCTTTCCCTGCCCTTCACTTTCAGTCTGTATGTGTCCCTTGTTTTGAGGTGGGTCTCTTGTAGACAACATATATAGGGGTCTTGTTTTCATATCCATTCAACTGGTCTTTGTTTTTTGGTTGGGGCATTCAACCCATTCATATTTAAGGTAATTATTGATACGTATGATCCCGTTGCCATTCACTTTGTTATTTTGGGTTTGAGGTTATACACCCTTTCTGTGTTTCTTGTGTAGAGAAGATCCTTTAGCATTTGTTGGAGAGCTCTGTTGGTGGTCCTGAATTCTCTCAGTTTTTACTTGTCTGTAAAGCTTTTGTCATATTTGAATGAGATCCTTGCTGGGTACACTAATCTGTGTTGTAGGTTTTTCTCTTTCATCACTTTAAGTATGTCCTGCCATTCCCTTCTGGCCTAAAGAGTTTCTATTGAAAGGTCAGCTGTTCTCCTGATGAGAATCCCCTTGTGTGTTATATTCGTTTTTCCTTTGCTGCTTTTAATATTTGTTCTTTGTGTTTGATCTTTGTTAATTTGATTAATATATGTCTTGGGGTGTTTCGCCTTGGGTTTATCCTGTTTGGGACTCTCTGGGTTTCTTTGACTGGGTGACTATTTCCTTACCAATTTTAGGGAAGTGTTCAAATATTGTTTCCTCAAGTATTTTCTCATGGTCTTTCTTTTTGCCTTCTTCTTCTGGGACGCTGATGATTCGATTCTTGGGGCATTTAACACTGTCCCAGAGTTCTCTGAGGTTGTCCTTATTTCTTTTAATTCTTTTTTTGTTTTTTCCTCTCTGATTCATTTCTACCATTCTATCTTCTACCTCACTAATCCTATCTTCTGCCTCCATTATTCTACTGTTGGTTCCCTCCAGAGTGTTTGTGATCTCATTTATTGCATTATTCATTATATATTGACTCTTTTTTATTTCTTCTAGGTCTTTATTTCTTGCATCTTCTCAATCCTTGTCTCTAGTCTATTTATCTGTAACTCCATTTTGTTTTCAAAATTTTGGATCATTTTCACTATCATTTTTCTGAAATCTTTATCAGGTAGATTCCCTATCTCTTCCTCTTTTGTTTGGCTTGGTGGGCATTTATCCTGTTCCTTTACCTGCTGAGTATTTGTTTATATTGCTGTGTTTGGGGTGGCCTTTCCCTACTCTGGCAGTTTGTGGTTCCTCTTTATTGTGGATGTCCCTCACTGTGGGTGGGGGTGGACAGGTGGCTTGTCAAAGTTTCCTGGTTAGGGAAGCTGTGTCAGTGTTCTGGTGGGTGGAGCTGGATTTCTTCTGTCTGGAGTGCAATGAAGTGTCCAGTAGTGGGTTTTGAGATGTCAGTGGGTTTGGTGTGACATTGGGCAGCCTGTATATTGAAGCTCAGGGCTATGTTCTTGTGTTGCTGGAGAATTTTCATGGTATGTCTTGCTCTGGTTCTTGTTGGCTCTTGGGTAGTGCTTGTTTTCATTGTAGGTATGGAGGCTTTTGATAAGCTCTTATTGATTAATGTTCCCTGGAGTCAGGAGTTCTCTGGTATTCTCAGGATTTGGACTTAAGCCTCCTGCCTCTGGGTTTCAGTCTTATTCTTACAGTAGCCTCAAGACTTCTCCATCTATACAGCACCAATGATAATTAACCTAGAAAGGTTAATGATGAAAAAATTCACCACAGTGAGGGACACCCAGAGAGGTTCACAGAGTTACATGGAAAAGAGAAGAGGGAAGAGGGAAATAGAGGTGACCAGGAGGAGAAGATGGGGAACCAAAAGGGGAGAGAGCAAGTTAGCCAGTAATCACTTCCCTATGTGCTCTCCACAGCCTGGATCCCTCAGAGATGTTCATGGAGTTACACAGAGAAGAGAAGAGGGAGGAAGGAGACTGATGTGGCCAGGAGGCAAAAATGGGGAATCAAGAGGAGAGAGACAGATTCAGCCAGTAATCAGTTCCCTATGTGTTCTCCATAGTCCAGAACACACAAAGAGATTCACAGAGTTGGGTAGAGAATAGAAGGGGGAGAGGGGAGATAGAGACTACCTGGTGGAGAAAAAGCAGAGTCAAAAGGGGGAGATAGCAATCAAGCCAGTAATCTCACTTCCAAGTAAAAATGGGTACTGACTATTGGGTTCTTATAGATACAAATTGATAACAAATACCAAAAAGCAAAGATTAAAAATCTAGAGTAGAGGTTAGATTCTCAAAAATATGATATTAAAAAAACAAACCAAAGTCAAAAAATTATAAAATATATATATGAAGTTTTCTTTAAAAATATGGTCTTTTTTTTGCAAGGTTATAAAAATAGTAGGTTATAAAAATGAAAATTAAAGAAGTAATAGAGGACTTTAAAATTTTAAAAAATTCCAACAGTCTTTTGGACTCTGTGGGAGAGGAGAGGGTGGGATGATTTGGGAGAATGGCATTGAAACATGTATAATATCATATATGAAACAAATCGCCAGTCCAGGTTCGATGCCTGATACAGGATGCTTGGGGGTGGTGCACTGGGATGACCCAGAGGGATGGTATGGGGAGGGATGAGGGAGGGGGAATCAGGATGGGGAACATGTGTATACCTGTGGCAGATTCATGTTGATGTATGGCAAAACCAATACAATATTTAAAGTAATTAACCTCCAATTAAAATGAATAAATTTATATTAAAAAATTTTTAAATTAAAAAATTATAATAGTAAAAATATATCTAGGAATTTTTCTGGCACTGTTGTGGACATGTGGGGTCAATTCATTTTCAGATAGTTCCTTGATCTGGCTTATACTTCTTCTCAAGATCTATAGGCACCTTCCTATGTAGTCGGTGCTGACTACAGGGTTTTAATGTGTTGCACCTGTCACTTCTAAAGCGGATTCCTCTGTTTATTTTAGCTTTTTCTGTTTACTGGTCTCTTCAGCATCTTATTTCTGCCCTGACACAAGGGGGTGATGGTGGTCACTTTTTCAGGCTCACTTGTTCAGTTGTGCTGTCAGGAGGGAGCAACACTGCAAACAAATACCACTGGCGTGTATGGGAAGTGCTCACAGGGTTTCAGCCGCCCTGGGTTTGCCCCCGCTCACTGCGTGTGTGCTTTCATTCTACACTTCTCAGGTTCTATGCTGCTCTGCCGGGAACTATCTGAGGTGGGCCCTGGACTGCATTTACTTCCCAGGTCTAAGTTACTCAGGTTCAGGTTCTCGGGTACTCCACAAGGCGCAGACTTGGTTGGGCCTGCGTTTGGTGCCCTTCCCAGGTCCGAGCAGCTCAGGTGACCAGGTCCTTGGTGAGCACAGTCACCCCCAGGTAGGGGGTGCATCTTATCACCTCCCCCGTCCCAGCTGCTTGGTTTTCTGAGTGTACAATGGATGTGCCTTCTCAGGTATGCCGGGTGTCTCTTCTGGGGAGCTGATCTCTGGCTGCGACCCTCCCTGCTAGATGTCGGCCATCCAGAATCCCAAGCAGTCTTGGTTAGCAACAAAGCCTGCTGGCAGTTTGGTAGATGATGCCTCTCTGGGGCCACTATTGCCTCCTTCTGACTCTGGCTGCCCCCGCCTGCCTGTCTCTGGCGGGGGATGGGCCAGTCCACTAGCTCTGCTTAGTTCTCTGTTCTGTGAGCAGGCCTGGCAGAGTCTTATGTTAGGGCTTTTCACGGGATAGTTTCTCTCTCTTTTTCTGTCTCTCTCTGGCTATCCCACAGTCTGGGTTGCTTTCTCACCTTAGTTCCCTCAGATTGCCCTCAGGGCATTCAGGCCCAGGCCTTACCCTATGCAATGTAGCTGGTGCCTCCCTGTCCAGACCCTGCTTGCTAATGGCAGATGCGAGCCTCTGGGCTGCTTCTCCATTGGGAGTTGCCATTGGCATGTAATCTGTGGGTTTTAAGTATTTATTTATTTATTTTTCCCCCTGGTTTTGTTGCCCTCTGAGGTTACAAGACTTGCCACAGACCTGTGGTGAGAGTGTTTCCTGGTGTTTGGAAACTTCTTTCTTTTTTAAAACTCCCTTCCTGGGACAGATCTCAGTCCCTACCTCTTTTGTCTCTCTTTTTATCTTTTATATTTTCTCCTACCTTCTTTTGAAGACAATGGGCTGCCTTTCTGGGTGCCTGATGTCCTCTGCCAGCATTCAGAAATTGTTTTGTGGAATTTGCTCAGCGTTCAAATGTTCTTTCAATGAATTTGTTGGGGAGAAAGTGGTCTCCCCGTCCTATTCCTCTGCCACCTTAGGACTGCCTCCCTTCACTTCTTTTTCATTTATTTCTGCTCTGATCCTTGTAATTTATTTCCATTTACTGTTTTTGGCTTTTTGTTGTTGTTGCTGTTGTTCTTTTACCAGCTGATTTAGGTGTAGAGTTAGGTTCTCCGTTTTATAATTTTCTTGTACCTTCAAGTAGGATTGTATTGCTATACACTTCCCTCTTAGATCTGCTTTGCGGCATCCCATAGGTTTTGTGTCATTGTGTTTTTGTTGTCATTTCTTTCTATGAATCTTTCGATTTCCCTTCTGATCTCTTCAATAACTTCTTTATTATTTAGAAATGTATTGCTTATTATCCTTGTTTTTGTGTTTTTTGCAGTTCTTTCCCTGTAATTGATATCTAGTCTCATAGCATTGTGGTCAGAGAAGTTGCCTGGTACGATTTCAATTTCCTGAAATTTACTGAGGCATGATTTGTGGCCCAAGCTGTGGTCTATCATGGAGAATGAATGTTCCATGTGCACTTGAGAAGAAAGTGTATTCTTCATTTTTGGATGGAAAATTCTGAAGATATCAATTAATCCAAATGGCCTAATGTTTCATTTAAGGTTTGTGTTTTCTAATTGATTTTCTGTTTTTCATGCTCTGTCCATTAGTATAAGCAGGGTGTTAAAGCCACCTACTATTATGTTGCTCTTCTCGAGCTCCATTATTATATCTCTTAGTATTTGCCTCATGCAAGGAGGTGCTTCTATGTTGGATACATAGATATTTACAGTTGTTATGTCTTCTTTTCAGATTGATCCCTTGATCATTATATACAGTCCTTTTTATCTCTGGCAATATTCTTACTTTAAAGAGTATTATATCTGAAATGAGAATTGCCACTCTGGCCTCTTTTGATTTCCATTTGCATGGGTATCATTTTCCATCCTTTTGCTTTCAATCTGTATATGTCTCTAGGTCTGAAATGGGTCTCTTGTAGGCAGCAAATATATGGGTTTTGGTTTTGTATCCATTCATCCAGTCTATACGTTTTGGTTGGAGAATTTAATTCATTTACATTTAAAATAATTATTGATATATATGTTTCTATTGATATTTTCTTAATTGTTTTTGTAGGTCTTTCCATTCTCTTTTGTTTACAACGTACATAAAATAAGTCCCTATAGTATTTGTTGTAATGCTGGATTGGTGGTCCTAAATTCTCTTAAATTTTGCTTTCCTGTAAAGCTTTTCATTTCTCCATCAGTTTTGAATGAGATCTTTACTAGATAGAGTAGACTTGATGGTAGATTTTTTTTTTCTTTTCAATATTTTAATATATCCTGACATTACCTTCTGGCTTGCAGAGTTTCTGCTGGCTTGCAGAAAGATCTGCTGTTACTTGTATGCGCTTTCCATTGTGTGTTACTTGTTTCTTTTCCCTTGATGCTTTTAATATTGTGTTTTATACCTTGTGCTTTTAATCTTTGTGTTTAATATGTTAGCTTGATTAGTATGTGTCTCGGCATCTTTCTCCCGGGGTTTATCCTGTGTTAGACTCTGCGCTTCTTAGACTTAATTGACTATTTCCTTTCCCATGTTGAGGAAGTTTTCAACTATCATCTCCTCAAAAATGTTCTCAGTGCCTTTCTTTTTCTGTTCTTCTTCTGAGACCCCTATAACTCAAACATTGGTGAGTTTAATACTGTCATAAGTTTCTTCTCATTCTTTTTCCTTTATTTTTCTCTTCAACAGTTATTTCTGCCATTCTGTCCTCTACCTCACTTATCTGTTCTTATACCTCAGTTACTCTACTATTGGTTCCTTCTAGAGTATTTTTAATTTCAGTAATGTGTTATTCATCTCTCTTCATTATTTATTCTTTATTTCTTCTATGTCCTTGGTAATTGTATTAATTGTGTTAATTGTTTCTTGCATAGTCTACATCCTACTTTTGAGGCTTTGGAACATCTTTACTGTCATTATTCTGAATTATTTTTCAGGTAATTTGCTTATTTCCTCCTTGTTTATTTGGTCTTGTGAGTTTCTACCTTGTTTCTTCATTTCTCCTATATTTCCGTGTGTTTTCTGCTCCATTTGAAGTCTCCTTTTCCCAGACTTTAGGGATGTATCCCTTCTTCCTTTTGGCTTCTGCTCTCAGTGGGAAAGGTTGTTTCCGTGGTTTGTGTTCATTTCTTGTTAGGGGTGACTTGAGCCTGTGTTGTAGTGGAGGAAGTGAGTTGTTTTATTTATTTATTTTCTTTCCTGATGGAGAAGGCTGTGTGAGGTGGTATAATTTGGAGTGTCTGTGGGAATCCTGTGGCTGATATTGTGTTTGTGCTTTTGTCTTGCCACTTGATTGGGCAAGGTGTCCTGCAGACTATGCCATTGGCAGCCCAGTGATACCAGGCTCTGTTTACAGTTCTAGGCCTTCATGGATTTTCTCAGTAATTAATTTCCTTAATTTCCATGGGAAGGGGGGGGGTGCAGTTAGGAGTTCTCTAGCAGTCTCGGATCTTGGACTCAATGCTCCCACGTCAGTTTTTCCGTCTCAGGCACAATCTGCCATCCTGAAATTCTCCATCTCTTCCTTTCATTTTTTATGTCTTATCTTTTGTCCCACTTCATTCCAGTGAGCTTAGCTTGCCACCATGGAGGCCTGGGGTCTTCTGCTGTCTCTTAGAGGCTGCTTTGTAAGCATCGTTCAATATCTTGATGAGTTTTTGGTGTATTTGTGGGGAAGCTGGAAACCTCCCCATCTTACTCCTCTGCCATTTTTTTCTACTTCTTTTTATGTATTGCTGTATTATATAAAATTGTGTAGAGTTCTATATAAAATATCCTGTGCATTTAAGAAGTAGCATAACATTTTTGTAAATGGCACAGTATTTAGAGACAGACTAATAAGAATTTAAGTTGTGTCATAACAATGGGATAGATGTGAGGTCTTCAGTGACATACTATGTGTTGTGTAGCTTCCATCTCATCTGCGAAATATCTACAATCATATACTCAGTATATGAGCTTCCTTTCTATGGTCTTCCCTCATAGCTCATTAGTAAAGAATCTGCCTGCAGTGCAGGAGATCCAGGTTCAGTTCGTGAGTTATGAAGATCTCCCGGAGAAGGAAATGGCAACCCACTCCAGTATTCTTGCCTGGAGAATCCCATGGACAGAAGGGCTTGGCATTCTACAGTCCATAGAGTCACAAGAGTCAGACATGACTTAGCAATTAAACTACCACCATACCCAGTAATAAGGCCCTTTGTGAAGATCGCACATATTAATTATACAATATCTTGAAATGTAGTATAGATAAGTATTCAGTTGTTATGAAAACTTAGTTTTTCTTAATTTGATATCTTCATAGGCAATTATCTTACCACTAAACATTCCTGGGGATACAAACTTCAAGGGAAAATAGAAACATAATCCTCACTAGCAAGTCATATCTCCAGATACACTCTGCGATTTCCTAACTCTAAAATAAAGAAGAATATAGTGGAGAATGGATTAAGAAATCACACACATAATTCTTCAAATTACTTCATTAGAATATGAACTCTATGTTTTAAAGCAGGTTTAGGTTCATAGCAAATATGAGCAGAAAATACACAGTTCCCAATCTTCCCACCACACACACACACACACACACACACACACACAGAGAGATTGAGATTTGTTTTAAGGATCTGGCTCATGTGATTGTGAGGACTGGTAGGTCTGAAACCTGCATGGCAGGTGGCAGTCTGGAAAATTCAGGAAGGGTGTGTGTTGCAGTTTTTACTTTGGAAGCCTTGAGAGACAGAGTTCCTTTTTCCTGGAAGGAGTTCAGTGTTTTCTCTTAAAACTTTCAACAGAATGGATGAAGTACACCCATGTTATGAATGGTAATTTACTTTATTCAAAGTCTGTGATTAAATTTTAATCACATCTTTAAGATACCTTCAGAGAAACAGCCAAACTGGTTTGACCAAGCTACTGAGTACTATGACTCGGCCAAGTTGATACCAAATTAACCACTATACAAAATATCTAAGGTGAACTTGGATATTTAGTTCAGGAGACTGCCAACCCAATTATGGAAGACTCATCTAATTTCTTCTCGCTGCTTGCATAAAATACATGAGATGAGTTGTAAATAGAAGAATGAATCATCAGTCATTAAGAAGTCAGTGGGAGATAATTCAAAATTTCTCAGTGGAGCTAGTGGTAAAGAACCTGCATGACAATGCAGGAGACTTAAAGATAGGCATTTGATTCCTGGGTTGAGAAAAACCCCTGGGGAAAGAAATCACAGCCCACTCTAGTATTGTTGCTTAGAGCATCCCATGGACAGAGGACCTGGTCAGGCTACTGTTCCTGGGGTCACAGAGAGTTGGACACGACTGAAGCGACTTAGCACGGCACAGAACAAGACAGAAACAGAGATGCTGTTATCCAGGGATGATCTGTGTTTTATCCACATGGCTAAGAACTTATACATATTAAAGCACAGGAGACTGAAAAGGTTTTTGACAACTCTATATTAGCAGAAATGCATTCAGCATGGACTGAAAGGAGCAGGCATCATATACATAAAGGAAGAATACCTCCAAAGATAAGAGCTCTGATAACAAGTCTTCTTTCAGCTGAGAAAGTAGGCTCACTTCTCTGGTGGGTTGAAAAGTTGTGGCTGTCCCCCGTTCACTTTTTTTTTTTTTTTTCATAGAGATGTGTTCTCTCAATTGGAATCTAATGAGATTTCTCCTCATGGGTTTTGAGTTTAAGACTTGAGACTCATTTTTTTTTCCTCTTTCTCCTTCTCCATTTTTGAATGGTAATGTCTATTCTATGTATGTATTAACATTGTACTTTTGAAGCACATTTCTTGTTTTCTGGTTCATAGGGTCACACGTGAATAGGAATTTTTCCCAAGGATGGACAAGAAACTGCGTCTCACCCATAGCTTATTTGGAAGACATTTAATAAAATGTGGGCCTTAGATTTAACACTGAAAAGGGTGAAAACTTTGGGAGATGTTGGGATTGAGTGAATATATTTGACACTTGGGAAAGACAGGAAGCTGGGAAAGACAGGAAGCTGAGAAGCTGCAGTGTGTACTGTTATGTGTCAAACAGTGTCCTCAAAGAGTTTTTAGAATCCTTACAGCCAAGACCTAAAAGTCTTGCTTTATTTGCAATTAGATGTCTAACAGATGTAAACAAATTAAGATGCGATCACTTTGTGACACTTAGATTATTCCCAGGTTGTGGCTGTTCTTTTCAGAAAAGGCAGAACTACAGCCACAGAAGCCAAATTAATGGTTCTCAGAGGTTAGGGTTTGATGAAGAGGATTGCCTGCAGAAGATTCTTCTGGGGTTATTGAATAGATGGTGCTAGTGGTACAGAACCTGCCGGCCAATGCAAGAGAGGTAAGAGCGTAGGTTTGATCTCTGGGTGGGGAAGATTGCCAGGAGGAGGAAATGGCAACCCACTGCAGTATTCTTGCCTGGAGAGTCCCATCGATCCAGGAGCCTGGCAGCCTACAGTCCATAGGGTCGCACTGTCAGACATGGCTGAATGCACAACAGCCTGTATTTTGACTAGACGATTCTTATGCAACTGTATACATTGGTCAAAGTTTCAACTCTGTGCAACTCAATTCCTCCATTAAATAAAATTAATTTTAAGAGTGATTTTGAAAACATTTTATTTTATTCAATATATTTTCATAATTAATAAAAGATCTTAGACTTAATTATCCTTGCTG
This sequence comes from Budorcas taxicolor, assembly GCF_023091745.1. Classification (NCBI taxonomy): domain Eukaryota; kingdom Metazoa; phylum Chordata; class Mammalia; order Artiodactyla; family Bovidae; genus Budorcas; species Budorcas taxicolor. Next base: position 7,828,022 of record NC_068925.1, read on the forward strand.
GATTTAAAAGATTGATTTCTCATAAGGCATTAGTGTAAACCTAAATTTCCTTCCAGGTGTTAGACTTGGGCTGTATAATTTATCATTTGCATCTTAGTATGTGTATAAGGCCACTTCTCCCAAAGAGAATTGACTGTGTGTAGGATCTGTTCACAATTCTTTAATTAAAAAAAAAAGAAGTTTGACATATACAGACTACTATATATAAACTAGATGACTAATAAGGACCTACCATGGAAGACAGGGAACTCTACTCCATACTCTGTTACAGCCTATATGGGAAAAGAATCTTAAAAACGTGTGTATCTTTAACTGAGTCACTTTGCAAGGCATCTGATACTACACATTATAAATCAACTATGCTCCAATAAAAATTGTTTTTAAAATAAAAAAAATAAGTCTGAGATTTGTTCATATTCTCATATTTGCATGTAATGATCCATGCATAGTACATACTCATCTCATTTTTAGCTTAGAAAATCATAACCTTTCAAATTATTTTAAAGATTTGCTAAAACTTTTTAGGTGAAAGTTGATCATGAACAGAGTCTGCAAATTAACACTCATCTTTACACAGAATGACAATAAATGCAGAAAAATGATAGAACTGATCTCTAAAAATCACCATTTTCTAGACAACAGTGAAATAACTGTTTGCAGCCTTGGGTCATAAATAGATCTACAACCATTAGTTGAAAATTTTGGAGAAATAATATCTGCAAAAATGTTAACATTTATAGCAAAGATAATTTGTCAACTTTAACAATTTCATTAAAGGGTGAGAAAACCAGCCGTTACCAGCAATTCAGATTTAAATCAATTAGCACCAATGCTGATGGCCATGCTTCTTAGACTAACAAGGTCACTTGACTTGATGCAGTACAAAGTAATAAGATGTCACCTTAAATATTCTAGCTTGATTATTTAAATCTATTTTAATAATAAAATTTTTATGATATTTAGAAATTTAAAATGTTTATAGTTAACTGATTTAAGCTTAATATGCTGTTTAAAATGTATGAACAGAAAAATCACCTTTCAGACTGGTGGTGAATGTTTCTAAAATGCTCTGTACCAGCAAAATCAGGAAAACATTACTAGACCTGGAGTTTATTACCAAATTAATCTCTAAAGCTCCTGTTGTGTCATTTTGCATATTTATTTTAGAAACTATTTTGAGGTTCAAAGTTGATATACACTGAAGACAGAAAAATTCAAGAATTCATGTAAGTAAAAAGAAGTAAAACACCTTTTACACCGATTATCTGTGAATTCAACTCTAGCTATACTAAATAGTTTCTTACATTTCTTGCCAGTATTTTTCTATAAAAGTTATTCAGTGTTTAAAGCAGAGTGTCTTTATGTGTGTGTGTATATTTAATGTTGAATTTTTAAATCACTTATATGCCGTGTTATAGTAGTTATGCAATGTGATTGTCATTGTTCTTTATTTGAATTATGTGTACTTTGATAAGCATCTTGTAAAATATTAAGAGATCCAACCAGTCCAGCCTAAAGGAAATCAGTCCTGAATGTTCACTGGGAGGACTGATGCTGAAGCTGAAACTCCAATATACTGGCCACCTGATGTGAAGAGCTGACTCCTTTCAAAAGACCCTCATCCAGGGAAAGATTGAAGGAGGGAGGAGAAGGGGACGACAGAGGATGAGATGGTTGGATGGCATCACTGACTCAATGGACATGAGTTTGAGTAAGCTCCGGGAGTTGCTGATGGACAGGGAGGCCTGGAATGCTGCAGTGCATGGGGTTGCAAAGAGTCGGAAACGACTGTGTGCCTGAACTGAACTGAAAATATTATGTGTTTCATCATTTTTGGTTTATTCATCTACTGATGAGCAAAAGTAAGATAGACTACTTATATTTAACTGCTGACATAAGTATGACATAGTTTGCTTTTATATGTTTGATAAGTGATATTATCAATATGTTGAGTGTTTTCCATTTCATTCCACACTTTTTTCCCATGTCTTCTAAAACAGAGTTTCAGAAACCCTCAGAAGTAATGGAGAAAGCTTTAAGAAAGTTAGGAAACTGATGGATGGAAGGAGGCATGGAAGTGATTGAATCTCATTTCTTGCTGTAAATGTTTCATGAACAGGACACATAACATTTTGATTTGCCAAGTTTAATGAGGTACTTTTAAGAAGTGATTCATTGGACCCATCTCTCAATTACACTGTCCCCATAATATTTAACACAAATCTGATTTATGATTCAAGATGAGTTACAAAAATATTGATAAAATAAACAAAATTGAATTAATAAGGAAAAATCTGAATACATGTACATATTTCAGTTTTACAACTGCATTTAGTCTATCCACATTGAGGATACACCACCTTTCCTTCCCGACAAGTTGTTCGAAATGTATCTGGTGCTGTCCGTGGACGATAACCATATCGACACCTAAATTCAATAGTATCCTCTGTTTTGGAGTAAAGTTTTTTATCGTGTTTCCATCTTAACTGTATGTGATGTTTTCTCATTGTTTCTTCTGAAATTACACATGCCTCTAAAATTAAAGAAAATAAACGTAAACCTTTGAGTAATATGCAAATATTTTCTACAGAATTTCAGGGTTTCAAGAACTTTGATCCAAAACTTCTTCCTCAAACCTTTTCCAAACCAATACACTTGAAATGTATAATGTAGGTTTCATCATATTTAAAAAATGAATGTTATAAGCATGAGATACTTTGTTTAGTGTAATCATTAAGTGTTATAAGATTCATAATGTCAGTTATCATATGAAGAGCTTTCATAAAGGAGCCATTGTTGCTTGAACATGAAGTTTTCTAACTTTATTTCTATATACAGATATTAATCCTTGGTGTGCAAGCATTAACTGGTTGTTATTTAATCCATAAAAACTCTATTATAAACAGTTAAACATTATGCTGTGTACAAGGACTATCCCAGGATCCAAGAGAAGTTTAAAGCATTTACCTAAGCATTTTGGTGGTTCTGACCACTCTCCATTCCGACATACTACGTTTCTGTTTCCCTGAAGTTCATAGTAGGCCTGACACCGGTACTCAACAATCATTCCTGGAGGATATACTGATTGCAGGAGTGAGGTAATGTCTCCGTTGTCTATTGGTGGAGGAGGCCCACACTTTCCTTTAGAGTCTAAAAAATAATGGCGTTTGCTTTATTCAAAGACAACTCCTACAGTTTTAAACAAATAAAATAAAAATGCAGCCAAATATGTCATATCAAAACTTAAGATTCCTGATGACAGAAATGATTTATAGAAGGAATTTTAATCACTTAATCAGAAACACACATTTTAAGACCTTTTTTTACTACCATGGAAGCACATATAGTACTTTAACGAATATGTCTGCTTTGCAGTGTCCTGACGTTCAAATGTGTTTCCTTTCAGAGTATATGCTGGGAAGACGGATAGCTAAGATTAAAAAAAAAAAAAAAATTTACCCTTTTATACAACATGTGGCAGTGCCTGTGAAAGGAAGCTTTGGCTTCCATTTCTGGACAAGATGAGGTAAAAATATTTGTGCTTACAGCATCTGCTAAGTATTCCTTCTGCCAAATTAAGGCCCTGAACATATTATAAAAACCAAAACAGGTGACTGTGAAACAAGTAGTAAGTCAATCTGCTTAGGGACCTTGGGATTCAAAGAGTTACACTGAAGAGAGTCCTTGGGGTTTTCATTTTGCCTTCTATGTTCCCTGAATGGGCCACTGAGACAGCAACCCAGAAATAATACAAGTTCAGAAAGAAAAAAAGTCTCACGAAGCAGTTGATCTCTTTAAGAAAAGGCCCAGAAAAGAGTAGCCTAGCAAGATACAAACAGTTTTCACAATACTGAATTAGTCTAGAAATACTACACTAAGTGTGCACACTACATCTTGTGTGCACCAGGACCCAGAGACCCAAAAGAGACTAAGCCAGAATTATGTCTGAGTGTCCCCTGCAGAAGTACGGGTGAGCAGTGCACTGCTACAGGGGCAGGGGCTCTGGGTGCAGTAGACTTGGGTATTGCATAAGCCCTCTTGGAGGAGGCTGCAATTAACTCCACCACAGAGCCACCAGAACCTACACAGGACTGCAGAAACAGACTCTTAGAGGGCACAAACAAACCTTGTGCACAAAAGAACCCAGGAGAAAGAACCAGTGACCCCACAAGAGACTGACCCAGACTTGCCCATTAGTGTCCAGGAGTCTTCAGCAGAGGCATGGGCTAGTGGTGGCCTGCTGCAGGTTTGGGGGCATTGAGTGCAGCAGTGCATGCATAAGACCTTTTGAAGGAGGCCACCAGTATCCTCCTTACCTCCACCACTGTTTGGCCACAGGTCAAAAAACAAGGAGGGAACACGACCCCACCCATCAACAGAAAATTGAACTAAAGATTTACTGAGCATGGCCCCTTCCATCAGACCAAGACCCAGTTTAATCCTGAGTCAGTCTGTCTCATCAGGAAGCTTCCATAAGCCTGTTATCCTCATCCATTAGAGGGCAGACAGAATGAAAACCACAATCACAGAAAACTAACCAATCTGATCACACGGATAAGAGCCTTGTATAACTCCATGAAACTCTGAGCCATGCCATATAGGGCCTTCAAGTTGGACGGGTCATGGCGGAGTATTCTGAAAAAATGTGGGCCACTGGAAAAGGGAATGCCAAACCACTTCAGTATTCTTGCCTTGAGAACCCCATGAACAGTATGAAAAGGCAAAAAGATAGGACACTGAAAGATGAACTCCTCAGGTGGGGAGGTGCCCAATATGCAGGAGATCAGTGGAGAAATACTTCCAGAAAGAATGAAGAGATGAAGAGAAAGCAAAACAACATCCAGGTGTGGGTGTGACTGGTGATGGAAGTAAAGTCTGATGCTGTAAAGAGCACTATTGCATAGGGACCTGGAATGTTAGGTCCATGAATCAAGGCAAATTGGAAGTGGTCAAACAGGAGATGGCAAGAGTGAACATCGGCATTTTAAAAATTAGCCAACTAAAATGGACTTAAATGGGTGAATTTGACTCAGATGACCAGTATATCTACGACTGTGAGCAAGAATCCCTAAGAAGAAATGGAGTAGCCATGATAACCAACAAAACAGTCTGAAATGCAGTGCCTACATGCAATCTCAAGAATGACAGAATGATTGCTGCTCATTTGCAAGCCAAACCATTGAGAAGCATGGTAATCCAAGTCTATGCCCTGAACAGTTATGTTGAAGAAGCTGAAGTTGAATGGTTTTCTGAAGACATACAAGGACTTCTAGAACTAACAAGCAAAAAGCTGTACTTTTCATTATATTGGACTGGAATGCAAAAGTGGGAGGTTGAGATATCTGGACTGGCAGGCAAGTTTGGAGTTAAGAGTACAAAATGAAGCAGGGCAAAGAGTAACAGAGTTTTGCCAAGAGAACACACTGGTCCAGCAAACACCTTCTTCCAACAACACAAGTGAAAACTCTACACATGGACATCACCAAATGTCCATGGAAAACTCTACACATGGACAATACCAAAATCAAATTGATTATATTCTTTGCAGCCAAAAATGGAGAAGCTCTATACAGTCAGAAAAAACAAGGCTGGGAGCTGACTGTGGCTCAGATCATGAACTCCTTGTTGCCAAATTCTTACTTAAATTGAAGAAAGATGTGAAAACTTCTAGACATTCAGGCACGACCTAAATCAAATCCCTTAATTTAGAGTGGAAGAGACAACTAGATTCAAGGGATTGATAAGACAGAATGCCTGAACAACTATGGACAGTGGTTCCTGACTTTATACAGGAGGAAGGGATCAAAATCATCCCCAATACAAAGAAACATAAAAAAGGCAAAATGTTTGCCTCAAGAGGCCTTACAAATAGCTGAGAAAAGAAGAGATGCTAAAGGCAAAGCAGAAAAGGAAAGATAAAACGATTTGAATGCAGTGTTCCAAAGAACAGCAAGGAGAGATAAGAAAGCCTTCCTCAGTGATCAGTGCAAAGAAATAGAGGAAAACAATAGAATGGGAAAGACTGGAGATCTTTTCAAGAAAATTAGAGATATCAAGGACATTTCATGCAATGATGGGGACTATAAAGAACAAAAATGGTATGGACCTAACAGAAGCAGAAGATATTAAGAAGAGGTGGCCAGAATACACAGAAAAACTATACAAAAATATCTTCATGACCCAGATAACCACAAAGGTGTGATCACTCACCTAGAGCCAGACATCCTAAAATACAAAGTCAAGTAGGCCTTAGGAAGCATCACTGTGAACAAAGCTAGTGGAGGTGATGGTATTCCAGTTGAGCTATTTCAAATCCTAAAGATGATGCTCTTTAAGTGCTGCACTCAATATGCCAGCAAATTCAGCAGTAAACAAAGGTCTGCAAAATGTCAATTTTCATTCCAATCCCAAAGAAAGGCAATCCCAAAGAATGTTGCAACTACGGTACAATTGCATTCATCTCACACACTAGCAAAGTAATGCTCAAACTTCTCCAAGCTAGGCTTCAACATTATGTGACCCATGAGATTCCTGATGTTCAAACTGGATTCAGAAAAGGCAGAGAAACCAGAGATCATATTGCCAACATCCATTGGATCATCAGAAAAGCAAGAGAGTTCCACAAAAAAATCCACTTCTGTTTTATTGACTACACCAAAGCCTTAAACTGTGTGATCACAGCAAACTGTGGAAATTAAATAGATGGTAACGCCTGACCTGCCTCTTGAGGAATCTGTATGCAGGTCAAGAAGCCACAGTTAGAGTCAGACATGGAAGAACAAACTGGTACCAAATCAGGAAAGGAGCACATAAATCTGTATACGGTCACCTTCTTACTTAACTTATACGCAGAGTACATCATGCAAAATTCCAGGCCGGATGAAGCACAAGCTGGAATCAATATTGTCAGCAGAAATATCAACAACCTCAAATATGCAGATGGCACCACCCTTATGGCAGAAAGTGAAGAAGAACTAAAGAGTCTCCTAATGAAAGTGAAAGAGGGGAGTGGAAAAGTTGGCTTAAAAATCAACATTCAGAGAACTAAGGTCATGGCATCCAGTTCCATCACTTCATAGCAAACAGATGGTGAAACAATGGAAACAGTGAGAGCTTTTATTTGGGGGCTCCAAAATCACTGCAGATGGTGACTGCAGCCATGAAATTAAAAGACACTTGTTCCTTAGAAAAAAGTTATGACCTACCTAGACAACATATCAAAAAGCAGAGACATTATTTTGCCAACAAAATTCCACCTAGTGAAAACCGATTTTTTCAGTCATCATGTATGGATGTGAGAGTTGGACTATAAAGAAAGCTGAGCACCGAAAAATTGTTGCTTTTGAACTGTGGTGTTGGAGAAAACTCTTAAGAGTCCCTTGAAATGCAAGGAGGTCAAACCAGTCAATCCTAAAGGAAATCAGTCCTGAATATTCATTGGAAGGACTGATGATGAAGCTGAAGCTCCAATACTTTGGCCAGCAGATGAAAAGAACTGACTGGAGAAAACCCTGATGCTGGGAAAGATTGGAGGCAGAAGGATAAGGGGATAACAGAGGATGAGATGGTAGGATGGCATCATTGACTTGATGGACATGAGGTCAGTCAAGCTCTGGGAGTTGGTGAAGGATGGGAAAGCCTGGTGTGCTGCAGTCCATGGAGTTGCAAAGAGTCAGACACAACTGAGTGACTGAACTGGACTGATTTAGTCTAGAAACACACGATGGCAGAAACCTCAGACCAATCCTTTCCATGCCTTGATCTACAGGGTCCAAGGAAGCAGCCCCTATTTCCACCCACATAATGAGAGAACTCTTGAGAGTCCCTTGGACTGCAAGGAGGTCCAACCAGTCCATCCTAATGGAGATCAGTCCTGGGTGTTCATTGGAAGGACTGATGTTGAAGCTGAAACTCCAATACTTTGGCCACCTCATGTGAAGAGTCGAATCATTGGAAAAGACCCTGATGCTGGGAGGGACTAGGGGCAGAAGGAGAAGGGGACGACAGAGAATGAGATGGCTGGATGGCATCACCGCCTCGATGGACATGAGTTTGAGTGAATTCCCCGAATTGGTGATGGACAGGGAGGCCTGGCATGCTGCAATACATGGGACTGCAGAGTCAGACATGACTGAGCGACTGAACTGAACTGAGCTGAATGATCGAATAAGAAACCTCTGTCCTTTCTTCTGGTGTGAGAGGAGCCCAGGTGGGAACCTTGGACTTGCACCCTACATGGCAGTAATGGAGGCCTGATTAATGAAGGAGACCAATAACATCCTTAGTCTCAAGATATAAAAGCTCAAGTGTCTGAATACAGTTGAAGATCATTTATCAGACCAAAGACCAGATAAACCTCAAAAGAAAAAAAGCAATCAACAGAAGACAACACTGAGATGACACAGATATTGAAATCATTGGAAGATGGTTTTTAAAAATCTAGTCCAATTGGTAGAACTAGAAAATAGATTATTAGAAAACCACATGGTTTGACAATATATTGCAGATGGCAGAATGATCAATAAGTTTGAATATTAACTAACCTTGAAAATAGACTGAGAAGAAAATGGACATAGCTTCAAGGACCTGTGGAAGATAGCAAAGAAGCTTGAACATGAAGTTGAAAATAAAGAATAAGAGATAAAAAAAAATAATGGCTGAGTTCCCTGTGCCATCATTCTCTGATGGTCTAAATGTAAAGGAAATCCAAAAGAATGGGGATATGTGGATATGTGGATACGTGTAGCTGATTCATTTGATGTACAGTGAAACCAACACTATACTGTATAGGAAATACATTCCAAAAAAATTTTTTTTAAATAATGGCTGATAATATCTCAAATAGGGCATATGACTTAGCGACTAACCAAAAACAACAGCTACATGCTAAAACTGCTCAGTGAATTCCAAATGGGACGGAGCCAAAGAACTTAATGTCAAGATACATCATAATCAGTTCCTGTTGTGTTGTTCAGTCGCTCAATTGTTTCGGACTCTTTGCAACCCCATGGATTGTAGAAAGCCCAGCTTCCCAGTCCTTCATTAACTCCCAGAGTTCGTTCAAAGTCATGTCCATTCTGTTGATCATGCCATCCAACCATCTCATCCCCTAATGTCCCTTCTCCTCCTGCACTTAATCTTTTCCAATATCAGGTATTTTTCCAAAGAGTCAGCTCTTCTCATCAAGTGGCCAAAATACTGGCACATCAGCTTCAGCATCAGTCCTTCCAATGAATCTTCAGGACCGATTTCTTTTAGGATTGACTGGCTTGATCTCCTTGCATTCCAAGGGACTCTCAAGAGTCTTCTCCAGCACCACAGTTCAAAAAAATCAGTTCTTTGGTACTCAGCCTTCTTTGTGGTCAAACATTCACATCCATATATTACTGCTTGAAAAACCATAACTTTGACAATATGAACCTTTGTTGGTAAAGTGATTTCTCTGCTTCTTACCATGCTGTCAAGGTTTTCATAGCTTTTCTTCCAAGGAGTCTTTTAATTTCATGGCTGCAGTCAGCATCCACAGTGATTGTGAAGCTGAAAAGAATGAAGTCTGTCACTGTTTCCATTTTCCCCCATTTTTGACAGACAGTGATGGAACCCGATACCATGATCTTCGTTTTTTGAATATGGCTTTAAGCTAGCTTTTTCAATCTCCTCTTTCACCATTATCAAGAGGCTCTTTAGTTCCTCTTTGCTTTCTGCCATTAGTGTGATGTCATCTGTGTATCTGAGGTTATTGGTATTTTTCCTGGCAATCTTGATTCCAGCTTGTGCTTTTTCCAGCCTGGTGTTTTGTGTGATGTTTAAAGTAGCAGGGTGATAATATACAGCCTTGACACACTCCTTTCCCAATTTTGAACCAGTTTGTTGTTCCATTCCGGTTCTAACTGTTGCTTCTTTACCTGCATACAGGTTTCTCAGGAGGCAGGCACAGGTCAAGTATTCCCATCTCTGTAAGAATTTTCCACAGTTTGTTGTGATCTACACAGTCAAAGATTTTAGTGTAGTCAATGAAGCAGAATGTTTCTTCAATCCCTTTCCTTTTCCTATGATCCAACGGATGTTGTCGATTTAATTTCTAGTTCTACTGTCTTTCTAAATTTAGCTTGTACATCTCGAAGTTCTCGGTTCACATGTTGTTGAAATTTAGCTTGAAGGACTTTGAGTATTAACTTGCTAGCATGTGAAATGAGCCCAGTTGTGTTGTGGTAGTATGAACTTTCTTTGGCATTGTCCTTCTAGAGACTGGAATAAAATCTGACTTTTTTCAGCCCAATAGCCACTGCTGAGTTTTCCAAATTTGCTGGCATATTAAGTGCAGTACTTTCACAGCATCATCTGTTAGCATTTGAAATAGTTCAGCTGGAATCCCATCACCTCCACTAGCTTTGTTTGTAGTGATGCCCACTTGACTTCACACACCAGGATTTCTGGCTCCAGGTGACTTGTGGTCATCTGGGTCATTAAGTCCTTTTCTGTACAGTTCTTCTGTATATTCTTGCCACCTCTTCTTAATACCTTCTGCTTCTCTTAGGGGCATACTCCTTCTGCCCTTTACTGTGCCCATCATTACATGAAATGTTCCCTTTCTCTCTCTAATTTTCTTGAAGACATCTCTAGTCTGCCCCATTGTATAGCTTTCCTCTATTTTTTTGCATTGCTCACTTAACAAGGCTTTCTTATCTGTCCTTGCTATTCTTTGGATTCTGCATTCAGATGGGTATATTTTCCCTTTTCTCCTTTGCGCTTTGCTTCTCTTCTTTTTTCATCTCATGTAAGGCCTTCTTAGAAAGCCATTTTGCATTGTTGCATTTCTGCTTCTTGGGGATGGTTTTGCTCACTACCTCCTGTACAAAGTTACAAACCTCTATCCATAGTTCTTCAGGCACTCTCTCAGATCTAATCCCTTGAATATTTTTATCCTTTCTGCTATATAATCATAAAAGACCCAAATGGCCTAGTGGTTTTCCCTGCTTTCCTCAATTCAAATCTGAATTTCACAATAAGGACCTCATGATCTGAGTCACAGTCAGCTTCCAGTCTTGGTTTTGCCAACTGTATAGAGCTTCTCTATCTTTGACTGCAAAGAATATAATCATTCTGATTTCAGTACTGACCATCTTGTGATGTTCATGTATAGAATTGTCTCTTGTATTTTGAAGAGGGTGTTTGCTATGACCCATGTCTTCTCTTGTCAAAACTCTTTTAGCCTTTCCCCTGCTTCATTTTGCACTCCAAGGTCAAACTTGCCTGTTACTCCAGGTATCTTTTTATTCATACCTTTGCATTCCAGTTCCCTGTATGAAAAGCAGATTTTTTTGGTTTTGATGTTTTGATCTAAAATGTAATATAAGTCTTCATAGAACCAGTCAACTTCATATACTTTGACATTAGTGGGTGGAGCATAGACTTGGATTACTGTGATTTTAAGTGACTTGCCTTGGAAATCAATGGGGATAATTTTGTCGTTTTTGAGAATGCACCCAAGTACTGTATTTCAGTTTGTTTTGTTGGCTGTGAGGGCTACTCCATTTCTCCTAAGGAATTCTTGCCCATAGTAGTAGATATAATGGTCATCTGAATTGTTTGCCCATTCCTGTCCATTTCAATTCACTGATTCATTAAGTCTTGATGTCATAATGAGTATCTTTTTTTTTTTTAATGTCTAGAGCTTTGTAGTATAGTCTGAAGTCAGGGAGTGTCATTCCTCCAGCTCCGTTTTTCTTTCTCAAGATTGCTTTGTCTATTTTTGGCCTTTTGTGTCTCCATTCAAATTTTAAGGGTTTTTTGTTTTTTTTTTTTTCTAGTTCTGTGAAAAATTGCCATTGGCAATTACATACGGATTGCACTAAATCTGTAGATTGCTTTTGGTAGTACAGTCATTTTGACAATATTGGTTTTTCTAATTGAAGATAATGATATATCCTTCTATCTGTTTTTGTCTTTAATTTCTTTCATTAGCATACTACAGTTTTCAGATTACAGATCTTCTGTCTCCTTAGGTTTATTCTCCAAAGAAGACATTCAGATGGGCAAGACACCCATGAAAAGATGTTCATATCACTAATTATTAGAGAGATTCAAATCAAAACTACAGCATGATATCCCTTAACATGAGTCCAAAGAGCTATGCTGGTGAGTATGTGAAGAGAAGGTAACCCTCCTACACTGTTAGTTGATACAGCCACTATGGAGACAAGTATTTATGCTCCTTTGAAAGCTAAAAATAGAGCTACCATATGACCTTGCAATCTTGCCCCAGGCATGGATCTGGTGAAAAACTTGGTCTAAGAGGAAACACACACCCTAATGTTCATTGAAGCACTATTTACAATAGTCATGATATGGAATCAACCTAAATGTCCCTCAACAGAGAAATGGGCAAAGAAGATGTGGTACATATACAATGGAATATTACTCATCCACTAAAAGAATGAAATAATGTCATTTGCAAAAATATGGATGGACCTAGAGAGTGTTATACTGAGTGTAGTTAGAGAAGGAGAAAAATTGTAAGACATCCCCTATATATGGAATCTTCAAAGAAATTTTGCAAACAAACTTATTTGTGGAACAGAAACAGACTCACAGACTTAGAGAAGGAATTTATGGTTGCCAGGGGGAATGATGGTAGAAGAGACAGGGAATTTGGGTGGGCATGAACACACTGCCATTTTTTAAGTGGATGACAAATAAGGACCTACTGTATAGCACAGGGAACTCTGTGGAGTGTAATGTGGCAGATTTGACAGGAAGGGAGTTTGAGTGAGAATGCTCACATGCATATGTGTGGCTGAGTCCCTTCTCTGTTTACCTGAAGTGAGCACAACAGTGTTAATCGGCTATATGCCAAAACTAAGTAAAAAGTTAAACAAGATACATCATGTTCAAATTCCTGAAACTTACAGAAAAAAATCTCATCAGCAGCTTCATAGATATGCAATACTTATTTGGGATAAATATTATACAATACATATTTGGAAAAAAAGATGCAAGCATCAGTGGAAATTTCATTAATGACCATAGAGCCAGAAAGATGTGAGAAAATTTTTCCAAAGCTGGATGAAAATAATTGTCAAGTCCAAATTCTATATCATATAAACTATCCTTCTGAATTAATGGGAGAAAGAAAGAATTTCCTGAACAAAGCAAAACTGAGAGAATTTGTCTCCAGCAGAACTATACTTAAGAATTTTTCAAAAGAAAGCAAAGTAGAAAAAGAATCGAGATTTTAGAATGGAGTTTTGTGTTTTTTTTAAAAAAAGGTAAATATAATAAGAATATGATTTTCCTGGGATTTCTTTGGAAGGAATGATACTAAAGCTGAAACTCCAGTACTCTGGCCACCTCATGCGAAGAGTTGACTCATTGGAAAAGACTCTGATGCTGGGAGGGATTGGGGGCAGGAGGAGAAGGGGATGACAGAGGATGAGATGGCTGGATGGCATCACTGACTCGATGGACGTGAATCTGAGTGAACTCTGGGAGTTGGTGATGGACAGGGAGGCCTGGCATGCTGCGATTCATGGGGTCGCAAAGAGTCGGACACGACTGAGTGACTGAACTAACTGACTGATGATTTTCCTGCTGATTTTATTAGAGTTGTACAAAACTGTCATCTGATATGGTGCTCAATGTATATAGAGAGGATACTACAGACATTTATGTTAAAAATGTCGAGAGAACCAATAAGTCTAAATGGAAGCAAGCATTCCACATTTCATCTGAGATGGTAAAATGTCAGCAACAGTAGGGAGTGATAAACTACCTGCTGCTGCTGCTAAGTCTCTTCAGTCGTATCCGACTTTGTGCAACCCCAAAGTTGGCAGCCCATAAAGCTCGCCTGTCCCTAGGATTTTCCAGGCAATAGTGGACTGGGGTGCCATTGCCTTCTCTGGATAAACTACCTATGTGTATCTTAATACCTAGAGAAAAGAAAACCATGTAAAGACATAAACTCAAAAACAATGCAGATCCAAGTCAAATTATTTTATAATGTTCAAAAATCCACAAGTAAGTCAAGAAAAGAAGAACGTTGAGAATTGAAGGAAACACACACAAAACAAATAAGAAAATGGCAGACTGTCCTTAATAGTTAATAAATTTCACAAAATATAAATGGTCCTAAATACATCAATTAAAAACCTGAAAATGGCAGGGTAGACACCTAAACAAGACTCAGATGTATGTTGTCTAAAACAAAAGTCGCTTCAAACATGAAAATATGTTCAAGTGGAGACTTCAAAAATTACACACCAGGCAAAAGTTAACTTGAAAAGTTAGAAGTGGCTAATGTACATGGAATAATAGACTGGTTTCAAATAAGAAAAGGCTGTATATTGTCACCCTGCTTATTTAACTTCTATGCAGAGTACATCATGAGAAACGCTGGGCTGGAAGAAGCACAAGCTGGAATTAAGATTGCCAGCAGAAATATCAATAACCTCAGATATGCAGATGACACCACCCTTATGGCAGAAAGTGGAGAGGAACTAAAAAGCCTCTTGATGAAAGTGAAATTGCAGAGTGAAAAAGTTGGCTTAAAGCTCAACATTCAGAAACCTAAGGTCATGGCATCTGGTCCCATCACTTCATGGCAAATAGATGGGGAAACAGTGGAGCAGTCTCAGACTTTATTTTTTTGGGCTCCAAAATCACTGCAGATGATGACTGCAGCCATGAAATTAAAAGACGCTTACTCCTTGGAAGAAAAGTTATGGCCAATCTAGATAGTATATTGAAAAGCAGAGATATTACTTTGCCAAAAAAGGTCCATCTAGTCAAGGCTATGGTTTTTTGAGTGGTCATGTATGGATGTGAAAGCTGGACTGTGAAGAAAGCTGAGTGCCAAAGAATTGATGCTTTTGAAATGTGATGTTTGAGAAGACACTTGAGAGTCCCTTGGACTGCAAGGAAATCCAACCAGTCCATCCTAAAGGAGATCAGTCCTGGGTGCTCATTGGAAGGACTGATTATTCTGAAGCTGAAACTCCAATACTTTGGCCACCTCATGCAAAGAACTGACTCATTGGAAAAGACCCTGATGCTGGGTGGGATTGGGGGCAGGAGGAGAAGGGGACGACAGAGGATGAGATGGCTGGATGGCATCACCGACTCGATGGACATGAGCTTGAGTGAACTCAAGGAGTTGGTGATGGACAGGGAGGCCTGGCGTGCTGGAATTCATGGGGTCTCAAAGAGTTGGACACGACTGAGCGACTCAACTGAAATGAACTGAACTGAATGTACTTCTTGTTTTGGATTCCCATCCTGTCTGATCTCTAAACACTGAAGTGTCCCAGTACCAAGTTCAGACTCTATTTTTATGTGTACACTCATTTCCTGAATGAGTTCAGCTAGTTATCATTTAGTTGCCAAGTCGTCTCTAACACTTTGTGACCCCACGGACTGCTCATGCGAGGTTTCCAGGTCTCTGACCTCTCCCGGAGTTGCCTAAGTTCATGTCCATGGAATCAGTGATGTCACCCAAACATCTCATCGTCTGTCACCCCCTTCTCTGTTTGCCTTCAACCTTTCCCAGTTTCAGGGTGTTTTTCAAGGAATCAGCTATTCACATTGAACATAACCTTACTAGCATGGGAGATGACTGCAATTGTCTGGTGATCTGAACATTGTTTAGCACTGCCATTCTTGGGAATTGGTGAGGATTGACCTTTTCCACTCCTGTGACTACTGCTGGGTTTCCCAAATTTGCTGACGTAATGAGTGTAGCACTGTAGCATCATCCTGTAGGATTTTAAATAGCTCTGCTGGAACTCAGCTTGTAACCTACCTTTAAATATCATCCATAGGTACAGCTGCCCACATCTACGTCAGATTTTGTGATCAGGCCCCAGCTGCTTATTCCATGTCTCAAAGTGGAATTTCTTGGGCTGTTAAATGTAACTATGGTATCTTTTACACACTTATCTTCAGAAAACAACTGATTATCTTAATGTTTAAAGACAGGAAATGTCCCATGATTCCAACTGCTCAAATTTGATCAACACTGTCATACAATAAACATGTTAGATTACATAATCAGACCACAAAAAAACTGGATTTTCAGCACTATTTTTTTTTTTTTTGCAACTAAAAATCATTCCAGAAAGGCTACTTCATCCTAATTTTGATTCAATATAGTTTGTTATTATATTCTCTAAATTGGGTGGACACGGTGAGTAAGATACTCTACCTTTGCACTGAGGTGGCTTTGTCCAAGTTCCATTTAAACATACGACATCTATCTCCCCAAAAAGGTGATAATTCCCAACACATTCGTAACGTGCTCTCTCACCACTTTGATATCTAGACTTCTGATTTTGTATAATAGCATTTTCCACTTGAGGTGGATTCACACAGGAAACATCTGAATAGAAAAGGAAAAAAGTATCTCTAATCTAATGATTATCATGAAGAGCACGGAGGAATTAGAATGTCAAATACATTCCATGGTTGTTTCGATTGAACAGTTAATCTGTCATGAAAGACTGCTAATTGTCATCAGTTTATATGTAAGGTTAAGGGAAAGGAAACAAAGCAATATTTTTCAGCATGAATTAAACTTCTGTATCTTAAATCTCTCCCCTATACTTCACTATAAAAGTGATACACAATTTTTAGGGCAGTGAAAAAAAAGAGTTTTCCTGGAAATCTCTTTTTGAGGTTAGTAAAATAAAAACTATAAAGTATATAAATTCAAAATGTATTTATAAACCATAAGCAAAACATAATAAAAGTATCATTTGACATCAAGATTTGGTTTACATTCTTCCTGTTTATGAGGTATAACTTTAGGGCCTTTCAGAACATAAACACAGGAGGTTCTTCTTTAGAGACTTGATCAAGAATTAACACACTCTGAAGAATACTATAGTTGCAAAGAGAAGATTAATTAAAGATTTGAAAAGAAAATCTGGAAAAATATTAGAAAAATAAAGTGTAAATTTACAAAACTATACTTTAATTATATTTGGGGGCAAATGCTAAGGACCCCACCATCAATGATGTGCATTCCTAACTGTGATTCAGGGGATGAAGAAGCTGTAACTGCAAGAGGCTGTAGCCATGGGTCCTAAACTGAAATATACACAGAATTCCTTGGGAATCATCAAAACATTGTCAGAGTTGCAGCCCCAGAGGTTTAGATTCAACAAGTCTGAGTGAGCCTGTGAATCTGCTTGCATATCTAACAGTTTACAGAATGTGCTGAGAATGCCCTGCCAGGACTGTGCTTTGAGAGCTATTGGGCTACAACACCAAACACTTGGAACACAAGTCCATCCCTTGTTATGTTCAGGCACAAACTGGTTTTGACCTGGCCTAAAAGTAATCTATGTCCATTTAATGATAGTGGAGGCAATTTTCTACATTATATTACTTCAGATACTTATATAAATTTTAAAATTTTACCAAAGTACCTCTGCATGCTGGCCTTCCTATCCATTTGCTCTTAATACACTGTATAGTATTAGATCCATCCAACTGATAATATGATAGACACTTAAAAGCCACTTGTTCTCCTGACTTATAGGAATCCTTCTCCCGATCTATGAGTACAGCATCATCAAAGGTGGGCAAGTTAACACAATTTGTGCCTGAAAGAAAAAAGAATATGCATTTGTTTAATACATCTTTAAAGGTTCATAGTGATACTGATTATATTAGAGAAAATAAATAGTCACATATCAAACCAACGAATATTCTACAGCATTTCTCTTATACCTTGAGACAAATGTCAGAAATCTTGGTTTAGTCACGTTGACCATCTCTATATTATCAAAAATACAATATGGGAATGGTGACATTCTAAGAGGTAGAGCTGGATACTTCTTAAATTTAAATTCTCTTCTCCCATGACAGCCCACCTAAATTATGAATGTTTCTGTTTTTTGCTTTCATCAAAATGTTACGTTGAGTTATGTTAAATGTCTTAGAAAACTGCATATTACAAAGAGATGATTGACAAATTAACAGCAAATTGAGTAGTGATAAGAGCAGAGTTCAGCCATAGGGCAGGAACAGAGACCAGAAATCTGAGATGTATATCAGAGGATGTTCAAGCTCATCCAAGATGATGAGAAAGAGATCGTTCAGTGTTATCAAATTGCCAGCCTCCATTGGATCACAGAAAAAGCAGGGGGATTCCAGAAAAACATCTACTTCTGCTTCATTGACTACACTAAAGCACTTGATTGTGTAGATCACAACACACTGTGGAAAGTTCTTGAAGAGATGGGAATACCAGACCACCTTACCTTCCTCCTGAGAAAACTATGCAGGTGAAGAAGTATCAGTTAGATCCGTATATGGCCAATTGACTGGCTCAAAATTGGAAAAAGAGTACTTCAAGGATGTATATTGTCATCCCGCTTATTTAACTTAAATGCAGAGTACATCATGCAAAATGCCTGGCTGGATGAAGCTCCAGCTGGCATCAAGATTGCCGGGAGAAATACCAATAACCTCAGCTATGCCTCTGATGACACCACCTTAATGGCAGAAAGTAAAGACGAACTAAAGGGCCTCTTGGTGAAGGTGGAAGAAGAGACTGAAAAAGCTGGCTTAAAACTCAAGATTCAAAAAATGGAGATCATGGCATCTGGTCCAATCACTTCATGGCAAATAGAGGGGGGAAAAATGGAAACAGTGACAGACCTCATTTTCTTGGGCTCTAAAAGCACTGTGGATGGTCACTGAAGCCATGAAATTAAAAGATGCTTGCTCCTTGGAAGAAAAGCTATGACAAACCTCAACAGTCATGTATGATTTGAGAGTTGGAAAGTTCAGAAGAGTCAGGCTGAGTACCAAAGAGTTGATACTTTCGAACTATGGTGCTGGAGAAGACTCTTGAGTGTACCTTGGACTGCAAGATCAAAGCAGTCAGTCCTAAAAGAAATCGACCCTGAATATTCATTCGAAGGACTGATGTTGAAGCTGAAGCTCCAATACTTTGTTCACCTGATACGAAGAGCCAACATATTGGAAAAGACCCTGATGCTGGGAAAGATTGAGGGCAGGAGGAGAAGGGGACAGCAAATGATGAGATGGTTGAATGGCATCACTGATTCAATGGACATTAGTTTAAGCAAACACCAGGAGATGGTGAAGGACAGGGATGCCTGGCTTGCTACAGTCCATAGGGTCGCAAAGAGTCAGAAATGACTGATTGACTGAACTACAACAACAAACCAAACTTATTATTTCTAGGGTTATTAATTCTCTACCAGAATTCAGAACTTTTCATAGATACTTTGTTAAATTCTAGAATTACTGCTTAATTTCATATTTGGGCCATTTATGCTTTGAATTAAAAGATATTTGTCAGCTTTAGAATAAAAGGAAAAATACTATACTTATGCAATCTTGTGGACGAGACCATTGCCCCCCTAAACATCTTATGGATGCAGGTCCATCAGTTCCAAACCCTTCATCACAGTCATAAGTAACTTCTTCTCCATATTGGTAACTGTCGTTCTTGTGAGATACAACACCATTCTGAATATAAGGTGGAACTCCACAAGGAAGTCCTGGGAAGAAATGAAAGAATGATTTCATGTTTTGCTAACTTTGAAATTTAATTTGATGTACTGGTCAACATATTTGGTAGTGTTACTTGAAAATAATAAATCCTTATACAGGAACTTCCATGACATGACAGGAAAGTGCACAAATTTTTCCTAAAATTACCATTCTGGTGTGTGTCCCCTTGAGCAAGAACTTGAAACTGAAATTTCCAATATATGAAAGAAACCATCAGTGCTTCTCTAACCAATCATGAATAATGAAAGAAAAACACATTGAGACTCCACACATCATCTTAGGAAACATACTATATATTGTAAGAAATTAAAAGGGACATTTTAGGGAAGACATAGGACATTTTTTTGAAACTTAAATAGATAGGAATATAAATAGGTTTACTAATATAAATAGTTAGGTTTGGTTTTATTGCATATCCAGGGCTAATACAAAATAATTTCCAGACTGAAAAGCGATTCTCTATAGAACAATATTATTAATAACAAAAATGATTAATTTTATATGTCAAATTTAATATATAAATATATACATTTTATTTTAATACATGACCTATAAATAGATAAATTACTTGATGTATTTAGAAATCTAATGGATCGAGTCTCATGACTTTGATGACAATTGATTAGTTTTAATGAATGGTACTGAAAATAGATTTTGGTTTGCCTAGTGTCCTCACCTACACACTGAGGTGGAGAGCTCCACTTTCCCATGTGGCATATTATCACATTATTTTCAGATATCTCGAAGCCTTCTTCACAAGTATAACTTAACTTCGTGCCATGTGCATACAGCCTTTGTTCATGTATTTCTCTCCTTTCTTCTGCAGAATTAGATGAGTTAACGGTTCCATGGTCTATTTGAGGTGGTTGAGAACATCCAATTTTTTCTATATGAAGTACAGAGGTCAAAGAGTAAAGTACAAATATAATCTTTAAAATTAACATGTTAATACAATCAAATATTACTTTGGATTTTAAAATAAGAATAAAAAGAAAAGAATACTCAGAACAATTTACAGAATTTTAAAACTGACAGATATTTGAAACTTGCAAGCTATTTGTCTTCATAAACACTATGCTACTACCACTTGTTCAATATGCCCCTTCATCCTTTTTTAAATAAATTTCTTATTGAAATGTTGGATGTATAACAGTATGTTAGCTTCAAATGGGCTACAAAATGATTTTACTTTTACATACATTATAAAATGACTAACAATATGTCTAGTAACAATATTTCCTAACAAATTTATTACAATATTATTGACCATATTCTGTATGCTGTATATTACATCCCCCTGGCTTCCTTATTACATAACTGGAGTTTGTACTTCAAAATCCCCTGTATCTACTTTGCCAACCCCCTCCTCCTTTCTTGCAACTCACTAATTTTCTGTATCTGTATGAGCCTGTTTTCCTTTTATTTTTAGATTCCACAAATAAGTGAAATCATGTGGCATTTGTCTTTTTCTATCTGACCTACATCTCTTAGAATAAATACATCCTAGACATATCCACCTTGTTGCAAATGGAAATGTTTCATATTTTATGGCTTGGTCATAGTTCATATAGTGTGTATATATAAAACGCCTTCTTTATCTACATATATATCAGTGGACTCTTTAGGCGGCTTCCAAACCTTGGTTATTGTGTGTAATGCTGCAGTGAACATTGGAGTGCATATATCTTTTTAGATGAGTGTTTTCGGTTCCTATGAATAAATACCCAGTAGTGGAATAGCTGGATCATATGGCAGTTCTAGTTTTAATTTTTAAAGGAAATTCCACATTCTTTTTCATAGCAACTCTGCCAGTTTACAATCCCACCAACCGTGCACATAGATTTCCTTTTCTCCACATCTTTGACAACACTTGATGTTGTCCTTTTCATGGTAGCCATTATGACAGGTGTGAAGGGACATCACACTATGGCTGCAATATGTTTTTCCTGGATACAGTAGTCTTGCCTGCAAGTGTTTTTTCCTTTCATTACTTTGTATATGTTGTGCCAGTCCACTGTGACCTAAAAAATATTCTTCAGAAGCTGTTGATACTTGTTAGGGTCTCCTTGTAGGTAACTACTGCCTTTTCTCTGGAAGGAGAGGGTGACAGAGGATGACATGGTTGGGTGGCATCACCGTTTCAATGGACATGAACTTGGGCAAACTCTGGGAGATGGTGAGAGACAGGATAGCCTGGCATGTTGAAGTACATGGGGTCACAGTGAGTTGGACATGACTTGGCAACTGAACAACAAATTTCTTTTAATTAATTTTTAATTTAATTTTTTAATTTTAATTGGAGGCTAATTACTTTACAATATTGTGGTGGTTTTTGCCATACATTGACATGAATCAGCCATGGGTGTACCCCCATCCCAAACCCCCCTTCCACTTCCTTCCCTATCCCACCCCTCTGCATTGTCCCAGTGCACCAGCTTTGAGTGCCCCGTTTCATGCATTGAACTTGGACTGGTGATCTATTTCACATATGGTAATATACATGTTTTAATGCTATTCTCTCAAATCATCCCCCCCTCACCTTCTCCCACAAAGTCTAAAAGTCTGTTCTTTATATCTGTGTCTCTTTTGCTGTCTCGTGTATAGGATCTTTCTAAATTCCTTATATATGCATTAATATACTGTATCGGTGTTTTTCTTTCTGACTTATATCACTCTGTATAATAGGCTCCAGTTTCATACACCTCATTGGAACTGATTCCAATGCAATCTTTTTAATAGCTGAGTATTATTCTGTTGTGCATATTTACCACTACTTTCTTATCCATTCGTCTGCTGATGGACATCTAGGTTGGCTCCGTGTCTTAGCTATTGTAAACTGTGTTTTGATGAACATTGGGGTATATGTGTCTCTTTCAATTCTGTTTTCTTCAGTGGGTATGCCCAGCAGTGGGATTACTTGGTCATATGGCAGATCTGTTTTCAGGTTTTTTTTTTTAAGGAATCTCCACACTGTTACCCATAGTGGTTGTAGTAGTTTGCATTCCCACCAACAGTGTAAGAGGGTTCCCTTTTCTCCACACTTTCTCCTGCATTAGACTTTTAGATAGCAGCCATTTTGACTGGCGTGAGATGGTACCTCACTGTGGTTTTGATTTGTAGTTCTCTGACAATGAGTGATGCTGAGCATTTTTTCATGTGTTTGTCAGCCATCTGTATGTCTTCTTTGGAGAAGTGTCTGCTTAGTGCTTTGGCTCATTTTTGGATTGGGTTGTTTGTTTTCCTGGTATTGAGCTGCATGAGTTGTTTCTATCATTTTGAGATTAGTTCTTTGTCAGTTGCTTTGTTTACTATTATTTTCTCCCACTCTGAGGCAGACACCTTGCTTAGAATTTTCTTCGTTGTGCAACAGCTTTTACGTTTAATTAGGTCTCATTTGTTTATTTTTGCTTTTATTTCCATTACTCTGTGAGGTAGGTCATAGACGATCTTGCTGTGATTTATGTCAAAGAGTGTTTTGCCTATGTTTTCCTGGAGGAGTTTTATAGGTTCTGATCTTATATTTAGATCTTAAATCCATTTTGAGTTTACTTTTGTGTATGGTGTTGGAAAGTGTTCTAGTTTCCTTCTTTTATAGATGGTTGACCACTTTTCACAGCACCATTTGTTAAAGAGATTGTGTTTACTCCATTGTATATTTTTACCTCCTTTGTCAAAGATAAGGTGTCCGCAGGTGCATGGGTTTATCACTGGGCTTTCTATTTTGTTCCATTGATCTATATTTCTGGCTTTGTACCAGACAATACTATCTTGATGACTGTATAGCTTTGTAGTATAGTCTGAAGTCAGGCAGGTTGATTCCTCCAGTTCCATTCTTATTTCTCAAGATTGCTTTGGCTATTTGGGTTGTTTTTTTTTTGTTTGTTTTTTTTTTTTTTGAATTTCCATACAGATTGTGAAATTATTTGTTTTAGTTTTGTGAAAAAAAATGTCGTTGGAGCTTGATAGGGATTGCACTGAATCTATAGATTGCTTTGAGAAGTATACTCATTTTCAGTATATTGATTCTTCTGATCCATGAACATGGTATATTTCTCCATCTATTTGTGTCATCTTTGATTTCCTTCATCACTGTTTTATAGCTTTCCATGTATAGGTCTTTTGTTTCTTTAGGTAGATTTATTCCTAAGTATTTTATTCATATCATCACATTGGTGAGTGCGATTGTTTCCTTAATTTCTCTGTTTTCTCATTGTTAGTGTACAGGAATGCAAGAGATTTCTGTGTATTAATTTTATATCCTGCAAATTTACTATATTCATTGATTAGCTCTAGTAATTTTCTCATGGTGTCTTTAGCGTTTTCTATGTAGAGGATCATGTCATCTGCAAAAGATGAGAGTTTTGCTTCTTCTTTTCCAGTCTGGATTCCTTTATTTCCTTTTCTTCTCTGAGTGTTGTGGATAAAACTTCCAAAACTATGTTGAATAGTAGTGGTGAGAGTGAGCACTCTTGTCCTGTTCCTCACTTTAGGAGAAATGATTTCAATTTTTTGCCATTGAGGATAATGTTTGGTGCGGGTTTATCATATATGGCTTTTATTATGTTGAGGTATGTTCCTTCTATGCCTTCTTTCTGGATGGTTTTTATCATAAATGGATGTTGAGTTTTGTTAAAGGCTTTCTCTGCATCTATTGAGATAACCATATGGGTTTTTTTCCTTCAATTTGTTAATGTGGCGTATGACATTGATTGATTTGTGAATATTGAGGAATCCTTGCATCCTTGAGATAAAGCCCATTTGGTCATGATGTATGATCTTTTTAATATGTTGTTAGATTCTGTTTGCTAGAATTTTGTTAAGGATTTTTGCATGTATGTTCATCAGTGATATTGGCCTTTAGTGTTCTTTTTCTGTGGCATCTTTGTCTGGTTTTGGAAATAGGGTGATATTGGCCTCACAGAATGAGTTTGGGAGTTTACCTTCCTCTGTATTTTTCTGGAAGTGTTTGAGTAGGATAGGTGTTGAAAAGAAAAGTGAAAGTGAAGTTGTTAAGTCGTGTCCAACTCTTTGCGACCCCATGGACTGTAGCCTACCAGGCTTCTCCATCTGTGGGATGTTCTAGGCAAGAGTATTGGAGTGGGTTGCCATTTCCTTCTCCAAGGGATCTTACCTACCCAGGGATTGAACACAGGTCTACCACATTGCAGGCAGATGCTTTACCCTCTGAGCCACCAGGGAAGGATAGGTGTTAGCTCGTCTCTAAATTTTTGATAAATTCACCTATGAAGCCGTCTGGTCCTGGGCTTTTGTTTGTTGGAAAATTTTTGATTCCAGTTTCTATTTCCATGCTTGTGATGGGTCTGTTAAGATTTTCTCTTTCTTCCTGGTTCAGTTTCAAAAGGTTATACTTTTCTCGGAATTCGTCCATTTCTTCCAAGTTGTCTATTTATCAGCATATAGTTGCTGATAGTAGTCACTTATGTTCCTTTGTATTTCCGTGTTGCTGCTCTGATTTCTCCATTTTCATTTCTAATTTTATTGATTTGATTCTGCTCCCTTTTTTTCTTGATGAGTCTGGCTAATGGTTTGTCTATTTTATTTATCTTCTCAAAGAACTAACTTTTAGTTTGGTTTTTTTTTTTTTTTTTTTTTTTTTTTGCTATAGTCTCCTTTGTTTCTTCTTCATTTATTTCTGCCTAATTTTTATAATTTTCTTCCTTATACTAAACCTGGGGTTCTTATTTTTCTAGTTGCTTTAGGTGTAAAGTTAGGTTATTTATTTTTGTCTTGTTTCTTGAGGTAAGCTTGTAAAGCTATGAACCTTCCCCTTAGCACTCTTTTTACTGATTCCCATATGTCTTCAGTTCTTGTGTTTTCATTTTCACTTGTTTCTATGCATATTTTGATTTCTTTTTATTTCTTCCATTATTTTGTTAGTGATTAAGAATCATGTAACTTAACCTCCATATGTTTGTATTTTTAATAGTTTCTTTTTCCGGTAGTTGACATCTAATCTTACCACATTGTGATCAGAAAAGATCTCTGAAAGGATTTCAATTTTTTTGAATTTACCAAGGCTAGATTTATGGCCCAGGATGTGATATATCCTGCAGAATGGCCCTTGTGCACTTGAGAAAAAGGTGAAATGCACTGCTTGGGGGTGAAATGTCCTATAGATATCAATTAGGTCTATCTGGTCCATTGTATCATTTAAAGTTTGTGTTTCCTTGCTAATTTTCTGTTTGGATGATATGTCCATATGTGTGAGTGGGGTACTAAAATCTCCCACTATTAATGTGTTATTATTCATTTCTCCTTTCATACTTGTTAGCATTTGCCTTCTGTATTGAGCTGCTCCTATGTTGGGTGCATATAAATATATAATTGTTATATCTTCTTTTTGGATTGATCCTTTGATCATTAGGTAGTGTCTTTCTTTGTCTCTTTTCACAGCCTTTATTTCAGTCTATTGTATCTGATATGAGTATTGCTACTCCTGCTTTCTTTTGGTCTCCATTTGCATGAAATATCTTTTTCCACCCTTTCACTTTCACTCTGTATGTGTCCCTTGTTTTCAGGTGGGTCTCTTTTAGACAGCATATATAGGGGTCTTGTTTTTGTATCCATTCAGCCAAGTCTTTGTCTTTTGGTTGGGGCATTCAACCCACTTACATTTAAGGTAATTATTGATAAGTATGATCCCACTGCCATTTACTTTGGAACAACAACATTATTAATTTTTTTTCCATTAAATGATAATGTGTTCTGGTATGGACCTCTTCAGGTTCATCTCTTTTTGGGACTGTCTGTGATTTTGAGACCTGAATGTCTCTTTCTTTACCCAGGTTAGAAAAGTTTAGCTATTATTTCTTCAAATAAGTCTCCGTCTCTCTCTATTTTAGATCCCCATAATGAGAATGGTACTGATGTTGTCCCAGATGTCTGTTAACCTATCCTCATTTTATAAATTCTTTTTTCTTTTTCCTATGCTGTTTGGAAGTTTCCACTACCCTGTCTTCCACATCTCTGATCCATTCTTCTGAATCCTCTAAACTACTAAAGATTTTCTTTAGTGTATTTTTCATCTCAGCTGTTGTAATCTTCAGTACTGTTTAGTCTTTATATTTTTCTTAATCTTAAAATTCTGCTTTCATCCATTCTTCTCTAGAGTCTACTGAACATCTTTATGGTCATTACTTTGAATGCTTTATTGGGTAGGTAGATTGCTTATCTTAACTTTGTTTGCTAACTTTTCTGAGATTTTCTCTTATTCCTTCATTTGGAATGCATTTCTCTGTCTCCTGATTTTACCTAACTGTGTTTATTTCTAAGAGTTAGGTGTATTCCTGATCTTAGAGAAGTGGTCTTATGCAGAAGTCTATGGGGCCCAGCAAAATGGTCCCCTCTGTAGGATCTGTGCAGCAGATCTAGATGATATAGGGGTGCCCTTCTGTTGTGTCAATGCCAACTACTCTGGGTGCACTGGTAGGCAAGGTTCCCACCACCTCCCCAGGTGCCTGACAGACTGTGCCTTATGTGCTGGCTGCCAGCCCACTCATAGGCAGGATGAAGTGTTGATGGAGCTGGCTTCAGGGCCTAAGCGTACTTGAGCTGGTGATATCACACCCAAGAGCAGGGTGAGATGCAGGTGTAGCAGCTGTGGAGCCCAGTGGAGTCTGAGGTTGGTGTTGTCATGCCGGTGAGTTCTTAAGCCTCTGGTGCTAGTAAGTTATGTACGTGTGTGTTAGGGAGAACTCTAAAGTGGTACTTGTCTCTCATGATGGCTGGTACCAGTATCTATGATCCCAATTGTCTCCTATCTCTCCAGAAGTTTCACAAAGAAAAACAAATTAGTCTAACCCAAGCCTCTTTTCCATTGATGCCACTTCACTGGGACACAGAGTATGTGAGATTTTGTATGCCTTTAAAGAACAGAAGAAGCTCTGTTTCCTAAAGCCCTCTGGCTTTCTTGTGCACCAGTTACTCTGGACTTATAAGTCAGAATTTCTGGGGGCTTATTTTTCAGGACCATGACTCCCAGGCTGGGCAGCCCAGTTGTCCCTTCATTCTTGTCTTTTGATCATCAGGAATAAAATTTGCATAAACGTAAAATGTACCTGTTATTTGCACAGTAGCCCAAGGAGTTTGTCTGTGCTTCACATCAGAAGTGAAAGTGTGTTCATCAAGTCATAAACTGAAACTGTGATTTACTGTTTCAAGATAATTTGGAAGAAACAGAGAGGACTTCATCTTGCTGATCCATACAAAGATTGTGTGCATGCTCAGTCACTTAGTCATGTCCAACTCTTTGTGACCCAGTGGACTCTAGCCCACCAGCTTCCTCTGTCCATGGAATTTCCCAGGCAAGAATGCTGGAGTGAGTTGCCACCCTCCTCCCCAGGGGATCTTCCCTATCCAGGATTTGAACCCATATCTTCTGCATCTCTTGCATTGCAAGAGTTTCTTTACCACTGAGCCACCATGGAAGGATACAAAGCTTAGAGGAGTATTAATCTTCTTTAAAGAATATTTTAAACAAACTTATGCATGCACTGCTTACCAATACAACGTGGGATTGACTGCCATCTCCCATCCTTGCACACAATTTCTTCTGCATCTTGAATTAAATAATTTTCTTTACATAGAATTGATATTTTTTCTCCATCCTGATATTTCACAGTAGTTGTCATATCTCGAGCATTGGGAATCTGAGGTGGAGGTGGGCATGTTTGTATTTGTGCTTCTGAAAATATTAAATTTAGATATCTTGATTAAAAAGCATAAGTTCAAATATTAAAGGAAAATTTTTCAATAAACAGAAAGCTCTAATGTTATATCATAAATGATCAAATAATATGATACTCTGTAATTATACTCTTAAACTTGTTTAGCACTTCAGTATATCACATTTGGTTCATTGTCTCATGGTCTTAGTTTCTTCCTTTTATTCTTCCTGTGCTCAATCTTGCATGATTTACATAAAACGGATTTTATGTTTTTTCTAACCTTTAGGATGCCCTAATTGAATTGCTCACTCAGTTATAGGTGCTGAGGAAAAACTGTTATCAGGGTCGTTGTTGGGTTTTTTGTTTCTTTTTTTTTTTAGGCAGGTATTCATGATCAGATATTTTGGAATTGGACTGAAGCCCTCACAAATTTTTCTATCATGGGAGTTGATTAGCCAGATGAGAAACTATATTTAGTTAATAACCTATTAATTTGATGCTGATTCTTGAACAAGGTAAGAGTTAGATATGTTCACTGGGATTTAGAGTGTATTGTTTACAGTTCAGTACTCTCCTGGAGGTACAATTCACTAGCTTGCCTGCACTGTTCAATGATATATACATAGATGAATGAACCTTCTTTAATGGATTAGCAAGCCTGGCTTTTTCTATGTGACCAGAGGGTATAAAATATCCCTCTGTAAACTGTGTCTGAGTCCATCAAACGGAGATACCTCAAATATCCAATTCATAATCTGAAGACAAAGCCTGTTCTGCTCAACTGAGGGAAGACTGCGTGAATACACCTGGAAGAATTTGGAGCCCTCTATGACTCCTTGGTTTTGCTTTCTCCTGTCATACTTCATTTCTATTTCATTAGAAACACTATGCAAGTATAGGCTGGAAACTCATAAATCCTTCCAGTGATCCAACATTTTGTATTAAATTCAGGGAAATATTTGACTGAATACTTAGTAATATCATCAGATTTTCTATGCTGATCTAAGTCAATAGGAGTATTTTTTGTGCCGTGTCGTGCTTAGTCACTCAGTCATGTCAGACTCTTCATGACCCCATGGACTACAATCTGCCAGGCTCCTTTGTCCATGGGGATTCTGGATTCTCCAGGCAAGAATACTGGAGTGGGTTGCCTTGCCCTCCTCCAGTGGATCTTCCCAACACAGGACTTGAATCGAGGTCTCCTGCAACTCTGGTGGTTTCTTTACCATCAGAGCCACCAGGAAAGACTTGGAATATTTTATGTTTCATCAAAAATATTTCTCTTATTTCTGTTTTAACTATTTTGACATTTTTATCAATGTATTTTCAAGAATTTATTTTCTTTTATGTCTGATGTTTAAACATTTTTGTCCTAATAATTTTAATTTGTTAAAAGTCTTACAAAAGTTAGTCTATACACTACATTTCCCCATAAACTGAATATTTTGCAAATCAGCTATTTATACTTTTTAGCTTATTATAAAAATTGACATTTTAATTTTAGGTTTTTTTTCCTTCTATGCTCTTTGGATGTATGTTCTTTTCTAGATTCTAGATTGTACTACCTATTACTTAAGTCCCTTTATTTTGTAAAGCAAGTTTTAATCTATACATATCTTTTTTTTGCTGTATACCATAGATTTCAAAATATACAGTTTTCATTTTACTTAATTTAACATATTTTCTGTCAGTAAATCATAGAAAAAAATTTTTTAATTTTCAAGTTTTGTGATATGGGTGAATAAGTTGTTTAGCTAGCTTTCTTTTAATTTACAATTGCTTTTAATTTATAGAGAATAATTTGAGGACACATATCATGAAACTGATTAGGAATTCTTTTATCACATGAAAATAATCAGGTGTTTTAAATTAATTATCTATATTTCAATAAATTAATGTGGACTTCCAGAGAAGGCATATTATGATAACTATGAAGACCTATTTTATAAATATTAAAAAGGTAATTCACAAGGACTATGCCATTATAAATATATAATGTATCTAAGAATATATCAGAATACATGAAGCAAAGATGGGCAGAACTGAGAGAAGAAATAGACAAATCCACGTCCCTTTTTAGCAATTCTGAGAGCCTTCCTACTCTGATGGATAAAACAACTAGAAAAAGCTATTTTAAGACATAGGTACATTTTAGAACACTATCAACAATGTTAACCTGATCTAGAAAGTAGAATTCACATATACTTTATATGAAATGGAAGCATCACAAATATAGACAATATGCTGCGCAACAAAGAATAAACTTCAAAATATTAAAAATTTACAGAGTGTATTCTATGACAAGGGAATTAGATTAGAAATCAATAAGAATAAATTATGTATGTAATCAACGATGATAGTCTTCAAATTGTGTACAGTAAATATAGGCAGCTCTCTAGATAAAAATCATACCACAGTATTACTGTTAATGGAGAATGAATTATTTAGAAAACCATAAACATGTGAGAATTAAACAACACATTTCTAAATAACTGTTACATCAAAGAAGCCACTAGGAAGATTAGAACATATTTCACATACAGTTAATTGAAAATAAAATTGATACATATTTATAAATTTTTGAGGCACAGGTAAAGCAATGCTTAGAAGTGAACAAAGGTAGTTTTACACAGGTAAAGCAATACTTAGAAGTAAAAAAAGGTAGTTTTACAGGCTTAGATTTAAAAAGCAGGATGATTTGAATCAATGTTTTCATTTTTTATCTTAAAAAATGAGACAGTAAAATTACAATGAAGCGATCAGAAAAAAGGAAAATTAAGTCCACAAGAGAGAAAAAATTGAGAAAGATTAATAGAAAACAGAAAATTAAGAAAGTTAAAAATCATGAATATTAACAAGGTAAAAATTAGACAAGAGAGGAAATGGAAGAAGCTGAGTGTGTTTAAAATGTTAATTTGAAAATGATAATGTTGAAAAACAAAACTTTATTCACAAAATGAAGGAGGGAACAACTCTCAATACCAAAAATGAAAGAGGTGATATTACCAAATATACTATAGGATTAAAAGAAAAATAGAATGTTAAGTGACTATTAGAAATGATTTTTCATCAATCAATTTCATAAGTTAGGTAAAATAGAGATATTTCTTGAAAATGCAACTTTCACACAGTGATAAGACAATGTAGAAAATGTGAATAGCATACTCCCTATTAAAGAAACTGAATTCTTCAAGGGAATTTTTCAAAGAAACAAACTGCATATCAGATCTCACGTGTGCTCAGTCATGTCCAACTCTCTGCAACCCTATGGACTGCAGCCTGCCAGGCTTCTCTGTCCATGGGATTCTCCAGGCAAGAACACTGGAGTGGGTAGCCATTCCCTTCTCCAGGGAATCTTCCCTACTCAGGGACTGAACCCGGGTCTCCTGAAATTGCAGGCAGATTCTTTACTATCTGAGCCCCCAGGGGAGCCTATTTGTATATCTGGAAAAATTGAAGCAGAAATAGAGACATATCATGTTTATGAATTCAAAATTCAATATGGTAAAGAAGCCAATTGTCCACAATTCGTTTCTCATTACAAAGTCATCCTGTTCAATATACAACCCAATATTTTATCAAAATTTGTAAGTTTCCCCTGAAATTTCTATGTTCAAAACCAAAATAACTAAAGGAAATTTGAGTGAGAGAATCATACTTGGAGACTATTATGAGACTTTCAGCCTGCTAAAAAGATAGTTACAAAGGTAATTTGGCAGCAGTGAAGATAGTTAAATGACTAAATAGAAAGTTCAGAAATAAATCAACACTTTCATATTTAACTGATTTTTCACTTCAATGGCTTTTCCACGCATATTCTTAAAATAATTGACAATCCACCCATAAAAAATCAACTTGTACTTTATGCAATCCTCAAATGTTAACATGAGACAGATAACATACTTAAATATACTCACATAAAATTATAGTTTCTAGAAGAAACTGTAGAACATACGTACTTCACTACCTGTAGATGTTACTTGTTTCCTTAAAGATGCAGTTGTGTAGCAAGCTCTTTTAATTTTTTATTTGCTACTAATTTAGAATAATTTATAAACATGAATTCCTTGAAATATGTTGGGAATTCCTTCATCATATGAAATAATAAATTGTTTTAATTTAACTATATTTAATAAGCTAATACAGACTTCCAGACAAGGTGCATGACAAAAATTAAGAAATACTTTATTATTATAAAAAAGTTAATTCACAAGGACCAAGCAATCATAAATATATAATGATTAATATACAATGCTGTGCTTAGCCACTTGGTCATGTCCCACTCTTTGTGATCCCATGGTCTGCAACCTGCCAGGCTCCTTTGTTCTTGGGGCTTCTCCAGGCAAGAATACTGGAGTGGGTTGCCTCCATGGGATCTTCACAACACAGGGACCGAACCCAGGTCCCACCCACTGCAAGCAGATTGTAGACTGATCTACCAGGGAAACTCAGGAATCCTGGAGTGTGCAGCCTCTCTTCTCTAGGGGATATTCCTGATCTAGAAATTAAACTGGGGTCTCCTGCATGGCAGGCGGATTCTTTACCAGCTCAACTACCAAGGAAGCCCATAATATACAATGTACACTATGTATCGTCATGGCAGTTATTTAGAAGCTTGTTGTTTAATCTCCAAATAGTTATGCTTCTCTAAATAATTTATTTTCCATCAATACAGCTTTATTGTTGTATGATTTTTCTATTAGGATCTTTATAAAAGTATGAATTATGAGGTTGAATATTAGACAATAGATCTGGTTTACTATTGATTTGAAGCTTCTTTCTAGATACTCTAGGCTTGTAGAAACTGGTAAACATATTGAGGATAGGGAGTCAAGATGTCATAGAGTCAGAGAAGAGAAACAAATATTAAAAGTGGAAAATTGAAATGAACCTATTCAACTGGAATTCATCATGTAAACATGACTCAAGACTTTTCAAGATAGTTAAACAGATAAATTGATGACCAGATAGATAAATAAATATATATAAATAGACATATAGATTGATACGTATAGATATGCCAATAAATGCATAACAGTTCAGCATAAGCATAAGTACATTCATGTGTAATACACAAAATCAAAAACAATGGCTTTCCCATAGAAATGAGCACACCTACTGCCCAGATGTTAATTTAAAGTTACAAAGACTCTGAGTGGTTTGTCACATAGCTGACTAAGGCACATTATACAATTAATATTTAGACATAGTATTTTGATTAACTTCTAAATTAACTTGCAGATGGAAAATATTTGGAATGATAAATAGCTAAATTTCCTTGAAGGAGACAAAGATACTACTTTTACAAGTTAGAGAGATATAGAATACATTTTTTAGAACATTATAGACAAGATTACCTTCTTTGCAGTCTACTTTAGGATCCCATTCTCCATTTATACAGATTGAGTGTTTCTGTTCTGATTTTCCTCGACATTGGTAACTTTTGTTGGTGTTATGGTCATATTCAATCGTATGTGCTGGTTTTCCCTCAGTTGACCATTTACACTTCTTAAGTTCATCTGTTGCTATAAAATGAAAACATTCCCTTGAAAAGACTAATTCTAAAGAACCAATTAGCTAAGTATGGCAAAACCAAACAATATTGTAAAGTAAAAAACAAATAAAAAATTTTAAAAAATAGCTATGGAGTGAACAAAATAATGATGTTAGAATTTATGCTTACAAATTCCACCAGCCAAGTTCTTGCTGATCAAATTGCATGAGATGTAAAATTATACATGAGCCTGAGTCTTGCGTCCAGCTTTTGAAATTTCAGAAAAAAATACCCATCCTAAAGATTTCTGCCTTTTTGACTAGAATACTTTTTGATGATCTACATAGTGAATAGTTATCACATGAATAACTTTAGTCCCAAACTTGACATCTGTGCAAATGTTCATATAATAAGCTTGTTGACCTTAAGCATCTCTGCATTATTTTTAATTCACAATCTTAAAACAATAAAATAAAAACAATTTTCTGTGGACAAAGCATACCAAGTTGCTACTTTATAAATGTTTTTTCAAGAAATGTAATGAAACATAATAAGAAAACTACATCCAAGGTGTTTTGTAAGAATGTTAACTTCTAAGCAAATCTTTTATCTGACACCGAAAAAAATACTTGAAATAAGAAGATGGGTACTTAAAAGTTACAACCTATCTTGTATATATACTTAGAGTCTTTGAGCCACTATGTTATGTATCAGATCATTATAATGCAATATAAAGCCATGATAACAATTTTTCCTAGCTCCAGGATAAGTTAAATATGGACTAAAAAAGCTTTATATATATATATATATATATATATATATATATATACACACACACACACATATTTTCATAAATTTAGTGCAGGTGGAAGTTCTTTTTGAACTTGACAAAATATCCGTATAGGTCTTTGGCAGTATATGTTAATGATTTGTTAATAATAAAGGTTAAATGAAATGAATAAAATAAGGAAAGTCAAGTAGGTAGTCAAAGAAAAGAGATGATTTCAAAATGAAACTCTGAAAAATAAAATAACAAACTGAATTGAAAACACACTAAAGGCTTGAGAATTAGCCTTTTTTTAAGATTTGTTCAGGGTGTAGAGGGACAAAAAACCAGTAGTATTCTTCAACGAATGGTGGCCAAAGGAAGATGTATACTCAAAAGGAGAAATAGTGGCTGCGGACCTCATCCTATGATGGACTGGTTTCTGGAAGGAAAACAGACTTATTTTATTAGGAGAAAACAAGCATAGTAGGAAGAAAGACAAGCTAGATTAGACAGAGTTACAAAATAAACCTTGAGAGAAGAAAACTGGAATAAGGTCTATTATAGCAAAGGGGGACTATAGTAAACTGAATACAGGTAGAGGATTAACCTTTGCAAGGAAAACTCTGAGGTCAGAAGAGTAATAAGAAGCAAACATTTTGGCATTAGGTAGAATGAAAAGTCAAATGAGGTGAGGTCATTTGAGGAGATAGAAGAAGACAAAGATGAGGTTTGGTCTTGAAGAACTGGCAATACCTAGGACAGGAAGGTGTTCATGAAAATGCAGGGATTAATAAGCAAAAAAATTACTATGTAACTAAATAAACTCCTACTGAATGTCTCCCATCTGTCAACTGGTCTTTTGAGTATGGGTCTTTTGACATACAGTTGGCAAAGAAAACAGTCAGTCCCTGCCCTCACTCAGGGCCCTAGCCTAAGTCCTACCTTCTTCTTGGAATAATTAATGACTAGAAATATAATGAGTTAATAGGCCTGGGTGTCCAGTGCTCTCTTTGAATGCAGAGCCAGGAAAAAGTCTATTCCAAGAGAAAAAATGAAAGAAGGCAGCTAACATTGATTCTCCTGGTCAGTCATCAAAGACTTGGTCATCCAAAACTCAGTATGAGTCTCTTACAGGGAAATGAGTCAGGGCAGGTTCCTGGGCCCACCCCAAGCACCTCCCATGACAGAGTTACCTACTAATAGGGAGGGCTTGAGCCCACCCTCCCCAGCACAGTAACTTCTCTTTGCAGAATTTGAAACAGAGAAATATTCATTGTTAGAAGCTTGACAGAGGCAAGACTCCTACACAAATGTATCAAATGGGTGTTGTCCTCCTCAACTATAATTCCTGATTTCAAATGTTCTAAAAGAAAGAGTATCATATAAAAGCAAAAATGGCATTTCTGCAATGATAGTTGTATTTTCCTGGTAACTAGTTCAGTTTGGTTCAGTTTAGTCGCTCAGTCGTGTCTGACTCTTTGCAACCCCATGAATCGCAGCACGCCAGGCCTCCCTGTCCATCACCAACTCCTGGAGTTCACTCAGACTCACGTGTAAGAGAAACCCAAGTAAGATGGTAGGTGTTGCAAAAGGGCAGACACACTGGAACCATAATCACAGAAAACTAGTCAATCTAATCACACTAGGACCACAGCCTTGTCTAACTCAATGAAACTAAGCCATGCCCGTAGGGCCACCCAAGATGGGCGGATCATGGTGGAGAGGTCTGACAGAATGTGGCCCACAGGAAAAGGGAATGGCAAACCACTTCAGTATTCTTGCCTCGAGAACCCCATGAACAGTATGAAAAGGCAAAATGATAGGATACTGAAAGAGGAACTCCCCAGGCCACTAGGTGCCCAATATGCTACTGGAGATCAGTGGAGAAATAACTCCAGAAAGAATGAAGGGATGGAACCAAAGCAAAAACAATACCCAGCTGTGGATGTGACTGGTGATAGAAGGAAGGTCTGATGCTGTAAAGAGCAATATTGCATAGGAACCTGGAATGTCAGGTCCATGAATCAAGGCAAATTGGAAGTGGTCAAACAAGAGACGGCAAGGGTGAACGTCAACATTCTAGGAATCAGCAAACTAAAATGGACTGGAATGGGTGAATTTAATTCAGATGACCATTATATCTACTACTGCGGGCAGGAATCCCTCAGAAGAAATGGAGTAGCTGTCATGGTCAACTAAAGAGTCAGAAATGCAGTACCTGGATGCAATCTCAAAAACGACAGAATGATCTCTGTTCGTTTCCAAGGCAAACCATTCAATATCACAGTAATCCAAGTCTATGCCCCAACCAGTAACACTGAAGAAGCTGAAGTTGAACGGTTCTATGAAGACCTACAAGACCTTTTAGAACTAATACCCAAAAAATGTCCTTTTCATTGTAGGGGACTGGAATGCAAAAGTAGGAAGTCAAGAAACACCTGAAGTAACAGGCAAATTTGGCCTTGGAATGCTAAATGAAGTAGGGCAAAGACTAATAGAGTTTTGCCAAGAAAGTGCACTGGTCATAGCAAACACCCTCATCCAACAACATAAGAGAAGACTCTACACATGGACATCACCAGATGGTCAACACCAAAATCAGATTGATTATATTCTTTGCAGCCAAAGATGGAGAAGCTCTACACAGTCAGCAAAAACAAGACCGGGAGCTGACTCTGGCTCAGTTCATGAACTCCTTATTGCCAAATTCAGACTTAAATTGAAGAAAGTAGGGAAAACCACTAGACCATTCAGGTATGACCTAAACCAAATCCCTTATGATTATACAGTGGAAGTGAGAAATAGATTTAAGGGACTAGATCTGATAGATACAGTGCCTGATGAACTATGGACTGAAGTTTGTGACATTGTACAGGAGACAGGGATCAACACCATCCCCATGGAAAAGAAATGCAAAAAAGCAAAATGGCTATCTGAGGAGGGCTTACAAATAGCTGTGAAAAGAAGAGAAGCAAAGGAGAAAAGGAAAGATACAAGCATCGGAATGCAGAGTTCCAAAGAATAGCAAGAAGAGATAAGAAAGCCTTCCTCAGTGATCAATGCAAAGAAATAGAGGAAAACAATAGAATGCGAAAGACTAGAGATCTCTTCAAGAAAATTAGAGACACAAAGGGAACATTTCATGCAAAGATGGGCTCAGTAAAGGACAGAAATGTTAACTAGTACTCCCATTTTAATCACATGAGTATCTATCAGTAAGATTTAGCTTCACACTTGTCAAGATAAACAATGTTAATATCAGGACAGAAAGATGCATAAAATTCTATTGCTAGTTTATATTTTTCCCCTTTAGACACATATTGGACTATAAAAATCAACTGTTTGGGATCATTATAATTTAAGATCTGACATTTTCAAGGATAACTCTAAATTTCAACAGAATTGCTGCAAATACTAAAGGTCAATTTGAGATGTGTATTCTGACCAATGCACTGAGGAGGCTGGGTCCACTCTCCACTAATACACGTGATAAATCTGGGTCCAATCATTGTAAATGCTTCTCTGCAACTGAACTCTACCGAGTCTCCATGGTGATAGGGAGGGACAGAAGGCTTGATATCGCCGTGATCAAGGTCAGGTATATCTCCACAGGTACGCTCCTCCTCTGAAAATCCACAAAAATATGTTTGTCTTTAAAATATTATTTAAATGTGTATATGAATACAAAATAAGAGTAATGTTTTACCTTTAAATATTACTACTTTTAATACATTACCAATACACACAGGTAAAGCTGTCCATCTTCCATCAACACACTGAATTTTATGAGAACCCTTCATCAGAAATCTGGGGTTGCAAGCATATTCCACGACCTCATTGTGTGCATATTCTTCTTTGTGTATTTCTTTCCCTTTTCCATTGAGAAGTTGAGGAGGTGGAGCACACGCTTTTACTTTCTTTGCTGTAGAAATATTGCATAAATTATGGTTACATTGCATCTTATAACTGAAAAATCCAGCTAATGCAGAAATTTATTTCTCTAAATAATCTTTTATTTGTTATATAATTTACTTTAGCATTCTTAAACAATGAAAAAAGAACAGTGTTTACTGATTCTGTTACTCATCTTAAACTAGCATATTGAAGTTATGTATGCTCAGAAAGCATGTTCATTATCCAGACATGCTAAATAAATATGCAAACCAGTTACTCAATCTGGGTGTACGAATTATAGCAATACTTTTATTCCACAGAAATACTGTATGAAAACTTTTTGAAAAAAAATCATTTGAGAGAAGCATTTGAACAGTTTAACTTTGATTCATATGATTTGATACATGTGACTGTATTGACTTTAAGTTACTTGAACACTCTTTAGACATACTTGAGAACATTAGATGCAAAGCCCACAGTATATAAACTCTCCAATATTAACGGTGGAATTGCAGGAAAAAGGAAAACTAACAAGAAATCCTGCCAGTGTCAGGTTCCTCATGCATTTCTGTGGATTCTCCACCACATATTTCAAGAACCACCCAGAGGTTAATTTCTTAAAGAAGGAAAACTGAGGTAACTACTACCCAGAACATGTCCTCGGTGAGTATGCTCCTGCTAAGTCGCTTCAGTCGTGTCCGACTCTGTGCGACCCCATAGACAGCAGCCCACCAGGCTTCTCTGTCCCCAGGATTATCCAGGCAAGAATATTGGAGTGGGTTGCCATTTCTTTCTCCACCTTGGTGGGTATATCTCTGCCTTAATGCATTAGACTATAGATGCACTGAAAGTGGACAGAAAATTAAGGGAGGGAAATAAAAAGGTTGATATCTGAAATCCCAACTCTTGCTCCAGCAACTGTCAGATAAATATTTACCTTTACACGTTGGAAGTTTAGGGGACCATCCAAAGTGGTAGCATTGAACGGAATCTGCTCCAACCATAATACGGCCTTGACTGCAGGAGAATTTCAGCACATCCCCAACTTTAAATGTGTCTTTCCTGGGATAAGCATTTAAGTATGTATCCATTTGGGGAATACTGCATTCTTTTTCTATCGAAATAATTCAGTGAGAATATTTAACCATTGCAAAATAAATATTTGTGTCACATAAAATGAGGTGCTGGGTACTGCATACACAGAGGACATACATTAATGCACATTAATGTTCTTCCTTGAAAAACATTACATGTTAGGTTTTATACACCCTCTGCACTCATCTGGGACTTTTGAGAAATATTAAGGTATTGAGCAGCAACATATATGTCCTGATAATTTATTTGTAAAGTCAACTTGTTAATACTGGATCTGATTTTATCACTGACATTTATAAAATATAATGCTAATTTTTGGTCTCAAAATGTATAAATATTCTCTCAGAATAAAAGTAAAAGACACAATTTTAAAATTGAATACAAATGAAAAAATGGTATTATATAAAATATAACTGGGACACTAGAACACACACGAGAGACATTTCTCTTGTATTTGAGTTACAGGTACATTAAAAATCACTTAATTTTATCTACAAGTGTAGAAATCAAACTGAAACATGAAACAAAATAAGTAAACATGTTCAAGGTCACACAGGCATATTTTAGGTGTCTTGATTATGTATATGACAACACAAACATCTAGTCTTATTGTACCTATAAATGATCTTAACTATTAATATATGCTTAATTATTGATTCATTTTAAAAATTATAAATTTATCATTGAAAATGTGTAAAATCTATGAAATTTGTGACATTGCTGTGTGTGGCTTAGTCGTCCAGTTGTGTCTGACCCTTTGTGACCCCATGGAGTATAGCTGGCCAGGCTCCTTTGTCCATGGAATTCTCCAGGCAAGAATACTGGAGTGGGTAGTCATTCCCTTTTCTAGGGGATCTTTCTAACTCAGGGATCAAACCCAGGTCTCCCACATTGTAGGCAGATTCTTTACCATTTGAGCCACCAGGGATTGCTACACATTATCAAAAATTTCATTATTCTTTATTTGGAATCTTCCTATTGCTAAATCATTTATAAACTTTAAAATTGGAATTTAAGAATTAGAACCTCACCAAAAAGGAGGATCATACTATCTAAAATTCTTCAAACATTATCATAAAATTATGTATAAGCTAACTAGTTTTAAAAGTAATGCCCCCTCCCCCCAAAATCAATAACTTTGTTTCTGCTTTTGTTTTAATGATGAGTTTTGTAGCTTACATGAAAGGTTACTATTGATGAGAACCATTGGGATTCCTTTCCTAAAATTCTATTCCAAACTTCCACATAGCAATACTTCTAATGGTAAGTGACTTTGTTTACATATGTTATGCTTATCTTATGTAAAATTCCTATTTTATCATACTGTGTTAAATACTGCTTTAACAACAACAAAAAGATCTTGGCGTTAGGCTGTTTTCCAACTGCTGTCTTCACATAGAGTGACTGTAAGAAAGCCATGATCATCTTATAAGCCTTTCCCTTTACTTAGAATTGTTAGTAGCTCAGTCATGTCCATCTGTTTGTGATCCCCTGGACTGCAGCTCGCCAAAATTCCATGGAATTCTTCAGGCAAGAATACTGCAGAGGGTTGCCATTCCCTTCTCCAAGAGACCTTCCTGACCCGCGGATTGAACCCAAGTCTCCTGCATCACAGGCAGATTCTTTACCATCTGATCTTTTAAAATAAGCAAATTGCTTTGCTGTCTCGGCTGCTGCAAAGGCGTGTGTCTCTGCTGACGAATGGCTTCCAGGCTTTCTTTGCATAGACGTCTTCCTACATAAACTTGACCAGCAGTCCCTCCTACTTTCTAAGCACTTGGATTCTTTTGTTCTTAGAATACACTTATTGGAACAATAGAATAGAAATATTTGTACTTTTTGGTTCATTATTTGCCTTAATTCATCTTTTTTTTTTTTTTTTTTTTCATACTGGCATGAAAGCTCTTGAAAGATATACCACCGTCCCCCACTGTATTCTTCACAATTACTCTTAGGCAACTTCTGGCACATATTAGGTGCTTGCTGACAGCCTGAAAGTGAAATTACCTGGGCTCTGGACACTGTTGAACAAGCCTGGCCCGTTCCTCTAACAAGCTTCCCCTGTGTGTCTATCTGAAATCTCTATCCTGAACCTCTTGTTCTCTGTCACAACCAAGCCTTTTCAAAGTTATGTCCGCATGCTGTATTGCATTTCTTACTAATAATTTATTTAGCAGATTCTAAGTAGGTTTTTCCCTGTCTACTCCATCTTAAACCGTCTCTCTCACAACTAATGTTGGCACCACATTTGTAGTCTTTTAACCTGGCTTATTAACTGAATTAGAAGTATTCATTAGTATAACTATTCTAATGTAATTAGTTTACAATTTCCTTGACTAAACTGTATGGCAGGCATTATGACAAGTGTATATGAATAATTTATTTTAATAACTAAAAGATCTTTTGAAATATTAGAATATTTGTAAATATTAAATCTTTTTACAGATTCAGAGGAGTGAACAAAGCTTCAAATAGGTTGTTGCCCTTAGATTCATACTTAGCAAATGGTGGAATTGGATATAGAACCATTTCAGGCTGATTCCATAGGAATTACTCTTAAGCCAATTTATTATCCCTTATTCTTACATCATTTTCTTCTGTCCAATCTATGCAACATTCATTCTGACATGTTTTCTCCTAAATTCTCTGGGTCCTCCTTTCTTTCTGTACACTTTGTCATCTATTCTTCTTCTGTCAGAC
This sequence comes from Budorcas taxicolor, assembly GCF_023091745.1. Classification (NCBI taxonomy): domain Eukaryota; kingdom Metazoa; phylum Chordata; class Mammalia; order Artiodactyla; family Bovidae; genus Budorcas; species Budorcas taxicolor. Next base: position 7,870,206 of record NC_068925.1, read on the forward strand.
ACCTCAGTGTTGGAAGCTTCAGGACTCAGTCTTGAGCTTTCTTCTATTTTCATTCTACATTCTTTTCTAATCTGAGGTCATCATTTAAAGAGTGATAATCTCATGTGTATATATCCTGGTTAAACCTATGCATTCAACACCGAGTTGATGTATCCTATGTTTATGGTCCCCATTGGCCCAAGCACAATGTGTTCAGGTCAAAGTGGTGATGCTCTTGCGAGAGTGTGCTTTCTCCTTCCAGTACCACGTACAAAGTCATTTCCATTTGCTCGCTTGCTTATGAGAAAATGGTATTCAAAACATGAGTCCTTTCAACTGTTGCTCTTTCTGACAATCAACATTTAGCAATGTTACGTGCATTTATGACCAGGAAAATATATCCCAAATCTATTCTCTGTTTGGAATCACTTCAGCCAAGAATTTATCTAATCCCCACACTTTTTCACCCCACATGATTTCTTGAATCTTCTCTTGTCCATCATAAGCACAGCATACAGAAAAATCCACAAACAGCCTTCAAAAATCCAAATAAAATTATATCAATCCTTTTCTTAAAATTCCCTATGCCTTTTCATGAATCATAAAATCAATCAATGTTAATATGTCTTGAAATAACCCAGCTCATCTTTCCTTTGCCTCATATTAGCTTCAGCTCATAAAATCCTCTCTCATTCAATCGAATCTGCCCACCTTCATATTTTCCAAATATTACTTTGCTGCCCAAGTTTGCACATAACGCTTCTCTTGACTTGGGACACTCAACATCCACTCAGCTTACCAGAGACTGAAGCCCTATTTCCAACCCTGGATAAAACACATCTGATTGGCAAAATAAAAGAGATCCAGGCCATTGTCCTCAGAACTTGTCAAAGTCAGAAAATAAAAAGCACCTGTCAAAACCTGCAGAAGTTAACGTTCAAGGTAGGAGATATAAGCAGAAACTCAGGAGCAAATACTTGAACAGGTTGCAAGACCCTGTCATTTTGGTATTGAGTGAGTCGTTGGACTTTAAAACTTCCCCTCCTTCCAGTTTACATTAAAGTAGAAGGAAGCATCATTCCTTAAAGATGATTCTAGATCAGTGTAATTTGGTAAAAATAAAACACTTCTGACAATTACTGTTAAATTTTGCTTATCTTGAAGGAAAGAACATCTGGAAAAGAGCACTTACCATAGCATGCAGCTTTATCGGACCAGCCGTCTTGACCACATACTATGGAGTCTCTGGTTCGTCCCTCTCGAGTCTCATACCCATCAAGACATTCGTAGTCCAGCCTGTCATTCAGCCTGAACCACGTGTCATCACTTTTGACTCTGGCCTTCTCAAGTACTGGCCTGTCACAGGATTCTAAGGGATAATGGGATTGTGATTTCATTTCTAATACTATTTAGTGGGCAATTTGATTGAGTTTCATCTCAAGGGAAAAGGGCTTCACCAATTAGTATGTACTAATCATAAAAAATTAGCCAAGAATGCCAGTGATAAATCACTGTCCTGAAATAATTACTCAAAGTGAAAACAAGTATATTTCTTGCAACATTTTTCTCAACACTTAATGTTCCTGAATTATTTACTTTAAGAACATGTTCTTCAGTTGCTATACTTATGCATGTTTTTCCAAAATAAGCCATTACAGAAGTATTATATTATTTTCATAACAGCGTTTTCTGAATTAATATGCCAAATTAATTAGCAGTTGTGACATATTTGCCAGAGAAAACTTCATTGGAAGGGGTTCAGGGTTGGCAACTCATGTACTCCTGTGGCGGATTCATGTCAATGTATGGCAAAACCAATACAGTACTGTAAAGTAAAAAAATAAATAAATAAAAAAAGTAGGAAAAAAAAAAGAATTTCTACACCATTTCTAGATCACAGAAAAAAAAAAAGAAAAAAAGTAATTTTCAAAAGGCAAGTTAATTTTTTTTAAATGTTATAAAATTTTTAAAATTCACATGCTGATTTTCCTTTTCCAACTATATTTCTAATGGTTGTATATTCTTTTATAGTTATCAAGGTTGAATATAGACATAATTCTTTATTTATAGCTATTTACAAGAAAATATGTTAACAATTAATCTATTTTCACTAACACCATAGACTGATGTTAATAGTTTAAATAGTTTACTTCAAATTTTCATAATGTGTTAAAGAAAAATTGTACTAGTAAAATATAATAATAGAGACATTTTTCATAAAAGAGTGTAAAAATGGAAAGCTGTCATATATTAAAATAAAATAATTTTGATATGTGCAACTTTTTTCATTTTGAGGGTGTAGTGCCTGTAGCAAGTATGGACACTGGAAAAAATAAAATGAAACAGTAGAAAGGGATATTATAAATACTCACTTCACTTAAAGTGAATATGTAAAATATCACTTCAAAAATATCATCGTGTAGCTTTGGGATGAATAAGACAAACTCATTAACTGTTCTTAGAAAATCTTCATAAACATCTATGTGTTGCTACAAGAAAAACCTTCAGCACAGCAGAATTTGGTCCTGTCTAGAAGTGTTTCTCTGTCTCCACTAACTAGATGCTTATGAAGATTTCCTAAGAATTTTTCACAAGGATATCTATCCTAGAGACTCAAACATATGAATTATATATCGTATGATTTGAAGTTTATGCACCATGGCCTCACATCTTTACTTAAAAACATAACTTTTAGGCTTAGGAGCAGAGACTCTGGCTTAAGAGGCTCCTAAAATAAAAGCAGATGCAATCAGCATAAAGGTATCAGCTGAAAATAAATGAATTTATCCCAGAAGAGAGGTAAGGCTCTTAGCAAAATTAGCTTTTAGTCACAGGATGTTTTAAAGTGACGTTGAACTAAATAGTACAATGATATTCTACTCCACTAGTAATTAATCACTAAGGAAAAAAAAAAAACATTTTTCAAAGCTTTGTAATTGATCTTTTCAAATACAGCCATGGAACCACAAAACACTTCATATGACCCTGTCCCAGCAAAAACAAAAAAAAGAAAGAAAGACAGAAAAAAGGAAAAAAGAACAAAGTTAAAGGATACTTCTGTATAGTTATCATCAGGATAAAGAATACTAAGATAATGAAATACTTACTAATGCATACAGGTTGAGCTGACCATCCATCTTGCAGACATGTAATTAACCCTGATGTCTTACCATCAGCTGTTACATAGCCTGGTTTACACTTATATTCTGTTTGTTTATTTAGGAGATACGTAAAGGCAGATTCAGACAAAAATCCATTCTCAATTCTTATTTCAGATTTTGAACATGTTTCTAAAAGGGAGAAAGCATAAAGAAAAGGTAAACATATATTTGATACATATTTCATAAGAACCCAAATAAGGTAATGATACAAAAAAGGGGAGTTGCTTATGACTATAAACCAAGAAAATTTCTAATCATTTAAGGTCCTGTGTAAGAGAAAAAAAAAAAAAAAGAACTATGAGTTTCCAAAGATATTAAACCAAAACACTTGATTTCTATTTTCTAGAGCAAAGCAAGATTTAAAATACTCCGGATCCCTTCTAGGAAATTATTAGAAATCTGTCTGTCTAAAGGGTCTGGAATCCCACGGCACGTCAGAAGTCTTTTAGCAAAATGGGTTTCCTTTCCTGGGGCTTGTCGACAGTTTTGCCTAGTCTGGCTCTCTTACACAAGCCAGAACACAGATCAGGCGGCGACCACAGAATCTTCCACCATGGTTACCCCAGCCTTTGCCTCTGAGAATTTGAAACGCTGTCATCAAAACTGAGTGCTTAAAGCCATATCAGTACATGGAGTTCAATGAAGATGACAAAGATCAATACATCCATTCATTTTACTAAGGACAAAATATTGATCCTTCAAACCATGAATAACTAAACTTGGGAAAGTACAATTCTGTCACCTAATAGATATCTTCATAGAATTCAGACAATTTTTTATAGTACTTCACGGATAAAGAAGAAATCAAAAGAGAAAACTTTGAATATTTTGAATTGAATGAAAATAAAACCATGATAAGTAAAGTTTTATGTGATTTATGAGATGACACAAAAGTGAGCTGAGGGGAATTATAAAATTACATAGCAATAACAGTAATGATAAAGACTGAAAATCAATCATTGCTTTTCCTGAAAATAGAAAAGCAAACAAGCTCAGCACATATTATTTGGAAACACTGCAGTGACATTAGTAAGAGAGTGGAATAGGCCACCTTGACCTCTCCTTCCCTCCACAGACACACTGAATTAACAGCTATGTGTGTATCAGCTCCTTCTATTCAAAATAGAAACAGTAGATGAGAAGTTCTGCATTCAAGGCAAGTGAGAAAATGCCAAAATCCTAAGTGGGAGGGAAAACTAAGACACATTCCTGCAATAAGATCCATGCAGCAGAGGACCATACAGTTTGAAGGGAACACTCAACTCCCAGCTTCTCCTGGAGGAGCAAAGAGTTTGATCCACCATCTAGGTCTCTGATTTTGCAAATGCTAGTCCAGGGTCCAGCTTCCAATTTACCTGCCTCTGGGAGGCCTAGGATTTCCAGTCTCCTGGGATTACAGAAATGAAGTGGCAGTTATGAATCTGTACCAGCACTTCTCACAGGTCTTCCCCTAGCTTAATGGAGAGGGAACAACTTCCAGTTTCTCCATGGAAGGAGTCAGAAGGCACATGTGGACCTTCATCTTTTCCCGCTCTGCCTGAGGAGTTGGCTTCTAACTAACCTGTCCCTGAGAGCTGATGAAATCCAACATTTGCATTTGTGCCTGGATACTACAGAGAGCCAAATCATGGTGCAGAAGGCACAGGGTTTGAAGTAGCATGCAGGCATTAACTGTAGCTCCTTTCCCTAAGTCAGTGCAGAGTGAGCTAGGTGATAAACTCCAATTGCCTGTTCCACCAAGTATTCTGACTTGTAGATCACTGCATACTCTGGACTCCTGGAGGAGGCTGACTACAAACACAGAAGTTTGGATGGGCAGAGAGGTTAGAGGTAACCAAAATTCTGGCCAGGCTGATTGAAAAGGCTGAATTCTGGAAAGGCTCTACTTCTGAGGCCAATCTGTGAAGGCTAGGACAAGTGGATGTTTAGTCTAATGCAGTTTATCAACACAGAGACTCAAGAGAAACGCTCAACTGAGAAGTATGTTCAAATGAGAAGAACAAGATATCCATTGCTTTTTATCCCGACCCAACAACAGAAATTCAGCAACCGCCCACAGCAATCCTGACTTGGAGTGAGGTGTGGGCTCTATACCGTACACTGAGATCCATGATAGCGGAAGAGTAGGTGCACGTGGAGTACATCTCTCTCCACGGATACATCAGGAATACACCTCCAGACACAGATGATCTTGCAGAAAGCCAGCTGAGAACCTGACCACTGGAAAAGAATATATAGAACCAGGCAACACTCAGCAGAACAAAGGAAGGAGGGCAAAAAAAGACGAGAGTGAGTAGAACTGGATCTGCATCTGGGGTCGGGAACTGAAGCAGGGACAGAGCTACACGGGAGGGCAAATGTTTGCGACAGAGGTGAAGCACTGAGACTGTTGGAGAGTGAAGCAGCTGATCAGTGAGAGTCTGAAGGAAATGAGGATCACACAGACAATCCTTGCCACAGCTGTACCTACACCAGACAGGGATGCAAGTCCCCTAGAAAGTGCTTCAGGTTGGAGCTGGAACATAGAGATTGGAAAGCAGTCCCATGGCAAGGTCTACTGTTGACTGAAGGGAGATGGTGTGAGGAAATCTGAGAGAGGAGAGAGCAGGGGGGAAATGCTTATGAAGGAAAGCCAGCTAACCTGGAGGCAGGGTGATACTGCTGAGTCACACACAGAGGATGGAGTCATCTCTATAGCCTCTGTCTCTGCACATATCTGCACCAGACAGCTGAAGCAACACAGGGAGGGTGGCCCTCTAAGGACCTGACATGCAAAGCAACACAGAAGGATGCCAGCCAGGGTTATCTTTAAGTCCCTGATGCGAAGAACAACAGACAATGACCCCAACTGGGGGGCCTGTAAGCGCCTGAAGAGGTCAAGCAACAGAGCAGGACCAGCCAAAGAGACCCTCTGATGGCCAGGTGCCAGAATCTACGAAAAGACTCTAATAGGACTATTGCTTCTGCAGCTGAGTCAGTTGGTTTCCTTGCACGCTTAGCACTGTCAGGGTTCCCATAATTCAAGCAGCTGTGTCACCTCCATGCTCAATCCTCACTGGGCAGAGCTGTCAGAAGCTAGAAAAATCCCTAATAGTCACATACCTCCTGCGACAATAGCCACAGCTAGATCCGGCATTGCCATGGTCTTCATTATCCAAGCTCCTGTGTCACTCCCTAGCTCAATCCCACAAGGACAGTACAAGCAGAGGCTACAAAAATCCCTAAGGGCACCATATTTCCTGCTGTCCTAGCCAATGGCTCCTCTTAGTACCTGGTACTGCCAGGGTCCCTGCAAACCAAGCAACTGCACCACCTCCACATTCGGTCCTCCCTGGGGCACACCTAAGTCCTCCAGGGGAGCCTCAGGAGTAACTCCTGTGGACGACTCACATGCAAAGGTGGAGATAAAACCACAAGTGAAATCCAGGGGCAGGTGGCTAAGGAACAGAACCAAAACATTCCCACCAGTGGTACAAGCTGAAGATTGAATCCACATGATCAACTGGCAGATTTTGTATCTATGGAATATGTAAAGGACAATGGGAGTTCCTGGAAAAGAAAACACACTAGCACTGGCAGATGTGGACATTAGAGCAAGAACATGCAAGAGTAGAACCAGATTAGAGTCTGAGCTGTGGCCACAACAGGTAAGAGACCAGCCCAGAACTGGAGGGCAACCTAGGGAGGTGAGGTGGGCTGTGACTGACATTGAGGAAAAGGATGCTGACAGCTGATCCAAGAAAAATATGTATTATTCTTATACTTTAATTTATTTAGAAGTTGCTACTGGGGTTTTAAATTTTTACTTGTTTTTTGCTCTCTGTTGTTGTAGCTGTTGATTTTAATACTACAATTAAATCTATTAACACTTTTGAGAAATTTTTTTAACTACACATTTAATTTCTTTTAAATACTTCTGCCTCTACATTAGTCTTTTGTGGTTTTGAGGGTTGTTTTCCTCTTTAATTTTCAAAGATTTTTTTAAAACTTTTATCACTTTTTTTCCACATATATTCTTTTGCTTGCTTTTCTTATTCTTTTTCTGTTGTTGTATTTCTTTAATATATGTAAAACTTCTTTATCTACCTCTATTTAAATTTGCTTTTCTAGCATTTCTTTCTTTTTCTCCTTTTCTTGCTTTTCCTCATTATGTTTATTAGTCTGTTTTGCTTTAGTTGTTTTATTCCCCAGTTGACATATGGCTCTGATTTTGTTTTCCAGTTTATGCTTTTAGTCAGATTTGTTGATAACTAGTTGATATCATTCTTACTTTCCTTTGCTCACTGGATCAATCTCTTCTACTTTTTTTTTTTCCCACTGTTTTGGTTTTGTTTATGTGTGTATATTTCCCAATTTTTGTTAGTACTTGCCTGATTTTGTATCTGCCATCTGTCTGAGGTTTGTAGTTTGTTTCTTGTTTTAGTGTGTTTGTTTTATCCCCTTTAATGCCATTACAAACCACCTGTGGTATCTCACTTGCCCAGCCAGATATCAGGCCCAGAACCTTTGAAGTGGGAGCACTGACAAGACTCTAGACTGCTGTAAACCTCCTAACCCCAGGGAGTATTTATTAGTGAGAATTCCCATAAAAGCCTCCACCTGTATACACCTGGCATCACCCAACTGCCAGCAACACCCAGTGTAGGATGCCTCACCCCCCAAAAAAAAACAAGATAAAAACACAAACCCAGTCATCAGCAAACAGGACTGCCACCTCATACGGCCCTGCCCATCAGAGGGGAAAAAAAAAGAAAACTTATCTCCTTTCACCAGAGTACAAACAAAAGTCACACTCAAAAGAAGCCTACACAAACCAGTGACACAACCTTACACAGCAAGGGCAGAAGCCAAAAGGAAGGAGGAACTCAACATGAAAGCCTGAGAAGAGGAGACATCAAATGTAATAATGAAAAAAAGAAAAAAAAGCAAAGGTAAAAAAATATTGCTCAAATGAAGGAACAAACTAGAAGCACACAAGACCTAAAAAAAAATAAAATAAAATAAACCCTAAGAGGAAGTAGTTCAAATACCTTAAAAAAATTCGGAATAATGATGGTAAAGATGTTCCAAAACCTTGAAAATAGAATGCATAAAATGCCAAGAAGCAATCAACACAATTAACACAATTACCAAGGATATAGAAGAAATAAAGAATAAACAAACACAGATGAATAACACAATTACTGAAATTAAATTTACTCTAAGGTAAGGTAAGGTGAAGTCGCTCAGTCGTGTCCAACTATTTGCAACCCTGTGGACTGTAACCTACTAGGCTTCTCCGTCAATGGGATTCTCCAGGCAAGAATACTGGAGTGGATTGCCATTTCCTTCTCCAGGGGATCTTCCCGACCCAGGGATCAAACCCGGGTCTCTCGCATTGGAGGCAGGTGCTTTTAACCTCTGAGCCACCAGGGAAGCCAAAAATACTCTAGAAGGAAACAATAATAGACTAACTGAAGCAGAAGAATGGCACAATGAGCTGGAAGATAGAATGGTTGAAATAGTTACTGATGAGCAGAGTAAAGGAAAAAGAATGAAAATAAATGAGGAGAGCTTCAGAGACCTCTGGGACAGTATTAAACACACCAACATTTGAGCTATAGAGGTTCCAGAGGAAGAAGAGAAAAGAAAGCCACTGAGCAATTTTTTGAAGATAGTATAGTTGAAAACCTTCCCAGCATGGGAAAGGAAATAGTCAATCAAGTTCAAGAAGCACAGAGAGTCCAATACAAGATAAATTCAAGCAGAAACACATCAAGACACATACTAACCAACAGAGATTAAACACAAGGAAAGAATATTAAAAGCAGCAAGGGAAAAGCAACAAGTAACACACAAGGGAAAAGCCATTCAATTCACAGCTGATGTTTCAGCAGAAATCCTGCAGGCCAAAAAGGAATGGCAGGATATCTTTAAAGTGCTGAAAGGGGGAAATCTACAAGCAAGATTACTTTACCTGGCAAGGATTTCATTCAAAATTGATGGAAAAATTAAAACTTTACAGACAAGCAGTAGTTAAGAGAATTTAGCACCACCAAACCAGCTTTACAACATATATTAAAGAGACATATAGGCAATAAGCATAAGACAAAGGAAAGACCTACAAAAAAACCAAAACAATTAAGAAAATGCTAATTGGGGAGCGGTCTTAAGATGGCAGAGGAACAGCATGGGAGATCACTTTCTCCCCCACAAATTAATCAAAAGATCATTTGAATGCTGAGCAACTTCCCCAAAACAACTTCTGAACACTGGCGGAGGACACCAGGCACCCAGAAAGGTGGCCCATTCTCTTCCAAAGGATGTAGGACAAAATGTAAAAGACAAAAAGAGAGAAAAAAGAGTTAGGAACAGAGACCCATCCTGGGGAGGGAGTTGTGAAGGGGGAGAAGTTTCCAAACACCAGGAAACCCTCTCACCAGTGGGTCTGTGGGGAGTTTTGGAATCTCAGAGGGCAACATAAAGTGAAAGAAAGAAAGAAAGTAAAGTCGCTCAGTTGTGTCCGACTCTTTGCGACGCTATAAACTGTAGCCTACCAGGGTCCTCTGTCCATGGGATTTTCCAGGCAAGAATACTGGAGTGGGTTGCCATTTCCTTCTCCACGGGATGTTCCCAACCCAGGGATCAAACCCAGGTCTCCTACATTGAGGGCAGATGCTTTATCATCTGAGGCACCAGGAAGAAGGCAAACATAACAGGGAGGGAAAAAACAAAAAACAACAACAACAAAAAAAACACAGAATACGTGCCTTAACCACAACTCCAAGCGGAGAAATATCCCAAATGCTCACATCTGCCACCAGCAAGTGGGGGAGGCACTGTTGCATTACTTAGGGTTAAGGACCAGTCCTGAATGCCCTGAGGACAATCTGAGGGAGCTAACATAAGATAGCAGCACAAACTGTGGAACGGAGAGAGAGAGGGAAAAAAAGAGAGAGAGAGAGAGAAAGAAAAGCTCTAACCTAAGCCACATCCTGGCCCGCTCACAGAACAAATGATTGAGCGAATGCCAAAGGAGAGCTAGCAGGCTGCAGACCAGCTCCTTCCCCACCACCCCCCCACCCCCTGCCCCACTGGAGGCAGAGAGGCAGGCAGGTGACAGCCAGAGCCAGAAGGCAAGAGGCAATTTTGGCCTCAGAGACGGCATCCTCCACTAAACTGAGAGCAGGCTCCCACCTGCTAACCACGTCTTCCTGGGATATTGGTCGGTTGACATCTGCCAAGACGGTTGCAACCTGAGATCAGCCCCTCAGGGGAGACACACGGCACACCTGAGACAGCGCTCTTGCACCGCACCCAGTAAACCAAGAGACTGGGACCAGAGAGGTGATAAGACGCACTGCACACCTGGGACAGTGTGCTTGCCAAGCACCTGGTTACCTGAGCTCCTTGGACTTGGGAAAGACACAAAAAGCAGGCCCAGCCGAGTCTGTGCCTTTATGGAGAACCTGAACCTGAGCAGCTTAGACCTGGGAAGTGCACGCAACCTAGGGCCTGCTTTGGAAAGTTCTCCTTCCAAGCAACCTGGAGTCTGAGCAGTGTAGACAGGGAAAGCGCAGGCACCATGAGCTAGGGCAACCCAGTGTGGTCCATACACTGTGAGCACTCCTCACACATGCCAGTGATATTTGTTTGCAGTATTCCTCCCTCCCCACAGCACTACTGAACAAGTGAGTCTTCATAAGTGGCCACCTCACCCCCTTGTGTCAAGGTGGAAATTAGACACTGAAGAGACTTGCAAACAGAGGAGGCCAAAATAAACAAATAACAGGGAACTGCTCACGAAGTGACAGGCACAACAGATTGAAACCCTGTAGTTAGCATTGACCAAGCACTGGAAGGGGCCTGTAGACCTTGAAAAGAAGTATAAGTTGGAACAAGGAACTATGTGAAACTGAACTGACCCCACACTGCCCTCAAGAGCTCCAGAGAAATTTCTAGATATATTTTTACTATTATCATTTTTTAATTTTTCAGTACTTTTTGATTCCTTTAATTTTCATTTTTATAACCTACTATTACCTTGCAAAAAAGACCCTGTTTTTTAAAGCAAATTTCACATATGTATTTTTTATAATTTGTGATTGGTTTTGTATTTTTAATGTTGCATTTTTCAGAGTCTAACCTCTACTCTAGATTTTTAATCTTTGCTTTTTGTTATCTGTTATCAATTTTGTACCTTTAAGAATCTAATCTTCAGTACCCATTTTTACTTAGGGGTTTGATTACTGGTTTGATTGCTCTCTCCCCTTTTGACTCTCCCTCTTCTCACCCAGGTCACCTCTATCTCCTCCCTCCCCATATGCTTCTCTACTTAACTCTGAATCTCTCTGGGTGTTCTGGGCTATGGAGAACACTTAGAGAACTGATTACTGGCTAGATTGGTCTCTCTCTTTTTGACTGCCCTTCTCCTCGTGGTCACCTCTATCTCTCTTCTCCCTCTTCTCTTCTCTATTTAATTCTGTGAACCTCTCTGGGTGTTCCAGACTGTGGACAGCACATAGGGAATTGATTATTGGCTAAATTGCTCTCTCCCCTTTGGATTCCCCTCTTCACCTCCTGGTCACTTCTGTCTTCCTCCTCCCTCTTCTCTTTTCCATGTAACTCTGTGAACCTTTCTGGGTGCCCCTCACTGTGGAGATTCTTTTCACCATTTATCTAGATGTTTTATCAGCAGTGCTGAATGGATGGAGAAGTCTTGAGGCTACTGTAAGATTAAGACTGAAAGCATGAGGTAAGAGACATATATCCAAAACTTGAGAACACCAGACAACTCCTGACTCCAGGGAACATTAATTGAAAAGAGCACATCCCAAACCCTGCATACCTACACTGAAACCAAGTTCCACCCAAGAGCCAACAAGTTTCAGAGCAAGACATACCATGCTAATTCTTTAGCAACACAGGAACATAGCCTTGAGCTTCAATATACAGGCTGTTCAAAGTCACACCAAACCAACAGACACCTCAAAACTCACTACTGGGCACTTCATTGCACTCAGAGAGAAGAGATCCAGCTCCACCCACCCGAACATGGACTCAAGCTTCCATAACCAGGAAAACTTGACAAGCCAAATGTCCAACCACACCCACAGGGAGCAACCTTCCTTTATTTTGAGTCAACAATAAAGAGGAACCACAAACTTCCAGCATACAGAAAGGCCACCCCAAACAGAACAATCTAAATAAAATGAAAAGGCAGAAAAATATTCAGAAGGTAAAGGAACAGAATAAATCCCCAACAAACCAAACACAAGAGGAAGAGATAGGGAGTCTACCTCAAAAAGAATTCAGAATAATGATAGTAAAGATGATCCAAAATCTTGAAAACAAAATGAAGTTACAGATAAACAGACTAGAAACAAGGATTGAGAAGATGCAAGAATGTTTAACAAGGACCTAGAAGAGATAAAAAAGAATCAATCAATAATGAATACTGCAATAAATAAGATCAAAAGAACTCTGGTGGGAACCAACAGTAGAATAACTAAAGCAGAGGATAGGATAAGTGAGGTAGAAGACAGAATGGTAGAAATAAATGAAGCGGAGAGGAAAAAAGAAAAAAAGAATTTTTAAAAAATGAGGACAACATCAGAGACCTCTGGGACAATGTTAAATGCCCCAACATTTGAATCATAGGGGTCCCAGAAGACAAAAAGAAAGGCCATGAGAAAATACTTGAGGAGATAATAGTTGAAAACTTCCTCAAAATATGGAAGGAAATAGCCACCCAAGTCCAAGAAAGCCAGAGGCTCCAAAACAGGATAAACCCAAGGTGAAACACCCCAAGACACATATTAATCAAATTAACCAAGATCAAACACAGAGAGCAAATATTAAAAACAGCAAGGGAAAACCAACAAATAACACACAAGGGGATTCCCATAAGGATAACAGCTGATCTTTCTAGAGAAACTCTTCAGGCCAGAACGGATTGGCAGGGCATACTTAAAGTGATGAAAGAGAAAAGCCTACAACCCACATTACTATACCCAGTAAGGAGCTCATTCAAATATGAAGGAGAAATGAAAAGCTTTACAGACAAACAAAAGCTGAGAGAATTCATCACCACCAAACCAGCACTTCAACAAATGATAGAGGAACTTCTCTAGACAGGTAACAAAGAAAACGTTTATAAGTAAGTAAGTGTTAGTCACTCAGTCACGCCCGACTCTTTGTGACCGCAAGAATGGCAGCCCACCAGGCTCCTGTGTCCATGAGATTTTCCAGGTAAGGATACTGGAGTAGTTTGCCATTTCCATCTCCAGGGGATCTTCCCAAACAAGGGATCGAACCCGGGTCTCCTGCATTGCAGCCAGATTCTTTACCAATGAGCTACAAGGGAAGCTATTAAGGTTTATTAACTTGAATCCAAAACAACAAAATAAATAGCAATGGAATCATACTTAACGATAATTACCCGAAAATGTAAATGGGTTGAATGCCCCAACCAAAACACAAAGACTGGCGGAATGGATACAAAAACAAGACCCCTATATATGCTGCCTACAAGGGACCCACCTCAAAACAAGGGACCCACCTCAAAACAAGGGACACATACAGACTGAAAGTAGAGGTTTGGAAAAATATATTTCAAGCAAATGCAGACCAAAAAAAGCAGGAGGAGCAATACTCATATCAGACAAAATAGACTTTGAAATAAAGGCCATGAAAAATTACAAAGAAAGACACTAAATAATGATCAAAGGATCAATCCAAGAAGAAGATATAACAATTATAAATATATATGCACCCAACATAAGCACACCGCAATATGTAAGGCAAATGCTAACAAGTGTGAAAGGGGAAATTAACAGTAACACAATAATAGTGGGAGACTTTAATATCCCGCTCACACCTATGGATAGATCAACTAAAAAGAAAATTAGCAAGGAAACACAAATTATAAATGATACAATGGACTAGTTAGACATAATGATTATCTATATGATATTTCACCCCCAAACAATGCATTTCACCTTTTTCTCAACAGCACATGGAACCTTCTACAGGATAAATCACATACTGGGCCATAAATCTACCCTTAGTAAAATCAAAAAAATTGAAATCATTCCAAGCCTCTTTTCTAATCCCAATGCAGTAAGATTAGATGTCAACTACAGGGGAAAAAAAAAAAACTATAAAAATACAAATATATGGAGTCTAAACAACATGCTTCTGAATAACCAACAAATCACAGAAGAAATTAAAAATGAAATCAAAATATCCATAGAAACGAATGAAAATGAAAACACAACAACACAAAACCTAAGGGATTCAGTAAAAGCATTGCTAAGGGGAAGGTTCATAGCATTACAAGCTTACCTCAAGAAACAAGAGAAAAATCAAATAAATAACCTATCTGTACACCTAAAGCAACCAGAAAAAGAAATGAAGAACCCCAGGGTTAGTAGAAGGAAAGAACTCATAAAAATTAGGGCAGAAGTAATTGAAAAAGAAACAAAGGAGACTATAGCAAAAATCAACATAACTAAAAGCTGGTTCTTTGAGAAGATAAATAAAATAGAAAAATCATTAGCCAGACTCATCAAGAAACAAAGGGAGAAAAATCAAATCAACAGAATTAGAAATGAAAATGGAGAAATCACAACAGACAACACAGAAATACAAAGGATCATAAGCGATTACTATCAGCAATTTTATAACAATAAAATGGACCACTTGGAAGACATGGATGAATTCTTAAAAAAGTCTAACCTTCCAAAACTGAACCAGGAAGAAAGATAAAATCTTAACAGACCCATCACATGCACAGAAATGAAACTGTAATCAGTAATCTTCCAGTAAACAAAAGCCCAAGACCAGATGGCTTCACAGCCGAATTCTACCAAAAATTTAGAGAAGACCTAACACCTATCCTACTCAAATTATTCCAGGAAATTGCAGAGGAAGGTAAATTGCCAAACTCATTCTATGAGGCCACCATCACCCTAATACCAAAACCAGACAAAGATGCCACAAAAAAACGAAAACTACAGACCAATATCACTGATGAACATAGATGCAAAAATCCTTAAAAAAATTATAGGAAATAAAATCCAACAACATATTAAAAAAATCATACATCATGACCAAGTAGGCTTTATCCCAGGATTCAAGGATTCTTCAATATTCACAAATCAATCAATGTGATACACAATATTAACAAATTAAAAGATAAAAACCATATGATTATCTCAATATATGCAAAGAAAGCTTTTGACAAAATTCAACATCCATTTATGATAAAAAAAAAAAAACCCTCCAGAAAGCATGCATACAAGGAACATAACTCAGAATGATAAAGGCCATATATGATAAACCCACAGCAAACATTACCCTCAAAGGTGAAAACTTGAAAGCATTTTCCCTAAAGTCAGGAACAAGAGAAAGGTGCCCACTCTCACTACCACTATTCAACATAATTTTGGAAGTTTTAGCCATAGAAATCAGAGGAGAAAACAGAAGTAAATGGAATCCAGATCAGGAAAAAGTAGTAAAACTCTCACTATTTGCAGATGACATGATCCTCTACATAGAGAACCCTAAAGACACTAACAGAAAATTACTAGAGCTAGTCAATGAATATAGTAAAGTTGCAGGATATAAAATTAACACACAGAAATCCGTTGCATTCCTATACACTAACAATCAGAAAACAGAAAGAGAAATTAAGGAAACAATTCCAATCACCAGTGCAATGAAAAGAATAAAATAGTTAGGAATAAATCTTCCTAAAGAAACAAAAGACATATATATAGAAAACTATAAAACATTGATGGAAAAACTCAAAGAACACAAATCGATATAGAAATATACCCTGTTCATGGATCAAAAGTATCAATATAGTCAAAATGAGTATACTACAAAAAGCAATCTATAGATTCAAAGCAATTCCTATCAAGCTACTAACAGCATTTTTCAGAGAACTAGAATAAATAAATTCACAATTTGTATGGAAATACAAAAAAATCTCGAATAGCCAAAGAAATCTTGAGAAAGAAGAATGGAACTGGAGGAATCAATCTACCTGACTTTAGACTATATTACAAAGCTACAGTCCATAAGACAGCATAGTACTGGCACAATGCCAAAAACATAGATCAATGGAACAAGATAGAAAGCCCAGAGATAAACCCATGCACCTATGGAAACCTTATCTTTGACAAAGGAGGCAAGAATATACAATGGAGAGAAGACAGTCTCTTTAACAAGTGGTGCTGGGAAAACTGGTCAACCACTTGCAAAAGAATGAAACTAGAACACTTTCTAACACCATACACAAAAATAAACTCAAAATGGATTAAAGATCTAAATGTAAGACCAGACACTATAAAACTCCTAGAGGAAAACATGGGCAAAACACACTCTGACATAAATCATAGCAAGATCCCCTATGACCCACCTCCCAGAGTAATGGAAATAGAAGCACAAATAAACAAATGGGACCTAATTAAACTTAAAAGCTTTTGCACAACGAAGGTAACTATAAGTAAGTTGAAAAGATAGCCTTCAGAATGAGAGAAAATAATAACAAATGAAGCAACTGACAAGGAATTATTATTCTCCAAACTATACAAGCAGCTCATGCAGATCAATTTACAGAAAAACAAATGACCCAATCAAAAAATGGGTCAAAGAACTAAGAGACGTTTCTCCAAAAAGACATACAGATGGCTAACAGACACATGAAAAGATGTTCAACACTACTCATTATCAGAGAAATGCAAATTAAAATCACAATGAGGTACCATCTCATGCTGGTCAGAAAGGCTGCCATCAAAAAGTCTACAAACAATAAATGCTGGAGAGTATGGAGAAAAGGGAACCTTCTTACACTGCCTGTGGGAATGTAAACTAGTACAGCCACTATGGAGAAGAGTGTGGAGATTCCTTAAGAAACTGGAAATAGAACTGCCATATGATCCAGCAATCCCACTGCCAGGCATACACACTGAAGAATCCAGAATTGAAACAGACACATGCACCCCATTGTTCATCGTAGCACTGTTTACAATAGCTAAGACATGAAAGCAACACAGATGCCCACTGGCAAATTAATGGATAAGAATGCTGTGGTAATGGTATACACAATGGAATACTACTCAGTGATTTAAAAATGCATTTGAATCAGTTCTAATGAAGTGGATGAAAATGGAGCCTATTATACAGAGTGAAGTAAGTCAGAAAGAAAACACCAGTACAGTATATTAAGGCATATCTATCAAATTTAGAAATATGTTAATGATGACCCTAAATGTGAGACAGAGAAAGAGATAGGATGTAAACCATAGACTTTTGAACTCTATGGGAGAAGGCAAGGGTGGGATGATTTAAGAGAATAGCATTGAAACATGTATATTATAATATGTGAAATAGATTGCCAGTCCAGGTTCGATGCATGAGACAAGGGCCTCAGGGCCAGTGCACTGGGATGACTTTGAGGGATGGGATGGGGAGGGAGGTGGGAGGTGGCTTCAGGATGGGAGACACATGTACACCCTTGGCTGATTCATGTCAACATATGGCAAAAACCACTACAATATTGTAAATTAATTAGCCTCCAATTAAATTAAATAAATTAATTTTAAAAATGCTATAGGAACATGCAGCATTAGATTATAACAGTAAAATGCTAATAGCAATATATAAATAATTACTTTAAATGTAAATGGATTAAACTCTCCAACTAAAAGACACAGATTGGCTGAATGGATAGAAAACAAGACCCATATATAGGCTGTCTACAAGAGACCCACTTCAGACCTAGAGACACATACAGACTGAAAGTAAAAGGATGCAAAATATATTCCATGCACATGGAAATCAAAAGGAAGTTGGAGAGGCAATTCTCATTTCTGACAAAATTGACTTTAAAATAAAGAATATGATACAAGATAAAGAAGGGACATTACATAATGATCAAGGAATCAATCCCAAAAGAAGACAAAATTCTAAGCCTCTATGTACCCAGCATAGAAGCACCTCAGTACATAAGTCAAATACTAACAAACATAAAAAGGGAAATTGACAGCAACACAATAATGGTAAGGGATGTTAACACCCCAGTTATACCAATGGGCAGATCATCAAAATAGAAAATTAATAAGGAAACACAAACCTTAAATGAAACATTAGACCAAAGGGACCTAATTGATATCTTCAGCATCTTCCACACAAATCCAAAAGAAGACACTTTCTTCTCAAGTGTGCTTGGAACATTTTCCAGGATAGACTATCAGATCAGATCAGTCACTCAGTCACGTCCGACTTTTTGCAACACCATGCACTGCAGCCTGCCAGGCCTCCCTGTCCATCACTATCTACCAGAGTTCACTCAAAGTCACATCCATCGAGTCGGTGATGCCATCCAGCCATCTCATCCTCTGTCGTACCCTTCTCCTCCTGACCCCAATCCCTCCCAGCATCAGAGTCTTTTCCAATGAGTCAACTCTTCACATGAGGTGGCCAAAGTACTGAAGTTTCAGCTTTAGCATCATTCTTTCCAAAGAAATCCCAAGGCTGATCTTCAGAAAGGACTGGTTGGACCTCCTTGCAGTCCAAGGGACTCTCAAGAGTCTTCTCCAACACCACAGTTCAAAAGCATCAATTCTTCAGCGCTTAGGTTTCTTCACAGTCCAACTCTCACATCCATACATGACCAATGGAAAAATCATAGCCTTGACTTGACAGACCTTTGCTGGAAAAGTAATGTCTCTGGTTTTCAATATGCTACCTAGGTTGGTCATAACTTTCCTTCCAAGAAGTAAGTGTCTTTTAATTTCATGGCTGCAGTCACCATCTGCAGTGATTTTGGAGCCCCTCAAAGTAAAGTCTGACACTGTTTCCACTGTTTCCCCATCTATTTCTCATGAAATGATGGGACCGGATGCCATGATCTTCGTTTTCTGAAGGTTGAGCTTTAAGCCAACTTTTTCACTCTCCTCTTTCACTTTCATCAAGAGGCTTTTTAGCTTCTCTTCACTTTCTGCCATAAGGGTGGTGTCATCTGCATATCTGAGGTGATTGATATTTCTCCCGGCAATCTTGATTCCAGCGTGTGCTTCTTCCAGCCCAGCATTTCTCATGATGTACTCTGCATGGAAGTTAAATAAGCAGGGTGACAATATACAGCCTTGATGTATTCCTTTTCCTATTTGGAAATAGTCTGTTGTTCCATGTCCAGTTCTAACTTTCGCTTCCTGACCTGTATATACGTTTCTCAAGAGGAAGGTCAGGTAGTCTGGTATTCCTATCTCTTTCAGAATTTTCCACAGTTTATTGTGATCCTCACAGTCAAAGGCTTTGGCATAGTCAATAAAGCAGAAATAGATGTTTTTCTGGAACTCTCTTGCTTTTTTGATGATCCAGCGCATGTTGGCATTTTGACCTCTGGTTCCTCTGCCTTTTCTAAAACCAGCTTGAACATCTGGAAGTTCATGGTTCACATATTGCTGAAGCCTGGCTTGGATAATTTTGAGCATTACTTTACTAGCATGTGAGATGAGTGCAATTGTGTGGTAGTTTGAGTGTTTTTTGGCATTGCCTTTCTTTGGAATTGGAATGAAAACTGACCTTTTCCAGTCCTGTGGCCACTGCTGAGTTTTCCAAATTTGCTGGCAGATTGAGTGCAGCACTTTCACAGCATCATCTTTCAGGATTTGAAATAGCTCAACTGGAATTCCATCATCTCCACTGTAAAGGAGCAATATTACATAGGAACCTGGAATGTCAGGTCCATGAATCAAGGCAAATTGGAAGTGGCCAAACAGGAGATAGCAAGAGTGAACATCAACATTCTAGGAATCAGCGAACTAAAATGGACTGGATTGGATGAATTTAACTCAGATGACCATTATATCTACTACTGCGGGCAGGAATCCCTCAGAAGAAATGGAGTAGCCAACATGGTTAACAAAAGAGATTGAAATGCAGTACTTGGATGCAATCTCAAAAATGACAGAATGATCTCTGTTCGTTTCCAAGGCAAACCATTCAATATCACGGTAATCCAAGTCTATGCCCCAACCAGTAACGCTGAAGAAGCTGAAGTGGAATGGTTTTATGAATACCTACATGACCTTACAGAACGAACACCCAAGAAAAAGAGGGTAGACTATATTTGGGCCAAAAATCAAACCTCAATAAATGATTAAACTTTGAAATTCTATGAACCATTTTTTCTGTCCACAATACTATGAGACTAGATATCAATTACAGTAATAAACACAAACACTTGGAGATTAAACAATATGCTTTTACATAATGAACAGGTAAGTGAAGAAATCAAAAGGGAAATCAAAGAATTCTTGAAACAAATGACAATGAAAACATGACAACTCAAAACCTATGGAATGCAACAAAACAGTTCTAAGAGGGAAGTTTATAGCATTAAAAAAAGAAGAAGAAGAAAAACATCAAATAGACAACCTAACTTTATACCTAAAACAACTGGATAAAGAAGGACATAAAAAAAAAAAGTTAGTAGAAGGAAAGAAATCCTACAGATCAGATCAGAAATAAATGAAAAAGAAATGAAGGAACAATGGTAAAGATTAATAAAACTAAAAGGTGCTTCTTTGAAAAGATAAACAAAATTGTCAATTAGTCAAATCCATCAAGACAAAAAGGGAGAAAAATCAAATCCACAAAATTAGGAATGAGAAAGGAGAGGGTAACAGACAACACAGAAATACAAAGGATCATAAAGGGTTACTATAAGCAACTATATGCCAATAAAACGGACAACATCTATTCTTAGAAAAGTTCAATCTACCAAGACTGAACCAGGAAGAAATAGAAATTATGAACAAGCCAATTACATGCACTGAAATTGAAAATGTGATTTAAAAAACTCCCAGAAAATTGAAGCACAGGGCCGGATAGTTTCACAGGTGAATTCTCTCAAACATTTAGAGAAGAGCTAATGCCTATTCTTATCAAACTCTTTTAAAAAACTGCAGAGGAAGGAACGCTTCCAAACTCATTCTACAAGGCCATCATCACCCTAATACCAAAACCAGACAAAGACAACATGAAAAAGAAAATTACAGGCCAATATCATTGATGAAAATAGATGGAAAAATCCTCAACAAAACTCTAGCAAACAGAATTCAAAAATACATTAAAAAGATAGCACACTATGATCAAGTTGGGTTAATCCCAAGGATGCAAGCATTATACTTGTGTATATCCATCAATGTGATATACCATATTAACAAACTGCAAGATAAAACCATATGGCCATCTCAATAGAGGCAGAAAAAGCTTTTGAAAAATTTCAGTACCCATTTATGATAAATACTCTTCAAAAAATAAGCAAAGAAGGAACCTACCTCAACATAATAAAAGCCATATATGAGAAACCCAGAGCAAACATTATTCTCAAAGGTGAAAAACTGAAAGCATTCCCTCTGAGATCAGGAAAAGACAAGGGTGCCCACTCTCACCACTATTAGACAACATTGTTTGGAAGCCCTCGCAACAGCAATCACAGAAGAAAAAGAAATAAAAGGAATCCAGATTGGAAAAGAAGAAGCAAAACTCTCATTGTTTGCAGACAGACGATACTATACATAGAAAATCCTAAAGACATGTTCAGAAAATTACTAGAGGTAATCAGCGAATTTAGCAAACTGACAGCATAGAAAATGAATACACAGAAATCACTTGCATTCCTCTGTACTAACAATGAAACATCAGAAACAGAAATTAAGGTATCAATAACATTTACCATTGTAACAAAAAGAATAAAATGCCTAAGGAAAAAACCTAAGGAGACATAAGAGCTATATACAGAAAAGTACAAGACACTGAGGAAAGAAATCAAAGACAACATAAAGAGATGGAGAGATATTCCATGTTCCTGGGTTAGAAGAATCAACATTATGAAAATGACTATACTACCAAATATAATCGGAAGATTCAATGCAATCTGTATCAAAATACCAATGCTATTTTTCACAGAACTAGGACAAAAAGTCACAATTCATATGGAAACACAACAGACCTGAATAGCCAAAGCAATCTTGAGAAAGAAAAATAGAGCTAGAGGAATCAGCCTTCCTGACTTCAGACTGACTACAAAGCTATAGTTATCCAGACAGTATGGTACTGGCAGAAAAACAGAAATAGAGACCAATGGAACAAGATAGAAAGCCCAGAGATTAACCCATACACCTATGAATTACTTATGTTTGACAAAAGAGACAAGAATATACCATGGGGCAAATAGAGGGTCTTTCATAAGTGCTGCTGGGAAAACTTTGACAGCTACATGGAAAAGAATGAAATTAGACTACTTTCTAACACCATACACAAAGATAAACTCAAAATGGATGGAAAACACAGGCAGAGCACCCTATGTCATAAATCACAGCAAGATCCTCTATGACCCACCTCCTAGAGTAGTGGAATAAAAACAAAGATAATCAAGTGGGATGTAATTAAACTTAAAAGCTTTTCCACAGCAAAGGAAACTATGAATAAGGTGAAAAGACAATGCTCAGAATGGGGAAAAAAAAATACCAAATGAAACAACTGACAAAGGATTAATTTCCAAAACATACAAGCAGCTCATACAAATCAATACCAGAAAAACAAACAACCCAATCAAAAAGTGGGAAAAAGACCTAAACAGACATTTGTCTAAAGACCTAAAATGGCTAATAAATGCATGAATATATTCTCAATATCACTATTAGAGAAATGCAAGTCAAAACTACAATGAGACATCACTTCACACCAGTCAGGATGACCATCATTAAAAAGTCTACAAACAATAAATGCTGGAGAAGGTGTGAAGAAAAGGGAACCCTCTTGCACTGTTAGTCGGAATGTAAATTGATATAGCCACTATAAAGAACAGTATGGAGAGTACTTACAAAGCCAGGAGTAAAACCACTATATGACCCACCAACCCCACTCCTAGGTATATACCCTGACGGAACCAAAACTGAAAAAGACACATGTACCCCAATGTTCCCTGAAGTTCCATTTACAACAGCTAGGACATGGAAGCAACATAGATGTCCACAGATTAATAGATAAAGAAGCTGTGGTACATATATACAGTGGAATATTACTCGGTCATAAAAAGGAATGCACTTGAGTCAGTCCTAAAGAGGTGGATGAACATACAGCTGAGTATACAGAGTGAAGTAAGTCAGAAAGAGAAAAACAAATATCATATACTAACACATATACATGGAATCTAGAGGTATTGTACTGATAAGCCTATTTGCACAGCAGCAGTAGAGACACAGACACTGAGAACAGACTGATGGACACGGCTGGCAGGGAGGAAGTAGAGGGTGGCATGTACGGAGAGGGTTAGCATGTAAACTTAAACTACCATATGTAAAATAGCCAATGGGAATTTGCTGTATGACTCAAGGAATTCAATCCAGACCTCAGTAACAACCTAGAAGGGTGGGATGGGCAGGGAAATGGGAGGGATGTTCATGTGGGAGGGGACATGGGTAAATCTATGGCTGATTCTTGTTGATGTTTGGTAGAACCCAACATAATACTGTAAAGTAAGTATACTTCAATTAAAAATAAATAAATATAAAATAAACAACCACCCACCCCTGAAATTCAATATGCCAATGGACCCAGGAGGAGGCTCGCTCATGCATGCATGAGGTAAAAGGCAGACAGATCTCTGTCTTGACTGTGATGCCTACAGTGGCTCATGAACTATCTCAATTCCTCCTCAGCTGCACTCTAGCAGCCCTGGAAAACCTATCTTTAAAATTCATGCGTGGATCTAAGTCCTTCTGTGAAACTCCAGGTATTGACAAGTGGACCTCTGTCTGCTTCATTCACACATCCTTCCACCCTGTGGTCAGATCCCTGTGGTTACAACTGACCCAGAGGGAACAGCAACCTTTGACAGACCACCAGTGAGCTCGCACATAAATTTGGCTTAAATCTGTGGCCCAGAACAAGAACACAAGATTAGTAGCACTGAAACATACATATTGTCATATGTGAAGCGGATTGCCAGTCCAGGTTTGATGCGTGAGACAGGGTGCTCAGGGATGGTGCACTGCAATAACCCTGAGGGATGGGAATGGGAGAGAGGTGGCAGGGGGGGTTCAGAATGGGGAACACATGTACGCCCATGGCTGATTCATGTCACTGTATGGCAAAAACCACTACAATATTGTAAAGTAGCCTCCATTTAAAATAAAAAGTTTTTAAGTAAAAAAAAAAAATTAAAAAAAGATGTACTGCTACTTTGGGGGAAACAAAGGACAGGCTGTCAGTACCATTTCTTGTGCACTAATGTATCTAGACAAGACATACAAGCACAGGAATTCTGACAAAACAGGGATGAGAAGTGTCAGCAGGTACCACTATAGAAGATCCGAAATAGCTGTGGAGTCTCTAGCAGGGTTGAAGGAAGTTGTCTCTCACCCAAAGGAGACTGGAACTTTAATTGGAAAAACAGCACCACAAAACTTCAAGGAACATGAACAACACGTATAAAACAAAGTATAAAAATCTTCAGTATTCACATCCAATTGGCAATGTGTGATTTATTCAGTGAAGAATTCAAAATAGCCATTTTAAATAACTCAGTGTGCTATAGAAAATACAGTAAGATACTTGAACAAAAGCAGGAAAACAATAAACAATGGACAAAACAAGCAGTTTAATAAAAATATACAAATCATAAAAAACAGAAACTCTGGTGCTGAAGGTTCCAAGGATGAAATGAAAAAATTCATTAACGAGCATCAACCACAGAGTCAAAAAGGTAGGAGAATCTGTGAGATAGATGATATACCAAAGTTACCCTGTCTAGGGAGATTAAAAACAAAATCAAATTTTAAAAAAAGAATGAAAAAGAACAAAGAAAGGCTACATGATCTATGCTACATTGAAAACAGAACCGATTTGCAAATTACTGAAGTTCCAGGAGGAGAAAAGGAGATGAGGCAGAAAACATATTTAAGGAGTAATGTCTGAGAACTTCCCAAATCAAGGATGCTATTTGAATATCTAAGTTCAGGAAGCTTACAGGTGACCAAACCAAATCAACTTAAAAAATCCTCTACAACACACGTTTATAATAAAGTTGCAAAAATCAAAGAAAAATAGAGAAGCCTTCAAGCAGCATGAAGAAAAAACAAACAAGCTAACAAAACAAAAACCTTGAAATTTACTAAGAAGCCTTCATTTGGATCTTAGCAAATCTCTCAGCAGAAACCTACTCGGCCAGGAGAAAGTCGGATGATATATTCCAAGTGTTGAAAGAAAAAACTACCAAAGAATACTTGAAAATATCATTCAGGAAAGAAAAGAATATAAAGATTTCACCAGACCAACAAATACTAAGGAAAGAGAACACAACTAGACCTTCCTTGAGGAGGGCATGGCAACCCACTCCAGTATTCTTGCCTGGAGAACCCCATGGAGGGACGAGCCTGGCGGGCTGCTGCCCACAGGGTCGTAAAGAGTCAGACACAGCTGAGGTAACTGAGCAGGCACACAGACCTTCCTTACTGAAACACTAAAAGGAATTATTGAAGCTGAAATAAAAGAATGCTAATTCATTCCATGAAATTACCTAGTACACTGGTAAATTTAAGCGCACACTCACATTCAGAACACTGCAGTACCTTGATATGGAATATTAAACAGCTATTTAAGAGTTAAAGTACAGGAATATAAAAATTGCTATAGCTACAATTATTTTTTAATTAAGTACACATTATAAAGAGAGGTAAATCATGATATCAAAAAGATAAAATGGAGAAGGGTAAAAGGAAGGAGATTTAATATGTGGATGATGTTCATATATTATCAGCATAAAATACAGTGCTCTCTCTGTAAGAAATTTTACGGAAATCTCAAGGTAAACGAAGCAAGAATCCATACTAGATTCACAAATGGTAAAGAAAAGTTTATTAAATGCCTCCTACTACTACAAAAATCATGAATTCAAAGAGGCAAGCCATCAGAGGAAGGAAAGAATTAGGAAACTATAAAACATCCTGTAAAATAAAAAAGATAATATTAATACATTCTTATCTATCAATAATTACTCTAAATATAAAGGATTGCATGTTTGCATGCTAAGTCACTACAGTTGTGTCTGACTCTTTGAGACTCAATGGACTATAGCCCTCCAGGCTCCTCTGTCCATGGGATTTCCCAGGCAAGAATACTGGAGTGGGTTGCCATTTCCTTCTCCACTGTTCTCTTCTACCTCAATGAAATTCTTAAGCAATTATTTGAATTACTTCTCAGACAAATCGTCCATATCTATTATTTGGGGTCAGTAACTGAAAAACTATTGTATTTCTCTGTTAACATTTTAGTCCTTTGATGTCTATGTCCATTGAAGTCTCAAGTTGCTGTGTTTGCATTTAAAGAAGCAGTCACTCCCTCCAGTCTTTACAGAGTGACCTGGGTAGGGAAGTACACTGTCACATTGATAGGGATTTTGAGACTTTTCAGACATTTTTAAAGGAGACACCTGTCCCATGTACTCAACTCCTCCTAGGAAAGAATTCTGAAGCTCATATGCTTCTATCCATGCAGCACAGACAGTCTCTGTGCTGACAGTTTCCTGGCTGCTTCCCTGGGGCAATGTCAAATGCTCACATTCATGTGCTTTCTCACAGACCCACGGGGACAGGTTGGCTTCTAGATGTCCCACAGGCCATCTGCAAAGGTCTAGGTGCCACCGTGGGGACTTACACAGGGAGCTGGCCCTGGGGAGGGGATGTAGATGAGATGAGGGGCCCAGGGGTGAGCAGAACCACAAGCACAGTGTCTGCAATGGTTTGGGGCTCCCTGGTGGGGTCTCCACGTGGTCAGTAGAACCCATGCTCCTTGAAGAATTCTAGCCCTGGATGCTGTGCTCCTGGCCTCTCCCCATCCCAGCCATGTAGGTGACCCCAGTGGCCTGGATAAGGGGAGAGAGAAGAGGGCTGGAAGATGAGGACGCAGCACTTGCTCACACGCTTTTATTTTCCCCACAGGTAAAATCCTGTGCTGAGGGGTCTGTCTTGGCACTAAGCAGTGCCACCTCAGGGGCAAAACGAGGCTACTGCTCTAACCTTCAGTGAGAAATCCAGTCTTCAATCTTTGTGCTCTAGCAGCATGCTGTCGTGTCTCTGCTAGACTCCTGGACCCCCACAAAGATCCTCTTATCCACAAATGATGGTCAAAGTCTGTGTTTATATCAGGAGAGACAGTGAGACTCCTGACATCTTTCTGACCTCACTCTGTTATTACAGGTTTCTTCTTTGTGGATCTTTTCCTATTTTCTTGACTAATGTCTGTCAATAGGTACATGTACTTTGTTATATGGAGAAAGCAATGGCACCCCACTCCAGTACTCTTGCCTGGAAAATCCCATGGGTGGAGGAGCCTGGTAGGCTGCAGTCCATGGGGTCACGAAGAGTCAGACATGACTGAGCAACTTCACTTTCACTTTTCATTTTCAAGCATTGGAAAAGGAAATGGCAATCCACTGCAGTGTTCTTGCCTGGAGAATCCCAGGGATGGGGGCAGCCTGGTGGGCTTCCGTCTCTGGGGTCGCACAGAGTCGGACACAACTGAAGTGACTTAGCAGCAGCAGATTTTGTTACATACTTATCAAGACGTCTATAGGTACACTCATAGACACTTGTAAACAATAAAATAGGTCCGTTGGCAAAACAAGAATTTCATATAAACTTTTTGAGTGGATAATACAGCTGAGTCTTAGAAAATTATGAACACACTGGGATCTCAGCCCAGTTTACTCACTGACACGGATGCATCTGGGAGGAGGAGACCAGCCACTCTCTGTGCAGGTCATTGTGTTCTGATCATTTTGAAGACTGTAGCCTTCATAGCAGCGAACTTTTACAGTTTCACCCTGTAAATATTTTTCTTCACGATGTGGGTTATATCCATTTTCCAAATAATTGAAAATACATTGTCCTTAGGATCATAAAATTAATATGAAAGAAGTACAACATAAATTTGGGAAAATAGTACCTTAAAGATTATAGAATTTACATAAGAATGCATTAGTATTCAAATAAAACATGTAACAATAAAAATGGAAGCTACTACCACATCTGTGGAAAATGAAAACGATAACATTCCATATTATTTGCCTTTAGTTTTATGACTAAAATATGTATAAATGATGCAGATATTCTTGTAAAGTCTCTGTATCTCTCACAGGATTTACATGAAAAGCCTCTAGTAAAGGTAAGTCCTATTGGATTTTTTGCTCATAGAACTCATCCCTTGGCCTTACTGTTGTTACATAATACTTAACTGTACTCACTTGTCAACTTTTGTCTCTTCACTCTTTCAAAGATTATGCATATAAACTTAAAGAGGTTTACTTACTGAGGCACGGTTCTTCTGGAGACCATCCTTGTGCTGTGCAAGTCAGTTGGTCCCAGGAACGTTGTGAAGGAGGCACAAAATCCCGATCACAGGAATAGAGAAACTGTTGATTTACATGTGCTGGAAAGTATCCTCTGTATGAATAATATAGCCATCCATGTTTGATTACTGGATAATCACAAGGTTTCCCTTGGAATAAAAAAAGTAGAAATAATGTTTTACCTCAGTGTACAATTTGAATTAATATTTCATCTATGAATTATATCCTTGTTCAGTTAATTACACTCATTGCATTATGATTTATAGGGAAAAAAGTTATAGAAAATTCAGATGATTGAAGTATATAAGGAACTCCTTGCTAATGAAGATCAAATTATGTCTTGTGGGTCATATTATGTAAAATGTGTATGTGGATTCTCTTGGTAGGAAACTATTACAGACCTATTAAATAAATTCTCCTTAAATACAGAAGTCCCAACCTTGGTTGACTAAATTAGCATCTTAATCAAGAGATGAAAGTACAGATTTTATCTTGTGGCTTATCTGCTTTCTTTTTCTTTCTTCTCCATTCTCATCAGAAACCAGAACCCTGACATTTATTTTCATACCAAGTCAATGTAGGAATCAAACAGATTTTTTTACAATTATCATTCATTAGTTTACTTTTCTGTTTATTGGAAATATGTGATATATAGAGAGAACCACAACAATTTTTCATTGATCAGATCACACAGAGTAACATTCTTATTTATCCATCAAACTAGACATGAAGATATCTTTTCCCTTGCTTGTCTAATCAGAGAAATGAACAATGAATAATTCTTAATATTTAAATGGTTAAGATGAAGGGAAACCCTTGTCACTTATGGTCTAAATTTAATTGGAGAATGATGTATTTTTCAGTGTTTCTTACAAATATTTTAAATGAGGTATAACATAACTACATTTTATTGTTATTAGCATATATTGAGTAATTTTCATGTATATGCTTGCTATGTGAATTATAAAATTTGATTCTTTGCATATCTTAATCCGTTTCTTTAACAAAGACTTGTCAATTATACCCTCTCGTGGCCTATAGTCTGCATTTCTCATCACTGATAGATTTCCCCCACTCTTTTGAAGCTTGTCTGCATTTTTAAGTTTGAAATGCTTACATAGTTTGATTCCTCTTAAGTAATAGTTTAGGTTTCTGTCCACTACTTTTTGGAGATTAGAACATTGTCTCTTCAGCCTTGAATTTTACAAATTTCATCATGTATGTTAAGATATGTGTATCTTTCAATAATTCTATGTTGGGCAAGTTTGAGTCTTTGTATTTGCAAGAACCAAGTGAAAAGAACTCAATTAACCTTGTCATTACATTGTAGAGGAGAGATCTGAGTTCTGATGATCTGATTTCAGAACTAGTACATTTATCATTTTGATGCATCATAGAATATGAATACAGTAAAATAATCCTCTGACACTCACTTCCAAAAGGTACACAAAGAGGGCATAATTAAGTAAGCATCATTACTATCACTGGCGTGAGCTATTTTCCTCCTCTCTTTTATTTGGGCACATGTGAATCTGTCTTTGTCTCTCTAACCAGATCATTTATTGAAGCACCTATAAGAGTCCACTATAGTTAGAATGGCATTGACTTTGTCAGGACTCAGAACAGCCTCATTCTTCTCTTACGCTCCTACCAACACAGGTTCAGGTCTCATGAGCAGGCTTGGCTGTCCATCATAATGTTGGCTCAGATTGATCTCAAAATTGATAAAAAGTATTCACTCAATTTTAAAGTGTTCCTAGTCTTTCTGTACCTCTGCAACTTACTCCAAAGATCCAGGCCCAGGATCTTATAATTTTTAAGTTTAAGTTTTAAACGTCATGTTATTAGGTCCAACCTCACACATGGGAGTCGTTCTGAGTGATGAATTTGTCCTAATATAGGTTCACTTTCAGCACCTGTGTATCATTCCAGATGCATCTCCTTTGCAGCATTAAACTAGCTGATGATACAAAAGAGGAAAGGAACAGGCCTGACAACAAAGTCCTGCATCTGATAATCAGCTCATCTAATGAAACTATGAATATTGATAAACTATTTAAATAGTTTCCTCATGTTGTCAACAAGAACTTCACAAGGTGCCTTGTGGGATAACCTTGTTGTGATATAAATAGAATTGGATTGATCTACCATTTTCAAAGGGCTTCCCTATGGCTCAGTGGTGAAGAATCCATCTGCAATGCAGCAGACACAGGAGATGTAGGTTTCATCTGTGGGTCAGAAAGATTCCCCTGGAGAAGGAAATGGCAACCCACTGCAATATTCTTGCCTGGAGAATTCCACAGACAGAGGATCCTGGTAGGCTATAGTCCAAAGGATCACAAAAAGTTGTACACGACTGAGCGACTAAGCACACAGCACCATTTTCACAAATCCATCTTAAACAAGATTAAATATTTTTCTTAAAATTCTTATGCAGATTAAAATCTGTTTCATACTGCTAATACAGTCATTTTAATGGAACTTATGCTTTGAAAATTCATTTTAAATGTATGCTTGGAATTACCATTAAGGTCACTGAACTGTTTTATATCATTACAGTTTTCTTTCATGGAATAACTGGTTTAAGTATGCTGAAATTTTACAGTGTACTGTTAGAAAGAAGATTGTTTAGAGGCAACTTAGAGGAAGTTGAGGAGTAAAGGAAGCATCCCCAGAAAATACTCTGTTCAGCTGACCTGCCATTTTTCTATATTTTATGGTTTTAGGAAAGTCCACAACGCCTTCCACACTCCTCTCTTCAAACATTAGAACCTAAGTCCTCACCACTGAGTGTGCAGTTAGTGTTCATTTCTAAAGAATACACATGACTGAATGACAGTGTGCAACCAAGTCATAGCCGGTGTAGAGGATTCCTCCTCCCTCTCTGGGGTCACTGCCCCTGAGGAAAGCTAGCTGTCTCTCAAGTGACCTGCAGAGATGCCCGGCTGGTCAGGTACTGAGGCCTCCCCACAAAGCCAAGACAGTGAGCCAACCTGGAAGCAAAGCCTCCAGCCCAGCTGAGCCTCCAGGTGACAGTGGCCCAGGTCAATACCCTGACTGCCAGCCATGCATAGTGATTCAGAACCAGACAGTGAAGGCCCTTCCTCATTCCTGACCTACAGGAGCTCTAAGAATATGGAGGGGTGTTGTCCTAAGCCAAAATGTTTTCTGGGAAATGTGTTAATTTGGCTATGTATCTAATACAATGGTTTCCCAGTGGGCACAAGTGGTAAAGAAGCCGCTTGCCAATGCAGGAGACATAGTACATGCAGGTTTCAACCCCTGAGTTGAGAAGAACACCTGGAAGAGGGCACTCCAGCATTCTTGCCTGGAAAATCCCATGGAGAGCGAAGGTGGCAAAGAGTCAGGCATGACTGAGCAATTTAGCATATGCGCACGCGGGCATCTAAAACAATAGGTGCTATGTGATGATATTTTTACTTAATCGCTTAGATCCAGTATTACAATTATTTTGCATGCTAAGTCGCTTCAGTCGTGTCTAGTTGTTTGTGATCATTGTAGACTATATCCTGCCAAGCTTCTCTGTCCATGGGATTCTCCAGCCAAGAATAGTGGAGTAGGTTGTTAGAAATTTATATATTCAAAAACACAGCCATATTTTATCTTTGAGTGGCAAAAATGTAAAGAGTTTTTAGTTTACAAAAATGTTTTTATTCCTTATTAGAACTGCCTACTTCAAGAAGCAAATAATGCCTCTAAAAGCCCAGAATTAGCATACAGAGTAAGGCAGATACTTGGATTTGCCCTATGCATAGGGCATGGTGCCCCATTGTTGTATGTTTAAGAGAAAGAAATTTCACAATTAAGAAGGTCAAGATATGAATGGAACATACAAGCACATCTTGGAGCAGGTGCCCAGCCGTCTCTGGTACACGTTGCCTCAGTTCCACGGATTTCAGGAATAAAACCCTTTTTACACTCATAAGTGATTTTATCTTGACCTCTGTATTTGCTTAATTCAGGCCTGTACACACCATTTGGAATACGAGGAGGATCACATGTTATTTCTGAAAAGACAAAAGGTATGTTCACAGTATAGAAATCACATCCCTTAAAATAATCAATTATATAAAAATATAAAAGTGGATGTTATTAATTTGTTCTTAGTACAGCACAAAAGTCAGTAAAATGAGCATAGCCTCATACCCCTCCTGCTGTATCACTTACATTTCCCTTCACTGTGTTTCTCATCTGATATATCTATACCCTCAGTACTCTTGAACCCTCTTTCTCCACAGTCAACACACACTTCATGATATTCCACATCTGGCAAAGAATTCATGATGTATCACTTCAGATATTCTTTCCACTTTATGCAAGTTTCTCGGCTTCTGTATTTCTACAAGTACTGCTGGCAAATATTCTCCTCCCTCCAGACACTTGTTGCAATAACACACCCTGTCCTTTTGAAGTAGACTTAAATACAGGGATTGCATAGGGCAATGAAATGAATGTGGAAGTAATGTTTTCCTTTAGGGAGGGAGCTGAAAAAGTCATTGAATTTTCATATTCCCTTTCCCACAGCTACAGTGATTAAAGAAGAACATGGAAGGTCATACCTCCATTTCCTGATTCTGACAATTAAAATAATGAGGAGGGTCCCTGCTGACCTATGTTTTCTGGGAAAATTGTTAATTAAGACTATATATCTAATACAATGGGCTTCCCAGTTGGCACAAGTGGTAAGGAATCCACCTGCCAATGCAGGAGACATAGCAGATGCAGGTTCTGATGAAGGTTGGAAGTGAGCATATATAGAAAATAAACTTTAGTTTTTTAAGCCACTAAGATTTTGGAACACATCATTCTTATTGTAATAAAATAACCTAATCCAGGTTTCAAAACTCCTTTTAGTATACAGACTCAGGTAAAAGGTGTCTGTTGTAAATACTGAACTCCACCATTGTAGGGCAGAAGTAGCCATCAGTCAGTTCAGTCACTCAGTTGTGTCTGAATCTGCGACACCATGAATTGCAGCACGCCAAGCCTCCCTGTACATCACCAACTCTCGCAGTTCACTCAAACTCATATCCATCCAGTTGCCATCCAGCCATCTCATCCTCTGTCCTCCCCTCTTCCTCCTTCC
Organism: Budorcas taxicolor; assembly: GCF_023091745.1. NCBI lineage: Eukaryota > Metazoa > Chordata > Mammalia > Artiodactyla > Bovidae > Budorcas > Budorcas taxicolor. Next base: position 7,903,861 of record NC_068925.1, read on the forward strand.
CCCAATCCCTCCCAGCATCAGAGTCTTTTCCAATGAGTCAACTCTTCACATGAGGTGGCCAAAGTACTAGTACTAGCTTTAGCATCATTCTTTCCAAAGAAAACCCTTTAGACTGATCTCCTTTAGAATGGACTGGGTGGATCTCCTTGCAGTCCAAGGGACTCTCAAGAGTCTTCGCCAACACCACAGTTCAATAGTATCAATTCTTCGGCACTCAGCTTTCTTCACAGTCCAACTCTCACATCCATATATGACCACTGGAAAAATCATAGCCTTGACTAGATAGACCTTTGTTGGCAAAGCAATGTCTCTGCTTTTGAATATGCTATCTAGGTTGGTCATAACTTTTCTTCCAAGGAGTAAGCATCTTTTAATTTCATGGCTGCAGTCACCATCTGCAGTGATTTTGGAGCCCATAAAATTAAAGTCTGACACTGTTTCCACTGTTTCCCCATCTATTTCCCATGAAGTGATGGGACCAGATGCCATGATCTTCGTTTTCTGAATGTTGAGCTTTAAGCCAACTTTTTCACTCTCCTCTTTCACTTTCATCAAGAGGCTCTTTAGTTCCTCTTCACTTTCTGCCATAAGGGTGGTGTCATCTGCATATCTGAGGTTATTTATATTTCTGCTGGCAATCTTGATTCCAGCTTGTGCTTCTTCCAGCCCAGCGTTTCTCATGATGTACTCTGAATAGAAGTTAAATAAGCAGGGTGATAGTATACAGCCTTGACGTACTTCATTTCCTATTTGGTACCAGTCTGTTGTTCCATGTCCAGTTCTAACTGTTGTTTCCTGACCTGCATATAGATTTCTCAAGAGGCAGGTCAGGTGGTCTGGTATTCCCATCTCTTTCAGAATTTTCCAGTTTATTGTGATCCACACAGTCAAAGGCTTTGGCATAGTCAAGAAAGCAGAAATAGATGTTTTTCTGGAACTCTCTTCCTTTTTCCATGATCCAGCACATGTTGGCAATTTGATCTCTGCTTCCTCTGCCTTTTCTAAAACCAGCTTGAACATCAGGAAGTTCACAGTTCACGTATCGCTGAAGCCTGACTTGGAGAATTTTGAGCATTACTTTACTAGCATGTGAGATGAGTGCAATTGTGCAGTAGTTTGAGCATTCTTTGGCATTGCCTTTCTTTGGGACTGGAATAAAAACTGACCTTTTCCAGTCCTGTGACCACTGCTGAGTTTTCCAAATTTGCTGGCAGATTGAGTGCAGCACTTTCACAGCATTATCTTTCAAGATTTGAAATAGCTCAACTGGAATCCCATCACCTCCACTAGCTTTGTTCGTAGTGATGCTTTCTAAGGACCACTTGACTTCACATTCCAGGATGTCTAGCTCTAAGTGAGTGATCACACCATCGTGTTTATCTGCATTGTGAAGATCGTTTTTGTACAGTTCTGTGTATTCTTGCCACCTCTTCTTAATATCTTCCCCTTCTGTTAGGTCCATACCATTTCTGTCCTTTATCGAGCCCATCTTTGCATGAAATATTCCCTTGGTATCTCTAATTTTCTTGAAGAGATCTCTAGTCCTTCCAATCTGTTGTTTTCCCTTATTTCTTTGCATTGATCACTAAGGAAGGCTTTCTTATCTCTCCTTGCTATTCTTTGGAACTCTGCATTCAGATGCTTCTATCTTTCTTTTTCTCCTTTGCTTTTCCCTTCTCTTCTTTTCACAGCTATTTGTAATGCCTCCTCAGACAGCCATTTTGCTTTTTTGCATTTCTTTTCCGTGGGGATGATCTTGACCTGTCTCCTGTACAATGTCACCAACCTCCGTCCATAGTTTATCAGGCACTCTGTCTATCAGATCTAGGCCCTTAAATCTATTTCTCACTTCCACTGTATAATCATAAGGGATTTGATTTTGGTCATTCCTGAATGGTCTAGTGGTTTTCCCTAGTTTCTTCAATTTAAGTCTGAATTTGGCAATAAGGAGTTCATGAACTGAGCCACAGTCAGCTCCCAGTCTTGTTTTTGCTGACTGTATAGAGCTTCTCCATCTTTGGCTGCAAAGAATATAATCAGTCTGATTTCAGTGTTGACCATCTGGTGATGTCCATGTGTAGAGTCTTCTCTTGTGTTGTTGGAAGAGGGTGTTTTCTATGACCAGTGCATTCTCTTGGCAAAACTCTATTAGCCTTTGCTCTGAAGTAGCCATAGACAATACATATAAGAAATGGGCATGTCTCTGTTCCAGTAAGTCTTAGATTACAAAAAAGGGACAGGCTGGATTTGAGCTAGGGCTATGGCGTGAACCACACATGGGACAACAAACTGGCTCAAATTTGAGAAAGGAGTACATCAAGGCTGTATATTGTCACCATGCATATTTAACTTCTATACAGAGTACATCATGTGAGTTGCTGGACTGGGTGAATCACAAGCTGGCATCAAGAGAGCCAGGAGAAATATCAACAACCTCAGATATGCAGACAATAGCACCCTAATGGCAGAAAGTGAAGAGGAACTAAAAAGCCTCTTGATGAAAGTGAAAGAGGAGAGTAAAAAAGCTGGCTTAAAATTAAACATTCAATAAACTAAGATCATGGCAATTGGTCCCATCATTTCATGGCAAATAGAGGAGAAAAACTGGAAGCAGTGGCAGAATTTATATTCTTGGGCTCCAAAATCACTGCAGATGGTGACTGCAGCTATGAAATTAAAAGACACTTACTCCTTCGAAGAAAAGTTATGACAAACCTAGACAGCATATTAAAAACCAGAGACATCACTTTGCCAACAGAAGTCTGTCTAGTCAAAGCTATGGTTTTTCCCGTAGTCATATACAGATGAGAGAGTTGGACCATAAGAACGCTGAGCACCAAAGAACTGATGCTTTCAAACTGTGGTGCTGGAGAGGACTCTTGAGAGACTCTTGGGTAGCAAGGAGATCAAACCAGTCAATCCTAAAGGAAATCAACCCTGAATATTCATTGGAAGGACTGAAGCTGAAGCTGAAGCTCCAGTGCTTTGGCCATCTGATGTGAAGAGTTGACTCACTAGAAAAGACTCTGATGCTGGGAAAGATTGAAGTTTGGGGGAGAAGGGGACAACAGAGGATGAGATGGTTGAATGGCATCACTAACTCAATAGACATGAGTCAGAGCAAACTCTGGGAGATAGTGAAGGACAGGGAAACCTGGCATGCTGCCGTTTATGGGGTTGCAAAGAGTTGGACACAACTTCATGACTGCACAACAACTGTGTGCTACACAATAGTGTGCTACCCCTTGACATAGTCCTTTCTGATTTGTAAAGTTCTACTCAGTCATTTATATCAACTTTGTTAGTACACAACAAGGATCAATTTGCAATAATCTTTTTCTTTTAAGTCATGCTTTCCAGGTGGCTCAGTGGTAAAGAGTCCAATGGAGGAGACAGAGGTTCAGTCCCTGGGTCAGGAAGATACCCTGGAGAAGGGAGTCCCAATCCATGCCAGTATTGTTGCCTGGGAAATCCCAAGGACAGAGGAGCCTGGTGGGCTACAGTCCATGGGATCTCAAAGGAATCAGACATGACTTAACAACTAAACAACAACAAATAAAATTGTTGAGAAAAAATAAACTTATGGTAAGCTTAACTTAAATAAGCTTAATGGTAAGGAATATATGAGTTAAAGGAACTGTAATAAAATATACAACAAAAGATATAGAAGAAATGTAACATTACCTATACAAGCAGGAGCTGGAGTCCATCCAGATTTAGTGCATATTGTATCTCCCCTCTGACCATATTCAAAACCGGCTGCACATCTATATTGAACTCGTTCATTTGCCTTATAAGTTGCCTTTGGAAGTACAGCGTGTCCATTTAAAATGACAGGTGGTTTGCAGAAAATTTCTAAACAAAAGGGGTTAAATTCCAAAATGTCCATTATATGTCAAAGTACTATATCCCAGACATAAGTTATATAAAGATACAACTTTTGTTTACATTCTGTTAAGTAAATTAGGCCACCAAACAAAGTCCTGTTTTGACTTGAATGCTTGATGAACAATTTATCAGTTGTTCTTAACTTTCATTTTGGAAGAAAGTTAAAATTCTGATTTAAATCTTATTGCTGATTTATTTAGTTGGGGGATAAATTAGTCCTCTTGAAATAAATAATGTCCAGTAACTTCATCAGCTATATATATAAAACTGAATACCAAAGTAGTTTCATTGTGATTTATGTAAAACAGCCTATTCATACGTATCCTGGTTTTCCATATAGTTTGCTTTATTTTAGATTAATGTTATATAAAGAAGATACTTGTTATAACTTAAGCATTTTATATATTATAATATTCTGAATGAATCTGAACATCAATGTCTAGAGCTGTGGGAAATTACATCAAAAGGATATTTACCCATTTGGTATTACTAAATATTTATGTTGTCCCCTGTCCTTCATTTGTAGAAAGCCAGAAAACATCATGTACTTAATGCCGTTCTCTTTTTTTCAACTTTTTATAGGCTTTGTTTTTATTTTTATTTTACCTGATTTTTATTGGTATTTATTTGCTTTACAGTGCTGTGTTAGTTTCTACTGTACAGCACAGATAATGAATTATATGTATACATATATCCCTTCTTTTTTGGATTTCCTTTCCATTTGTGTCTCCACAGAGCACTGAGTTCCCTGCGCTATACAGTAGGTTCTCATTAATTTTCTATTTTATACATAGTATCAATAATGTCTCTATATATGTCAATCCCAGTCTTACCATTCATCCCACTTCCCCTTCCCCCTTGGTATCCATAAGTTTGTTCTCTACATCTGTGTCTCTGATTCAGCTTTGTAAATGAGATCAGCTCTACTGATTTTTTCAGATTCTACATATATGTGTTAATACCCAATACTTGATTTTCTTTCTGACTTACTTCACTCCATATGATAGTGCACAGGCCTCTTCTACATAAATCATTTTTTAAAAGCTTTTCATAAAAATTTTCAAACATAATCAAAAGTAGAAAAAATATGTGATCTCAATTCCAAATCATTTAAACTTGCTTTAAAAAAATAATAATTAGCAATACATAATGAACTTTTTTCATATCATTCAATATTCTTTTACCACATAATATTTCCAGTTGTAATGCTGAGGCACTTATTAAGTGTTCTAATACTTGCATATAATGGGAAAGTAAAAATCAATGTATTCAAGAAGAATATATGTGTTTTTGAGGGAAAACATTCTCATGGAAATAATTTACATAGAAATAACTACAGAATTTTTTTTTAATATGAAGGAATTGTATCACAGATATTGCATTCAACTTACACGAATTCATGTAGTTCTGCTATGTAATTAAAATACCATATTTTTTTTAAGTAGGTCAAATTTGATACATAATTTCAGCAAATGATCTGTAAAGGTTATATATATATTTTGTTATTGATAATAATTATTAACAAGATACTTTATCAAAGAAATTAATTTAACTCGTTGTATTACATCTCCAAAAAGCAACTGACCAGCTCTTGTGATTGCCATCCCTTCAAGTTTCTGTCAAAAACAAACAAACAAACAAACAAAAGCTGGCCATCATCTTTCACACTGTCCTCTCTCAAACATTTTCCCCTGGGATTCCAGCAACAGCTACTAATTTCCCAGATTCTATTCTCCCTTCATCTCAATCTTTTCTTTCCTGTTTGCAACTTAATGATATTTTTCCTGTTACTTCACTATTCCACTTAAAATGCTGCACTGATTCCCAAACCAGTCTGCATAAAAGCCTAATCCTTCAGCACGGTGTGTGCCACCCCTCAGAACCTTGGACTGCCCATATTCACTCCATCACTGACTTGTTCTCTGCCTGCATCCTACGTTACGGCCCCTGAGAACAATGGAAACAAGGGGCTTCATGCTCAAAGAGGCCTCAAAGCCACTGCCCCTTCCTCTCCATCTGACTGGTTTGCTTTTCCCTGCCTCAATTCATCTAAAGATTCTCATTCTTCCTTTAAGACATGTTTTGCATCAGTCATTTCTGAAAGATTTCACTAACCACAGAAACTTATGCAAAAAACAAACCCCACCCACAATCCTCTAGAGCTTCCCTGTTCGCTCAGTTGGTAAAGAACCTGCCTGCAATGCAGGAGACCCAAGTTGGATCCTGGGTCAGAAAGATTCCCTGGAGAAGAGAACGTCAACCCACTCCAGTATTCTTGCCTGGAAATCCCATGGACAGAGGAGCCTACTGGCTACAGTTCATGGGGTTGCAAGAGTCAGACACAACTCAGCAACTAAATCACAAGTCCCACCATATGATCTTTAGAGCATATGTAACTACTACACTGCATATAAATATGTTCATCTTTATTAACTTGAAATAGTTTTGTAAAAAGGACTTTCTAGGAAGAGAAACACTTCTCTTTGCGTCTCACTGTAGGACAGACTAGATTAGGAAAATGTAAATAATTTAGAGATATTAGATAATGTTAAAAAAATATATGGTAGAAATTTATCCCAAACAAGTATTGGTAAAAAAAAAAAAAAGGTATGGTAATTTTAAATAAATTGGACATAATACATTATGACAAAAGCAAAAACCATCATGAGGTTCTCAAGGGAACATTTCACACAAAGATAGGCACAATAAAGGAGAAAAACAGGAAGGACCTAACAGAAGGAGAAGTGATTAAAAAGAGGTGGCAAGAATACACAGAAGAATTGTACAAAAGAGATCTCAATGACCCAGATAACCACAATTGTGTGGTCACTCACCTATAGTCAGACATCCTGGAGTATGCAGTCAACTGGGCCTTAGGAAGCCTTGCTACAAACAAAACTAGTGGAGGTGATGGAATTCCAGCTGAGCTATTTCAAATCCTAAAAGATAATGCTATTGAAGTGCTGCACTCAATATGCCAGCAATTTTGGAAAACTCAGCAGTGGCACAGGACTGGAAAAATTCAGCTTTCATTCTAATCCCAAAGAAGGGCAATGCCAAAAATGTTCAAGCTACCACACAATTGCACTCATTCACATGCGAGCAAGGTTAATACTCAAAATCCTTCAAGCTAAGTTTCAATAATGTTTGAACAAAGAACCCCCAGATGTACAGCTAGATTTAGAAAAAGCAAAGAAACCAGAGATAAAATCACCAACATCTGCTGGATCATAGAAAAAGAAAGGGAACTCCAGAAAAAACATCTATTTCTGCCTCATTGACTATTCTAAAGCCTTGACTGTGTGGATCACAACAAACTGTGGAAAATTCTTTAAGAGTTGAGAACGCCTGACCATCTTACCTGCCTCCTGGGAAACCAGTAGGTAGGACAAGAAGCAACAGTTAGAACTGGACATGGAACAACTGACTGGTTCAAAATTGAGAAAGGAGTATGTCAAGGCTGTATACTGTCACCCTGCTAATTTAACTTACATGCAGAGTACATAATGCAAAATTTAAAAAGCAGAATCATCACTTTGCCAAAAAAAAGGTCTGTATAGCCAAAGTTATGATGTTTTCCACTAGTCATGTACTGATGTGAGAGCTGGACCATAAAGACAGCTGAGTGTTAAAGAACTGATGCTTTTGAACTGTGGTGCTAGAAGACTCTTGAGAGTCCCTTGGACTGCAAGGAAATCAAACCAGTCAATCCTGAAGGAAATCAGTCCTGAATATTCATTGGAAGGACTGATGCCAATGCTGATGCTCCAATAATACTTTGGCCACCTGATGCAAAGAGCCGACTGATTGGGAAAAACCTCTGATGCTGGAGAAAATTTAGGGCAGGGAGGAAAAGGAGGCAACAGAGGATGAGATGATTGGATCCCATCACTGACTCAACGGTCATGTGTTTGAGCAAACTCTGGGAAATAGTGAAGGACAGGGAAGCCTGGTGCATTGCAATTCATGGGGTTGCAAAGAGTTAGACACTGCTGAGCAACTGAACAACAATAAAATCATCATATTGGTCATGAGGCCAAGGTCAGCAGTATTATGACTGAAGAAATGCTGATTTACAGGTTACTACAGAACTTTTATTTACAGACAAAAATTTATTTAGTGGATTCAATTCAGATCAGCAATATTTATACTAAACTTCCAGTGCAAGTATAAAACAGGACCACTTTTAGAAGTGTTATTCAAAGACAGAATGTCATCATGATACATCAGTAGAGATAAACATTGAATGTTTAGTTTTTCAAATATAAAATGACCTTTTAGAGTTTTAATATTAAAACTTATAGCAGAAATGCTTAAAATTTTAGTTTAGTCATGAGTCAATTACACTTTAATTATGGTTATGAGAATGGACTTTAATGTCATATAACCTAGGTTTGAATCTTACCTCTACCATATACACCATGATCATTTTGGACATGCAATTTAATTTCTTTGCACCATGATTTCCTCAATTATGAAACAGAGATGAACACAGTACATAAATTACATGACCATTTGGAAGGTTAAATAGATGACACATGTAAACAGTTTAGATTACCTACTGTAAAATAGTAAGTGCTGAATTAATGCTAGCGATTGTTAGTATTTTTCAAATCCTATAGGATGCACAATGTTTTGAAAGGCATATTTTCATGAAAAAAAAACTAAACTCATGCAATTAATCAAACCAACAGTAAGTGAGTAAGTTTATCTTACCTACACATTTTGGAGTTTCTGCACTCCAAACACCACCTGCTGAGCAATGTATTTGTTTGGGTCCATTCAGCATGTAGCCTGAATTACACTCAAACTGTACCACTTGTCCATAGGTATATTCTTGGTCTGGTTCCAGGGCACCACTGAAAATTTTCCCATTCTCTGGTTCTGTCACCGGGAAACACTTAACAACTGAAAAAATAAACATAACTTCTTCTAATGAAATTGGAAAACTTTAAAACCTTATCATGAAAAAATGAGTATATATAAATTTGACATTATTGGTTGTATATATTGTATATATATTGTATATATGTACATTATATATATATATATATAACCAACAGCAAGATTACTTTTTTAAAGATGTGTTTATTTGCTAAAACTGTTAGCCAGAAATAAATTCTACTAAGTAAAAACAAAGAAAAACAATAATAGTAGTAAGCTTATCTCTGATTCTTTCCTGTGGGAGTAAGCAAAAAAACACTACCACCTTGAGTTTTGTAATGAAAGTATATATATTTTCACTTTCATTTTTAATGAAAGTGTATATATTTTCCATGAACAGTATGGAAAGGCAAAAAGATAGGATACTGAAAGATGAACTCCCCCAGTCAGTAGGTTCCCAATATGCTAGTGGAGATCAGTGGAGAAATAACTCCAGAAAGAATGAAGGGACAGAGCCAAAGCAAAAACAACACCCAGCTGTGGATGTGACTGGTGATAGAAACAAGGTCTGATGCTATAAAGAGCAATATTGCATAGGAACCTGGAATGTCAGGTACATGAATCAAGGCAAATTGGAAGTGGTCAAATAGGAGATGTTAAGAGTGAACGTCAACATTCTAGGAATCAGCCAACTAAAACGGACTGGAATGGGTGAATTTAACTCAAATGACTATTATATTCCTACTGTGGGCAGGAAACCCTTAGAAAAAATGGAATAGCCATCATACTCAACAAAAGGGTCCGAAATGCAGTACTTGGATGCAATCTCAAAAACAACAGAATGATCTCTGTTCGTTTCCAAGGCAAACCATTCAATATCACAGTAATCAAAGTCTATGCCCCAATCAATAATGCTGAAGAAGCTGAAGTTGGACAGTTCTATGAAGACCTACAAGACCTTCTAGAACTAACACCCAAAAAAATGGCCTTTTCATTATAGGACTGGAATGCAAAAGTAGGAAGTCAAGAAACAACTGGAGTAGCAGGCAAATTTGGCGTTGGAATACAGAATGAAGCAAGGAAAAGGCTAAAAGAGTTTTGCCAAGAGAACACACTGGTCATAGCAAACACCCTCTTCTAACAACACAAGAGAAGACTCTACACATGGACATCACCAGATGGCCAGCACTGAAATCAGATTGATTATATTCTTTGCAGCTAAAGATGGAGAAGCTCTATACAGTCAGCAAAAACAAGAATGGGATCGACTGTGGCTTAGATCATGAACAACTTACTGCCAAATTCAGACTTAAATTGAAGAAAGTAAGGAAAACCACGAAACCATATGACCTAAATCAAATGCCTTATGATTGTACAGTGGAAGTGAGAAATAGATTTAAGGGAATAGATCTGATAGACATATAATGCCTAATAAACTATGGATGGAGGTTCATGACATTGTACAGAGGATAAGGATCAAGACTATTCCCAAGAAAAATAAATGCAAAAAAGCAAAATGGCTGTCTGATGTGGCCTTACAAATAGCTTTGAAAAGAAGAGAAGCCAAAAGCAAAGAAGAAAAGGAAAGATATACCCATTTGAATGCAGAGTTCCAAAGAACAGCAAGGAGAGATAAGAAAGCCTTCCTTAGTGATCAATGCAAAGAAATAGAGGAAAATAATAGAATGAGAAATACTAGAGATCTCTTAAAGAAAGTTAGAGATACCAAGGGAACATTTCATGCAAAGATGGGCTCAATAAAGGACAGAAATGGTATGGACCTAACAGAAGCAGAAGATATTAAGAAGAGATGGCAAGAATACACAGAAGAACTGTACAAAAAAATCTTCATGACCCAGATAATCACGATGGTATGATCACTCACCTAGAGCCAACATCTGGAATGGGAAGTCAAGTGGGCATTAGGAAGCATCACTATGTAGAAAGCTAGTGGAGGTGTTGGAATTCCAGTTGAGCTATTTCAAATCCAGAAAGATGATGCTGTGAAAGTGCTGCAATCAATATGCCAGCAAATTTGGAAAATTCACAGTGGCCACAGGACTGGAAAAAGTCAGTTTTCATTCCAATCCCAAAGAAAGGCAATGCCAAAGAATGCTCAAACTACCCCACAATTGCACTCATCTCACATGCTAGCAAAGTAATGCTCGAAATTCTCCAGGTCAGGCTTCAGCAATACGTGAACTGTGAACTTCCAGATGTTCAAGCTGGATTTAGAAAATGCAGAGGACCCAGAGATCAAATTGCTAACATCCGTTGGATCATCGAAAAAGCAAGAGTTCCAGAAAAAACATCTATTTCTGCTTTCTTGACTATGCCAAAGCCTTTGACTGTGTGGATCACAACAAACTGTGGAAAATTCTTCAACAGATGGGAATACCAGACCACCTGACCTGCCTCTTGAGAAATCCGTATGCAGGTCAGGAATCAACAGTTAGAACCGAACATGGAACAACAGACTGGTTCCAAATAGGGAAAGGAGTACAACAAGGTTGTATATTGTCACCCTTTTCATTTAATTTATATGCAGAGTACATCATGAGAAACGCTGGGCTGGATGAAGTAAAAACTGGCATTAAGATTGCTGGGACAAACATCAATAACCTTAGATATGCAGATGATATCACCCTTATGGCAGAAAGTGAAGAACTAACAAGCCTCTGGATGAAAGTGAAAGCGGAGAATGAAAAAGCTGGCTTAAAGCTCAACATTCAGAAAACAAAGATCATGGCATCTGGTCCCATCACTCATGGGAAATAGATGGGGAAACAGTGGAAACAGTGGCTGACGTTATTTTGAAGGGCTTCAAAATCACTGCAGATGGTGACTGCAGCCATGAAATTAAAAGATGCTTACTCCTTGGAAGGAAAGTTATGACCAACCTAGACAGCATATTAAAAAGCTGAGACCTTACTTTGCCAACAAAGATCCATATAGTCAAGGCTATGGTTTTTCCAGTGGTCATATATGGATGTGAGAGTTGGACTGTAAAGAAAGCTGAGCACCGAAAAATTGATGCTTTTGAACTGTGGTGTTGGAGAAGACTCTTGAGAGTCCCTCTGACTGCAAGGAGATCCAACCAGTCCATCCTAAAGGAGATCTGTCCTGGGTGTTCACTGGAAGGACTGATGTTGAAGCTGAAACCAATTCTTTGGCCGCTTGATGCGAAGAGCTGACTCATTTGAAAAGACCCTGATGCTGGGAAAGATTGAGGGCAGGAGGAGAAGGGGATGACAGAGGATGAGATGGCTGGATGGCATCACCAACTCAATGGAGATGAGTTTGAGTAAACTCCGGGAGTTGGTGATGGACAGGGAGGCCTAGCGTGCTGCAGTCCATGTGGTCGCAGAGTCAGACACAACTGAGCAACTGAACTGAATTGAACTGACATATTTTGTAGTAGCAAAAAAAGTGTTTCTTACATAATTGAGAAATATAAGTTGGAGATACTTAAATACAAAATTTCCATTTAAGTCGCACAATAATACAAAGCTGTATTCTTAAAAGGTATAAAAGCAAACTTTCTGATTATATGTACTTCAAAAAATAAATAGTCTTTAATTTTTCTTCTTCTTCTATATCAAAATAACTAGAGCACTTTTTTTATTTTCCTTATTATTTTCCAATATCCCTTAGGTTTAAGAAAGTCAACCTTTATTTTAGAATAGAATCTCCCAGGATGCTTGTTAAATGGAAACTCTGTGGCTAGCTCCCTGCCCTATCACCCAAGGAACACTGATTAAGTCGATCTTTATGATCCAAAATTTCAGTTTTTAAGAATCACTCCAGATTATTCCAGTGTGGATGTTCCCTAGAACATTTATCCCCTTCCTCTCATTTCTGTTGATGAAAGATCTCCCACTCTCTTTTTCAGAAAACAGGAATTTTGAGTGATCAGTTTTTCTTTCCTTCTTCCTCTGCCTCTGTCTTTCTCTCTCTTTCCTCCCTTCCACTCTCTCTGCCTTGCATTTACCTCTTCTTTTTCCTCTCTACTTACTCATCACCATTCAACTAGGAAAAGTTATTTTCATGATGACAACAGATTATTCTTTTTATTTTATATTGGAGTATAGTCAACAATGTTGTGATAGTTTCAGGTGGACAGCAAAAGGACTCTTATTTTCTTGATGACTACAGATTGTAATCAGTGGTTTAAAATCTGAAAACAGGATGTGCAATTTTTCCATTCTCTCTGCTTTATGGATCAGTAAGAAAGGGCAGAGCTCTTCTTTAGTTTCTGGCTCTTTTCAGTAAACTAAAACCATAGGAAAACTCCTCGTGTCAGGCAGGAGGAAGGAGATGCCTAAACTATGTTCTCTAGTTAAGCTTTTATCTGAGATCCTTGCATTCGGGTAGTTATTTGGCTGAGTGCTCCTTTATTAATAAAGCTGAAACTCTCTTCATTTTAATGTGATATATATGTTATTCCCAGTGGTTAGAATCCAAAAGGAAAAACGAAACTTAGATTTTTTTTTCTAGTCTGTAATACTTGGACTATTAGATTAGATGAACCTGTATTTATTTGTGGTTATTGAAACACTTAACAGCATAGCAATAAAAGATTACATCCAACTCTGTACTATAGTAGAATCCACAAAAATAATTTGAGTAAGAAATATTTAATTATAGAATTTAAGAATATTTAATGTAAGACATTTCCCCCCAAAATCCATATTTTAAACATATGCTTTAATATACTTGTAAATCAGTTTTACATCTACCTTCACATATGGGAATATCATTGGTCCATCCATTTGTGTCACATTCACGGAAATTCATCTCACCCAGCATCTGATACCTGAAAATCAAAAATAACAGAATTGTGAGCTGATGTGTGTTTATGTGCACTTTTAAGTTTGATACCATTTCAAATATCCAGAAACTCTATTTCAAGGAAAACTATTAATAAGAGCACATGCTTCCCTCCTGCCTCAGGAAAGACCCTTAATTAAGCCCTCAGGTGCATGGACTTAAATTATCAAAATCCTTGGTTTGTGAAACAAACTCATAACTGTTTCATGCACTTTTATTTTTCCGGTTGAGTCAGTTAATGAGGTACACTTAACAATGTAATAAGCTCCATGAACTATCACTAAAACCAAAGATAAAAAACATGAGACGATGATAAAAGCAGTAAACAACAGTTCACTGTATGTTACCCCAGTCCACTCTTTTTCCATATTTCTATCCATAGTCCTACCCTCCACGATTGTGATATTTTCTGGACACTGTACTTTTTTTAAACATGATCAAGGACAATGCTAGCAAGAATATTTCGGTGTGGCTTATTGTCAGCACTTGTCTCCATCTCTCATCTCCATCCTGGCGATGTTTTCCAGAGTGTGGTCACCAAGTCAAGTCCGCTTACATAAGTAATTCAGTGTGAAATTATACTAACTCATCAAGCCTGAGCTTCAAACCAAAGATGCTGTACTTGCACAGGGAACAATGCTCAATGTCATGTGGCAGCCTGAATGGGATGGGAGTTTGGGAGAATGGATACATACATGTGTATGGCTGAGTTCCTTTGCTGTGCACTTTAAACTATCACAACATTGTTAACTGCTATATTCCAATACAAAATACTGTTGCTGCTGCTAAGTCGCATCAGTCGTGTCCGACTCTGTGCGACCCCATAGACAGCAGCCCACCAGGCTCCTCTGTCCCTGGGATTCTCCAGGCAAGAATACTGGAGTGGATTGCCATTTCCTTCTCCAAGGCATGCATGGTAAGTCGCTTCAGTTGTGTCTGGCTCTTTGCAACTCCATGGAGGGCAGCCCACCAGGCTGTCCTGTCCACGGGATTCTCCAGGCAAGACTATTGCAGTGGGTTGCCATTTCCTTCTCCATACAAAATACAAAGCTTTAAAAAAAAAAAAAAGAAAAAACTTCTCAAATTTATTACATTTGACAATTGGAAGCAAGAAGACATTTTTTTTAAACTCAAAAAATAAATAAGGAAAGGCATTTTGATAACCACAAGCGAGAGAATTTGGGGGGGAAAAAAAAAAAAGGCCTCTTATAAACTTTCAAAGAACTGTACCTGGACAAACATTTCCTTTGACCCTGAATGAGAGCTGTCCTGCTAGTTACACAAGTGAATAAACGCTCTCCTTCAAAAAACACTTTGACTTCTTGGATTGGGGTTGATTTGTTTCTAATTCTCTAAGGGAAGAAATCGTTACAGTAGAGTAAATGGAAGTCACGGGAACTTGAACTCAAACTTTTACTCTGTGCCCCTGTCACACGAAGGAACAAGATAATTGGTTGTCAAAGGTTCTTCTGTGGCTCCTTTATTGGCTCCGCCTAACAGAGGAACATTTCCTGCTGACTATTTTCCACCAGGGACCCAGTCATTCGCGCAAACCTCTCTCCGGAGTTCTGCGAAATTCTACACAAATCCTCCTACTGCCACCGGCTAACCCCGGAAATTCAAATTTCTGGGGAATGAAAATAGAACCTGGGGAATAAATCTAACCTTATTTCCCCTCCGCGCTAAGTTTCCTTTGGCAGGCTCACAGGGTCCCGCATACCGAAGCCGCAGAGCCAGCCCTTCAGACGGCGCTCCCAGCTCAAAATGGCCGCCCGGGCGCCTCAGCCTGGGGCCCCGTGCTGGCGCCGCGCTACCCACTGCGCTCTGGAGCCTGAGCCCCGCGCTGCCCCGCCCGCGGGAATCCCCCAACCCGGCCCCGCGTTCCCCGCCGAGGAGACCCTGAGAAGCAGCCCAGCTTGCTCATAGCCTGCAGTACTTATTTCTCCCACCAAGTCCGTGATGCGCTTGCTATGTTTCTGCTTTTGTAAGTGAGGAAATTGGAATAAAGTGCTATTTTCTAAAAATACATATAGTTATTAAGTGGTAGCGTTTTGGAATACGGACTTACTTCAAAGCCTAAGCTCTAAAATATTATATTGCTTCAAATCAAGAAATAAATAGGGAGTGAATAGTGATTCCACGTGTAATTTCCTCACCCTATGTATAATATAAAAGTACAACGATCCAGTTTTCCTATGTATAAAACTTTCTTCAAAACAAGGTGCTGGGAGTCACAAGAAAGAAAGAACACTGAGGAGGTCACAACACAGGGTTAAGACTAGCTGAGCTGTGGGAATCCAGCAGGTGCTTAGAAGGTACAAAGTCACCTCTTCTGAGCATAGCAGCATTTTTGGTCTGCATGATAAGCGTAATTTACAGATTGTGGAAACTTAAAGAATGATAGTTATTATTTCAGTGTTCAGTTAGTCTGATTTCTCATAAATTGTATAAAATTTCATCAAAATAGAGCCACGTTCTCTAATTTTGTTACCATTCCCACTGCCCCTGAGATATGGAATTCTTATTCTGCACATAATAGGATACGGTGAGGACTCATTGCAGAGAATTTTTATTTAAATGTGTACAATTTTCCCACTCTCTTGTAACTTATACTCTACCAGAGTAATTATAATTCGTTTTAGTTGTTCAATGTTGAGGAGATGATCATATTATCCAAATATAATGATTTTCATTATAGTTTACATTTTCAGATTACTTGTGTGTTACATATAAAAATGCTCATAGAAAAATATAATAACCTTAAACACATAAATAAGGTCAGTTTCTATTTACTCTTTCCAGTATGAAAGATCTGAATTATAAACTGCTCTTTCTGTTGATGACATACCCCTCATCACACGTATAAACAACTTTTGCACCATATTCAAACTGAGTTCCTTCTGCAAGATGGAAAGAACCAAATGGAGTGTCTCCAGGGTGTGCACAGGGCTTTTCTAAAATGAAAAAGAAAAAGAATATGATGCTAGCATGTAGCACAGAGAGTAACAATTTACATAGGAGTTAAAGAACAAGGATATCTGATATTGTTTTAGAGAACAGAATTGGAAATATAGAAAAGTGAAAAATGCCAAAGTTATCTTTATGACATTTTTTTTTTAATTTTGGAAGATGACAACCCCTTTTTAAGAATGATGAGGATATATTGCTTTGTATTTAAATGACACTAGTGATAGAATTCAGCCAGTATTGCCACAATAGCATTTGTTAGTTATTTATTAATTAAATAGTTATTTTCACGACTTTTCACAGTTTTCACAAAAGTAGGAATTACTTACTCCGACATATCCTCGATGGATGAAGAGACACCCATTTTCCACCCTTGCACACCATTACAATACTCCCCAGAGTTCTGTATCCAGGGCTGCATTTATATGTAGCCTGAGTGCCCTCTTGATATGTTTGTTCAGTCCAAGAACCTGAAAGGATTTCTGTTTCCTTTCTGGGAGGGGGTTCTTTACAGTCTACAAAAAAAAAAAAAAAAGTGTTTAAATACAATGAAAACTGAAGTATTTTTAGGTTATTTTTGCTTTAAAGAAAACCTATACAGGTCCATCCAATGTAAGTCTTAATATATATTTTTTAACCTTACAAAAATTAAATCTAAATAGATTTGTAAGAATAACTTTCAAGATAAATAGTTACACTTTCAGTTCAGTTCTGTTTAGTACAGTTGCTCAGTCATGTCTGACTTTTTGCGACCCCATGAATCGCAGCACACCAGGCCTCCCTGTCCATCACCAACTCCCGGATTTCACTCAGACTCATATCCATCCAGTCGGTGATGCCATCCAGCCATCTCATCCTCTGCCGTGCCCTTCTCCTCCTCCCCCCAATCCCTCCCAGCATCAGAGTCTTTTCCAATGAGCCAACTCTTCGCATGAGGTAGCCAAAGTACTGGAGTTTCAGCTTCAGCATCATTCCCTCCAAAGAAATCCCAGGGCTGATCTCCTTCAGAATGGACTGGTTGGATCTCCTTGCAGTCCAAGGGACTCTCAAGAGTCTTCTCCAACACCACAGTGCAAAAGCATCAATTCTTCGGTGCTCAGCTTTCTTTACAGTCCAACTCTCACATCCATCCATGACCACTGGAAAAACCATAGCCTTGACTAGATGGACCTTAGTTGGCAAATTAATGTCTCTGCTTTTCAATATGCTAGCTAGGTTGCTCATAACTTTTCTCCAAGGAGTAAGCATCTTTTAATTTCATGGCTGCAGTCACCATCTGAAGTGATTTTGGAGCCCCAAAAAATAAAGTCTGACACTGTTTCCACTGTTTCCCCATCTATTTCCCATGAAGTGATGGGACCAGATGCCATGATCTTCATTTTCTGAATGTTGAGCTTTAAGCCAACTTTTTCACTCTCCTCTTTCAGTTTCATCAGGAAGCTTTTTAGTTCGTCTTCACTTTCGGCCATAAGGGTGGTGTCATCTGCATATCTGAAGTTATTGATATTTCTGCTGGCAATCTTGATACCAGCTTGGGCTTCTTCCAGACCAGCGTTCCTCATGATGTACTCTGCATATAAGTTAAATAAACAGGGTGACAATATACAGCCTTGATGTACTCCTTTTCCTATTTGGACCAGTCTGTTGTTCCATGTCCAGTTCTAACTGTTGCTTCCTGACCTGGATATAGGTTTCTCAAGAGGCAGGTCAGGTGGTCTGGTATTCCCATCTCTTTCAGAATTTTCCACAGTTTATTGTGATCCACACAGTCAAAGGCTTTGGCATAGTCAATGATGCAGAAATAGATGTTTTTCTGGAACTTTCTTGCTTTTTCGATGGTCCAGCGCATGTTGGCAATTTGATTGATTTCTATAATTCTGCTCTTTTCTAAGGGCTTCCCTGGTAGTTTAGCTGGTAATGAATCCACCTGCAATTCAGGAGAACCTGGTTCAGTTCCTGGGTTTGGAAGATCCCCTTGAAGAAAGAATAGTCTATCCACTCCAGTATTCTTGGGCTTCACTGGTGACACAGACGGTAAAGAATTCGCTGCAATGTGGGAGACCTGGGTTCAGTTCCTAGGTTGATACGATCCCCTGGAGGAGGGCATGGCAACCCACTCCATATTCTTATCTGGATAGTCCCCATGGACAGAGGAGCCTGATGGGCTACAGTCCATGGGGGTCACAGAGTTGGACACGACTGAGAGATTAAGCACAGCACCGCACATTCGTTCTTAAATTCAGGAAATACTAGGCACTATTCTAAGGTTTGAAGAAACAAAAATGGATATGGAGACAAAGTGTTGTCACTCTAGTAAGGAAGTTATTGCATATGTATTCAAAGAGATGACTTATCCAGGTGTCTGAAATCTTCATCAAGACCTTGTATAGTCTGCTCTACCACCAATTCTATATAATCTCTTGAACCTCGGTAACCTTGGGGCTGGAGCGGTCAAGTATATGTGTAAATGTGATTGACAATCCCAAATTGAAACCCACTCTGGCACTCTAGCAATTAGAAACCACTGAAGATAAAAAGGAATAAAATCGAATCCTTACTTTTCTCAGAAAACTGTCATTAGGAAACTCATGAATTCAGGAAATAAATTGTAAAAAGTATACACATATTAGAATGTTTTTAATTAAAATTCTATTTATGAAGATTTAATCTATACAAAATTCAAAGGAAAATTTTCTGCAAAATTATTGTCCACACAAAAGCACTTCTTGCAATAACACAACCAAAAGAAAAATACAGGAGGATGATAGAACATTTTCTTAAGAATGGCTGATAATATAACCATTACTAAAATAAAAGACATCATAATTAAGTGATTTTTTTGGACAAATTTCAATGACAAAAATGTAAAGGGAATGACACCTGATTTTGTAGAAAAAGAAATGTTATAAATATTATATTAAATAAAATTAGAGGTATAAATTACTAAAGCAATTTGATGACAATTATAAAGAATCTTAAAAATGCTCATGTAAATTAAAGATTTTCAAACCAAAAAAAGATCCTAAAGCAATAATAAAAGTTTTTCTAAGATTCTTACGTACAGAATGTTTATTCCAACACTTTCATAGTGGAAAAAATAAGATATGTTAATGTGAATATTGTCATATTGTAGTACATTCACCTGAGGAAATATTTTATGGTTTTTGAAAATTGTCTTTTGGGGAATATTTAATCATATGGCTAAATGTTAGCACAAGAGTAAGGGGGAAGGTATTATAGATTTTTTGTTTCTAATAAAGATATATTATAGTGATCAAGGATCAGAATGGTCAGTAGTTAAAGCTGACTTTCAGCAGCACTAATGGAAACCAGAAGATGTTAACTTATCACTTCTATCTGCATAAAGCAATAATTGTCTACTTAGAATCCTACATAAAGGAACAATTTTTTTAAGGTTCAAGATTTCAGTTAATGGAATGTGAGAGAATTTGCTTTATAGATTCACATTAAGGGAAAATAAAATATGTACTTTAGAAAAAGGAAAACTTTCTCAGATATAAGGTTTGCAATGAAAGAAAAACAAAAACAGCACCTAAACAAATAAGTCTAAGAGAACACCAACTGTGAAACAATAAAACTGTAGTCTTATGTAATTTAAAATACATATATATTCATACATACATACATATACATAAAATACAGGACAACCATGTGTTAACTGAAGAATAGAACAGAAAATGAAGGATATAACTTGCAGGATAACAATGTCCAGAGGAATGAAGAGATATGAACCAGCTGTCATAGCTTTGATGAGGGGTCAGCCTAACTGGGCATCCATCCTCAGTTATTTAAACCAACATTAACCTAGGTACTGCTGAGAAGCTACATGACCAGATATAATCCTAAACACTTAATTTTAAACAAGCTAATTATCCTGGATAACTGGTGTGGGCCTGATTACATCACTTGAATGGCTTTTAAAGCAGTACTGAACCTGATCAAAAAGAGAGAAACTGTACTGTGGACTCAGCTTCCTTACCTGTGCTCCATCCTTTCTGACAAACAGCCCTATGAAGTTTAGACCTGCTTACCCACAGTGCAGGCTTCCCTGGTGTTTCAAGGTAAAGAATTTGCCTGCTAATGCAGGAAATGTGGGTTTGATCCCTGATCTGGGAAGATCCCATAGAATAGGAAATAGCAGTTCATAAAAGACTCTGAAATGCAGTACTTGGATGCAATCTCAAAAATGACAGAATGATCTCTGATCATTTCCAAACCATACAATATCACAGTAATACAAGGCTATGCCCCAACCAGTAAGGCTGAAGAAGTTGATGTTGAACGGTTCTGTGAAGACCTACAAGACCTTTTAGAACTAAAACACAAAAAAGATGTCCTTTTCATTATAGGGGACTGGAATGCAAAAGTACCAGATCAAGAAACACCTGGAGTAACAGGCAAAATTTGGCCTTCGAATACAGAATGAAGCAGGGAAAAGGTTAATAGAGTTTTGCCAAGAGAATGCACTAGTCATAGCAAACATCTTCTTTCAACGACACAACAGAAGACTCTACATATGGACATCACCAGATGGTCAATATTGAAATCAGATTGATTATATTCTTTGCAGCCAAAGATGGAGAAGCTCTATACAGTCAGCAAAAAGAAGACCAGGATTAACTGTGGCTCAGATCATGACTGCTTATTGCCAAATTCAGACTTACATTGAAGAAAGTAGGGAAAACCAAAAGACCATTCAGGTATGACCTAAATCAAATACCTTACAATTACACAGTGGAACTGAAAAATAGATTTAAGGGATTAGATTTGATAGACAGAGTGCCTGAAGAACTATGGACAGAGGTTCATGACTTTGTGCAGGAGGCAAGGATCAAGACCATCCCCAAATAAAAGAAAAGCAAAAAAGCAAAATCGCTGTCAGAGGAGGCCTTATAAATAGCTTTGAAAAGAAGAGAAGCCAAAAGCAAAGGAGAAACAGAAACATATAAACATCTGAATGAAGAGTTCTAAAGAATAGCAAGGAGAGATAAGAAAGCCTTTCTCAGTGATCAGTGAAAAGAAACAGAAGAAAACAATAGAATGAGAAAGACTAGCAATCTCTTCAAGAAAATCAGAGATACCAAGAGAACATTTCATGCAAAGATGGGCACAATAAAGGACAGAAATGGTATGGACCTAACAGAATAAGAAGATATTAAGAAGAGGTGGCAAGAATACACAGAACAACTATGCAAAAAAGATTTTTACAACCCAGATAACCACAATGATTTGATCACTCACCTAGATCCAAACATCTTGCAATGTGAAGTCAAGTGGGCCTTAGGAAGTATCACTATAAAGAAAGCTAGTGGAGGTGATGCAATTCCAGTTGAGCTATTTCAAATCCTAAAAGATGCAGTGAAAGTGCTACACTCACTCTGCCAGCAAATTTGGAAAAACTTAGCAGTGGCCACAGGACCGGAAAAGGTCAGTTTTCATGCCAATCCCAAAGAAAGTCAATGCCAAACAATGTTCAAACTACTGCGTAATTGCACTCATCTCAGATGCTAGTAAAGACATGCTCAAAATTCACCAAGCTAAAGTTCAACAGTACATGAACCATGAACTTCCAGATGTTAAAGCTGGATTTAGAAAAGGCAGAGGAACCAGAGATCAAATTGCTAACATCCGCTGGATCATCGAAAAAGCAAGAGAGTTCTAGAAAAACATCTACTTCTGCTTTATGGACTATGCCAAAGCCTTTGACTGTGTGAATCACAACAAACTGTGGAAAATTCTTCAAGAGATGGGAATACCAGACCACCCAACCTGCCTCTTGAGAAATCCATATGCATGTCAGGAAGCAACAGTTAGAACTGGACATAGAACAACAGACTGGTTCCAAATAGGAAAAGGAGTATGTCAAGACTATATATTGTCACCCTGCTTATTTAAATTATATGCAGAGTACATCATGAGAAATGCTGGGCTGGAGGAAGCACAAGTTGGAATCAAGATTGCCGGGAGAAATATCAATAACCTCAGATATGCAGATGACACCACCCTTATGGCAGAAAGTGAAGAAGAATTAAAGAGCCTCTTGATGAAAGTGAAAGAGGAGAGTGAAAATGTTGACTTAAAACTCACCATTCAGAAAACAAAGATCATTGCATCTGATCCCATCACTTCGTGGGAAATAGATGGGGAAACAATGGAAACAGTGGCAGACTTTTATTTGAGGGGGCTCCAAAATCACTGCAGATGGTGATTGCAGCCATGAAATTAAAAGATGCTTGCTCCTTGGAAGGAAAGTAATGACCAACCTAGATAGCATATTCAAAAGCAGAGACATTACTTTTCCAATAAAGGTCTGTCTAGTCAAAACTAAGTATGGATGTGAGAGTTGGACTGTAAAGAAAGCTGAGCGCTGAAGAATTGATGCTTTTGAACTGTGGTGTTGGAAAGACTCTTGAGAGTCCCTTGGACTGCAAGGAGATCCAACCAGTTTATTCTAAAGAAAATCAGTCCTGAATATCCATTGGAAAGACTGATGTTGAAGCTGAAACTCCAATACTTTGGCTACCTGATACGAAGAGCTGACTCATTTGAAAAGACCCTGATGCTGGGAAAGATTGAGGGCAGGAGGAGAAGGGGATGGCAGAGAATGAGATAGTTGGATGGCATCACTGACTCAATGGACATGAGTTTGAGTAAACTCCAGGAGTTGGCGGTGGACAGGGAGGCCAGGCATGCATGCTTCAGTCCATGGGGTCACAAAGAGTTTGACACAACTGAGTGACTGAACGGAACTGAACTGAACCAGTATTCTTGCCTGGGAAATCTCATGGACAGAGGTGCCTGGTGTGTCACATTGGGTCGCAAGAGTAGGACACGATTTAGTGACTGAAGAACAATAAACAGCCACAATTGCATTGGAGAGCTTCTTTCTTCTGATAGATCTCTATCTTGATAGGCAGGTAGGTAAATAGATAGATAGATTTCTGTTGTTCCTTTGCTGCTAAGTCACGTCTGACTCTTTTGGAACCCCCTGGGCTGAATCCTACAGCGGGTTGCCATTTCCTTCTGCAGGGGATCTTCCTGACTCGGGATTGAATCTGCATCCCCTGCACTGGCAGGCGATTATTTACCACTGAGCCAACAGGGAAGCCAGATTGATAGATACATAGATGAAAAACTTTTACTATTATGTTTCTCTAGTTGAACCCTGGCTGATAGATGAATACCAAACTTTGAAAAGAAGGCATATTTTAATTTCTAAGTTAATTGTCAAAATTATAGAAGCAGAATTTAGATAAAAATTCCATCCTGCTTGACAGGAAAAGATTAAATAACAAGAAATAACTAAATCAAAAGATGGCAGGGTCAAAGAGAGGAAAAAATACAGAAATGGGGATTGAATGTTAGATTTTAACTCAAACATAGTAATTTTATCAGATAGAAGTAGATTAAATATAGTTCAAAGTCAATTGTCTTTACTAAATTAGTATCTTTGATATTTGCACTCCCATCCTCACTGCAGCATTACTTAGAATAGCCAAGATAAGGAAACAACTTAAGTGGACCTTGACAAATGAATGGATAAAGAAAATGCTCTATATATCTATAGTGGAATATTATTAGGCCATAAAAAGAGGTCAGTTGTGCCATTTGCCACAACATGGATGACTCTTGAGGGTTTTTGCTAAGTGAAACAAGTCAGAGAGAGAGATTAAAAAACTATGATATCACTTACGTGTGAGGAAAAAGAAAGATAATGGGTAAAAGACGAATGGATTTCACCAAAAAGAAAATCCAGGTTGATCAATAAACTTATTAAAAACTGCTCAAAATGCAAATAAAAATTAAAACCATAATAAGCTGCAAATAAAATAATATGACATTGGCAAACTTATTTAATGTCTAAAAATCCTACTACTTGGAAAGATTGTGGAGCATTAGTAACTGTTGTTGGGAAGGAAAATTGGAACTCCCAGGACAGAGAGGAACTTAGCAACTCACAGTGAAGTTGAAACTATCTTTATCACTCAGCTATTTTCCAGCTGAGCTATTTCAAAACCAAAGGATGATGCTGTTAAAGTGCTGCAATCAATATGCCAGCAAATTTGGAAAACTCAGCAGTGGCCACAGGACTGGAAAAGGTCAGTTTTCATTCCAATCTAAAAGAAAGGCAATGTCAAAGAATGTTTGAACTACCACACAATTGCACTCATCTCACATGCTAGCAAAGTAATGCTCAAAATTCTCCAAGCCAGGCTTCAACAGTACATGAACCATGAACTTCCAGATGTTCAAGTTGGATTTAGAAAGGGCAGGGGAACCAGAGATCAAATTGCTAACATCTGCTGGATCATTGAAAAAGCAAGAGAGTTCCAGAAAAAAACATCTACATCTGCCTTATTGACTACGTCAAAGCCTTTGACTGTATGGATCACAACAAACTGTGTAAAATTCTTCAAGAGATTGGAATACCAGACCACCTTACCTGCCTCCTGAGAAATCTGTATGCAGGTCAAGAAGCCACAGTTAGAACTGGACACGGAACAACAGACTGGTTTCAAATTGCGAAAGAAGTACATCAAGGCTGTGTATTGTCACCCTGCTTATTTAACTTCTATGCATAGTACATCATGTGAAATTCTGGGCTGGAAGAAGCCCAAGCTAGATTTAAGATTGCTGGGAGAAATATCAATAACCTCAGATATGCAGATGATACCACCCTTATGGCAGAAAGTGAAGAAGATTTAAAGAGCCTCTGGATGAAAGTAAAAGAGGAGAGTGAAAAAGCAGGCTTAAAGCTCAACATTGAGAAAACTAAGATCATCTGATCCCATCACTTCATGGCAAATAGATGGGCAAAGAATGGAAAATGAGAGACTATTTTTTGAGGCTCCAAAATCACTGTTGATGGTGACTGAAGCCGCAAAATTAAAAGCTCCTTGGAAGAAAAGCTATGACCAACCTAGACAGCATATTAAAAAGCAGAGACATTTGGCCAACAAAGGTCCATCTAGTCAAGCTATGGTTTTTCCTACAGTCATGTATGGATGTGGGAGTTGGACTATAAAGACAGCTGAGCACCAAAGAATTGATACTTTTGAACTGTGGTGTTGGAGAAGACTCTTGAGAGTCCCTTGGACTGCAAGGAGATCCAACCAGTCCATCCTGAAGGAAATCAGTCCTGATTCATTGAAGGACTGATGCTGAAACTCCAATATTTTGGCCACCTGATGTGAAGAACTGACCCATTTGAAAGACCCTGATGCTGGGAAAGATTGAAGGCAGAAGGATAAGGGATGACAGTGAATGAGATGGTTGGATGGCATCATCGACTCGATGGACATGAGTTTGAGTCATCCCCAGGAGTTGGTAATGGACAGGGAAGCCTGGTGTGCTACAGTACATGGGGTCGCAATAAGTCGGACACTATTGAGAGACTGAACTGAACTGAAGAGCTATTTTATTCCTAGGAATACACTAAACTAGATTTTCATGTATGGTAATATTATATAGTCATATGTGGGTTTTTTCATAATTAAAAATGGAAATAACTTCAAAGTCTGTCAACTATTGAATGGATTGAAATTTGTGTATGTTTCTGCATTTCAACATCACACCAATGCCACAAAATGGTAAAGAAACAAATGATAGCAATCACATGAAGTAAGAAAACATCAACGGCTACAAAATTATTTCATCTACATAATATTCAACAACAAACATATATAAGACGGATGTGTACATAGACCTTTAAAAACTATGAAGGAAGTGCAAAAATATAATTACCATAAATATTAAAATAATGTTTTCTTCTGGAAGAAACGAAGGGGTATTAATCCAAAAGAAACCCAAGGGTATGTTGGGGATGCTCAGAAAGCTCTATTTGTTTCCATGGGTGGTTTTAATTATTTTTAATACAGCACACATATTTTATTCGCTCATATACTTGACAATAAAGGTATTATGTAATAGAATCTGCCTATACCATATGATTCTTATTTTCTGAAAAAGTAATTCATTAACAATATGACATATAAAGAGAGGAATAGATACAATTAATGATGAAGCTAATGTATTATAATTGATAATCTTTTCAAAACTTCTTGCTACTTAATTTAGATATAACTACTCTCGTTATTAGGATGATTTCATTAGTATATGCTCAACACATTAGTTAAAAAATGGCAAAGTCAAAGATACTTCTCACCATATTTATTTGTTGATATTATTTTCATTGCTAAACTTCGTTTCTTAGTTGGTTTTATAATAATGGTCTAACATTCTATTCTAGAATTTCTTTTCATAAAGACAAGGGAAAAAATAATCTACTGAGCTGGATCCCATTTTGAAAACTTTCCACATTTCATAGAACAGAAAGTTCAGATGAAAATTCATTTTTCTGTAATATATAACACTTATGTGGGCTTTCATATGCACTAGTTTTTCCTTGACGTTTTTGCAAATCTGTGGCACATTTGTTAGGGAACTTTTGTGAGTCCACATTAGTTTTGATTTCTAAAATTTAAGTAAACATACTTTCTCTCCACTAGATGGTGCAAACACCCCGCCATAAAACAACACAAACTGCCTGTACCTCTACCTACCAGCGCCCCCTCCCTCTCTCCAAGAAGCCCGAGCTTTTGGTTTCGCTTTTTCAAATTAAAGATCTTTTTTTTCACAACATGAAAATTTTGTGTTTAATTACAGGATAATTCCACTTTCTAAATTCAGATCCACTTCATGGCATTCAGGTTACCGGAAAAATTAATCTGTCCAATTCCAAATGTAGATGGCAGCGTCATGAGTGGAGCACCAATTTTCACTAATATACTAACATTCTGACGAATTTAGTTCCTATCCTTTCCTTATGCTCATGCAAGGAAAAAATAAAATTTTCTTATCCATTAGCTTATTCAATTTAAATGATTTTTATTAAAGCAATGTAGTTACACAAAGGATATTTATCCCTCTGTTACTTGCTTTGAACAACCAGACGTGAAAGACAAGAATACATCACTTTCATAAAATCTTCCTACTAGTTTCTCACAATATTTACTCTATGTAGATGTATTTACTACAAAAAGAGTTCTCACATTGATTACACTTCAAATGATACTAAAGCCTCTGGTGCTTTTTCCATGAACTTTTTTTTTTTTCTTTTAGTGGATGAATCATTTACCTGAATGAGTTCAGGACTCTGAAAGAATAAATTTTAAATTTTATACTTAACCACTAAGGTACAGCCATTGTGGAAAACAGTTTAGCTGTTCTCTAAAAAGATAAACTGTTAACATATGATGCAGCAATTCCCAGGGGGCGCTTGTGTAAAGAACCCAATGCAGGAGCCAATACAGAAGACATAAGAGGCATGAGTTCGATTCCTGGGTCAAGAACATCTTCTGAATAAGGGCATGGCAACCCCCTCCAGTATTCTTACTTGGAAAATCCCATGGACAGAGGCGCCTAGAGGGCTACAGTCCATTGGGTCACAAACAGTTGGACACAATTGCATTAACTTAGCACACAAAGTGTGCTAAAGTGGTTATGAATGGTCAGCAACTCAACTCCTAGGTATGGACCCAAAAGAAATGAAAGCAGGGACCTGAATAGATATTTGCATACCAATACTCAAAGGAGCACAAGAGGCAAACAATGGAAACATCCCAGTGTCCATCAATAGACAAATGGATAAACAAAATATAGCAGATATACAATGGAATATTACTCAGCCTTATAAACGAAGGATACTTTGATACTTGCAACAGCATGGCTAAATCTTGAAGACATTATGCTAACTGAAAACACACAGACACATCCAAGAACTTTAAATGGCATCTCTTGTCTCCATGAGAAAAAGATATTACCATCAACTACACTGTTTTTTCATCTTTCCACTGCCATCTCTAAAATGTTAGTTCTGATTACCATCATCTGTCAGCTTGATGATAACTCAACCTGCTAACTAGTCCCCAAGCTCCCCTCTTACATTAGCATCAGAGCCACAAGTGATTTTTGCAAATTTGGCCATGTTGTTTCTGGGATTAAAGTTCCCCGACTTCTCCTTATCCTTGTTATGTCTCTTCCCCTTGGCTTTAGAATCTGTATTTGGCTCTTGTCATTCTCTGATTTCATCTTATCACCTCCATCGTTTATTCACAATGCCAAAGCCACCATAGTTTGATTGTTTATACTTAGTTGAACATCTCAGATGAATTTTTTCCCTTAGGCCTTTTGCACATGTTGTTTCACTCCTCAGTCTCTTTAACCTCAGGCATTTGGTGACTAGCTGTCTCATCTTTCAGGCTCTATTCACATGTTGCTTCCTCCAAGGGATCCACTTATCTCTAGGCTCCAAGACCCACTGGACACCCCACTACCCCTTCTGTGTGATGTTTCCCTCAGCCCCTGCTTCGCTTTCTTCACAACATAATTAATGATTCAGAGTTATGTTTATGTTTACTAGAATTTCATCTGTCCTCCTATCAAAATGTAACTTCCCAGAGAATAAGCACTATCACAACAATTGTGGGGATACATATGAAAAGAGAAAGGGGAGAAAAACAGCACACATGATGCTCAATTTTACCCATATTATTTGGGCAAGTTCAATTGATTAAAGAATTAGAAATATGGATTGGATTCCTCTGGCATTATAGGGCTACTTTTAGTCCTTTGAGTATACATTTGAATCTCCTTAAAATCAATATCTTCCTTGTCACCCCTCACCTGGTTAACTCCTATTCAACTGTCAGAACCTACCCATGATGTCATCACAACTCTGATATATTTCCCTCTCCTCATTGCACTTCTTACAAACCAATTCCTCAACCCCACCCTACTCCATTCTTTCATTCCAGTCTGAGTATATTGCCTTCCCTAAGTGATCCTATAGTGTTTTCATTTATTTCCACCAAAATATATGATAAAGTGAATATATTAGCGATATATAATAATCATTGCTTTTTTTCCTCCCAAGTAGGAGGTGCTTGGAAAGTGTTTATTGTCATAGTGCCTGGTATTTAGCAATCACTCAAAAAAAAAAAAAAAAAAAGATTATTGAATGAACAAAAAGAATGAATGAATAAATGCAAAGCTAACCCAGAGACTTTCCATTTTATCTGAAGATTATGGATAACCTGCAAAATGTCAAACTGGATGAAGCACAAGCTGGAATCCATATTGCAGGAAGAAATATTAATCAATAACCTCAGATATGCAGCTAACACCACCATTAAGGCAGAAAGTGAAGAGGAATTAAAGAGCCTCTTGATGAAAGTGAAAGAGGAGAGTCAAAAAGCTGGCTTCAAACTCAACATTCAAAAACTGGAGATTATGGCATCTGATTCCATCACTTCATGGGAAATAGATGGAAAAAATGGAAAAAATGACAGAGTTTATTTTCTTGGGCTTCAAAATCACTGCAGATGGTGACTGCAGCCATGAAATTAAAAGACGTTTGCTCCTTGGAAGAAAAGCTAAGACAAACCTAGACAGCCTATTAAAAAGCAGAGACATTACTTTGCCAACAAAGATTCATCTAGTCAAAGCTATGGTTTTTCCAGTAGTCATGTATGGATGTGAGAGTTGAACCATAAAGAAAGTTGAGTGCCAAAGAATTGATGCTTTTGAATTGCAATGTTGGAGAAGACTCTTGAGAGTCCCTTGGACAGCAAGGTCAAACCAGTCAGTCCTAAAGGAAATCAATCCTGAATATTCATTGGAAGGACTGATGTTGTAGCTGAAGCTCCAATACCTTGGCTACCTGATGTGAAGAACTGACTCCTCAGAAAAGACCCTGATGCTGGGAAAGACTGAAGGCAGGAGGAGAAGGGGACGACAGAGTAGAGATGGTTGGATGGCATCATAGACTCGATGGGCAGGAGTTTCAGCAAGATCATGCTGGGTTGATGATGGACAGGGAAGCCTGGCATGCTGCAGTCCATGGGGTCACAGTCGGATGTGACTGAACTACACTGAACTGAATGGATAACCCGGAGAAAAGGCATTGTAGATGAGAGCAAAGTAAAAGATAAGACAAGGGTACAAATGTTTAGTGCTCTGTTGCATGAACCCCAAAATTTAGCATCTGTAAAATTCCATTCTACATCTTATTTTGGGGTCCTATATTTGAATTTATTTTATACTTTTTGAAGTTCAGAATCATTTTAATTTAGTTCAGAAAACTTTGAAGGAACATTTCTATAATCACTTTTCTATCTATTACATTTCTGGTTAACAAGGTTTAGGGGAAACTTGGATCTCTCAGTCAAAATGTCGAAACAAATAAAAGTACTCTGTCAGACCTTTTTACTTGCATTATTTTTGGGATTTTTTTCCTGTTCCATTACTTTACTTTCTCTGAACCATTTTTATAATGTTTCCTTTTAGTCTTAAGCTAAAATGCAACACTATTTTTTCAGTGACATCATGTCCCTTTTAAGCACTATGTCCTGAGACTGGTTCAAGATGTTAAGAAATGGGTAAAGTGCACATTAGTTAAGTGACCACAGGACAGGTTGCTTGGCAGAATCTCAGGGCAGGCAGGTGGGGGATGGTGTGTGGGGTGAGAACGGGGAGGAGGAGAGCTGAGCAGAAGGAAACATGGCCAAAAGCGAAGGACCGTCACAGACTGAGGGAATAAAAATGGGTCAACTCAGACTGAGGCTCAAGCCCTAGCCATAAAGGCCCCCAGATACAGAATGCCTCCTTATCTGTGCTTCCACTTGTATCTGAAAACATACTTCGAGCTAAGAATAATTTTGAAGTGAAGTGAAGTTGCTCAGTCGTGTCCGACTCTTTGCAACCCCACGGACTGTAGCTTATCAGGCTCCTCCCTCCGTGGGATTCTCCAGGCAAGAGTACTGGAGTGGGTTGCCATTTCAGCAATACTTAAATAATTTAGTTCTAATTTAAAATTGCGTGCTAAGGCAGTTCAGTTGTGTCCAACTCTGTGTGACCCTATTGGCTATAGCCCTCCAGGCTCTTCTGTCAATGGAATTCTCCAGGCAAGAATATTGGAGTGGGTTGTTATGCCTTCCTCCAGGGGATCTTTCCAACTGAGAGATTTAACCCGCATTTCCTGTCTCCTGCATTGGCAAGCTGGTTCTTTACAACTAGCGCCACTTGGGAAACCCCTAGCTTACAATTACGTGCAGGCAGAAGAGTAGAATATGCATTCCCAGGCTGGACCTAAACTTAAAATCAGCAAGGCTTTCCCTCTCCTGGCCGTCCGGGGGGCATTTGCTCCACCCTTTGTCAAAGAACCCAGAGAGCACTTCTTCTACCAGATCTTAGTTCCTGGAAACACCTCATCTTCCAAATTGCTTATTGTGTTCTTGCTACCCTTTGCCCACTAAAACTGTTGCAGAAAACTTATCAACATGTAATTCACAGTGAATCATGATGACTAAATTTAACTACCCCAACTCTTACTCACATATGGCCTTCCACATAAATTTCAGACTGGTTGAATTTATGGTATTATTAATATGTACATTTTAAGAGAACAGAAGATATTGACAAAAACTTTTCTATTGCTCTACTTAAAGTCACACCATATAGGTAAACACTCACACTACTAGATCTGAAAATGTGAGATTTTCTGGAGAGGATGGAGTCTTACCTATCTATCACACTAGAATTGAAACACAGAGTTAAGTTTTCTAGATTAGATAACTATATGTGACATTCACATCTATCCTTGTAAAAGAGCAATTGTTATTAATTTATTAATTCTTATCATGTCAGTTATTCTTGCATTAAAAAGTATTTTATGAATTTATAATTAATTTTTATGACCACAGTATCAAATTTTTTACATTAGATTTAACTCTGATTCAAAACCACCTTGTACTTGAAACAGTAAAATATATTTAAAAAATGTTCTCCTCTCTGTGTTGGAATAGAATCTCTCTGATATGTGATATATTTCAGATCCTGAAAGAATGTTTTTATCCTTTTAACCTCCAGAATTAGAAAACACATATCTTGCCAAGCAACATAGCCATCATGCCTTGGACATGCTTCAGCTATGTTTTGATTTATTTACTTTAATCATCCTGGAATTTGGGGGCCATGGTTAATTTCAAAGTGTATACACTTTTTGGATCTTAAAAGGTCTTCTTGAAAAATTGGTCACAAGATATTCCAGAAGGCAGAAACAATGTGTTATAACTGAGGAACTGTCATTCTAAACTCTGTAAATCTGACCAGATTCTTAGTAGCCTGGGGTGACTCCCCTTGAAGCGACTGATGGTCTTGTTCAACTAAGGATGAAAGAGCAGATAACCTACTGCATTAAAAAGGTACTACTTGGTCTCCAGTATAAAGGAAAAACTAATGGAGAGTTGCGCTTATAAATTCTTCCTGTTGGTTACTATTCCTCTTCAGTAGTGATTAGTATTGTTAAGGAATGTTCACTCCTAACAAGACAAAGACCATGTAGGAAATGCTGAAATGCTATATCTAGTTGAGTGAAGCCCATTGTGATAGCAGACACAACTGTCTTTTACCAATGTCTCAACTTAGCATTCAGTATTCAATTTAGTATTTCTCAACCTCTCAATTTGTATTCTGTAGTTATTTCTACACAGGAGACAAAAAAAAGAGGCTGGTGTTGAAGTATATGTGTATATTTTTAAATGACTAAGGCCACTCTTTAATAAAATTTCTGTTAGGTATGCTAGACCGATGAAATTGATTGACATTTTGAACTAATAGTTTCAGAAATATTTGGTGAACAAGCAGTAAAAGAGCAGTTCTATACCCACTGAAAAAGTGAAAGTCACTCAGTCATGTCCGACTCTTTGTGACCCCATGGACTTATCCAGGCCAGAATACTGGAGTGGGTAGTCTATCCCTTCTCCAGTGGATCTTCCAGACCCAGGAATTGAACTGGGGTCTCCTGCATTGCAGGCAGATTCTTTACCAACTGAGCTATGAGGGAAGTCCCCATATCCACTGAAAGCTCATGTAATTTTTCTCTACTAGCTTGTGCATTGAGGGTGTTTTTTGTGAAAACCATGAGGCTAACCTAAACATTACTTTAAATACTAAAGCTGTATTTTATCTAGAATGTGACCAGGTTGATACCTATTCTCACTGTAATGGGTATAGTGCTAATGCTCAGTTCATTAGTGGAAACTGATGTCACATTCTAACATACATCGATGAAACATAAAATACAAATGAAATGAGTCGTCTGGAATAAATTAGAAATGCAAGGACTTTAAATCACTGCTACTTAGTTTTTGTCATTTATTCTTTGTAGCAAACAATTTTAATAATAATTCAAATTCCACTTTGTTATAACTGAAACAGTTTAATTAAATTTAGCATCAATCCTTAGCTTTAAACATGAGCTAGAAACAAATCTTCCCTAGCTTGACAAATGCAGTCGACAGAAAACCTCGGCAAACAGGATGTCAATCAGGAAGCACTAAAATTATTCTTATTAAAGAAAAGACAGAAACACTTGTGTAGAGAAAAAGATGTTTGGTATTGATAACATTACATTGTTCCAGAACTCTTTGCCAATGCAATCATCTCTTCGTATATTTTGTTGTAATATTAGTTATTATTGCAATATTTTTATGGATAGGGAAATGATTGTATACCTAGTTTTAAAAAGTGGCTGAATATAAGGTTTATAAGCTAAAAATCAAGCAATTGCATATTAGCATGTATAACAAGAAAATAATTTATCTTTAAAAAAGTCTTAAACACATTTGAGAAAATCTGAAAAAATTACTAAAGGATATACCTTAAAAAGAAAAACTGCCTTTATTTTCTAGATTGAACCATCCTCAAGAATAGGGGTTTTGTTTATTTGCTAATATTCTTCATTGCCTAGAGGTTGACTTAAAATAAGCATTTGATCAAAATTTGTTGACAGTGAAAAATGCTGGGAATTCATAAATGATAACTTAAAAAAATGTCAATCGAACATCTATCCCATAATTGGTTACCTAACATGAACTAGAAAACCAAATATCCTCCACAAAGAAATTTTTTTATCTATGAGGAAAAAGTAATAGAGTTTAATTATCCAGAAATTTTCTTATTGATATAAAGAAAAAAACCCCGCACTCAGATGTACTACTCCTAAAGGCTATTCTTCTAGAATATCTTATATACAAATTTGGAGGGGAAAAAAAAAAAACTATTTTTTCCTTTCAACAAGGGTTGCATATGCATTTTTTTTCAAATTTATATATTTTCATTCTAATGATGCAAGTGGTGTTTGACCTCAAGACTTTTAAGGCCATCACAGTATCAGTTGTAAATGATAAGCAAATTTTTCTTTAGAAAGATTTAACATCTCTATCTGAAATAAGTCCAATCATTGTAATAAGAAGGCTTTTAATTTCTAATTTGTTTTCTTGTTCTGTACATGTTCACATACTTCTTAATACTTTCACATAAGGTGAAAATTTTAAGCAAAAAAAAAGTAAAGTGCATTCTATGATAATTGCAATTATGACATGTTACAGTTTTTGAAAATAATTATTAAAACATTTTCTAAAATTGTATATTAAATAAAATTATGATGAATGATCAGATATGCCATTCAAATAAGCTGCTTATATTTTTTGACATTGTTCACAATGTCAAAAGTGTCTCACACAGAAGGCCACAGAACAGTAATGAAATCACATCTTCTAGACCAAGTTTTTCATACTGCCATAAAAAGCATGTTAGCAAATGTTTTGCAATATAGGAAAAAATAAAAAGCAAAACTCCTACCTTCTGCGACACAAACGGTCCACAGCAGAAGCCACACAATTTTTGCTGGAAATCTCATTTTGGAGACCCTTCAGGGCACATCTAGCATTGACAGTGCTCACCACTGTGTCAGGTTCTCCTCTGCTAAAAACTGTGAAAAGTGCAGGAAACCACTTGCTCCAAAAGGAAGTCGAAACACAGCTTGGGAAATAAAGGGATTGCTAGATGTCCCGCCCATCAGAAACTTTGCAAAGCAAAAGAAAAATCTCAGTCAGGAGCCCCAGCAATGCCAGAGTTTAAACCTGCACTCCCACTGAAAGTGAATGCCGTGACCTGCCCTTGATTTGTTTTTTTAAACCCCGGCTAGTTCTCTGGAAATGTTCAGGTTCTTGGAATGTGCATAACTGGTAATACTCTCTGCATTTCATAAACCCTCCGATTAATCAGACCTATCCATATCTACCATCTGTAACCTCAGGAGATGAAAAAATAAATAAATAGAAGCTCTTTCAAATTCATTTACAGAACTTGAGGTTAGGCAATGTTTTGACAATCAAGACCCAGACAACAGGAATAGACTTTGCCAAGAATGCAAGTGCTGGCTGATTTGGAGGCCTGCTTTTCCTGCAGTTCAAGAAATTAATCTCTTAAGGATTTGTTATAAATGTGTGTAAAGCAAAAGGCTCACTCCCTTTAGGTACAAAAGAGTTTAATAATTCAAAATTCAAGAAATTGAAATGCTGAATTTTTTAAACTTTGTACTGTAATATAATATACTTAAAGAGACCTAAGCAAATGGTTTGCTGAATATAGAGAAAGTGAAGAAACACATGCTAAGAGCACCAGGTGAAAAACAGCTTCTCAGGAAAACCCCAGCAACCCCCTAACCCCCCCAACCCCATCCTCCCAGTCCACACTTTAGTCAACCTCAGTCCTGCCCCACTGTACCCTCTCCTGATTTTTGCGCACAGGGGACAAATTTGCCTGGTTTTATATTAATACTGTATATTCATCTTTTTGTGCTTGGAGTCCTCCACTGAAAACAATGTTTCAATTATTCAACCACACCATTGGGTGTTGCTGTAGATTATCAACTCTTTTTGCTGTATGATATTCAATTCTTTGAGTTTCCCGGGTGGCACAGATGGTAAACAAAAAAAAAAAATCTGCCTGCAATGCAGGAGACCTGGGTTGCATCTCTGGGTCAGGAAGATTCCCTGGAGAAGGAAATGGCAACCCACTCCAATATTCCTACCTGGGAAATCCCATGGACAAAAATCCCATGGTGGGCTACAGCCCAAGGGGTTACAAAGAGTCTGACATGACTGAGCAACTAACACTTTCATTTTCACTCAGTTCTTTGACTATGCCACATTTTATTTACCTGGTGCCTGTGAGTGGGCATCTAGGTAGATTGTGGTTTGGTGGGAACACACAGAGTGCTGCTATGAACACCATATTATGAGGTTTCAGTAAGCACATGCCCTCATTTCCGATAACTACATACTGAGGAATGGAATATCAGGACATCATGTATGATTATGTTTGGGTGTAATAGGGATCATTAGACATTTTTCCGAAAAGACTCTATCAGTTGATATTCCCATCAGCAAGTTGTAAGTTTTTCCACACCCTCAACACACCCTCTGTCTTTGTAATTTTTGCCCTTCTGGTGAGCATAGAACAATAAACCTTTGTGGCTTTAATAAGCATTTTGCTGATAAGGAATGGAGCTGAGTGAATTCATGCCATGAGGAAGCATTTAGCTGAGCTACAGATGATTTAAGCCATTTCTTCAAAGTCAAAAAACATGGTACTAGAACTAGATATCAAACCCAGTGATCTGATTCCCTGAATTTTATTTTTTATGCATACAGATCTGCCCTTTCAAATTATTTGCTTCCCATAGTATTAAACACTTGTAAATTAAAATAGTATAAAATATTTCCATATGTATTTTAGTAAATGCTTCACATTTACCTATTTATCTTATAATTATGTAAACATGAATATTCACTGGAAGGAATGATGCTGAAGCTCCAATACCTTGCAAATTGATGTGAAGAGCCAAGTCAATAGAAAAGACCCTGATACTGGGAAAGACAGAGGGTAGGAGGAGAAGGGAGTGACAGAGGATGAAACGGTTGGATGGCATCACCAACACAATGGATGTGAGCTTGAACAAACTCTGGGAGATAGTAAAGGACAGAGAAGGCTGGCATGCTATATTCCATGGAAGTGCAGAGTCAGACATGACTTAGTGACTGAACAACAACAGCAATCACCCTAAAGGCTTTTAATGTATACACACACACACACACACACACACATACACATTTATGTATGTGTGGATAGAGATTTTACACATTTATGGAGATTTTAAAGAAGGCAATGGCACCCCACTCCAGTACTCTTGCCTGGAAAATCCCATGGACAGAGGAGCCTGGTGGGCTGCAGTCCATGGGGTCGCGACTGAGCGACTTCACTTTCACCTTTCACTTTCTCACACTGGAGAAGGAAATGGCAACCCACTCCAGTGTTCTTGCCTGGAGAATCCCAGGGACGGCGGAGCCTGGTGGGCTGCCGTCTATGGGGTCGCACAGAGTCGGACATGACTGAGCGACTTAGCAGCAGTAGCAGCAAAGTATTTTCAGGGTGATATTCCTTGACAAATTTTTGCTTTATTTGCAGAAGATGAACATAAGATGTCACTCAACTATTCAAGTGAAAATAATGGCTTCAAATTAGTTTCAAAAATATCTTTTAGATGTATTATTTTTACCATTTTTTCCTTTTTATTTGATTTCAAAGACCTATGCTTAAGGCATTAGTTGACAGCTTTTGTTTTCCTTTTTATTGTCCATCAGTATTTTTAAAAAGCAAATGTTTATTTCAAAGAGATTTAGAAAAACATAAAATTACCAACATGATATTATTTCATGACATGAATTTGTTATATGCTGTTACATTACCATAGCAAGAACAGACAGTAAATAGTTAACCATTATACTAAAATTAAGCCCCAAACACTCCTATTTATTCTCATTATTCACATTGACACTTTCTCAACAAATGTGTTCTATGTATAGTATGGCAAAAAGTTAGGCAAAATTTTACAAGACTTAACAGACTCTATTTTTAAAATTAGAAGTAATATCTGCACTCAGTAACAAATCAATATTATGTAACACAAGAGGAAATTTTCCCCAAAGGCTCTATTTGGGAGGGTCTCAAGAGGACTCCTGAAAGTCCCTTGGATAGCAAGGAGATCAAGCCAGTCAATCTTAAGGGAGATCAACCCTGAATATTCACTGGAAGGACTGATGCTAAAGCTGAAGCTCCAGTATTTTGGTCATTTGATATGAACAGATGACTTACTGGAAAAGTTCCTAATGCTGGGAAAGATCAAGGGCAGAAGGACAAGAGGGCATCACAGGATGAGATGGCTTGACGGCATCACCAATGCAATGAGCATGAACTTGGGCAAACTCCGGGAGATGGTGAGGGACAGGGAGGGCTGGCATGTTGTGGTCCACATGGTTACAGAGTTGGACATGACCGGGTGACTGAACAACAACAAGGATATTTGGAATACTTGGTTATTAAATTCTAATTTAAGGGAAGAGGACATCCAAGCAAAGACTCTGAGGTATGAGAATGTATCGAGAGTGTCCTACAATTAAAAACAATATTAACACCATGTAGTGCTGGTGTAAAGAACCCACCTGCCAATGCAGGAGACATAAGAGATGTGGGTTCAATCTGTGGGCAGGAAGATCACCTGAAGGAGTGCATGGCAACCCACTCCAGTATTCTTGCCTGGAGAATCCCGTGGATGGAAGAGCCTGGTGAGCTACAGCCCATAGGGTCACAAAGAGTTGGACATAACTAAAATGACTTAGTCTCTCAGTCAGTCTCTCCCATCAGGAAGCTTCCATAAACCTCTTATCCTTATCCATCAGAGGGAGAATGGAATAAAAACCACAATCACAGAAAACGAATCAAACTGATCACATGGACCACAGCTTTGTTAATTCAATGGAAGTATGAGCCATGCCATGTAGGGACACCTAAGATGGACAGATCATGGTGGAGAGCTCTGACAGGAAAAAAAAAAAACACACACATACATGATCCATTGGAAAAGGGAATGGCAAACCACTTCAATATTTTTGCCTTGAGAACCCCATGAATAGTATGAAAAGACAAAAAGATATGACACTGAAAGATGAACTCCCCAGGTTGGTAGGTGCCCAATATGCTGCTGGAGAAGAATGAAGACATAGAGCCAAAGCATAAAGAATGTCCAGTTGTGGATGTAACTGATGACGGAAGTAAAGTCTGATGCTGTAAAGAGCTAAATTGTATAGGGACCTGGAATGAATCAAGGTGAACTGGAAGTGGTCAAACAGGAGATGGAAAGAGTGAACATTGACATTTTAGGAATCAGCAAACTAAAATGGACTGGAATGGGTGAATTTAATTCAGATGACCATTATATCTACTACTGTGGGCAAGAATCCCTCATAGTCAACAAAAGAGTCTGAAAGGCAGGGTGCAATCTCAAAAATGACAGAATGATCTCTGATCCTTTCCAAGGCAAACCATTCGCTATCACAGTAATCCAAGTCTATGACCCAAACACTAATGCTGAAGGAGCTGAAATAAAATGGTTCTATAAAGACGTACAAGATCTTCTAGAACTAACACTCCAAAAGATGTCCTTTGTATGATAGGGGACTGGAATGCAAAAGTAGGAAGTCAAGAGATACCTAGAGTAACAGACAAATTTGCCCTTGGAACACAAAATGAAGCAGGACAAAGGCTAACACAGTTTTACCAAGAGAATGCACTGGTCATGGAAAACACCCTCTTCCAACAACACAAGAGAAGACTCTAAACATGGACATCACCAGATGGTCAATACCGAAATTAGATTAATTATATTCTTTGCAGCCAAAGATGGAGAAGCTCTATCCACTCAGCAAAAACAAGACCAGGAGCTGACTGTGGCTCAGATCATGAACTGCTTATTGCCAAATTCAGACTTAAATTGAAGAAAGTAGGGAAAACTACGAGACCATTCAGGTATGACCTAAATCAAATCCCTTACGATTATACAGTGGATGTGACAAACAGATTCAAGAGGTTAGATCTGACAGACAGACTGCCTGAAGAACTATGGATGGAGGTTCATGACATTGTACAGGAAGCAGTGATCAAGACCATCCCAAGAAAAACAAATCCAAAAAAGGCAAAATGGTTGTCTGAGGTGGTCTTACAAATAGCCGAGAAAAGAAGAGAACTGAAAAGGCAAAAAAAGAAAAGGAAAGATATACCCATTTGAATGCAGAGTTCCAAAGAATAGCAAGGAGAGATAAGAAAGCCTTCCTCAGTGATCAATGCAAGGAAATAAAGAACACAATAGAATGGAAAAGACTAGAGATCTCTTCAAGAAAATTAGAGATACCAAGAGTAAAATTCATGCAAAGACGGGCACAATAAAGGACAGAAATGCTATGGACCTAACAGAAGCAGAAGGTATTAAGAAAAGGTAGCAAGAATACACAGAAGAACTATACGAAAAGCATCCTCATGACCCAGATAACCACAATGCTGTGGTCATTCACCTAGAGCCAGACATCCTGGAATGTGAAGTCAAGCAGACCTTAGAAAGTATCAGGATGTACAAAACTAGTGGGGGTGATGGAATTCCAGTTGAGCTATTTCACATCCTAAAAGATGATGCTGTTAAAACGCTGCACTCAATGAAGTCAATGAAGTCAGAAAGAGTAAGATAAATATCGTCTTCTAATGCATATATACAGAATCTAGAAAATTGGTACTGAAGAATTTACCTGCAGGGCAGCAGTGGAGAAACAGACATAGAGAGTAGACTTGTGGACATGGGAAACAGAAGGAGAGGGTGAAATGTATGGAAAGAGTAACATGGAAACTTACATTGTCATATTTAAAATAGATAGCCAATGGGAATTTGCTGTATGGTCAAGAGACTCAAACAGGGGCTCTGTATCAACCTGGAGAGGTGAGATGGGGAGGGAAATGGGAGGGAAGTTGAAAAGGGAGGGGATATATGTAAATTTATGGCTGATTCAGTTTGAGGTTTGACAGAAAACAACAAAATTCTATAAAGCAATTATTCTTCAAT
The DNA here is from genome assembly GCF_023091745.1 of Budorcas taxicolor. NCBI lineage: Eukaryota > Metazoa > Chordata > Mammalia > Artiodactyla > Bovidae > Budorcas > Budorcas taxicolor. The sequence goes on from NC_068925.1 coordinate 7,945,301, forward strand.
AAATAAATAAATTAAAAAAAAAATGCTGCACTCAGTATGCCAGCATATTTGGAAAGCTCAGCAGTGGCCATGGGGTTGGAAAGGTCAGTTTTCGTTCCAATCCCAAAGAAGGGCAAAGCCAAAGGATGTTCAAACTACCACACAATTGCACTCATCTCACATGCTAGCAAAGTAATGCTCAAAATTCTCCAAGCCAGGCTTCAGCAGTATGTGAACCATGAACTTCCAGATGTTCAAGCTGGATTTAGAAAAGGCAGAGGAACCAGAGATCAAATTGCTAATACCCTTTTGATCATTGAAAAAGCAAGAGAATTTCAGAGAAACGTCTACTTCTGCTTTATGGACTACACCAAAGCCTTTGACTGTGTGGATCGCAACAAACTGTGGAAAATTTTCCAAGAGATGGGAATACCAGACCACCTGACCTGCCTCTTGAGAAATCTGTATACAGGTCAGGAAGAAATAGTGAGAACTGGACATGGAGCAACTGACTGGTTCCAAATTGGGAAAGGAGTATGTCAAGGCTGTATAATGTCACCCTACTTATTTAACTTCTATGCATAGTACATCATGTGAAATTTCAGGCTGGATGAAGCACAAGCTAGAATCAAAATTGCCAGGAGAAACATCAATAACCTCAGATACGCAGATGATACCACCCTTATGGCAGAAACTGAAGAGGAGTGAAGAGCCTCTTGATGAAAGGAGAGTGAAAAAGTTGTCTGAAAACTCAGCATTCAAAAAATGAAGATCATGGCATCTGGTCCCATCACTTCAAGGCAAATATACAGGGAAACAATGGAAACCATGAAAGACTTTACTTTCTTGGACACTGAAATCACTGCAGATGATGACTCAGCCATAAAATTAACAGACTTGCTCATTTGAAGAAAAGCTCTGATTAACCTAGACCATATATTAAAATGCAGAGACATTCTTTTGCTGACAACGGTCCATCTAGTCAAAGCTATGGTTTTTCCAGTAGTCATGCATGGATGTGAGAGATGGACTATAAAGAAAGCTGAGCAACAAAAAATTGATGATAATTTTGAAATATGGTGTTGGGGAAGATTCTTGAGAGTCCCTTCAGCAGCAAAGATATCAAACCAGTCAATCCTAAAGGAAATCAGTGCTGAATATTCATTTGAAGGCCTAAGGCTGATGCTGAAACTCCAATACTTTGGCCACCTGATGGGAAGAACTAACTCATTGGAAAAGACCCAGATGCTGAGAAAAATTGAAGGCAGGAGGATAAGGGAACAATAGAGGATGAGATGGTTGGATGGCATGACCTACTCGATGGACATGAATCTGAGCAAGTTCCAGGAGTTGGTTATGGACAGGGAAGCCTGTCACACTGCAGTGCATGGGGTTGGAACGAGTTGGACATGACTGAGTCACTGAACTGAACTGATCTGAAGTGACTTAGCATGAATAGCATGCATTGACACCAGCACAGCAGTTTTGCACAAGGAAGCTATGGAAGAAGCAAGAGGGGCTTTGTTAAGGAGAGGTTTGAATTCCAGATAAGATATTTGTAAATCATTGTATAAGCAGTATGTAATTGTTGACGTGGATTCCTTACCAGCTGAGCCACAAGGGAAGCCCATAATTATTGATAGATCTAATCAAAGGAAAGGAATGTAGGAGAGGCAGTTTAAGTAGAATTGCTTTGACTGTTGTGTTAGGATAGATGGAGAGAAAAGGACTTGGAAGAGTGGGTACAAATCAAGCAGATAATTGGAAGAATTCATCATGCAACAATGATGTGGAAGCTCAGTAAGATGAAAAAAAGGGAAAAACTGATGAAAACAATCAGAGCTTCATTTCCTTTGAAACTAATTAGGTTTAAGCTTCAGGGTTTCTCATTTGAACAGGAACCATCAAGGACCTGAGAGGTACCCTAGTGATGTTGCTTCATGGTCATATATTTTCATAAAAATTGGAAAGCAGTCTTAATTGCAAGAGAATAAACTACTGTCTTTTTAAAAATTTATTTATTTTAATTAAAAGTTAATTACTTTACAATCTTGTGTTGGTTTTGCCATACATCAACATGAATACACCACAGGTATACACGTGTTCCCCATCCTGAACCCCACTCCCTCCTCCCTCCCCGTACCATCCCTCTGGGTCATCTCAGTGCACCAGCCCCAACCATCCAGTATCATGCATCAAACCTGGACTGGCGACTTGTTCCATATATGATATTATACATGTTTCAATGCCATTCTCCTAAATCATCCCACCCTTGCCTTCTCCCACAGAGTCTAAAAGACTGTTCTATACATCTGTGTCTCTTTTGCTGTCTCGCACACAGGGTTATCATTACCATTTTTCTAAATTCCATATATATGTGTTAGTATACTGTATTGGTGTTTTTCTTTCTGGCTTACTTCACTCTGTATAATAGGCTTCAGTTTCATCCACCTCATTAGAACTGATTCAAATGTATTCTTTTTAGTGGCTGAGTAATATTCCATTGTGTATATGTACCACAGCTTTCTTATCCATTCATCTGCTGATGGACATCTAGGTTGCTTCCATGGCCAGGCTATTATAAACAGTGCTCTGATGAACATTGGGGTACACGTGTCTCTTTCAGTTCTGGTTTCCTCAGTGTGTATGCCCAGCAGTGGGATTGCTGGGTCATAAGGCAGTTCTATTTCCAGTTTTTTAAGGAATCTCCACACTGTTCTCCATAGTGGCTGTACTAGTTTGCATTCCCACCAACAGTGTAAGAGGATTCCCTTTTCTCCACACCCTCTCCAGCATTTATTGCCTGTAGACTTTTGGATCGCAGCCATTCTGACTAGAGTGAAATGTCTTTTCTACTCTGATATCCCTCTCATTATGCTTCCACTGAGTTTAATTGGTTTCACCAGCTTTGGAGAACTCAACCAAGAAGTCAAGGGGAGAATGCATGGAGCTGGAGATGAGTGAGATATGTTCTGTAGTCACAAGTGTATATGATTTGTTGACTGTTGTTCCACGTCTTCCTCTTTTAAATATATATCAGGATCAAACTATACAAAATGTTGCCTTCTTTTTCATACCAATATGTTCATGTTGTTCAACTGCTAAATCATGTTTGATTCTTTGCCCCCCATGAACTGAAGCATGCGTGGCTTCCCTGTTCTTCACTCTCTCCCAGAGCTTGTTCAAACTCATGTCCCTTGAGTCAGTGGTGCCATCCAAACATCTCATCCTCTGTCACCCCCTTCACTTTCTGTCATCAATCTTTCCCAGCATCAGGGTCTTTTCCAAAGCATCATCTATTTTGCATCAGGTGGCCAAAGTATTGGAGCTTCAGCTTCAGCATCAGTCCTTTCAATGAATATTCAGGGTTGATTTATTTAAGATTGACTGGTTTGATCTCCTTGTTTTGAGAGCACCACCACTATTGCAAATACAAATTAAAGTTTCCAAAAAAAATGAAAAAAAAAATGAAGAGTTCATTATCCTTTCTGTAATTAATTTAAACTAGGAACGGTTTTTCATTTTCTGTCACTGTTTCTGGTTTGAGGTTAACTTTTCCTCTCCTTACTTACTCAGGTATGTAATTATCTCCTTTCTCTCCTTACAGAAAGAGTTTAAAACATCTTGACACATTTCCTTGTCATCTTTCCTCCTGGATTATCCTGAAAAATAATATACAAGTTGTACTATACAAATATGGCCTTAGGTAAAGATCATTCTTCTAATTTATCTTAGAATCTCCCCTCATTTACATGGAGAAGCTCTGAACATTCCAGAGTTTGCTTCCCTGCTCCTTAGGAGGCTAGAAGTTTTTCTTTTTCCCATGGGGACACTGCCAGCATAATCCAACTTAATAATTTGCATAAAAGTGAAGAACAATGATTCTGGATTTTGCTTAATTCCAGCTGAAACAAAGTGAAAACACACAATGGCCTCAATTCCTATTTATTGCACTTATTCTATTAGGTACATATCTAACACTAGATTGCAAGCACTTTCAAATAATTCAACACTTAGGAGGAAAAAGAAAAAAAAAATGTTGATATCTTCTTAGCAACTCATTCAAGCATATGGAGCACATGCAGAAAGCTTTAAAAGCCTTCAGAGAAAACTAGTTTTCTCTTCCCTAATGTCCTTTTTTCCTAGTTCCTAGGCATTCACTATAGGGTACAACACACAATGTAATTGCACATTTCGGAGCTTTTCTAGATATCTGTGAGCAAAGGCAACTGATGGCCCCTGCAACTGGCACTGCTTCAACCTTCCACACTCTATTAATCTATTAGCAATTAATAACTTTTGTATGTCAGGTGCTATATTAAAGCTATTACATATTTTAATTCTCTCAGAAACCTTATGAGACAGTTCTATCATTCTCTTTTTCCACATAGGGAAGCTGAATTTAAGAGAGGATTATGTGACTTATTTAAGTTATGTTAGAACCCAGATTGTCTGGTTCCAGAGTTAAATATTTAAACACTAGGCTTACCACCTTTTCTGACTCCAAGTGTGTATTATTCCCAAGCTTCATCATCAGCTTTTCCTCTGGAGAGAAGACACTCTTGGAGCTGGACTTTCTCCAGCCTCTAATGAAAACTCAGAGTTATACAATGCAGTATTTTTTATAATGATACCAACCTATGTTCTGGTAGATGATAATTTTTTGAAAGTCATCTTTCTAAAAACATCTAATAAATTATCTACTGTAAGGTAGAAATAATCATTTTGGGGGGCAGGGGAAATAAAGTGAGTCTTGCCTATGATATGTAGTTAGCCAAAATTAAATGGTCAGAAACCCAGTTAATATAACCAATTGGGTCAGATTATATGCCATCATTTAAATGAAATTCAAATACAAAATGATACCAAAGAATTCACAATTGTTTAAATTCTGATGTGTATCAACAAGCAAAAGAATAAAACAGATGTAAAAATCACACTGGGTACATGATCAGGTTTTAACCATGTTGCTTTTGATATGAAATAAACAGATTCTATATATATATATATATATAAGACATATATATATATAAATATATATTTAAGAATCTATTTATAAATATATAGATATATTTAAGAATTTAAGAATATATATATATATTTAATAATCTATTTATTTCATATCAAAAGCAACATGGTTGCTGCTGGTTCCAGTACTAACACTTTATATTCTATTAAGAAATCCTACTAATCATTAAACATCATGTTACTGATAACACTCATATTTAATGTCATCATCAGAAAGACTGCAAAACATGAACTTTTTCTTTTCAGATATTCTATAAGAACAAAATTCTTTCACAAGGAATTTCTGAAATGAAGAATTTTAAAATAAACTTCTCCAAAATTTTATTTTATAGAAATACTATAATTGAAAGATTATTTACTAATAGTTTCGATACACCAGAAGATGACCCATACTCTTAATTACTTGTGAGTCTCCTTAATAGTATTCCAGTTTTAACTGTTTTCCTCTCTCAGAAGAATGATTAGAAATAAACTTGAATGCAAAGATTTTGACGATCTCTTAAAAATGCATATAAAATCTATTTTTTAATTGTTCACAGATTAAAATAGGCATTTCTTGAAAACTACAGTGCTAGGGTATCATATGTTAAACAATGGTAGAATTACTGAATTAAATAGTCAACAGTACTTGTCTCATATTTTATCTCTGGTCCTCTCAGTAGCAGTCCAAACTCGGGCCTATTGTAATGATCTATTTCATGGACAAAGGGTAAGAATGACTATTCTGATACTGACATCTTGAACTTGTTACAGGATTTAAATTTAAAAGACATTAATAGTAGGAAATATTGGTTCTACTAAGGCAGTCCTATGATAAGATTTGTAATTAATAATCTCCTTATGTGCTTAAAGACAATGGTGAAGGTCAGTTGAAATCTATTCTTGATGAAAAAAAATGGTTGCTTTGAGCTGTTGATGTAATCCCTCTACAAGCAGGATCTATCCTGAGGCAAACACAGCACAGGGTGAAAGGAGCCAAACAGAAGTACTGGTCTAGACTTTAAGATATTTTAAGATTGAACTACATGCTGAACTTCATAACATGGAAAGAAATGGTATCCTGATTCTTAGCACAAATAACTGGGTGAAAAGGAAAGTTGAATTATATTACGCAGTAGGGAAAGAAAAGTGAAGGAAGGAAGAAAGACACACCGAGACAAAGAGATAACTCTTACTTCAATATGAACTCACCTGAAAACTGATTATGTATTGTTGGCTTTAAAATAAATTTAGGAAGGATATTTCTAAAACGACAATGAATTTATGAAGTGTTATAGATGCAATGAATTTTTACATTTCAACAATTTCAAAGTGTTGCCTGAGAATGTTATCCTAATTCTCACACCCCAAAAGCATGTGGAAGCATGTTATCAGCTACTTTGTTGACTTTACAGAACTGCTGATATAAAACTTAAAAAAATTTTTTTATTTTATAGTGGAGTACAACCAATTATCAATGATAGCTTCAGGTGGACAGCGAAAGGTCAGGAATACACAGGCGTGTATCCCTTCTCCCCCAAACTCCCTCCCATCCAGGCTGCCACATAACATTAAACCTAGTTTCCTGTGCTATGCAGTAGGTCAATGTTGCTTATCTATTTTAAATATAGTATGTATTCATTTAAATTATTATCCATTTAAACATAGTGTGTACATGTCCATCTCAAACTCCCTATCCCTTCCCCCATCCTTTACCCCGGTAACCATAAGTTTGTTCTCTAAGTCTGTGAAGCTTTTAGTTTTGTAAATTCATTTGTATCATTTCTTTTTAGATTCTACAAACAAGGGATGTTGTACAATATTTCTTCTTCTCTGTCTGACTTACTTTACTCAGTATGATAATTATTATAGTATCTGAAAAAAGTGTAAACTATTTTACATTTATCACTTAAAACTTTTGCAATGCTGGTTCATGATTATGGAATTATTTCTTCACCTCTCAAACATTTCCCAACTAGTCTTCATTTTGGCTTCTATCTGCCATCACAAACAACTACCTGGGAACAGTCCCAGGAAATTCTCTAATTATTTATCCCTTTTTGGTGTATTGGTTTCTCTGGACTATTCTGATCACAGAAATTTATTTTCTCACAACTACTGGAGGTCAGAAGTCTGCAGTCAAGGTGCCAGCAGAGCCAGACCACCTCCAGAGACAGTGAGGAAGAATCCTTCAATGAGTCTTCCTGCCTTCTGGCGGTGGCATCAATCCTTGTAATTCCTTAGTTTGCAGTGGTGCCACCTCGGTGTGTGCTCTGTGGTCATGTGGCTGTCTCCCCTGTGGCTGTGTCTCTATACTTATGTGAATAAATATCCCTCTTCTTTCTCTTATAACAACACCAATCTATGGATTAGGGATCCTGCTCCAGTTTAACTTAATCTTACTTGATTATATCCACCAAATCCATATATTCAAATGAGGTCACATTCACTGGTACAAGGTTAGGACTTGAACATACTGTTTTGGGTAACATGGTTCAACCCACAGTATTCAGTCAATAAGAATCCCCCATATTCTGTCTGATGCGTTTGAAACTACTGGCCTTTCCTCTTGATAATCCCCTTTCTTGTCTTCCATGATACTGAATTTTTCTGTTGTCTGCTTTAACTTTGTTTGGCTGTGTCTTCTTGACTGTTTCATCTTGTTTTCTACATGCCCAGAATTTTGTCTTTAGTTCTTTATTTTCCCCCATAGTCTGAGTCTCCATGCATTTAATAAGCACATACTGGTAACTACATGTATTTCTATTTGCTGGAAACTGGCTATGTAGAGAAAATTAATCATAGTTTCTGCTTGGAAATTTACAGTTAAACTGGGATATATGTAATATATCAGCAAGTATAAAGCCGAGTAAAAGGAAGATAAATAATTCAATAAGAAAGTCTGCAAAACTGAGAAGACACAAACCAGATTTTGACAAAAAAAAAAAAAAGAGAGAGAGAGAAAATGAGTACATATTCACCAGGTTACTTTTCATGACTTTCTACTACACTTTTGTTTTTCTTGATGGATAGGCTTTAATGATAAAGTGTATTTCTTTAACAAATAAAAGAATATCCATATTACTTGTTTCCACTTGTGTTAATTTTAATAACTTTTTATAGAATAGTTTTCAATTCATAGAAATATTGCAAAGATAGTGCCAAGAATCCCTCAGTACTTCAGCTACCTCCACACTTAGCATCTCACATTGTAGTTGTTGCTATTCAGTCACTAAGTCGTGTCTGACTCTTTGCAACCCCATGGACTATAGCCTGCCGGGCTCCTCTGTCTCTGGGATTCTCCAGGCAAGACTGCTGGAGTGGGTTGACATTTCCATCTCTAAGGTATCTTCCAGGACCAGAAATCTAACTTGTGTTTCCTTCATTGGAAGGCAGATTCTTTAACCACTGAAATACCAAGGAAGTCCAGCTTCTTACATTACCCATATAATCTTTGTTACAACTAAAGAACCATTATCGATACATTGTATTCAACTAAATTCCATGCTTTACTCAGATTTCCTTCAGTTCAATTTAGTTCACTCGCTCAGTCGTGTCCTACTCTTTGCCACCCCATGAATTGCAGCACGCCAGGTCTCCCTGTCCATCACCATCTCCCAGAGTTCACTCAAACTCACCTCCATCGAGTCAGTGATGCCATCTAGCCATCTCATCCTCTGTCGTCCCCTTCTCCTGCCCTCAATCCCTCCCAGCATCAGAGTCTTTTCCAATGAGTCAACTCTTCGCATGAGGTGGCCAAAGTACCACCTTTAGCATCATTCCTTCAGCTTTAGCATCATTCCTTCCACAGAACACCCAGGGCTAATCTCTTTTAGAATGGACTGGTTGGATCTCCTTGCAGTCGAAGGGACTCTCAAGAGTCTTCTCCAACACTGTAGTTCAAAAGCATCAATTCTATGGCACTCAACTTTCTTTATGGTCCAATTCTCACATTCATATATGACTACTGGAAATATCATAGCTTTGACTAGACTGGTCTTTTGTCAGCAACGTCTCTGCTTTTTAATAGGTTGTCTATATTGGTCATAGTTCTCCTTCCAAGGAGCAAGCGTCTTTTCAAGTCATGGCTGCAGTCATGTAGCAATGCAAAGGATCTACAGCTTGCCTAATAGATTCAGAGATTACCTCTCTACAAGTCATGAATCTAATGGAGTCTTCAAATAACAGTCAAACAGGGCCTTAGGTCCTTGGCCATCCTAACAAATCCAATGTTACACACTGAGACAACAGGGTTCACTATAAAAGAGCCTGCCTCCAGAGAGAACACTTTCCGTGGACTAATGCAGCCTTCCAATATAATGACTGATCACCAACAGCCCACAGCATTGAGGGTCTGCAAAGTGGGCTGAACAGCACTTCTCAACTCATTTTTATACTAACTATATACTTTATACTAACTATACTTTATCCTAAAGATGCTAACTCATGTTTATACTTGTGAGCCAGCACTAAAGGCCTAAAAATTGTCAGGCTATTGCATATGAACATAGGGCTATAATATTAAAAATATATCTATATGAAATTAGATATAATAACTTGTTCATGAACTTAATGTTTACATCACACAAGTGTATGTCCAAATAAAGGGATTATGTTTAAGTCAAAGTATTTTCCTAACAAACTCCAATCAAGAATGCTGGGCTATTTTGTTGGATTTATTCTGTAGTTATATTTTTAATTTCCTAAGACAGAGGTTTAGCTCATTAATTTTTACACTCCTTTCTTAACTTAAGAATTTTAGTCTAACCATTTATCTCTATATATTGCTTCAACCCAACACTCCAAGTTATGCACTCTAGAATTTCCACTAGTTTAAATACCTAAAAATTGCCTAAGTTCCACAGCGATTTCTTCTATAATCCATGAGTTGCATGTGTTAATTTTATATTTCAAATGTAGTTTCATTTTGTCAACTTTTGTTGTTATTATCTTCCTTAACTGCCATGTCATCTGCTGCTACTGCTACTAAGTCGCTTTAGTCGTGTCCGACTCTGTGCGACCCCATAGACGGCAGCCCACCAGGCTCCCCCATCCCTGGGATTCTCTAGGCAAGAATACTGGAGTGGGTTACCATTTCCTTCTCCAATGCATGAAAGTGAAAAGTGAAAGTGAAGTCGCTCAGTCGTGTCCAACTCTTAGCGACCTCATGGACTACAGCCTACCAGGCTCCTCCATCCATGAGATTTTCCAGGCAAGAGTACTGGAGTGGGGTGCCATTGCCTTCTCCTGCCATGTCATCAGACAAGTTCTACTACCAAATATTTGAAAGTTTTAAAAACTGCTTTTGTGACATGACCTATCATCATTTTTCATAAATATTCTATATATCCATAAAAGTATCTTTCCTCCAACTGTGAAGTTACAATAGTCTGTAAATATAATTAGTTTTAATTTGGCAATGGTGTGATCAAACCTGTCAAATTACTTATTTTTAAAATGTTTATTCTACAAACTAAGAGAGATGTGATAAAACAACACAAATAATGATACATTTGTTAATTTTCCCTGTAGATTCATTATTTTGCTCTTGCTCTCTCAATCTTTCTTCCTCCCTTCCCTCTCCCTCCTTTCTTCCTCCCTTGTATGTTGTTGGATAAAATTTAAAACATTATTAAATAAATGGTTAAATGAATATTTTGCCATTATACACTGATCCCCTTTACCTCTGCTAATGTTTTGCAATGTAATGGATTTTTTTTTCTTTCAGTTCAATTTGATAATCTAGATGTTCACTGGTGGATTTAGCCCAAGCAGTGTAATTGTGATTACCAATTGTTTCTATTTTTTTCCTTACCATCTTATAAAAAGTATTCCCTATTCCTATACTTTTCTAAATTTCTATTTTTCTGAAATTTTTCAGTGTTCTTCTCTTTCTTTCTTAGGAAGCAAAATCTTTATTACTGTAGTACAATAATTTAATATTAAATTTGACCCTGAACTTTGTGATGACAAGTATACAAAATGAAACACTGGCTCACATAATTAGTTCTCCTTAACATCTGCAAATTTAGTGTGAAAACAGATGAAAATACCTTTTGTAGGAAATGAATGTACATTGATTTGGGTTTTTTTTTTTTTTTAGAGAGAAAACTTACTCTAGTGTTAAAATCTAAAAGAATGTCTGGTATGGAACTCAATTTATATAAGGCAATACAACATGATGGTTGCTATTGACAACAGTTCACAGAAGAAGGGCAAGGGTGGTTAGAAACTAGTCTTCGTTTTTGTTTTTTCAATTGAAATGTAGTTGATATTATCTTAGTTTCAGGTGTACTACTTAATGTTTCAACATTTGCATACATTATGAAATCTGTATGCAGGTCAGGAAGCAACACTTAGAAGTGGACATGGAACAACAGACTGGTTCCAAATAGGAAAAGGAGTACATCAAGGCTGTATATTGTCACCCTGCTTATTTAACTTATATAAAGAGGACATCATGAGAAATGCTGGACTGGAAGAAACACAAGCTGGAATCAAGATTGCCGGGAGAAATACCAATAACCTCAGATATGCAGATGACACCACCCTTATGGCAGAAAGTGAAGAGGAACTCAAAAGACTCTGGATGAAAGTAAAAGAGGAGAGTGAAAAAGTTGGCTTAAAACTCAACATTCAGAAAACGAAGATCATGGCATCTGGTCCCATCACTTCATGGGAAATAGATGGGGAAACAGTGGAAACAGTGTCAGACGTTATTATCTGGGGCTCCAAAATCACTGCAGATGGTGACTGCAGCCATGAAATTAGAAGACGCTTACTCCTTGGAAGAAAAGTTATGACCAACCTAGATAGTATATTCAAAAGCAGAGACATTACTTTGCCAACAAAGGTCCGTCTAGTCAAAGCTATGGTTTTTCAGGTGGTCATGTATGGATGTGACAGTTGGACTGGGAAGAAGGCTGAGTGCCAAAGAATTGATGCTTTTGAACTGTGGTGTTGGAGAAGACTCTTGAGAGTCCCTTGGACTGCAACGAGATCCAACCAGTCCATTCTGAAGGAGATGAGTCCTGGGGTTTCTTTGGAAGGAATGATGCTAAAGCTGAAACTCCAGTACTTTGGCCACCTCATGTGAAGAGTTGACTCATTGGAAAAGATTCTGATGCTGGGAGAGATTGGGGGTAGGAGGAGAAGGGGATGACAGAGGATGAGATGACTGGATGGCATCACTGACTCGATGGGCGTGAGTCTGAGTGAACTCTGGGAGTTGGTGATGGACAGGGAGGCCTGGCATGCTGCGACTCATGGGGTCGCAAAGAGTCGGACATGACTGAGCGACTGAACTGAACTGACCTGAACTGATCACCATGATAAATTAGTAACCATCTGTCCCCATACAAAGTTACTATAATATCACTGACCATATTCCTTATGCTTTTTCTCATGACTTATTTATTATCTAACTGGAGGGTATGTGCCTCTAAATCCTCTTCACATATTTTGATCACCCTTGCCTCTGCCATCCCTTCTGGCAAACATCTTTTTGGTTTTGGTTTTCATATCTATGAGTCTGTTTTCCTTTCGTTTTATTTTTGAGTTCATGAGGTCGTTTTCTTTCTCTGACTTACTTCACTGTAAGTCAGAAAGCAACTTGTAACATTTTATCTCCCCAAGTGTCCTTCCCAGCAGCAGGATAAAGTGGCAGGAATAGATATCCTAGAATCTCAGTGGCTGGAGATGATATTTCTATTTGTCTTTACATGTAAAAATGCAAAACATAAAAAGCAAACACACACAACATATTATAATTATACATATAATATAGAAAGTAAAAAATTAAATGAATTTTATATTTCATAAATATGTTTCTTAACAAAATTTTATATTTGTTTACATTATTTCTCATTCACACTACTTGTTTTTAATGGGCATCCCATAGAATGACAGTATACCTTGTTCTAGCCCCAGGGTCCAGGCCATGTGGCATTACTAGTCACCAGGGCAGAGATAAAGAGATGCAAATGTATACAATTTCTTAAAGCTTCTGCCCAGAGATCACACAAGTCACCCAACTCTCATTATTATTCCTACCAGGTCCCAGGCATGTTTTAATTAAAAATCACTGTGAAGTACAGTTCTACTGCGTGCCTCTAACATCCTCCTTTCATCAGTTCCTGGTTTTCTTCAGTTTAACATTCATTCTGCAGTACTAACATTTATATTCTGTTTCATTACTAATTTCCCTATTTTCATTGAATTTTAGTTTTATATCTAAATGGGTTTATTTCTTTTTACCACTGGTGCTTTCCAACTGTGGCTTCTCTGTTATTGCGATCTTGATGTTGATTTTTTTTCTTGAAATTCATAATCAAAATTTTAAGACAGACTTTTTGGACTCTGTTCCTTGATTTCTTGCATATTCATGAATTTATTTCTTTTATACTAAAATGTCAACTTGACTGTATATAAAAAATCTTTTAAAAAAGTCTTGAATTGCACTTCTTTTTCACATAAGGATTTCATAAACATTATTTCACTCATTTTTAACATATGATTATGTACAAGACTCTAATACCACTCTTACTGTCTCATCTCATGATTAATCCCCAGGATGTCCATAGAATGCTTTTGATTTTTAACTAATTTAAATGTATTTTTTTTAATTTTTAAGTTACAAAATAAGATGTACTATTTTAATAAGTCATAGAGCACAGAAATAGAAAAAATGTCAATAACCTTTATATCCTCCACTAATTTCTCCCTTAAGTTTTGCTTTTCTAAAAATATACCTATTTATTAAATTATAACACAGATAGAGAAAATGCACAAATCATAAAAATGAAGCAAATTATGTTTATAAATGTGAATACACCAATGTAGTCAGTATATAGATAAGAAAACTACAACACCAGCATTCTAGGAGTACCTTCATGCTGCATCCCTTCCCTAAGGAGTAACCATTATTCTTTAAAATATATATACATATATTTATTTTAATTGAAGGCTAATTACTCTACAATAGCTTTGTAGTGGTTTTTGCCATATGTTGACATGAATTAGCCATGGGTATACATTGTTCCCCATCCTGAAAGCTCCCCCCCAACCTCCCTCTCCATCCCATCCCTCAGGGTCATCCCAGTGCACCAGCCCTGGGCACCCTATCTCATGCATCAAACCTGGACTGGCGATCCGTTTCACATATGATAATATGCATGTATCAATGCTATTCTCTCGAATCATTTCACCCTCGCCTTCTCCCACAGAGACCAAAAGTCTGTTTTTTACATCTGTGTCTCCTTTGCTATCTCACATATAGGGTCATCATTACCATCTTTCTAAATTCCATATATATAAGTTAATATACGGTATTGGTGTTTTTATTTCTGACTTACTTCACTCTGCATAATAAGCTCCAGTTTCATCCATCTCATTAGAACTGATTCAAATGTATTTTTTTAATGGCTGAGTAATACTCCATTGTGTATATGTACCACAGCTTTCTGAGCCATTTATCTGCTGATGGACATCCAGGTTGCCTCCATGTCCTGGCTATTATATACAGTGCTCTGATGAACATTGGGGTACATGTGTCTCTTTCAATTCTGATTTCCTTGGTGTGTATTCCCAGAAATGGGATTGCTGGGTCATATGGCAGTTCTATTTCCAGTTTTTTAAGGAATCTCCACACTGTTCTCCATAGTGGCTGTACTAGTTTGCATTCCCACCAACAGTGTAAGAGGGTTCCCTTTTCTCCATACCCTCTCCAGCATTTATTGTTTGTAGACTTTTGGATAGCAGCCATTCTGACCAGTGTGAGATGGTACTACTTTGTGATTTTGATTTGCATTTTTCTGATAATGAGTGATGTTGAGCATCTTTTCAGTGTTTGTTAGCCATCTGTATGTCCCCTTTGTAGAAATATCTGTTTAGTTCTTTGGCTCATTTTTTGATCAGGTCATTTATTTTTCCGGAATTGAGCTGCAGGAGCTGCTTGTATATTTTTGAGATTAACTCTTTGTCAGTTGCTTCATTTGCTATTATTTTCTCCCATTCTGAAGGCTGTCTTTTCACTTTGATTATAGTTTCCTTAGCTGTGTAAAAGCTTTTAACTTTAATTAGGTCCCATTTGTTTGCTTTTGCTTTTATTTCCAGTATTCTGGGAGGTGGGTCATAGAGGATCCTGCTGTGACTTATATCGGAGAGTTTTTTCCCAGCACCACTTGTTAACGAGATTGTCTTTTCTCCATTGTATGTTCTTGCCTCCTTTGTCAAAGATAAGGTGTCCATAGGTGTGTTGATTTATCTCTGGGCTCTTTCTATTTTGTTCCATTGATCTATATTTCTGTCTTTGTGCCAGTACCATGCTGTCTTAATGACTGTAGCTTTGTAGTAGAGCCTGAAATCAGGCAGGTTGGTTCCTCCAGTTCCATTCTCTCTCAAGATTGCTTTGGCTATTCGAGGTCTTTTGTATTTCCATACAAATTGTGAAATTATTTGTTCTAGTTTTCTGAAAAATACCATTGGTAGCTTGATAGGGATTGGATTGAATCTATAGATTGCTTTGTATACTCGTTTTCATTATATTGATTCTTCTGATCCATGAACATGGTATATTTCTCCATCTATTTGTGTCATCTTCGATTTCTTTCATCAGTGTTTTATAGTTTTCTATATATAGGTCAATTGTTTCTTTAGGTAGAATTATTCTTAAGTATTTTATTCTTTTCATTGCAATGATGAATGGAATTGTTTCCTTAATTTCTCTTTTTGTTTTCTTGTTGTTAGTGTATAGGAATGCAAGGGATTTCTGTGTGTTAATTTTATATCCCGAAACTTTACTATATTCATTGATTAGCTCTAGTAATTTTATGGTAGAGTTTTTAGCGTTTTCTATGTAGAGGATCATGTCATTTGCAAACAGAGTTTTACTTCTTCTTTTCCAATCTGGATTCCTTTTATTTCTTTTTCTTCTCTGATTGCTGTTGCTAAACTTCCAAAACTATGTTGAATAGTAGTGGTGAGAATGGGCACTCTTGTCTTGTTCCTGACTTTCGAGGAAATGCTTTCTATTTTTCACCATTGAAGATAATATTTGCTGTGAGTTTTTCATATATAGCTTTTCTAATGTTGAGGTATGTTCTTTTTATTCCTGCTTTCTGGAGGGTTTTTATCTTAAATGGATGCTGAATTTTGTCAAAGGCTTTCTCTGCATCTATTGAGATAATCATATGTTTTTTCTCTTTCAATTTGTTAATGTGGTATATTACATTGATTGATTTGTGGATATTAAAGAATCCTTGCATCCCTGGGATAAAGCCCACTTGGTCATGATGTATGATCGTTTTAATATGTGTTGGATTCTGTTTGCTAGGATTTTGTAAAGGATTTTTGAATCTATGTTCATCAGTGATATTGGCCTGTCATTTTCTTTTTTTGTGGCATTTTGTCTGGTTTTGGTATTAGGGTGATGGTGGCCTCATAGAATGAGTTTGGCAGTTTACCTCCCTCTGCAATTTTCTGGAAGAGTTTGAGTAGGATAGGTGTTAGCTCTTCTCTAAATTTTTGGTAGAATTCAGCTGTGAAGCCGTCTGGTCCTGGGCTTTTGTTTACTGGAAGATTACTGATTACAGTTTCGATTTCCGTGCTTGTGATGTGTCTGTTAAGATTTTCTATTTCTTCCTGGTTCAGCTTTGGAAAGTTATACTTTTCTAAGAATTTGTCCATTTCTTCCAAGTTGTCCATTTTATTGGCATATAGTTGCTGATAGTAGTCTTTTATGATCCTTTGTACTTCTGTGTTGTCTGTTATGATTTCTTCATTTTCATTTCTAATTTTGTTGACTTGATTCTTCTCCCTTTCTTTCTTGATGACTTTCGCTAATGGTTTGTCTATTTTATTTACCTTCTCAAAGAACCAGCTTTTAGCTTTGTTGATTTTTCCCATGGTATATTTTGTTTCTTTTGCATTTATTTCTGCCCTAATTTTTATGATTTCTTTTCTTCTACCAACCTTGAGGTTCTTCATTTCTTCCTTTACTAGTTGCTTTAGGTGTAGAGTTATGTTATTTATTTGACTTTTTTCTTGTTTCTTGAGGTAAGCTTAGTGCTATGAACCTTCCCCTTAGCACTGCTTTTACTGAGTCCCATAGGTTTTGGGTTGTTGCATTTTCATTTTCATTCACTTCTTAGCATATTTTGATTTCTTCTGTGATTTGTTAGTTATTCAGAAGCATGTTGTTTAGCCTCCATATGTTTGTATCTTAGTGGTTTTTTTTTTTTTTTTTTGCTGTAGCTGACATTTAATCTTACCGCATTGTGATCAGAAAAGATGCTTGAAATGATTTTGATTTTTTTGAATTTACCAAGGCTAGATTTATGGCCCAGGATGTGATCTATCCAAGAGAAGGTTCCATATGCACTTGAGAAAAAGGTGAAATTCATTGTTTGGAGGTGATATGTCCTATAGATATCAATTAGGTCTAACTGGTCTATTGTATCATTAAATTTTGTGTTACCTTGCTAATTTTCTGTTTAGTTGATCTATTCATAAGTGTGAGTGGGATATTAAAGTCTCCCACTATTATTGTGTTACTGTTAATTTCCCCTTTTACATTTGTTAGTATTTGCTTTACATATTGCAGTGCTCCTATGTTGGGTGCATATATATTTATAATTGTTATATTTTCTTCTTGGATTGATCCTTTGAACATTATGCAGTGTCTTTGTCTCTTTTCACAGCCTTTATTTCAAAGTCTATTTTATCTGATATGAATATTGCTTCTCCTGCTTTCTTTTGGTCTCCATTTGCATGAAATATCTTTTTCCAGCCTTTCACTTTCAGTCTGTATGTGTCCCTTATTTTGAGGTGGGCCTCTTTTAGACAACATATATAGGGGTCTTGTTTTTGTATCCATTCATCCAGTCTTTGTCTTTTGGTTGGGGCATTCAACCCATTTACATTTAAGGTAATTATTGATGAGTATGATCCCATTGCCATTTTCTTTGTTGTTTTGGGTTCGAGTTTATACACCTTTTCCTGTGTTTCTTATCTAGAGAAGATCCTTTAGGATTTGTTGAAGAGCTCATCTGGTGGTGCTAAATTCTCTCAGCTTTTGCTTGTCTGTAAAGCTTTTGACGTCTCCTTTATATTTGAATGAGATCCTTGCTGGGTAGAGTAATCTGGGTTGTAGGCTTTTCTCTTTCATCACTTTAAGTATGTCCTGCCATTCCCTTCAGAGAAGGCAATGGCAACCCACTCCAGTACTTTTGCCTGGAAAACCCCATGGACGGAGGAGCCTGGCAGGCTGCAGTCCATGGGGTCACTGAGGGTCAGACACGACTGAGCGACTTCACTTTTACTTTTCACTTTCTTGCATTGGAGAAGGAAATAGCAACCCATTCCAGTGTTCTTGCCGGGAGAATCCCAGAGACGAGGGAGCCTGGTGGGCTGCCGTCTATGGGGTCGCACAGAGTCGGACACGACTGAAGTGACAGCAGCAGCAGCAACAGCCATTCCCTTCTGGTCTGAAGAGTTTCTATTGAAAGTTCTCCTGTTATCCTTATGGGAATCCCCTTGTGTGTTATTTGGTGTTTTTCCCTTGCTGCTTTTAATATTTGTTCTTTGTGTTTGATCTTTGTTAATTTGATTAATATGTGTCTTGGGGATGACAGAGGATAATATGGCGTATGGTATCACTGACTCAATGGACATGGGTTTGGGTGGACTCCAGGAGTTGGTGATGGACAGGGAGGCCTGGTGTGCTGCAGTTCATGGGGTCGCAAAGAATTGGACATGACTGAGCAACTGAACTGAACTGAACTGGGGTATTTCACCTTTGCTGTATCCTGTTTGGGACTCTCTGGGTTTCTTGGACTTTGGTGGCTATTTCCTTCCCCATTTTAGGGAAGTTTTCAGCTATTATCTCCTCAAGTATTTTCTCATGGCCTTTCTTTTTGTTTTCTTCTTCTGGGATTCCGATGATTCAAAATTTGGGGTGTTTGGCATTGTCCCAGAGGTCTCTGAGGTTATGCTCAGTTCTTTTAATTCTTTTTTCCTCTCTGCTTCATTTATTTCCCCCATTCTCTCTTCCACCTCACCCTATCTTCTGCCTCAGGTATTCTACTGTTGGTTCCCTCCAGAGTGTTTTTGATCTCATTTATTGCATTATTCATTATTTATTGACTCTTTATTATTTCTTCTAGGTCCTTGTTAAACATTTCTTGCATCTTCTCAGTCCTTATCTCCAGGCTATTTATCTGTAACTCCATTTTGTTTTCAAGATTTTGGATCATTTTTACTATCATTATTATGAATTCTTTTTCAGGTAGACTCCCTATCTCCTCCTCTTTGGTTTGGTTTGATGGAAATATATCATGTTCCTTTACCTGCTGAGAATTTCTCTGCCTTTTCATCTTGTTTAGATTGCTATGTTTGGGGTGGTCTTTCTGTATTCTGGCAGTTTGTGGAGGTTCCTTCCTGTGGCTTCTTTATTGTGGAGGTTCCTCCCTGTGGCTGGGATTGGATGAATGGCTTGTTAAGGTTTCCTGGTTAGGGAAGCTTGCGTTGGTGCTCTGGTGGGTGGAGCTGGATTTCTTCTCTCTGGAGTTCAATGAAGTGTCCAGTAGTGAGTTTTGAGATTTCAGTGGGTTTGGTGTGACTTTGGGCAGCCTGTATATTAAAGCTCAGGGCTATGTTTCTGCATTGCTGGAGAATTTGCATGGTATGTCTTGGTCTGGAACTTGTTGGTTCTTTGGTGGAGCTTGGTTTCAGTGCAGGTATGGAGGCTTTTGGATGAGCTCTTATTGATTAATGTTCCTGGGAGTCAGGAGTTCTCTGGTGTAAGTTTTGGATTTAAAAATCTTGCCTCTGGTTTTCCATCTTATTCTTACAGTAGCTTCAAGACTTCTCCATCCATATAGCACCAATGATGAAACATCTAGGTTAATGGAGATAAGATTCTCCACAATACAGGGCACTCAGAAAGGTTCGCTGAGTTATGTGGAAAAGAGAAGAGGGAGGAGGGTGATAGAGCTGACCAGGAGGAGACAAGGGGGATTCAAAAGGGGAAACAACAAGCTAGCCAGTAATCAAATGTCTATGTGCTCTCCACAGCCTGGAACACCCAGAGAAGTTCACAGAGTTACAAAGAGAGGAGAAGAGGTAGGAAGGAGATAGAGGGGACCAGGAGGAGATGGGGGGGGGGGGGTGAAAAGGAGAGAGACAGATCTAGCCAGTAATCAGTTCCCTAATTGTTCTCCACAGCCCAGAATATCCAAAGAGATTCACAGAGTTGGATAGAGAAGAAAACAGGGAGGGAGGAGATGGAGGTGACCTCCTTCCGAAGACAATGGGCTACCTTTCTTGGTGCCTGGTGTCCTCTGCCAGCATTCAGAAGTTGTTTTGTGGAACTTGCTTAGCATTCAAATGAACTTTTGATGAATTTGTGGGGGAGAAAGTGGTCTCCCCGTCCTATTCCTCCACCATCCAGAGTAACCATTATTATAACAGCTAAAATAGCTTTGCTTATTTTTTAAAGAACAGAAAGAAAAGATTCACTTCATTATACAGCAGAAAGTAACATATTGTATGGCAATTGTTTCAATATTTTCAAAATCATTGGCTTGCTTTTTTTTTTCTTTTGCTATGTATTCATTACTTTTTATTGTGTGTGCGTATGTGTATATATGTGTGTGTGTTGCAAATTGGAAAGCCAAACACTCAAGATACTTACTCTCATAGCTATATATATATGTAGGTCCAGAGCAGTGGTGATAGTCTTAGCCTCTAGTTCAAAGTCAGAACTAGACTGCTCTCCAGAATGCTTTACCTTTGAAGTTTCCTATATCCTCATACCTCACTATTGTTTAACTTTGCATTGCTCTAATGTGTATAAACATCTCTTTCTATACTTCATGTACTTATAAGCTTTTTTCATTTCTTTGTTTTATTTTTTGAAATTTTTTATTGAAGTATAGTTGATTTACTATGTTGTGTTAATTTCTGCTATGCCGCAAAGTGATTCAGTTATATTCTTGAAAAATTCCTGTTCACATCATTTTTATTTTTTAAAGAGAAATATACATTTCATTGTTAATATGCAGAAATTTCTTGTATTATATTTCTAATATATTCTAAATTAACCCTTCATTGGTTTTAGGCATTGTAAATGTCAAATTTCATATTCTGTCACTAGTCTTTTAACTTTAACTGGGTGATTTGGATTTCTGGATGACTAGTGATGTTTAGCATCTTTTCATGTGCCTGTTGGCCATCAGTATGACTTTTCTGAAAAATGCCTACTCAGGCCCTCAGTCCATTTTTTAATCAAACTGTTTAGTTGTTTTGCTATTGAGCTGTGTGAGTTCTTTTTATATTTTGGATACTAACTTCTTATCAGACACATCATTTGCAAATAAGCTTTCCCATTCAATTGGGTTACCAATTGTTTCCTTGCCCTTTCTTCTAACATTGGCTCTTTTCCTACATGTTTAATCTTTTTACTTATAAGCATATCATCCACGCTTATTTCTTTCTGATTTTTTACTAATGTTGAATGAGACACTTGTATCTGTTCACATACTTGCTGAAATACATTAAAGGTGAGAGATGTAAATTGAAGCAGTGGAAGTTCAGGATGCATCTTCATCATCTCTGTTTGGTCATCTCCTCTGTAAATGCTTTCTCTCGTTAACATTCCTACGTCCAGTGAGCAGAAAGTCTTGAGTTTTCACAATAAAGCCATATATTTCAGGTGTCTGTGGCATCTCTCCCCATTATTAATTTATTTTCATTGACATTTGATTGGCTGTCACCACAATGAATGACATATACACACTTGTCTTCTTGCTCTTTCTGAAAATATAACATTAAGTATGAATCTTCTTATTCAATCTTCCCTCCCTCCTCAGGCTTGCTTTATACATCTGTACTCTGCTCACGGGGCTTCCTGGTGTCTCAGTGGTAAAGAATCTGCCTGCAATGCAGGAGACGTGGGTTCGATCACTGGGTGGGGGAAATCCCCTGGAGGAGGAAATGGCAACCCACTCTGCTACTCTTGCCTGGACAAGGACAAGAATTCCATTGACAGAAGATCCTGGTGGGCTACAGTCCATGGAGTCACAAAGAGTCATACATGAATGACCATGCACTTATGCACTCTGTTCACACCTCCATGCCAGGTATCTTTATTACCTTATAGCTGTTCCCTGTACTTTGAAGGACCTTTGTACTATTTAAAGCATCTCTAGGGGTTTGCATTTCTTCTTGTCATCTTTTGCCACTTTGGTCCCAATAAGTTTTTCCTTTAATTTCTATTCGGAGGTTGTGAGTCCCACTGAAGACAGAATAGTCCCTATTTTTTATATATGTATGCTTGTTCTTTCAGTTGGTGTTAAAGAATACAATGGATAAAATTACAGAAGGAAATAAAGCTTAATTCCCTGAAACTGGGTAAAACATTGGTCAGTAAAAATATTTTCTAATTTGCCCCTTTGAAACCTGTTATTATTATGAAATTTATCTTTTTCTGTAAGATCAGGTGTTCTGATGCTTTGAGGTTGGTGTTTAATTACTGCAGAATGCAAAATTTGGGACTCCAATATGGAATGTTAGTTCATGCAAATGATGTAAAAATTAGCATCCTAACAACAGTAGAATTTGTTGAGAAAGAAAACATAAAGTTGTTGTGCTACTTAGTTTTATTAGGAAATGATTCCAGTATTGGACCAAAAAGACTGATAATTATTCATAGCACTACTGAGGAGATGGCCATAGGTAACAAAAGTTACCAATAAGTTAATTTGTTAGTTAGAATTTTTTAAGGTGCAAATGATAGAAATTCAAACCATCCTTAAGAAAAAAAATAGAGAGAGAGAGAGTTTATTGATTCCTGTAAGTATTCCAAAAAGGGAGCTCACTTTAATCATGGCCAGCCCCCGAAGCTTAAAAAAAAAATCTAGTTTTGCTGTAAATTCTGGTCAGTTCCAAGTTATTTATGAGAAGGGCATACATACTTCTTTGTTAGAAACCCCAAAAGAAAGAGAATTGCTTAATCACACATGAAAGATTCTCCTTTTCCCAAGTTCAGACTCTTTGACCCCACTTGCATCACACAACTGGGCAGGATTGTGTGTTGAATTCCACCATGATCCATTGAGAAGAGTAGGGCTTTTGTGTACAAGCAAGGGTGCTGGTAAAATAAAAGTTAAGTCCAATTAATGAACTGGGTTGTGCTATTTCAATATTCTGATTGCAAATAATTTTGGAGAAGGATTTGCATTTCCACTATAAGTATTGCAGAGTAATTGAAGTTTCTTTGTTTTGTTTAGAAGAGGATTGGAAGAGGGAATGAACTCTAAGATGAGGCTATTTCAGTGATCTTTATTCTTTAGTTGCAAATTGGAAAGCCAAACACTCAAGATACTTACTCTCATAGCTTGAAGTTCTGCCTGGAATCTAGCTTCTAAGATGCTCTCTTGGGACTTCCCTGGAATGCAAAATAGAAAGTCAAGAGATACCTGGAGTAACAGGCAAATTTGGCCTTGCAGTACAGAATGAAGCAAGTGAAAAGCTAACAGAGTTTTGCAAAGAGAAGGCACTGGTCATAGCAAACATCCTCTTTCAACAGCACAAGAGAAGACTCTACACATGAACAGCAACAGATGGTCAATACCGAAATTAGATTGATTATATTCTTTGCAGCCAAAGATGGAGAAGCTCTATAACATCATCAAAAAACAAGAACGGGAGCTGATTGTGACTCAGATCATGAACTCCTTACTACCAAATTCAGACTTAAATTGAAGAAAGTAGGGAAAACCACTAGACCATTCAGGTATGACCTAAATCAAATCCCTTATGATTATAGAGATGAAGTGACAAATAGATTCAAGGGATTAGATCTGATAGACAGAGTGCCTGGAGAACTATAGATGGATGTTCACTACATGTTACAGGAGGCAGTGGTCAAGACCATCTCCAAGAAAAAGAAATGCAAAAAGGCAAAATGGTTGTCTGAGGGGGCCTTACAAATAGCAAGAAAAGAAGAGAAGATAAAGGCAAAGGAGGAAAGAAAAGATATATCCATCTGAAAGCAGAGTTCCAAAGAATAGCAAGGACAGAAAAGAAAGCCTTCCTCAGTGACCAAGGCAAAGAATAGAGGAAAATAAAAGAATGGGGAAGACTAGGGATCTCTTCAAGAAAATTAGAGATTCCAAGAGAACAATTCATGCAAAGATGGGCACAATAATGGACAGAAACTGTATGAACATAACAGAAGCAGAAGATATTAAAGAGAGGTGGCAAGAATACACTGAAGAACTATATTAAAAAGATCTGAGTGACCCAGATAGCCACGATGGTATGATCACTCACCTAGAGCCAGACATCCTGAAATGCAAAGTCAAGTGGGCCTTAGGAAGCATCACTATGAACAAAGCTAGTGGAGGTGATGGAATTCCAGCTGAGCTATTTCAAATCCTAAAAGATGATGCTATGAAAGTGCTGCACTCAATATGCCAGCAAATGCGGAAAACTCAGCAGGGCCACAGGACTGGAAAAGGTCAGTTTCCATTCCAATCCCAAAGAAAGTCAATGCCAAAGAATGCTCAAACAACTGCAATATTGCACTCACCTCACATGAAAAGTAATGCTCAAAATTCTCCAAGCCAGGCTTCAACAGTACATGAGCTATGAATTTCTAGATGTTCACTGGAATTAGAAAATGCAGAGGAACCAGAGATCAAATTTCCAAGATCCACTGGATCATTAGAAAATCAATAGACTCCCAGAAAAATATTTACTTCTGCTTTATTGACTAGCCCAAAGCCTTTGACTGTGTGGATCACAACAAACTGTGGAAAATTCTTCAAGAGATGGGAATACCAGACCACCTGACTTGCCTCCTGAGAAATCTGTATGCAAGTCAAGAAGCAACAGTTAGAACCGAATATGGAACGGACTGGATCCAAATTGAGAAAGTTGTACACCAAGGTTGTATATTGTCACCCTGCTTATTTAACCCCTATGCAGAGTACATCATCTGAAATGCTGGGCTGGATGAAGCACAGGCTGGAATCAAGATTGCTGGGAGAGATATCAATAACCTCATATATGCAGAGGATACCACCCTTGCAGCATAAAATGAAGAAGAACTAAAGAACCTCTTGATGAAATTGAAAGAGGAGAGTGAAAAAGTTGGCTTAAAATCCAACATTCAAAAAAACAAAGATCATGGCATTTGGTCTCATCACTTAATGGCAAATAGATGGGGAAATGATGGAAACAGTGAGAGACTCTTTGTGGGGCTCCAAAATCACTGCAGATAGTGACTGCAGCCATGAAATTAAAAAAAATACACTTGCTTCTTGGAAGAAAAGCTATGACCAACCTAGATAGAATATTAAAAAGCACAGACATTACCTTTCTGACAGAAGTCCATCTAGTCAAAACTACAGTTTTTCCAATAGTCATGTATGGATGTTAGAGTTGGACAATAAAGAAAGTTTAGTGCTGAAGAATTGATGCTTTTGAACTGTGGTGTTGGAGAAGACTCTTGAGAGTCCATTGGACTGACAGGAGATGAGATCAAATCAGTTAATCCTAAGGGAAATCAGTCCTGAATATTCATTGGAAGGACTGATGCTGAAGCTGAAACTCCAATACTTTGGCCATCTGATGCAAAGAACCGACTCCTTGAAAAATACCCTGATATTTCGAAAGATTGAAGGTAGGAGAAGGGGATAACAGAGGATGAGATGGTTGGATGACATCACTGACTCTATGGACATGAGTTTGAGCCAGCTCCGGGAGTTGGTGATGGACAAGGAAGCTTGGCGTGCTGCAGTCCATGGGGTCACAAAAAGTCAGACACTACTGAGCAACTGAACTGAACTGATGTCTTCTTTGGAGAATTGTCTGCTTAGGCCTTCTGCCTACTTTTTGAGTGGGTTGTTTTTTCTTGTATTGAACTGTATGAGCTGCTTGTGCATTTTGGAGATTAACCCTTTGTCTCATTTGCTCTGTTTGCTATTATCTTCTCCCATTCTGACGGCTGTCTTTTCACTTTGTTTATAGTTTACTGCACTATGCAAAAGCTTTTATGTTTAATTATGTACCATTTATTTATTTTTGTTTTTGTTTCCATTACTCTAGTTCAGTTCAGTTCAGTTCAGTTCAGTCGCTCAGTCGTGTCTGATTCTTTGTGACCCCACAAATCGCAGCACGCCAGGCCTCCCTGTCCATCTCCAACTCCCCAAGTTCACTCAGACTCACGTCCATCGAGGCAGTGATGCCATCCAGCCATCTCATCCTCTGTCGTCCCCTTCGCCTCCTGCCCCCAATCTCTCCCAGCATCAGAGTCTTTTCCAATGAGTCAAGTCTTCGAATGAGGTGGCCAAAGTACTAGAGTTTCAGCCTCAGCATCATTTCTTCCAAAGAAATCCCAGGGCTGATCTCCTTTAGGATTGACTGGTTGGATCTCCTTGCAGTCCAAGGGACTCTCAAGAGTCTTCTCCAACACCTCAGTTCAAAAGCATCAATTCTTTGGCACTCAGCTTTCTTCACAGTCCAACTCTCACATCCATACATGACTACTGGAAAAACCATAGCCATTACTCTAGGAGGGGGATCATAGAGGATCTTGCTGTGATTTATATCAAAGAGTGTTCCTAGTATTATATAAATTTTAAAAATGTACAGTAAACACACATTTTATTTTCATTCTCAAATGGTACAAATCAAGATGACAATGGATGCAGATGATAATATTCAGGAAAATTGGGCTTCCATAACATTTATAGTGGTTATTGAGTGATTTATTTTAGCTTTCCATTTCCTCTATCTAATCATTTTCAAAATGAGAAAAATATATATTCACTTAATGTAAGATATTGCCAAATTAGTATACATTTTAAACAAATGAGCCTGGGGTCATTTATAACATTGGAATGGACAGACAGTAACTATATAAGCTGTTAATATAGACATAATACAGAAATCAGCAGCAGTTTTCCTTCTTGTAAATTAAATTTATAACTAGATGAAATCAATAAAAATTGACAATATTTCAATACAAAAGCATTTTAATTGCCAAGACCATAACCCATATTCTTTTTCTTTCTTGCAAGCATTACTCTACTTCTCAAGTCACATCCTCATGAGAGAAGACCTATTATACTTTATATAAGGCTCTGATAAAACACTTTTTAAACTGGCATGCCTTACTTAGGTGAGTGTGATACATGCGCATGCGTGCACATGGGTGGTGTTGTTATTCAGTGGCTAACTTGTGTCTGACCCTTTGTGACTCCATGAATTATAGCACACCAGGCTCCTCTGTCCTCCACTATCTCCAGGAGTTTGCTCAGATTCATGACCATTGAGTTGGTGATGCCATCCAGCCATCTCATCCTCTGTCGTCCCCTTCTCCTCCTGCCCCCAATCTCTCCCAGCATCAGAGTCTTTTCCAATGAGTCTACTCTTTGCATTAGGTGGCCAAAGTACTGGAGTTTCAGCTTTAAGCATCATTCCTTCCAAAGAAATCCCAGGGCTGATCTTTAGAATGGACTGGTTGCATCTCCTTGCAGTCCAAGGGACTCTCAAGAGTCTGCAACATCACAGTTCGAAAGCATCAAATCTTCATCGCCCAGGTTTCTTCACAGTCCAACTCTCACATCCATACAGGACCACTAGAAAAACCATATACAGACTGTCATATAACCTAGATAGCATATTGAAAAGCAAAGACATTACTTTGCCAACAAACGTCCGTCTAGTCAAGGCTATGGTTTTTCCAGTGGTCATGGATGGATGTGAGAGTTGGACTGTGAAGAAAGCTGAGTGCCAAAGAATTGATGTTTCTGAACTGTGGTGTTGGAGAAGACTCTTGAGAGTCCCTTGGACTGCAAGGAGATCCAACCAGTCCATCTGAAGGAGATCAGCCCTGGGAATTTCTTTGGAGGGAATGATGCTGAAGCTGAAACTCCAGTACTTTGGCCACCTCATGCGAAGAGTTGGCTCATTGGAAAAGACTCTGATGCTGGGAGGGATTGGGGGGAGGAGGAGAAGGGCACGGCAGAGGATGAGATGGCTGGATGGCATCACTGACTTGATGGATGTGAGTCTGAGTGAACTTCAGGAGGTGGTGATGGACAGGGAGGCCTGGTGTGCTGTGATTCATGGCGTTGCAAAGAGTCGGACATGACTGAGCGACTGAACTGACTGACTGAACTGACTGATATGTATGCATCACAATTTTCCCATGCTAGAATTAAAAAATCTAGACAATTATTCAACCAGATTATTGACTCATTTTCTCTTTCTCTACTTCATTTTACTTTCCTTTCTTGCTTTCTATCATTCAGCAGACTTTGTTTTGGGGTCCGTACTATATACCAGGCACTGTTCTGCATGCTGACAAGATCCACAAGGTCTTACCCTTATAGTGAAAGTGAAAGTCGCTTTGCAACCGACTTTTGCAAAGCATGTCCAACTCTTTGCAACTCCATGGACTATACAGCCCATGGAATTCTCTAGGCCACAATACAGGAGTGACAGCCATTCCCTTCTCCAGAGGTTCATCCCAACCCAAGGATCAAACCTATGTCTTCCACATTGCAAGCAAATTCTTTACCAGCTGAGCCACAAGGGAAGCCCAAGAATACTGGAGTGGGTAGCCTATCCCTTCTCCAATGGATCTTCCCGACCCAGGAATCGAACTTGGGTCTCCTGCATTGCAGGCGTATTCTTTACCAACTGAGCTATAAGGGAAGCACTTACAGAGCTCATATCTATTGCCGTGGGATTGGAGACCAGGAAAGCACAAACACAAAGAGCATCTTCGCATAGTGTGATTATAAAAATCTTCTCTAACAAAGTGATAATGAAGTTATGATGAAGCCGTGGTGAGAAGGAGTGAAGGGAAAAAAGTGAGAAAGAAGGAAATAGGCTGGAGCATAGTGCCTCAGCAGGAGTTGGACTGGGCAACTTTATAATTTTATTTTAATTTTGATTACCAAATGATAAACACAGATACCTAATAGTTATTTATCATAAATCTTCTTTCTCAGCTATTTTGGGGCGCACATGCACTTTGGAGTCAGAAAATCAAGGTTTGGAGTCTTGGCCTAGGACCTTCTACCTGGGTGATACCATCTGAGACTAAGTTTTCCCATCTTTGAAATCTGGACAAAGTTATTTGGTTTTCATAATTGTTCTGACACATAACAGTTACACTGCAGGTATTAGCTTCTTAGCATTTTTGTTTCTATGCTTGAAGAATGATAAGAATATAACTTAATCCATTCACTTAGGCAGCTT
The DNA here is from genome assembly GCF_023091745.1 of Budorcas taxicolor. Lineage (NCBI taxonomy): Eukaryota > Metazoa > Chordata > Mammalia > Artiodactyla > Bovidae > Budorcas > Budorcas taxicolor. Next base: position 7,974,563 of record NC_068925.1, read on the forward strand.
CTTGTTCACTCAGTAGAAGATTGTTGACCACCACTAATTGACAAGCATTGTGAAAAAGACAAAATCATAGTCACCATTATTGTTTTGGAAAGTTTGGAGATGACAGGCTCAGGGTAAAAGGAAGACTGAGACAGGGGGCTTCTCTGATCTGTCTGTGAACTGGATTTGGGACACTACAACATAAAGATTGGAAGAACCAGGATGAGAGCAGGAGTTTTCCAAACTTACTGGAGATAATTTTTCCCTGCAGAAATGTATGTGTTTCGTAGGTAGAAGCCTCATGTGGGGGTGATTCCTGGATTATTGTAGGAGAAGATGCTTCAAAGGTATTTAAACACATTTGATACTTATTACCTAATTTAATTCTGTCTTCTTCCTCCAAAAATTCAAAGGAAGAGACTTTAGAAACAGGTAAAGGGAAATGATATGGTTGTCATTGAGTAATGCTGAATAAGATGTGTGTTTAGGGAAAGCTTTGAGAAAAGGGACAGAAGCATAGAGGAAACTCACAGAGGACACTGCTATTAAAATAATAATAAAATGCTATAGCCATATATTACCTTAATGTAATTTATGGCAAACTTCCATTGTAAGGTGCAAACACACATTCTGCTTCTCAAAGAGATTTTAATTTTAGAATGGCAAAAGCCACTGGAAGTTTGGGTAAATCACATTAATTACTGGAATATCTTCATAAATCTCCAAATGGCCTTCCTCTAAACTACCTACCTGTGCTTTTCAGGTGGAATTGGTGAGTCAGTGGTGATATTCTGCCTTTTCATTTTCTCTCCACTGGTTCCTCTTTTCAGTGTTGCTGAAATAAAAATGATTCTGTTCATGTGGCTAGACATGCTTAGAATATAGGACAGGTTTTGTTATAGTTTTCTTCCTGTAGATAGAATCTATTTTAGCTTGAATTAAGGGTCACCAAATAAAATCAATCAAGAAAATAGAGAGCCACTCCTTCTGTCCGCCTCCCACCTCTGCAGCCCATCCGCTCCCGCGGGCACCGTTATAGGCTCAGTGTCTGCCCTGCTGTCACCTCCTGGTACCTTGAGCCAGGTGCAGTTATCTCTCTAGAGGATGCTTCTTGATTTTACATCTCTGGATAAAAATCTGTTCCTGGTATTCAGACCCATAGATTCAAACCTTCTTGACTTCTCCCTTTTGCAGATGGCTTAGAGTGAACTCATTTTCTCACTCAGACCTATTTCTGTATTCCCATCTCACCCAAGAATAATACTCTTCACCTACTTACTCATCCTGGAAGCCCAGAATCATTGATTCTTCACTCCCCATTAACTTTCACAATATCTCAACTATCTGGTCCTTCCAAGACCATCTTCTTAATTTTCTACAAAGCTGTCTTCTACTTTCCATCTGCACTGTAATTATTTCAGCATATCTTTCCTGACGTACTGAATGGCTCCTCAATGGTCTCCCTTCTTCCCTTCCTGTCCTCCCCACCAATCAATCATCTTCACTGCTAACCATGGTGGTCTTTCCAAACATGAACTGGGTTTTGTCACATACCTCCTTAAAAATCCTCAAAAGGTTCAGCATTGTCTACAAGTTAAAACCCACACGTATGGCAAGGCATGGCAAGCCCCTCCAAATGATAAATGAAGGCAGCTCCTGGCTGCCAGTCTTCCTGCCAATTTTTCTTCCTTCTGTCTCCTCCCGACCTAAATATACACCCTGAGTTCAAACTACATGAAGCTTTTGCATTTGCTGGAATCTGCTATCGCTTTCTCATATCCATTATCTATACCTGTGTAGTTACTGATGCTCTCATTTGCTTTTAAAATTCTTTAGCATAAATGTCATCTCCTCCAGAAAGCCTTCCTGATTTTCCCAAAGCAGAATGAGATGTCTCTCTGTGCTCCTCAGCAACACGCTGCCAGTGACAATTACTACTGTTGCCATATTCTAGTGTACTATTGGATGGCCTTCTCCTGCGCCCTTAGACTATGGGAAGTTTAATTTGTGATGACTTAATGAATCTTTGTTAAAAAATTAACTGAACACATCTTTCTTTTTTACACTGAAATGCTGCTATGTAACTTAATGATGCTGAATAGATGTGGATTATCCCGCCTTCTTTTGCCTACACAGATGAAGGATCTATGAAGTAGGAAGCCTAACATATATAAAATTATTTTTTTCTATTCAAAATTTATTTTCAAACAACTTTTATAGGCCTCGGTAGACATAATCACTGGCAGTTTTAAAAATGTTCTCATAAAAATAACACACGTAATGTGCATATATTTTTGGCTAAAAAACTCCAACATATTCTATACTGCCAACCATGCTTATTATTCACAAGATAATTATCAAGAAATTGCTTTTTGTAAGCAAAATCCTTTCCCACTCATTATCTTTACTCTTCACTCACTCTTCAATCATTCTTCACTCTACTCTCATTTATTTTTATATTTAAATATTAATATAATTAATGTACTGGAAATCAAAGATCTAAAAAAAATACCTTTTCTGTATTGAAAAAGGAAGAAATTAGAAGATATTCTGAAATCTGTTTCTGGAAAGACTAGGAAATGAATCTTCTCCCTAATTATCAGTCTAGGCATGGTCTACTCCAGCACTATTGTAATTCAGAAGAGTTGTGGCAAGTGTTCTCATAGTATTATGAGACCAAATTAGTCTATTGCTCTCATCTACTCTAGATTTTGATTTGATCACCTAAGATTACCAGCAAGGAAACTGCAAAATTGTACAGAACCAAGTTAAAACTGTTTCTAAAAATAGACTCTCATGTCATGGTAAAATGAAAGCTTTCACACACACATACACACACACACACACAGAGTCGATGAAATAGGAGATTAAAAGAGTACATTGAAAAAAGGAAACCAAGATAAAAAGAGTGAAAGAGGAAAGTATGTTTTAACAGCAGGAAATGGCATGACTTGGCATGAAAAAAAGAGTAAAAAGTATAGAAAAGCAGCTGGGAGAGCTAAAAGTAAAAATTAATGACAAAAAATGAAAAGTCTGCCTTCAGAAAACTGAAAAAAAATTAAGTTTCAATGCCCAAATATTGCTATATTTTAAGACTGTCAGGATATATTTGTTATATTGCACCATTCTTTTAATTTTCTTAAATTCAGAAAGATAAGATTCTTCACTGGTGACAACTGTAAGGCACATATTGGTCTCCACTTGCTTTGACACAGTAGGGTCCTTTGTACCCTTTGTATCCTTGACAGCTGGGCTATGACACTACTAGCGGAGCAAGTTTTTATTTATTCCTTTTTTTTTTCTTTCTACCTGAGGTACTTGTTCCCTCTTAAAATGTTTCCTGGGTACTTGGAAACCAAATAATTCAAACTGTCATAAGGGTGAGGGTGCACAGCTTTCTTTTAAATCAAATGCTACTGCTTTACTCTCTAATCTGTAAAATCACAAGAATCCAACACTAAACAGCTATTTTTTTTCCTTCATTTTAGTGTCTTGCTTCTGAATTGGTTACTGATACATAAATACTTCAGATTTCTGCCCTGTATATAAAAGCAGACTATAATAATATAAATAAAAATATAAATACTAGCCTGGAACAGTAAAAAAAAAAAAAAAAGTAAACTTCATAGAGCTATCTTAATAGCAGATTATAAGGTCCAAAAGATAAAACAGATATTCTCTCCCCAACCCCGGCCCATCCCACGTAAACTAACAATGTACCGATTCACCTTTCTCATTTGGCAAAGTGGTGGCAAAACACACACACACACACACACAAAACAAAAACAAACCATAAACACATAACTTTGGAGCTAAAGCCAAAGTGAAAAAAAAGATTAACTTCCTAGCTTTAAGAGCTTTTAATGCATCTCAACAGTACGTGTTGAGATGTTACTCATTTTAAAGGCACTGTGCTAGAAAGATAAGCCACGGGAAGGGGGATAAGATGTAGAAAAATGCACAGTTAATCATACAGCTGGCGAGAAAAAAATAAGCACTCTAAGCAAAACACTCACAGAGGGTATGAAGGATTCAAAGGAAGAAGGCATCTTAGCCAAATGGAAGCATCAGGAAATCTAATAGAGGAGATGTCATTTGAGGTGGGTCTGGAAGAATGGGTAGGATTTGGAAGATAGAGACATCTATTTCCACTGATTCTTAAGATTTAGGTAGGTGCTCATTCGATTTTCTCTGCTTCTACAGTTTGACTTTTTATTGAATTTCTAACTTTCCGTATTTAACCCTCCACTCCATGACCTCATTGAGAATTTAATCATACCAAATTAATCACTGACTCCTGAATGAACCAAACATTTTTAACTAGCATTTTGCATGTACTCATAGGATTCTCTCTGCTCGCTCCACTGCTTTCTTCCCTTTCCTTGAGTAAGTTGCAAAGTAACATAACAGACTTGGTTCACTTTCTGTCTTGACCCTTCCGTGCATGAAAAAGTGTGTTATCTCACAGGTATTTCCCAAACTCTGTATGTTGCTGGATTACTGTGTCTCATGTTGTATCACTTCATTTATAAGCTTGATCCTCCAAGCAAATGATGAGATCCCCGAGGCCACTGGCCGTGACACAACCTTCTCTGTACCCACAGGCCCGTGTCTCTCAGAGGAGAAGTAGTTGGTGTCTGAATGTACATATCCTGATGGAGTCGGTGTTTGGTAGAAGAGCAACATAGGCATGTTCCCATAAGCAGCGGTCCAGTCTGAAAAGTAGGCTGTGGACTCCCGGGTTCACCCTTCCTCTGCCCGCGTGGACCACTAACAGGGGCGCACTGAACAAGGCGAAGGCCACACGGAAGCCCACAGCACCACACTCTTGCCCTAGTAGGTCATCCTCCACGCATTCCAATGCGTCCTCCCTGCCAGCATCTAAACACTTCTCTGCAACGGCCTAAAGTGGCCCTTATTCATTCCTTTCCAGGATCAGGGAAAACACCTCCCTGGCTTTCAGTCTGTGAGGAAAAAAAAAAAAAAAGACTAGGACTTTCCTGAAGCTGGGAGCGGGGATTCCCTCTCCAGGAACGTGCCATTTCCACGCTGCCTACCTGGCTGAAGGCGGCCAAAGACGAGGAGCCGGGTGACCTGGGGACACTCGACGCTCTCGAGTCCCCCTTCTCCGGAGGGGGGGCTTCAGCCCGGGAACCCACTAATTAGGCTCGCCCCCATTGGTCGTCCCCCGGCACCTCCGTCACCGTTATGCTAACGAGGGGCGTCTCATTGGCGGGGCCTCCGTGGAGGCCCCGCCCACGGGGAGAGCCCTTGCGCTGCGCCGGGACCCCCAGCCCCAGGCCCCCCGGCGCCTGCGCGGCCGTGCGGGGCTTCCGCCTGCGGGAACCTGCTGCAAGCTGGGCTACCCTCCCCGGAGGGTCTCGCCTGCAGCCGGGCAGGACGGGCTTTCACCCTCGCGCTGCGCGCACGCCCACCCCTCTCCTCTCTTTCTAGGCACCGCGCGTCTTTTCTCTTTTTTTTCGGGCGAAGTAACTTTTGCCTTCCCGCCTCCCCCGAGTCCTGGCGACTAGAGGCGGCGCCCAGCCTGGGGGCGGTTCCTTGGCATCGTCGGTCCTTGTCAGAGCCAGACTTTTGCTCCTGGGCTGGGTTTGCATCATCCCCATCACACTCTCCGGAGGAGAGGAGCCGGCCCCTTTCGGCCTCAGCTTCCGGCTGGGCGCAGACCCCCTCCACCCTCCCAGGCACCTTCCCCTGCTGCGGTCCCTCTTCCCGCCGCCGCCTTTAACGAAGTCCTCGCCCCCCACCTCCCCAGTCCGCAATATTTTCTTTCGCTCGCCCTCCTCGCCTCCTCCATTCGTTGTCTCACGTTTCCCACTCTTTGAGGAAGGATGGTTGATCTGGAGAGCGAAGTGCCCCCTCTGCCTCCCAGGTACAGGTTTCGGGATTTGCTGCTCGGGGACCAAGGATGGCAGAACGACGACAGGTGAGTGGTGTGCTGCAGTGTGGCTCCGAAGATACAGCTGGAAAAGGGAGGGATAGGGAGGCCGAAAGGCTAAAAGGAGGGAGACGAGGAAAGGGAGCCAGAGCTTGGGGGAGGGAGGGAGAGGGACTCTGACGTGTCTCTCCATTTTGACTATAGGGCTACTGGTGTAGGCAAGGAACTCCTTTTCACTTTCGGACCCCTGCAATGTATTTATTGCATTTATTTGGTGCTTATTCTTTTGTCTATCTGTGCTTTCCCAGGGTGTGGATGAGGCTGGTGTGAAAGGTATAGTGCGTCCAAATGGCACGCAGCATCACTGCCGATCAGTTTTCATATTTTCCCCTTGGCTGTTATTAATCAAATTCGAAAATGCATCCGAGTTGATTGAAAAAGCATACCTGATTAGGTGTCCACCTGCCACTGGGAATTTTATGCTTTTTAAACATTTGGAGACACAGGTAGACAGTTGGTTTCAATATGTAACAGGTAGTTAGTGAAAATGACAGCGTTTGCAATTGGAAAAACTCACTTTGAACGGGTAACGATGATTATTATTCATAATGTGTTCGTATAGCTTGATTCAACCTTCTCATAAATAATGTATTTAACCAAAATAGTATATATGTCACAAAATTAAAACATAAATTTCAAAAAGAGTGTTATTAGCAGCATATTGCTCATGTGTTTTATCTGTAGAATCACTGCTTTGCCTCGTTAAACTTTTGGAATTACTCTTGTTATGTCGTATTATTATTTTTTTAAAAGCACATTTTATGTTTCATTGAATTTGGTATTTTCTGAAATAGTCATTTAGGTATTACATGCCACATTTCTTTGTTTTAAAATAATACGTGTATACTAACTAGACTTTCAACTCAACTGAAATGTTTCATTAAATTTCAGTTTGGTATTGCTGTTCTAATAACACAAAAAACCCATTATTGGCCCCATTCAGAATTTCCTTGTTCAACCACTGGGAAATACCTTCCTCCCATCTCAGCTCCCAATACAAACCCACACTACACACAGGGGATTTTATGGGAGGCATCACTTGTGGCCTTCTTCTTTGGTCTCATGTTAGTAATTTAAAGGGATATAGATGTTTTGTAGATGATATTTCAGTTCAATCTCTTTAGGCAAAAATGTATATATTGATAAAAATTAAAGAATTCATACCAGTATGCTTGGAAAGTAAGGTGTTCTGGTTGACTAAAGATGAAGAAAAGAATATTTAAACCAATTTCAGTGCTAATTGACATTTAGATACACTATTTTAACTTAGCTCAGTGGCTCATCAAGTGCAGCTTGGTGTTCATAGTGATTGGATCTATATTGGTTACTTCAGGACATCAGGATCAGCATGTATTAATTGAATAGAAATCCTCATTGCAAAAATGTGAGTTGGCAGAGTACCTAGACATATTTCAGACTGGTGGTGATAGCCTTGCTTGTTTTTTAAACATCGTATCTAAGATAATGATTGCTCATGGGGTTGTCCTCACTTTTCTAGGGATGCTGAAGATATTTAGTTAATTAAGAATTTTGGTTAGTTGAATGCATCCTAAATGAGTCATTGCCATGTTAAAAAATGTTTTGCACTTTTAAAATCCCTTTTATAATATAAGTTTATACTAGCCCAAGTTTAACTCTAAAATTCGGCCATATTTACTAATAAAATAAAGTACTGTTACCAAACTAAACTTGGGTCCACTTGCCTGTGCAGTAAAGCCAATCTACTGACAATGCTTTGTAGTGAAGGCAAAAGAAAAAGTGAAGTCGCTCAGTTGTGTCCAACTCTTTGCAACCCCATGGACTGTAGCCTGCCAGGCTCCTCTGTCCATGGGATTTTCCAGGCAAGAATATTGGAGTGGGTTGTCATTTCCTTCTCCAGGGGCAACTTCCTGACCTAAAGATGGAACCGAGTCTCCCACAGTGCAGGCAGACTCTTTACCATCTGAGCCACCAGGGAAGCTCTGGCAAGTGCAGCCTTTATTTCAGGGCACCAAACAAGGAGTCCAGGTAGCTGGTTCTGGAAATGCCTAAACTTGCCAGTAGCTTTCAGGGAGATGTTTTTAAAGACAGAATGTGAAGGAGGGGCAGTTGTGCAGTGTGTGCAGCTCCTGGACATTCTTTTGATTGGTTGGTGATGAGGTAATCAGGAGTCTACATGTTCAACTTTCTGGTTCTAAACCAACTTGGGGTCTACCAGGTTGTGGACAGCAGGAAGTTAACTTCTTCCACCTAGTGGGGGTCTTCGTGTCTGCAGAACAGCCTGAAGATCAGGGCTCAGAATGTTTTGATGGCCATTGAGGTCCTTGACTTTGTTTAATGGCTGACATATTCTTATTTTGTTTTATTTGACTGTTTTCCTTTCTTTCTGCCATTTCCCCACTTCTCCAGTTAAATTTATTCTTTAGAACTCAGCCTCGGAGGCTAAAGTTGTCTACAGACAAGGGGCAGGCAGAGGACATGGTGGGGAGAAATCTGTCTTGGGAACTCCCCATAGGGTCCTATTCGGTTACAGTATTAACATTTTAAACATTGTTCATTCACATTTAAAGGTAATTTTGTGCCTCCAAGAAAACTTACTGTTTAGTTTTGGTTTTGTTTGTTGTCCATCTTTGAAGATAAGATCCTTGATTAATATGGAGGACCCAGATTTCAGTGCTGTGCTTATTTATTCACTACCTGAGTGGCCTTAGGCAAGTCATTCAGCTATTACAAATGTCAGTAATTTTATTTCTGTAAGATAGTCCTGTAAAACTAGCCGTTTATACTGAGTACTTAGCTAGTGCTATATGTTAGCTATATTATATGTTATATGTGTATGTGTGTGTGTAACAAACATGTAAAAACATATGTGTAAGTTAACTTACGATAGTTATTATTTCAGTCAACTATCTGATAGTCCTTGAATTGTAGGTAATTATTTTAAGGACTAGGAAACTCAGTTTCTGGGAAATTAAATACTTGTTATGGTGATATACCTTACAAGTGTAAAGGTGACACTTGGGTTCAGTCCTTTGTGACTCAAATTACTTAAGAAGCTCCTAATTTCCTTTTACCTAATTAAATTTCTATTTATAAGAATAATTTTATAGAATCTAGATTAGATGAGGTGCTCTTCGTTGCGTTCCCTTCTTAATCCACGAGTCAAAGTTTGCAAATGAAGTCATCTCTTTTGCCTTTAGTACGGTCACAAATTTCTCTTTGCCATTAAGTGTGAGTAGCAATGTTGTTCTCAGTTATCTTCGTGGGCTCAATTCCTACAGAGAAAAGGAGGAAGCACTCTTTAATCCGGGAATAAGTAGACAGTTCTGCCAACAGATGCATTTAGTGCTCTGCCCATATTTATTGGATATTTTCTAGGAACACCCTCTGCCTGATATTTTTTGTTTGTTTCCTCTTGGCCTTACGTGCACACCCGGCCCTCTTGGAGAGCAAGCCAGAAGTACCACTGAGTAAATACAGATTTGCTAGATAAATACTGTAGCCTCCTAGTTCCTTGGTTGGGACCACTCTGGCTTATGTTCTTTATACTGTGTCCTATGGGACCCCACTCTAACTGGTATAGGGGGGTAACTGGCTTGATATTGTGAGCTTTATTAGCTTTCTTCCCTCTCTGCCTAACTGGTATTTTCTGGATCATTTCCCAAGTAAACTACTTACACTTCCATCCTTATCTCAAGGTCTGCTTCTGATGGAATCTGCACCAAGATGGATATATTCCCCATCCAGAGGCACATTCTAGAAATGATGGGGGAGAATTAGAGGAGAGAAAAGTAGAGCTCTTCATTTTAAGAATTTTAAGTTCAGTCTTAATAAGATATGGTGGATTGACATGTAAAAACGAGTGAGGCATATCACTGATGCATGAAGGGGTAATGTTAAAGAGGGAAGGTTGGTGAGTCTGTCATAACACAGAAGTGTATATTCCACACTATAGATTTTCTGTAAACTAACCACAGATAATTCAGTCATATTTATATTGTACCACCTTTTGCTAGGGAAACAGACACACATGTAAAATACATGTAATATGTATGTATATGTATAATGTATATGTAATAGATCTGCATTCTATGGGAAAGTGAAGTCGCTCAGTCGTGTCTGACTCTTTGTGACCCCATGGACTATAGCCTACCAGGCTCCTCTGTCCATGGGATTTTCCAGACGGGAGTACTGGAATGGGTTGCCATTTCTTTCTCCAGGGGATCTTCCCAACCGAGGGATCGAACCTGGGTCTTCCACATTGTAGGCAGACGCTTTACCATCTAAGCCACCAGGGAAGTAATTCTATGTAAAATATATGGAATGCTTATGTAATATATACATCAATGGATCCTTGTGTAAATCTTATCCTCTAATGCTCATGTTTAGTCATGTCCAACTCTTTGCGACCCCATGGACTGTAATGTCCATGGGATTTCCCAGGCAAGAATACTGGAGTAGGTTGCCTTTCCTTTCTCCAAGGGACCTTCCATGTGAAATGCCATGCTGGATGAAGCACAACCTGGAATCAAGATTACAGGGAGAAATATCAATAACCTCAGCTATACAGATGACACCACCCTTATGGCAGAAAATTAAGAGGAACTAAAGAGCCTCTTGATGAAAATGAAAGAGGAGAGTGAAAAAGTTGGCTTAAAATTCAACATTCAGAAAACTAAGATCATGGCATCTGGTCCAATCACTTCATGGCAAATCGATGGGGAAACAATGGAAACACTGACAGACTTTATTTTCTTGGGCTCCAGAATCACTGCAGATGGTGACACAGCCATGAAATTAAAAGACGCCTTTTCCTTGGAAGAAAAGCTATGAAAAGCCTAGACAGCATATTAAAAAGCAAAGATATTACTTTATCGACAATGGTCTGTCTAGTCAAAGCTATGGATTTTCCAGTATTCGTGTATGGATGTGAGAAGTGACGTCGCATAGTCGTGCCTGGCTCTTTGCGAACCCATGGACTGTAGTTTACAAGGCTCCTCTCTGTCCATGGAATTTTCCAGGCAAGAGTACTGGAGTGGGTTGCCATTTCCTTCTCCAGGGGATCTTCCCGACCCAGGGATCGAACCCAGGTCTCCCGCACTGCAGGCAGATACTTTACTGTCTGAGCCACCAGGGAAGCCCATTCTCTACTATGGATGTGAGAGCTGGACCATAAAGAAGGCTGAGCACCAAAGCACTGATGTTTTTGAACTGTGGTATTGGAGAAGACTCTTGAGTGTCCCTTGGACTACAAAGAGATGAAACTAGTCAATCCTAAAGAAAATCAGTCTTGAATATTTATTGGAAGGACTGATGCTGAAGCTGAAGCTCCAATACTTTGAGCACCTGATGCGAAGTGCTGACTCATTAGAAAAGACCCTGATGCTGGGAAAGACTGAGGACAGGAGGAGAAGGGGACGACAGAGTATAAGATGGTTAGATGGCATCACTGACTCAATGGACATGAGTTTGAGGGAGCTCCGGGAGTTGGTGATGGACAGGGAGGCCTGGTTTCCTGCTGTCCATGGGGTCATAGTCAGACACGACTGAGTGGCTGAACTGAACCGAGTAGTCTTTTATCCAGTCAGCTAATGTTTGAATGCATGCTATATCTCAGGGCCTCATGAAGTTAGGCTTTGGAAAGAACATAATAAAGAATATGAAAACAAGGCTTCATCAGGGAGGAGTTCACAGATATAATTTTAAGTGAATTTCTGCCATGATGTTGACAGTATTACTTATGTTATGATGATGTCCTTACAGAATTTCTATTTTCAGAATGTCAAGAAAAGCATCCACCATTTGTAAGTAGTATATTCAGTGTTTGCTTGAAAATAAAGTAGCTAAAATCTACTAGAGATTGCTTTATATACTAGAGAGTATATAGAAGTCTTCTGTATACTTTAAATCTAATATTCAGACTACTTAATATTATCAAAGTTACTCTGTAATTGAAAGCAATATGAGTAGAGACTGAAAATTTAATTAATCTTCTGTGGAGACCATTTTGTAATATGTAAATTGTAAGGGTTAAAAATACTTTTTGTTTCCTATTTTATATTTTAAGATTTATAAAATAATAAAGATTTAGACTATTCTCTTGCAGTTAAAGATTGGTAAATTTCAGGTCTTAAATGTCTTCAGACAGTTTGGACTAGCCCTTCTCATCCTTCATCATGACTTAGTAATTTTAAAGTTTGGAACACAGTGCACTAGATGTGGATAAATTATCACAAATGTAGATAAATTGCTGTTAATGGACAATTCTCAGTTGCAGTCATATGGGAGTAGGCCATTTATTTAATTAATGTTATTCTAGTATTCAGATATTTGGTCAGGTGTTGCAACTCAAGTAATTTTAAGTGTATCATTCATATTTTATAGTTGGCATTTACACATAATGCAAACAAGTCACCTAATGCATTGTGGTAATTGAAAATATAAAAGAACTTGAACAAAAAGTGCAATTCAATCAATTAATAGTTAAGAGGTATTTATAAAATGGAGAGAATGTTGACTAGGTTTTCTAGTATAGATAAGTTTATATATCATACAATGTAAATATGTGACTTTATTTTTTGTTGTTACTTTTTCTCTTTATTTTTTTTAGTTTTCTATTAAAAAAATTATTTACTGTGACTTTATATAATCAAATTGAATTGGGGTAATGGTTTTGGATTGGCACATGGCAAATTTATATGTTATCCATTTTATCTCCCTTATTAAATTATGCATATTATTTTGAAAGTATCCATTTAATGTAAAGTTTTTATTCTGAATGTTTATATTCAGGTCAGTAATACACTTTTAAAATATTTTGTGCTGTTAAAATTAATTAAATTTTAATTTTAATTTTTAAGTAAAATTAGTTATCTGTATATTATCTATACATAGTGGAACCAATCATGCATATGCAATATCTATAAAAATGATTTCAGCATTTATTATTTGAAAGTCCAGATAGTTCTATATCTGTTAGAGCTGTTGTATTGAGAGAAATCTCTATGAATAAGACAATAAAAATATTACCTGCTACTGAAATAGGTAATGGTATAAAAATTGACTTTACACACTCACACACACACACACACACACAAATATATATATATATATATATATATATATATACACACACATATATATACACTACCTTTAGGTTAATACTGAATGTGATACTTCTGGGGTTTCCAGTCATGCTCTTGTTCATATGTTTATATATTATTTTGTCATTGATGGTTCATCTGTTTTTATTAGTGTATTTGTGTATTGCCGATGTTGTCTTACTTATCTGTTGTGCTTGTCTCAATTGCCTTTAGAAAATAAAGCAAAAAGAAATATTTTTTACAGTGATATTTCACCAGTTGCTTTGTACATTTATACTGTGAAATTAAATAACCATGACCTTTTCTGAGCAATATTTGATATTTTTGATCAAAATTTTTTTCAATTAAGATATTTTTAAACTAATGTTTTTCCTAAGTCTTAAGTTGCTAATTTAAAATTTCTCTATAAAAGAACCAAAACAATAGGTAATGATCCAGAAGAACAGTTACTTTTACTCTTTTACAGTTTTTGACTAGATATGGAATTTTTAAAATAGGTCTTGGGATCTTAATCATCAGATAGTAATCAAATTGCAATTTAAGAGAAAATTACTTGGAGAATAGTGAGAAGAAAGGTGCATATATTGCACTGAGAAAATCTCAGCCTCAGTACAAATTCAAACTGGTTGTATGCAGTCATAAAAACTATGACCCAGAGGGATGGTACGGGGAGGGAGGTTTGGGGGGGGGGGTTCAGGATGGGGAACACATGTACACCCGTGGTGGATTCATGTTAATGTATGGCAAAACCAATACAATATTGTAAAGTAAAAATAATAATAAATGATAGATGGTTAAAAAAAAAACTACTATCCAAGCAAATTGGGGGGACTTGCAGTCCCCTTCACACTGAATGTACCACCCAGGTAGAATAGATAAAGATAAACTGAGCCAGAAACTTCTTTCTGGTAGTCATGGGGGTGTTATGTAAGGTTTTTAAAGTTGTAAGCAAATGACCCAAACGTTATGAAGAAGCAAATTATAAAAACTACCTTAGATATATATTTTACCCTTGCATTTCTATAAAATATAGAACATTGTTAATCTGTCATTTAATATAACCCATATTAAATATTTATACCTAATACACACATAAATAATGATTATTGTGTTTAAATTCTAATTGACATAGAAACCGAGAAATTTGCCACATATTGTAATCATGAGCTTTAGTCTACCAACCAAATTACATTATGAGTTTTCTTTTGCCTACAGCAATCATTAGTATTGATAACGTTTCTAAGTTACGCATTATGTCACTGTTGTTTTGTTATACACTTGTGTATTGCAGAACAGAGGCAGTGGTTCCTTAGGAGCTGAGGTTCCCTTGTATTCTCCACCATCTCTCTAACCCAAAGCTTTGTTCATGTACAGTTGGCCTCATCATTTGTCCCAGCATCTGGGTACTGCATGACCTCGAGCCACTGTGATGTTTGATTGCATATCTGTCATATACAAGAGAGACCACATATGTGTTTCCAGCAGATAAATAGAAGCTCAGACATTGTGAAAGCAAGAAAGCACTCTGAGAAGGGCATTGGGTCCTTTATGTCTGGTCATCTGGAAGCAGAAGAGTGAACACAAAATTTCTGACCTTGTTTTCTTAATAACCAGAACTAGATTCTCTTGAGGAGAATCTGAGTTGTAGTACAGTTTCAAGGGGAGGAAGGAGCACTGTTCTTACTTGGAAAAGTAAATTATTTATGTAAATGAATTCAGTGTATCCCTGGTAGGTTTACTTGTCCGCTTTGGTTGGGAAGCAGGAATGGGATTGGAGTTGGGAAGGGGATTCCATAGAGGCTGAAAAGTTCTCATCTCCTGAAAAGGAGTAGAGGGGATATACTCCTAGGGGTTCAGGAAAGAGGATTTGCAGAAAAGCAAGACCAGGGAAGTGAGATTTCTCTCCCCAGTTTTTCTTGGATCAGTCATATTGATCTTTGTCGTGTTTTTTTTTTTTTTTCTTCCCTTGACAAATAGAAGCAGTGAGGGAAAAACAGACAGGAAAACCCGGACTGAGAAGCCTGGCTGGTCCATAGGGCACTGTGGACTGGCAGCGAGTCCCTTTCCTGTTCAGATTCATTACTGGGCCTGTCTTTGGACTGTGCTTCCGCTCTCTTGCTCAAGTATGCTCAGTCACATCCAACTCTTTTGTGACCCCATGGGCTGTAGCCCAGGCTCCTCTGTCCATAGGATTCCCGAGAAAAGAATACTGGAGTTAGTTGCCATTTCCTCCTCATGGGGATCTTCGTGACCCAAGGATGGAACCTGCGGCTTCTGCGTCTCCTGCGTTAGCAGGTGGATTCTTTCCTGCTCCACCATCCGGGAAGCCACTTAGCTCTCTTAGTACTCTTAGTACTACTGCAGTGATGCCCCGGCTTTAAAGATCAAGAATCACTTTTCTCTGTGTGTGTCTTCGTGGAACTCAGAGTTTTATTACTTCTTATTTTCACACTGCCCAAGTCTGTGTGAGAATAGGAGCTTGCACACGAAGCCAGAAACCTCTGAATCCAAGGACTGAAGGGCAGCTTCTTCTTGGCTGCCTTGCATTGCACCTTGCACAGAAACAGAATGATGAACTGCTATATCTGGGGCATCCTTAACTCATCTTGTAAAGCACCATGTGAACAGGGATAAAAGCGAATCGACACATTTTAACCTCATTCAAATCCCTGTGGGAAGACTTGTAGATTGTCCACATATTGCAGACAACCTGGGACAGAAGGACCAAATGTGTGGTTTAATAATGGGCAGCCTGTGGTGTCAGGTCTGTCAAAAATGAAAATGCCATTCCATGCCCTCAGAATCGAATTGGGTGATTAGTAAGCTGCACAAGATGGTCAGCAGGGACGATGAAGACTTTAGTCACTGCTGCACCATGTGGTGATGACACTGGCAAATTACAGATGGAAGCTTTCAGTGTTATGTTTCTATTTCTTGTCTATCTCTCTACAAGAGTTCCTGTGCTATGCCACCTGTTTTCCCTGAAAATACAGAAGAAGATGAAATGAAAAGAGATGATGATATGAACAGGGTGTAGAACACCACACATTGTTCTAAGCATGTGTATTATTTCACTGAATCTTCACACCAGCTCTGAGGAATCTGGTTATCTTCCCCTTCTTACAGATGAATGTCCCGAGGTACAGAAATTCATGCCTTGTTCCCAGTTACATAACCCTAAGAGCTAGAACCAGAATCTAATTATTCTACCTACCTACTATGTTTACAACTAAACAAATGTGGTTTAATGCTGTGAAATAACAGACAGAACAAAATGCAAACAAATGTGAATACTTTGGAAGGTAGAAAAATCACAGACCATCTGCATCCCTTTAGGCCAGCATCACTTGAGTAACTCAACAGGAAAGTTAACGGAATTTTTGAAATTGATGATAATTTCCAGGGAGAAAATAATTTCCCCCCTCTCCATATACACGGTTCTCACAATCTGAAGAAAGTGGATTGAAGTAGGGAATTAGTGAAACAATCAAGGCAGAGATTTATTTATTTAAATATTTATTGCTGTTTTTATTAAAGATAGGCTAGAGGTAATTGACTGGAGAAGGAAAAGGCAATCCATTCTAGTATTCTTGCCTGGGAAATAACATGGCCAGAGGAACCTGGTGGGCTATAGTCTGTGGGGTTGCAAGAAGTTGGACATGACTTAGTAATTGAGTATGCGTGGGCAACCTTGGAGAAGGAAATAGCAACCCACTCCAGTGTTCTTGCCTGGAGAATTCCATGGACCGAGTAGCCTGGCAGGCTACAAGCCCATGTGGTCTCCGAGAGTCGTACAGGACTGAGCAACTATCTCTCATGCACGGGTAAAGGTAATTGACATCCCAGGAGTCAACAGTTCACAACTACCTTTCTTTTTATAAGGCTAGGTTTTTTGTTTTGTTTTTAAGTATTTCGTATGTAACTTTGGGGTTTTTTACTATACTTTTACTCCCTAAGATATTGGTACCTACCTGAAATTAATTTTTCTCAGCCATCTTGCTAATGCTCATGGAAACCCTCTTGTGAGATGTTATGATGTCTAAATGTGGTGATGTGAAATTACTTAATGGAGGCCTTAATATGGAGGTGTACCTATTAGTATGTTTCACCTGTTCTAAAAAAAAAATTGCAGTGATCCACATAAACACTTGCAATATCATAAATAAAAAAACAGAGCTGAAGAAAAACGCAATAAGGGGGCAAAAATGAATCCAGTATAGAGTTGGTACACAGTAAGAATTCCATGATTTGCTAAGTAGCTACTGGAGATGGACAGCAGAGTTAGCAAGAGCAAAAGACATGATCAGTCACGTAAGATGAGAAATAAACCTGCAGCTCAGGAGGAATACAGCTTGCCTTGTTCAAATTGAAAGAACATTGTTCCCAGGGATCTCACCTGGTGTACAGTGTGCTCACCCACTCTTCTGTCATAAAAGAATAGCAGATTTCACAAGACTTTTGTGATATTCTCCCTGCCAGGTGCTGATATAACTAGAAAGAATTATCCAGTTAAAGCAGATCTACAGGACACGCACAAGTGTATTTCAGGCCAAAAAAATGAGAAACACTCCAGGTTACTGATGGGTTATAGTCTTTCATGTAATCATCCTTAAAAAGTTTATATAGATAGATAGATGGCTTTGATTCAGAATTAAGAATGAAGTGAGTTTAGAGCTATATTCTTTGTTGTGAACCTGAAGAATAAATGTAATCAGTAGAGCCTGGGATCAGTTACTGAATGTAGAATCTATAAGGATTCTAACCAAAACACAAGCCTGAATTGTAGTTATTCTCACCTGCTCAGCAAATGTTAGATTAATTTATTTTCCTTTCCCACAAATACCTAAACTGTATATTATATAATATTATATTAAGACTTTGTAAATATCCTGAATTTAATTATTCATATAGCGCTTACTTATCTTCATATACATAGTGATATATGTTAAATGCATAGTTTTTATAGCAGACTTCTGGTTGCTAAGTAATTGATAAAAATAGCTTCAAACTAGAATATTTATTCAGTTTATCCACCATCACCAATATCATTATAATCCTCCAGAATTCTCCATTTCAAAACTTCACAATAGTTTTGTATTATCTTTTCAACTTGCTTTTTTTAGTTAGTTTTTGATCTCTATCCTTTTTTGGTAAGATTTCATTCTTTCTTATATAAATTAATGTAACTCTTGTTAGCATACTTCATTATTGCAAGCCTTTCCTTTGCACCCCACCTCCAATAATCTCTGTTGTCAACTCAAGTCTCATTCAACTCAAGCATTTTCATCACAATCTTCTTAACATAATTTTAACATAATATTCATGTGACTGATGCTTATTATGTGAAATTTAAACTGCTCAGCCTAGTATTCAATATTCTTGACTAACCAACTCCTCAGTTTTGTTTCCTGAGAATACATTTTTATGTTTTCAAACTGCAGGTACAATTTTTTCTTTTAAATAAATCAATTTATTTAAGCTAAAACAAACAATTCACCCATTTCTCCCACTTCTTATCTGAGGCCCTGGCAACCAGCAGTCTGTTCTTTGTATCTATGAGCTTTTTCTTTTTTAAAATTTATATATATATATTTTTTAGATTCCACATATAAGAGAGATCATGTGTTATTTGCCTTTCTCCGTCTTATTTCACATAGCATAATGCCCTTGAGGTCCATTTGTGTTGTTACAAATGAAGATTTTATTCTCTCTCTCTTTTTTTTTAATGGCTGAAATACATATATATTACACACACACACACATATGGCAGAATTTATTTATTACATTCATCCATCATGGAGTCTTAGATTGTTTCTGTATGTTAGCTATTATAAATAATATTGATATGAACATAGGGTTGCATATATCCTTTTGAGTTCATGTTTTCATTGTTTCAGATAAATACCCAGAAGTGGAGTTTCTGGATCACATTGTAGTTCTATTTTTAATTTTTTGAAGAACTGTATAGTGTTTTCCATGTTGAACTGCATCAATTTACGTTCTTAGCAGTGCAGGAGGGTGCCCTTTTCTTCACAACCTCTGCAACGGTTGTTATTTTGTTCTTGTTCATAGTAGTCATTCTGACAGGTATGAAATGATATCTCAGCGTGGCTTTGATTTATATTTTCTTGATGGCTAATGATACTGAGCCTTTTTTCGTTGGCCTGTTGATTGTCTGTTTGTCTTTTACTTGCTTTTTTGCGCTTGAGTTGTATGTGTGTGTGTGCTTAGTCACTTAGTTGTGGACAAGGTGGACTGTAGCCCACCAGGGTCCTCTGTCCGTGATATATCCCAGACAAGAATACTGGGCTGGATTGACATTTCCTACTCCAGGAGATCTTCTCAACCCAGGGATCAAACCTGTTTCTCTTGCATCTCCTGCATTGGCAGGTGGATTTTCTACCACTGTTCCACCTGGGAAGCCCATTGAATTGTGTAAGTTCTTCATATATTTTGGATATCAGTCCCTTATAAGATTTATCAATTGCACATATTTTCTTTCATTAAGTAGGCAGCCTTTTCAGTCTGTTGATGGTTCCCTCTTCTGTGTAGAGGCTTTCTACTTTGAAGTAGTTCCATGTGTTTACTTTTGCTTTTGTTGCCTTTCATTTTGGTCTCAGATTAAAATGATCACCAAGGCCTGTGTGAGGGACCTTACTGCCTGTGTTTTCTTCTAGGAGTTTTATAGTTTCAGGTCTTAGGTTCAAATCTTTCAGTTCAGTTCAGTTCAGTCGCTCAGTCGTGTCTGACTCTTTGCGACCCCATGAATCGCAGCACACGAGGCCTCCCTGTTCATCACCATCTCCGGAGTTCACTCAGACTCATGTCCATCGAGTCAGTGATGCCATCCATCCATCTCATCCTCTGTCGTCCCCTTCTTCTCCTGCCCCCAATCCCTCCCAGCATCAGAGTCTTTTCCAATGAGTCAACTCTTCACATGAGGTGGCCAAAGTACTAAAGCTGGAGTTTCAGCTTTAGCATCTTTCCTTCCAAAGAAATCCCAGGGCTGATCTCCTTCAGAATGGACTGGTTGGATCTCCTTGCAATCCAAGGGACTCTCAAGAGTCTTCTCCAACACCACAGTTCAAAAGCATCAATTCTTCGGCGCTCAGCCTTCTTCCCAGTCCAACTCTCACATCCATACATGACTACTGGAAAAACCATAGCCTTGACTAGATGGACCTTAGTCAGCTAAGTAATGTCTCTGCTTTTGAATATGCTATCTAGGTTGGTTATAACTTTTCTTCCAAGGAGTAAGCGTCTTTTAATTTCATGGCTGGAATCACCATCTGCAGTGATTTTGGAGCCCAAAAAATAAAGTCTGACACTGTTTCCACTGTTTCTCCATCTATTTCCCATGGAGTGATGGGACCAGATGCCATGATCTTCGTTTTCTGAATGTTGAGCTTTAAGCCAACTTCTTTACTCTCCTCTTTTACTTTCATCAAGAGGCTTTTGAGTTCCTCTTCACTTTCTGCCATAAGGGTGGTGTCATCTGCATATCTGAGGTTATTGATATTTCTCCACAGTTAATTTTTTTGCATAGTGTAAGATCATTGTCCAGTTTCATTCTTTTCTGTGTAGCTGTCCAATTTTCCCAGCACCATTTATTGAAGAGACTGTCCTTGCCCTAATTATATATTCTTGCCTCTTTTCTTGTAAATTAACTGACCAAATATGTGTGGGCTTATTTCTGGGTTCTCTATTCTGTTCTGATCAAGTATCTGTTTTTGTACTAATGCCATACTGTTTTGATTACTGTAGCTTTGTAATATAGTTTGACACCAGAGAGCATGTTGCCTCCAGCTCTGTTTTCCTTTCTCAAGATTGATTTGGCTATTTGGGGTCTTTTATGATTCCATAAAAATTTTAGGTTTCTATGAAGAATGCCACTGGAATATTGATACAGATTGTATTGAATCTCTAGATTACCTTGAGTATTGTGAACATTTTAACAATATTAATTCTCTCAATCTATGAGTACATAATGCCTTCATTAATTTTTCCAAAAAAGCTTTTTGAAATTTTGTCACTGTGGTTATTCACAGAAATAACTCCCCACCTCCCTTGCAATATACAGTTCATTGCTCTTTCTGGTATCACACCATGATCTGAGACTGTTCAGCATCTGTTCCTTTTCTTATCATCCCTTACTTCATGACCGGACCCAGAACTGAACACTGAGCCAGAGTTACTAATGAAACCTTTGAAATCACTCAGGCTACTCAATATATTTTACATATCATGATGTGGTTTTATAATTACTCATATGTTATTTTAGGCATAATATACAACTTTCTAAGGAAAAAGTCATGTCTTCAATTTATTTGAGGTCTTTCTACATTATTTAACATATATGGTTTACACAAAGCCTTCAAGAATTTTAATTTTGTAATATAAGGAATATATTTTTAAAAGGAAAACAGTCACAGCTATGAATATATATATATGTGTGCATCGCATACATACATATACACATTATTTTAATAAAAGTGCAAGATCGTTTCAGTTTGAGATGTTTTTCCACTTGGATGTAAAATATGTTTTTAAAGCCCCTTCTAAACCTAGATATATAGCTTAAATCATTTGACTTGAAAAATACTATTCCCATTTCTAATTTAATATTCACGAGGAGCTTTCCTTTGGAAATGGCAAAGCAGAATGTATCTCAGTCCATAATTCATACAGTGACAGTTCAAATGACTGTTAAAGTGAATTCTGAATTTTACGTACAGGGCCACTCAGTGAAAGCCATCAGTCTGCTTGACAGTCAGCAGTTTCAGTGTCCAACAGACTGGTGGAGGTGTTGAAAAGAGCACATAGGTAGTGGTACTAACTCTTACATAATTGGGATGAACAGAAGGAATTCTTTTTGGTCTTAAATCCTATTAAAAAAGATTTTTTTTTCTTATTGAGAAACAGTGCTTATAATAGTTGACTATGTTTAATTTTTCGGTGTTAGTGTGAATAGAATGATTTTCTAGAGGAATAAAAAAATGTGTGAACTATATCAGTGACAACTATCTAAACATGGTCCAATTCTTTGAATAGAAAAAGGCACATTATTCCTAAACATGTATATGCCTATTATTATTCTATTTCCTGAGTCAGATCCTTAACTGGTGTTTTTGTCCAGTGGAATGAACACATTTGATTTCACTTCAGTCTCCTTTTTAGTATCAGAAAGAAGCTGGTAATACATCTCTCTACCACATGGCAAGTAGGAGAGAAACAAACTCTAGTCACTTACAAAAATATATAATTAAATGTGCTTCAAAAAAAGACTAATTAAAATGTTCATTATAAAGATGCTCTTACTTGCTGATTCTGTTCTTCCTGCTACTTATTCCAAGTAATATGTCCTTTTAGTAAACCCATGTAATGAAGTCAAGGGACGTTCCTCTGTGCATCCCAATTTGTGTTCACAGTGAACTTATTCCTGTTACCATGTGCATTAGGATAAGAAGTGCTTGAAAGATATGGTCCTGTCTTTATCGCACCCTTGAACTTGTGTTGGAAGACGTAAGACTTGCAAAACAATTCAGATAAAGTAGGGCATAGTATAAAGTAGCAGCCACCAACATTTTTGGCACCAGGGACAGGTTTTGTGGAAGACAGTTTTTCCACAGATTGGTGGTGGCAGGGAGGGGAAATGATTTCAGGATGATTCAAGCACAGTGGGGTTCATGCTCCTATGAGAATATAATGTTGCTACTGATCTGACAGGAAGTGAAGCTCAGGCGGTAATGCAAGCAATGGGGCGCAGCTTTAGACACAGTGAAGTTTCTCTTTCTGGCCCACCACTCACCTGCTGCTCTGTTGTGGCCTGGGTCCTAACTGGCCATGGACTGGTGGCCTGGGGGTTGGGGATCCCTGGGAGGAGGTATGGGAATATTAGAAAAAGCTTTCTGCAGAGTTTTAGAGAGCAAGTGAATTTTTATGTTAGGGTTCACGTACTAGACATCAAGTGGTAACAGCTAGTACAAATGGTGGACCTTCCATGAGGCATGTTCTAGGAAAAGACGCAAAAAGTAAACTGGATTGGACATAATATAGTATACTCATGGATCAATAATTGATATCAATAGTTTGGGGAAAGACCATAAGAGCATTTATATTGCCAAGTGGAAGAGTGTGATTTTTTTTTTTCTTATAGACTGTGGGGAATTGTTGAAAGGCTTCAAATAAAAAGTGGCTTTATCAAATGTGTAGTTTTAGAAACTACAGAGAGAGTAGAGAAGTTCATCAGACTACTTTAATGAGCTAAAAGAGAACAAGCAGTGATGATGAAAATGTACCCCCCCCCCCAAAACTCCAATAAGAAACTTTGGAAGTGTCATTAACAAACGTGAACATGGACTGTGGTGAATATCAATGTTGTGAAATAAGAAGAAGTATTAAAAGAGGGGCAAATTTTAGTTAGTATTTGTCATGTTTATGCAATGCAATTTTATATCATTCATTAGGGTTATAAATTCTAGGGGTCAAAATCTCTAGAATCTAATTACACCTTGCAAAACATCCAAGAATGATGCTACTTAATATACTCATTTTCATTATTGATAAAATTGAATTCATCTCAACAAGCAGTAGATAATTCCTGACCATGAATTGTACTCTGTGCTAAGTCCCTGAAAACAATGTAAAAGGTGTTGTGCTAAGTCGCTTCAGTCGTGTCCAACTCTTTGTGACCCCATGGACTGCAGCTCATCAGGCTCCTCTGTCCATGGGATTCTCCAGGCAAGAGTATTGGAGTGGGTTGCCATTTCCTTCTCCAAAAAGGTGTTCGGTTCAGTTCATTTCAGTTCAGTCACTCAGGCGTGTCCGACTCTTTGCGACCCCATGAACCGCAGCATGCGAGGCCTTCCTGTCCATCACAAACTCCCGGAGTTCACTCAAACCCATGTCCGCTGAGTCGGTGATGGCATCCAACCATCTCATCCTCTGTTGTCTCTTTCTCCTCCTCCCCTCAACCTTTGCCAGCATCAGAGTCTTTTCCAATGAATCAGCTCTTTGTATCAGGTGGCCAAAGTATTGGAGTTTCAGCTTCAACATCAATCCTTCCAATGAACACCCAGAACTGATCTCCTTTAGGATGGACTGGTTGGATCTCCTTGCAGTCCAAGGGACTCTCAAGAGTCTTCTCCAACACCGCAGTTCAAAAGCATCAATTCTTCGGCGATCAGCTTTCTTTGTAGTCCACCTCTCGCATCCATCCATACATGACCAGTAGAAAAACCACAGCCTTAACTAGATAGACTTTTGTTGGCAAAGTAATGTCTCTGCTTTTTAATATGCTATGTAGGTTGGTCATAACTTTCCTTCCAAGGAGTAAGCATCTTTTAATTTCATGGCTGCAGTTACCATCTACAGTGATTTTGGAGCCCAGAAAAATAAAATCTGACACTGGAAAAGTTTCCACTGTTTCCCCATCTATTTGCCATGAAGTGATGGGACCGGATGCCATGATCTTAGTTTTCTGAATGTTGAGCTTTAAGCCAACTTTTTCACTCTCCTGTTTCACTTTCAAGAGGCTCTCCAGTTCTTCCCTTTGTGCCATAAGGGTGGTGTCATCTGCATATCTGAGGTTATTGATATTTCTCCCAGCAATCTTGATTCCAGCCCAGCGTTTCTCATGATGCACTCTGCATATAAGTTAAATAAGCAGGGTGACAATATACAGCCTTGATGTACTCCTTTTCTTATTTGGAACCAGTCTTTGTTCCATGTCCAGTTCTAACTGTTGCTTCCTGTCCTGCATACAGATTTCTCAAGAGGCAGGTCAGGTGGTCTGGTATGCCCATCTCTTGAAGAATTTTCCACAGTTTATTGTGATCTACACAGTCAAAGGTTTTGGCATAGTCAATAAAGCAGAAATAGATGTTTTTCTAGAACTCTCTTGCTTTTTTGATGATCCAGCAGATATTGGCAATTTGATCTCTGGTTCCTTTGCCTTTTCTAAGACCAGCTTGAACATCTGGAAGTTCATGGTTCATGTATTGCTGAAGCCTGACTTGGAGAATTTTGAGCATTACTTTACTAGCGTGTGAGATGAGTGCAATTGTGTGGTAGTTTGAGCATTCTTTGGCATTGCCTTTCTTTGGGATTGGAATGAAAACTGACCTTTTCCAGTCCTGTGACCACTGCTGAGTTTTCCAAATTTGCTGGCATATTGATTGCAGCACTTTCACAGCATCATCTTTCAAGATTTGAAATAGCTCAACTGGTTTTCCATCACCTCCACTAGCTTTGTTTGTATTGATGCGTCCTAAGGTCTACTTGACTTTCCATTCCAGTATGTCTGGCTCTAGGTGTGTGATCACACCATCGTGATTATCTGGGTCTTAAAGATCTTTTTTGTACAGTTCTTCTGTGTATTCTTGCCACCTCTTAATATCTTCTGCTTCTGTTAGGTCCCTACCATTTCTTTCCTTTATCGAGCCCGTCTTTGCATGAAATGTTCCCTTGGTATCTCTAATTTTCGTGAAGAGATCTCTAGTCTTTCCCATTCTGTTGTTTTCCTCAACTTCTTTGCATTGTTTGCTGAGGAAGGCTTTCTTAACTCTCCTTGCTATTCTTTGGAACTCTGCATTCACATGGGTATGTCTTTCCTTTCCCCCTTTGCTTTTCACTTCCCTTCTTTTCACAGCTATTTGTAAGGCCTCCCCAGACAGCCATTTTGCTTTTTTGCATTTCTTTTTCTTGGGGTTACCAACCTTCATTTATTTTAGGAAGGTGAGAAGGAGAAATAAATAGTAATTATTCTAGAGTATACTATATAAAAGTAATATTAGTATGAACAGATTATGAAGCTAGTACAGAGGAAAATAATTATTATGATATTTATAGTAATAAATAGTAATAATGATATTACAAACAGGAAATAATTATTGTGATATTATATAAACAATAATAATAAATAATAAATAATTGTGGTATTATACATATTGGCACATATAAAAGCTAATGCCATATATCATATTTAATCCTTTTAAATTTTACTGCTTTTGTATTCTTCACAACATGGCAACACAGATGGGAATGTAGACCAATCCTGTTTCATTTTATAGGTAGAAACTCAACTAAAGAGAATTTTATCTTTTTTCTTCTTTTTTTTAAATTGAAGTAGTTGATTTACAATATTATATTAGCTTTAGGTGTACAGCTTTCAGTTTTACGTTCAGTTATACATACGTATATGTGTATATGAGCTTCCCAAGTGGTGCAGTGGTAAAAAGTCTACCTGCCGATGCAGGAGACATAGGAGATGCTTATTCGATCCCTGGGTCGGGAAGGTCCCCTGGAGACGGAAATGGCCACCCACTGCAGTATTCAAACAAATAGGTCCTGTTTTGTTGTGTATTTTATATATATTAGTGTGTATATGTTACTCCCAAACTCCTAATTTATCATTCCCCCACCCCCTTTCCTCTTTGGGAACCATAGATTTGTTTTTTATGTCTGTGAGTCTCTTTCTTCAACTAAAGGGTGTTTAAATACCTGAGCCAAATAGCAGAAGTTCTCTATTTGTTCAGTTGTAAATGATAGAAAATCCAGCTTAGATACATCCAATAAGACAAGAAGTCTGGAGCTGCTGTAGCTTCAGGGTTGACTTTAAACCCTAGGATATGTCCGTTTTTCTCCTTGTTTTCATTGACTTCTGTTGCTGTGTCTCTGTCTTCTGGAGCTTGTCTGCTTGGTCCCTGAATGGCTGCTTTGGTTCCACGTATCACAGAGTCTGAATCTTTGCAACCCCATGGATGGCAGCCCACCAGGCTTCTCTGTCCATGGGATTCCCCAGGGATGAATACTGATGTAGGTTGCCATTTCCGTCTCCAGGGGATCTTCCTGACCCAGGGATAGAATCCATGTCTCCTGAGTCTTCTGCATTGGCAGGCAGCTTCTTGACCACTGAGCCACCTGGGCAGCTCAACAGTGCCAAAGTCTGGAGGTAGAAGAGAGAATTGTCATTGTGTTATGCCCTTCTTAAAAATGAGAGAAGTGTTGCCTGAGGCATTCGAAAGATACACTCTCTTGTGCTGTTGGTTGGAGCTGGTTTGTGCTGTGCGCAAGGGCAATGAGACCTCGTGGGCTGGAGGTGGACTCAGCCTCCTCTGAAGAGCTTTGTCACTTTGAGGTGTATGAACAACATCAGGTTTGGTTATGGGGAGAAAAAAGTTTTATGCGTGTTGGTGGGTAGGTGAGGAAGCCAGGCTAGAGACATGGCTATCAGGGTAGGAAACCCGAAATTCCAATTCTAAGTATAATTCTAAGTATTGCTCTTTAACCGTTTTACTGTTTTTCTTCACCTTCAAGCAGTTCCCAGAGGAAATTATAATCTTAGCAGGTATCCTATGTCTTCTCTTGATAAACACAATAGTCCAATATATGAATATTCTTAAATTCCCATGTGAAAATTAGAATGTTATGAAGGCTTCTCTGGCTGTCCAGTGGTTAGGAGATGTAGGTTTGATCTTTGGTCGGGAACTAATATCCTGCATGCTGTGTGGCCAAAACACAAGAGAAACAAAAAATTATAATGTTATAAACACTGTGCTAACTTATAAATGGACCCTTTGGAAAATTGTAAGCCATTCTGAGTGCAAAGCTTCTTTTAACAGCATCAACATCAAATTATATAGGTGCTGAGGAAGTTTTGGTATTTTTGGTGCTGATAGTAGGTAATAAAGGAAGAGATAGTGATATATAAATATGTATAGATCTATATGTCTGTGTAATGTGGATATATAAGCTGTAGCTGAGGTAAATGCTCCCTTACTGCCAGAGAACCTCAGAACATCAATCTAGAAGCAGGAACTTTGTTTTGTCTAAAGTTTTAATAAAAATCAACCATACCAGCCCCCCCCACTGAAGTCATTCTTTACCTGAAGGAGCACGTCCTACATTTTCTGGAAGAGACTGAAGGTCCTGCCAGGTGTTGGGGAAACAGGTGGGCTGAACAGGTAGAAGAGAGGAGAAAGAAGTTGGGGAGGAGAGAGAAGGGGAAAGGGGGCCAGGGACACAGTGCTTCATCTCTTTCTTGTAGCAAGTCATCTGACAAATATAATGTGTGTTGCTTGTTAATAAACATGGTATCTAGCAGTAGCAGGCATCTCTTGACCACTTATGACAGGTGTGGAATTTTAATCTAGTTCCTTTTTTCCTCCATCCTTTTATAATTTTGCTGGCTTGGCATATTTGAGAGGAATTGGTAGAAGAGGGCTATAACTGGTCAGAACAGTAGGAGAGGAAGAGCTTGGAAGAAGTAGTGCACTTCACCTTATTTCCTTTTACTATCTTCTTCAGCATTTTAGTGCTTTCCCAAAGTCTAGCAGGCCATGCTGTTTTAACACCAATAATGGCTACGAGAATATTCTATTTGAAATTGGAATGAGGAAAACCAGTAATTTTATTGCCAAAAAAATGGCTTTTTGACCTTGCCGACCAAGTTCTATATGGTCAAAGCTATGGTTTTTCCAGTTGTCATATATGGATGTGAGAGTTGGACCATAAAGAAAGCTGAGCACCAAAGAATTGATACTTTCAAACAGTGGTGTTGGAGAAGACTCTTGAAAGTCCCTTGGACAGCAAGGAGATTAGATCAGTCAATCCTAAAGGAAATCAACCCTGAATATTCATTGGAAGGACTGATGCGGAAGGTCCAATATTTTGGGCACCTAATGCGAAGAGCTGACTCATTGGAAAAGACTTTAATGCTTGAGGGCCAGAGGAGAAGGGGACAGCAGAGGATGAGAGGTTGGATGGCATCATTGACTCAATGGACATGAGTTTGAGCAAACACAGGAAGATGGTGAAGGACAGGGAAGCCCGAAGTTGATGGGGTCACAAAGAGCTGGACATGACTTAGCAACTGAACAACAACAAGGAGCACCTCCTAGATAATGCTTAGTAAAAATTGGTTTAACTGTACTTCCCTGGTGGCTCAGATGGTAAAGCGTCTGTCTACAATGCAGGAGACCCGGGTTCGATCCCTGGGTCGGGAAGATCCCCTGGGGAAGGAAATGGCAATCCCCTCCAGTACTATTGCCTGGAAGATCCCATGGACAGAGAAGCTTGATAGGCTACAGTCCATGGGGTCGCAAAGAGTCGGACACGACTGAGCGACTTCACTCACTCACTCACTCATGCCTAAATTAAAGGCTTCTTTTAATGAAATGGCATGAATATAAGGGCTTTCCCAGTGGCTCAATGGGTAAAGAATCTGCCTGCAATGCAGGAGATGTAGGAGACCTGGGTTCAATTCCTGTGTCAGGAAGATCCTCTGGAGATGAAAATGGCAACCCAATCCAATATTCTTGCTTGGGAAACCCCATGGACACAGGAGCCTGGCAGGCTAGAGTCCATGGGTCACAAGGAGATGGACACAACTGAATAACTAAGCATACATGCACAGAAAAAGTATAGATTCAATAACTGATACAATGAATAAAAAGCCAGATATTTTCAAAATACCTGTAGAGATACAGGAGTATCGGGTACATAAGGGTAGCCAGACGTATTGTGTTAATGAATATAATAAATGTCACAAATGTACCTACTCATACTTTAAAAGGGAGGGACACCTTCTTAGATTGAGAAGGATAGGGTTGTTC
This sequence comes from Budorcas taxicolor, assembly GCF_023091745.1. Taxonomy (NCBI): domain Eukaryota; kingdom Metazoa; phylum Chordata; class Mammalia; order Artiodactyla; family Bovidae; genus Budorcas; species Budorcas taxicolor. Next base: position 8,004,193 of record NC_068925.1, read on the forward strand.
TCAGAGGGGTTATCTTTGGATTGGGAAGACACCCAACAATAGCTATCTTTAGTTTTAGAATAGGAGAACTATTATGATTAAACTTACTAGAAAACTCAGTTGAACATTGTTGTTGTTCAGTCACGCAGTCGTGTCTGACTGTTTGCAACCCAAAGGACTTCAACATGCCCGGCTTCCCCATCCTTCACTATTTCCTGGAGTTTGCTCAAACTCATGTCCATTGAGTCGATGATGCCATCCAACCATCTCGTCCTCTTATCACCCCCATTCTTCTTCTACCCTCAGTCTTTCCCAGCATCAGGGGCTTTTCCAGTGAGTCAGCTCTTCGCACCAGGTGGCCAAAGTATTGGAGCTTCAGCTTTAGTATCAGCCCTTCCATTGACTATTCATGGTTGTGCAGTTATTTTAAAAATCAAGTTTTGACCCTTAATCTGATAACTTCTGGACTACAAATACTATGCCCAGCAGTGTTTTTTAGAATACTTTTTAATATGGTCAGTACATTTTAATGTGTAAAATTGTTCAAAATATATGTAAAATATTTTAGTTACTTGCACATCCATGTATACATATGTTTATTTTGTTCATAGTGACTTTAAGGATTATGTTTTCATAAGTGAACTTATACCAGAGAAGACGGTTTGGTCAACTGCTGTTTTCACTTAATGTATTGTTACATAGAGTAAATCTAAGTAAAATGTGTCTTTAAGTAGATTCCTGAAAGAACATTATTTATGATTGTGTAATATTCCATGATATGAATATATCATATTTATTTAGTTAGCTACTGTTGCTATTAGACATTTAGGTTGCTTTCATGCTGCTATTTTACATCCTTGTCTCTGAATGTATTTGTATGCATTTCTAGGGGCTTGGTGGTGATTTTCCTAAAATAAATTCCTAAATGTGAAATTACAGTGTCAATTAGAGCATTTTAAAACTTTGAATGTGTATTTGCATATTGTACTCTAGAAATATGTTTTAGTTGCTAGACTATTCCATGTATGTATTATTATTTTATTAAAAATTAATTGATGCCATAACTATGCAGATTCTAGATTATTGGTAAATAGAAGTTTATAACGTAGTTGACTAGAGAGTACTACTATATTAGTCTTTTGTACTCTCCTTGTGTATCATCCATATCTCATTATATGTGTTTACTTGTATATTTTCCTTGTATCATTATGTATTCATATCATTCAAAAGCAAAGAAGAAAAAGCAAAGATTGACACATCAATGAATGTTAGCAATAACAATAAAACTTATTGCTTTCAGGAAAGCTTAAAATGCTTACCATAAGATGGTGCTTTTGCTTGCTAATAAAATCTCCATTTTGCTCTGTGCAGATAGCAACAACAAGAAAAAAAAAAAAAAGGAAGGATAAGCAAATACACGCATAGACCTTGCGTGCTAGGAAAAGCTAATGATGTAAATGAATAATAGCCAGGTTTTTATTATTTCAAGTAAATCATCACATTTGTAGCTGACTGCTCCCAAGACAGGGGCTTTGCCAGTGGCTCAGCAGTAAAGAATCTGCCTGCTTTGCAGGTGACTCAGGAGACACCAGTTTGATCCCTGGGTCGGGAAGAACCAATGGAGAAGGAAAAGGCACCCTACTTCAGTGTTCTTCCCTAGGAAATCCCATTGACAGAGCAGCCTGGCGGGGTCCATGGGGTCACAAAGAGTCGGACATAACTGAGCGACTGAACACACACACACAAACACACAAGACATTAGGGCAGTGTCTTTTTGTTTTGAATGTTAATTTTTCCTGTTTGTTTGTTTTCCTGCCTATTTGATCCTTGTTCACATAATATTTAATTTACATTTACACTGAACTGCAAAAGCTGAGATATTCAAACGCCACTTATTCTCAGGGATTCCCTGGCAGTCGAGTGGTTAGGACTCCATGTTTGCACTGCCGGGGGACCAGGGTTGATGGCTTGATCCCTGGTCAGGGGACCAAGATCCTGCAAGCTGCTCAGTGTGGTGCGGGGAGGGGGAAACCACTCATTCTGGAAATGGTATCTAGCAACTGTGTGGCCTTGGGCAATTATTTAATCTCTTTCGTTATCAGTCCTCAACTATAAAATGAGAGTAATAATCTTACAGCCTTTGGGAGATGAGGTAAAGTAGTTTTGGAAAAAGCTGAACCTTGATAGTTAAAATATATTGGTGATTTTTGGTTTTTAGGATTTGAGTCTCTTTTCTAAATAATATGGGGACTTTGCAGTGGAGAGTCAAGCTGAGGAATTCTTTCTTTCATTGCTACTGCTAAGTCACTTTCGTGTCCGACTCTGTGTGACCCCATAGACGGCAGCCCACCAGGCTCCCCCGTCCCTGAGATTCTCCAGGCAAGAACACTGGAGTAGGTTGCCATTTCTTTCTCCAATGCATGAAAGTGAAAAGTGAAAGTGAAGTCGCTCAGTCGTGTCTGACGCTTAGTGACCCCATGGACTGCAGCCCACCAGGCTCCTCCGTCCATGGGATTTTCCAGGCAAGAGTACTGGAGTGGGGTGCCATTGCCTTTTTCTCTTATGAGTACCTAATAAATACTGCAGTTAAGAGATCAAGGGAAAAAGACATGAAAAGTAATATTGTTCATCCTGGTGAGATACAGTGGAAGAAATGATAAATTGTATCACTTAGGGTTAAAAAAATTTTTCCCTCAATTTTAAGTTTAGTAGCTGTCTACACTGTTTTCCTCTTTGCTGTTTGTTTCTTTCTACTTGTCTTCCTAAAACCTTAACCAGAATTCCATTATGGAATCTTGAAGCCAATTAATTTTACCCTGAGTCACAAGGTTCCTTTTCTAGAAAAGCCTGTCAATTTACTATTAACATAAAATTTGATTAGGAAAAAAATTACAGGATTTTCCTTTTGATAACAGTATAGCTAGTCACGAAAATGTTTGATGACATAATTCTCTGAGAATATGATCATTCATCTATATTCTCTCTGTCTTATTTCCACACTGCTGATTTAACTGTGCACACACTGTCATCTCTGCTACCCTACTTGCTTCTGAATCTTCTGGAGTTACTGCACCGTCATAAATGATTTTCTTTTACACTCATTATTTTTCTAGGAGAGTTCACTGCATCTTCTTATTTTATTTCTTTAAATTTTTATTAGAATATCATTGACTTACAATATTGTGCTACTTTCTGCAGTGCTACAAAGAAATTCAGTTATAAATATACATAGACCCACTCATTTGTAGATTATTTTCCCATATAAGCCATTACAAAGTTTTGTGTAGAGTTCCGTGTTATACAGTAGGCCCTTATTAGTTATCTATGTTATGTAGTAGTTTGTATATATCAATCCCAATCTCCCCATTTATCCTTCCCTTACCTTATCCCTGGGTAACCATAAGTTTGTTTTCTACATCTGTGACTATTTTGTGACTCCATTTTGTTAATAAGTTCGTTTGTACTCTTTTTTTAGTTTCCACATGCAATCAGTATCTTATGGTATTTGTTTTCCTGTGTCTGACTTACATCACTCAGGATGACAGTCTTCAGGTTCATACATGATGCCGCAAATGAGATTATTTTTGTTCTTTTCTATGGCTGAGTAATATTCCATACTATATATGTATTGCATCTTCTTTATCCGTTCATCTGTTGATGGACATTTAGGTTGTTTCCATACCTTGGCTATTGTGAATGGTACTGCTGTGAGTATTGGGGTGCAAGACATTGCACTTTTAACCCATGTCAATAATTATACATTATCAAAGGTGATCATTTATTTCTTATATCAAGTCGAGAGATGTAAAATGTCACATAGTGTGATGTGCCTTTTCCTTGCTTTTTCCCACCAATTTTCCTCCCTCACATTTTTTAAAGTTTAAGATAACATGCAACTTTAAAGTAATAAATAGATAAAACGGTGCAAGGCTTAAATCTAGAAAGCTGGACCTTTTTAGATCTCTATAGCTCTTTCTAGGGTATTTCCTCTTGCTCTCAGGATTATGGGTTGAAGTCTATTCATCGACTTTAGCTCCATAATAGACTTTGTAACCTTGCTCTTTATTGGGCTTTCTTCTTGGTGCTTCACCTGGTCCTTGAGGAAATGCATTATCTGCATTTGGTAGTTGAAGAAACAGAAATAGAGTTTAAGTGACTGACAGTGGTTGCAAACTAGATAGAGGAAAAGCCAGGAACGCACGCTCTGTTCTTCTTGACCATTAGACTGTTCCAGAGAGGATGGAGAGGTGCACGAAGGTGATGTAGGGATGGGGGTTATTTGGCTTATTCCTCTAAAATCTGCTGTTGATAAAAAGATAATTGATCGATGCTAAATTAATGCATGAATACATCATCAGCTCCTCATTGCAAAATTTAGGCTCAAATTGAAGAAAGTAGGGAAAATGACTAGGCCATTCAGGTATGACCTAAATCAAATTCCTTATGATTAAACAGTGAAAGTGATAATTAGATGCAAGGGGTTAGATCTGATAGACAGAGTGCCTGAAGAACGATGGACAGAGGTTGGTAACATTATATAGGAGGTGGTGACAGAAACCATCCTCAAGAAAAAGAAATGCAGGAAGTTCAAGTGGTTGTCTGAGGAGGCCTTACAAAAAACTGAGAAAAGAAGAGAAGCAAAAGGCAAAGGAGAAAGGGAAAGATATGCCTAATTTAATGCAGAGTTTCAGAGAATAGCAAGGAGAGATAAAAAAACTTTCTTAAGTGAAGCAATGCAAAGAAATAGGGGAAAACAATAGAATGGGAAAAACTGGAGATCTGTTCAAGAAAATTGGAGATACCAAGAGAACATTTCATGCAAAGATGAGCACAATAAAGGACAGAAATGGCAAAGAACTAACAGAAGCAGAAGAGGTGGCAAGAATACACAGAACACCTATACAAAAAAGATCTTAATGAGCTGGGTAACCACAATGGTGTGGTCACTCACCTAAAGCCAGACATCCTGGCGTGTGAAGTCGAATGGGCCTTAGGAAACCTTACTACAAACAAAACCAGTGGAGATCATGGAATTCCAGCTGAACTATTTCAGATCCTAAAATATGATGCTGTTACAGTGTTGCACTCAATATGCCAGCAAATTTGGAAAACTCAGTAGTGACCACAGGACTGGAAAAGGTCAGTTTACATTCCAATCCCAAAGAAAGGCAATGCCAGAGAATGTTCATATTTCTGTACAATTGCATTTATTTCACATGCTTACAAGATTATGCTCAAAATCCTTCAAGCTAGGCTTCAACAGTACGAGAAGACATGGCTTTTAACAAATACTCTTTAGACAAATTGAAGCTAATTAGTATTTGAGCAGAACTTCTTTCTCTGTTCAGAAAATTGTTGTAAATGACTGAAAGCAAATTTCTTTTTACCAATAATGATCCCCACTCCGTACTGCTATCCTTCCTCTTCTTAGAATAGTTGAATTCTGTAGAATGAATCAGGCTGCAAGAGAATTTCAAATTATGTACATTAACTTCGTTAAACTGAAATTCAGGAACAACCTCAGGGAGTAAGGGGTGAGAAAATAAAATGAGGCAATATTCATCTAGTGGCATTAATTTTCCATAAAGAGCAGTCAAAACTAAGAAATCTTTATATTATTAAATTTATGTTTTTTTTCCTTAGTTTTGATACCACATGTCTATTCCATATATAAATAAAAATAAAACTGTTTACTTAATCTAGATATTTGTAAGCATTGGGAAGTTAGCAAAAATGAAATACTTAGGAGAAATATTCCCTGCTTCCTATTCTATAAACATGTACCTTTTTCTATTATAGTGAAAAAGTGAAACACTACAACTTAATGTATATTTTCTTACCACAGATAAGCATTTATGTGATTTTATACTAAGCCTTTGTGATACTAATAGCTAAAAATGCTAAAAAGATAGATTATATTCCACATTGATGTTTAAATGTTTAATGTCTTAAAATCTTACTTGCTGTAGGGCTTCCCCAGTGGCTCAGTGATAAGGAATCTGCCTGCTATTCAGGAGCTGTGGGTTTGATCCCTGATTTGGGAAGATCCCTGGAAGAGGGCAAGGAAACCCACTCCAGTATTGTTGCCTGGAGAATCCCATGGAGAGAGGAGCCCAGCAGTTGACTGTCCCCAGGGTCATGAAGAGTCAGACATGATTGAAGTGACTTAGCACAGCACAGCATAGCATAGCATAATTTTTTGGAATAAATGACCTGTGTGTTAGAAACAGTTTTTATCGAAATACATATACATTGTTCAGAAAGTCATCTATCATCATAAGGCTTACAATAAGAAAACAAGAACAAAAACATCTTAGCAAAAACAGTTGGCCCCTGCCGTCACGTTATCAACACTTCCACGGTCTACCTTCTAGACAGAAACACTTTTAAGTCTTTTAACGTCTACCAAATTTTTAACTCACTATTTAGTATATTTCTTAATTTTTCAATTTCAGGCAGTATTTGTTGACTTCCTTGTATAGAAGACGAGGAGTTAGGAGTCTAATTAATCATCACGACATAGCTTCCACTCCCCATCCCCCCAATATAGTCCTGTATTTGCATAGATGATGCCAAGGGTGTATTTTATGCCTCTATTTAAATATTTCAAAGAGCTGAATAATATAGTCATGTATTATGATTAGAATTTTCTTGTTGTTGCTGTTTAGTCGCTAAGTTGTGTTCAGCTCTTTTCAACCCCATGGACTACAGCACATGAGGCTTCCTTGTTCCTCACTATCTCCTGGAATTGGCTCAGACTCATGTCCATTGAGTCAGTGATGCCATCCAGCCTCTTCTCTTTTTGCCTTCAGGCTTTCCCAGCATCAGGCTCTTATCCCAGTGAGTCAGCCCTCTGCATCAGGTGGCCAAAATAGTGGAGCTTCAGTTTCAGTATCAGTCCTTCCAATGAATATTCAAGGTTGATTTCCTTTAGGATTGACTGGTTTGATATCCTTTCAGTCCAAGGAACTCTTAAGAATCTTCTCCAACACCACAATTCAAAAGCATCAATTCTTTGGTGCTCAGCTCTTTGGCACTCAGCCTTCTTTATGGTCCAGTTCTCACATCCATACATGACTACTGGAGAAACCATAGTTTTGACAACACGGACCTTTGTGGGCAAAGTGATCTCTCTGCTTTTTAATACACTGTCTAGGTTTGTCATAGCTTTTCTTTCAAAGAGTAAGCATCTTTTGTCTCTTAGGAATTTAATTATTTTACTTTTTCTTCTTCTATTAGTTGACACACTAAGAGTAATCTATTAGTATAATTGGATAAAAATTACAAAATTCTTTCAAATAATTCAGTATGTCCTTAGAAGTCCTTATATGGATGTTTCAATATCTCTAAAATATTTTAAAAATAATGATGATCTCAGGGATTTCCCTGGTGGCTTAGTGGTTAAGACTCTGCACTTCTATTGCGGGGGGCATGGGACTCAAAACCAATTATGCCTAGTGATTTAAAAATCTTTAATTCACTATGTAATATAAGATGTCTATTTAACTGTAGCCAAAGGGGCTTCTCTGTAAAGAATCTGCCTGCAATGCAAGAGACCCAGGTTGAATCCCTGGGTTGGGAAGATCCCCTGGAGAAGGGAATGGTGGCTTCCCAGGTGAGGCTAGTGGTGAAGAACGTGCCTGCCAATGCAGGAGACATAAGAGATGCCAGTTTGATCCCTGAGTTGGAAAGGTCCCCTGGAGGAGAGCATGGCAATCAACTCAGTGTTCTTGCCTGGAGAATCCCATGGACAGAGGAGCATGGCGGGCTGTAGTCCATAGGGATGCATAGATTCGGACACAACTGAAGTGACTTAGCATGTACACTCACGCGTCTACTCCGGTCTTGCCAGGAGAATTCCATGAGCAGAGGAGCCTGGTCGACTACAGTCCCTGGGGTTGCAAGGCGTCAGACAGGACTGAGCAACTAACACTTTCACTTTCAAAGATACTTTCTATTTAAAAGGAAAGATAAGAATGCATAAAACAAGATGCTGAATATATTAGCAATATTTTCAGTTTACTTTATAATTTTCAAATACACAAATTTATTCATTGTTTGGCTATAAGACCTTCCAGATGCCTTTAGAGATGTGTGCTAGGAATAAGGTGCAAACTTCTCACATAATCCTATGTACGATAGTATCTACTTCACTCTGACGCAGGCTACTGACTGGTACTCCTAATAAGTTTTGCCTGGAATGTTTTTCTAAATAGCATAGGTTCTTTAGGAGACAGTAGATTCACATATAAAAACCATTCAAATTTCTGTGCTGTTCCTGCTTGTAGCTCCTTGGATAATTGGTTTAATGTTCCCAATCTCAGTTTCCTCTTTATAAAACGGTAGTAAAACCAGGAACACTAGCTTTTGAATCAGATATATCTGTGTTTATATTGCTTTTTATATTACTGGCCTTGAGTTAATCTTGGGAGCTTTTTATTCTTCCTATTGTAACTCAGTATAACCATGTACACTTTGCATTGTTGATATTAGGATTCATTGAAGACATGTATATGAAGAACCTGAAACACTGGCCCATCTCTGGCCCATCTCAAATATTTATCAAATGTTACCTACCATACCTTTCCCAACTTAAGCTAATAGGACAGTTAAGATCATGAATCTCTCAGATTATAGATGGAAACCATTTTGGAAAATATTAAAACCAGTCTGCATATTAAATGGTCCTATTACATCTGTGGTAATCATACAGATTATAGGCTATAAACTGATAGCCAGGTTATCTGTAGGTTAGTATCATAAAAGCCCAAGTTAAAGTCAGCTCAGCTGACAACCTTTCTGCATCTGAAGCATGATTGAAATATTTCCTGGCTAGTGGTTAGGGAACAAAGCAAATAGTGGAGGAGATGGAATGGGTGGAGGTGATGGAGGTGATGGCCACCTGATGCAAAGAGCTGACTCATTTGAAAAGACCCTGATGCTGGGAAAGATTGAGGACAGGAGTAGAAGGGGACGACAGAGGATAAGATGGTTGGATGGCATCACCGACTCGATAGACACGGGTTTGGGTGGACTCTGGGACTTGGTGATGGACAGGGAGGCCTGGTGTACTGCGGTTCATGGGGTCACAAAGAGTCAGACACAACTGAGCTGCTGAACTGAACTGAACTGAGTGGTTAGGGCACTAACAATTCTGCTACAGTCAAGGGACGTGGTTAATGCTATGGACATTTTACTTATGACTCATTTGCTGTGAAACTGTAGGATATTATTATGCACATCATCTCAAAAGATGGATGTTGAGTGAAAGGAGAAAAATGATACAGATAACATTGGTAAAGCAAAACATTACCCAACTTGGATCATGTTGATCCAAGACATCTGAATTTAAAAGGGAGTATTTCCCAGGGTAATGGAAGTAAAAACAAAAATAAATGGGACACAATTAAACGTTTTTGCAAAACAAAGGAAACTATAAACAAGGTGAAAAGGCAGCCATCAGAATGGGAGAAAATGATAGCAAATGAAACACTGACAAAGAATTAATCTTCAAAATATACAAGCAGCTCATGCAGCCAATACCAGAAAAACAACCCAATCAAAAAGTGGGCAAAAGACCTAAACAGACATTTCTCCAAAGAAGACATACAGATGGCTAATAAACACATGAAAAGATAGATGCTCAACTTCACTCATTAGAGAAATGCAAATCAGAACCACAATGAGGTATCATTTCATGGCAGTCATAATGGCCATCCTCAAAAAGTCTATAAACAATAAATGCTGGAGAGGACATAGAGAAAAGGGAACCCTCTTACACTGTTGGTGGGAATGCAAACTGGTATAGCCAGTATGGTGAACAGTGTAGAGATTCTTTAAAAAACTGGGAATAGGACTGCCATTCAACCCAGCAATCCCACTGCTGGGCATACACCCTGAGGAAACCAGAACTGAAAGAGACATATGAACCCCAATGTTCACTGCAGCACAATCTACACAGTAACTAGGACACGGAAGCAACCTAAAGGTCCATTGGCAGATGAGTAGATAAGGAAGCTGTGGTACATGTACACAATGGAGTATTGCTCAGCTATAAAGAGGAATGCATTTGAGTCAGTTCTGATGAGGTAGATGAATCTGGAACCTATTATAAGTGAAGATAAATACTGTATATTAACATTATATATATAATTTAGAAAGATAGTACTGACGATCCTACATGCAGGGCAGCAAAGGAGATACAGATGTAAAGAACAGACTTTTGGACTCAGTGAGAGAAGGCGAGGGTGGAATGATTTGAGAGAATAGGATTGAAACATGTACATTACCATATGTAACATAGATGACCAGTGCAAGTTTGATGCATGAAGCAGGGCACCCAAAGCCTGTGCTCTGGGACAACCCAGAGGGATAGGGTGGGGAGGGAGGTTGGAGGGAGGTTCAGGATGGGAAAAACAATAAAAATGAAGTTGGTATTTAAGAAAGTGGCAATAATCATATATGGATATCTGCCAATCGTTATTAGTTATTTAAAACAGTATTTGCCAATTGTTAGTTATTCAAAACAATATCTTTGAAAATCTCTCTTTTATTGATTCATTAATACCTTTACCTCACTGTTTCCTCTGGGAAAAGAGCAAATTTCCACTTCTAAAATTCTCTCCATTCTAACTTAATGATTTTGAAAGGTGCCTTAGATGAGTTCTTCCCCAAATGGACACAGTGCAATTTATTTAACGTAGAAAATGCCATCAATTGATTATGAGCCTTGAATTTTGTTTGAAATTATTAAACAGAGGCAACATGTTATTTATTGAAAATTCTAGGAGAAAATTCTGGGAGACACATATGGAAAATTTTAAGCTCTTCTCTACCTGATGTTAGTTTTTTAGAAGAAAAGAAAAACTTTTTCCCAGTGTATGATTTTTTTTTCTTTCCAACATTCCTTAGTTGTCAAATAATGCAAAAAGTTGTACATAATTTATATAGGAAATATCTCTAAAACTAAGTTATATTCACCATAATTTTAAAAATAAGTCAAGTATATCTCTTTATATCTTAACAAACCTTTTTGATCCCTCTTAACAAGTATATAATGATTAAGACCTCACTAAGAAGTTATTTCTTTTGGAGAAACAATTTGCAAATTTGTTTTTACGTTTTATTCCACTTTAGGCTTGTGTGTGATATCTTTGTGATGAAACAAGAGTTTTGTTGGAGAGTGGAGAGAATAATGAAATGTAAGAGAGAGAATCCAGATCCCCAATTTTGCCCTTTTCTGTAGCACCTGTTTCCTGGAGAGTTGTTGGACAATTGTGACACTAAGCTCTTCCTTCCTAAAACAAAACAAAGCTTTCACTCTCATAGGATAGTTGTGAGAATCACATTAGATGATATATTTGAAAGTGATTGGTAATTGAAAATTCTTTACAAATGTATAGATTATTTGGTATGTAGAAATAGACTTCTAAACTAATTAATATAAAATACAAAATTTCGTTTGTTTGCCTTTCTTTCTTCTTCTTTTTTTCTTTTCTTTTTCATTTTTGGCCACACAGCATGGATTGCGGGATCTTGGTTCCCTGACCATGGATTGAACCCAGATCCTTGGCAGTGAGAGAATGGAGTCCTAACCACTGGATTGCCAAGTAATTCCCATGTTTGCATTTCTTGATAGGACACTTTGCATGTTTAGCCCACTTATGCTTCATAGGAACCTTCATTTATTCCACTTATGCTGTATTTCATAAAAGAAAAATTAGGTATTATTTTCTCTTTTCTCCAGATTAAATAATAAAACTATTATTAATAATTGATTCTCAATAAAGCTAAATGGTTTTTTCAGGACCATGCAGCTGTGATAGAGCTGGGATTCAAACCTAGGCACACTCTACTTTACTATTCTATCACGACCCAATTTTGTGTACTTAGGTGACTTTTCTTTATCTTAGAAATCTCAATCCATTTCTTTCTTGCTTAAGAAATTTCAAGTGCCTTGTGTGTCAGCACTGTTCCAAATCAGGTCATGCTATTAAGGCATTTATGGTAGCTGGAAAAGTAAGAGTGCCAGGTGGCAAGGAGTGATCAAGTTATAGGTGTCTTGAGAGCCCAATGGAAGGAAGGAGCAGGGAGGACGTGAAGCATCTGATATGCTTCAGTGAGTCCTTGAGCAGGTCAGTGTGGTAGGAACCTGCAGGAGGAGTGAAACGTGCAAAGGGGCAGAACCACGAGGGAGCACGGGAACATAAGGGACAGTAGGCCAGATGCCAGAGACTGTCAGGACATAACATTGGAAAGGTGGAGCGGTTTCTGATCATGTAACCACCCCATGCCTCGCTGGGGTTTCTAGACTTTTCTGACTGTGATAGACGAGGGAGTCAACTGAATAATTTTAAACCAGGACGTGACCTGCTGGGAATCCAGTTTTGGATCTTTCTTCTTTGCAGGGGGTGTTGCCTTTGCTTTAGAGAAGATTTGGATGATGAAGTTTGTCTGTGACATGAGATATATGCAAAATGGATATAATTTCTGGTTCGAATTCCTGTCGGGAAAGTTCTTTACAGTCAACGAACTATTTCTTAGAGATAAAAGCAAATTGACTACCTATGTCATTGCATTTTGAGATTTTAATGGGTAATTCTTTGTCCTGGTAAGAGTATGTATGGAGGTGCATGTATATATATGGTTTGATACTGTATTATATATGTTAGCATTAGAAGTATGGTGTACAGCAAAACAACACAAAATAGCTAGGAGCTTCTGAGGGGAGAGCATTCCTAGTCCTCAAAGATTCAGAAGCCCCAGGCCTTTAAAACTCTGAAGTAAGTACTTAGAGATAGTCCATCGTTGATTAGAGAATGGTTTCACCCCTTCTTTGAACAGTACTGTTTTCATGATGGGAATATAGTCAAGACAGGACTGTGCACACAGTGGTTATAGATACAGTCCCTAGCCCTCTCAGGTGGGATTAACATGTATTTTAGCAACTGTAATTATGATAAATATTGTGGTAAAGTGTGCACGTAAAGGAAGTTATTTAGACCAAGGTAAGCTTGTCAAGGACTTCCTTGGAGGTTCAGTTGGCAAAGAATCAGCTTCCTATGCAGGAGACCCAGGTTAGATCCCTGGGTCAAGAAGATCCCCTGGAGAAGAAAGTGGCAACCCACTCTAGTATTCTTGCCTGGGAAATCCCATGGACAGAGAAACCTGGCAGGCTACAGTCCGTGGGGGTCGTAGAGTCAGACATGACTGAGCGACTAAACCACTGCCACAAAGTTTGTCAATGTATTAAATTGGAGTAAATAATAGAAAATTACTAAGACCACTGGCTTTATTTTGTGATACTCAAAATGACACTTCCCCCTTCATGCTTCACAAAGGAGTCATTGTCCTGTTAAAAAAATGAACTTGAAATAATGGGGTTCAAGAAACAGTTCCCATGTTAACAGATCAGAAGATTCAACGTAGTAAAGATGTCATTTCTCCCTAAATGGATCTGTTTGGTTGAGGCAGTTTCTATCATTATTTCACCAAGGTATTTTTGGAGACATAGATGCATTTATTCCAAAATTTATAGGAAGGCAAAGTCTCCAGAATAGCCAAAACAGATTTGTGGGAGGAATAATAATATGGGAATAATCAGCCTTCTGAGTGTTGAGAGTTACACTATTCAAGATGCTGTGGGTCCGGGGAAGGGGAGGCACAGATTGTTACAGGACTGAATAAAGAAGCCAGAAGTGCACCCACACAAGTATGTCCAATTAATTTTTTTACAAAAGAGCAAAAGCAGTGCAAGGAAGGAAGAATGGCCTTTTCAATAAATGCTGCTTGAGCAATTGGACCTCTGTAGCTAAAAAATGAACTTGGACCTAAGCCTCACACCTAACACAAAGCAACTGAAAATAGTTCATGGAATTAAATGTAGAACATTAAATAACACTGCTAGGAAAAGACACAGGACAGAATCTTTGGCATGTAGAATAGGCAAATAGTTCTTAGACCAACACTAAAAACTATCCCCCTCCCAAATTGTGCTTCATCAAAAATTCAAAGCTTTTGTTCCCACTCTAGGGAGGATGAAGTGACAGATTATAAACTGGGAGAAAATATTTGCAACCCACATTTCAACAATGGATGTGTATCTAGAATACATGGAGAACTCTTAAAACTCAGCATTGAAAAAGAAGCAAAAAAAAAATCATTTAGGAAATGAGCAAAAGATATGCATAGATATTTCGCCAAGGAATATATACAAACAGCAGGTAAGTGTATAAAAAGATGCTCACTATTGTTAGCTATTAGGTAAATGTATATTAAGAGCACCAGGTGTTTATGCTACACAGCTCTCAGAATGAAAAGCAAAAAACAGTGTTCCTTGCCCTCAAATGCTGGCACGGCTGGATCAGAAAACTGGATCACTCATATATTCCTGGTGGAAATGTAAAATAATACAGCCACTGTGGAAAACTGTTTGCAGTTCCTTTAAAAAGTGAAAATAGATTTACCTTGTGAAAAGTGAACATGTTAGTTGCTCAGTCATGTCCAACTCTTTGCAACCCTTGCACTATCGCCCACCAGGCTTTTCTGTCCATGGTATTTCCCAGGCAAGAATACTGGGGTGGGAAGCCATTTTCTTCTCTAGGGGAGCTTCCCAACCCAACGATCGAACCCGGGATCTCCTTACAGACAGATTCTTTACTGTCTAAGCCACCAGTTTGACCCAACAGTTTAAGTCTAAGGCACTGTTTCATGCAGAAACTTGTACACTGATGTTCACAGCAGCCAATCCCTAGTTATATATAACAATGGTACATCCATACTGGGCTTCCCAAGTGGCTCAGTGGTAAAGAATCCACCTGCCAATGCAGGAAACGTGGGTTCCTTCCATGGGTCTGGAAGATCCCTTGGAGTAGGAAATGGCAACCCACTCCAGTATTCTTGCCTGGGAAATCCATGGAGAGAGGAATCTGGCAGGCTACAGTCCAAGGGGTTGCAAAGAGTTGCAAGCCAATTAGCAACTAAACAACAACAGCATTCATGACGTGGAATATTTGCCGTTCAGTTGCTACATGGTCTGCAGCATGCCAGGCTTCTCTGTCCTTCACTATCTCCTGGTGTTTGCTCAGAGTCACATCCATTGAGTCAGTGATGCTATCTGACCATGTCATGTTCTGTTGCCCTCTTCTCCTTTTGCCTTCAGACTTTCCCAGACTTTCCCAGCATCAGGGTCTTTTCCAGTGAGTCAGCTCTTCGCATCAGGTGGCCAAAGTACTGGAGTTTCAGCTTCAACATCAGTCCTTCTGATGAATATTCAGGATTGATTTCCTTTAGGATTGACTGGCTTGATCTCATTGCAGTCCAAGGAACTCTCAAGAATCTTCTCTAGCATCATGTTTCACAAGCATTGATTCTTTGGCAGTTAGCCTTCTTTATGGTCCAATTCTCAGATCCATACATGACTAGTATTCATGGAATACTGGTTCAGCAATAAAAAGGAAAAATGACATAAATTCAACAACTTGTATGAACCTCAAAGAAATTATGCTGAAGGAACCAAAAGTGAACCTCAATAGAATATATCCTACATGATTACATGTATTTAGCATCCATGAAATAATATGGTTATAGAGATGCAGAACCAATTAGTGGTGGCGAGGTGTTAGTGATGACGGTTGGTGGTGTGGCTGTAAGCAGAAGGGCATCTTGTGGTGATGAAATTAAATATCTTGATTGTGGTGGTAGTTCTATGAAGCTACAGGTATGAAAAAGTTTCGCAGGGCTACACACACATATCAGTGAGTGCATTTATAACTGATGAAAATCTGAGTAAGCTCTTTGAACTGCATCAATTTCAATTTTTTCTGGTATTAGTATTGTGCTATAGTTATGTCATCTGTTAACGTTGGTGCACAGAACATCTCTGAACATTTCTTCGCCCTTCTGTGAATTTATATCATCCCAAGATGCAAGACTTAAAACAAAGGTAGTGATAAACATAAATACAATAAATTCCTCCAGGGGAAAATAGTTTTCACATCTCCTCCATTAGCACTTCAAATTGTTAGACATGAAATGAGTGAATCTTATGAATATTTTAGCCAGTTTTCTATGTATTAGCACATTCAGATGCTCCTCCCTCCCTTTTCTCTTTCCTCTTCTCTCTCCCTCCCCCCCCCCCCTTTTTTTTTTCTTTTAGTCATAAATTATTTAGTGTTCAAAACACTTTGAAGCTTACTGGATAAACAGCTGGAGGAAAATAAATATTAGTATTATGTATCACATCTTCAATCTGATTTTGAGTCCTATAGAGTGACTCTCAATATAAGGTAATTTTTACCTGGTCTGATTAGAAATCAAGATTGTCCCTGGGTAACTCTTTAAAAAAGACAATTAAGCAGTGAAATGTGGTACTAGATGTATAACCAACTGTACATCACTGTTTCTGCTCATTCCAACCACAAAAGGTATAATGGATTTTCAATCTAAGTAAGCCATGAAGTGATTAAACACACATGTGTATGTTTAGGAATTATATTGTGTGCTTTCCTAGAATTTTAAATGTATGTCTCAGAATTTTCCCTCTCTCATCTTTATCTTATTCTTAAACTTCACATTAGCCCCAAGTGTTGCATTTTCCATGAAGAAAGTTAAGGCATTTCTTAAAAGTTAAATGTGATGGACCAGGTCTCTGTGACAGTTGTTTCCTATCCCTTGAATGAGAAGATTTGGTCAGATATCCATTGTGTGCCTTCTGTAAGTTAAAAACCCACACTCGTTCAAAAATTCTGAAAAGAAAAGGCCTGCTGTGGTTTTTCCATTCTGATGTACATGTGTTCTTTTATTTTATTCTAGCGTCTGTCTAAACCTGAGACACTTAGAGCCCCTTTCCATTTATAGCCTCATTTATTTGGAGTAGAGCTTATGCCTAAAGTTTTCTGAGAAGCAAAAACAGTCAGCATGCATCCAGAAACAACTGAAAATCACGTGCTAGACCTTCTTGTTCCTAAAATCTTTGCAGCAACTCGTTTGTTATGGTTCCCATGTGATTTTGGTCAAATAGACGGGAGAAGAGTGGAAAGAGTGATAGATTTTATTTTCTCTGGCTCCAAAATCACTGCAGCCATGTAATTAAAAGGCACTCGCTTCGATGGAAAGCTGAGATAAACAGACAGCATATTGAAAAGTAGAGACATCACTTTGCTGATCAAAGTCCATATAGTCAAAGCTGTGGTTTTTCCAGCAGTCATGAATGAATGTGAGAATTGGACCATAAAGAAGGCCGAGCACTGAAGAGTTGACACTTTTGAATTGTGGTGCTGAAGAAGACTGTTGAGATTCCCTTGGACTTTAAGGAGATCAAAGTCCCATGTGTTACTTCATTCTATAAGGTGCCTGGCTTTCCAGCATCTCAGGAAATTTCCTTTATCATCTGCTTTTCTTGAAAGCCTTTATTGATCTATCCACATGCATTGTGGTCTCAATAAAATAAAATAGCTTTTTAATGATAATATCCACCCTTCCTGGTAGCTCAGATGGTAAAGAATTCACCTGCAATGCAGGAGACCTGAGTTCAATCCCTGGGTTAGGAGGATCCTCTGGAGAAGGGAACAGCTACCCACTCCAGTATTCTAGCCTGGAGAATTCCTTGGACAGAGGAACCTGGCAGTCCATGGGGTTACAAAGAGTCAGACATGACTGAGCGACGTTCACTAATTTAGAAAGCATTTTCTTTGCAATAACAATGGTAACTTACAGATTATCACACCCAAATTGGTAATGGTGACTCAGATTTGCTGACAAGGTGACAAAACATATATATTTTTTCACTTTGATACTTCTTCCTCAGCCTTCTCTGATTCACTTCATGGCTCTCTCTCACTCTATGTTCTAGAGGGCCAAGGTTAAGATCTGGCTTCTTTATAGATGCTGGCAGACATCCTCATTCACCTGCCCAGTCACTAGGTCATCACACCAACTTCTACCACCCACGTTTGGCTATTCTAGATCTGGAGGATTGTGTGTCAGGCAGAGTTTTCGCTGCAGTGGGATAAGTCCCAAGTCTCTAGGGGATCTTTGTATCAGATCTAAAAGTTGAAGTTGCAAGGCTTAATTTTTGCAGAGGTTGATTAAACTATCAAAGTAAGTCACTACCATAAGGAAAGTTATGATCAACCTAGACAGCATATTGAAAAGCAGAGACATTACTTTACCAACAAAGGTCTGTCTAGTCAAGGCTATGGTTTTTCCAGTAGTCATATCTGGATGTGAGTGTTGGACTATAAAGGAAGCTGAATGCTGAAGAGTTGATGCATTTGAACTGTGATGTTGGAGAAGACTCTTGAGAGTCACTTGGACTGCAAGGAGATCCAACCAGTCCATTTTAAAGGAGATCAGTCCTGGGTATTCATTGGAAGGACTGATGTTGAAGCTGAAACTCCAATATTTTGGCCACCTGATGCAAAGAGCTAACTCATTGGAAAAGACCCTGATGCTGGGAAGGATTGAGGGCAGGAGGAGAAGGGGACACAGAGGATGAGATGGTTGGATGGCATAATCGACTCAATGGACATGGATTTGGGTGGACTCCGGGAGTTGGTGATGGACAAGGAGGCCTGGCGTGCTGTGATTCATGGGGTCACAAAGAATTGGACATGACTGAGTGACTGAACTGAACTGATACTCTCTTTTTTTTACAGTCAAGATTTGTTGTCATTTGCTAGTTCACCAGAGAAAGAGATTAAAAGGTGAGTACTTTTTAAAGCTCGTTAGCCTCTGTCTACAGGATCTGAGCCTGTGATGTCAATTGGATGGTTTCATTCATAGTGTTGAAATATGTTGAAACACATTACCTCTCAGGTCCCACTTCTTTCTCTCTCTCTCTTGCTTTCCTTTTTTTAAAATTTAGAGTATAGTTTCTTTACAGTGTTGTGTTAGTCTCTACTGTACAACGAAGTGAATAAGCTGTGTCTGTACATATATTCCTTCCTTCTTGGACCTCCCTCCCACGCCCCCATCTCACTCCTTTAGATCAGTTTAGAGCACTGAGCTGAACTCTCTGCGCTTTAAAGCACCTTCCCACTAGCTTTCTGTTTTGCACTTGGTAGTTTATATACGTCAATCTCAATCTCCCAATTCACCCAACCCCACCCGCACCGTGAATGTCCATTCTCTATGTCTGCATCCCTGTTACTGCCCTGGAACTAGGCTCATCTGTACTATTTTTCTAGATTCCACACACATGTGTTAATACACATATTTGCTTTTCTCTTTCTTTAAAATCTTCTTTAGGCGAGTTTTAACATCTGCACGTTCACATAATCAGGGTCAGACATATAGCATGGATATGCATTCCCCCAAATACACATTATTTCTATGACTAAAACAAAATAATTGACGTTTCTCTTACATGAAATCCCAAGAACTTACATCTGCCCTCCATAAACACACCTCATTCTGAACTAATTTGGACCCTTTCCATGGAAAGAAATGTCTGCATCTCTGGGGCAATAATGAAATTTATTGTATCTGTGGAAATGTGGGTCTCTGTAGACCTATGCCTTCTAGATTTGCACTATTGGGACTTTTATTTGCTAGGCATTGGGGTGTGATTGACCTGTTGATCATAATTATCTTGTTTATAGATGAGAATTTTACGATGGAGGCAAATTCATCATCATGGTTAATAACCAGAAACAGATCTCTTTTGAGGACATTTTGACTTGTGTTGAAAAACTATCTTAACTCTAGTCTCTTGAGGACCAGAAATTCTATGTCAAGGGGCTTATTTTATTCATTTCTATATTTCTTTCAACTTTCTGTCTGAGTCCCAGTGCTACTTATTCTGGGATGTTCCCCAAAGGTAGCCACATACCCTCACATCCTTTCTCCTCTAAAGTTAATAGCTTGAATCTGGGGAGTTTTTCAAGTCTTTTGCCATGTTGCCCAAATTCTTCCAAGAGGGACTGTAAATGGATCTATAAACATTTCCTGCAGTTGAGCTGATTTCTACCTTTTCTGTTTAATAGCACATCCTATCCATCTCTGCGAAAACATCTCATCTTGAAGCACTTATTATTTCAATGAATATGTGCTGAGCATCTCCTTTTACCAGTTGAAGTGTTGGGATTGTTGTTGTTTAGCTGCTAAGTTGCATTTGCCTCTTTGTGACCCAGCAGACTGTAGCCCACCAGGCTTCTCTGTCCATGGGTTTTCTCAGGCAACAATACTGGGGTAGGTTGCAATTTCTCCAGGGGATCTTCTTGAACCAGGGATTGAACTTGAGTCTCCTGTTTGGCAGGAGGATTCTTTGCCATTGAGCCACCAGGGAAACCCTGAGGCTGTATAGGTGAATAAAATTAGCAGAGATTTCTTTCTTCTTGGGACAGGGAAAGGAGAGGGGAAGACAAATTAATATAGGAGTTCAGTCGTATGGGACGTGTCAGAGCAGTGTGGCGGGAACAGGCTAGGCGGCTGAGCTGTCTGCTCCTATAACTGACATTTGCCCTCTGGGCTCTTCCTTTAGAGGAAATGATGACTGCTTAGTTTTATGGATGAGATGCAACCAGTTTTTTATGGGACACCTTCAAGATGAATGCTCTGTTATTGAATGGTCAGACATTTTATCTTCACCAAGATCCAGTAGCAAGCCGGAATCTTTCTGAAGAGGACAGTAGTTACTCATTCAAGGAAGGTTTATTTTTGCTTCACAATCCTAGGTGGCCCTGTTTTGTTCTTCCTGTGAGAGCTTGACACATATTCTTTATAGCGCCTTCATCTGCCACAGACAACTTGCATACCCTTGCATCTGCCAGCTTATAAGACGTGAAGAATGTTGTTTTTTTTTTTTTTTTTGCTTTGAGAATACTACTGCAAGTGGTATTCTCTACTCAGAACTCAAAACTTTCCTGTTGGCTTGCTGTTGAGTAAGAGCGTGACACCGATATGGTGTGTGAAAGTGTTGAAAGGAGGTGCCCCCAACTAGGAAGCCTCCAACTCAGCAAAGATTGATTCCTTTCCCTTTTTTAAAAATTTAACTTTATTTTTAATTGGAGGATAATTGCTGTACAATATTGTGTCAGTTTCTGCCATAATATCAACATGAATCAGCCGTAGGTATACATATGTGCTTTGTTTATATTATGAAAAAGTT
The DNA here is from genome assembly GCF_023091745.1 of Budorcas taxicolor. Taxonomy (NCBI): domain Eukaryota; kingdom Metazoa; phylum Chordata; class Mammalia; order Artiodactyla; family Bovidae; genus Budorcas; species Budorcas taxicolor. Next base: position 8,025,281 of record NC_068925.1, read on the forward strand.
CATCTGATTGTTTTTATTTTTTAATTTGTTTGGCCACTCTGTGGGATCTTCCTGAACCAGAAATGGGACCCAAGCCTCTTGCAGTGGGAGCATGGAGTCTTAACCGCTGGACCACCAGGGAAGTCCTGATTGTCTTACAGTCTGGTTTATTCAGGCCCCATCAAAATTATGGAATAAAAAAACCTTAAAAATCTGCCAACACAAACATTTAACAGGGTTTTAACAAGAAGAAGAATCATATTCTAGCAGTTTCTCAAAAGAAGATTCTTCCTTTCACAGTTAACTGCATTTTACCCTAAGAACAGGCTCACTCTCTCTCTTTTTTCTTCTGGTTTTAGCAGACTGAAGTGTTGTTTTTGAACTTCAAGCCCCCTATTACACGAAATCCTTTTTCTCAAAGGGCTTTTTCTGTTCCAGTTCATACGTCCTGGGCCCTGGAGTCCTGCTGAGTCAGAACTCTCCCTGCATGAGCACGAGACCCTGGGAATCCTTGAGTAGCTTTGGAAACCATCAGCTTGGCTATAGACTTCCTCCTGCCTTTCCCATCTTCCCCTCTCCCCTGCCCAGATTGTCCATTTTGCCCTGTAATCAAAACAAAAGCAAGACTTTATTTTTAACATAAGTCTCTCACAGTGTAGGCAATAACAGTCTAAATGTTCTCCCTAGTCTAGCCAATGCCGTTGAACACAAACTCCAGTTGCTCAAGTTTGAATAGGGCTACATCTGTAGCCCCAGGTGTGCCATTCTTTTCCTTCCCTCTGGGCAGCCAGTATTTACCCCTGTTGTTACCCTTTTGAATGAACTTCATTATGATTTCAGGGGCTCTTTGGGTCTCTCTAGAAGTCTAATCTCCTTCAATAATGTTTCTCCATAAATAGCCATAGCAGTACATTGTTCCACATGATCCTGAAGAAAACTGTAAAATTTCATTGGGGTATATAAATAGATATATAACCAAATGTTAAGGGTATAGCTTTATCCTAAGGAAGTCACCAAGTATCAGATATATTTATAGCTTTATTACAGTTCCAGTAAAAATTTAAATGTATCATTTATTGAAAAATCAACTTATCACCATCAAGATAAGCAGAAAAATAAATGTTGAGACTTAAAGAGGTCATTTTTTAAAAAAGTAGAGACAGATATTATTGAATGTTCATTCACAGTAGTTGTAGAGATCATTGAAACAGTTTAGATAGTCCGAAATGATAGGAAGTTAATATAAGAATATATTCTGTCCTCAGAAGTCATCAGTTGTAAAGACAGAAGTTTAGAGATATAGTTGATTCTAAATATCAGATCCAATACTTTGGCTGCCTAATGCAGAGAACCAACTCATTGGAAAAGATTCTAATCCTGGGAAAGATTGAGGGCAGGAGAAGAAGAGGAGAGGATGAGATGGTTGGATGGCATCACTGACTCAGTGGACATGAGTTTGAGCAAACTCTGGGAGAGAGTGAAGGACAGGGAAGCCTGGCGCACTGCAGTCTATGGGGTCGGAAAGGGTCAGACACGACTTAGTGACTGAACAACAATGATAAAACATCAGATCAGCTTACCAGTATTTCAGTAGATTAAGAAGCTAAGCATAAATATAAGCCAGAAAAACTAAGAGGAAATAGAAATTAATTTTAGGGTTTCAACAAAAGGATGGAAACTCATTAGGAATGAAATGATAATAGCAGTGATTTATTTGTGTTCCCATCCTTCTGTTGAAATCCTAAAATTAATTTCTGTATTAATGGTAGGAATTTTGTTTTATGCTTAACTTCTTAATCTGCTCAATGATTTCTGCCCCATCCCTTGCTTTGGGTTATCATTCTTTTAAAAGGATAGGCAGTTATCACAAGGGAGCACATCAGTAGATTTGACTCTACATGCTGTGAGCTTTTTGAACCCAAACTCTCTCTTTACGTTCCTAGCATAGGGTCTTTCCAGCCTTCATTCAACCAACATTTACAGCATTTGCTCCTGAGATTAGTGCAGGTTTTGGGGTGGTTGGTTTTTGTTTTGAGAGGCAATGTCTTTAATGCTCAAATATTAGAACTGCTGAAGAAAATCATGATAAACTGGAATCCAGGCTCAAGGCATCAAGTTTTCCTAAATGAGATCAATGTCCTAGGTGGAGGAAGGCTCAAGTACTGGGGTGGAGGTGTGGAGATATCACTGTTGACCCCTGATGTCCCATTTCCACACAGGCAGCTGAGAGGGTCTCCACTTCCCTCAGGAGTCCTTCATCACTGCCTTCCTCTCTTCCTTCACAGAAAGCCTAGTGTCCCCACTTCAGGGGTAAGGTAGAAGCCATCACACAAGAGATTCCTCAGGTTCTCAGACCTGGACCTGGTGGGCACACTGCCATAGCCCTGGCACAAGAAGATACGTCCTTACAGGGTTGCAAACTCTCCCTTCCCTGGAATCCGTCGGCTCTCACTTAGTGGTGACTCAGAAGACTCAACTATCAGTCCTCTTTTTAAAGATTGTAGAAAAACTTGAGAAAGTTCTAGATTTATGCCAAAAGCATTAGAGAGGCAATCTCATCATGCAGAGCTGTACAAGCAGTGCTATCTGAAGATTAGATTTCGGGGGAGAGGAGGCATTTGAGTTTTGCTCTTGACTGACACAGAGATTTCTGGGAGGTTACATTGTCAAGATGCATTCCATATTACACAGAGAACTATACTCAGTTCAGTTCAGTCACTCAGTCGTGTCTGACTCTTTGCGACCCCATGAATTGCAGCACGCCAGGCCTGCCTGGCCGTCACCAACTCCCGGAGTTCACTCAGATTCATGTCCATCGAGTCAGTGATGCCATCCAGCCATCTCATCCTCTGTCATCCCCTTCTCCTGCCCCCAATACCTCCCAGCATCAAAGTCTTTTCCAATGAGTCAGCTCTTCGCATGAGGTGGCCAAAGTACTGGAGCTTCAGCTTTAGCATCATTCCTTCCAAAGAAATCCCAGGGTTGATCTCCTTCAGAATGTTCTGGTTGGATCTCCTTGCAGTCCAAGGGACTCTCAGGAGTCTTCTCTAACACCACAGTTCAATAGCATCAATTCTTCGGCGCTCAGCCTTCTTCACAGTCCAACTCTCACATCCATACATGACTACTGGATAAACCATAGCCTTGACTAGACGAACCTTAGTCGGCTCAGTATTCTGTAATAACTTATATGGGAAAATAACTGAAAAAGAATAGGTATGTATATATGTAAAAGTCTCTTTACTGTACACCTGAAACTATGAATAACACAACACTGCAAATCAACTATACTTCAATATAAAATTAAAAAATTAAATTAAAAAAGGCATTCCAAGTGGATAAAGAGGGCATGCAAAAGTGAGTTATGTTACAGCTATGATACTTAGTCGAGTGTAGCTTAATTAAAACATTGATAACTCATGGAGAAGAGAAATATAACTAGGTAGAATCAACTGTTTTATGATAGATCTGCTCTCAGTTCAGTTAAGTTACTGAGTTGTGTCCGACTCTTTGCGACCCCATGAATCGCAGCACACTAGGCCTCCCTGTCTATCACCAATTTCCAGAGTTTGCTCAAACTCATGTCCATCGAGTCGGTGATGCCATCCAGCCACCTCATTCTCTGTTGTCCCCTTCTCCTCCTGCCCCTAATCCCTCCCAGCATCAGGGTCTTTTCCAATGAGTCAACTCTTTGCATGAGGTGGCCAAAGTATTGGAGTTTCAGCTTTAGCATCAGTCCTTCCAATGAACGCCCAGGAATGATCTCCTTTAAAATGGACTGGTTGGATCTCCTTGCAGTCCGAGGGACTCTCAGGAGTCTTCTCCAACACCACAGTTCAAAAGCATCAATTCTTTGGCGCTCAGCTTTCTTCACAGTCCAACTCTGGCATCCATACATGACCACTGAAAAAACCATAGCCTTGACTAGACGGACCTTTGTTGGCAAAGTAATGTTTCTGCTTTTTAATATGCTATCTAGATTGATCATAAGTTTCCTTCCAAGGAGTAAGCGTCTTTTAATTTCATGGCTGAAGTCACCATCTGCAGTGATTTTGGAGCCCCCCAAAATAAAGTCAACCACTGTTTCCACTGTTTCCCCATCTATTTCCCGTGAAGTGATGGGACCAGATGCCATGATCTTCATTTCCTGAATGTCGAGCTTTAAGCCAGCTTTTTCACTCTCCTCTTTTACTGTCATCAAAAGGCTTTTGAGTTCCTCTTCACTTTCTGCCAAAAGGGTGGTGTCACCTGCATATCTGAGGTTATTGATATTTCTGCCGGCAATCTTGATTCCAGCTCGGGCTTCATCTAGCCCAGCGTTTCTCATGATGTACTCTGCATATAAGTTAAATAAGCAGGGTGACAATATACAGCCTTGATGTACTCCTTTTCCTATTTGGAACCAGTCTGTTGTTCCATGTCCACTTCTAACTGTTGCTGCCCATCTCTTTCAGAATTTTCCACAGTTCATTGTGATCCACACAGTCAAAGGCTTTGGCATAGTCAATAAAGCAGAAATAGAGGTTTTTATGGAACTCTCTTACTTTTTCCATGATCCACCGGATGTTGGCAATTTGATCTCTGGTTCCTCTGCCTTTTCTAAGACCAGCTTGAACATCTGGAAGTTCATGCTTCAAGTATTGCTGAAGCCTTGCTTGGAGAATTTTGAGCATTACTTTACTAGCATGTGAGATGAGTGCAATTGTGTGATAGTTTGAGCATTCTTTGGCATTTCTTTGCCTTTCTTTGAGATTGGAATGAAAACTGACCTTTTCCAGTCCTGTGACCACTTCTGAGTTTTCCAAATTTGCTGGCATATTGAATGCAGCACTTTCACAGCATCATCTTTCAGGATTTGAAATAACTCAACTGGAATTCCATCACCTCCACTAGCTTTGTTCATAGTGATGCTTTCTAAGGCCCACTTGACTTCCCATTCCAGTATGTCTGGCTCTAGGTGAGTTATCACACCATCATGATTATTTGCGTCATGAAGATCTTTTGTGTAGAGTTCTTCCTTGTACTTTTGCCACCTCTTCTTGATATCTTCTGCTCTGTTAGGTCCATACCATTTCTGTCCTTTATTGAGCCCATCTTTGCATGAAATGTTCCCTTGGTATCTCTGATTTTCCTGAAGAGATCTCTAGTCTTTCCCATTCTGTTGTTTTCCTCCATTTCTTTGCATTGATCGCTGAGGAATTCATATTTAATTTTGTTAATTAAAATGTTAATTTATTTTAATTTTGTTAATAATTTTAGTTAAGATTCAGTCAGTAAGTTTTTGCTTAAGGAACATATTGATTAATTCTTAAACAATACAATTGAGTATATTGATTATATTAATTGAGTAGATTGAATAATTATTAATTCTTAATGAGATATTATATGAATCCTGTGAAATTTTTCTGTGTTGTGTGTTGATTTATGTGTTTTAGTATATTTTTGTCTATAGACCTTATGTATATTTATTCACTGATGCTACAATATATTGTCTGAGACATTTTAAATACATATTCAAAACATATAAAATTTTTGTCTTGCTTTAAAAATATTTTGTAATGAAACAAAATGTAACTCTCATAACTCATTTATATACATCTTATATTTTCTAACAAGAAGTACCTTATTAAGTTCTCTGTGCAGCCTTCATGACCTCCTTTAGCTGTGGTAATGATATACAATTTCTTTCTCATCATTAAGAAAGTATCCTTTAAATAGCTACTTATCAGTTGGTACTAGCAGGATGAAACCATAAAAATAGCTTATTCATTGTGAAACTATACAGAAGTTTCCATTTAGATTTTATAAAGATTTTCTTTCTTTCCATTCTTACTTCTACCACCTTAACCTCTTTCTTTCTGTCTGGTCTTGAAATAAGCCTTTTAAGACATTGGTTTCTTATGTGATCCCATTTGATGAATCTTGCACGTAGGTGCCACGTGTGTACTTAGTTTCTCACCCGTGTCTGACTCTTTGTGACCCCATGGATTTGCAGCCTGCCAGGCTCCTTTGTCCATGGGATTTTTCAGGTAGGAATACTGGAGTGGGTGAACATTTCCTCCTTCAGGGCATCTTCCTGACCCAGGGATTGAACCTGTATCTCCTGCGTCTCCTACCTTGTTAGGCAGATTCTTTACCACTGCACTACCTGTGAAGCCGACACATGGTTGCCATACTCCTGTTTATAAAAAGTGCTTTTGATCTTGTCATGTCTCATCCAGACAACTGTTATGGTGCATCCCCATGCCTTCTTTGTAGTCAAGAGGACAGTCTAAGATGTAGCATTTAAAAGACCACTAATTCTGGTGCCAGATTGCCTATGAAATCACTCAAGCTGCTCCATTCAGGGGAAGGTGTCCTTTGCTACTTATTACTTTTTCTCTCTGGAAGGTCATTTCTCCCACAGTTTGCGCCCGAGGAAATTGGACCTCCAGCTAGCAGTCCCACTCCCCTTGGCACTGAAGGATCTTCAGTGATCTGTTGACCCAAGTTGTCTTTTGCTTCACTGGCTGCTTATTGCTGTTTTATTTAGCTCACTAAATATTCATTTTGAGGTTCTGATGGAGGGGGGCGGCAAACATTTTTCAGTTATTGACAGAAAATGATAATGACAAGATCCATTGTCTTGAAGTGACTGCATTTCAGGGTAGTAACCCACACTACCTGGGTTATTAAAATGTGTGATTTCAGTAACACATCCTATGACAATTCTATTAAGCCAGTTATGGTAATGCTTCACTTTATATCAGTTCTCTACACTAATGGTTTGATCAAACCACTGGTCAGTTCTAAAGGATTTGATCAAACCAGTCCATCCTAAAGGAAGTCAACCCTGAATATTCATTGGAAGGACTGATACTGAAGCTGAAGCTACAATACTTTGGGCACCTGAGGCAAAGAGCCAACTCATTGGAAAAGACCCTGATGCTGGAAAAGATTGAAGGCTAAAGGAGAAGGGTCACGCCAAAGAACGAGATGATTGGATGACATCACTGACTAAATGGACATGAGTTTGAGGAAGCTCCTGACGATGGTGAAGGACAGGGAAGTCTGGTGCCCTGCAGTCCATGGGGTCGAAAAGAGTCAGACACAACTGAGCGATTAAACAACAAGAACAGTAATGGTAGGTAGAGAGCACAGGTGGATTTGAAGCCAAGATTCTGTGTTAGATTAGCTGGTGGAGTCTAGTTAAATTGAAGGAAGGAATACTTGGTGTGAAGGAAATAATATTCTTTGTGGGTTCTCAGATTCCTGGTTTTGTTTTGTTTGTGTTTGGCAGGAGAGGACTTTGTTAATGGCACTAAACTGAAATAGAATTTGCCCTGGAGGTAATTAGCTATTGAGAAGAATAGAAAAAAAAAAAAAAAGTAATTAGTACCTTACTTCCTAAAATATAATTCAAAATAAATCATGCAGTGGTTAACATTATTTTCATTTGACTTTTTTCAGTCAGCTCACATTCAGTATTTTCCAGGCAAGGGAAATGGCTACATATTTGTGGCCATATTTCTTTCTTTCATTTATTTATTTTGTTATGGCTGTGCAGACTCCTCACTGTGGCCCATAGATGTCTCTAATTGCTACATGTGGGCTTAGTTGCTCCATGGCCTTTGGGATCTTAGTTTTCCAACCAGGGAGTGAATCCATGCCCCTTACTTGGGAAGATGGATTCTTAACCACTGGACCACCAGGGAAGTCACTGTGGCCATATTTCTTGGACTATCTATGTTTCTGTAAAATAGTTTAGTTTATCTTGATACCTCTTACCATCATGTGGCATGTTAGTTGCTCCATCTTGTCTGACTCTTTGCTACTCCATGGAGTGTGGCCCACCAGGCCTACTCTGTACATGGAATTTTCCAGGCAAGAATACTAGAGTGAGCTGCCATTCCCTTCTAAGGGGATCTTCCTGACCCAAGGCTTGAACCCAGGCCTCCTGCATTGCAGGCAGATTCTTTACAGTCTGAATCACCAGGGAAGCTGCCTTACCATTAAATCCTATTCCTTATCAGATCCTATTGTTCCTGTGTGTGAGATATCCATGAATATATACACTTCTCTTCTTTACCATCCCACCTTATTCCAAGCTTTTCCCATTTCTCACCTGAATTATTTATTCTTTGGATGAGACTTCCTTTTCTTTATTTTATTTTTCTCCTTTAGAGCCAAATAGGTCATTTTGAAATATAAAACTAAATGTACTTTCCCTCCCTTTACACTGTTAGGGGATAATAATTAAAAACTCAGCTTTCATCCGGTCCATAAAATCTCTCCACGAAGGCAGGAGATAAAGAAAACACTTCTATCATTAAGTAATCCTAAGACCAGGATGTGAGACACATGGGCAACCCAGTAGGCATCTGCAAGATAGAAACTTTATTTTCTGATACAGCCAAGCGGATGCAACCCATCACTTAAATGTTCTCAAGATAATCAGTAATGAGTCCTGGAGTAAGAAGTCTTGACAGCACCGTTTATCACCTACCATTCATCTTAACTTTGCTTGGTAATTGGAATGATCATCTGTATTAACTAAATGGCCTTACCCAGAGGAAAATCAAACTTCCTAGGTTTTTTTTTTTTAATTAGATTTTTTTCACATGAACCATTTTTAAAGCCTTTATTTGCTACAAGATTGCTTCTGTTTGATGTTTTGTTTTTTTGATTGGGAAGCATGTGGGATCTAGCTCCCCTATCAGGCACTGAACTCACACCCCCTACATTGGAAAGTGAAGTCTTAACTACTGGGCCACCAGGGAAGTCCCCTCTCAGGTTTTTATTACAGGAAGATTTTTTCAACTTGAAGCCCTGAAGATTCTGCTGTCCTACTACAGAAACAGAGAGATGGGGAGCTATCTCCCTTAATGTTCACATCACAAAGAGATGGCTCCCTGGTCCTTGAGAAAGAAACACAGTCCTAGGTCTGTAAAGCCCACCAGAGGCTGACCTAGTTTTCAAAAGAATTTATATGATTTCAAAAGAACATAGTATTTACAAGTACAGATTTTTTTTTTTTTTTTTTAAAGGAAATGCTCAAAGGAAAAGGGGAGTGGAGAAATCTCTTTATTTTCAACAGGGAGAATTAAGCCTCTTAGTTTTAATTTGTATTTGTCTTTACAACACCAGAAGTGTTTTCATTCTTAGGATAAAGACCAGACATCTTAAGAGGCTTCTCCTGCTGCCTGGTTTCCTTACCTCTCCAGTTTTCTCTGAGTCCATGTTCTCTTCAGCACAAGTTCAGCTACGTTTTCCTTTATTCTATCAGAATTCTCACCACATTGCTTTAGCATAAGATTATTTTTCTGCTTTACCATCCCCTCAACAAATTTAGCCTTGGTTAGATATTTTACATCTCAGCTCAGTCCTTCTTTTCATGAAGTGCTGTCTCTTGCAGATTTTAAGCTGCATGACCACTGCCACTGTGTCAGATTTTGCTCACTCTTGCTTTATGCCAAGTGTAAACTGTGTTTTCTTGATGCATAGTAAGCTCTTTACTGATATTTTTAAAGGAATTAATTTAAAAGTTGACATTAAAAATTTACAAATTAGTAAAAGGAATAGGATGGGGTGGGGGAAGGCTCAAGAGGGAGATGCTGTATGTATAATTAGAGCTGATTCAATCTGTTGTACAGCAGAAACACATTGTAAAGAAATTATCCTCCAATTAAAAATAAATTTTAAAAATTAGTAAAAACTAAAAGAGAATATGATGAAATATTTATCAGATATTTAAGTTGAGGTAAGTTGGTGATGGACAGGGAGGCCTGGTGTGCTGTGATTTATGTGGTCGCAAAGAGTCGGACACGACTGAGCGACTGAACTGAACTGAAGCTTCTTAATGGTTTAAAAAAGGCTGTAGAACTGGTTTCATTCAGTTAGGTTCAGTTCAGTTGCTCAGTCGTGTCCAACTCTTTGTGACCCCATGAACTGCAGCAGGCCAGACTTCCCTGTCCATCACCAACTCTAGAGCTTACTTAAACTCATGTCCATCGAGTCAGTGATGCCAACCAACCATCTCAACCTCTGTCATCCCTTTCTCCTCTTGCGCTCAATCTTTCCCAGCATCAGGGTCTTTCTCAGTGAGTCATTTCCTTGCATCAGGTGGCCAGTATATTGGAGTTTCAGCTTCAGCATCAGTCTTTCCAATGGATATTCAGGACTACTTTCCTTTAGGATGGACTGGATGGATTTCCTTGCAGCCCAAGGGACTCTCAAGAGTCTTCTCCAACACCACAGTTCAAAAGCATCAATTCTTCAGTGCTCAGCTTTCTTTATAGGCCAACTCACATCCATACATGACTACTGGAAAAACCGTAGCGTTGAGTAGATGGACCTTTGTTGGCAAAGTAATGTCTCTACTTTTTAATATGCTGTCTAGGTTGGTCATAGCTTTTCTTCCAAGGAGTAAGTGTCTTTTAATTTCATGGTTGCAGTCACATTCTTCAGTGATTTTGGAGCCGAAGAAAATAAAGGCTGTCACTGTTTCCATTGTTTCCCCATCTGTATGCCATGAAGTGATGGGATGGGATGCCATGATCCTCATTTTTTGAATGTTGAGCTTTAAGCCAACAGTTTCACTCTTGTCTTTCAATTTCATCAAAAGGTTCTTCAGTACCTCTTCAGTTTCTGCCATAGTGTTTTATCATCTGCCTTTCTGAGGTTATTGATTGTTCTCCTGACAATCTTGATTCCAGCTGGCATTTCGCATGATGTAATCTGCATAGAAGTTAAATAAGCAGGGTGACAATATACAACCTTGATGTACTCCTTTCCCAATTTGGAATCAGTCCTTTGTTTCATGTCCGGTTCTAATTGTCATTTCTTGACCTGCATGCAGATTTCTCAGGAGGCAGGTCTGGTGGTCTGGTATTCCCATCTCTTGAAGAATTTTCCACAGTTTGTTGTGATCCATACAGTCAAATGCTTTGGCGTAGTCAGTAAGGCATAACTGGATATTTTTCTAAAACTCCCTTGCTTTTTCTGTGATCCAATGGATGTTGGCACCTTGAACTCTGGTTCCTCTGCCTTTTCTAAATTCAGCCTGAACATCTGGAAGTTCATGCTTCATGTACTGTTGAAGCCTGACTTGAGAATTTTGAACATTACTTTGCTAGCATGTGAGATGAGTGCAATTGTGTGGTTTTTTTGAGCATTCTTTAGCATTTCCTTTCTTTTGGATTGGAATGAAAACTGACCTTTTCTAGTCCTGTGGCCACTGCTGAGTTTTCCAATTTGTTGGCATATTGAGTGCAGCACTTTCACAGCATTGTCTTTTAGGAGTTGAAATAGCTCAGCTGGAATTCCATCACCTCCACTGGCTTTGTTTGTAGTGATGCTTCCTAAAGCCCACTTGACTTTGCATTTCAGCGTATATGGCTCTAGGTGAGTGATCACACCATTGTGGTTATCTGGGTCACCAAGATCTTTTTTGTATAGTTCTGTGTTCTTGCCACCTCTTCTTAATATCTTCTCCTTCTGTTTGGTCCATACCATTTCTGTCCTTTATTGTGCTAGTCTTTGCATGAAATACTCCCTTGGTATCTCTGATTTTCTTGAAGAGATCTCTAGACTTTCCCATCCTATCAGTTCAGTTCAGTTCAGTTCAGTCACTCAGTCGTGTCCGACACTTTGCAACCCCATGAACCGCAGCATTCCAGGCCTCCCTGTCTATCGCCAACTCCTGGGGTTCACCCAAACCCATCTCCATTGAGTCAGTGATGCCATCCAGCCATCTCATCCTCTGTTGTCCCCTTCTCCTCCTACCCTCAATCTTTACCAGCATCATGGTCTTTTCAAATGAGTCAGTTCTTCGCATCAGGTGGTCAAAATTTTGGAATTTCAGCTCCAAACACCCAGGACTGATCTCCTTTAGGATGGACTGGTTGGATCTCCTTGCAGTCCAAGGGACTCTCAAGAGTCTTCTCCAACACCACAGTTCTAAACCATCAATTCTTCAGCGTTCAGTTTTCTTTATAGTCCAACTCTCACATCCATACATGACTACTGGAAAAACCATAGCCTTGACTAGATGAACCTTTGTTGACAAAGTAATGTCTCTGCTTTTCAATATGCTGTCCAGGTTGGTCATAACTTTCCTTCCAAGGAGTAAGCATCTTTTAATTTCATGGCTGAAATCACCAGCTGCAGTGATTTTGGAGCCCAGAAAAGAAAAGTCAGTCACTCTTTCCACTATCCATTTGCCATGAAATGATGGGACTGGATGCCATGATCTTCATTTTCTGAATGTTGAGCTTTCACCAACTTTTCCACTCTCCTCTTTCACTTTCATCCAGAGGCTCTTTAGTTCTTCTTCACTCTCTACCATAAGGGGGGTGTCATCTGCATATCTGAGGTTATTGATATTTCTCCTGGCAATCTTGATTCCAGCTGGTGCTTCTTCCAGCCCAGCGTTTCTCATGATGTACTCTGCATATGAGTTAAGTAAGCGGGTGACAATATACAGCCTTGACGTACTCCTTTTCCTATTTGGAACCAGTCTGTTGTTCCATGTCCAGTTCTAGCTGTTGCTTCATGACCTGAACACAGATTTCTCAAAAGGCAGGTCAGGTGGTCTGGTGTTCCCATCTCTTTCAGGGTTTTGCACAGTTTATTGTGACCACACAGTCAAAGGCTTCATCATAGCCAATAAAGCAGAAATAGATGTTTTTCTGGAACTCTCTTCCTTTTTCGATGATCCTTCAGATTTTGGCAATTTGATCTCTGGTTCCTCTTCTTTTCTAAAACCAGCTTGAACATCTGGAAGTTCACGGTTCATGTATTGCTAAAGCCTGGCTTGGAGAGTTTTGAGCATTATTTTACTAGCATGTGAGATGAGGGCAATTGTGTGGTAGTTTGAGCATTCTTTGGCATTGCCTTTCTTTGGGATTGGAATGAAAACTGACCTTTTCCAGTCCTGTGACCGCTGCTGAGTTTTCCAAATTTGCTGGCATATTGAATGCAGCACTTTCACAGCATCATCTTTCCAGATTTGAAATAGCTCAACTGGTTTTCCATCACCTCCACTAGCTTTGTTTGTATTGATGCGTCCTAAGGCCCACTTGACTTCACATTCCAGGATGTCTGGCTCTAGGTGAGTGATCACACCATCGTGATTATCTGGGTCTTGAAGATCTTTTTTGTACAGTTCTTCTGTGTATTCTTGCCACCTCTTCTTAATATCTTCTGCTTCTGTTAGGTCCCTACCATTTCTTTCCTTTATCGAGCCCATCTTTGCATGAAATCTTCCCTTGGTATCTCTAATTTTCTTTAAGAGATCTCTAATCTTTCCTATTCAATTTTTTTTGTCTATTTCTTTGCTCTGATCTCTGAGGAAGGCTTTCTTATCTCTCCTTGCTATTCTTTGGAACTCTGCATTCATTGGGTGTATCTTTTCTTTTCTCCTTTGCTTTTCGCTTCCCTTGTTTTACAGCTATTTTTAAGGCCTCCTCAGACAGCCATTTTGCCTTTTCATTTCTTTTTCTTGGGGGTTGTCTTAATTCCTGTTTTCTGTACAATGTCACGATCCTCCATCCATAGTTCATCAGACACTCTATCAGATCTAGTCCCTTAAATCTGTTTCTTACTTCCACTGTATAGTCATAAGGGATTTAATTTAGTTCATACCTGAATGGTCAAGTGGTTTTCTCCATTTTCTTCAATTTGATCACTGAGTCAGGCTTTCCCATCTCTCCTTGCTCTTCTTTGGAACTCTGCATTCAAATGAGAATATCTTTCCTTTTCTCCTTTGTCTTTTGCTTATCTTCTTCTCTCAGCTATTTGTAAGGCCTCCTCAGACAACCATTTTGCTTTTTGCATTTCTTTTTCTTGGGTTGGTCTTAATGACTGCCTCCTCTACATTAGAAAAAGAATAATCAGTTTCATTTAGTGACCCATGCGTAAAGATACACACACATACATAAAAACAGACACATACACTCACATATACAAAAGGCAAACAATACATCAGAAACATGCAGTAATGAACTAAATATGAGCCTATGTGCTCAGTCCGTCAGTCATGTCTGACTCTTTGTGATCCCGTGGACTGTAGCCTAGTATTTTCCTCTGTCCATAGAATTTTCCAGGCAGGAATAGTGCCTACATTTCCTACTCCAGAGGATCTTTTGGACCCAAAGATGGATTAGGGAGAGGATGTTTTATAAAGAACTAAGTAAAAATATCAGAAAAGATTATATCTAAGTAAATACCAACTACATCACTAATAAGGTGAGAAATTCACATTAAAGTTAGATGTAATGTGTAGCAGTGCTTTTTCAATTATATAATATGAAAGTGGATAAAGTAGAATAGAACTTTCTTACATTCCTAATGGGAATGCAGATTTGTACAACTCTGTGCAAAATGATTTGGTAAATTTATGAAGAAACTTGAAATGTTGATATTCTTTGAACAAGTAAATCCACTTCTGAGAATCTAGTCTGGAACTCAGCAAGAAATGAGCAAGTAATGATGCTTGTTATCCAGTGTGTTACTAGTGTGATACAGGAAACATGATAAATGTTTTCCTCAAAATTGGAGGAATGGTTTTCTAATTTATGGAAGAGAGTTTTATATATACATATATATATATACATACATATATATATGGGTTAAAATTTCTGTGTAGACACAAAATACATATTTCAACAGATTGGAAATATGTCCTTTTTTATTTATTGCCAAGTTTAACAAATGTATATGTATATATGTTGTATACATATATCTGTGTGTGTGTGCACTCATTCTCTCAGTTGTGTCGACTCTTGTGAGCCCATAAATTGTAGCCTGCCAGGCTCCTCTGTTCATGGGATTCTCCAAGCAAGAATACTGGAGTGAGCTTCCATTTCTTTCTCCAGTGGAAACTTCCTGGCCCAGGGATCGAACCCGGGTCTCCCACACTGCAGGCAAATTCTTTAGTGACTGATCTACAAGGGAAGCTATATATATATGTAGTTTCAAAGAGTTTCAAGGAGTTAGACAAGGCTTAGTGACTAACACTTTCATTTTCCACATATACAGTATTAAGTAACAAAACAACATTCCAGTTATTCACTATGACCTATATTAAAGGTTAGAGTTTGTATGTATATAAGAATCGTCAAAAAGACATTTTGCCTTCAGGTGATCTAAGCTCTCTTATTTTGGTATGATCAATTTAAGGAGAATATTCACTGAATTTTTTTCCCCAATTAAAACAACCATTGTGTATTTCTTTATTTTTTATTTAGGAATGGCTTTTCTTTATGTGTTTTATTTGTATTTCAAATAAATAACTCTTCCAAGATATTATTTGCATTTAGAAGAATAACTATGTATTATCGATCAGCCCTGGGATTTCTTTGGAGGGAATGATGCTGAAGCTGAAACTCCAGTACTTTGGCCACCTCATGTGAAGAGTTGACTCATTGGAAAAGACTCTGATGCTGGGAGGGATTGGGGGCAGGAGGAGAAGGGGGCGACAGAATGAGGTGGCTGGATGGCATCACCGACTCGATGGACATGAGTCTGAGTGAACTCCGGGAGTTGGTGGTGGACAAGGAGGCCTGGCGTGCTGCAATTCATGGGGTCACAAAGAGTCAGACACAACTGAGCAACTGAACTGAACTGAACTGACTGATCACCTTTCATAAAGCTGAATATGAATCTGTTTGTTGGAATTAGAGATAAAGAACAAAATTTTCTATACATACTAAAAAAATTAAAAAGCTGGTTCATTTGCTTCAATGCATATTTTCAGTTTTACTATGTTTTTACAAAAGTATTGAAAACAGATTTCAACTCTGAAAGAAAATAAATCGTGACCATGTAGAAAGAGGTGTAAATAGAAAACCATCAGGAAAATATTTGAACACAGGTTAAGTATAAGAGATGGAGTGTGAGGTTCTTGAATTCAGCATTTTGTCTTCCTCTTAGTTCATAGCCTATTTGCTTTGGGCTCTGTTTTCCTGGCAAATGATTGACAGGTCCCTGAAGACATTAGAGATTCTGGTAAGTTACATATAGTTGGCTTGGTGCACTGGTTGTGGGAATAGTATTGCTCCCATTTTCCTACAAAAGCCGCAGGCCAAAACAAAAACTAAAAATAAATAATAAAGGAGAAGTAAAGGAAAAAAATACAAATTAAGGCAAATTTAAACATTATAAAATCATCAGTTTAGTTCAGTTGCTCAGTCCTGTCTGACTCTGCAACCCCCTGGACTACAGCATGCCAGGCTTCCCTGTCCATCACCAACTCCTGGAGCTTGCTCAAACTCATGTCCATCGAGTTGGTGATGCCATCCAACCATCTCATCCTCTGTCGTCCTGTTCTCCTCCTGCCCTCAATCTTTCCCAGCATTAGGATCTTTTCCAGCGAGTCAGTTCTTCGCATCAGGTGGCCGAAGTATTGAGGTTTCAGCTTCAACATCAGTCCTACCAATGAATATTCAGGACCGATATCCTTTAGGATGGATTGGTTGGATCTCCTTGTAGTTCAAGGGGCTCTCAAGAAGCTTCTCAGAAGCATCAGTTCTTTGGCGCTCAGCTTTATAATCCAACTCTTCACATCCATCCGTGACTACTGGAAAAACCATAGCTTTGACTAGATGAGCCTTTGTTGGCAAATTATAGAATGATAAATCAGATATGATATCCTTACTTTACTATCTTCCTAATTAATTAATAACTGGAGGTAGATTTTAATAGATTTCACTGTTTGATCCTATTTGACCTATATGCACGTTTTTCTATGGTATGAGAGTTGTTTTCAGTGCATAGCTTGTAAGACTAAAGTTACTAAAGAAATTGCTTTCACCGTATTGTGTTATTTTCTAATTAAAAATAAAATTTAATCACACAGTCTATTATAATATCAGCTTACAGTTAAAGAGTGCATTTTGAAAAGCATTAGGCATCACCTACTGTACCAGGATGCTAATTTGTAACATTTTGGTATAGTAGTGAGGTAAAAGTTACAGAGGCATACCAGTCACAGTATGCCACTTCTCACATCCCTCCATGTAAGAGTAATTAAATCTCATTGCTTCTTTTAAAAAAATAATTCTGAAAAATATTTTTTAATAAAAAAATTTAAATTCTAAGCAAAAAATGCTCTTTAAAATAGCAAATGGTATGTATTTTCATTTTTAAAAATGTAGATAACTGGAAAACTGATTTATTAACTTACTTGATTAAACAAATTACTTGATTTTTTTCACAAATAAGACTTCAAAAATATGAACTCTTTTTACCCACCCCACCCCACCCCACTTTTTAGTGATTTTGTGATTTTTTAAAATATATATATATTTTTTCTTTTTGTGTATTTCTCATCACTGTGATATGATTAGATGAGATTCTGGTCTGCAAACTGAGAATGACTGAGCATGCACACATGCATGCATGCTGGAGAGCAAAATGGAATTACTTTGCTGTTAAAAAATTCTCTCTGTGTTCTGGGCCATATTGTTTTTCCTATCAACCTACCATGTTGGTTTTTTTTTCTTTTTTTTAATTTTTTTTAACGTGGACCTTTGTTGAATTAGTTGCAGTGTTGCTTCTGCTTTCTGTTTTGATTTTTTGGCTGCAGGGCATGTGGGATCTTTGCTCCCCAACCAGGGACTGAACCCTCATACCCTGCATTGGAAGGTTCCTGACTCAGAGATCATGTTGAATCATAAACTTTGAAA
This sequence comes from Budorcas taxicolor, assembly GCF_023091745.1. Classification (NCBI taxonomy): domain Eukaryota; kingdom Metazoa; phylum Chordata; class Mammalia; order Artiodactyla; family Bovidae; genus Budorcas; species Budorcas taxicolor. Next base: position 8,042,926 of record NC_068925.1, read on the forward strand.
GAGGAGAATGTCCACAGGGATCATGAAAAACTACATCCTGACCATTAACACTAAGCTGCCTGCTACAGGTGATACAGTTTGGTGGGAATGTACAGTGAGATCACTCTATTCCTCCCAAAATGGTATAGGGGGATAGTTGCTATGTCTTGTGTTAATTCTTAATCAAAAGTATAATGCAAAAGCTATTAGAATTCTGGAAAAAAAGATTTTCTATGCCATATTTATCTTTCTAAAGCAGGATTATGAACTATTTATGAACTAATACAGAGACACTCGGAAAATGAAAAAAAAAAGCTCATGATTTTAATGACAGAATAGTCTGTAATTTCTGTTTTTAAAAACAAGTATAATGTAGAGACAGACACAACTGTGGAGAGAATCGGGGAGAGTCGCTTTAGAATTAGCATGTGGTCTCTGTTTCTCATTGGCATAAAAACATTTATCTTGCTCTTCCTCTTTTTTTAAAAAAAAATCTATTTTATGTGGAAAATTCTGAAAGAGATGGGAATACCAGACCACCTGACCTGCCTCTTGAGAAACCTATATCCAGGTCAGGAAGCAACAGTTAGAACTGGACATGGAACAACAGACTGGTTCCAAATAGGAAAAGGAATATGTCAAGGCTGTATATTGTCACCCTGCTTATTTAACTTCTATGTAGAGTACATCATGAGAAACGCTGGGCTGGAAGAAGCACACGCTGGAATCAAGATTGCCAGCAGAAATATCAATAACCTCAGACATGTAGATGACACCACCCTTATGGCAGAAAGTGAAGAGGAACTAAAGAGCCTCTGGATGAAAGTGAGAGTGGAGAGTGAAAAAGTTGGCTTAAAGCTCAACATTCAGAAAATGAAGATCATGGCATCCAGTCCCATCACTTCATGGGAAATAGATGGGGAAACAGTGGAAACAGTGTCAGACAAAATCACTGCAGATGGTGACTGCAGCCATGAAATTAAAAGATACTTACTCCTTGGAAGAAAAGTTATGACCAACCTAGATAGCATATTCAAAAGCAGAGACATTACTTTTCCAACAAAGGTCCGTCTAGTCAAGGCTATGGTTTTTCCTGTGGTCATGTATGGATGTGAGAGTTGGACTGTGAAGAAAGCTGAGCACCAAAGAGTTAATGTTTTTGAACTGTGGTGGTGGAGAAGACTCCTGAGAGTCCCTTGGACTGCAAGGAGATCCAACCAGTCCATTCTGAAGGAGATCAGCCCTGAGTGTTCTTTGGAAGGAATGATGCTAAAGCGAAACTCCAGTACTTTGGCCACCTCATGCGAAGAGCTGACTCATTGGAAAAGACTCTGATGCTGGGACGGATTGGGGGCAGGAAGAGAAGGGGATGACAGAGGATGAGATAGCTGGATGGCATCACTGACTCAATGGACGTGAGTCTGAGTGAACTCTGGGAGTTGGTGATGGACAGGGAGGCCTGGCGTGCTGTGATTCATGGGGTCTCAATGAGTCGGACACAACTGAACGACTGAACTGAACTGAAATGATTCAGATACTAGGGAGGAGTTGAAATTGGTTAGGCGAGTATTATGGTTTCTTTATAGACAAGGATAGAAAGATAGTAGAATTTTTAAGAGTTTGAGATTCATTATATTTATGAATATTTCTGATGTATCACAAATCATATGATTTTTAATATAGGAATAATGTCCAGATTTCTACTGCATTATGAACTCCTCAAAATTAGTCTCACATGTTGTGGTTAGTTATGAGTGCACTAATTCACAGAGGATACCAACTAGGTCAGGTAGAAGAATGAAAACTTTCTCTGCCTTAAAGTGTAAGGGTAGAGAGTGTGTATAAGAACTCGTTCAAATGCCTGGAAATATTTAAACTTCTGAAGGAGGTGACCACCTTGTTTATTTGAGTTGAAGCGGTAGCCTTTAAAAAAAAAAAAAAAAGCAGATGTTTTATTGCTCCCAATAATGTGGTTAGGAGTTCAGACAGGGCTTAGCAAAGTGCTTTATGAAATATCAGCCTGATGGACTTGATTATGACTGGAAGGTCCAAGATGGTATCACTTATGTTGTGGTCCTGGTGCAGCCTTTTGGCTGGAGTTACTTGAGTCTCCTCCATAAAGTTTCTCTCCAGATAGTGGCCCAGCATTCGGGAGTTAGCCTAGGCTTACTTAGCTTGTCATGTTTTCCAGCAGAACGAAGGCAAGAGGGAAGATGCTTGCTAGATGGTAGCCTTTTTACCTAGCAGAACACGACTGAGTGACTGAACTGAACTGAACTGACTGAAATATAGCTTACAGTAGATGTTTCTTTCCTTCCTCCCTTCCTTTGTTTCTTTCCTCTCTCTCCTCCCTCTCTCCCCTCCTTCCTTTCTTGGAGTATAATCACTTTACAATGTTGCATTCGCTTCTACTGCACAACAACGTGAATTAGCTATATGTGTGTGTATATATATATATCTATCTCCTGGGCTTCTCAGGTAGCCCTACAGTGCTGGAGACAGAAGACTTGAATTCTATCCTGGGTCAGGATGATGCCCTGGAGGAGGGCATGCGAACCCATTCCAATACTGTTGCCTGGAGAATCCCAGGTACAGAGAAGCCTGGCGGGCTACCATCCCTAGGGTCGCAAAGAGTCAGACGTGACTGAAGCGACTGAGCAAATGTATATATACATATATCCCCTCCCTCTTGGACCTCCCTGCCCCATTGGGTGTTCTTTAAATTAAACTAATTGAAAAAAGGAAACTTGCTTTGGTTATGATTCAGAGCAACAGTAAGATAATAAGAAGCTGCAGGAAGAATTGTCTCGTATTTAGGAATGGACTTCATCCTGATAAAGGCAGTGGATTCCCTGTCACTGACTGACTGCCAAGGTTGGTGTTCACCTTTCATGGATGATTGAGAAGATGTCTCTCTGAGGAATAGAAGAAAGCAGCTTTTGAAGAACACCTAAATTTTAATTTTGTATGATTCCACCTTGTATGTCCTTGGCTTGCAAAAAAACTGCAGTCACCACGATATAAGTGAACTAGCAAAGTAGAGTTTATTTTTGTCATTTTCTCTCTGCACTTCAGAATTTTTCTCTTCTTAAAAACCGTTCTTCTGTTTTCAACTCTTTCCAAAGCCCCACGTCTACCTGTCACCTACTGACTCTCCTATTCCCTCTAGTTCTACTCTTTAGGCAAACAGTTCGAAACATCAAATTTATGTTCTGTTCCTCACGTCCAAACAAAAACAGTTCTTATTGCTCAGTGTTTTTGTGTTGCATCTGATGAAAATAATTCAAGAGAAGTTATGGATTTAAAGTAAATTGAATGATCTCAGAGAGTGTTTATTCATGAGTTGTGTGGCTTTGGTCACTTAGTCTTGTCTGACTCTTTGTGACCCTCTGGATTGTAGCCCACCACGCTCCTCTGTCCATGGAATTCCCAGGCAAGAATCCTGGAGTGGGTTGACATTTTCTTCTCCAGGGGATGTTCCTGATCCAGGGGCGAGACTCTGGTCTCCTGCATTGCAAACAGTCTCTTTACTGACTGAGCCACCAGGGAAGCCCTTATGTGTGAGTTAATCCCCATCAATCTCTAAGTGTTCAGGCCTGGATGAGGCAAGAACAGGAAGCTCCTAAGCTTGATTTACCTCCTGGAAGCCATGCTGAGCCCACTCACTTTTTTTCAGTGACTCCTGTCATGAACGGCAGTGCTATAAAAACACACACCTTGAACTGAGAGAGCTTGGTCTCGCAAAACTGCAAATATCTGAACTCAAGAATCATAAATATATGAATGTGAAGAGTTGCTTATAAGTAGAGAAAAGGATATCATTAGGAACATAATTTCCCTGTGGCACTTTCAAATGTCCCATGAGGTCAACTTGAATTTACCAACAATGCCTCTTTTCCTAGCATGCTTTTTTTTTTCTTTTTTTTTTTACTGTTCCCACAGCCTTTGGTTCTGAGAACAAGAAGTATCGATCTGAAGGGAAAAAAAAGGTTCCCATGATAATTAAGTGGAAAGGGAATAGAAGTGAGAAACAGAGTGGATCTCATGTCTACTGGCTGATTTATTTTAGAACCTGTACAAGTGAATTTGTGTTTATTTTTAAGCCTGTGTACATGGATAAAATATAAATGTAGTCTACATTTAAAATCCTAAATGATGTCCTATATGTTAACACAAGAGATAACATAGAAAGACTACAAGGATGAAGTTATTTTCTTGATTTTGACAGTCTTTTATTATAATAGTATACCTAACAGGAATCATATGTAATATAAAAATCCATCCACATTTTTTTCTGACAGAGTGATCACAAAATGTGTGATGTTTAAAATAACTGATCTTCATTTTGTGTTTTTTCTTACACATGGTACTGGAAGCAAAACACTTAAGAGGAATCTAGACAATCACTTTAAACTGATTTTGCCAGAATCTTTGAGTTTCAATTTTCTCTCACTCCTGCTGAGAAAGTACACACATTTTGAAAGTTAGTTTATTTGAGCAGTGCTTTTCCCCTGTTTAAGCTGATGATAAACATATGGGAGTGGGATTGAATTAGAGACAAGCTGTTGGTTTCTATTAAATACTCAAAAAATGTAAATTATCAAAGAATTTTTAACTGTCCAGTGATTGGCTGAAGTTTATTAGAAGTTCAGTAAATGGATGTAAAATCATCCTGATGTGGAGCTTATAGGAAGAAACGTGGTTGGTGTTTATTTCATAATTGGGGCTATGACTATTTGGCTTAGCGCTTAGAGTTATAAAGTTACGGTACTCAAAGAAAAGAATTAGAACCAGAAAGGGATGCTGAAATTCACACAGTGGCAGCAAGAATATTATCATTATTTTTTTTATACCATTTTGTTGGTTATCTCTTGGTTTGTTATATTTGGAACCATATATCTAGAAAAATATAAAATGTGTTCTATATGTTATTATATATATAATAGAAATAATATATCTATAATAAAATGACACATAGTATAATATATAATGGTATATATATATTATATATACATGCTATATAAGAATTATAATTATGTAATAGTATAATTATAATGTAACATACATGCACATATGTATACATATATTGTGTTATAATTATTCTATTATACAGCTATAATTATTGTATCATAACATGCATATATAATGTTATAATTATATAATTATTACATTATATTACATTATAATTATACTTAAAAGACACTTGCTTCTTGGAAGGAAAGCTGTGACAAACCTAGGTAGTGTTTTATGAACCAGAGATAACAGTTTGCTGGCTAAGGTCCCTCTAGTCAAAGCTGTGGTTTTTCCAGTAGTCACGTATGGATGTGAGAGTTGGACCCTAAAGAAGGCTGAACACTGAAGAACTGATGCTTTTGAGCTGTGATGCTGGAGAAGACTCTTGAGAGTTCCTTGAACTGCAAGGAGATACAACCAGTGAATCCTAAAGGAAATCAAACCTGAATATTCATCGGAAGGACTGATACTGAAGCTGAAGCTCCAATACTTTGGCCACTTGATGCGAAAAGAGGTTGATGCTGGGAAATATTGAGGTCAGGAGGAGAAGGGGATGACAGGTTGAGATGCTTGGATGGCGTCACCAACTCAATGAACATGAGTGTGAGTAAACTCCAGGAGGTAGTGACGGACAGGAAGCCTTTTGTGGTGCAGTCCATGGGGATGCGGAGTCGGACACAACTTAGTGACTGAACAGTAATAACATCTGTGATGTCATAACATATAGTGGAATAGATATTATTAACATGTTATAATCTATAACAGTATATAGAATATATATGTAACAGATATTATATTTGTACAGTTCTATACTCCTAAGAAATATTTGAACAGATGGAGAATATACATTAGAGATAGTTGCTGATTTTAAAGTATATACTTATAAATACATCTACTTCCATATCTGTTGAAAAAGTAGGCTTCTGAGAAGTCTTAGAGTTATATCTAAAAGGCAAGAGAGACCTGCATTTCGTTTATACCTTTATGACCCTAGATTCACAAAACTGTTTAACTTTGAGGGTTCTTCATTTCGTCATTTGTAAATCGGTGGTACTGAACCAGAAGACCATTTCTAGCTCGAGTTTGTTTGACTGAAGAAAGAAACAGGCCAGTCTTAGGACATCTGTAAGAACTAGCGATCTGCCTTTGGGGCCTTCTCACCTACATTTCTTTCACACTCCACCCTCTTCTTTCCTGCCCATCTTCTTCTTGCTGAAAATATTCAGGAGTCAAGGCCCATGAGGTTTTTTACTGAACTCCTTTCTTCTTGCAAAGGTTTGTGGTGACTTTTATAACTTGCCATTTAGTTTAACCTCTACCAAAATACCCAGGCCTTTTCCATTTAAACTCTGCTTTCAGCTAGCAATAAGAAATAAATACTTGAATGAACTAAGTAGCAGGCTTCCAAGTTCTCAGTTTTTAGTATATATCACTTGTTGAAAGTCCACGTTTGGAGTCTAGGCCCCCCACTCGTTGAATGTCCGTTTTTTAATACATTCTCTAACAGATTCCAATGCTCTTTGAGAAACAGTGGCCTAGGATTTCTGTATATTGCCAGAGATTTAGAAGGATTTAATTCAAATTATAGATGGAATATTTGGAGTTTCTGACATGCCTCAGGTCACACAAAATTATACATAATTTTATAGGTTTTACTCCTTAGACTATTCTCAGTCTGTGGGGTGGGCCCATTTTCTCCAAAATAATTGTATGACTTTTCTCCAATTAATTTTCTCACATAGTATTCCCCCTAGAGTTCAGGTGTTAAAAAATAGAGTCCTTACTGAGAAAGATGGAAGAAAATGAACTTTCAGAATTGCAAATTTCATTGAATGACAGAATACTGGTTTACCAGAACCTAAAACCTAAAAAGAATTAACAACAACAAAAAGACAACTATATAAGCTGATCTTCCTAAGTGACTTATTGTAGAAGCCCAGTGCCCAAAATAGGTTTTTAATATTTTATTTATTTATTTATTTTAATTTATTTTTTTTTATAATTTTTTTTTTACTTTATTTTACTTTACAATACTGTATTGGTTTTGCCATACATTGACATGAATCCACCACGGGTGTATACAAGCTCCCAATCCTGAATCCCCCTCCCACCTGCCACCCCATATCATCTCTCTGGATCATCCCCATGTACCAGCCCCAAGCATCCTGTATCCTGTATCGAACATAGACTGGCACTATTAGTTACTGTTGTTTTCTCTAATTCCTCTCATATACTCATTTCCATGGCTTATAAATGTTTTGCTTATTTAATGAGTAACTCCATGAAATTCCTTAAAATCTATTATTGCTCAATGGATGGCCTTGGGCTTTTACTAGAAATACTGAATCTTTGGATCCAGTCCAAACCAACTGAATTAGAACCAGCATTTTATAAGATTCCTAGTTGACTTGTATTTTGTATTTGTTTTAAAATTTGAGGAGGGCTACTATAAAATGCTTTTTCTTGGGCTATACCAGACTGGAGTTTACTTTTAATATATTACCTTATGAAATTTTAATAATAATGTTTTAAAAAGCTGTATTGTTTTTGTATAAATTACATGTGTTTATTTAAGATATAAAGGTAAAGAAATGTAAATAAGGAAACTCACTCAGCCACTCAGAAAAAAAACATTGTTAACGTGATAATTTTAGATGTCTCCGTATACAGATGCAGACGAATGTAGATACAAATAGAGGGATGGATAGATGGGGAAATGCTGAGAGAGAATTTTGCTGAAGTGGAATCATGCTATATATAAAACATTGAAAATAAAGATGCTAAGTTAATTTTTTTCTGAAATCAGAATTATTCAGAATTGATAAATACAAAGAAATTTAAATGTAATTGAAGGTATTGCTGAACTTGAAGCAAGCATTTCTTTATAAGAAGAGATCTTAGATTTTAAATGTCTTCTAAAATGTGATAACATTGTGAGATGGATGTGTTTCAAGTTTTGAAGACATCTGTTATCTGTCTAATGAAGGATGGGGAAGTAAATATCTTTCACTGCCTTGCACTTCAGCCTCCCGATTTTGTTTCTTGAAAACAATTTTTAATTTTTTTGCAATGGCAAGGTTTCTAATGTTCACATTCCATTCTACTATCATAATTTTAATTGTTTAAGCTTACTTCTTTATTTAGGGGTATAATTATCTTATCAGTAGCACTTATCACATTTCCCATCCTATTTTTATTTTGATTTATTTCTGAAATGCAAATATCTCATTAGATATTCTCTCCGAAAGACAGTCCAGTGAGTATTGCTTTCTTTAGCTTTTTGAATTCTTGAGAAGGCAAGTGGTCCTTTTACTAAAATAAAAAAACAAAAAACAAAGTACATGGATATGTACTTATCTTGTTATTCGTTGTTGCTTTATACTGGAGATATTGCTATGTTTTCAGAGGTTATTTTCCTGAAGAAATCTCAGATCACTTTGATATAACCTAACACCCCCTCTTGTACTTAGAGAATATATATACAACTATTTTCTATAAAGTTAGGTAACTTTACCAGAATATCTTAGTTTTACTATCAAAACTATCACAGTGTGCCAAAAGTTGCTATGGATTTTAGCTTCATTTATTTCAGTACAGTTTTCTTTGATAAAGTTTTACATTTGTTTTTCTCCATTTTACTTGTTCTCTTTTTTTTTTGGAACTCTGTCTGTGCAGACAGATTTCTTTGTTTTTCTTCTGTTTCAACATAATAGTAACAGGTTTTGTTACAAGTGGGAGGTTTCATAACGCCCTAGACCCTCATGTTTAGAATTTTACTTCTGCACAATCACTATCCTTAGAAATTAGCCCCAGTGTTCTGTTTCAGGACTGATGAATGTTCTGAACTGTGGCCTCAGGGTACACACAGAGGTTACTTGAAAAACACACAGTGTTATGAGAAGATGTCCATCTGTTGATAATATGAATGTCAAATTATTGGCTGCTATCACTAGAAGACCCATATGGCTCCAAGATGGCAAATAACTCATTAGGCTCACTTCTCAGAGGTTATGTAGTTTCCTCTATGATAAAGACACAGGGGCGTCCCAGTTGCCTCTAGTAGTAAAGAATCCGCCTGCCAATGCCTGAGACACAAGAGGCATGGGTTCAATTGTTGGCTTGGGAAGTTCCCTTGGAGAGGAAATGGCAGCCCATGCCAGTATTCTTGACTGGGAAATCACGTGGACAGAGGAGCCTGGCAGGCTAGGGCTGCAAAGAGTCAGACATGACTGAGTGACTGAACACACATGATAAAGACATATGGTATGATACCGGGAGTATAACTAACAAAAGAATAACAATAAATTTACTTTATTAAAATTAAAATGTGTTTCATAGGACATCATAAATGAAGTGAAAACACAGTCTACAGAACAGAAAAAAAAATATTTGCAAGGCATATATTTGAATTCTATATATTTGTAATCTACAATATATGTAACAACTTTTACAACTCAATAATCAAAGGACAAATCACCCAGTTTTAAAAAGTAGGTAAAGGATATGAATAGACCTTTCTGCAAAGGACGTGTACAAATGGCCATGAAACGCAAGAAAAGATGGTCAGCGTTATGACCATCAGAGGCCTGCAAGTAAAAACCACAATGAGAACCTACCTTCCACCCACTGAGATGGTTTTGATATAAAAAGACACAATAACAAATGTTGACAAGGATAGGGAGAAGTCAGCACCCTCATATATTGCTAGTGGGCATGTAAAGTGGTGCAGCTGCTTTGGAAAACAGTCTGGCAGTTTCTGAAAAGGTAAAACATAGATTTACCATGTGACCCAGCAATTCCACTTCTAGGTGTTTACTCAAGATTTAGGGGAACATACATTCATAAAAAAAACTTGCACATGAATGTTTATAGTAGCATTACTCATAGGGCTTCCCTGGTGGCTCAGAGGTTAAAACGTCTGCCTCCATGTGGGAGGCCTGGGTATGATCCCTGGGTTCGATCCCTGGGTTGGGAAGATCCCCTGGAGAAGGAAATGGCAACCCACTCCAGTATTCTTGCCTGGAGAATCCCATGTTCAGAGAACCCTGTATGCTACAGTCCACAGGGTTGCAAAGAGTTGGACACGACTGAGCAGACACAACTGAGCATTATTCATAATAGCACCCAAACGGAAGCAAATTGTATGCCCCTCAATAGGGAAATTAATAAATGCAAATGTGATATGTCCATACAAACGAATACTACTCAACAACAAGAATGTATTAAGTACTGGTGCAATATGCAACATGGGTAAACCTTGAAAACATTATGCTAAATGAAAGAAGTCAGTCATAAATGATTGCATATTGTATGACCATTCACATGAAATATTCAGAATAGGCAATTCTATAAAAACACAAAGTAGATTAGTGGTTGCCAGGAGCTGAGGGTGGGACAAGAGTGGGATATAGAGCCATTGCTCATGGGTGGATGGATGTAGGTTTTCTTTGGAGGGGCTGAAAATGTTCTAAAATTGGATTTGATGATGGTTGCACAGCTCTGCTAATACACTAGAAACCACTGAATTGGATAAATAGATTTAAATAGGTCAAAATTCTGCTATATGAATAGTCACTGTTGTTTAGTTGCTCAGTCGTGTCTATCTCCTTGAGACTCCATGGACTGCAACACGCCAAGCTTTCCTGTCCTTCACGGTCTCCTGGAATTTTCTCAAACTTACATCCATTGAGTTGTTGGCACCCAGCCATCTCATCCTCTCCCCCTTCTTCTCCTGCCCTTAATCTTCCCCAGCATCACTGTCTTTTCCAGTGAGTTGGCTCTTCATATCAAGTGGCCAAAGTATTGGAGCTTCAGCATCAGTCCTTCCAGTGAATATTCAGGGTTGATTTCCTTTAGGATTGACTGGTTTCATCTTCTTGCTGTCCAAAGGACTCTCAAAAGTCTTCTAATACCACACTTCAAAAGCATCAATTCTTCAGTGCTCAGCCTTCTTTTGGTCAGACTCTCACATCCATACATGAATATTGGAAAGCTTCCTTGGGTGGCTCAGTTGGTTAAGAATCTGCCTGCAATCCAGGATGCCCAGGTTCAATCTCCTGGAGAAGGGAAAGGCAAATCACTCCAGTGTTCTTGACTAGAGAGTTCCATGGACAGAGAGGTCTGGTTAGCTACAGTCTATAGGATCTCTAAGGTGTGGAAAATCTGAGCGACTAACACTTTCGCTTTGAAGCTATATGAATTACATCACAATAAATTCACTAAAAAAGTATATTAATGCATATGTACAGAATCTTGAAAATGATATCAGTTCAGTTCAGTTCAGTTCAGTCACTCAGTCATGTCCGACTCGTTGCGACCCCATGGACTGCAGCACACCAGGACTCCCTGTCCATCACCAACTTCTGGATTTACCCAAACTCGTGTCCATTGAGTCGGTGATGTCACCCAACCATCTCATCCTATGTTGTCCCGTTCTCCTCCTGCCTTCAATCTTTCCCAGCATTAGGGTCTTTTCAAATGAGTCAGTTCTTCCCATCAGGTGGCCAAAGTATTGGAGTTTCAGCTTCAACTTCAGGCCTTCCAATACAGGACTGATTTCTTTTAGGATGGACTGGTTGGATGTCCTTGCAGTCCAAGGGATTCTAAAGAGTCTTCTCCAACACCACAGTTCAAAAGCATCAATTGTTCAGTGCTCAGCTTTCTTCACAGTCCAACTCTCACATCCATACATGACCACTGGAAAAACCATAAGCTTGACTAGACGGACCTATGTTGGCAAAGTAATGTCTCTGCCTTTCCATATGCTCTCTAGGTTGGTCATAACTTTTCTTCCAAGGAGTAAGTGTCTTTTAATTTCATGGCTGCAGTCACCATCTGCAGTGATTTTGGAGCCCCAAAAGATAAAGTCTGACACTGTTCCCACTGTTTCCCCATCTATTTCCCAGGAAGTGATGGGACCGGATGCCATGATCTTCGTTTTCTGAATGCTGAGCTTTAAGCCAACGTTTTCACTCTCCTCTTTCACTTTCATCAAGAGGCTTTTGAGTTCCTCTTCACTTTCTGCCATAAGGGTGGTGTCATCTGCGTATCTGAGGTTATTGATATTTCTCCCGGCAATCTTGATTCCAGCTTGTGCTTCTTCCAGCCCAGCGTTTCTCATGATGTACTTTGCATATAGGTTAAATAAGCAGGGTGACTATATACAGCCTTGATGTACTCCCTTTTCCTATTTGGAACCAGTCTGTTGTTCCATGTCCAGTTCTAACTGTTGCTTCCTGACCTGCATACAGATTTTTGAGTGGCAGCTCATGTGATCTGGTATTCCCATCCTCTGAAGAACTTTCCACAGTTTATTGTGATCCACACAGTCAAAGGCTTTGGCATAGTCAATAAAGCTGAAATAGATGTTTTTTCTGGAACTCTCTTGCTTTTTTGATAATCCAGCAGATGTTTTCCATTTGATCTCTGGTTCCTCTGCCTTTTCTAAAACCAGCTTGAACATCAGGAAGTTCACAGTTCACGTATCGCTGAAACCTGGCTTGGAGAATTTTGATCATTACTTTACTAGCGTGTGAGATGAGTGCAATTGTGTGGTAGTGTGAACGTTCTTTGGCATTGCCTTTCTTTGGGATTGGAATGAAAACTGACCTTTTCGAGTCCTGTGACCACTGCTGAGTTTTCCAAATTTGCTGGCATATTGAGTGCAGCACTTTCACAGCATCATCTTTCAGGATTTGAAATAGCTCAATTGGAATTCCATCACCTCCACTAGCTTCATGATGCTTCCTAAGGTCCACTTGACCTCACATTCTAGGATGTCTGGCTCTAGGTGAATGATCACACCATCGTGATTATCTGGGTCATAAAGATCTTTTTTGTTCAGTTCTTCTATGTTCTTGCCAGTGCTTCTTAATATCTTCTGCTTCTGTTAGTTCCATACCATTTCTGTCCTTTATTTAGGTCATCTTTGCATGAAATGTTCCCTTAGTATCTTTAATTTTCTTGAAGAGATCTCTAGTCTTTCCCATTCTATTGTTTTCCTCTATTTCTTTGCACTGCTCACTGAGGACGATGGAAATGGTATAAATGAACCTATTTGCAGGGCAGGAACAGATAAACAGATGTGCAGAATGGATGTGTAGGGGCAGTAGGGGAAGGGGTGGGTGGGGTGAATTGGGAGAGTATGTTTGATATAAATATTGACAACACTATCATGTGTAAAATGGATAGTTAGTGGAAAGCTGCTGTATTTCACAGGGAGCTCAGCTCCTTGCTCTGTGATGACCTAGATGGGTGGAATGCTGGAGAATGGGAGGGAAGTCAAAGAGAGAGAGGCTATATGCATACATACAGCTTATTCACAGAGTTTTAGGATAGAAACTAACACAACATTGCAAAGCAAGTGTACTCCAAATAAAAAAGAAAAGAAAAAAGTCAAGTGGAATGCAGTCTTGCTTCCATGTTTCTCTGGGTCCCTGGTGATGTTAGCAGTTTTCCCAGGCAGAGCATTTCCCCAAGGTCTTTTCTCTGCTCCTACTCTGGTACTATATCTCTCTCCTTCCTTCCCTCAACCCAGGTGGTTCCTTTCATGTCCTGGTGAAGATCAGCGCTAAACCCATGGAGGTGGCTTTATTCTTCCCTGGCTTTCTTTTTTATTTTACAATCACTGCATAATTATATCCTACTTAGCTTCCAAAGGCTTTGGTTTTGATTTGCGAAAACCTCTGGTGAAAGTAAAAGTCCAAACCTAGATCATTTTTTATGTGGTTGTTTTTGGGATTTAGGGCTGTGGGAAATATCTCATAGTTCACAGGAACTGTAAGTTCTGCTGTTAACTTCTGGCATGTCTGGAGAAAATAGAAGTATATTTTGACCAAAACATGCTTTCCTGCTAGTCTTTTGACTTGTCCACTCAGCAAATTTTTTTTAACCTTTTGCTGAGAATGAGGATTATTTTTTTTTTCTTTTCCTCTTGTCCAGGGGAACATTTCATAAACTTCAGATAAGAACCCACTCTTCTTATTTTTGTGAAGTCAGTTTTTATTCCAGACTTTTCTCAACTGCTTACATCCTGAGGAAAACCACACTGCTTAGTCTCATGGGAGACATTATTTGTATTACAAAACAAATTTGAACATGTATAATGAGACATGAAAGTGCCAAGCTTGCCGCTGTGCTCTTACACTGCTCCGGGCATTTTTTTCCAGTGAATTTTATGTCTGCGAACAAATTAGGATGAAAAACCTGTTCAGTTAGAATATGGAATCACATCAAAGATGTGCCCAAACCATCAGAAAGTTTCTAACATATAACAGCATTCACTGCCAGACTAGAGACATACTAGGCAAATTTATTTCCAACTGCTAAATCCAAAATACCCAAAGTGGCCCTTTTTCTTTTATAATTGAAACCACTTTTAATTAAAGCACTTCTATTAGTTTGGGAGAGGGGTACTAAAATAGGAAATGTGTATGCATAAGTCATTTTTAAAATTATATAAAATTTGTATATGTCTTCAAAAATAATTTTTAATATTAATACATTCACATGTTTAAAATTTTTGAAAGTGTGCAATCAGAAATAGAAGAAATAGAATGAAAGTCTGCTTCTCCCTATTTCCATTTTCACAGGCAGTTAAGCTGGTCCTTTGTTTCAGGTGTGTGTGTGCGCGTGTGTGCTTAGTTGCTTAGTCATGGCTGACTATTTTTAAGCCCATGGACTGTAGCCCACCAGGCCCCGCTGTTCATGGGATTCTCCAGGCAAGAATACTGGAGTGGGTAGCCATTCCCTTCTCTAGCAGATCTTCCCGACCCAGGCATCAAACCTGGGACTCTTGCATATAAAGCGTCTCTGGATTCTTTATAGTCTGAGCCACCAGAGAAGCCTATATATATATATACACACACACACACACACACATTTCATTTTTCATCTTTATACAAGTACTAGTAACTACATAAAGTCTTATTTTGTGCATTCTTTTTCATTATATTAGAAGTCCTGAAGATATCCATTGTTCCAACATGGAATGGTTCCTCAAAGATAAAAAATGTAACTTAAAGATATACTTTAGAATTTTTAAAAATTTGTTTTTTGTCTGGTCTCCTTTTATTTCCCAATATTTTCTTTTATCCCCTTTTATTTCCCAGTATTTTCTTTTGCATTCTATTCTTACTTTCACAGATTTACATTAGAGAATATTAAGATGGTGGTGTGATTTTTTTTTTTAAGTTGCTCTTGGGTCTGACAAAATTTATCTTTCTGCAGTTATACTAGAAGAGACTTTTGATTGATAATCCCTTATGAAATGTACACAAAACAGTTTGTTGAAATTAAACTTTACTCTTCTGATTTAGAATCCTTACAATTACAGTACCTTAAAATGTTAATTCTCTAAGATATTACTGAGAGACAGATGGGATAATTATCTACATATCAAATACAATTGTTTGGAAGCTACAAATTAAATCAAGAACCGAATTTCTTATGCATGAAGCTTAACTCTAGTGAATTCCTTTGACTTATCAGTCAGTAGCTTTTAACAGCACCACCACTACATTTTAAATGAATGTTTGGCTTACAGAGTTGCTAAATAGTTATATATAATCAATTTATGACAACATATGATATCTCACAGTACTTAGTTCTTTATTTTACTTTCATCTATCCATCCATCCATCCATTCATTAAGTGTTTTTCTTAGGGTCCTAAATCATTTCATCGCGTAGGATATAGCCTGGATCAAAGTCTAGAGTGCATTATAAGATAATTGAAACAAATATTGCGTAATCAAAAAGTGAGTCTTAAAAGTCTTGCTAAAACATAACAAAATAGGTTATGGCAGAAGATAGGATATTCTCTTTATTAAAACAGGAATCAACTTATTTTTCCTATGGAAAGAATCAGATATTAATTATTCTAGGCCCTGTAGACTGTAAAGGCTCTTTTATAACTAGTTAGCTCTGCTGTTTTAACCCATAGACAACATGTAGATGAATGAATATGTTTGAGCAGAAATAAAACTATTTATGGACATTGAGATTTGATTTTCATGTGCCATGAAATCTTCTTTGAAATTATTGCAGACATTTTAAAATATAAAAATGTGCTTCATTCACAAGTTATGTATAAAAAAAGAAAAACAGGCAGTGGGTGAGATTTGGTTTCTGGGCTATTGTTTGTTGAGCCCTGAAGTATAGCAAGATATGTTGCTGGATTCTAAACAAAATTCATTTCATTTCTAATTGATTATTTTTTGCTTAAGTGTATTTAAAGTGCTGATTATTAAATACCTTAATTGTTTTTCTCTTATATGTTCAATTCAGTCTGTTACTTAGGGAAGAGATATAATTTTGAGTAATGTGTAGATACCAGACACTTGGTACTTTATCTCACTTAATCCAGTCACCAAGTCTATGAAGTGGATATTCTTATTTCTGTTTTATAGATGAAGTAATGAGGAGGAGAAGGATCAGCAACATTTCCAAGGTTATGTCCTAGCTAAGAGATGGTTATAGTTTTTAACAGAGATTGATCATACTCCTTGTTTATAGAATTGAACGTCTATTTTTCAGTGTAATAAATATGCTGCTTTCACATAGTTCCATAGAACTTAGCACAGTTCTATGCTCATGAACTTAGGTATTCATAGTTTTATTGTTGCCTGTTGGTCGGTTGATGTTCAATCTGCTATTTTCACAAAGATATAAACAGGAAAATTGAATTCATAGTTACTTTCATTACGTAGTTTTCACCTGAATGATTTTGATTTATCCAGCTTCCTTTTAAGGGGAATTGGATTGGAAAATTGGCAAATGGAGTTTAAAATTGAGTATTTTTTTTTTCCAAATATGGTCCTGACTTGCAGTTATATGCATAATTTAATTTTTATTTTTGTAATTTCAGTTCATTTCCTCTCGAATCCTCAGATGTTCAAAATGTTGGATGACAGCCAGTTTTAGAAGATTGTTTTTCTCAGTGGTTTGAGGAAGAATGAAATGTTTTTATAGAGGGATTATAAAATACATTAAAGCACATATTCTTTCTTCTGAACTTAAAATAATTAAGAGTGTGATCTTTTTAGTCAACAACAGCATTGAATTATAGCCATATTGTTGATAGCAAAATTTGGCTACCCTTAAAAATAGACTTCAACATGTACATGCATGCCCTAGTAGCTTGAAATATTCTAATCAATCGGTTGATTATGACCCCTCTACAGTCATCAGCCATGCCCTTAACATATTCTCTCTTTAGCCCAGACAAATATACCGTCTAAAGTCCTTTTAGATTTGTGGGTTTATCTCCATTGTACAAGAGCATTCTGTGATTAATTAAATTATTGGTTCCAAATAATAGGGCATTAGAAATCAGACAGTGTCTTTAATTTCAGTGATTGTTTAAAGGCTAAGAATTAGAAGATTCAGTTACTGACCTGCAGATGTCAGAGAAAAAATTTATTCCTTATCTGCTGCCACGATTTAAAGCAGAAGCTAATGCTAAGATCATACCATCACACTTTATTCTATCAATAAGAGGTGAAGTCATTACATAATGACTACCGAGATAAAGGAGGGGAAAAGTGCCCTTTAAAAAAAAGGAAAGAAGGAAAGAATTAAAGAAGGAAAGAAAGAAAGAGAAAAAGAATAGTTTACTTAAAATAAAAACTAAATATTGTGTGTGTTGAAAATACCTGGCAAGAACATGGAATAATGCTGTTCTACATAATAGACGTTACTACCATTAAAAACATTAGCTTTTCTAATTTTTATTGTTTTTTACAGACTGTTAGATATTCATCATAGCTCAATCGGTAAAGAATCTGCCTGCAATGCAGGAGACCCAAGTTCAGTTCCTGGATAAGGAAGAAGGAAATGGCAACCCACTCCAATATTCTTGTCTCAGCAATCCCAGGGACAAAGGAACCCTGCAGGCTGCAGTCCATGGGGTTGCAAGAGTCGGACACGACTTGGTGATTAATTCACCACCAAGATATTACTATTTTGAGATTCATACACCTTAAGTCAGAAATCTACAGTTAAAAAGTGAGAAGCTTATTGAAAAATATTAAACATGCCAATGACTACGTTTTATGTATGCATAATAATGACTTCAGAAAATCCTAAGAGGCCATAGTATTCTCAGTAGCCCATCCAATGCCCAATACACATGGAAAACTCATATGTTTATTGAATGAAATAATGGACTGATCTTCTGTATACTTTGTTTTATCCAAATCTTGTTTTCTTATATGCTTATTCAATCTTCATTAAATAGTCCTACTATTTGTTTTTATAACTGAAGAAGCTCAGTTAGTTTATAATTGATAATTTCATTGAAATATAAAAGTATTCTTTGTATCCATTTCTGATTTCTGTCTTTGGAAAGTTATTTAACAACATTTTGTATGAAATGCATGAATGCTCTCACTTCAATAAGATATAAATCTGTAACCTAATAAAACACGAAGAGGGAGTTAAAGCCATTTATTTATGTATTTTATATTCAAATAGAGATATTGATACATTTTATGGAAGTGCATACTTCATTTCTCAAGCTCTAATATTCTGAATACATTTTTAAGTTAATTTTTCAACTTGAGTAGTGCCAGGATAGTAAGAAGTTAGAAAATTTTGAGAGTAATTTTTTAGTAAAGTCTCATTTTCATATGATAACATCATATATAGTTATAGATGCTTCAGGTTAGGATTCCCTGTGAATACCTATAACTTGTATTACACATGGGCTTCCCTGATGGCTCAGTGGGTAAAGAAACTGCCTGTAATGCAGGAGACATGGGTTTGATGCCAGAGTCAGGAAGATCCCCTAGAGGAGAAAAGTCCCACCCACTCCAGTATTCTTGCCTGAAAACTTCCATGGACAGAGAAGCCTGGCAAGCTGAAGTCCAAAGGATATAACATATAATATACATATTACATATAACATCCTTGTCCTGTAAGGTCGTGATGCCACAAAACCAAAGTACAAAGAAATGTACAAAGAAAATGAGCATTATTCAAAAAAAATTTTCTTGGACTGTATTTAAAGAGCCCAGATTGAGATAAATTTTACTATATTTTTTCAAATATTTGCTAGAGTTGTTTTCAGTTGTCTTTTTTCCTTGAAACTGTCATTAATTGATTCAAGGTCTCTGGTTTTCCCACTTCCTATGAATTATAGATACTACTTTTATTATTATTATTAGTTGAAGTATAATTGATTTGCAGTATATGTATATAAATATTCATTTTCAGATTCTTTTCCATTATATATTTTTACAAGATAATGACTGTACTTCTCTGTGCTATACAGTAGGTCCTTGTTGTTTGTTTTATATACAGTAGTGTTTTTTGTTTAATCCCAAACCGCTAGTTTATTCCTCCCTCACTTTTTCCTTTAGTAACCTTGTTTGTTCTCTAAGTCTGTGAGTCTGTTTCTATTTTGTAAATAAGTTCATTTGTATCATTTTTTTAAGATTGCACATATGTGATATTATATGATATTTTTCTTTATCTGATATACTAATCTCTAGGTGCATATATGTTGCTGAAAATGTCATTCTTTTTATGGCTGAGTAATAGTTCTTTGTGTATGTATGTACCACATCTTTATCCATTCATCAGTGGATACTTGGGTCGATTCCATGTCTTGGCTATTGTAAATAGTGCTGCTGTGAACATTGAGGTTCGTGTATCTTTTCAGATTATAGTGTTCTGCTAGAGCATAATGGCAACTCATTTTTTTGAGGAATCCCCATAATATTCTCCATAGTGGCTGCACTGATTTACTTTCCTGTCAACAATGTAGGAAGGTTCCCTTGTCTCCACACCCTATCCAGCATTTATTATTTGTAGACTTTTTGTTGATGGCCATTCTGACAGGTATGAGGTCATACCTCATTGTAGTTTTGATTTGCATTTCTCTTAACAATGTTGAACATCTTTTAATATTGCCTTCAAGTGAATAATTTTTAGGACAAACATTTTTACAGATAGGTAATGATTAAAAAATTTGGAATTGTGTCCTTTGAGATTTCAAAGAGAAAGCGAAATTAAAGAAAAAATAGGAGGGTAATTGGCCATTTGGGGAATATATCATTGGCCTTTCCTTAATAAGGCCACGGCTCAGTGTCTCAGACTCCTATTGGAATGCTGCACATCTCATTTCCTGAGTGGATCCAGAGTTTGTAGTTTCAAACCAACTGATTCATGCTTAGCACACTATAGTATGACCAAGATACAGTCCATAATATCAGGGTAGTGACTTTGTTCTCATTAAATCATATGCATGTAAATGGAAATCATAATCAAAATCATACTTCCATAGGTATACATATAACCCTCCCTTTTATGGCTGATTCATGTTAAGGTTTGACAGAAAACAGCAAAATTCTGTAAAGCAATTATCCGTCAATAAAAAATTAATTAAAAAAATCATACTTCCATAACAGAATCAGAAAAATAAAGAAAAGGGAGTTGGGTGATTTTTAAATGATCTCTAGTATGTAATTCATGTAGCTAGTCTTCCCTAGGAGAATTGCAAGAATTTTTCTCCATTACTGAAAGGTTAACAATTCATCTGTCTTTGTTGTCCCCTCATTGAGATGATTTGGCAGGGAGAAATCAGTGAAAGAGTGTCAGTTCTGTAAAACAGTCTGTTTTTTCTTACAGATCTTTAAGATATATATATAATACATTGATAAATCAATAAATCTTAATTTTTGTGTATTTTGAGTTTGCTTTCTTCTATCTCAGGGTTTTAGCTTTTAATCAAATGTCCAAGTGGGCTCCTGTTCTTTTTTGTTTTTTTTTCTTTAAAATTTTTAAAGCCTAAATTGCAAGCTTTCTTTTGCTATGTTATTTTCTACTTAATTTTAGTTTGCAACAGCTTCCTTAGTATCTCCACTTCCTTATTATTTTTCATTTGAGAAAAATCTTAGGACATATCAGCTCAAATAATTAGTCTCTTAAGTCTAGCAAATATTATCTTACTAATAATTCTGTGGCGTGTGCATATTTATTGCCTGGAGAAGGCTTTCAAAATGAGAAATTTAAAATAATGTACCTAGCCAGTGTGTGCTTTGAATACAGAAACAATTTTCCTCATAGTCTACTAGGCAATCAGTTTACTCCATGGAACAATACCTCTATTTGTGATTTTCTCTCAACATATAAATGTACAAAAAGTGGTTATCTATCAAAGGCATTGGAATATGAACAATTATGAGCTGTGGGAAGCAGTGTTTTCAAAATGTGGTTTTCTCCCCAGTACCTTTATTTCTTAAGTAAAAAAGAAATCTTTTTCACCCTCATTTATCACCCTCCAAACTTTTGTCCATTAAGTGCAAGAATATTGGGGCTTAAAGCAGATATCTTGTGTTATCCCCAAATTGTGAATGAAAATCAAATTTCAGTGAACAAAATTACTCTTTGGACTATCTATGAGGTGGTTCAGTGAATTAGAATCTGCTTACAATGCAGGAGACACCAGTTCTATCCCTGCATTAGGAAGATTTCCTGGAGAAATAAATGGCAACCCACTCCAGTGTTCTAACCTAGGAAATCCCATGGACAAAGGAGCCTGGTGGGCTACAGTCCGTACGGTCAAAGAGAGTTGCACATGACTGAGTAACTGAACAACATTAACAGTGAAAAGTCCACTGGCTCAGACAACGTGATACCCATGGAGAGGACTTTGCTGCCTCCCAACGGCTCCATGTACCCACTCATTACCACCTAGAAGTTTCCATCCATAGCACTTATTTCAGCTTGTAATTGAACATTTATCACTGTGTTTATTTTCTGATTCTTCTGATTCTAATATAAGCTCTGTGAGAACATTATTTTTCTTTTATTCACTGCTGTATGTATGCTATCAAGGACAAAAGAAGACACAAGTTATTGAATGAATAGACAAATGCATCTGTAACCAAGCTGAGGCTTTTCTTTCTACATGGATTGACTTAAAGAAATGCTAGATTTCTGGACTGGGAGGAAGCTGTCATATCTCATTTTACAGTTTGGGACACTAAGCATCCCAGAAGATGGAAGAATTTGAACAGTTCCCAGATGCATTGATCCATAATAGCTATCACTTATCATTGGTTCCTATTAAAACCTGTTTCTTTCTGTATCACCATATTTCTCTTTCAAAGTAATTCTTGTTCTGAGACATAAGGTTATCTCCACCATGATCTCTTTTTGTAATTGAGGGATAATTTTCATGTTTACATTGAGTCTTGAGAGGCCCAATAATTGTTGAACATTGAAAGAGAACTTCATATATCAATAGTTGTTCTCAGAATCATTCTGTCAGCATCTGAAAGAAAACCTTGTGATTTAAAATACTTCAGTGGGTGTTAGCAATACCTCGATTGAACTGTAGTATCCTTGATAATCACCTGAGTCACTAACTTGGCAGTGCAAATTCTGTCCACTCTGTCATGTATATAATCCTTAGTTTGCTCAGTAAAAGAATGAAATTTTAGTGTGAACAAATAGAAGTTCCTGTGTATGTCAATTATTTGAGGATCTTCTTTGCTTTTGAATTGCTACTGCTGTCCTCACGAAGGGGTAAATTTTGAGTGACCAATGAATATTTGCTGGGGGAGGGGCAGTATTCCCAGAATTGTATGAGGCGGTAAGCAGTCTGAGCTACTTTATTACATTGTATTGCTTTATGTTATAAATCATATGGTTTTAAGCCATGGTTTATAAGAAAAGCTCAACAACCAGATTATGCATCCAAGCATATTAATAGAGTGGGGTATTAATCCTGTAAACATCCCTTTTCACATGCAAAAGTTCAAATGGAAAGCAGAAATAATTTATTTTGGCTCAGACGCAGGGGATCATTAAATGTTCTAAAAGTTGTGTTCTGCTGATAAATTATTGGAGACTGCAATGTAGTCACAATTCTTTGAATTTTTATTTTTATTTCATGGAATTCTGCTAAAGAGTATGATGATGAACATTTTCGTGAAATAAGAAACATATGGTGGTCTCAAGCATTCTATCTTCTCTCTTGTTTATCTCAAGATTTTCCTTCCGTTCTGGTTAATAAGACTCATGTTCCAAGTGTGAGCTTGGAAATGTTAAAGGGTTCCAGCATGTGAAGTTTGAAAAATGAACTTAGCTGTTGAATGATTCTGCTGATTTAGTTCTGGAAACTCAAATGATGTCCAAATACATTACATGGAAATGGTACAAATCACCTACTTTTCCCTGATTCTTGCTTGGCTAGTGCTGGTGTTTATGATACTATTCAGAGTCAGAATGAGTTGTTCCTGGCAGCATGCACTGTTAGCCCAAACTCTGATGTTTTTGAAAAATGTTTCATGGACTAAAGTTTTAAATCAGAATATTATTTCTGTTGATTCTCATTTGCAATCACTGTGAAATAAATGGATGTGAACATGTGATAAGGCATTCCTTTCCTAAGAGGGAAACAACACTAATGAAGACTTTATTTACTAATCCCCCCCCCCCCACATACACACTTAATATGGTATTGAGCAAAGGAAGCTAAATTACAAATTCGAGGATTTTGACAACTATGCATAGTTAACTCACAGACCCAGGTACTCCCTGCTACCACTTTGTAAAACTTGTAAATGCTATACTGCTTCAGCTGTGCTTCTGCACTTCCACCAGCAGCCATTTGGTCTAATTACATTAAATTGCTGGAATAAAGGCATCTCTGATTACTTCATGGAGAGAGACTCTAGCACAGCCTGACTAGAGATCCTGCTGTAATCATCTCTGGACCCTTGAGTTATTTTTGCTATTTCAATAGATTTACAAGTCTACATTTCTCAGTGATAATACTGAGATGCTTACTAAAATGTCAGTCCTCTGTGGGGTAAAAATTCATCAATCTTATGTGATAATGATGGTTATGAATACTAGCCCAATAAAGATATGAAAAAGACAATCAAGATGCTACTGCATGTCAGTGTCTATATTAGGTGTTTCACCTGCATTCTCATTTCATTCTAGTTAACATTGGGAAGTAAGAATTACTGCTCCACTTTGACCACCTTGAAGAAGCTGAGAATCTCAGAACACTTAAGTAACGTTGCTGTGTTCAACGTCTGATAGTTAGCTCATCTGTGCATGTCCTGTGGCTCTGAATTTTGTCCTTTTTCCTAAAATTATAATCTTCACATGGTACCCTGTTCTTTAGAAAGTCTCCAATTAAAATAAATTTTAAAAAAGAAATGATTTGAAAATAAACATTCTTTTCTGAGAGCAAAACAAACAAACAAAAAAAAAAATAGAAAGTCTCCTTGGGAGTTCTTATCTAATAACTGTGAAATCTTTTCTCTAATTGGGTTCGTGAAAAAGTATGGGTCTAGCTCAGTTGAGAAGAAAATGCCCCCTAAGCTTTGAAGAACAAAGTCCATACATTGTACCAGAAAGAGTGGAAGGAGCAACCCCCATAGTCTCTTATGAAGAATAAAAGTCATGAGGATCTTGAGGTAACATGGTGCTGGATCCCTGGTAGTGATTAGGGCTTCTCTGGTGGCTCAGATGGTTAAGAATCCACCTGCAATGTGGGAGATGCAGGTTTGATCCTGGATCAAGGAGATTTCTCTGCAGAAGGGAGTGGCTATCCACTCCAGTATTCTTGTCTGGAGAGTTCCATAGACAGAGGAGCCTGCTGGTCCAAAGAGTCAGACATGACTGAGCAAATAACACTTTCACTTTTCAGTGATTAGGTCCAAAACTTATGTTCTGTAAAGTTGCTATTTACCTTAGGTATTTGACCTTTAATTTGTTCTTTTTGACTTCTTTTCTGAATTTAACAGATAGCCCTGGAAATTTGGGAGGGACTGAAGCCCAATTGGTTGAACCAGGCAACTAGTGAGTGGGCTTCCCTAGTGGCTTTGCAGTGAAGAATCCACTAGCCAATGAAGGAGACACAGGTTTGATCCCCAGGCTGGGAAGATCTACTGGAGGAGGAAATGGCAATCCACTCCAGTATTTCATGCCTGGGAAATCCCATGGACAGAGCAGTCTGGCTAGCTACTGTCCATGGGGTTGCAACGAGTTGGACACACCTTAGCAACTAAACAATAACAACAAGCCTAGTAAGTAGCAGTTAGGATGAGGATCTCTAGATTCTGACTCTGGATATGATGTGATCTCCAGCATAATGTCCTTGAAAATAACCTAATGTCACCAGAGAGCAATTATTTGGATCTTCGTAGATGACATCCAGAAAATGATTTCAAAGTGATTTTACATATTAGGAAGTAAAACCATGGTCAAACACCGTGATAGTCGTTTTTCTTGGTACCACTGATGCACTTTCTGTCATTAGTGCTTTATTTTTATTACATAAGTGGTACGTGGTCACTATGGGAAAGGTGGAAAACATTGATTAGAAACAACCACTTCAGAAAAAAATCTGAAACATAATTTCACCAATGATAATAACTTGATGTATAATAGTCCAGATTTTTTTTTCTATTTTGAAATGTTTAGGCTTTATCTAAACAGAATCAAACAACAATAGTATTTGGTAACCTATTTTTGTTTATTTATTTACTATTTTTCCACTGAATATGTTATGATTAGTGTTCCATAATTATTTGTGATGGCTTACTATTTCATGCTTACTGATATATAGAAAATATTTATCTGATTTTCTATTATTGGGCAGTTATGTTGCTTTGATTTTTCACAATCCAAACAAGATTATAATGAGCAAAATTACAAAAAGAGTTTATATACTTCTGTGCACCATTGTCATCATATAAATTGCTAACATCTTCCTAACATTATCACTGTGTTTTAATGAGATGTATATTTTATAAATGTCTATATTTTTATTAATTCATGTATATATATACATTATTGTTATGCCTGGATGAAACTTCTACACATATACTTATTTTTTTAACTTTTTTATTTTATATTGGAGTATAGCTGATTAACAATGTTGTGATATTTTGAAGTGCACAGCAAAGGGACTCAGCCATACTTATACATGTATCCATATCCTTCAATATGTCAGCCATTTTAAAGGGCACATGTTAAACAGTAATGTTCTCTTGGAATATAACATTTAGTGTATATATATATATATATATATATATATATGTGAATTGCAGAAAGACCTTGCTGTTTGAAATATAATCACTCACATTCTTCTGAGTTGTAAGGCTTATATGTTTGGTAGACATAGTCTCAGAACCATGGACTTTTCTGAAAATTGCATCTGAATTATTTATCTTTTTTTAGCATAAAAAGTTTGAATCTATAACAAAGTCCTTTTTCTTGAGGATAAGTTGATACTTTTTCTATTATTGAAGTACAGTTGATTTACAATGTGTGTTCATTTCAAGTGTACAGCAATGTATGATTCAGTTATATTTGCTAATATATTTCTTTATATTCAATCTATTTCCTCAGATTTTTAAAAAAATTCTTTTTCAAATTCTTCTTTAGAGTTTATTGACCGGAGAAAGATATATACGTTATGTTTTCTGAAACAAGTGATATGTTCTATATTTTGAACATCAAACATCCCGAGAATAAATACAGATAAATAAAAGATTTGTGGAAAGTAGCAGAGAGGAATATTGTGACAACTTATTCACTATGCACAGTGTTCTGTGAAATGATCACGTTAACGTAGTCTGTTCTTCCTACATCATCAACATTTCCTTAATAGTCTGTCAAGCAATGCCGAATTACAGATAGCATTAAAGGAGTTAGAATCAGCTGCTGGATCTGAAATGTTGACATCCCATAAAATCTTTCTAAAGTCATGGTAAAAGCAAAAGACTCCATTCCTTTGATCTTGCAACAGGATGAAAGGAGTTTGTGGCTGTAAACATATTTCTTTCTCTTGAACAAATACCTGAGCAGAAGATCATAATGTCTCCACAGCTAGTTCCTTGTGGCTCCACTTTCGTGCCTTTTCCACGACTTCAGTCATCAATATCTGACTCACAAGAAAGGTACTGTAGAGTAAGCTAAAACATCGAGGGGTTGAAAAAATGAAAACGACGTTCAGCTGCTTTTGTCGACATGGATAGAGCTATCAGTATTTGTTCTTTATGAATTTATTGCTCCCAAATAGAGCGCTTTGAATAATTTGTGGTTTCAGCAAACTTGTGTTTCATGTTTTAATATATTTATTTTAATGAACAGCGACAGATATATTTAAGAAAATTCTTTTTGCATTTAGTATTATTTAATTTAGCA
Organism: Budorcas taxicolor; assembly: GCF_023091745.1. NCBI lineage: Eukaryota > Metazoa > Chordata > Mammalia > Artiodactyla > Bovidae > Budorcas > Budorcas taxicolor. Next base: position 8,070,093 of record NC_068925.1, read on the forward strand.
CTTTATTTTTGAGATACTGTGGATGATTGAATATATAAAATATGCTCCCACTGTAAGTTATTATTAAATTGCTCTGATTTGACATAATATTCTTTTTTTTCTAGCATTATTATTTAAATGGAAGTTGTTTTAAATACTTTAAGCCCAACATTTGCTCTAAAGAAAGCCATTCAGTCACATTAAGATACACATTCAAGAGTTAAATATTTATGTACAACCTAACTGTAAGCATAACAGATATGGGGCAATCTAATGCACAGAGATGTATTGCCTAAATTTTTCTGTTCTTGACTGAATACAATAGCTTTTTTTTTTTTTTCAAAATTCCCATGCCTGCTTCTGCTCCTTTTATCAGTACATTTTAGGCCAAACTGCCTGCCTGGCAGATGGGTTGTTGCAAATACGTTGATGTCACCAGTCAAGGGAATAATTCTACCAAATGAGAAAGGGATAGTCTAATCAATTTTTATTACTGACAAGCAGTCATGAGCCAGTAAGAAGGAAACCCCCATAAAAGATAAATCTCTTCTCCTTTAATGATTATATATTTTATGTTCAACACTTAAAACTAAAGTGCTGCTTTCTCAAATGGACTATGGTAAAGTAAATATTTGGGCAATAACCCATAATGAATAAAGACTTATTGCATTTATTGTTGGCTCTAAGTTCAATAACACCTTTTGTGTCTTGGATATCATTAGGAAATTAGAGGTTAATTCATGCCATTCCTGTTCAATCCTTGCTTGGATAAAAAAGTCATGTGAGGAAAGGCTCACACATTATTTGTTTTTGCAATTGAAATGGCAGCTTAGTATTTACTGTTGTGCTCACAGGAAAACAAATAACCCTTGGCTATAATATTGGGAGTAAAATATTTTTTCAGAATAATTTCACATTTCTTTCCAAGAATATTATCCTATGCAGAACTAGAAGTACTTGCTTTCTGCATGTTTACAATGACCACAGCACTAATGCACTAAAGAAATTAAAACCTTGTTTAAAAATGAGACAGGCTATTTTGATTTAAAAAGTGTAACATTTTATTTATTTTTTCTTTTTACCTAGAAGTGGTCATTTCCCCATAGAACTGATGATGGAAATTATTAGACCAGTGAAAGATAGCTGTCATTCCATTATTGGTCATTATCATTTTTTTTTCCTTTAAAAATGCTTATTAGAGGTAGCTAATCAAATTCAATTGGAGGCTAAAAAAGTTGATAAGTTAAAAGTACTGGAGACATGGCAGAAGAAATCTGATACATAACAAGATCCATGATCTGGGAATCAAACTTGAGTTCACCTCTTTTTCTGATACTATGTAGGAAAGAAATTCACCTCAGTGACATTGCTTATCTAATTTGGGTTTTGGTTTCTATCTATAAATCTAATTCTAAAGAATTTTTGTCCAGAAGGAGTTATAGTCCTTTATATCTCATGTTTTTATGAGATAAACTGTAAGAAATATGAGAATAAGTCTTCAAGATTCATTTTATTTTCATTGCAAAGTTGCAATTCTTTTAGATCCCAGCTTCATGACTTACTAGCAGTGTGATTATGGGCAAGTAGTGAACTTCCTGAGCCCCATCTATTTCAGTTATATAAAGAGAATAATAATTCTTAGTTATTTTGTTATATTAGAAAAAAATGCCAAATGTGTGGCTAAAATGGTGGAGTTGGAAGACCCTGAGCTTACCTCCTTCCACAGGCACTCTAAAATTATAAGTACTTATAGAGCAAATATTGATGAGTAAGACCTAAAGATAAGCAAAACATATTTTCCACTATTAAAGTTATAAAGAACAAACCACAATGATACATGTTATAATTAACACTCACACCCCAAAGTAGGCAACCCGTGAATTGGGATAATCACAATTATAGGAATTCTCCTAAAGGAACAAGGGGGTGTGAAACCCCCTTGGGCTCTCCATCCTGGAGATCTGCACTTGGGAGACAAGCCCCCAGAATGCCTGGCTTTGAGGCCAGCAGGACGTACTCATGGAGAGCCAGAAAGTGGTATGAAACAGAGACTTTGTTCTTAAAGGGCACACACAGAATCTCATATGCTTGGAGTCCCAGCACATAGGCAGTATTTGAAAGAATCCTGGGCCAGAGTACTTGCTCATATTGGCAATCACCCCAGAGAGGCAGTAAGTTTGACCTCCTACTGGGGATGTAGACACTGGCAGCAGTCATTTTCAGCAACTCATTCTATCTCAAGGGCAGTGGTGCTAGTAAGTACTGTTTGAGGTATTCTCCTTCGACCTTCCTGGGTTGGGAAAATACCCCAGAGAAGAGAATGGCACCCCACTCCAATATTCTTGCCAGGAGAATCCCATGGACAGAGGAGCCTCGCAGGCTGCAGTCCATGGGGTCGCACAGTGTTGGACATGACTGAAGCAACTTAACATGCATGCAGATGCTGACAGCAGTCATCTTCAGGAGTTCATTCTATCTCAAGGGCAGAGGTGCTAACAACCACTGTTGAGGGATTCTCCCTCCATCTTGTTAGTAATTTGGGCTTACCCACTCCCAAGCAGGTCCCACCTGGCCCTATAGGCAGTGACCAAGACCCAACTCTGCCCCTCAGGGGGTCTGTACCAGTAAGGTGGCCCCTGGACCCTAAGACCACTGCCCTAAACATGGCTCAACTAAGCTGCCTCCAGTGTGCCCACAAAGGTTGGCTTTGCCACAGTGGAAGAAACCTCACAGGTCACATGAAGGGCATACCTAGAGCATATGGCTCTGGTGACCAGGCGAGGATGTGCTATTGGGTTCTGTAACATGGCTTCTACATAAAACTATTTCTCCAAGATCAGGAAATGCAACCAACCTACCTAATACAGAGAAATAAGCTCAGAAAATTCAGCAAATAAAGAGACAGAGGAATATGTTCCATATGAGTAGACAAAACTAAACCTCAGAAAAAGAACTGAATGAAGTGGAGGTAAGCAGTCTACCCAACGAATAATTTAAGGTAATGATCATAAAGATGCTCAGTGAACCCAGGAGAACAATAGATGAACACAGTGAAATTTTAACAAAGAGAGAGAGGATATAAAGAAGAACTAAACAGAACTAAAGAATAACTAACTGACATAAATACACTAGAGGAGATCAGTGGTTGATTAGATGATGCCAAGAAGTGGATCAGAAAACTGAAAGATCACTGGAAATGTTCATCCATGTTGAACAGAAAAAAATGAAGCAGAATTTTAAGAAATGAGAATACTAAACTTCTGTCACCAAATCTGAAGGGAGAAACTGTTAGAAACACAGTAGTAAGAGATTTTAACACCAAACTTACCCCAATTACACCCAGACAGAATTAATAAGGAAATGCTGCAGTAATGACATATTTGACCAATTGGGTTTAATAGATTATTATAGAAACTTCCATCTAAAAGCAGCAAAATATGCATTCTTTTCTCATGTACTTAGAACATTCTTTAGGATAGATAACATGATAGGCCACAAAACAAGTAAGGATAATTTTATTGATTGAAATCATATCAAGTATCCTTGGCAACCACAATTGTCTGAGATTAAAAATCAACTATAAGAAAAGCTACAGAAAAACCCACGCAAACGTATGGAGACTAAACAATATGCCACTAAACAACCTGTGGATCACTGACTAAATCAAAGAGGAAATTTTTAAAAAATGCCTGTAGACAAATGAAAACAGAAATACACTGGTTCAAAATCTGTGCTGAAGCAAAAGCAGTTCTAAGAGGGAAGTTTATAGTGATACGTGCCTACTTCAGGAAATGAGAAAAGTCTTAAATAACCCAGCTTTAAAGGAACTGGAAGAAGGAGAGCAAACTAAACCCAGAATTAGAAGAAGGAGAGAATAAAGACCAGAGCAGAAATAAGTGAAATAGAGATAAAAATAGGATGCTAAGAACTGGTTCTTTGAAAAGATAAAATTGATAAACTTTTGGCCAGACTCATCAAGAACAAAAAGAGACAGAGTCAAAATCTATAAAATCAAAATGATAGAGGAGATGTTATGACTGAGATATAAGAAATAAAAAAGATCCTAAGAAATTGCTCTGAACAATTATACAGAAATAAATTGGACAACCTAGAAGAAATGGGTAAATTCCTAGGAACCTACAATCTCATATATTTGCTTGAGCAAATCATAAAGCATGGAAAATTTGAACAGATATTACCGGGAATGAAATTGAATCAATAATTTTAAAACTCCCAAAAGATAAATGTCTGGGGCCAGATAGTTTCACAGATGAATTCTCCCAAACATTTAAACAAGTTAAAGCCTATTTTTCTCAAACTGTTCTGAAAATTGAAGTGGAAGAAGGGTTTCCAAACTCATTCTACAAGACCAGCTCCATCCTAATACCAAAACCAGAGAAAGATACCACAGAATAGAAATTTATAAGTTGATATCTCTGATAGGCATAGATACAAAAATCCTCAACGAAATATTAGCAGACCAAATTCAACAGTACATTAAAAGGATCATAAACTATCATCCAGTGGGATTTCCTCTAGTGATGTAAGAATAGTTCAGTAGCTATGAATCAGTCAACATGAGATTCCACAGTAACAAACTGAAGTATAAAAATTATATGATTATGTTAATAGATGCAGAAAAACTTTTGACAACATTCAGTGTCCATTTGTGATAAATCTGTTAATAAAGTGGGCGTAAAGGATACATAGCTCAACAAAATAAAGGCCGTATTTGACAAGCCCACAGCTAACATCATTCTCCATGGTGAAAAGCAGAAAGCATTTTTTCCTAAGATCAGGCACTAGACATGGATGGACACTCAACCACTTTTACTCAATATAGTTTTGGAAGTCCTAATCAAAGCAGTCAGCCAAAAAATAGAAATAAAAGGAATCTAAATTGGAAAGAAAAAAGTAAAATTGTCACTATGCAGATGATATGATCCTATATATAGAAAATCCTAAAGACTCCACCAAAAATTATTAGTGCTCATCAATGAATTTAGTAAATTTTCAGAATACAAAGTTAATGTACAGAAATCTGTTGATATGCTCTAGTGATAAACTATCAGGAAAACATTAGGAAAATCTCATCTACAATTGCACAAGAAAGAATAAACTATCAAGAAATAAATCTAGTCAAGGAGGTAAAAGACCTGTACATGGGAAACTATGAAATACTGATGAAAAAAAGTGAAGACAGCCCAAACAGATGGCAAGATATATGTAATCATGGATTGAAAGAATTAATACTGTTAATATGACTATACTACCAAAGGTACTTTGCAGATTCAGTGCAATCTCTACCAAAATACTACTGCAGTTTTTCACAGAACTAGGACAAATAATTCTAAAATTTGTTTTAAAACATATTATTCCTCAAACACCAAAGCAATTTTGAGAAGAAAAACAACAGCAACAACAACAACAAAGAAGCTGGAGGTATCATATGCCCTGATTTTAAACTACATTGCAAAGCTGCAGTAATCAAAGTAATGTGATGCTGTCACAAGAAAAGCCACATAAATCAGTGCAACAGAGTCAGGAACCCAGAAGTAAACTCATACTTATGTGTTCAATTGACCCATAACAAAGGAGTCAAGAATATGCAATGAGAAAAAGACAACTTCTTTAAAAAATTGCACTGGGAAAACTAGACAGCTACATGGAAAATAATCAAACTGAACTACTTTCTCACACTACACAGTAAGTCTTCTACATCCAGATCTTCAAGTTGCCAATTTTCAAAGATGATAATGTGTTTTTGCATGTTCAGTTACAGAAATTAGTTCGCATGTCTGACATATGTTGTCAGGTGCATGCATCCTCTACAAGCAATTGTGCTTTTGTGCACTTCACAGTATGGTATAGATTACAGTAGTACAGTACCTTTATTTCAAGTTCAGGAATGTCCAGAAGTAAGCGTAAAAGCAGTGATGATGTAGTTGGTACTGCTAAGAAGTGCCAAGCAATAACAATGGAAATAAAAGTGAAAATTATTGAGTGGAGTGAGGTGAAAAGATGGTAGATAAAGCTCATTCATTGAACTGTTAGCACAAGGACAAAATCATGGGACATATGAAGTCTGCTGTGTCAGTAATGTTGACAATATCAAAGAAGCATGGAAAAGTGACAGAGGAGATTGAAAAAGTTCTCAATGTTTGGATGCAGGATCAGCATCAGCATCAAGTCCTGCTCAGCTTAATGTTGATTCAAGAGAAAGATAAAAGCCTTTATGAAAACTTGAGAAAGAAAAATGGTGAAGAATCAAAGGGCACATCTTTTAATGCTAGCTTTTGCTGGTTTCCAAGGTGACTGAGTGGTAAAGAATCTACCTGCCAAGCAGGAGACAGGAGTTCAATTCCTGGGTCGGAAAGATCCCCTGGAGAAAGAAATGGCAACCCTTTCCATTATTCTTGCCTGGGAAATCCCATGGGCAGAAGAGTCTGGCAGAGTATAGTCCACGCAGTTGCAAAGACTCAGACATGACTTAGTAGCTAAAACATCACCACCTACAGCTGTTTATCAGTTCAAGACTACAGTCAATCTTTACAATGTAAAAGTAAGCAATGAGGAAGCAAGTGCAGATATGGTAGCTGCCCAGGAATTTCCTGAACACTTCAAGAAATTATTGATGAAGATGTATATTTACCCAAGCAGATTTTTAATATAGATGAGACAAGACTGTACTGAAAGATGTTGCCAGACTAAAGTTACATCAGTAAGGAGAAAAAGTTGATGCCAGGATATAAGGCAGCAAAGGAGAGACTAAATCTGTTGTTTGGTGGTACTGCTTCTGGTGATATGGAACTATCGTCTTTCTTAGTTTATTATTAACCCAAGAGCACTTAAAAACATGGCCAAGGGTTCTCTTCCTGTTGTGTGGAAGAGTAACCCCAAAGCCTCGGTTATACAGGCTATTTTCCAAGACTGATTTTTCTATCATTTTATCCTAGAGGTGGAGAAATATTGCTTGAAGAAGAATGTCCCATTCTTTTGCCACTCAACAGTGCTTTGGGCCACCACCCATTCATGCACAACTTTCGTCCCAACATCAAAGTAGCTCATGTGTATGTATGCTCAGTCATGTCCAACTCTTTGTGACCTCATGGACTACAATCTACCAGGCTTCTCTGTCCATGGGATTTTCCAGGCAAGAATACTGAAGTGGGTTGCCATTTTCTTCTTCAGAGACTCCTCCCGACCCAGGGATGGAACCCACATCTCTTACATCTCCTGCATTGGCAGGTGGGTTCTTTACTTCTAGCTTCACCTGGCTTTCCCGGTGTCTCAGATGGTGATGAATCCACCTGCATTGCAGGAGACCTGGGTTCAATCCCTGGATTGAGAAGCTTCCCTGGAGAAAGGAGCTGCTAGCCACTCCAGTATTCTGGCCTGGAGAATTCCATGGACTGTATAGTACATGGGGTCACAAAGAGTCTGACACTACTGAGCAACTTTTGCTTTCACTTTCAGTGCCACCTAGGAAGCCCAAAAGTAGTCCATCTACCACCAAATACTACTTCACTTATCCAACCTATGGACCAGGGAGTTGTAGAAACTGTCATGAAATATTTACACCACACTTTTTTTTGTCAGATAGTAAAGGTTAGTGGTGAATCAGGAGTAACCTTGTGACAGTTTTGGAAGGACTGTAACATCTACAAGATCATAAAAAAACTGACTTTGCTTGTTGCGAGGTTAAGGCCATCACCACCGATGGGGTTTGGAAGAACCATAACCTGCACATTTTTCGTGATTTTTGTGAATTTGAGAAGTTGGATGAGGAGTCCGAAGAGGTCTTCAGCAACTTAGTGACCCTCACCAAGAAGCTGGAGGTAGATCTGCAAGAGGATAACTACACTGAACCCCTTGTTCTACAACACAAGGAGTTTACTAATGAAGACCTCATGGAATTGGAGTCCCAGAGGAAGGACTAAGAGAGACAAGAAAAAGAAGTAACTGAAGAATGGAAGAGAGTCACAACAGGGAATGGCAAGGGGATTTTCTTTATTTGCGGGGACTCTTCATTGTTGAGGCATAGGACTATAGAATGTAGAATGGTACATGAAGGTTGCTGCAGCCATTCAGAAAGCAATCTGTGCTATCATGTCATCTGTGATGAGCAAAAGAGCTATTATCCAGACATCCCTGGGTAATTTTTTTCAAGAGGGTACATAGAATTGAATCCATCAAGGAACCAGAACCTCCATCCGCATCACACATGACTGAAACTGCAGCTTGCTCTGTCTTCTGTTGCTGGCAATCCTTCAGCTCTGCCATCTCCCACCTTCTCTCCATTTTCCAATCAGTAACACTTCTTGCCTGTTCACTTGATGCCTGTCCCTGTATGCCAGCTGTTTTACCGTACTGCTGCACTTTTCAAGGTATTGTACCGTAAGATTAAAACTATTTTCTTTATTTTTTGTGTTTGTTTGTTTCTTAGGAATTATTTGTGTGAGAAGTACTGTAAACCTATCACAGCACAGGACTATGTAACCTATCATGTTAGTTGGATAGCTAGGCTAACTTTGTTGTACTTCTCAATATGTTGGATTTATGAACATGCTCTCAGCATGGAACTTGTCCATATGTAAGGGACTTACTCTATAAAAATAAATTAAAAATGGATTAATGACTTAAATTAAGGCCTGAGACATAAAACTTCTGGAGGAAAACACAGGTGGTCCGCTATTTGATCTTAGTCTTGGAAATATATTTTTGGATCTCTCTCCTCAGGCAAAGGAAACAAAAATAAACAAATGAGACTACATCAAACTGAAAAGATTTGGAACAGTGAAGGAAGCTTTCAACAAAACAGAAAGGTCATCTACAGGATGGGAGAAGATAATTGCACACCATATACCCATAAAGAGGCTAACATTAATATCCAAAATATACAAAGAGTTCATCAGTTCAGTTCGGTTCAGTTCCTCAGTTGTGTCCAACTCTTTGTGACATCATGGACCACAGCACCCCAGGCCTTCCTGTCCATCACCAACTCCTGAAGTTTACCCCAAACTCATGTCCATTGAGTCAGTGATGCCATCTGACCATCTCATCCTCTGTCATCCCCTTCTCCTCCTGCCCTCAATCTTTCCCAACATCAGGGTCTTTTCAAATGAGTCAGCTCTTCACATCAGGTGGCCAAAATATAAGAGTTTCAACTTCAGCATCAGGCCTTCCAATGAACACTCAGAACTGATCTTCTTTAGGATGGACTGGTTGGACCTCCTTGCAGTCCAAGGGACTCTCAAGTGTCTTCTCCAACACCACAGTTCAAAAGCATCAATTCTTTGGCACTCAACTTTCTTTATAATCCAACTCTCACATCCATACATGACTACTGGAAAAACCATAGCCTTGACTAGACGGACCTTTATTGGCAAAGTAATGACTCTGCTTTTTATTTTATTTTTTTTCCCCCCAGAGGGTATTTATCTTTTATTTATTTATTTATTTACTTTCCAATATTGTATTGGTTTTGCCATACATCAATTTTAATATGCTGTCTAGGTTGGTGATAATTTTTCTTCCAAGGAGTAAACGTCTTTTAATTTCATGGCTGCAGTCACCTTCTGCAGTGATTTTGGAGCCCCCAAAAGTAAAGTCTGCCACTGTTTCCACTGTTTCCCCATCTATTTGCCATGAAGTTCTGGGGCCAGATGCCGTGATATTAGTTTTCTGAATGTTGAGCTTTAAGCCAACATTTTCATTCTCCTCTTTCACTTTCATCAAGAGGCTTTTTCATTCTTCTTCACTTTCTGACATAAGGGTGGTGTCTTCTGCATATCTGAGGTTATGATATTTCTCCTGGCAATCTTGATTCCAGCTTGTGCTTCATCCAGCCTGGCATTTCACATGATGTATTCCGCATATTATTTAAATGAATAGGGTAACAATATACAGCCTTGACATACTCCTTTCCCAATTTGGAGCCAGTCTGTTGTTTCATGTCCAGTTCTAACTGTGGACTCTTGACATGCATACAGATTTCTCAGGTGACCAGTAAAGTAGTCTGGTATTCCCATCTCTTGCAGATTTTTCCACAGTTTATTGTGATCCCCATAAGTCAAAGGCTTTGGCATAATCAATAAAGTAGAAGTAGATGTTTTTCTGAACTCTTCTTGCTTTTTCTACAATCCAACAGATGTTAACAATTTGATCTCTCGTTCCTCTGCCTTTTCTAAATCCAGCTTGAACATCTGGAAGTTCATGGTTCACGTACTGTTGAAGCCTGGCTTGGAGAATTTTGAGGATTACTTTGCTAGCATGTGAGATGACTGCAATTGTGCAGTAGTTTGAACATTCTTTGGCGTTGCCTTTCTTTGGGATTGGAATGAAAACTGACCTTTTCCAGTCCTGTGGCCACTGCTGAGTTTTCCAAAGTTGCTGGCATAGTGAATGCAGCACTTTCACAGCATCAGCTTTCAGGATTTGAAACAGCTCCACTGGAATTCCATCACCTCCACTAGCTTTGCTCACAGTGATGCTTCTAATGCCCCCTTGACTTTGCATTCCAGGATGTCTAGGTGTAGGTGAGTGATCACCCCATCGTGGTTATTTGGGTCGTGAAGATCTTTTTTGTACAGTTCTGTGTATTCTTGCCACCTCTTCTTTATATCATTTGTTTCTGTTAGGTCCATACCATTTCTGTCCTTTATTGTGCCCGTCTTTGCATGAAATGTTCCCTTGGTATCTCTAATTTTCTTGAAGAGATCTCTAGTCTTTTCCGTTCTATTGTTTTCCTCTATTTCTTTGCATGGATCATTTAGGAAGGCTTTCTTATCTGTCCTTGCTATTCTTTGGAACTCTGCATTCATACAGGTATATCTTTCCTTTTCTCCTTTGTCTTTAGCTTATCTTCTTTTCTCAGCTATTTAGCAGGTGTTTATTGTCTTAATGATCAAGTACATATTGGAGACCATAATTTTTGTCGGTGATGAATTTTTTTCCCTCTTGTTCATATTAGTCATTTGGGATTGGTTTTTCCTTCTATTTCCTTTTACCCATATTTGTTAATTTGCCTTCCATATAATTAGAATAAAGTGATTGAGCTATGTAAGTGTTAAAGATGCTTAAGTGGAAAAACAGGTTTCTTGACCTACAAATTAGATTTTTTCACTGCAACTGCTGAACTAAACAAATTAAAAAATCATTTGAACATCTGCACATTACAGTGAGAAATGAATTCAGCTTGAGGCTTTGTATAATATATTTCTTTATATTAACTATGTTCTTTCATGTGCACCAGGAACTTTGTTTCACATTAAATTATTTAAACTAATTGAAACTTTTCAAATTGAAACTTTATATTTTATTTAAATGAAAGATTCTGAGTTATTAAGTATACATCCTTCATATGCTAGAAACCTATGTTATTTTCAAAGGGCACACACTGATTTATAACCCGAATAATAGGTTCCTATTAATACTCTTCCTCATGAAAGAAATTCAAGCAGCTTTTAAAGTACTTGAAACTGTAAAGATAATGGCCTCATTTTGGTGAAATTTGTTAGATTATTAGTATCCTTGATATTTAAGTCATTGTTTTGCTAATGAAGTGTCGTTATTTACCTATGAATCTCTCTGAACACATTTCAGTTAATTTTAACCAACTTTATTTTTGTGTGATCGATTTCTATGTGTGTACTTTCAGTCTTCGTGGTAGTAAAACTTAGATAATGCAAGGCAAATTACTGAAGCTAATAAATGGCTCATAAATGCTATGAAGTCCACCTTTTCCCTTCACATTAAAATGAATAAAAGATAATTTGCCATTACAAAAGACCTTTTGTTTCTTTAACAGGAAGTTTTGAGGGATATAATGTAGAACCAACATACCATGGGGAATGCAAAAAGAAAAATGCAAGGCAGTCAGTGCCTTTGTGTTGGTAATGGTTGACGAATAGACAAGCATAAATTACACTCACCAAGTAAAACTATTAATACAATATAGGTCCTGAGCAAAAATCAGAACAAGTGCTACAGTTGACCCTTGAACAACACAGGTGAACTGAGTGTGTCCATTTGCATGTGGATTCTTTTTAATGGTAAATATGACAGTAGTACCTGGTCTGTGGTTGGTTGAGCCAAGGACGCAAAAAGCTGACCGTAAAGTTATAAGTGAACGTTTGACTGATTTCTAACCTTTGCATTGTTTAAGGATAAACTCAATATATAATTTGGATACATATCTACCTGCAAGACAGGAGAACCAAGTTCCATATCTGGGTTGGGAAGATTCCCTGGAGAATAGAATGGCTACCCATTCCAGTATTCTTGCCTGGAGAATTCCATGGACAGAGAAGCCTGGCGGGTTACAGGCCATGGGGTTGCAGAGTCAGACACGACTGAGCAACTAACACTTTCTTTTTTCAGGTGTGTTTGAACATTTGAATTGTCCACATCTCATGAATCCTCACTTTTAGCTGGCTTTTCCATAGCTTCATCATGCAATATATATCTAAATTTGACCTTTCTCAAAGCAGGCTCAAATACCTATCAGTGAAATTCCTTTTTGTAAAGGAACATTGAACTCACAAACAATAACACTCTTAACTTATTCCTAAATGAAGCTTATCTAACAAACATTTCTCCATAAGGCATATCTGAGCCTGTCATCTAGGAACCCAGACAGCACTTGAGCATTGCAGCTTTGGGGTTCCTTTGAAGAGTGAAATCACCAACAGAAGGCACACCAAAAATTGCAAAATACATGATACTAAATAGACCATGGAAAAGGCACTTGTTTGAAATATGGGAGCTGGCATAAGAAGACAGGGCACCATCTTGTTCAATCTCAACTGGGAACTTGCTCTAAAGACTCGCACTTTTTGCTGCTTTGTGAAAACCCACAGATGACTTGAAAACACTAACAGCAATGATTTGGTCATTTTCTATCTGTTCACTAGCTATTTTCCAGGAAATAAAAATCACCAAAATACACTTTTCTAATATTTGCTTTCCTGTTAAATGACACCCATATCTATCAGATACTTAAGCTAGAAATATGGGAGTCAAATTTGACTTGTTTTCTTCACAGGGACCTTAATATACACCATATCACCAAATTGTCTTATTTCTAGCACTAACAAATATTTGTTTTTAAATTTACTTGACATCTTTTTTTTTTTCCCCTGAACTACTGAGTTTCCTCACATTTAATCTTGACCCTTTTAATGCAATCTCTATACTGATTAGATATATAAAAAACCACAGACATAACAATTGTCTGTGTAAATGGCTCACCATTACTTTAAAGTCCAAGTTCAAACTCCTTGATATGATTTATAAAGCCTTGCCACCTTTTCTTGATTGCTTTCCATCTGTTTTTCTGCTCCAGTCACAATAATATATAAAATAGATATGAAACTAGAGATTATATAGAAAAACACTCCCTGTATTCATAAAAATTGAAACCTGACATTTTATTTAAATCAATTTTTCTAAGCTAGGAGACAGTTTAATGCTGCTTTAGATCTAATTTGATTTTCCTGTCTACTTATAGTGAGAGATGTATGCAAAATGAAATTTTGAAAGCTAGAACTACCTCAAGAAGCTGATATCCAAAGTTCTAAATCCAATAGCATTGATGTAGAAAGGTCCTAATGCAATTCTAATGTCAATTTTCAATATTATTTATGTTAATAATATTTAAGTTATAGGAACATGAAGATCTTACTTAGCATTGAAAATAAATCTTATATGATTTTAATGTGAAGTGTATATTTTACAACATATCATACATCATTTTACCTCTTTATTTTTATACCACTGACATCCAGTTACTCATTTTTGAAAATGAATCTTGATTTCTCTCTGGAAAACCAGCTTTTCTTCTATCTCAGTCCACCCTACCCCTAACCAAGCTGCAGATTTGAGACTTGATATGACCAAGGCTAAGCCAACTTCAGAGAACTTCATCCCTTGACCTCAGTGTTTAATTTAGGGATGGATGCATGGCATGAATCAGATCCATTGACAGCCTGTGATCAATGAAATTATGGTAAAGACTTGCTTATTTTTCTTTCTGCATTTAACATGAGTAGATGTAATTTCTGGACCAGTTGAGTTCATCTTATTACTATAAAGGAGAATTTGTTTCAGGATTAAGTAAGGGAATGAACTTGAGAGATGAAGGGAAATGAAGTTGAGAGATGGAGAAAAATAAAGTCTTGGTGAAATTGATGAACTCCTGCTTCAAGCCATTCTTGCAGTCAACCTGAGGCTGGCATGTTTCTATTATGAAAAAGTTTAAATTCTTTTTTTTTTTCTTGCCTCTTTATGTTTTTTGTTTTTTATTTTTAATTTTACTTTATTTTACTTTACAGTACTGTATTCGTTTTGCCATACATCAACGTTTAAAAGAGTTGAAATAGGTCTTTTTTCTCAGTTGAAAACTGAAGAGTCCTAGCAATGCAACACATAACAATATAGTCATTTCAGTCATCTGCAATTTTTTTTTAATCAGAGCATATATATGTAAAGTTTTAGTAACTTAACTACTTTAGATTTCACTGAGTTGTATGATAACATTATTTTCACATATGCACATCTGTTCTTCATCAGAAACCACTGGAATCTCTATACTTTTTGCATATGTATTGTTGTTCACTGTTTGTAATTTAAAGACCTATAACCCCTTTAAAGACAGCAAAATTCATGTTCTTACTTTAACTTTTAACTTTTATTAATATGAATTAACACAAAGTACATTTACAAACAAGTTTAATTTAAAAAGAAGGGTGAATTGTTATATATACATGGAAACAATGAAAGCTAGTTTGAAATGGAATTGCCAAGTACAGATTCTTTCTTCACAAACATACGGTTAAATATAACTATGGAGATTTTATATTCTTCGGTTTTTAGAGAAAACTACACATATTATTGGCAATTTTTTCCCTTTCCGTCTAGTCAAGGCTATGGTTTTCCCTGTGATCATGTATGGATGTGAGAGTTGGACTGTGAAGAAGGCTGAGCGCCAAAGAATTGATGCTTTTGAACTGTGGTGTTGAAGACTCTTGAGAGTCCCTTGGACTGCAAGGAGATCCAACCAGTCCATTCTGAAGGAGATCAACCCTGGGATTTCTTTGGAGGGAATGATGCTAAAGCTGAAACTCCAGTACTTTGGCCACCTCATGCGAAGAGTTGACTCATTGGAAAAGGCTCTGATGCTGGGAGGGATTGGGGGCAGGAGAAGAAGGGGACGACAGAGGATGAGATGGCTGGATGGCATCACTGACTCAATGGACATGAGTCTGAGTGAACTCTGGGAGATGGTGATGAACAGGGAGGCCTGGCGTGCTGCGATTCATGGGCTCACAAAGAGTCGGACATGACTGAACGACTGAACTGAACTTTTTCCCTTAAATGAAGGAAAATATGATTCCATCATTAAGAGGAAAAATTCCATTATAATTGATTCTCAATTATTTTTATAAGATGTGTCTATAGTCAGGCTTTAATTTCACATCAACTTTTTTCCAGTCCAAAGGAATGCCTTTCCTATTAATGGAGTGTCAGTGTGTGTTCAACATTTATGAATGTAAAAATGAAATATGCATATTTCATAAATAGTAGAGTGTTAAGCAAGTTTTCATGGTACTAGTATTCCTGAAATTATCTATTTTATGGTGTGATTTAACTGCGTTTTAACAGAAACCTAGCAGCTTTGTGTTTCGCAAGTCTTCTTAAAAGGGACTAGAATGTGAGGTGTGAGGTGATGGCCTTCTGCGTTCTGGTGACCAGCCTCAGGATCCTTGAAAAGGCTGTGCTATAGTCTTTCCCATAGCTATGGGTGCTGGTAAAATTGTCTTCATCTAAAAAAGTGCTGCCAGTGCTTTACAGCCATATTGATAGTTGCTTTCCCAGAATATTAGCAGTAATGATAAACCAGGATGCAGAATTTTCCCCAGTTGTTTTTAGTACTTTAAAACTCTTTTTTTAAAAATATAAATTTATTTATTTTAATTGGAGGTTAATTATTTTACAATATTGTATTGATTTTGCCATACATCAACATGAATCCACCACAGGTATACACGTGTTCCCCAAACTGAACCCTCCTCCCTCCTCCCTCCCCGTAGCCTCCCTCTGGGTCATCCCAATGCACCAGCCCCAAGCATCCAGTATCATGCGTCGAACTTGGACTGGCGATTCATTTCATATATGTCAGTTTTCCTAAATCAGCGACAGGAGTTATGAGGCTGAATTTTTGGAACGGATGCTGTTATCTATTATGGTTACTTTCTTTTTCTTTTTTTGAGATGAATTCTGTTCATTTTGTTTCCCTCTTAACAAACTGATGATTGAAATTCAGACTTAATTCATCAGGGAGATATCTTACATGCTTTATTTCATGAACGAATAGTTTCACAATTCTAAAAGTCATGTTTTGGCAGAATTTCCAAAGTGATAATTTTGGAATTTAATGATTTATTAATGTGTAAAAAGAAAAACACCCAACCAAAATAAACAAGTGGAAATCAACTCTCAAATTTTATATAAATATAAAGATGTCATTGACTAGTGTTTAAATGTGTAAGTTAATATTCAAATACTATATATGTACTTATGTAAATGTTTAAGTAAAGGTATGTCAGTATTTACATGGTACACATTTTTTGGCCACATTTTATGAGTAATTTATGCAGAATTCAAAAAGTATTCTGAAAGTATTAGAAAGAAAAAAAATATATTCTCAGTAGTGCTCTGCCACAGAGAAGAAATAATAATACTACTGATTATTTTGGTGGGCAGAGGAACGTTGAAGGTGATACTGAGAAATTTTAAACAAGCCCCAGCATCAGAATGTATAAAGGAAGGATGGTGGAAAATTAGAAAAATCTTCAGAAGAGATTTTAAAGTGAGAATATGATTTGACAGATAAGAATGTAAATATTCATGAGCAAAAAATACAAGCTTTTATATAGCAAAATTAATTCAACCCTCAGGAACTATATTGCATACCTATTACGTGTACCTGGCACTATGTTGGATTCTGAGAACACAATCAAAGTGAATAAAGTAGCTGGTGAACCTGTTTGCAGGGAAGGAATGGAGATGCAAAACAAAGAATGGCCATGTAGCCGCAGAGGGAAGCAGAGTGTGGGATGAGTTGAGAAAGTAGCATTGGTTTACATACACTATCATGTGTGAAATGGAGAGCCAGTGGGATTGGTTTACATACACTATCATGTGTGAAATGGAGAGCCAGTGGGATTGGTTTACATACACTATCATGTGTGAAATGGAGAGCCAGTGGGAAGCTGCTGTGTAGCACAAGGAGCTCAACTTGGTGCTCTGTGATGACCTGGGAGGGTTGGGGGGGGGGGGGGGGGTGGTTGTTTCAGGAGGGAGGCCCAAGAGGGAGGGGACTATATACATAAACATATATACATATAGACTTCCTGGTGGCTCAGACGGTAAAGCATCTGTCTGCAATGTGGGAGACCTGGGTTCAATTCTTGGGTTGGGAAGTTCCTTGGAGAAGGAAATGGCAACCCACTCCAGTACTCTTGCCTAGAAAATCCCATGGACAGAGAAGCCTGGTGTCCATGGGGTCACAAAGAGTAGGACATGACTGAGCGATTAAATAAGATAATATACATATGGGCTTCCCAGGTGGCGCTAGTGGTAAGGAATCTGCCTGCCAGTTCAGAGGATGCAAGAGATGCAGATTCCATCCCTGGGTTGGGAAGATCCCCTGGAGTAAGAAATGGCAGCCCACTCCAGTGTTCTTGCCTGGAAAAATTCCATGGACAGAGAGTTTAGTGGGGTACAGCCCATAGGGTCACAGAAAGTAGGGTAAGACTGAGTGGTTGAGCACACAGCAGACAGATAGATAGATAGACATAGTTGGGCTTCCTTGGTAGCTCAGCTGATAAAGAATCAGCTGCGATGCAAGAGACCCCGGTTCAATTCCTGGGTTGGGAAGATTCCCTGGAGAAGGGATAGGCTACCCACTCCAGTCTTTAGGGCTTCCTTGGTGGCTCAGATGGTAAATAATCTACCTGTAATGCAGGAGACTTGGGTTTGATCCCTGGGTTGGGAAGATCCCCTGGAGGAGGGCATGGCAACCCACTCCAGTATTCTTGTCTAGAGAATCCCCAAGGACAGAGTAGCCTGGTGGGCTGCAGTTCATAGGGTCACAAAGAGCTGGACACAACTGAGCGACTAATCACAGACATTTATATAGTGATGACTGACTCGTGTTGTACAGTACAAACCAACATGACACTGTAAAGCAATTATCCTTCAATTAAAAAAAAAAAAAAGAACAAAATAGACACAGCTCCTGCCCTCACAATTTTAGAGCCAAGCAAAGCCATTACTAGCAGCTTCAGAGGGACACACAGCAAGAAACATGCCCTCAAATCAACTCTTGATGAGGCTTAGAGTTTGATGTTATTAATGATGCATTCCATCTGGTACTTGGTAGCTTCCTGTCTATTTCAGTCTATTTCTGCTCTTTATTCTTGCAAAGCACTAAGCTAAGCTGTTTCTGCTTCTCTCAAGGAGGGTATACAGTTTCAAAATGTAAATGTACCCAATTTCTAATTATATAAATATTTTAAGTTATCCTTTTTCTTTCTTTAACATTGCTGTGTTCAGTGCCCTATGCCATAGAACTAGTTTTTTTTTTTTTCCTCTCTCGCTCTCTAATTTTTAAAACTTTTCAAAAGATCATTCCAATACCTGGTAGTAAATCCTATGGTCAAAGGAATTGAGTGCACTGAGCAAAAATACATGTGTGTCACTTAGAGATTGTGGTAGAAGGTTCAGGTGGTGTCTAAAATGAGACCTAAATGAAGCAGAGCAAGGCTGAGAAGGAAGGCAAAGGAAATCTTAGTTGAAGAGTTGTTCATTTTGGTGAAGATCCAGCTGAGTATTTTCTATTGTAAAGTAGTGCACCCACAGATGAAAACCTGTTAACTTGTATGATAATGAAGTCTCGTTGAGGAAATAAAGAAGAATTATGACATACTAGAGTGTCCATATCATCCATGGCAAATCAGAAGAATGCATTCGCAAATTAACAAATGTGTTCTTCCTTTTGGAACAAGGTTATTTGGGAGTCTCTGTTTCCTAGCATAGAGGCCAGATGGCAGCAGTCACAGATTGCCATTCTCTGCATGCTGGTAGTTGTCAACTTCAGATGCTAATGTGGTATCAGAGGCAACTACTGCCAAATAATTTTTAAATCTATATATATGAGTGAACATCCACTATATTCTAGGCACTGGGCAAACAGTTATAAGCAAAAGCTGGTTAGTATTGTTTTAGTGGAGCTTGTGGTTTAATGAGGCTTTAAGAAGCTGTGCGATGACAAATTTTATCCTCTCAAACTAATTCTGAATGTTTATAGAACTCTGGATAGCATAATTGGGATTAATTGGGGAGAGGGAGGGAGTAAGCATGGGGAAAATGAGCAGGTAGATCAGAGTATCTTCTTTCTCAGACACAGTAAGGGAATGGGAAGGAAAAAGTGGGTGGTTATTTCCTTTCCAATACTTCCCTCTGTGTCTATACATCACTCACCCAAGGGATTCAATCTGGCAGTTACTGCAGTCATATCTAATTAAAGGTCATGCCTTAGAATAGAATAATATTAATATGTGCACAAATGAGAAGTAAAATGGGTATAATTATATGACTCTTGTCTGTGCCACCAGAGGATTTAATATCAGCTCAGATTGGGAAAAGATTTTAGGGAAAAAAATACCAGAAATTTAGGTTTTGGTTATGCAAAGTTGAAGACATCCATTTGAGAAAAGTTGAGTAGGCAGTTGAATTTGAATGTAAGAGTTCAGAAGAGAGGACTGAGCAGGATATATATTTGGCAGACTTGGGCATAGAGATGCATTACTCTTTGAGTATAATTCCAAAAGGATAGATTTTAAGAAGAAAAGGGAATGAACTAGCCAAGGATACTCAGAAGGAGTAAACATAAAGTGGGAGGAAAACTAAGAGAAAAGAGATTCAAGGATGAGGAAGTGCTCGATTATGCCAAACGCTGACAGGATATGTCATAGGCCTCATGCCTGGTTTCTGCATTATGCCAAGTAGAGGTCATTGGTGACCTTGGCAATTGCAGGTTTGGTCTGGAAGTGGAATAGGCTTAATAAAGAACAAAACGTGAGGAATTGGAGCCAGTGGTTTTAGGCTTTGTAAATGTTATGAGCTAAATCGGGTCCTGCAAAATTTGTGTCTGTGTGTGTGTTATGACTCCATCATATCTGACTCTTTCTGACCCCATGGTTTGTAGCCCACCAGGCTCCTCCATTCATGGGATTTCCCAGGCAAGAATACTGGAGTGAGTTGCCATTCCCTTCTCCATGAGATCTTCCTGACCCAGATCACCAGCATTGCAGGCAGATTCTTGAAGCCTTAATCCTCAGTACCTTAGAATGATAACTATTTGGAGACAGCACATTTAAAGGGGTAATTAAGTTAAATTGTTCAGTTCAGTTCAGTTGCTCAGTTGTGTCCAACTTTTTGTGACTCCATGGACTGCAGCACGCCAGGCCAACCTGTCCATCACCAACTCTCAGAGTTTACCCTAACTAATGTCCATTGAGTCAATGATGCCATCCAAGGTGATGTCGTCCCCTTTTCCTCCCTCCTTCAATCTTTCCCAGCATCAGGATCTTTTCAAATGAGTCAGCTCTTTGCATCAGGTGGCCAAAGTATTGGAGTTTCAGCTTCAGCATCAGTCCTTCCAATGAACACTCAGGACTGATCTCTTTTAGGATGGACTTGTTGGACCTCTTTGCAGGCCAAGGGACTCTCAAGAATCTTCTCCAACACCACAGTTCCAAAGCATCAATTCTTCAGTGCTCAGCTGTCTTTATAGGCCAACTCTCTCATCCGTACATGACTATTGGAAAAGCCATAGCCTTGATTAGACAGATCTTTGTTGGCAAAGTAATGTCTCTGCTTTTTAATATGCTATCTAGGTTGGTCATAATTTTCCTCCCAAGGAGTAAGCATCTTTTAATTTCATGGCTGCAATCACCATCTGCAGTGATTTTGGAGCCCAAAAAATAAAGTCTTCCACTATTCCCCATCTATTTGCCATGAAGTGATGGGACTGGATGCCATGATCTTAGTTTTCTGAATGTTGAGTTTTAAGCCAACTTTTTCACTTTCCTCTTTCAGTTTCATCAAGAGGCTCTTTAGTTCCTCACTTTCTGCCATAAGGGTGGTGTCATCTGCATATCTGAGGTTATTGATATTTCTCCCAGCAATCTTGATTCCAGCCTGTGCTTCTTCCAGCCCAGCATTTCTCATGATGTATTCTGCATATAAGTTAAATAAGCAGGGTGACAATATACAGCCTCGATGTACTCCTTTTCCTATTTGGAACCAGTCTGTTGTTCCATGTCCAGTTCTAACTTGCTTTCTGAGCTGCATACAGATTTCTCAAGAGGCGGTTCAGGTGGTCTGATATTCCCATCCCTTTCAGAATTTTCCACAGTTTATTGTGATCCACACAGTCAAAGGCTTTGACATAGTCAATAAAGCAAAAACAGACTGTTGTCCTTATATAAAGGGGAAATTTGATCACACACAGACACCAGTGATGCTTGAACTCAGAGGAAGGACCCTGTGAGGACACAGTCAGAGGTTGCTGTCTGCCAGCCAAGGAGAAATCAACCCACTGGCCCCTTGATCTTCGGCTTCCAGCCTCCAGAACTATGACAAAATAAACTTAAGTCATGCAGGTGTTTTGTTATGGCAGCTCTAGAAAGCTAGTATCACAAGACTCAGTGTCAGTTTTTTCTTCCATGGCCGAGGTGGCTGAGTGCATTCACCATCTTCTGCAAGTTTGTTTCCCTCAGTGCAGTGTATATTGTCTTTCAATAACCCTGGTTCTCTCTAGGGGACTTATGTGGGAGATTTCTGTTGTGCTCCTCATGGGGTTTTTCTTTGCCAGGTCTCCTGTCAAAAGAGAAACTCCATATCATCAAAAATTGGCAGATTACACCATTGTGAACAGCAGAGTTAATAATCATTTATTTCTCCGATTTCTTAATTTCTTGTCTTATCTGACTTCCAAAGGATTTCTCTTACTTTCCTGGTAGCTAAGACATACATGTTAAAAAGTGGTGTGTCGTGTGTATGTTTAATACAATTTTTTTAACTTTTCAAGATATTTCATTTGGGGAGAGTTTATGGAGTGTGTTTTATGATATTGTCAAAAGCAAAATCCTGAATTATTTTGAAGTTTTTTTTTTCCTTTTGTGATAAGGCAATTTTCTCTTTTCTGCATGTTGCCAATGTGATCATAGTTACTTGTTTGCTTTTTGATCCTGCTGGCTTGTCATTAAACTCAGAGACAATCTATATGAAGTAATTCCCAGTGTCTCTGATTGGGCTCCCTGGAAGTAAACCCATTTATCCAGCTCATGGTGAAGGAGGTGGATCTGGGTGCTAAATTTTCATGTCCATCATATTCAGTTATATGTACTTAATCATGATACAGTCTTAGCAATAATTTTTATTTGCTAAATTAGTTGAAGCTGAAATAGCCAATTTTTCTTATGTAAATAAATTTTAATCCAACAAATTCCAAATGTATCTATCAGTCATTGTGGTATATGAAATGCACCATTTTAGTGTATTTTATAATCAGAAAAAAAAAAACAATAGCTTAAAAAATAGAAAATTTGTGGTCAAAAGTGAAAGTGTTATTTGCTTAGTCTTATCTGACTCTTTGCAATCCCATGGACTGTAGCCCACCAGGCTCCTCTGTTCATGGGATTTCCCGCGTAAGAATACTGGAATGGGTTGTGATTTCTTCCTCCAGGGAATCTTCCCAACCCAGGGACTGAACCTACTTTTCCTGAATTGGCAGTTGAGTTCTTTACTACTGAGCCACCAGGGCAGCCCACATGATGTAAGATAGAGGTCCAATTTCTTTTTTTCCTATTTGTATGCCTATTTAAAAAAATATTTAAAATGTCTCTTTTTCCTATTGACCTCTCATAATGTTTTTGTTTCACAGTAATATTTAATAAATGCATGAGTCAATTTCTTGACGGTTGTATTCCTCTAATCAATTTTTCTTTCTCTGTGCCATGCTTAGATTCTTTTGATTACCATAAGATCCTAGGTCTTGATATCCGTCAGGTAGAGAGGATATCTACTCTTTATTCTTCTTCACAAAATATCTTGTTTAATCTTTCACCATCTGTAGAATCAGCTTATCAGGTTCCACAAAATTGCCTATGTGATTTAGATTGGAATTTTACGTAATTTTTGGTTTATTTTATAATATAAATACCAAATTGTTTATCAAAGCAATTGGGACAACTTAAATTATGCTGGTAATTAATGAGAAACCCTTATTAATTCGAGAAGGAACTTTTAGAGTATAATTTCCAGAAGGTTAAAAAACATGTCCCTCATACAAATATGAACTGAAATGTCAAAACTTAACTCATTAATTAATGAAGGATACAGCACTAATTTCAAACTGGTAGAGTATTGAAGAAGCTAGGTATTTCTAGGCAATGCTAAAATAAGATATCTGGGTTAGTAGTCCCACCTCTAGAAGTTCTGTGGAACATTTGGCGTTTTCTCTTTTGTTTTGTGGAGATTTGTTGCTTAACTACTTGACACAATTCTACTCACTAAGATCTGTTCCTTCACTGTTGAAGAAATGCGCAGAAAATGTAAAGTCAAGGTGACAGTTTATTAAAAGAACATCTGGAAACCTTTTTTCCTGCTTCCAAATTCTGGATACTTTTTCTGACAAAATCGACAGAAAAAAAATTGACAGCAAATGTTTCTCTAGTATAACACTTTCACATTTTTCACCATTGTCTATCTTTTTGGACAGTTTTAGGAAAAAAAAATCGGGAAAATTCTCTGAGAGAAGTTATTTGCCTGTTAAAATGATGAGATAATAAACAGAGTTTTAGATCACTGTTATATTATTTGTCATCTACATAAGTTTAAATTAATTTGATATTTACATTTTATGTTCTTTAATAAATTTATAGATGATATACTTATCATTTATTAGAAAAAATATATGATTATTTTCCTGTATTTTTTTCATAATCAGCCAACAAAACTTAGTTACACAATTCCATAAGGTAATTGTGGGAAAATGGTGGACCTTTAATACAGAGAACCATAGAAGAACACCATACAGTTGTTAACAATAATGGTCTAGACCCACATTCTCTATGTTTGAGTAAACATAATTATGTTATAAATCTGCAGGTGTTTAAATAATTGAAATGTCACCAGACATTTGTAGATAAAGCAAAACTAAGTTTATTTAAACTCCTTGAAGCTAGGGATTAAACATTAGCCATGTTTCATAGGATAATGTTAAAAGTAATACCTTTATTATAGTTTGGAATAAGTGCAAGAGGGTCTTTTATGGTGAAAGGGGTTTCAAATGATCAAAATTCATGATAAGTCCCTTTCAACTGGCGGAAACAACAAAGTGAGGGTTTTGAACGAGTAATAAGAATATGAAAGTCTTGTAAATAAGTGATGTATATTGTTCCCAGTAAGTTGACCTGGAGAGATTTTCTGGAGTAAAACAGTGAAGTTATTTATTGCTTTATATCCTTATTTTTCCTAAGCAAATACTTCTTGGCAGAATCTTCAGTTCAGTTCAGTCGGTCAGTCGTGTCCGACCCTTTGTGACCCCATGGACTGCAGCATGCCAGGCCTCCATGTCCATCGCCAACTCCTGGAGTTTACTCACACTCATGTCCATTAAGTCAGTGATGTCATCTAACCATCTCATCCTCTGTCATTCCCTTCTTTTTCCTGCCTTCAATCTTTCCCAGCATCAGGGTCTTTTCAGATGAGTCTGTTCATCGCATCAGATGGCCAAAGTATTGGAGTTTCAACTTCAGCATCAGGCCTTCCAATGAATATTCAGGGCTGATTTCCTTTAGGATAGACTGGTTGGATCTTCTTGCAGTCCAAGGGACTCTCAAGAGTCTTCTCCAATACCACAGTTCAAAAGCATCAGTTCTTCACTGCTCAGCTTTCTTTGTAATTCAAATCTCACATCCATACATGACTACTGGGAAAACCATAGCTTTGACTAGACAGACCTTTGTTGGCAAAGTAATGTCTCTGGATTTTAATATGCTGTCTAGTTTAGTCATACTTCCCTGGTGGCTCAGACGGTAAAGCATCTGTCTACAATGCCAGAGACCCGGCTTCAATCCCTGGGTCGGGAAGATCCCCTGGAGAAGGAAATGGCAATCCAGTACTCCAGTACTATTGCCTGGAAAACCCCATGGACAGAGGAGCTTGGTAGGCTACAGTCCATGGGGTCGCAAAGAGTCGGACACGACTGAGCGACTTCACTCACTCACTAGTTTGGTCATAACTTTTCTTCCAAGGACTAAGCGTCTTTTTATTTCATGGCTGCAGTCACCATCTGCAGTGATTTTGGAGCCCAGAGAAATAAAGTCTGCCACTGTTTCCACATCTATTTTCCATGAAGTGATGGGACCAGATACCATGATCTTTGTTTTCTGAATGTTGAGTTTTAAGCCAACTTTTTCACTCTCCTCTTTCACGTTCATCAAGAGTCTCTTTAGTTCTTCTTCACTTTCTGCCATAAGGGTGGTGTCATCTTGGAGGAATCAACTACATCAAATTGACATCAGCAATCCACAGTTTTTGTTTTCCTTCCATAAATATTTGTTCTCAGAAAACTTTTTAACTGCCAACATTTCAGAAAAAAAATTATTTGCTATTGTCTAGTTGTTTGTCTCACATAGAAAGTATCTCTAACTTTTATAACAACCATGTTAATGAAAGTAATATCCGCATTTTGTAGAGAATGAAAGTTAGGAAATCTGGTAGTCAAACGCATTCATTTGATCCCAAAGTCTGTGCTCTTATCCCTCTTAGCCATTATGCTAAAGTAAACAAATGGAACAAACAAAAGAACATACCAGTACATGACTGTGGGGATGAAGTCAGTTTCCCTAGAAAACACAGTCGTTTATTGTAGTATTTATTGAGGGAAATTCTATTTGTGACTGTTTTCTCCCTCTTTTGCCAGGTTGTGCAGCCATGTCTTTAATAGTATTCAACCCCTATGATTTTTCTATTAAAAGTCATGTATGGTATTCAAGTGCAACTTCCCTGGTGGGTCACATGGTGAAGAATCTACCTGCTATGTAGGAGACCTGAGTTCAGTCCCTGGGTCAGGAAGATCCCCTGGAGAAAGAAATGGTTACCCACTCGTGTTCTTGCCTGGAGAACGCTATGGATAGAGGAACCTGACAGACAACAGTCCATGGAGTCACAATGAGGCAGACATGACTGAACAACTAACACTTCCACTTTTCATGTTACTTAAGGAAGAATATTAAGTGATAAAAGAAATCCTAAAGAAATATATGTCCTCAGTGAACTGTGTCTATTACTGACCTGGAACTTTTTCCTTTGAGGTGCAGAATGGAAGAGGCTGCTTGGAGGACTGATCTGAAATCTAATGTCACTGGTGCAAAGAAATAAGACTAAAAGGTGCTACTTTCACTGCATGTGCAAGTCTCCATATAGCTTCCAATTTCATACTAACAACCAGCATCTGTTGCACATGACCAGACTATTTGAGATCCAATGAGTCACTCCCCCAAAACAAACACATTTCTCCTCAAGCTGGGGTTTGCTACTTGATCATGCCACCCATTCATAGCAATCCTGGGCTGTGGGAGCATCATTATAGTTTCCTTCAAGGTTTTAAAATGACCGATGCAAGAGTCCAATCTGAGTTAGAAATTACATGGTGTCTTCTTTCCTCTTCTCATAAGTATACAGAAAAAGAAAAGAGAATTTACACATTGTAGTTGATGGGAGATTTGATTAGGTGATTGTTAGGTTTGTAGTGGGGTTGTGCTACCTATAAGCTTCTAAATCATTCTGTGAATAGCAGCTTTATATTTTAATAATATATGTTTACATGTATGCATGTTATACTGGAGTGAGTTGCCATTTCCTTCTCCAGGATATCTTTCCAACCCAGGGATCAAACCCAGGTCTTCTGCATTCCAGGCAGATTCTTTACCACTGTGCCACCCCTGAAGCATAACTTTATACCCAAAGCTAAATCCTCTCCTAGCTTTGTTTATCTTTTGCTTCCCATGCTTAGGTTTAAAAATTGAGATTACTTAAATTTAATTATTTTGAACACCATGGGGAAGTACAGAGAGTAGGTCTTGAAAATGAGCATTGCACATCAGGACGTGAGTTTTTAAACTGAAGAAAAACTTGAATACAAAAGTACTCTTGGGTTCACTTCTAATTTGTTTTCCCCTGGAAGCCACAAGATTGTGTGTTTCCAGTTACTGGCAAGCTGTGATTACCAAGGAATAACAAAAGCATAAATGCAGTATTGAGGGGCATCAGCGTTATGTTACCCAGAATGAAAGAAAACTGATGAGTGGTTAGCACCCCAGAATCTTTCCTCATTACATTACATATATCTATCTAATCATGTATCACTGATCCTGCTCACAGTGCCAGTTATCTTGCTGTATCTCACTGAGCACACTGTTCGCTGAACTCTGGGTAGGCAAGGCATGAGCTTACCCAAAGAGGCTGGAAGAAATCTCAAGGCATTGCAGAACTGCAAGACACGCTTATTATTGCCTGGATGATGCGGCAGCCATAGCAGCAGCCGTAGGACAACCTAACACAATACCACCTCTCTCCTGACTGGCACAGTGGCCGTAACAGTATCCTCTCCTGCTACTCCAGCAGCCATTGCAGTAGATACACTACATTTTGTGGTCTCATGGCTGACCCAGTGGACACAGGCCGATGACACAGCAGCAGTGCCGCTGCATTTTAGGTGGAGCTCATGTATCCCTACAGCACAAAGTAGCTCCTGACCTAGCCAGTACCTCCTGAAGGTATGCACACTGCTGTAAGTGATCTCAGCTGTTATATAGTCATTATTTACAAACTGTGGGGCAAGAAGCCTGAACACTCCATCTTGGCTAATTTGCTCTCTCCCCACACATCACTATATATATATATATATATATATATATATATATATATACACACACACACACATCACTATGTATATACATATATATTTAAATACACATATACGTACATGTATATATATGCATATATATATGCATATAGTAGATGATTTAACTTTCTGAAAATGGCATAATTTAAAACTTTATTTTTACAGTGCTGAGAATGCTATTGAAAGTCTCCAGAATTAATCTCTGCCTCCTTATCAGTTCAGTTCAGTCGCTCGGTCGTGTCCGACTCTTTGCAACCCCATGAACCACGGCTCGCCAGGCCTCCCTGTCCATTACCAACTCCCGGAGTTTACCCAACCCCATGTCCATTGAGTCGGTGATGCCATCTAACCATCTCATCCTCTGTTGTCCCCTTCTCCTCCTGCCCTGAATCTTTCCCAACATCAGGGTCTTTTCAAATGAGTCAGCTCTTTGCATCAGGTGGCCAAAGTATTAGAGTTTCAGCTTCAACATCAGTCCTTCCAATGAACACCCAGGCCTGATCTCTTTAGGATGGACTGATTGGATCTCCTACAATCCAAAGGACTCTCAAGAGTCTTGTCCAACACCACAGTTCAAAAGCATCAATTCCTCTGCACTCAGCTTTCTTTACAGTGCAACTCTCACATCCATACATGACTACTGGAAAAGCCATAGCCTTGACTAGACGGACCTTTGTTGACAAAGTAATGTCTCTGCTTTTTAATATGCTGTCTAATTTGGTCATAACTTACCTTCTAAGGAATAAGTGAAGTGAAGTCGCTCAGTCGTGTCCGGCTCTTTGCGACCCCATAGACTGTAGCCTACCAGGCTCCTCTGTCCATGGGATTTTCCAGGCAATAGTCCTGGAGTGGATTGCCATTTCCTTCTCCAGGAGATCTTCCCAACCCAGGGATCAAACCTGGGTCTACCGCATTGTAGACAGATGCTTTACCATGTGAGCCACCAGGGAAGCTAAGGAGTAAGCGTCTTTTAATTTCATGGCTGCAATCACCATCCACAGTCATTTTGGAACCCAGAAAAATAAAGTCAGCCACGGTTTCCACTGTTTCCCCATCTATTTGCCATGAAGTGATGGGACTGGATGCCATGATCTTCGTTTTCTGAATGTTGAGCTTTAAGCCAACTTTTTCACTCTCCTCTTTCACTTTCATCAAGAGACTCCTTAGTTCTTCACTTTCTGCCATAAGGGCGGTGTCATCTACATATCTGAGGTTATTGATATTTCTCTCAGCAATCTTGATTCCAGCTTGTGCTTCTTCCAGCCCAGCATTTCCCCTGATGTACTCTGCGTAGAAGTTAAATAAGCAGAGTGACAATGTAAAGGCTTGACGTACTCCTTTTCCCAATTTGAACCAGTCTGTTGTTCCATGTCCAGTTCTAACTGTTGCCTCCTTATTAGCTGTTACTAATGGAGATGGGAAAGTTAACCATGTATAATTATGAAAAGAATAAGATGGACAGAAAGATGTTAGCAAGTGACTTAAGAGAGACTCCATAGAGTTTTAAAAATGAGGTTATTGGTGTAAATAGCAAAGACTAGAAGCCAAGTAGAAGCTCCTTTGCAGCACTTGAGCTTGAACAATCTAAACTAATTCTGTGGGGATGAAAAAGTGATAGTAGGCTCATTTATTTATTTTTTTACAAGGTTCCATTTGAATGGTTCAGTTCAGTTCAGTTCATTTGCTCCGTCATGTCTGACTGTTTGCAACCCCATTGACTGCAGTATGCCATGCCTCCCTGTCCATCACCAACTCCCAGAGTTTACTCAAGCTCATGTCCATTGAGTTGGTGATGCCATCCAGCCATCTCATCCTCTGTCGTCCCCTTCTCCTCCCATCTTTAATCTTTCCCTGCATCAGGGTCTTTTCAAATGAGTCAGTTCTTCCCATCAGCTGGCCAAAGTATTGGAGTTTCAGCTTCAACATCCGTCCTTCCAGTGAACACCCAGGACTGATTTTCTTGCAGTCCAAGGGACTCTTAAGAGTCTTCTCCAACACCACTGTTCAAAAGCATGAATTCTTCAGTGCTCACCTTTCTTTATAGTCCAACTCTCACATCCATACATGACTACTGGAAAAACCATAGCCTTGACTAGACAGACAGTTGATGGCAAAATAATGGCTCTGCTTTTTAAAATGCTGTCTAGTTTGGTCATAACTTTCCTGCCAAGGAGTAAGTGCCTTTTAATTTCATGGCCGCAGTCACCATCTGCAGTGATTTTGGAGCCCCCTAAAATAAAGTCTGTCACTGTTTCCACTGTTTCCCCATCTATTTGCCATGAAATGATGGACCCGATGCCATGATATTAGTTTTCTGATTGTTGACCTTTAAGCAGAGTTTTTCACTGTTCTCTTTCACTTTCATCAAGAGGCTCTTTAGTTCTTCTTCACTTTCTACCATAAGGGTGGTGTCATCTGCATATTTGATGTTATTGGTATTTCTCCCTGCAATCTTGATTCCAGCTTGTGCTTCTTCCAGCCCAGCGTTTCTCATGATGTACTCTGCATATAAATTAAATAGGCACAGTGACAATATACAGCTTTGATGAACTCCTTTTCCTGTTTGGAGCCAGTCTGTTGTTCCACGTGCAGTTCTAACTGTTGCTTCCTGAGCTGCATACAGATTTCTCAAGAGGCAGCTCAGGTGGTCTGATATTCCCATCTCTTTCAGAATTTTCCACAGTTTATTGTTATCCACACAGTCAAAGGCTTTGGCATACTCAAAATTGGTAGCTCTGTTAAATAATTTAGTTACCAGAAGTTAGGAGTGAATATTTGAAAATGGATAAGAACCTGCTTTAGAGTCAACAGTCAAAGGGCAGAATTAAACAAACACTTCTTAGTATCCCTGTGATGGTCTGGTATTTGCAGTGCTCTTTTGTAATACTTCACAGATAACCTGTAACTCTCCTAATAATGAAAAATTAACTTGAAGAGAAAGCAGGAAGCAAGAAGTAGTAACTGAAAGACTAGTGTCCCAATTCTGTCTCAGTACTAGCTATAAATCTGGGCAAATTACTAAAATTACTTGAATTAAACTTTTTTAAAAATAAAATAAAAGTGATGGCTGCTTTAGTCAAGTCATAGCAACACTGTAAAAATTAATAAATCAACAGTAGTGGAATTTTTTTCTAAATGTTTATTAAATCATGGGGAGATGGTACAAATAAACAAGCACATCCAAATTAATTTTAAAAAATTCATGGAATAACCATTAATCACAAGGCAAACCAAGTTGGAGTAAGGAAGATATTTCAAGGATTCAGCCCACTACAAACCCAAGTGTTTTATCCTTAAGTAGTTATAACGTAAGGAAGAAAAGTAAGATGCCTTTATTTCTTCCACTGGACTAGCAGTAGGTGTCCTTAAGGTTTGTACCAAAGAAAGAACTCGGGACCACACTACCTCTTCATTCAGGCAATGAATAAAAATAGGTCCCTAGTAGGTGTCCAGAAATTTAAATATTTAAGACATAAGCATGAACAAAATGCAGTATGGTCCCCACCCTCATAGAGTTTACAATCTAGTGGACTTATGTCATATTGCTGAGAAGTGCTACCCTCACCATCGTGAAGAGTGATTGGGAGAGAATGACAGCGGTTAGACCAGGAAGTCCAGATCAACACTCCCTTGTTTGAAATGAGTGCAGTAATTGTAAAACGGATACATGGACAGTATCAGAGGAAAGCAGGAAGGGAACAGCACCAAGGAGACACAGAAGAAGAATTTTCCTTTGGTAATGATCTGTGATGAGTTCCCAAAGAGAATATCCACAAAACTTTGGCATCCTAAACAGAGTCCAAAAAAAAAAAAAAGAAAGAAAGAAAGGAAGGAAGGAAGTGTTCCTGAAAGATTGGTGCATTAACAACCTGGGTCACCATTATTTTTTTCTATTTTAAAGTTAGTTAAGAGGAATTTTAAGACTGAAATAGGAAAATTGCTTTTCAAGACAATATTGCAAAATTTTTATGCTAAATTCAAGTAAGCAACAGAAAATGGGAAAAAAAATTGAAATCACTATTACGTCTTTGATATTGTTAAGGCAAATTGATGATGGTTATGAAAAAAAAAACAACCCTACAATACTAAGAATTGTTCTAGAAAGTAAAACATCTGGGAGATTTTCAGTTTATATTTGAAGAATAATATAAAGATAATAGCACGTGAATCTTAGTTATGAACATAGAATAAAAGCTTCTAAAATAAAAGAAAATGAATCCAGCAGTAAATTACATAAATAGTTCACTATTACAGAAACAATATTCCACGACTGAAAAAAAAAGTTGCCTAATATAAAAATACCTAAAAATTGGGCTTTCTTAATGACTCGGGTGGTAAAGAATCTGCCTGCAATGTGAGAGACCTGAGTTTGATCTCTGGGTTGGGAAGATCCCCTGTCGGAGGGCACGGCAACCCACTGTAGTATTCTTGGCTGGAGAATCCCATGGACAGAGGAGCCTGGCAGTCTACAGTCCAATGGGTCACAAAGAGTTGAACATGATTGAGCGACTAAGCACATGACAATATAAAAACAACTAAAATAATTTACCAAGTCAATAAATCAAGAAAAAACAAAAATACACCATCAACTGATAGATTCAAGATTTTTTTTTTAAGAATCAGCATTCATTCATTCCTGTTATGATTTTTAGTAAAATATGAGTATTCATTGCAATTTCATTGTCAATAATGTAATTACTTCTAAAGCACTAGATGCCTTCTAGGAAAACATACAATGGTTATTTGATTGTTGTTTTCATCAAAAAGTTCTTGTCGATGTAATAAGACAAAAACAATGAAAAGGGAATACAGATATTGGAAATTTTCAGACGACATGATTGTCTGCCTAGAAAACAAAAAATAAGTGATATGAAAAATATCACTACCTATAAGAGAGTTCAACATGGTTGTCAATTACAATATTAAAAAAAGTTAAGGTCAGAACAGCACAGTTTTAGAATAGTAAACAAAATTATAGGATCTGCCCAAATAAAGCAACAACCAGCATATTATTAACCAATGGTAATGTATGTCAGTAGGAATAGATATGGCCTAGTAATGATTGCAATTCTACTTTATTTTTATTAACTACAATCACATATCCACTGCTATATTGGTATAAATGAGACAAAATGATCTTAAATTTTGAGTATAAAAATGTGAAAAATGACATTATAAGGAGTAATGAGGGCAGATTTGCTCTAGTGTATTGTTCAAAACTGTATGGTTTTCGAATACGCTAAAATTACTGGATAGAGGTCAGTTCAGATGAAGTTAGATGGGAGGAAGGAATGCATAAACAAAGAGAAAAGAAGGAAGAGAAGAAGGAAGAAAGGGAAAAAAGAGGAAGGGAGTGAGGAAAGGAAAGAAGAAAAGAGGGAGGAAATAAGTAAAAGCACATTTAAATCTGGAAACGAAACTACTAAGAGGATATTTAAAATCAGCTAAAATCATGAAAAAAAAAATAGGAAAGATAAAAACTAAATTCTGTCTCACCCAATTCCCTGAGTACTAGAGAAATATCTGGTGCTGGATAATTCCCAAAATATACACTATAATAGGTCAGGAAGCAACAGTTAGAACTGGACATGGAACGACAGACTGGTTCCAAATAAGAAAAGGAGTACATCAAGGCTGTATATTGTCACCCTGCTTATTTAACTTCTATGCAGAGTACATCATGAGAAACGCTGGG
The DNA here is from genome assembly GCF_023091745.1 of Budorcas taxicolor. NCBI lineage: Eukaryota > Metazoa > Chordata > Mammalia > Artiodactyla > Bovidae > Budorcas > Budorcas taxicolor. The sequence goes on from NC_068925.1 coordinate 8,103,809, forward strand.
CTGGAAGAAGCACAAGCTAAAATCAAGATTGCCGGCAGAAATATCAATAACCTCAGATATGCAGATGACATCACTCTCACGGCAGAAAGTGAAGAGGAACTAAAAAACCTCTTGATGAAAGTGAGAGAGGAGAGTGAAAAAGTTGGCTTAAAGCTCAACATTCAGAAAACGAAGATCATGGCATCTGGTCCCATCACTTCATGGGAAATAGATGGGGAAACATTGGAAACAGTGTCAGACTTTATTTTGGGGGGCTCCAAATCACTGCAGATGGTGACTGCAGCCATGAAATTAAAAGACGCTTACTCCTTGGAAGAAAAGTTATGACCAACCTAGACAGCATATTGAATCAAAGCAGAGACATTACTTTGCCAACAAAGGTCCGTCTAGTCAAGGCTATGGTTTTTCCTGTGGTCATGTATGGATGTGAGAGTTGGACTGTGAAGAAAGCTGAGCGCTGAAGAATTGATGCTTTTGAACAGTGGTGTTGGAGAAGACTCCCTTGGACTGAACAGAGATCCAACCAGAACATTCTGAAGGAGATCAGCGCTGGGATTTCTTTGGAAGGAATGATGCTAAAGCTGAAACTCCAGTACTTTGGCCACCTCATGCGAAGAGTTGACTCATTGGAAAAGACTCTGATGCTGGGAGGGATTGGGTGCAGGAGAAGGGGATGATAGAGGATGAGATGGCTGGATGGCATCACGGACTCGATGGACGTGAGTCTGAGTGAACTCCGGGAGTTGGTGATAGACAGGGAGGCCTGGCGTGCTGCGATTCGTGGGGTCGCAGTCGGACACGACTGAGCAACTGAACTGAGCTGAACTGAAGCTGCCTGGATTCCTGTACAGTTGTCATGAATCAAATAAGTCTCCCTTCTATATTATAAATAATAAATCTAAATGACATTTTTTTGTATCTGATGGAAGACAGGGTTCAAAAAGTGTTTTGCTAATTTTTTGTTTGTTTTTTTCATTTTAACTTTGAAAAGTGTTTGTATGAATGTATGTTTTAAAATCATCCATGTTCCTCAGTGATGTTGACTCAGATCACTAGATTAATTAACTCTGTTGCTTCACATGATATTATAATGAGAATGGAATTTGAAAGTTATTTAATGAGAGACCTTACACCATGCAAAATCATTTTCACTTCAGGAAAAAATCCAGTCGCTTGCAAGCTGTTACTTAGTCTTTGGCACATTTATATGTATTGGAGAATGCTCAACTTTATAGTTTCAGAACTGGGTAATATCATTCATAATTCTCATATTTTCTATAACTAATCCTATACATCACATTATGAATCATCTCATTTTAATAATGATGGTCATTTCAGTGTTTATTGACAGCCGTTGAGTAAGGTTAAACATTTCCAGTTACTTAAACTTGTCCTTATATGAAATGCTTTCCAGATACTCATTGTTTGCTTAAGGATTTAGACGATCTCATTTTAGTTAAAATATGCTCCTCTGCTGTATACCCGGTACTGCACTCCAGGTATTATCTGAATAATGCGCGGATACTATTATAAGCTTGATAATTCTAAGGAGCAAATCTACACGGCTTTTGTTTTATTACTTGTATAATAGCCATATGTCCTTCTCAAATTTGCTTTTGTATCCATAGCAAATTTGAATTAATGTAGCTTAATATCAGTGTCACAGTCACTTTATTAAAATGAACTTTCTTTCACTTGATCAATAAGGGAAGCAGGTCCAGTGATGGCTTTCCAAGATGCCAGTGGAGTTGTGGGTCTCTATGTGTGTGCATGTATTTCGTAGCATTTGTGAGTGTGAAGGTTTCCATATATGTGCAGGTGTGTGCATGGGCACAAGCATGCATGTAGAGATGTTCTGCTAGAAGATATTACTGCAATATCCATGGCTTGTTTCTAGAGAAATTAACAAGAAAAAGAATCTTCATTTTTGTCATTTTACACATAAAGTGAAAAAACAAAAAACAGAAATCACAAAAGAATACAAAAGAAAGAAAATATTGATGGGTGATAACATTGTCTTTAGGGAAAAGAGATAAAGAGTAATTCAAGTTTTTAGAATGTATAACTGATAAACCTTGGTTAGCAATTGATAACAAAAGCCCTTTGTTTTTACTGCATAAGAGATTGCTTTTAAAATATTCACAGATCTTTTTTAATATGCACCTTAGAATTTAGGAGTGAAATATTTCTCTAGGACATGAACATCTTCCTATGTCAATTATTTTCTCTCCAGTTTTTATCTCTCGAGTATCCCTACGAAACAAAATGCAAACAAAAAGCCAACCCCAAAACTATCTACTTTATATAGATTACATTAACAAAATTTTGTGATATTTAGTTCAGTTCAGTCACTCAGTTGTGTCCAACTCTTTGCGACCCCATAGACTGCACCATGCCAGGCCTCGTTGTCCATCACCAACTCCTGGAGTTTACTCAAACTCATGTCCATCGAGTTGGTGATGCCGTCTAACCTTCTCATCCTCTGTCGTCCCCTTCTCCTCCCATCTTGAATCATTCCCAGCATTAGGGTCTTTTCTAATGAGTCAGTTCTTTATATCAGTTGACCAAAATATTGGAGTTTCAGCTTCAGCATCAGTCCTTGCAATGAATATTCAGGACTGATTTCCTTTAGGATGGACTGGTTGGATCTCTTTGCAGTTCAAGGGACTCGCAAGAGTTTTCTCCAACACCACACCTCAAAGCATCAATTCTTCGGTGTTCATATTTCATTATAGGCCAGCTCTCACATCCATACATGACTACTGAAAAATCCATAGCCTTGAATAGACTGACTTTTGTTGGCAAAGCAATGGCTCTGCTTTTTAATATGCTGTCTAGGTTGGTTATAACTTTTCTTCCAAGGAGCGAGCGACTTTTAATTTCCTGGTTGCAGTCACCACCTGTGGTGATTTTGGAGGCCCCCCCCCAAATAAAGTCTGTCACTGTTTCCATTGTTTCCCCATCTATTTGCCATGACGTGATGGGACCAGATGGCATAATCTTTGTTTTCTGAATGTTGAGTTTTAAGCCAACTTTTTCACTTTCTTCTTTCACTTTCGTCAAGAGGCTTTTTAGTTCTTCTTCACTTTCTGCCAAAGGGTGGTGTCATCTTTATATCTGAGGTTATTGATATTTCTCCTGGCAATCTTAATTCCAGCTTGTGCTTCATCCAGCCCAGCCTTTCTTAAGGTGTTCTCTGCATATAAGTTAAATAAGCAGGATGACAATACACAGTCTTGAGGTACTCCTTTTGCTATGTGGAACCAGTCTGTTGTTCCATGTCCAGTTCCAACTGTTGCTTCCTGAGCTGCATACAGATTTCTCAAGAGGCAGCTCAGGTGGTCTGATATTCCCATCTCTTTCAGAATTTTCCAGAGTTTGTAGTGGTCCACACAGTCAAGGGGTTTGACATAGTCAATAAAGCAGAAGTAGACTTTTTTCTGGAACTCTGTTGCTTTTTTGATGATCCAACGGATGTTGGCAATTTGATCTCTGGTTCCTCTGCCTTTTCTAAATCCAACTTGAACATCTGGAAGTTCATGGTTCACGTACTGTTGAAGACTGGCTTGAAGAATTTTGAGCATTACTTTATTAGCATGTGCGATGACTGCAATTGTGTGGTAGTTTGGGCATTCTTTGGTATTGCCTTTCTTTAGAATTGGAATGAAAACTGACCTTTTCTAATCCTGTGGCCATTGCTGAGTTTTCCAAATTTGCTCACATATTGAATGCAGCACTTTCACAGCATCATCTTTCAGGACTTGAAATAGCTCAACTAGAATTCCATCATCTCCACTAGCTTTATTCACAGTGATGCTTCTTAAAGCCCACCTGACTTCACCTTCCAAGATGTCTGGCTCTAGGTGAGTGATCACACCATCGTGGTTATCTTGGTTGTGAAGATCTTTTTTGTACAGCTCTTCTGTGTATTCTTGCCACCTCTTCTTAATATCTTCTGTTTCTGTTAACTCCACACCATTTCTGTCCTTTATCGATCCTATCTCTGCATAAAATGTTCCGTTGGTATCTCTAATTTTCTTGAAGCGATCTCTTGTCTTTCCGATTTAATTGTTTTCCTCTATTTCTTTGCATTGATAGCTGAGGAAGGCTTCTTTAGCTCTCCTTGCTATTCTTTGGAACTCTGCATTCAGATGGGTATATCTTTCCTTTTCTCCTTTGGCTTTGGCTTCTCTTTTATTCACAGCTATTTGTAAGGCATCCTCAGACAACCAGTTTGCCTTTTTGCATTTCTTTTCCTTGGGGATGGTCTTGATCCCTGCCTCCTGTACTATGTCATGAACCTCCATCCATAGTTCTTCAGGAAAAGTTTTTTGTGTTTGTGAGCATTAAAATGTTTTCTAACTGTTCTTGAAATCTTAACTTATAGTAAATGTATTTAAGATTATTTGAGAAAATTTCAGATGATGATTATTCGGAATTCACCAAGTTTGAACACAGTTGCTTTTTACTCAGTATTTTGAAAATTTTATTGTTACACTGTCATTTGAGAGGAGTTGCTAGAATTCAGGGAGAAAGCAAAAGCATTTATTAGAATGCTACTATGTTTTAGAGTGTTGATACCAGTTTATAGTGATTAAAGGTAGAATATTCAGTCCCTTAAATGATCTGTCTGGTTGGTAACTTACCTCTGGTGACTTTAATGTTCCACTTGCCAGTACCACTCCTTTGTTGATCAAGCAATATTTAATATGAGACAGATAAATAAATAAGAAAGTAAAGTGTCCCATATGTCATGTCCCAAAATAGGCTCAAGGTAAAGAGAAGCCTTGCTAAAATTCTATTTCCAAGCCCAGGCCCTTAAGATTCAGTAAATCTGGGGTGGTTAGTTCATCTTCACTTTTGTAAGCATCCAGTTGATTCCTACGACAGGGAAAAAATTGGGACTACACTGATGAAAAATTATTCCTCAAACATATATGAAAGACTTTTGCATTATTGCTGTTTTGACCTACCAGGAAAGCCCTGAATCATACATACCACTCATTTATCTAGTAATACAGACAACTGAAATTAACTGCATATGATAGTTAAACTGAGTATATCTTTAAAATTAGAACATAACTGGTACTCTCCAAAAAATCAGTGTTTTAACTCACTTCTCATTTTCTATGGTGGGGATTCGCTCAAATTATATAATGTATTACATCACATAATTTGTTTTTATTTTCATATATCTTACTGTTTAGCTTAATTGTGTTTTTTTTGTTTGTTTGTTTGTTTGCAGGGTGCAAGTTGAATTTTATATGAATGAAAACACATTTAAAGAGAGACTAAAGTTATTTTTTATCAAAAACCAGAGATCAAGTAAGTCTTTCATTTTATTTCCCTGTCTATATTTTGTATATATGTTCACTGTAATAAAAAATACAGCTATACAGTCTTTTTTCAAAATATCTTTTATATACAAGAGTAAACTTGATAATCTCTGTCAGGCATTAATGTTTAAAAAGCAGTAGATGTTGCCTCTGGTGATGTCAAAGTATCTTGACACCTTTACAACTTCAAGTCTGGTATCATTTAGTAGACTTCTGAGTGGACCATTTGGATTGATAGAAATACTGAGGAAAGTCATTTAAATGAGGGTTCTCCATATTTTCACTGTGAGAGACACCTAAAGCTTGTTTTGAGGAGACTCTGGTGATTCCAGGTGACCGTAATGGGGAATAATTTTCTGATTTAGTGTTTAGTAGGGGTGAGTTTACCTATCACATCTAATAGCAAGAAGCATGTAGGATGTCCTGAAATGTACAACAACTTCTCCTGGAGGTTTAAAATCATGAAGTGCAGAGCCAAGCTCAGCGTATAACATCCCAGGAATTCTTGCCATAAAATATATTTGGGAAACTTTGGAACTTCAAGAGGGCATGAAATTGGCATAGTCACTGACCTCCTAAGCCTGTTTGGGGTTGAAGTGTCAGTCATCCTTCTTACCTCTCCACAATACCATGTATTTTTGAAAAGTTATATATAGTGAACCAGTATGCAATGTTTTTTTCATGTGATTATTGCTTACGATGTCAATAAGCAATGGAAATAGTTTGATGTAGACTCTACTATTTCACAGTTTTGACCTCTGAATCCTCTTGGGTGGTTTAATGTGCTTCTGTGGGTTCATAGAGAAAAACTTGAGTTATGAGAAGTTGCCTAAATACTGACCACAGGAAGTATTTCAATCTGTAAGGCACACAAATTACAGAATCTTAATGGCTGGTTAGTTCAGGGTTAGGTTAAGTGCTTCTCTAATCTGATTGGTTAGAGGTTGCACCAATAGATATTACTTGAAGAGTCCACATTATTTGCATAGAAGGTTTCCTTTATTTTAGTACTAAAAATTCTGTCTCTCCAGGCCAGAAAGAATACCCAGCCTTGACTAAACTATCATTTAAGGAGACCAGTTCTATAAAACCAGGGCAATTTCATTAACAGTTTAAAAGACTTTATTAAGAAACTAACCTGTATGTACCTAGCATTTTAATAGGAAAACCAAGGAAAAATTATGCAATTAATAAGCATTAACCTTTTACTGTTAAGTATTACCTTAAGTACACTCACCTACAGCAGAGTAAAAACAAAATGGCATTTCATTTGTAGATTTTATTAAGAAACAATTATTGGAAGACCTTTCTCAGAATTTTATTCATAATGTGTAAATCTGGTACCACCTGATAATTGCAGGAAAGGTAATGCTTCTATTAATCAGATTTTAAGCACACTTTGCTTAATGTTAATTAGTCCTCTCCAACATCAACTATCACAGCCATGTACAAAGATACGTCCATGGCTGTGTTATTTCCCACAAAAAAATTTTTTAAGATTTCATCAGTATTTAAACCTATAATGAAAAGTTAGTTGAATCTCAAAAATGGCGGTGTGAGTGTATATATTTCCCATTATATGCTATTAGGATTTCTTGGTAATTCTATAATTACTATCTAAATGTATAATACATAATTATATATGATTATATTTTCTGTATAATCAAATCTGCAAGGTGCTCAGAAGATACAATGTTTATAACTTAGATTTTCTGGCTAATTAAAATTTATTCCCAAATTTATAGATCTATAAAATGGTTAAACTTTTAAGCATACCTCAGCCAATCTTGGTTGGATATGATTTTTATGGCTTTGAATGCTTAAAAGTTGAATTACTTAGTGTATAATATCCACTATTGTGGTTCATACAAGCTGTCATTCTCATTTTTTGTTTCAATTTCAGGCACTTAAAACTTCAGAGTGGGTATACAATTATGGTAGTGTAGTTTCTAAACATAATTTAAGTGCTGTACTTAATATTGATATCTTTGACAATTCTTTTTAGTTATCTGTGAACTGAGTTTAAATGAAAATCCAATTTCTGTTGTTTGTTTAAAGGTCTAAGAATACGTCTGTTCAATTTTTCTCTGAAATTATTAAGCTGCTTATTATACATAATCCGAGTGCTACTAGAAAACCCTTCACAAGGAAATGAATGGTAAGGTGTCTTTGTCTGATTTTCTGCAATATGATTTTGATTAGTTTAAGTTGTATTATAAGTTTTGAGGTAAAACTGGTAATAACATTATGTTTGTTTTCGGTATACAACGTAATGGTTCAATCTTTGTATACATCACAATAAGTCTAGTTACCATACATCACCATATAATCCATCTCCTTTACCCATTTTGTGCCCATCCTCACCCTTTCCCTCTGACAACCAGCAGTCTATGAGTTTTGATTCATTAGCTTTTTTTTTCTGTTTACATGCAAGTGAAATCATATGGTATCTGTCTTTTCTCTGACTTATTTTATTCAACATAGTGCTCTCTGGGTCCTACCATGTTGTCACCAATGTCAAGCTTCCCTTCTTTTTACGGCTGAATGATCTTCCACTGTGTGTGTGTGTGTGTGTGTGTGTGCATCTTCCTTTTTCCTACATTCATCAATAAACACTTGAGTTGTTTCCATATCTTAGCTATTGTAAACACTACTGCATTGAACATAAGGGTGTGTATATCTTTTTGAATTAGAGTTTTTGAGTTTGGGGATGGGGGTATAAATACTCAAAAGTAGAACAGTTGGGTTATATGGTAGTTTTATTTACAGTTGTTTTTTTTTTGAGGAGCCACCAAACTCTTTTCCATAGTGACTTCACCAATTTACATTCTCACAAATCATATAAGAGGATTCCCTTTTCTCTAAAACTTTCAATCCTTTTTTTTTATTATTATGATCATTCTAACAGGTATGAGGTGATTTCTCATTGTGATTTCAAGCTGTATTTCCCTAATACTTGGATTTCCCTAGCAATGTTGAGAACCTTTTCATATATCTGTTGGACATCTGCATATCATATTTGAAAACGTGTCTATCTGGGTTCTGTGACAATTTTTATTCTTTTTTTGTTTGTTTTACTATTGAGTTGAATGAGTTCTTTAATATTTTGAGTATTAACTCATTTTCAGATATACAATTTGAAAATATTTTCCCATTCTAGGTTGCTTTTTCATTTTATTGATGGTATGCTTTCCTGTGCAGTAGCGTTTCAGTTTGAAATAGTCCCACTTGGTGTTTTTTTGTTTTTTTTGTTTGCCTTAATTGCCTTTGCTTTTGACATCAAATTCAAAAAATCATCACCAAGGCCTATATGAAAGGACTTACCACCTGTTTTCTTCTAGGAATCTTATGGTTTGGTTTCACACCTTACATTCAAGTCTTTCATCCATTTTGGGTTAATATTTATATATTGTGTAAGACCGTGGTCTTTGTTGTTGCTCTGCTTCCCAGGTGGCTCAGTGGTAAACAATGCATCTGCCAGTGCAGGAAACATGGGTTCAATCCCTTGATCAGGAAGATCCTCTGGAGAAAAAAAATGGCAACCCACTCCAGTATTCTTGCCGGGAGAACCCCATGGACAGAGAAGCCTGGTGGGGCCACGGTCCAGGGGGTTCACAAAGAGTTGGACAGAGCAAGAACAACAAAGATAGTGGTCTAGTTTCATTTTTTTATTTGTGTTCTATTTTCCCAGCTCAATATATTGAAGAGACTGTCTTTTCCTCATTGTATATTCATAGCTCCTTTGTCATATATTACTTGACCATATATGTATTTATTGTTGGGCTCTTTATTCCGTTTCATTGCTCTATGTACGTTTTTAATGTCAATAACATGCCATTTTTGTTGCTATAGCTTTAAGTATTGTTTGAAATCAGGGAGCATGATTCCTCTAGGCTTGTTCTTCTTTCTCAAGGTGCTTGGCTATTTAGAGTTTTTTGTGGTTCCATAGAAGTCTTTAAATTGTTTGTTTTAGTATTGTAAAAATGTCATTGGAATTTTGATAGAGATTACAGTGAATCTGTAGATTGCTTCGGATAGTATGGACATTATAACAATACTAATTCTTCCAATCCATGGGCACAGGATATCTTTCTATTTCTTTGTGTCTTATTTATTGAATAATTTATCAGTGTCATAGTTTTCAGCATACAGGTCCTTTCACCTCCTTGACTAAATTTGCTTCGAAGAATTTCATTCTTTCTGATGCAATTGTAAATGAGGTTGCTTTATTAATTTCTCTTTCTGATCTTCCATTATAATTTATAGACATGCACAGATTTCTGTGCAGTCATTCTACGTATCCACAGAGAGTTGGTTCCAGGACCCAAGCACGATACCAAAATCCGCAGATGCGCAAGTCACTTACGTGAAACGGCATAATATTTGCATATAACCCATGAACATCCTTTCATATACTCTATGTCATCTCTAAATTGCTTATAATACAAATCTAGTGTAAATGATAGTAAATAGCTGCTAGCATGGGGAAAATTCAAGTTTTGGTTTTTGGAAATTTCTGGAATTTTTTTTTCAAATACTTTTGATCCATGGCTGATTGAATCTGCAGATGTAGACCTCATGGATAAGGAGGGCTAAATGTATGTTGATTTCATATCCTGCAACTTTGCTGAATTTATCTATTGGTTCTAACAGTTTTTTGGTGAAGTTCTTAGGGTTTTCTATAGGCAGTCTCATGTAATCTACAAATAATTTCAGTTATACTTTTTTTTTTTTTCCAATCTGGATGACTGTATTTCTTTTTCTTGCTTAATTGCTGTGGTGAGAACTTACAGCACTCTGTTGATAAAAGTGACAAGAGTAGGCATCTTGTCTTGTTCCTGATCTCAGCGGGAAAGCTTTTAACTTTTCATTAAGTATGATGTTAATTGTGGGTTTGTCATATGTATGACCTTTAATATGTTGAGGTCCATTCCCTCTATACCTGTTTTGATAAGAGTTTAGAAATTGTTATAAAACCAAAACATAACACACACATTTTTGTGGCACTACACAGTATTTAGAAAGCCCTGTTCTTCCCCACCTAACTCCTCCCTAATCACACCTCTAAAGGACGAGAAGTTGCTGACCAGATTCAAGTGAGCCCAAGATACTCATTGGGCTGTATTTTCACAAATGAACAGGGTCACTATGTTAATGGGCTTCCCAGGTGGCACTAGTGGTAAAGAACCTACCTGCCAATGCTGGAGACGTGAGAGACCTGGGTTCGATCCCTGGGTCTGGAAGATCCCCTGGAAAAGGGCATGGCACACTCACTCCAGTATTCTTGCCTGGAGAATTCCATGGACAGAGGAGTGTGGCGGGCTTTAGTCCATAGAATCTCAAAGTGCTGGACATGACTGAAGTACGGATGTTGAATCAAAATTCGACAATGTCTTTTCTGTATCTGTTGAGTTCATTATATAATTTTTTACCTATTTGGTTAAAGTGCTTAGTATTAATGAGATGTTGAACCATCTTGGCATAAATAAATCCCAGGAATAAAGCCCATTTGATCATGATGTATGCATACTAAGTTGCTTCAGTGCTGTCTGACTTTTTGCAACTCTAACGACTGTAGCTGGCCAGGCTCCTCTGTCCAAGGGATTCTCCAGGCAAAAACTCCAGAGTGAGTTACTATGCCCTCCTCTAGGGATCTTCCTAACCCAGGGATCAAATCCGTGTCTCTTACATCTCCTGCGTTGATGCAGGGGCTCCTTTACCACTAGTGCTACCTGGGAAGCCTGCGTATCTCACAACTAATTATTATCGTTAGTTTTACTACTTTTTTCTTTTAACCTTAGTAGTAGTTTAATAAATAGTCAGTCCACTAGTTTTATTGTTATTTACCTTTACCTGTGAGATTTTTTTTTTTACCATCTTATGTTTTCTTGTTACTAGATAGTGCCTTTTCAGCTTAAAGAAGTCCCTTTAGCATTTCTTTAAATGGGGTTTAGAGCTGATAAAATCCTTTGGTTTTTGCTTGTCTCGAAACTTCTTTATCTCCCTTCAATTCTAAGTGATAACTTTGCCAAGTAGAGTGTTCTTGGTTGTAAGATTTTTCTTTTCAGCAATTTGAATCTGTCATGCCTCTCCCTCTCAGCCTGCAAAGTTTCTTCTTGAAAATCAGCTGATAGACGTATGGAACTTCCTTTGTATGTAAGAAGGTGTTTTGTTTTTTTTTCCTCTCTTGCTTTTAATATTCTCTTTAATTTCCGACATTTTTATTATAACGTGTCTCTCTCTCTGTGTTTATCTCATTTGTAACTCTCTAGTCTTCCTGGACCTAGATGTCTATTTTCTTCTGTAGGTTAGGAATATTTTCAGTCATTATTGCTTTGTATAAACTTTCTGTCCCTTTTCTCTCTCTCTGCCTTTTTTGTCATCCCTATCATGTGTATATTGGTCTTTTGGATGGTGTCCCATAAATCCCTTAAGCTATCTTCACTCTTTGTCTTTTTTTTTTAGCTGCTCTTACTGAAAGAATTCCGCTATCTTGTCTATAAGTTTGCTTTTTTTCTTCTTCTTCTGCTTGATCTAGTCTTCAGCTGAAGCCCTTTGTTACATTTTCCAGTTCAGTTATTGAATTCTTTAGCCCTGTAACTTTCATTTTGGTGCTTTCTGACATTTTCCATCTCCTTTTTGAACTTCTCACTGTATTCATGTTTTCTCTCAATTTGGTGACCATATTCATGGGCATTATTTTGAACTCTTTATCAGGTAAATTACTTATCCCCATTTCTTTAAGGATTTTTAAAAATTCAATCTTGTTCTTTCTTTTGGAAACTATTCCTCAGTTTCCTCATTTTGCTTTTCTCTCTGTGTTTCTTTATATTAGACAAAATGGGGAACCTCTCCCAGGCTTGAAGGAGTGTCCTTGTGTAAGCCGTGAACCTTACTGTTCAGCCCTGCCCTAGCTTTTGGTTATCTCTCAAATCTTTGTGATTGTTTAAACATCCTGATTTATTCTTGATAAGTTCCAGATTTTGAGGTTGTACTAAGCCCTGTTGTGTTCAAAGGTAGAGGTCTCAGTCAGCCCCTAGTTTTGGCTAAGTGAAAGCCAGACCCTTGGGGAGCAGCTTTAAAGTCCTGTGGGACCACTGTCTTTGCTGGCCTTCAGACAGGTGGTTTGGATGTGACAGTTCCATAAGTCAGGGCTCCAGATGAGTGTGTGTGCTCCTCTCTGTGAGACCCTGGTGAGCTGTAGCAAGGCCTGAGAGAGTGCAACGATAACATTCACTCCCCTGGCCTTCACTCCCCAGAACTCCTCTGTAACCTCTCGATATGTGGAAGGCCTGAAGCTTCCCTCACACTGAGACTCCAGCACAGGAATATAAGCCTTTTTTAGTGGCAAGCTGGAGATGTGTTGCAGTCTGCTGTGTCATGTTGTGGGGGTGGTAGCCTGCCCAAACTGTCACTCCCTTTGTTTCAGTCTCCTGGGTGCAGAAGTGCAGGCCACCAGAGCTGGGTACCCAAGGGGCATCTGCTGTATGAACTGCCTGCACCAGCAGGGCTCAGTGGGGCCCCAGGATGGGGGGAAGTGGTGCTAGCAAGGAGAAGGAGCACAGAGATGGCACCTGATTATCAGGCACCTACGCTCCCTGATAATGTCCAGAAAGACCCCTGTGCCCTTGGCAGTTGCTTTAAGATTGGCTAGGAATGATGCTAAAGCTGAAACTCCAGTAACTTTGGCCACCTCATGCAAAGAGTTGACTCACTGGAAAAGACTCTGATGCTGGGAGGGATTGGGGGCAGGAGGAGAAGGGGACAACAGAGGATGAGTTCGCTGGATAGCATCACTGACTCAATGGATGTGAGTCTGAGTGAACTCCGGGAGATGGTGATGGACAGGGAGGCCTGGCATGCTGCAATTCATGGCGTCGCAAGGAGTCGGACACGACTGAGCGACTGAACTGAACTGAATGCATCAGTCCTGGGTGTTCATTGGTAGGACTGATGTTGAAGCTGAAACTCCAGTACTTTGGCCACCTGATGCAAAGAGCTGACTCATTTGAAAAGACATTGATGCTGGGAAAGATTGAGGGCAGGAGGAGAAGGGGACGACAGAAGATGAGATGATCGGATGGCATCACTGACTCAGTGGACATGGGTTTGGGTGGACTCTGGGAGATGATGATGGACAGGGAGGCCTGGCGTCCTGTGGTTCATGGGGTCTCAGAGTTGGACACGACTGAGTGACTGAACTGAACTGAATGCATCTCCTGCTGATGTGGTCTAGGTAGTTTTCAGACTGCTGGCTTTTCTCTGGGTTTTAGGCTTTCCAGGTGGCACTAGTGGTAAAGAACCTGCCTGCCAATGCAAGAGACAAAAACGATGCAGGTTCAATCCCTAGGTTGGGAAGATCCCCTGGAGAAGGGCATGACAACCCACTCTGGAATTTTTGCCTGGAAAATCCCATGGACAGAGGAGCTTGATTGGCTACAGTCCATAGGGTCACAAAGAGTTGGACACCCTGAAGTGACTGAGTATGAGTAGGGTGACTTAGTCTGCAAGAAGTGAAAGTTGCTCAGTTGAGTCTGACTCTTTGTGACCCCATGGACTATATATATAGTCCCCAGAATTCTCCAGGCCAGAATACTGGAGCAGTTAGCCTTTTCCTTCTCCAGGGCATCTTCCCAATCCAGGGATCCAACCCAGGTCTCCTGCATTGCAGGCAGATTCTCTACCAGCTGAACCACGAGGGAAGCCCATTTCTTCTAGCACTTCGTTCCATAATTCTAAATAATAAGTGTGCACTGCTCTTCCTTGGTTTGCCAACTTTGGATAGTAACTAGGAGCTTCCTGCTTTGGTAGATCAAACTTAGTCTGCTTATGAGCCCCTTATGAGCTTCCTGTACCCCACACCTTTTGGGTCTCCTGAACCTAAATCCTACTGGTTTACAAAGCTGCTGTTTCTCTAGGCTCATTTCTCCAGGTCCCAAGAATGTCTGCATGGAGCACAGATCCTGCTCCACACAGAGAAGCCCTGTGTGGTGAGATCCCTCCTGCGCCTGGGTCACTGTGTCAGAGGCAGGGTTTTTGATAATACTGCATCTCTGCCTTTCCTTGTTGTGTTATTGTTTAGCTGCTCAGTCGTGTCCGACTCTTTGCAACCCCGTGGACTGTAGCCCACCAGGCTCCTCTCTCCATGAGATTCTCCAGGCAAGAATACTGGAGTGGGTTGGCATTTCTTCCTCCAGGGGATCTTCCCGATATAGGGATTGAAGCCATGTTTCCTGCATGGGCAGGTGGATTCTTTACCACTGAATCACCTGGGAAGCCGCCTCCCTTTCCTATTGGTCTCATTATGGCCCTTGTATTTCTTGTTGTGGAGAAGCTGTTCTGCTAGTTTTCAGGTCTTTTTCAGAGGAAATTGATCCATACATGGCTATAGATTTGGTGTGTCTGTGGCAGAGGTGTGTTCAGGATCTTCCTACACTGCCATCTTGAATTACCTCCTGAATGTAGTATAAGTTTAAAGAATGCTATATGAAATTTATTTCTTCAATGTTTGTCACAAATAAATCGATGTGGTTTTCAGTTAATACATGAATGTAATCTTTGTAGGTTCTTTTAATATATCTCTTTTTTTGTTTATCTAATTGTCTAATGCTAATACTTGCCATCTACCCACACAGTTTTTATTGCTAGTCGAAATACTGTAAGTAATGCTTTGAAATGGATCAGTCTCTTTAAAAACCCAATACTTTTCTGTTCTTGATTCACATATACTCCAGAAAGGTTTATTGTTTTGTATTCCAGCTTTGTACGTATTTTCAGTTATAGTTTAGAGGCCACTTTGAAAAAATAGTTCCTTGAGGACATTATTCTAAGTGAATTAAGTCAGACAAAAAAATAAATATTGTGTGATCTCACTTATATGGGGGAAATTTTAAGACAAAACAAAGCAACAACAAAGCTAGTTATTTACTCTTGAATAGAAACAGCATTTATTCAGCATTTATCGGGATGCTTAATTCAAGTCTCAGATTTAGCTTGTGTAGTTCTTTATCTAATTTGAGTTAAATGACATTGATTTATTTTGACTTACTTTTCCATTCATTATTGCTTTTATTAAATTGCATATCTATTCCTTTAAAGGTTCTCCTTTTAATTTCTGTCCTTGCTAGAAGCAGTAGGAAAGGGGACTGGGTGTGTGATGGCCTGAATAATTATTATCTCATCACACACCTTGAGTTTCTGTCCAGCCTACTAAATTGAAAATAATTTTCAGAGCTGAAAACAAATTTGATGGCTAACTTCTGTACAATTATTTTTTTCATGTAGAGGTTTGCCCTAAGAAAATTTAAGAAAAATTAAAAGATCAAAGTAAAATGGAAAATGAAGGCATAATATACATTTAAATGAATTGATTACTCTTTGGCTTATTTAGACAGTGAAATGATTTCTTATGTGTTAAAGGGTTTGGAGATAAGCTAAAGATTAACAAGTGAAATTTCATTGTGTAATAATTTATGTAATAATTTATTTTGAAATAATAAATAATGAAATAATTTAGTGAATGTAATATGGTTATTTTACTACCTCTTTATTGAATACTTAGCATGTATTCATAGTGCTGAAAGTGAAGACATAGCCATGAAAAGTAAAATTCATTACCCTCTGGAAATTTTCAACCCTTATAAAGGTTTATATTTTAGAGATCTTGTATTTTCTCTCATTGGGATGGTTATTTTATTTACGTTATTTCCTTCAGTACACACTTAATCTTATTATTCCCACTTTCATGTAAAGAAACATGTGTTTTCTCCTCTTTGTCCTTCATGGTGAGAACCTCAGCACTAATCATAT
Organism: Budorcas taxicolor; assembly: GCF_023091745.1. Taxonomy (NCBI): domain Eukaryota; kingdom Metazoa; phylum Chordata; class Mammalia; order Artiodactyla; family Bovidae; genus Budorcas; species Budorcas taxicolor. The sequence goes on from NC_068925.1 coordinate 8,119,954, forward strand.
TAACCCTGTTTAACTTACTGGCCTCAGGAAGCCAGCACTTTTCCTGCCTCCCACCCCCCAAATTCTAACTACATGTTCATCTTCTCCCCTTGGAGGTTTGATAGTCATAGCAAAGTTGTCATGTTCCAATTGGCTTCTGTGATTTTCTGCATCTCAGTGAATGACAACGCTATCCTTCCCCAAACCCTGCTCCACCCACAGCCTCCCACATTTTGGCTGATAGCAACTCCATCTGAACAGTTGCTGAGGCCAAATGTTTTGGAGTCAGTCATTCTTCATTTCTCTTTTTTCCCCTCACATTCTCCAGCATGTGCAAAACCAGCAGAAAATTCCATCATGTCTACCTTCAAGATGGATCCAGCATACAGTCCCTTCTCGGTGCTACCATTCTGGCCAAGCCGTCTCCCCTTTACCCAGATTACTGTACCCTTCCTCACTAGTCCTGCTAATTCTCCCTTTTCCCCTTTTTGGTTTATTCTTAATGAAGCAGCCAGTATTCCATTAAAGTCAGATCCATGCACAACTGTAATCTGAGTATTGAAGTACCTACGAAGGATGTAAGAACCCCGTTTTCCTCCTGTTACTCACCACTTCTCCCCCACACCCATTTTGCTCTGCCACTCTGGCATCTTCTCTGTTCCTGGGTCACATTAGTCACTCTGCCGGCTCGGGGCCTTCATACTTGGCTCTTGCCTCTGTCTAGAATTCCCTACAATCAGGTCACTCTGGCATGCTTCCTCAGATCTTTTTACTCAAAATCAGATTTGTAGTGACAGCCTAGCTGAATATCCTGTTTAAAACTGTATTCTCCTCTCAAGACTCCTTGGGATACTTTTTTTCCCCTTTCTTTTTACATCTATCTCCACTGCCTCTGTCTCTTTCATATGGTGTACGTGTGTTACGTGTTAATCTTGTTTTCTGTGCATTCCACGTAGATTGCAGTGGATATTCCAAGAGGGCACAGGGTGTTTGTTGTCTGAATCCTCAGAACCTGGCACCAGTGTGGCACTGAGTAGTTATTTATTACACGAGTAAGTGAGTCGAGGAGGCAGTGAAGGTCCTTTCCAGTCTGACCTTTGCTTCCTTCACCTCAACAGTCTCACGCTCCAGCCGGGCTGACCTGCTGGAAGCTGCTTATACATACTCGGCTCTCCGTTGTCTCAGAAACTTAAACATTTGCTCCCAGTTCTCAGACCTCTGTCTTCCACTCCTGTCCCTCCACATCCATTGTTTCTCACCTTACCTCAGGACCCCTGGACCTTTTGGATAACAATATGTTGGATAAAACTTGACCTGACACTCTTCCTTGACATCATGCCCTATAACCTGGTGCCACTGTTCTCGGAGGGATAGCAGTCTTGGAGCAAAAGTTTTATCTCCCTCTCCTGGGATTGAACCTAGATACCAGTCCACCAGGCGCTAGAGACTGGAAGCAGAATTCTCTGATTCTTACCCAGTTTGGAAGCAAAAATGTCACAAGGAGGCAAAAACTGCAAAACAGATACAAAGTTTACCGTTAGAGACACACAGCACAATGGGAGAACACAGAGAAACAGCTTGTTTTATTTAAGTCAGAAGCAAGACTGAAACACAAACCCAGAGAGGAAGGGTATGGGCATCCTCTCTAATGAGAAGCACAATAAGTCACAAACTGGACTGACATCCACACTCAGAGAGAAGTGCAGGAGTCCTGAACAAGGAACACAGTTAAGAGGTGACTTAAATCGCGTATATAGGACAGTCCTTCTGGGTCTTGGTTTACGTTTGGCCAGTTATCTTGTTTCTTTCTTCACTAACTGATCCTAAGACCCTCCCCAATGTGCATGTATATCTTTTCAATAAGATGTATCCCATCTCACCTATGGGTGCGTGTCCACACTTATTATGGACCCCCTCCCTTTTTGACCCTCAAGGAGCCTTCCTTCACATGTGCAGAAGTGAAGTCTTCCTTGAACTCAGGAGTGGGCCCCTTATCTCTTTACTTCAGCAGAGCTCAGCTTCAGCCACTAGCTTTGTCCTCAGAGTGTCTGGGTGAGAACAAAGCTTCAATCTTACTCCACTAAACAAACACCAGCTGTCCATTTTAGGAGTCCGTCTATCTCCTATATCACCACTCTGGGTTAGGAGTAGTTTCTGAGGATTCTCCAAGTGTCCCCCATGTATTTCTGTCACTGAAACACCCGCATTGTTTTCAAAACTTGGTGATTTATAAATGAAATGTACTTTAGAGATACCTGAGAATCATAAAATGAGGCACGACAGAATCCTTTTTACAATGAAAGAGTATTGGCAAGTAATAGAAGAGTGAAATAATATTATTTGAAAACATTGAGCAGTTTCCAATAATTAACTTCTCTGTCATATTAGTAAGAATGTTCAGCTGTAATTATAGAGGGTATACATTTGAAAAATTAGATTACTGCAATTAAAAAAGCATAACAAAATAACTCATGGCTCCATTTTGAATACATTGTTCTGTTTAGTTACTGTCAGGGTAGTATTGGTTAATGAAAAACAGCAGTGACCTTTACAGACACAGACTCTATTTTAAAATAATCAGGCTAATTTGGCAAAGAGATTAATTGAATTAGAAATTCTGACATAACAAAGATGCAGATATTTTGTGCCACTTTGCTTTATTTTGAAGTCCCAGGAGTCGAAACTGATATGAAAATGTAGTTGTGGACAAACGGAAGGGTATGAAAAGAATTTTACTGTTAATGTATGAAATTGTGCAAATGGCAAGCTCTCATGGAGGCACAGTTTGTAATCAATGATTTAAAGGCATTAGCAAAGGAAACACACCTAACATGTAGTTTATGGATTTCATTGAGAGCTGAGACATCAGCATTGTCTTATTGCCTGCTGGTGCTTACAGTTCTTCACTAGGTCAAAACTTATGCATCCTTTCCCACTTTAAAAATTGTTGAAGTGATTATTAATTTTCAATATCAAATGACAAAGACAAAGTAAGAATCATGTAAATGTGCTCATATTTTATGGTAATTGGATTTACATTTAGAATAAGTGCCTAACAGAGCCACAAGTATGTTGACATGATGTTCTAATTTTAAAGACCATTTCTTCATTTGGGTAATAACTATTAAAATAAGAAATTTAATTTTTGCAGTATGTTTAAATATCTGATGACCAGTGAGATTGAATATCATAATGTTGACCTTTTCTTCTCTCATATGCATTGATTATAGCATCCCCAGGTGTTTCAACAGGCAATCTGAAAAATTCAAAAAGATTTCTTTACCAGATTCCAGTGTTGGTATTCCTAGTCAGGGTTCATCTTCTCCATATGGTGATGGTCACACACACACACAGACATACCCTATAGCATGGTACGTTCAGTGTCCTGCATGCAACCCACTTTCATTCGGTGGCTGTTTGCTGTCCTAAGACCCTACAGCGCTTTGTAGTCAGCTTTCAGAATGATGAAGAGAACGTGGGAAAAGATACAGTTGTTAAAGTTATTGGCTGACAAAGGAGTATTGCTTTTACTTGTGTTTCATACCCAGATCTCACTGGGGAATCAGTGACACAGTCATACCATGACACGGAGGCTAAGAAAGTCACCTTTGGCCAAAGAGTAGCTTTTTACACCCAACTCGGTACCATGGAAGGGGAAAAAAATAATATTGATAGAAAGCCACTTCTACCTCAGCCCATGTGTGTCTGATGGAAAGACTCTTAAGAGTCTATTATTTCAAAGACCCAGCGTTTAGTCCTCTCTGCCACATCTCCAACAGTGGTGTGAAGTATTGTTGTTATTTTAGTCTCTAAGAAGTGTCCAACTCTTTTGTGACCCCATAGATTGTAGCTCGCCAGGCTCCTCTGTCCATGGGGTTTCCCAGTCAAGAATGCCATTTCCTTCTTCTGGGGATCTTCCTAACCTAGGAATCAAACCTGCATCTCCTCCATTGGCAGGCAGATGTTTTACCACTGAATCACCTGGGAAGCCCGGTGGGAAGTATACCCATTTTGAAAGGATTCAGTTATTGGGAAATCTTCGTAATATATTATCAAGACTCTACTATGCTTCAGTATCCTGGTCACATGATAAATTTATGTTAAATTTTGTCCCTCCTTAAAATGTGGCCATACCTAGTACTCATTTGTTAGGATTTGTTATGATTAAGAGAGTGTCATAATTTTCCTCTTTGATTAAGTGGTCTTACACTTTCATTAATACAATACAAGCTTGCCTACTGAGTTTGGAGCTCTGTCAACCCAAGTTCCTCTTGAGCTGTGACCCATAAGTCTTTCATTTGAATTCTACCCCACGCAGTGACCCTATAACTTTTCTGTGTTTACCAGATGCTTGATTCTTCCAGTTAACATTTTTACCCCTGACCTCCTCCTCTGCTGCCAAAGCAGTTCTGACAGTTTCAGCAGCTATTTCCTTACCATTAGGAGAGGTATTTATTCACCATAAATAAGTGAGCTGTCAAGAGTGGCTGGGGTTGCATGTCATTAACTTTCCATATCTAACTACTGTTATTTCCATTGTTTGATATAGTTCTTCCAGTTTTCATAATCATTCTTCAATGTGATTTTTATCTATAGGCCTAGTTAAATCATATAAATAATATTTATATGATATTATTAATATAATAAATAAATAATATTTATTTTTACTTATATATTATATGGTGATGGTAGTTTAGTTACTAAGTCATGTTTGACTCTTTACAACCTGCTGTAACCCGCCATGCTCCTCTGTGTATGGGATTTCCCAGGCGAGAATGCTGGAGTGGGTTGCCATTTCCTTCTCCAGGCGATCTTCCTGACCAAGAGATCGAACCCACGTTTTCTTCATTGGCAGGTGGATGCTTTACCACTGAGTCACCTGGAAAGCCCATAATCTATTACACGTATATAATATTATTTATATAATAATAAATTAATAAATTAAAATAGCTAGATAATATAATTTTATTTTTATTTACTTTTAAACATATGTATTTGTTTATTTGGCTGCACTGGGACTTAACTGTGGCATGTGTAGACCTAGTTCCCCAACCAAGGATTGAATCCCAGCTCCCCTGCACTGGGAGCCCAGAGTCTTAGCAACTGGACTACCAGGGAAGTCCCAAAGGCTGTTTTTATGTTCGTTCTTGTTGTTATGTTCTTATAGTTTTAAAAAGTGAAATCTGTTTTATTCTTATGATTGTACAAATGGTTCATGATTATTGCAATAGAAATACTTAGGGTGAGGAAAAGGAAGTAAACATTACCTAACATCTTAATACCTACAAAAAAGTATTTTTAGTATTTTGACTGCCAATCTTCTGTAAATTGCATCAGTACACACATACAGGTACCACAGTCATGTTGATACAATTAGGATAATGTTATATATGTCACTTTTTATCAATGACTTTTTTTTTCTTGTTGATGGCCTTTTTGCTATTGTTGATGATGAGCAAGTTAATTTAAATCTCTTGTTGGTTAGGTAGATTCCAGTTACTATTCTGCCATATGTAATACTGCAATTGATATTTCTGTGCAAGTCTATCCTCTGAGTGCCTTTTTGTCAATGGGATTGAAGCTCATTTGGAATTAGAGGCTAGCTGCTAGTTTCGGTTTCACCTCTCATTCATTTTGGTAGTTTTCGAGGAACATGCAGATCAGATCCCACATTCTTTTTTCATGATAAATCTATTTTATGAAGAGAGTTTGGACACTACCTTTTTGCTAGAATGTGTACATTTTCCTCCTGTGTATTTAATTTAATTTAATGCCTGGTAAGTGGATGTAAAAGACAACTTTCCAATGGCGATGTCACTTCACATTCAAATTTACATATTAGAGTTTTGTAGAAATGTTTTTTTAAGGACTATGAAACTTATTCCACATGACACTGTCTTGTACTGAAAATGTTTTCTTCGAAAGCTTATTTAAATTTAAGTACTCTGATATTTCAAGACCTATTAAAACATGTCAGATCAAAGAAAATGTCATTAATTAGATAACTAGCTTTTAGTCAATCTGTATTCACTATCAATTTCCTTTTGAAAATGCTCTCAAACTTATGATTAGCAATTTATTTTATGATTTTATAATTTATGTTATGCTTTCAAATTTATTTTATGAATTTCCTATCTCCTTATTTTGTAGTTTATAGCATATCATTTCTATGTACAAAAAAACCCAACCTATATATGATACATTCCTCTTCGTTCCTGCATACTTTGTTTTGGCTTCATTTTTCAAGTGTTACTAAGAACATAATAAGGTGTGTTCTGGAAAGGAGAGTGGTGCTGAGTTCATCATCCACATTTTGCCTTTCCTGGCTCCATCCATCTGTCTGTATTGAATGCCTAGACTACTGTACTTGGGAAGACATTAGTACCATCAGTTCAGTTCAGTTCAGTTGTGTCCGACTCTTCGTGACGCCATGAATCACAACACACCAGGCCTCCTTGTCCATCACCAACTCCCGGAGTTCACTCAGACTCACGTCCATAGAGTCAGTGATGCCATCCAGCCATCTCATCCTCTGTCGTCCCCTTCTCCTCCTGCCCCCAATCCGTCCCAGCATCAGAGTCTTTTCCAATGAGTCAACCCTTCGCATGAGGTGGCCAAAGTACTGGAGCTTCAGCTTTAGCATCATTCCTTCCAAAGAAATCCCAGGGCTGATCTCCTTCAGAATGTTCTGGTTGGATCTCCTTGCAGTCCAAGGGACTCTCAAGAGTCTTCTCCAACACCTCAGTTCAAAAGCATCAATTCTTCGGCGCTCAGCCTTCTTCACAGTCCAACTCTCACATCCATACATGACCACTGGAAAAACCATAGCCTTGACTAGATGGACCTTTGTTGGCAAAGTAATGTCTCTGCTTTTGAATATGCTATCTAGGTTGGTCATAACTTTTCTTCCAAGGAGTAAGAGTCTTTTAATTTCATGGCTGCAGTCACCATCTGCAGTGCTTTTGGACCCCCCCCCAAAATAAAGTCTGACACTGTTTCCACTGTTTCCCCGTCTATTTCCCATGAAGTGATGGGACCAGATGCCATGATCTTCGTTTTCTGAATGTTGAGCTTTAAGCCAACTTTTTCACTCTCCCATAATGGTGAGTAAAAGAGATATACTCCATCTTATGGAACTTGCAGTTCAGTGAGGATACAAGTATTAAAGAGGTACATTTACAAACAAATTTAAGGTTACTCCTGAGATGAGTGGAGGCAGAGGTATGGTGAGTGACATGGCCTAAGAGATTCCTTGGCTGCATTGATCAAGGGGAAGTTTCCAGAAAGGTTTCCCTGAGAGAAAGATGAGCTGAGAGATCTCTGATGAGGGAAGAACATGTGAAAAGGGCTGCAATAGGAAGCAGTGTGTCACAGTTGACTAAGTCTAAGAGTGCCAGGGTCGGAGTTTTGGTCTTTATCTTAACAAAATAAAGTGTCAGTGTTCAGTGGGGTGATGTGATATGACATGCATTTAGAAGGAATCTGTGTAGTTGAAATTTGGAGAAAAAATATAGAAAGCAAAAGGAAGTGTGGAGTCCAGGTTTTGGCTTTTACAAGAGTACAATTGCAAGAAAATGATCATTTATATTAAGGTGGTTCTGGCCATAGATATGAAGAGAAGTAGATACATTTTACAAATATTTGGTGGAAAGAATTGGAAGGTTTGGTGACTCATGTATTCAGTATTTATAGATAGAGGGCAAGAGAGTACCTAAGATGATGCCCAAGTCTTTGACTAACCAAACACAATGAAATTTGGTGCCACTTACTGAGATGTGATGGAGAAGGCAATGGCACCCCAATCCAGTACTCCTGCCTGGAAAATCCCATGGACAGAGGAGCCTGGCAGGCTGCAGTCCATGGGATTGCTGAGGGTCAGACACGACTGAGCGACTTCACTTTCACTTTTCACTTTCATGTATTGGAGAAGGAAATGGTTACCCACTCCAGTGTTTTTGCCTGGAGAATCCCAGGGAAGCCTGGTGGGCTGCCATCTTTGGGGTCACACAGAGTCGGACACAACTGAAGTGACTTAGCAGCAGCAGCAGCAACTGAGATGTGAAAGGCCAAGAAGACCTATTTTGGTGGGAAGTGGTACAGGTTTGGTTTGGAGTAAAAGAAGTCAGTCATCCAGATAATGTTATATTCTGGAATCACAAAGAATAATATACTAGGTGGTGGTTGTTATTCAGTTGCTAAGCCATGTCTGACTCTTTGCAACCCTGTGGACTACAGCACACCAGGCTTTCCTGTGCTTAATTATCTTCCAGAGTTTGCTCAAATTCATGTCCATTGAGTTAATGATGCCATCCAATCATCTCATCCTCTGTCGTCCCCTTCTCCTCCTGCCCTCAGTCTCTTCCAGCATCATGTTCTTTTCCAATGAGTCAGCTCTTTGTATCAGTTGGCCAAAGTACTGAAGCTTCAGTATCAACCCTTCCAATGAATATTCAGGGTTGATTTCCTTTAGGATCTACTGGTTTGATCTTATAGTCCAAGGGACTCTCAAGAGCCTTCTCCAGCACCACAGTTTGAAAGCATCAATTCTTCAGCACTTTAACCTTTTTTATGGTCTGACTTTCACATCCATGCATGACTACTGGGAAAACCATAGGTTTGCCTATATGAACCTTTGTCAGAAAAGTGATGTCTCTGCTTTTTAATTCGCTATCTAGGTTTCATAGCTTTACTTCCAAAGAGCAAGTGAATATACTAGGTATTTTCTTTGAATAATCTTCTAAATTTTGCAGTTCTTTTTTAAACAAGGAATTTTTAAGAGTTTATTGCTCTTTGTGTTTGTTTAACATATTACCCAAAATAAAATGATTCAAAGATTTAAAAATACATACTCTGTTTTGGGATTCCTCGAATACTTTATCACTATAGTGAGTGGGCTTAGTTCTGTTTGTAGTTTTTTTGTTTGCATTTTTTGGGCAATGTAGTGTAGCTATTTTCATCTTTTCCTGAGTAGAGTATGTTGCTGGGAATGACTAGTATTTGAATCAGCTGTGCATTAAATGATGTAGATAGGGACGAAGTATAAACAGTGAAAAATTCTAACTAGTTGGACATTAGAATATATGATGTTCTTTGCAGACTATAAACAGTTTTTAGCATCAAAGATAATAGTACTTTTAAGACACATTTAAAGACAATTACTCCTTGTTCTGCATAATGTTTTATGCTAACCTCAGTCACAGTTGTTTTTTTTTTTTGGTGGTATATTAAATATTTCATTAAATATTAATACAAATCTAAATATTAATGTGCTTTACAATCTGAAAGTGTTAGCGTTAGTTAGACTGAGTGAGGTTACTCAGTCATGTCTGACTCTTTGTGACCCCATGAACTGCAGCCTACCAGTGTCCTTTGTCCATGGGATTTTCCAGGCAAGAATACTGGAGTGGGTTACCATTTGCTTCTCCAGAGTATCTTCCCAACCCAGGGATCGAACTCTGGGTCTCCTGCATCGCGGGCAGATGCTTTACCATCTGAACCACCAGGGAAGCCCAAATATTAATGTGAAAGTGTTAGTCGTTCCAGCCATGTCCAACTCTTTGTGACCCGTGGACTGTAGCCCCCCCAGTCTCCTCTGTCCGTGGGATTTCCCAGACATAAATACTGGAGTAGGCTGCCATTCTCTTCTCTAGGGATCTTCCTGATCCAGGGATCAAATGTGGGTCTCCTGCTTTGCAAGTGAATTCTTTACAGTCTGAGCCACCCCTTCAACCTGAGTTACTGACTTTATTCTGATTATTTCTACTGTTGAATTTGTACTGCCAAAATATTGCTTAAAAATAATAAAATGCTAGAGTTTATTGAAGGCATTTAAGTGACTTTTCAGTGGAGTATTGATTAGCACATGGTTTGGAGTTTTTCTCCCCTGGCATTTTCACTCGTTAAATAAAGAGCCCATGGTCTTTTCTTTTGATTAGTATGAGACCAAAAACAAAATAAAAAAGAGTTTTTTCCCTGAAATAGAAATGAATATTACCAAAAAGAAAATTAAATCAATATAAAGGTTTTTTCCCCTAATTTTAATTTTGATGTTAATATATTGTCTCTATTTTATTGTCTCTTTATGTTAACAACATTTAAATATTTTTAGCTTTTATCAAAATTTGAAAATGAATGTTTTTTTCTCTTGGAAAAATCTAATGTCTTATCATTCTTTTTATAGGTCTCATATCTTTTGGGTGAACAGAAGTCTACCTTTATGGGGCTTACAGGTTATGTACAATTTTGTTTTATTCGTATATATCTAGATGCACTCATATTTTACAGAGCAGTACTACTGGGGAGAAAATTATTGATATTAAAAATAAACAATTAAAATTGTTTATTGTTTAATTAACCTTAATGCACATCTTGAAGTTTTTATTTCTTTATGTTAACCTGAGCCTTGAATTCTACCTGTTGAGAATTTCCTCATGGTCAGGATTAGACTTCAGAAAGCTTGAATAAAACAATGTTTGAAATTGCAACACATTCTCCAAACTAATTTATGTGTTCCTAAATTCTTAAGTTACATCCACGTTTGAAAAATTAGTCAAAAGTCCTTAACCATGTTTGCCTTTTTACCTTATGTTCTCAATATCAGGGTCATGGTGGAATCTTGATGAATAGTTGTTAAATGAATAAACAAATGAACCAATAGCTCTTATTACCAATGGGAAGAGCTTGGTCCCTTAGTAGATAATTTTGCAAATAAAACAAAAAGTATGCTCTGGCACTGAAAAGCTCCTGAAGAAGGAGTAAGGAAATGTGAAGAGAACAGTGGTTCTGAATTACATATTTGGTGTGCTTCCTGGAGTCCTGTGTGTTGTTCTTTGTTCCTTTTTCTGTTGAATTTCATGCCTAGCAAACTTTTTACAACTTCACATCTCCTCTACTCCTGTCTCTTTCCTTCAGATGCTTTTTAGTTTCTGTTAATTTTCAAAAGCAAAAATTATTCAAAGAGTAGAGTCCCTAAGATTAAAAGCATTAGAGATTGGAAGATAGTTGCGTCTGGAAGGAATGGAAAGACTCTAAGGCTCACTGTTTATAAGCAAACATTAAAGTACTTTAAAATCAAATGTTTGGTTTGTCATTTAACATCAGGGTGATTCTGAGATCTGTACATTTTATATGCAACTATGAATTATTTTGATTATGTGTGCATTGTGTTTATTACTATGAAATCAAGTTTTTACTGTGTTTGCATATTTCCTATTTTATAAGTTGTGTTTTATTTTTTTAGTGAATCTTATAGTAGTGTCATTAACTTACAAATAACTTTTTTCAAATATTTCAGTTTTAGTAAAAATGCAGTTTTTTAATCTCTGAGTTAGATTCCTATATTATCCATCAGTGAGGTGGATACTTGTAAAGTAAGTTAGCATTTTTCTGAATAATTATATATGGCCTTGAAATATATTTTGATCATTCAAATTGTTTTTTACTCAATAGTGATATCTTTAAATAAGAACGTTCATTTTTCAATAGGATTTTGAGTAATTCATCCTGAAAATGGTTTCAAGGTCACCTAAAAATGTGTACCTTTAGAATAGTACACATGAGTCAGAAAATTTGTGGGGAAAATCTAAAAAGTTCAACTTTACTATTTTAATAATGTCTGACTATTGCATGCACTTCTGGACTTATTTTACTTATATTGTCATGCATTCATATGTTTTTAAATTATCCTTATGTTTTAATACTCACCTATATCAAAATTTTCATTAAAACAGGAATCAAAATCTAAAACTCTAGGGCATCTGCTTTTCTCAGACAGGTTGACTTAACCCTCACAAATCTATGAACAAATATATTTGTTATCTTAAATACTTCATGTTGATGCTTGCTTAGTACTCCTCTCTCCCAAAGTGCTTAGAGTCTTTAACGTAAGACAATTTGGATGTCCTTTCTGTTGGAGCCACTGTTCTTTGGGAGTTGAGCTGAGGAAATTGTGTGCGGCGTAGAGATGAGAGAGAAAGGCGGGAACTTGTCTAGGGCAGGGCAGCATGCCCATGTCTGCTGCAGAAGGGGGGTTGTTTATGAAGTCTGTTCAGACGGAATCTGCAAGTATCTTGGACCATTTGCTTTAATGATCAAGGATGTTACTGTTTACCTTTGTTTGAGGTGGATGATAGGATGCAAATACCCTCTAATTCCAAGCTTGTATTCTTTGATTTTCTGTAGGGAACTGCCATTCTTGGTAGGTGAACTGAGAGGGAGGCTGTGTGGCTGGTTTTATGGTGGAGCAGTCATGTGATAAACAAAATCTAGTCTTTACATATCATTCAAATTCCAGTCATCTGACTATTCTAATCCCACACTTACATTTGTGGTAATAAATTTTAAAAGACTTACTGAGGAGTATTAGACATTATAAAAACTAAACTGCAGTGACCAGGACAGCCTGCTCCCTACCACTTGTATATAGAAGTTAAGAGTGTCACACAGCACCTCTGTTGCTGAAACTCGGTCTCTGTTCACCAGAGTCAAATAGAAACACAGAGACAGAATTTTGGGTGAAGTAGAAAAGAGTAGCTTTAATCGCTTTGCCAGGCAAAGGGGGCCACAGTGGGCTAATGCCTTGAAGACTGCATGACCCCAGTGAGGAGTTTCATAGTGTTCAAGAAGCAGGGTAGGATCAGCTCGTGGACAATTCTTGGATTGGTTGGCATCAAGGTGAAGTTTTGAGAATGATCAACCTTCTGCTTTCAACTAGTCTAGGTTCTATGTTCTTGTGGTTGGCAGTTTTCATCTGGACAGGGAGTCTGCTTCCTGTAAAAACAGTCAGGCTTTTATCTGTACCTTTCAGGGAACTGGAATTTCAGTGATATGTGCCAGAATTATAGTCTAAATTGCTACCAGTTCTTTAGCGCAACAGCTTTTCCTTATTTCTGTATCTTCATATTTCCCAATCATTAACTCTTGAGTCACCATTTTACTTCAAAAGACAAGGACACGAGGCCTTGTATATGGTGTCAATCCCTATATCATATATGATATATATACATACTCATATATGCACACACATACACAGGCATATATTGATAAATTGATAGTATATTCATAATATATATTTTTGTTGCATCCTCTCATTAAGGTATAATTTATATTTTAGGTTTTAGTGGCACTGATAAGTCTCTTTGAAACAATACTGCTTGGTTATCTCAGTTATAAGGTAAGTTGTTTTATTTAGAAATTTTCTGCCAGTGGAACACACTACTAGCATTTACCCAGTATTTGTCTACTTATAATTCACACTCTGGGGCTAAAGCAAGATCTTCTTAAACCCCTTTAATTATGTTGGGCCTCTCCAGTAAGTAATAAAAAGCTGTTTTAATATAGTAATGTTTTCCTTGGTGGCTTAAACACACTTCACTAATTCCTCTGGTCTAATTTACCCAGTATATGCATGCTTATATTAGGCAAGTGAATGGAATTGTTTGGCTTTTTATTGTTCTCAACCTCTTCTCCTGATCTGTACAGAAAACACTGAGGGAGAAAAGTGTGTCTGTTAGGAATTATTGAAATGAATTCCCTTCATTTTTGGCAAACCTTTGCTTGGCTAACCCAATTTAACAAATGTTTATTGAGCTCTTATTTGATGAAGAGCACCACACTGTGCATTGTTTGTTTGTTTGTTTGTTTTCTTTTCTCAATGAGATTACAATCCAGAAATGGGAGTAGGCAGGAGAAGATTATACAGGCAATAATAATACAAGGTGGAATAATAAGTACATCCCATGAGATGCAAATAAATTTCAGTGGGGGTTCATCAGTTCAGTTCAGTCACTCAGTCATGTCTGACTCTTTACAAACACATGGATTGCAGCAAACCAGGCTTCCCTGTCCATCACCAGCTCCCAGAGCTTACTCAAACTCATGTCCATTGAGTCAGTGATGAAAACCAGCTATCTCATCCTTTGTCATCCCCTTCTTCTCCTGCCCTCAATCCTTCCCAGCATCAGGGTCTTTTCAAATGAGTCAGCTCTTCGCATCAGGTGGCCAAAGTACTGGAGTTTCAGCTTCACCATCAGTCCTTCCAATGAGTATTCAGGGCTGATTTCCTTTAGGATAGACTGGTTTCATCTCCTTGCAGTCCAAGGGACTCTAAAGAGCCTTCTCCAACACCACAGTTTCAAAGCATCAATTCTTCAGTGCTCAGCTTTCTTTATAGTTCCACTCTCACATCCATACATGACCACTGGACAAATTATAGCTTTGACTAGATGGACTTTTGTTGGCAAAGTAATGTCTCTGCTTTTGAATATGCTGTCTAGGTTGCCCATAGCTTTTCTTCCAAGGAGTAAGCATCTTTTAATTTCATGGCTGCAGTCACCATCTGCAGTGATTTTCATGTCCAAGAAAATAAAGTCACTGTTTTCATTGTTTCCCCATCTATTTGCCATGAAATGATGGGACCAGATGCCATGATCTTCATTTTTTGAATGTTAAGTTTTAAGCCAACTTTTTCACTCTTCTCTTTCACTTTCATTAAGAGGCTTTTTAGTTCCTCTTCACTTTCTGCCATAAGGGTGGTTTCATCTGCATATCTGAGGTTATTGACATTTCTCCCAGCAATGTTGATTCCAGCTTGTGCTTCATCCAGCCTGGCATTTCGTGTGAGGTACACTGCATATAAATTAAATAAGCAGGGTGGAAATATACAGCCTTGATGTACTCCTTTCCTGATTTGGAACCAGTCTGTTGTTCATGTCCGGTTCTAAGGGTTTCTTCCTGACCTGCATACAGATTTCTCAGGAGATAGGTCGGGTAGTCTGGGATTTCCATCTCTTTAAGAATTTTTCAGTTTGTTTTGATCCACATAGTCAAAGGCTTTGGCGTCAGTAAAGCAGAAGTAGATGTTTTTCTGGAATTCTCTTGCTTTTTTGATGATACAATGGATGTTGACAATTTGATCTCTGGTTCTTCTGCCTTTGATTAGTGCAAAGAAATATATGAAAATATTAGAATGGGAAAGACTAGAAATCTCTTCAAGAAAATTGGAGATACCAAGGGAACGTTCATGTAAAGATGGGCTCAATAAAGGACAGAAACGGTATTGACATAACGGAAGCAGAAGACATTAAGAAGAGGTGGCAAGAATACACAGAAGAATTGTACAAAAAAGATCTTGACGACCCAGATAATCACAATAGTGTGATCACTCACCTAGAGCCAGACATCCTGGAATGGAAAGTTAAGTGGGCCTTAGAAAGCATCATTACGAACAAAGCTAGTGGAGGTGATGGAATTCCAGGTGAGCTGTTTCAAATCCTGAAAGAGAATGCTATGAGAGTGCTGCACTCAATATGCCAGCAAATTTGGAAAATAGTAGTGGCCACAGGATTGGAAAAGGTCAGTTTTCATTCCAATCTCAAAGAAAGGCAATGCCAAAAAATGTTCAAACTACTGCAGAATTGCACTCATCTCGCACACTAGAAAGTAATGCTCAAAATTCTCCAAGCCACGCTTCAACAGTACATGAACCATGGACTTCCATATATCAAAGCTAGATTTAGAAAAGGCAGAGGAACCAGAGAGAGAGGTTATATCATGGGATGAAAAGACCTATTAAGCAGAGTCCTTGAACCAGTGATTTCACTAAAGTAAGATCATAATTTCACCAAAAAAAAAAAAAGGCAGAACAACGGGGATTTGTAGAATTAGCAAAGGCATAAAATAAGAAATATCCATATAAAATTGGAAGAATGAATTAATATTTAGGCTTGGCCAGCATATGGTATGTTTGGGAAAATATTGTTGGGATAAGTTTGCTACAGTATTGTGAGGGCCTTGTAGAGAAACCTAGAATGGGAAGTTGGTGCAGGATGTTGAACATGAGAGTTCTGTAATTGTAACTAAGTCTAGGAGTATTAGTTTGGAACATCTGCGCAAGCAGAAGTCAAAGAGCCAGTCCACTGAAGTCCATATGCTCTGCTAAGACACAGCTGCAGCAGGAAGGAAAAGTGGGAGTGAGGTTTTGGCCAGGTGAGAGGAATAAACTCATTCAATGGAGGAAAAGTCATCAAAGTAGAAACTGAAGAAATCATCAACAGATTGGTTGAGATAGAAGAAGAGAACAAAATGTGAAAGATCATTTTAAGATTTCCTAAAGCCAAATGACAGTACAAGGCAGTAAAACCAAGAAAAATTACATGGAGGAAAAAATCAGATTGGGGTCAAGATAGATGGAATAATGGAAATTGTTTTGGGAATGATGAATTTGAGGTATTTTTGGACAAATAGATGTGATATGCAGACAACTGAAAAGGAAGATCCGGGACTCGCAAAAGAGATTTATTGAGCTTTGGCAGTCATTTCCAGTGAGATGATGAAGAAAGCATGCAAGTCCAGTAAGGATGGGATAGTAACCAATGGAGAAGAGATGACCCATGTTAATGGAGATGCTTATGTTGTGGGTCTTGAAAGAATAGAGCAATGAGGGCAGACAGAGGAATAAGTGAGAAGGGTGGAAAGTCTTCCGAATGGTTGTCATAATCTTCGCTGATTTCCAGTTCACAGTTATTGCATGTACCGTATCAAGCAGCACAATCCAGGTTCTGTTTTGAGGGGATTCTTATCTAGCATATAAATTTCTCATTTCATAACATAAAGTCTTAAAAGTAACATTCTGTTGGCTACTTTTTAAATATTTTCAAACTCACCTTTTCCCCCTGGTTTCCTTTATAAAATTCTTATATGTGCCACCTAAAGAACATAATACCAGTGCCTAATTAGGTGAAATGAATGGATTAGAAAATGTAGAAAGAAAAGAATGCTTGGTTTCCAAATAAACACAGGTGGATTGATTTACTGATCATGAGGAAAATAAAATATTAGGAATGACTAAGAAAAAAATATATTAGATGAAAGATATGAATGATGGCAGGTTTAGCAAGAAGCGTGAGAAAAGCAATTGGGTTTACAGTTTAGGAGATCATTTGTTATTCACCCTTAAAAGACCAGTTTCAATGGAGTACAATTGAGAGTAAAATTTTCAGATGAAGATTGTTGATTGATCAGTACAGAAGCTCACTAAAAGTAGTAGAATGAGATGGAAGATTGCCTCGTGATGGTAAAAATCTGCATCATTTAAAATGAGCTGGTAGAAGGGACAGGAAAAATGATGGATGAAGCAAGATTTATAAAAAGTAAGAATAAGCTAGGTTAGGAAGTTGAGGATTACTAATTAGCTTTGGATACATCCTGTTCTTTTCTGAGAACACTGAAGATGGAAAATGGTGCCTGAAAGAATATTTTGAAGTTGGAGGAGATACGCTGGAAAATTTTGCATATATGTAGCCACTCAACCCTAACTTACCTAGAAAGTACTAGATTAGTGACATATGGTTTAGAAGGAGATGTGGAGGAGGGCTCTTTAAATGATTTATTAGTGAATCTCTTCGTCAAAATAGCTACCTCATAAATATGTTGTTGTTAAGTTGCTAAGTTGTGTCAGACTCTTTTGCAATCCCATGGGCTGTATCCATCAGGCTCCTCTGTCTATGGGATTTCCCAGGGAGAAATACTGAAGCAAGTTGCCATTTCCTTTTCCAGGGGATCTTCCTGATCCAGGGATCAAACCCACGTCTCCTGCATTGGCAGGCAGATTTTTTACTGCTGAACCACCAGGGAAGCCCATAAATATGTACTGATTGACAAATCTGGATTTTGGAAACCTAGGAGAAGGAAAACAATCAAGTAAATTAATATCCAAGGTGTTATCGTCTAAAGGCCCTTAGTATGCCTGTGATAAATGTCAAATGTAATATACAGAAAGTGATGTACTGAAAAATAAGGATGTGGGTGTTTTTCTCTAATTTAATGAAATATTTTCCACTGTAATAAGAGTATCTACAAATACATAAACTGGTCAAAATATTACTTTGTGTTTGTATTTGTTCCAAATTCTAACTAAAACTTAATATGAAATTAACTTTGAGGCTTTAAATGCTAGTAGTCATTTAACAAGCACAGACTCAAGATGGAATTATAGTTTCCCCTTGTGATTTTATGGTGCTGACCTTTGTAATCAATTAATTTCTGCCATTTATAAAATGAGAGCAAAGATTATAAGACCTAGTGGGGTGCCATTGCGTTCTCCGAGTAGACAGAGCTAGATGATGTATAATATTTTCATTCTGACCTTCATAGACATTAACCTCTAGGTCATGGTGGTTGAGTCTTGTGTGTTACAACAGGAAGGCTAACAAGGGCTTATGTGACATGGGGAGGATTTCTTTTCTTTTCTTTGTTGTCTTTTAGTCATTAAGCCATGTCCAACTCTTTTGAGACCCCATGGACTGTAGCCAACCAGGCTCCTCTGTCCATGGAATTCTCTAGATAAGAGTACTGGAGTAGGTTGCCATTTCCTCCTCCAGGGGAATCTTCATAGGCCAGGGATCAAACCCGAGTCTCCTGCATTATGGGCATATTCTTTACCATCTGAGCCACTGGGGAATCCCTTTTCCTTTCATATATTCAGTCAAATTCGTGAACTCTTATGACTCTTTCAATAAGCTGTTGGATATACTGTTGGAATGAATAAGTGATAATTATTTATAGCACATATATAAGGTAAATCCAAATAGCAGAACTGCAAATGAGGTCCTTCTCTCAAATTAGGCTTTTAAGAAAATTATAGACAGATATGAAGAAATGGATATTGCATTAGGAGTGAAATCCATTTCTAATATTGCTGTTTGATATTTCTAGTTCTGAATATAAAATCTACATATAATTTTCTCTTATTGGTTTATGAAGTGAAGTGAAGTGAAGTGAAGTTGCTCAGTCGTGTCCAACTCTTTGCAACCCCGTGGACTGTAGCCCACCAGGCTCCTCTGTCCATGGGATTCTCCAGGCAAGAGTACTGGAGTGGATTGCCATTTCCTTCTCCAGGGGATCTTCCCAACCCAGGGATCGAACCCAGGTCTCGCACATTGCAGGCAAATGCTTTAACCTCTCAGCCACCAGGGAAGCCCAAAGTGAATAGTAAAAGAGACAATACTGGAAACCACTGCCAATGACAAATTCAAAATGATGTCTCTCCCCACACTACAGTGGCGACCAGGTTGTCGTCTTATTCAGTAGGGCAGAGAAGGGGAAAAGAGAAGTCATTTTCATTTCCATTCTTGAAATGCTCACCTTGTGGGCATGAGGTGATTATAATTATAAACTTTCACAAAAGACTTGATCTTTGACCTCTTGGCAATTTTCTTCTTGCCCATGGCAGCTGTCACTTTGCGGGGATAGCGATCAATTCCAGCCACTAGAGCATGGCTGTAGGGTTGGTCTGAGGTGCCGTCATCAATGTTCTGAAGAAGCAAGAATTACATGTTACCAGCCATTTAGGCCCTGTGCTAGAATGGTTTATATCTATATATATAAACAGATAATGTATGTATTTACATATACAACATATATGTTTGTACACACTGCTGCTGCTGCTAAATCACTTCAGTCATGTCCGACTCTGTGGGACCCCATAGACGGCAGCCCACCAAGTTCCCCCATCCCTGGGATTCTCCAGGCAAGAACACTGGAGTGGGTTGCCATTTCCTTCTCCAATGCATGAAAGTGAAAAGTGAAAGTGAAGTCGCTCAGTCGTGTCCGACCCTCAGCGACCCCATGGACTGCAGCCTTCCAGGCTCCTCCGTCCGTGGGATTTTCCAGGCAAGAGTACTGGAGTGGGGTGCGATTGCCTTCTCCGATTGTACACACTAGACATTCTAAAATAAGCATGACTTAATCTTTTACTTAAAAGGTTTAAACTATCATGGAGAGCAAAGCTTTTTAAAATCAGAAGACTTAATAGGTAGAAGCAAAGTGAGCAAAAACTCTTTAAAGTGTGTGTTAAAGTTAGCAGATAAAAATTTCAAAATCCCTGACGTTCATTTCTTCTGTCCTCTGTCATACAGACAGCAGATCTGAACTTAAATCATCATTCTGTTCATGTTTGTCACAACTTGGCAAAATGTCCGTGAGGCTTGCCTGACAGTAAAATTCTTATTTCTCTGTCACGTAAATACCATCCGTGTCTTTATCAACTGTTTTCAAAAATATAACAGTATTCTATATATACATACACATTTGTTAAATCAAAAGGATTTTGTGTATTATGCACAAAAATGCATAATTTCCAAACCTCTTATAATGAAAATTCACCACACCTAGAAAGCTTTTGTTAAATCTATAGTTGTTTTTTTTTTCCCTATACAGTAATCACTTATAAAAAGCATCAGTTCTGAAATGTTAGCTTCATTTTGGGCTTATTCCTGGAAAAGAACAAAGAATTCATCCTAGGACTCCAAGATCCTGGTGATTCTGCTTATTATGCCACAGGAATGGTAAATCTAAGTGTTGTTGGGTTTATGTTTAGAAATACAAAGGAACGCTGCCATAGAGTTACTCCATATTTTAAACTCACTAAAAGAAGGTTAAGTCTTCTGGATTAAATATTTTAAATTAGGTATTCTTAATATTAGAGAAGAAGGTGCTTTTTAAGGGTCTCTTGTTCCCAATTTGGGCTAACAGCAAGTAGATTACCATAAGTCTTATACTTTTTAAAGTGCTTTTTTTAGAGTTACCTAGATAATAGTTCTAAACTTGTACTTTCTTTTATGATAAAAATAAAAGCCTGGTGCATTTTAGGAAATCATCTGTTTTCTTGAATTTTTATTGGTTGAGGAAAGTTGCATCCATACCAAATATAAAACAGATTAAATTTTATTTATATTTTATTGAATTATGTCAATAAGAAGAGGAACACGGAGAGTTCTATATGCTTAGAACAGTTAAAGCTATTTCTTAAAAACTATCTTTTTTCTTTAAGAAGTTACCTTTTAGAAGAAGACTGATGCCTTTCATCTCATTCAGGAAAATATGATTAAGTGGAACAGGTATTTAACTTTATTTTGAAAGGCATGTGCCTGCCTTTTGGATCTTATTTCACACTTCTCTACATAGTGCCATCTCTAGATTTATGCTTCCCTTTTTTGCCATAATTGCTTTTATCCTGAGCCTATATTATGTAGGCTCATGGGGACTCCCTAACAGCCAATACAACTTTTGGATAATTTCTCTATTTTTCATCAGCTATTTTTAGGGGAGATAATTTATGAATATGTCTTTAAGTTCAGAAGACAACCTGAGATTTTAGAACTAAACCTAATGAATATAACTGAAAAAGACATTTACTTTTAGCAATGAGTATATTGCCTCCCTGTATAATTTTAGATTGTGGAAGTCAATCCTCAGGTGGAAGTTCATTATTTGCCACAACGTACACACACACACACACACACACACACACACACACACTAGCTGTGAATCAACAACAGGAGCGTGTTTGACATAATGCAGATAGATTTTATTGAGGAGCTTCAGACTGGCAAGGACTGTGCTTGAAACAGAGCAAAGAATTGTGAACTAAATGTATGCTCTCGCCTGGACCACATTAAATTCAGTCACATGAGTGAAATGAAGTCATTCAGTCATGTCCAACTCTTTGCGACCCCATGGACTGTAGCCTACCAGACTCCTCCATCCCTGGGATTTTCCAGGCAAGAGTACTGGAGTGTGTTGCCATTTCTTCCTCCAGGGGATCCTCCCAACCCAGGGATCGAACTCAGGTCTCTTGCATTGCAGGCAGATGCTTTACCATCTGAGCCACCAAGGAAGCCCAATGCTCTCACCTGGACCACATGAAATTCAAAGTCAAGTGTTGATCAAATATATAAAAACAAACTGAAAAAAAGGAAGGAGAAGGATGTTGATGAAGAATCAGAAAACCAAGTGTGGGAGTCTGATCTTATCTAGAGTGTGTGTAAAGAGTAGGTGGGGAAAGTCTCAAAACACTCAGAAGATTTGAATTAATAGCTGAAAGACGTGTGTGAGTTAACTAGGTAAAGGAACATTGAAGAGGAAGGTGGGGAGACCAGTTAAGAAGTTAGAGTGGAAATAGAGTGTAAATTGAGAACCAGACAACCCAAGATACGTTCATGAATCAGAAAGTCTTATTCAACAATTATACTTAGGTAGTGTGTGAAGCGGAGAAGGCGATGGCACCCCACTCCAGTACTCTTGCCTGGAAAATCCCATGGACGGAAGAGCCTGGTGGGCTGCAGTCTGTGGGGTCGCTAAGAGTCGGACACAATTGAGCAACTTCACTTTCACTTTTCACTTTCATGCATTGGAGAAGGAAATGGCAACCCACTCCAGTGTTCTTGCCTGGAGAATCCCAGGGACGGGGCAGCCTGGTAGGCTGCGGTCTATGGGGTCGCACAGAGTCAGACACGACTGAAGCGCCTTAGCAGCAGCAGTGTGTGAAGGCGATGGCAGAGGACGAGGTGGTTAGATAGCATTACTGACTCAATAGACATGAATCTGACCAAACTTTGGGAGAAAGTGAAGGACAGAGTAGCCTGGCAGGCTACAGTCCATGGGGCTGCAAAGAGTTAGACATGACTTAGTGACTGAACAATGGCATGTGAAAAGAAGATGCAAATTTCTCCAGGATCTTTGATTTTGTTGCTGGAGAGTCAGTTAGGACAAACATCCTTAATTTTACTTTTAGGTTGTCCATTTTATTGGCATACAGTTTCTTGTTGTCTCTTATGATTCTTTTTGTTTCTGTGGTATCAGTTGTAACTTATTTTTCCTTTCTAATTTTATTGATTTGAATCCTCTCACTTTTTATCCTGATGAGTCTGCTAAAGGTTTATCAATTGTGTTCATCTTCTTGAAGAGCCACCTTTTAGTTTCACTGATCTTTACTGTTGTTTTCTTTGTCTCTATTTCATTTTTTTCTGCTCTGATCTTTATGATTTCTTTCCTTCCACTAACTTTGAGTTTTGTTTATTCTTCTTACACTAGTTGCTTTAGGTGTAAGGATAGGTTGTTTATTTGAGATCTGTCTTGTTCCTTGAGATAAGATTGCGTTGCTATAAATTTCCTTCTTAGAACTGCTTTTGCTATATCCCATAGGTTTTGGATTGTCATGTTTTCATTGTCCTTTAAATTTTACTTTGAGACAAATTACCCACAAGGTGCCTTTGAGGCATTCATGTGAAGCAGCACATTAGACAGTGGAGATCTGAAACTGACTCTCAGATACGATATTGATCCAGGCTAGAGATACAACATTGGAAGTCATTGGTTTATTATTGATAATAAGTTGAAGTTGTAACATAAATGAGATTACCTAAAATGAATATATAGCCAAGTACTCTTGAAATGCTTTCTTCCAGAAAATTTCTGTTGAGCTTTGTGGCCATAAGTTTAATGATTTATATGATTGCATCAGGAAGACTAAATAAAATTTTTTTAGTGTTTCCACATGGATCCAAGAAAAAGAAATACAAATGCTTAAGTTCAAAATCAAAGCAATTATACCAGAAGGGAAGAGTGTTATAAAATATTTGGAACTTTCCTTTATTCAATATCATGCTCATTGAACTCTAATGGTCATAGAAACAGATAAGTTTTGTAAAATGTTAAAAACATGTATCAAGGTAGTTAGTGGTGAAGGTATGGGGATTGGGGCATTCCAAGCAGAAGGAGAAGTGTGAGCAAAGTTATAAAAGATGAAACAGCCTAGCTCATTCAGAGAGCTATATCAAAATTAGTTCTATATGTAGTGAATCTGTAGCTGAATTCAAGATGGGTTAGGAATATAGTAGGTACAGAACAAACCAGCAGCCATAGTTCAAATTGTGAAGCTTCATATGATATAATGAGGAGTTTGGATGTTGGCGATGGAGATTTGCCATTTTAGAAAGATTCTCTGACTTGGAATATGGAGGCTAAATCAGAAATGAACCCAACTGAATTACATTTTAGTCATCAGACTCTCTTAGTGGTTTGAGGGAAAGCAATAAAAAATAAATGTTGTGTTAGATCTGGAAATGAAGAGAGGTATCAGAGGTATAGAAGCTTTTGGTTTACTAGGAACTAAACTTTTCCAGTGTGCCAAGCTAAGAAAATTAATGCTAGTCTTAATGTACACTAGCAGAAAGACCCTGCCATGTGACCAGTGATAATGATTCCCATTACATCCCCCTCCTCTGGTCACATCAGTCTCTTTTCCTGTGTAAAACCATTGACATTAAGGAACAATGTACAATGACTAGTAAAAAATATGGTGAGGAAAGAGTAGGCCAAATGTTACGCATTCTGGAAACTGAGTCATGTAAAAAACTGTTAAATGGTAACATTAACCAGCACAATAAAAAATAGATGTGTTGCATAATGAAAATCAAGTATAAATGGTTTATTGAATAGGCCTGATTCAGTGCAAGTAGAAAAGCCTTTAGCCCGTTCTACGTTTCTCCTTCAAACCCAGTCATTGTCCTTATGAGCCATGCTGATCCAATGAAATCTCAGTTAGGCCCCTCAGTTTTTTGGCAAGACAAATCTCAGTTTAGTATTTAAGAGATAGTGTTCAGTATGTAAAAAATTTAATGTTCTCATCCAGTTTTAGCTTTTTCTAAGCTGCAAACTTCCCAGGTGGCACAATGGTAAAGAATCCACCTGTCGATGCCGGAGACACAAAAAATGTGGGTTCAGTCCTTGGGCCAGGAAAAATTTCCTAGAGGAGAAAATGGCAAGCTGCTCCAATATTCTGGTTTCAAAAATCCCATGGATTGAGGAGCCTGGTGGGCAACAGTCCGTGGGACAGTAGAGAGTCAGACACGACTGAGCACGCATGTGTGCACAGCTGGGAACTCAATGGGGCAAGGATCTTCTTGGGGGGCTTCTCCTGTGTCCACCTCCTCTTTGTCCGAAACCAGCTGATCATGGCCCCTCAGGGCTGAGGAGGCTCCAGGAGAAGGTGGTCCTGACTGACTGGCCCAGGAATAGTCTGTGGTTTGGTTGCTCTGATGGCAGATACAGATGGGGCTTTGGTGGTTCTCCTAAGGCCTTGGGTGGAAGCTCCTTGATGCCTCAAGCCCCGGGCTGGCCACTCTGCCCCGGGTTCTGGGGGGTCCAAGGGCCACCATCTGTCAAGATTCTCTGTCTCCTTAGGCCTGCAGCCCTTCTGAGTCTGAATTTAAAACGGCCATACATTTTATTCTGTAGGGTCTCTATCTTGTTCCCAGAAAATAAGTCGCTCTGTCTTAGTATTGTTGTAAGTATAGCCTGTTCTTATCTCAACATTCTCTCTCTTTGCTTTGCTGTGTGTGTGTGTGTGTGTGTGTGTGTGTGTGTGATGTTTTAGGCCTTAGTCAAAAGCAGCCCCTAAGTCTGAGTCCAGCTCTCTAGGTTGTTTATCTGCGCCCTTCTTACAGAGCTGGAGGTGATGAGGGAAGCATCCTTACATCTTTACACAGAGATGAGAGAGATCCTTAGAGCTCTGTGCCTTCCACCTGCTCTCTCACCAGTTTTTATTTAGCCCACAGACGGCTTATGAACCAGGGATAACAAAATCTCTTACTTACTGTTTTAGCAACCCAGATGATCCCCGATGTAGAACTTGCTTTATGAAGTGGCGGTGTGCAGGGAAAGACCAAGTTAGCCAAGATGGCGTAGTCAGGCCCTCTTGCCCCACAGCCTCTCGCTTTTGCCTCACATTTTGTAAATAATGTTCATGTAATAACTCAAGTCACTCATAACACTGCACATGTGCATCGAGGTACTCACTTGGTCACAAGCTACTTTGTGCTGTAGGGATATATGAGCTCCACCTAGGGCTGCATTTTACTGCTGTGTCACAGCTGTGTCTATTGGGTCAGCCACGAGAGGGGAGAACATAGGGTGTCTGTTGTTATGGCTGCGGAGGCAGCAGGAGAGAGGCCGTGTGATGGCTGCTGTGCAGGCCAGGAGAGAATAAATGTATCTGCAGTTCCTAGGGCTCCTCTGCTGCTGCTGCTAAGTCACTTCAGTCGTGTCCGACTCTGTGCAACCCTGTAAGACGGCAGCCCACCAGGCTCCCCCATCCCTGGGATTCTCCAGTCAAGAACACTGGAGTGGGTTGCCATTTCCTTCTCCAATGCATGAAAGTGAAAAGTGAAAGGGAAGTCGCTCAGTCCTGTCCGACTCTTAGCTACCCCAGGGACTGCAGCCCACCAGGCTCTGCCATCCATGGGATTTTCCAGGCAAGAGTACTGGAGTGGGTCGCCAGTGGCTCCTCTAGCCTCCTACTAACATCTTAGCTCATGCCTTGCCTACCCTGGGTTCAGCGAACACTGCGAACAGCGAGACAATTGGCATCATGAGCAGGATTGGCGATGCAAGGTGTTTTACATCTCTGTAATGTTTTAAGAGTTTGGGACCTCAAGAAAAATAAAGATCCCAATATTATAGCCAGTGTGTCCTCAGTTGCTTCAGTCATGTTTGACTCTGTGCAACTCTATGGAACGTAGCCTGCTAAGCTCCTCTTTCCGTGGGATTCTCCAGGCAAGACTACTGGAGTGGGTTGCCATTCATAAAATAATTAGACATTACAGGGGTCAGATTTCAAGTTGCCTTTCTAACAGATAGATTTCTTTTTTTTTTTTTTTTTTTTTTTGTTAAAAGAATAAACTGCGTTAGGGAGTTCTGAGTTCTTTCTCACTGGACATCGTTAGAGAATGTTTCAGGAATGACCTATTAGTCAGTGCCGTTGCCCAGAGCTGCACAATTAGAAGGATATGTGCTTGTTTGAATGCTCTGATGTCACCTTCTTGAAATTACTCATAATTTGTTAATAAGAGGCCCTGCATTTTCGTTTTTAACTGGGCCCCACTAATTATGTAGCCAGACCCGATTAATATTGTTGTACTGTGTGGGTTGGGAGACTAGAATCCAGATGATTGAGAAAACTCTGACTTTAAATCTTATTAATCTAAAAACAATGTTAAATGGCCTCCCAGGGCCATTGTTATATGTGTGTGTTTGCAAACTATTTAATATGCTTTATATTATGATATAAAAATTAAGATGGAGTTACTTTTTCATTGATTCTGTAAGGTTTCTTAATTTTTTTATTTTTACTAGTAACTTTTTTGATGTGATATTATGTGATTAAAATGTGCTATGTGCAATATTCATGGATTACTATGAGCATTTGGTTTACTTAAACTCTGCAAAATTGAGAGGGCACAATTACATGTAGCAAAATAATCTCTAAAAGTCATTGCTACATTTCTAAATAATAATTTTGTATTCTGTTAATATAAACATCCTTATCCTTATTGCTGGCAAAATTCTGATGCCTTTTCCCCGTTTAATGGTATCAGTTGTAATTGACTTTTATTTTTGTTCATTTTTTTTTTGGAAGGGAAACATCTGGGAACAGATTTTACGAATACCCTTCATCTTGGAAATAATTAATGCGGTTCCCTTCATTATCTCAGTAAGTCCTAAAAGAATCTTTAAAAGAAATAATTTTGTTATTAGTCATGAGTAAAATCTTTCAATCTAAATAGCAATAAATAATATATTAGCTCAGATGAATGAATTTAGGCTTTTGTTAATGTATTAAATCATGGTATTAGAAAATAAATAACAAAGTCAGTTATAACTGGGTTGTGAAATTAAGTGAACATTAACGAGATTTAGTTCAATAGCAAAATGAAATGCATTTTAGGAATATATACTCTAGAAGTACCATTTAAACATGTTAATTTTGTCTAAACAGATTAGAATGAATCACTCCACTTCTTGTGTATATTGTAGAGTTTTAAAAAATAAAAGCCAAGTAAAACCAAGTATTTATAAAAGTTTCTCATGCTGAGAATATGTTTATCTTTAGTTTAAGCCACAGGATTTATTAAATCCAGTTCTCTGTTTACTAAATATGTTGCCAACAACTAAGACGACCAGCAGTGTGCTTCTTTATTAAAGTCTGTGGAGAACCAATTCCACGGTGATCCTGTTCAGCTACAGAATATGCAACCAGCACTTTTCCATTGCAAAACTGGATCTTAATCTATATTTGATAAAGCTTTAGTAATGTCTGTTGGGAATATGCTTTCTAACACTTTTTATTTTGAATTTTATTTGGAAAATCATGACTATAAGTCATTATGATCTGAAGCTGTTGCTCACTCTGACAATTATTTTAATTTGAGTGATTTATCTAGAGGAACAACTGGCTCCAGATTGAATGACAGGTTAATTAAATATAATTCCAATGGAATACAGTTCCCCAGTGTCATGTAAATGTTTGAATCTGAGAGAGTAAGTGGTAATGTTATAGAAAAGTAAAGTACTGTCTCCTTACACCTATTTTTACCTCCAGTTCCAGAAGAGAAAAAAGATGATATCTATTATAACAGTCATACCAAAAGATTTAGTGATCAGATTAACACAGTTATAGCTGATATCCCATTATGCTGATTATTTTCCTTCTGCTTCTACAATAACTTTGCAAAGAATTTTTCCTTAGGACTTAGAGAATGAAAAGATCCTGTCTGCCCCTCCATTTCAATAATCATATGAATTTAGAGTATTTGCCACATGTTTTATATAATTATATTGTCCTTAATAACTTATTTTTGTTTGCTTTTCTTCTCAATCATGTAGATTTCTTGCTTGGAGATAAAAATTTAGTTTTGATTTGTCTTCCAGATATTCTGGCCTTCCTTAAGAAATCTATTTGTCCCAGTTTTTCTAAACTGTTGGCTTGCCAAACATGCCTTGGAAAATATGATTGTAAGTATAAAATACAAGTGCAAAGACAAAAGTATTTTTCAATGCTCCATTACCTTCTTACCTCACTAAAGTGATGTGTTGCATAGATGTCTAAGCTAATAGACCCTATGTCTGTTTATATCCTAATAAGAATGAAAAGTGATGAAACGCCTTTACTGTCAAGTCCCTTGTTTCATAAGGCCCTATGAAATAGTAAACAAAAATAATTCAGGTAGTCTAAAGATCACCAAACCAAAGCTGACTGCTGTTTGGATGGTCAAACTTATTACCAATCTTCTGAAGATAGTGTTTCCTTCTAAAGCAATCTCATTAGGTATAACAGGACCCCTAGGTTTAAGGCTTCAGGAGGTAATGTTGTCAAACTGTAGGTAGTCTCACACTCCATAAAAATCTGTGGAGTTTTCTAAGTCGCTGTATTGGAGCTGGAAGGTCCTCATGTAAAGTCAACTTTTTAGGTTGGGTTCGGTTGGGAATAGGGAGGCAGAAGGGGACGCAAGAAGGAAGAGATGCAGAACTCAGAGATGTGCCACCATTGCATTTTGCCTAAGGCCGACTGTTTGAAAGGACTGATTTATAACTAGGACCAAAACATAATAGGCTTGGATACTTACTAGTGAGCTGACATTTGCTATTTGCTATTCAGTCATTTATTCTACTCTGGTGGCTCAGATGGTAAAGAAGTTCCCTGCAATGCAGGAGACCTGGGTTCTTTCCCTGGGTCAGGAAGATCGCCTGGAGAAGGGAAAGACAACTGACTCCGGTATTCTTGTCTGGAGAATTCCATGGACAGAGGAGCCTGGCTGGCAGTCTATGGGGTTGCAAAGAGTCAGACATGACTGAGACTAACACTTTCACACTTTCACTTCTTCCATTTGTTTTACAAGTATTAATATGAGTCTACTCTCAGCTAAGCACTCTGATAAAATAAGCAAGTGATTTAACACCTTTGCTAATGTCTCCATTTTGAAAGAGAATAAAACTACCAACATACAGGCTTGCTGTGAGAATTAAGTTATATTATATATACGTTTATATATGTGTAAAAATCTTGTATCTAGTATAAACATAGTAAGAGCTCAATATTATTAATTTGATCACACTGAAATTGTTTGCTTGGAGGCAAACTTGTTTTTCTTTTGAATAGCTTTTTAACAGAAAGTATGGCAATAGTTTTGGCCAAAAGGAATATTTGGATAGCATTTGAGTCTTTACAACCAGCTGAATGTTTCTAATCAGCTCTCAATATATTAAGTGACCACTGGAGTTTCATGCAAGCTTACAGCTAATAAGGGGAGCAGCATATGCCCTGTGAATGGTTTGCAAAAACATCCTGCTATCTTAGCTGTCCAAAAAAATATTGTTTCACTAACTATAACTGTGGAGCCTGATGGGCTGCCATCTATGGGGTCACACAGAGTTGGACATGACTGAAGCAACTTAGCAGCAGCAGCAACAGACTGCCTAAATTGTTAATTAAAAAAAAAAAAATTCCTCCAGTACTCTTTGCTAATTTGTGTTTATTAGTTGCTAGAAAAAGTAACCTAACCAAGAAAGGAATCATTAGTCAATCATTAAGAGTAAAAGTAGTGCTTTGCATTATTTATTTAGGATTCATTTTCCATCATAATTCTATATTTTGCTTCTTTTCTTCCTGATTGGTAAAATTTAATTTGTTTTTCTGTTCATTAACACCTCTGTTAGAAGAAAGTAAAGAATGCAAGGTGAAGTTTTAATCAACTTTGCTTTTTTGTTTTCATAACAAAAGTTCTGGTTAAATGTGTGGTAGAGAAAGATAAAATGATAGCTCATTGAGGTTTTATTTTATATTGAAAGTGCAAGTAACTTTTTGTGACCACATGGACTGTAGCCCAGTAGGCTCCTCTGCCCATGGAATTCTCCAGGCAAGAATACTGGAGTGGGTAGCCGTTCCCTTCTCCAGGGGATCTTCCCAACCCAGGAATTGAACCAGGGTCTCCTGCATTGCAGGCAGATTCTTTACCAGCTGAGCTACCTGTTTATCTCATGAAGTACAGCTATTCAGACTGTTAAAAAATTATTATGAAAATTTATAAAACAGAAGAATATAAAGTAAAACATTATGTAAAACTACAAATCTTCCACAAAGGCTAGACGCTAGAAATAATTTATATCCTTCTAATATTTTCTATGAAAGCACACACACACGAAATTGTATGTTTAATTTTATGATTTGAATGTTTGTCAAATATGAATTCCTATTCAATAAATATTTATGTTCAAACCATCTTTAATGGATGCATGTAAGTCTGCTATCTAATTTTGATCAATTTATTCAACCATTTTCTATTTCATTTTTAGTTATTTTAATAGGAATGAACATTCATTATTCATATTATAATTTTGCAATAAAGATTATACAAAATTGATACAAATAAATAGTATACAAAATAATATAATATACATCACACAATATATATTACACAATAAATATGTTCATATTTATATTTTATACAATAAATAATATAAAAATATTATAGGAAATATAATAATTTTGTAATGAAGATGAGCATACATAAATATTCAACTTCCATCTCATAATTTTCATGTGGTTAACTTTTAGAAGTTATGTTATGGGATAAATACTAATTAAATGGTGAATGCATGAACTGGAAAGGGCATACTTGTGAATTTTGACCTGTATTACCAAATTACTTTCAAGATATTTATAACAAATTACTTGAGCAATATTACATGTGCATGCTCATTTTTTGCCTCTTAAATAACAGTAGGTATTATTATTTTTTAATGTTTTTCAATTGCAAAGTAAACTTGTATCTTGAATTCACATTTGTCTTAATATGAATGAAATTTATCTAAACATGTTCATTGGCTATGTAATTTTTTCTTTTTATGATAAACTGCCTGCTACTTTTTGTGACTTAGAGAATGAGATATGGTTGTAGTTGGATCCAGCTATTACTTTCCCCTCAGTTGAACATATTATTTTCTGATCTTTTAAAATTAGAAATTCCCATAAGACAGCATTGTCTTCAGGGAGGGCTTTTGGAGAGTCATTGAACATCTCTTTGTAAGGCAAGTAAACTAAAATTTAGCACTTTTGTGGTATACCATAGTGTTAATATTATCTTGGCAATATGAATGTTACAGTGAGGTTTAATTAGACCTAGGAAAAACCAAAAATATGCTGCTAAATGCATTTAAAGTATGTGTGTTGAGTATGAACAAGACAGTTAAACTGTAATACATAGTAACAAATGTAACAAAACTCATGATTATTGAGTATCTATCAGAATTTAAAATATGCTTTTCTGTATTATTTCAGAATGATCTACACAGAGCCATTCAGCGTACACAGTCTGCAATGTTTAATCAAGTTTTGATTTTAATATCTACATT
Organism: Budorcas taxicolor; assembly: GCF_023091745.1. Taxonomy (NCBI): domain Eukaryota; kingdom Metazoa; phylum Chordata; class Mammalia; order Artiodactyla; family Bovidae; genus Budorcas; species Budorcas taxicolor. The sequence continues at coordinate 8,151,958 of NC_068925.1, forward strand.
ACTATGCCTTATCTTCACCTGGTAAGACTTTACATCAGCATTTTTATTATGTTTCATTTTAATTATAATACTAAAAAAAGTATTATAAACCATTTAAACTAAGAGCTGACAATAAAGATGAATAGATAAATATTTACTATAAAACATAATGGGTCACCTACAGAAACAAAAATAAAATCTTTACTTCAGTCTTATAGAAAAAAAATCAAGAAAGGACATTGATTATTTGGAATTGATATTTACTGCAACTCTGAGGTTTCCCAAATGCTGTAAACAACCAGATCACAAGAATTTGTATTTCATGCCATAGTTGTCAAACAAGAATTTTTCCTTCACACTGCTGACATGGAGATGCCCTTATCTGTCCGTAGTCTTCAAAGCAAAACCGCTGTTGGGAACATTGTCACTGCCCATCACTCTCTGCCTGCATCTTCTCCCCTGATGGTCTAACATGCAGCCAGGCAGAAAGCAAGGGCAGACCTGACAGCGTGAAGCAACCGGTACTTTGCTTTGTTATAGAAAACAGCTATTTTTTCCTGTGGAAAGTCCCACTTTGCCAATTACACGGTAATCCAATGAGAAATGATACACTTCCTATATGGATCCATGAAGATCCTAAGTAAAGAAAAAAAAAGAAATGTGAAAATCAGAAAATGAGGTAGAATGATATATCTGTTTTTCAACTTCATTATGTATAATTGTGCTCTGACCTGAATTTGACCTACTGAGAAAGAGAAATTAGGAAGTCCTGAAGTAGGAAGAATGCCCTCATCACTAGCATTATAGAATTTTTAGATATAACTATAGCTACAGATATATGTGTGTAATTCTAGTTTTAGATACAGAAATATAATGTATGCTTAAGTAGTATGTAATTAGTATCTCTATTAGGGATGGTACGGGGAGGGAGGAGGAAAGGGGGTTCAAGATGGGGAACACGTGTATACCTGTGGCGGATGGATACATGTTGAAGTATGGCAAAATCAATACAATATTGTAAAGTAATTAACCTCCAATTAAAAGAAATAAATTTATTTTTAAAATCTCTATTAAATGGATTTTAAATGTTTTATTGCTTACTTTTATATTTAAAAGTAAACATTTTAGGATATTCAACATTGTTAAATATAAAATATCCCTCTAAAATGGACACAATACCATCTTATCTTTTATTTTTTTTTACTCTGAACAGATTGCTTTTATTATTCACCTAGTAAATAACTGCATAAATTTGAAATACTGACAGCAGTGCCTTCTCAAGTTACAAAAGTGTTCTTAATTTTAAGATAATTACATTTTTAAAATAATTTAGAAGATTTCTCCTTTTATTGGACTTAAGAAAAAGTACTTACAACTAAAATTTTTATATATATGCTGATTTCTCAATTGCTGGAAAATGACCAAGAGTGAAATGAATGAGTTATAAATGTTATATATAGTCTGTTCAATTAAAATTATAATTGAAATTTTAATGCTAAAATAAGTACAGATGATTTAAATGTTATAGCAAGTCCAGTACTTTGGTTGGGACTGTGCTCATCACAGTAAACTCCCTACAGTGGGGCTCTTACTTTCTGCCTCTACATCAATTTCTTGAGCACATTTTATTTTTGAAGGACGTGACTACACAAATTTTGCCACTTTCCTATGCCAAGAAGTGCAACAGTGCTTGATAAAGGGTTTTCATGATCTATGTGAAATTTCCATTATGCAACTTGTTAATCTTTTAAATTATTTGTGTTTCATTTTTTGTTGTATTTATAGTTACTTTTTTTGTTGTGTGTATATATTGTTAAATTTCAGACACTTGAGTGGTAGTTTCTACAAATATAGTCTCTAGTTAAAGCTGTCACCAATAAGTGGATTTGAATCTGTCTTTCAGTGTGGAATTTTTGTATAGAGTTATGTCTAACTCTAACATAATTTTAATAACAAAATGTTATTGTTTTTAATCACATGCACATCAATACAATTAGACTAATCTGTCTTAAATTATAATATCTGGGGCAGAGAAATTGATGTTTAATTTATTTGTGCATTGTCTAGCTTTACAAGCAAAGGTCTTCATAAACCATGATCGTCATAGTAAGGTGGAATAAGTCTTATTTGAATTCACCATGGGCAATGGGGTTACTTACAAGAAAAAATATAAAAAATGTTGCATTAGTCATGATACATCATGAGGCTATTTTACCACAGTACGCCACACATATTATAAAATAAAAGTACACACAAAGATGTAAGAACTTACACAAATAGAAATGTCTATGTAGTCTGTCCAAGACTGTTAGATCAGCTTAATACCCTGGAGATAAAGTTTCCTTATATCTTGTTTTGTGTCATTCTGAAAACAGTTTCCATGGTTCAGTATGGCTGCTTTGGTCTTGCCATTATATCCTAACTTCAACCTTTTCTCTTAGGAGAAAAGGATATAAGGTACTACAAGAAATTGCATGCATAATTTCAGCTAGAATTTGGTCATATACCTACATATAGCTGCAGGAGAGCTGCAAAAATGTAGCCTAACTGCGCAGTATACCCAGTTGAATAATATACCATGAAAAAGAAATGGAATATTGTGGAACAATAAGCAATGATGAGTCATAAAATTCTACTTGTATATTGTTTGTTTAAAACTCAGGACTGTACAAATTGGGAGGTCTTGGACAGCTTATTTATTTAGCCTTGTTTTCCAGATCATTAAATGAATATAATACTAATCACCTTATAAGATTTTTGCTTTTTGTTTTTTAAATGAGGGTTGAATTGAGTGTGTTTATAAAATGTCTATGAGGGCATGGTAAATTGTGATAACACAGCAAAAATTTTAATTTCAGTTTTTCTCTTTATACAAAATGATTTAATTATGTGAACTCAAAAATGAGGTTACTTTAAAATGTCTAAACACAATAAGTTATTCAGTTCAGTTCAGTTCAGTCGCTCAGTCATATCCTACTCTTTGCAACCCCATGAATCGCAGCACGCCAGGCCTCCCTGTCTATCAACAACTCCTGGAGTTCACTCAGACTCGTGTCCATCAAGTCAATGATACCATCCAGGCATCTCATCCTCTGTCGTCCCCTTCTCCTCCTGCCCCCAATCCCTCCCAGCATCAGAGTCTTTTCCAATGAGTCAACTCTTCGCATGAGGTGGCCAAAGTACTAGAGTTTCAGCCTCAGCATCATTCCCTCCAAAGAAATCCCAGGGCTGATCTCCTTCAGAATGGACTGGTTGGATCTCCTTGCAGTCCAAGGGACCCTCAAGAGTCTTCTCCAACACCACAGTTCAAAAGCATCAATTCTTCGGCGCTCAGCTTTCTTCACAGTACTACTCTCGCATCCATACATGACCACAGGAAAAACCATAGCCTTGACTAGATGGACCTTTGTTGGCAAAGTAATGTCTCTGATTTTCAATATGCTATCTAGGTTGGTCATAAGTTTTCTTCCAAGGAGTAAGTGTCTTTCAATTTCATGGCTGCAGTCACCATCTGCAGTGATTTTGGAGCCCCCCAAAATAAAATCTGACACTGTTTCCACTGTTTCCCCATCTATTTCCCATGAAGTGATGGGACCAGATGCCATGATCTTCGTTTTCTGAATGTTGAGCTTTAAGCCAACTTTTCCACTCTCTACTTTCACTTTCATCAAGAGGCTTTTTGGTTCCTCTTCACTTTCTGCCAAAAGGGTGGTATCATCTGCATATCTGAGGTTATTGATATTTCTCCTGGCAATCTTGATTCCAGCTTGTGCTTCATTAATAATACTTTAAAACTGAATCAGGATACCTAAAAATAATTCTTGGCAACAGAGAGAACTGGCTACTTTTTTTCTTCCAGTTTTATTGAGAAATAATTTATATATAGCACTATACAAAGGTAACATGTACAGAATAATGTTTGCTTATACACAACAGGAAGTAATTGCCATGCAAAGTTTAGTGAATGTCTATCATCTTTTATAAATATCAAATCAAATAAAAAAATTTCCTTGTGATAATTCAGAATTTATTCACTAAACAAATTTCCTGTATAACAGAGCAGTGTTAATTATATTACTCCAGCTTTACATTACATCCAGGTAGTTATTTAGCTTACAACTGAAAGTTTGTACCATTTGAACATTATCATCATTATATAAAGATACTACATTATTATTGATTATATTCCACATGCCTTGCTTTTCATTCACATGACTCACTTATTTGTAACTGTAAGTTTTTACTTCTTAATTGTGGATGTAACTGGTAATGGAAGTAAAGTTCAATCCTGTAAATAACAACATTGCATAGGAACCTGGAATGGTTAGGTCCATGAATCAAGGGAAATTAGAAGTGATCAAACAGGAGATGGCAAAAGTGAACATCGACATTTTAGGAATCAGCTAAAATGGACTGAAATGAGGGAATTTAATTCAGATGACCATTATATCTACTACTGTGGGCAAGAATCCCTTAGAAGAAATGGAGTAGCCCTTATAGTCAACAAAAGGATCTGAAATGCAGTATTTGGGTGCAGTTTCGAAAACAACAGAATGACCTCTGTTCATTTCCAATGCAAGGCATTCAATAACACAGTAATCCAAGCCTATGCTCCAGCTAACACTGAAGGGGCTGAAGTTGAATGGTGATATGATGACCTACAAGACATTCTAGAACTAACACCCCAAACCCCCAAAAGAGATGTCCTTTTCATCATAGGAGACAGGAATGAAAAAATAGGAAGTCAAGAGGTATCTGGAGTAACAGACAAATTTGGGCTTGGAGTACAAAATGAAGCAGGGCAAAGTCTAACAGAGTTTTGCCAAGAGAAAACACTGGTCATAGCAAACACCCTCTTCCAGCAAAACAAAAGATGGCTACACATGTACATCACCAGAAGGTCAATATCAAAATCAGATTGATTATATTCTTTGCAGCCAAAGATGGAGAAGCTTCATACACTCTTCGAAAAACAAGACCGGGAGCTGACTATGGCTCAGATCATAACTCCTTATTGCCGAGTTCAGACTTAAATTGAAGAAGTAGGGAAAACCGCTAGACCATTCAAGTATGACCTAAATCATATCCCTTACAGAAGAGTGACAAATAGATTCAAGAGATTATATCAGATAGACAGACTGCCTGAAGAACCATGGGTCGAGGTTCATGACATTGTGCAAGAGGCAGTGATCAAGACCATCTCCGAGAAAAAAAATGCAAAAAGGCAAAATGGTTGTCTGAGGATGCCTTACAAATAGCTGAGAAAAGAAAAAAAAGTGAAAAGCAAGGGAGAAAAGGAAAGATATACCCATCTGAATGCAGAGTTCCAAAGAATAGCAAGGAGGTATAAGAAAGCCTTCCTAAATGAACAATGCAAAGAAATAGAGGAAAATAATAACATGGGAAAGACTAGAGTTACCTTCAAGAAAATTAGTGATACCAAGGGAATAGTTCATGCAAAGATGGGCTCAATAAAGGAGAAAAATGGTATGAACCTAACAGAGAGAAGATATTAAGAAGAAGAGGCAACAATACACAGAAGAAGTATACAAAAATGATCTTTATGACCTAGTTCAGTCAGTTCAGTCGCTCAGTCGTGTCCAAATCTTTGTGACCCCATGAATGGCAGCACGCCAGACCTCCGTGTCCATCACCATCTCCCGGAGTTCACTCAGACTCACGTCCATCGAGTCCATGATGCCATCCAGGCATCTCATCCTCTGTTGTCCTCTTCTCCTCCTGCCCCCAATCCCTACCAGCATCAGAGACTTTTCCAGTGAGTCAACTCTTCACATGAGGTGGCCAAAGTACCGGAGCTTCAGCTTTAGCATCATTTCTTCCAAAGAAATCACAGGGCTGATCTCCTTCAGAATGTTCTGGTTGGATCTCCTTGCAGTCCAAGGGACTCTCAAGAGTCTTCTCCAACACCACAGTTCAAAAGCATCAATTCTTCGGCGCTCAGCCTTCTTCACAGTCCAACTCTAACATCCATACATGACCACAGGAAAAACCATAGCCTTGACTAGATGGACCTTAGTCAGCAAAGTAATGTCTCTGCTTTTGAATATGCTATCTAGGTTGGTCATAAGTTTTCTTCCAAGGAGTAAGCGTCTTTCAATTTCATGGCTGCAGTCACTATCTGCAGTGATTTTGGAGCCCCAGATAATAACGTCTGACACTGTTTCCACTCTTTCCCATGAAGTGATGGGACCAGATACCATGATCTTCGTTTTCTGAATGTCAAGCTTTAAGCCAACTTTTTCACTCTCCTCTTTCACTTTCATCAAGAGGCTTTTTAGTTCCTCTTCACTTTCTGCCATAAGGGTGGTATCATCTACATATCTGAGTTTATTGATGTTTCTCCCAGCAGTCTTGATTCCAGCTTGTGTTTCCTCCAGTCCAGCGTTTCTCATGATGTACTCTGCATAGAAGTTAAATAAGCAGGGTGACAATATACAGTCTTGAGGTACTCCTTTTCCTATTTGGAACCCAGTCTGTTGTTCCATGTCCAGTTCTAACTGTTGCTTCCTGACCTGCATACAGATTTCTCAAGAGGCAGGTTAGGTGGTCTGGTATTCCCATCTCTTTCAGAATTTTTGACAATTTATTGTGATCCACACAGTCAAAGGCTTTTTCATAGTCAATAAAGCAGAAATAGATGTTTTACTGGAACTCTCTTGCTTTTCCCATGATCCAGTGGATGTTGGCAATTTGATCTCTGGTTCCTCTGCCTTTTCTAAAACCAGCTTGAACATCAGGGAGTCCACGGTTCACGTATTGCTGAAGCCTGGCTTGGAGAATTTTGAGCATTACTTTACTAGCATGTGAGATGAGTGCAATTGTGCGGTAGTTTGAGCATTCTTTGGCATTTCCTTTCTTTGGAATTGGAATGAAAACTGACCTTTTCCAGTCCTGTGGCCACAGCTGAGTTTTTCCAAATTTGCTGGCATATTGAGTGCAGCACTTTCACAGCATCATCTTTCAGGATTTGAAACAGCTCCCCTGGAATTCCATCACCTCCACTAGCTTTGTTCGTAGTGATGCTTTCTAAGGCCCACTTGACTTCACATTCCAAGATGTCTGGCTCTCGATTAGTGATCACACCATCATGATTATCTGGATCGTGAAGATCTTTTTTGTACAGTTCTCCCGTGTATTCTTGCCACCTCTTCTTAATATCTTCTGCTTCTGTTAGGACTAGACCATTTCTGTCCTTTATCGAGCCCATCCTTGCATGAAATGTTCCCTTGGTATCTCTAATTTTCTTGAAGAGATCTCTAGTCTTTCCCATTCTGTTGTTTTCCTCTATTTATTTGCATTGATCGCTGAAGAAGGCTTTCTTATCTCTTCTTGCTATTCTTTGGAACTCTGCATTCAGATGTTTATATCTTTCCTTTTGTCCTTGGCTTTTCGCTTCTCTTCTTTTCACAGCTATTTGTGAGGCCTCCCCAGACAGCCATTTTGCTTTTTTGCATTTCTTTTCCATGTGGATGGTCTTGAACCCTGCCTCCTGTACAATGTCACAAACCTGCATCCATAGTTTATTAGGCACTCTGTCTATCAGATCTAGGCCCTTAAATCTATTTCTCACTTCCACTGTATAATCATAAGGGATTTGATTTAGGTCATACCTGAATGGTATAGCGGTTTTCCCTACTTTCTTCAATTTGAGTCTGAATTTGGTAATAAGGAGTTCATGATCTGAGCCACAGTCAGCTTCTGGTCTTGTTTTTGTTGACTGTATAGAGCTTCTCCATCTTTGGCTGCAAAGAATATAATCAATCTTATTTCGGTGTTGACCATCTGGTGATGTCCATGTGTAGAGTCTTCTCTTGCGTTGTTGGAAGAGGGTGTTTTCTATGACCAGTGCATTCTCTTGGCAAAACTCTATTAGCCTTTGTTCTGCTTCATTCCGCATTCCAAGGCCAAATTTGCTTGTTACTCCAGGTGTTTCTTGACTTCCTACTTTTGCATTCCAGTTCCCTATAAGGAAAAGGACATCTTTTTGGTGTGTTAGTTCTAAAAGGTCTTGTAGGTCTTCATAAAACCATTCAGCTTCAGTTTCTTCAGCATTACTGGTTGGGGCATAGACTTGGATAACTGTGATATTGAATGGTTTGCCTTGGAGATGAACAGAGATCATTCTGTCGTTTTTGAGATTGCATCTAAGTACTACATTTCAGACTCTTGTTGACCATGATGGCTACTCCATTTCTTCTGAGGAATTCCTGCCCGCAGTAGTAGATATAATGGTCATCTGAGTTAAAGTCACCCATTCCAGTCCATTTTAGTTCGCTGATTCCTAAAATGTCAACGTTCACCCTTGCCATCTCTTGTTTGACCACTTCCAATTTGCCTTGATTCATGGACCTGACATTCCAGGTTCCTGTGTGACCCATATAACCACAATAGTGTGATCACTCACCTAGAGCCAGATATTCTGGAAAGCGAAATCACATGGGCCTTAGGAAGCATCACTACAAGCAAAGCTAGTGGAGGTGATTTAATTCTAGTTGAGGGATTTCAAATCCCAAACGATTATGCTGTGAAAGTGTTGTACTCAATATGCCAACAAATTTGGAAAACTCAGCAGTGGCCACAAGACTGGAAAATGTCAGTTTTCATTCCTGTCCCCCCAAAAGGGAAATGCCAAAGATTTCAAACCACCGCACAATTGTACTCATCTCACACAGTAGCGAAGTAATACTCAAAATTCTCCAAGTCAAATAGGGAAAGGAACTCATCAAGGCATGTTGTCACCCTGCTTATTTAACTTATATGGAGAGTACATCATGTGAAATGCTGGGCTGAATGAAGTGCAAGCTGGAATCAAGATTTCTGGGAGAAATATCAATAAACTCAGATATGCAGAAGACACTGTCCTGATGGCAGAAAGCAAAGAAGAACTAAAGAGCCTCTTGTTGAAAGTGAAAGAGGAGAATGAAGACGCTTGCTTAAAACTCAACATTGAAAAAGCAAAGATCCCATCTGGTCCCATCACTTCGTGTCAAATAGATGGGGAAACAATAGAAATAGTGGAGGATTTTATTTTGGGGTCTCCATAATCACAGCAGATGGTGACTTCAGCCATGAAATTAAAAGATACTTGCTCCTTGGAAGAAAAGCTATGACCAACCTAGACAGCACATTTAAAATAGAGACATTACTTTACTGAGAAAGGTCTGTCTTGTCAAAGCTAGGATTTTTCCAGTAGTCATGTATGGATATGTGATTCAGACCATAAAGAAAGCTGAGCACCAAAGAACTTATGCTTTTGAACTGTGGTATTGGAGAAGACTCTTGAGAGTCCTTTGTACTGCAAGTAGATGAAACCAGTCCATCATAAAGGAAATCAGTCCTGAATATTCATTGGAAAGGACTGATGCTGAAGCTGAAGCTCCAATACTTTGGCCACATGATATGAAGAGCTGACTCATTAGAAAAGACCCTGATGCTGAGAACGATTGAAGGCAGGAGGAGAAGTGGACCACAGACGCCAAGACGGTTGGATGGCATCACCCACTCGATGGACAGGAGGTTGAACAAGCTGCAGGAGTTGGGGATGGACAGGGAAGGGTGGCATTTTGCAGTACACGGGATCACAGAGTCGGACACGACTGAGTTACTGAACTAAACTGATACATATTTGTATCTATGTATGTATATTGGTACATACACACTGGGACACACACATACACTCACATATATATATCAACACAGTGTAATATACCTGGAGGAGTGCATGGCAACCCACTCTAGTACTCATGCCTGGAGAATCCCTATGGACAGAGGAGCTTGATGGAATTCAGTCCATGGGGTTGCAAAGAGTTGCACACGACTGAGCTACTAAGCACAGCCCAATGTAATATATATGTGTGTGTGTGTGTGTCATATTAAATGCTCTTAATTTACGTCACAGAGCAAGACTGTCAGTGTTTTTCCAAATCAGAACTTTTAAAATATATATTAAATATTAAGTCCCGAATGATTTCAAGAACTAATATTTGATGAAAGGACTGTGTTGTTTGTGGATCTCACAGTCTTAAAACTACCTGTTTGGAAAGCTGCTGTATGGCTTAAAATGTATCTTGTCTTCATTGTTATGAACATTACAGAGAACTATCATTAGGCATCCGCTTATGAGAGACACCGTGCTCAGTGCCAAACCAAAATAACGATTAGGCTGCCGACCCCTCCCTGTAGGAAATGTGCTCAGAATTGCTTTTCCTGTCATTGTGATGGAATTAGACTCATCTTTCCACATATCGCTGTGTGCCCCTCCTGATCAACAGTGTACACTTCCAAGACATCTGGGAGTTGTGATTCAGCTCATGTCTCTGTAACAAAGCAGAGGCAACTGGTCCATCCAGGAATTAAGTGCATGACTTTAGAGCAATTTTCAACATATTCTAACCAATAATAAGTACTCTAATGTATAATGCATTTGCTGTTTCTAATTATACACTGTTAAACTTGTTTTTGCACCTACTTTGATTTGAAATTTTTATTTGCATATGTATTGCATATTTTCATATTATTTCATAGAGTTATATAGTACAAGATATATTAGGTTAGTGGATATTTTGTGTTTTAGTACAGTGTGAAAAAATTAGTTTACCTCCTCAGTCATTTTTTTTTCCTTCTGCTGCCCCAAATCATAGTTTATAATGTAGGCAAGAAGAAATTTATGCTGGATTTTCTCAAAATTTATTGTAGGAAAAAAATTAATTGGAGTGTAATTGCTTTACAACATTGTGTTTTTCTTCTGCTGTACAATGAAGTGAATGTTATGTATGATTCTTCTCATTTTAGACAAGAGAATGAGGCTCAGAAAGGAGAGATGAAAAGATAAGCCTTAGTTTATTCAAGGTGTGCAATTAGTAAAAATCAGAGTTCAGATTGGGATCTAGGCAAACTGGTCCCAGAGTGATATGCTTACCTTGTATTATTTGTATGATGTTCCAGAAGTCATTAACATAGATGTATATAAATTATAATCAAACTAAAAATCAGATAAGTGAAAGTGAAAATCACTCAGTTGTTTCCGACTCTTTGCAACCCCATGGACTTAGTCCGTGGAATTCTCCAGGTCAGAATACTGGAGTGGGTAGCCTTTCTCTTCTCCAGGGAGTCTTCCCAACCCAGGGATTGAACCCAGGTCTCCCGCATTGCAGGCAGTTTCTTTATCAGCTGAACCACAAAGGAAGCAAAAAAAAAAAAAAAAAATCAAATAGAATTGTGATAGTTTTCTCATTTCTGTTGTGAATTTTAAATTGCCATTTGAAGCAGGATTATAGCTGATTAAAACATTAAGATGACATTTTCTTCATTAGTAAAGACATTTTGGATTAAGTATAGAACGATACTTTAGCCATTAGTTTCTCTTTTCTGTAAATAGTTACTTTGAATTTGGCAAGTTTCTAATCTTTTTAGTTTTAGATAAAACAAATACAATATATTTAGATAAAATTTCTGCATATATACATTATTATTTTAATAATTTAATAATAATATTAATAATTATAAAATTATTTCCATTAACCTGTTTTCCCATCTGTCTTTCTACACTTCTGTGTTTTTATAAAGATACAGAAAGAGATACAGAAAGAATATATCAAGTGATTCTATGTAGATATAGGATTATGAATGATTTTTTAAACTTTCTTCCTTATACATTCTGCTGTGGTTTACATTTTCAACTGAATATGTGTAAGTTTTGAAAACAAAACAAAGTTACAAAAATTAAGGAATATAAAAAAGAGAATAAAATTTAATACAAGGTGCAAAATGTAGTGATCACTTTATGTATGATTTATTTGAATAGTTTCTTTCCATTAGTAAAATTATTTTCATATTTTATGGGGATGATCCAGAGGAATGGTGTCGGGTGGGAGGTGGGAGGGGGGTTCATGTTTGGGAACTCATGTATACCCGTGGTAGATTTGTGTCGATGTATGGCAAAACCAAGACAGTATTGTAAAGTAAAGTAAAAATAAAAATTAAAAAAATTAAAATTAAAAAAATTAAAAAAATAAAAATGGAAATTAAACCAATTTTAAACTATACAATGAAACTCAAAAAAAAAAAAATCTAAATTCCTCTCCTTTCTCTCCTGCTTATCTTTTGAGTCTTGACATTTAGATTGAAGCTCTTAAGTTTTCTTGAAGGTTATCTAAATTAATGGGAGATATCCAAGCTTTATGCTTGCCAGTGTTGGAAAAAATTGCAAAATATATAAGACTTCCTTAATTATCAGTATTTCCTGCCAGATTTTAAACATATATAACAAAGTTTCAATTGTTCTTTCTTATCATTTTATATCTAATGTCTCTTTATAGTCGGAAAATATAAGACACTTAACAAGTGTTTGCAATTGATAGAAAATAATATTCTGGGGTTAAAATCACAGGCCAATATCCTTATCAGTTGGAGAAACTTAAATGTATTATAGGCTAAAAATGTTCAAACCATGTATTTTGAGAATGTTCCTTTATGTACCTTCTTTTCACATTTAACTTTGTGTTGGATGCTGGAAAGAATCGTTATAATCATACCCTTCTCTGCCAATGTGGTTTTATGAAGATATTCTAGTTTTGTTACTTTTATCGAAGAAATATAACTGAGTAGCAAAACTTCTACAACTTTTTTAATTAAAAAGGAATGCTCTTTGAAATAATTTTTATAAATTGCCTACACATACCTCTTAAATAGGAACTTCCAGATAAATCAAATTTTGGCTGTTAATTTTATCTCCATATAATTTCTGAATTTATATCTTGAAAATTTTTCTTTTAATTTTACAATTTTGAGAGTAGAACACTGTGATAAAATTACTGAAATTATCACTTCTTATTTGCTATCATGAGCTTCCCAGATGACTCAGTCGTAGAGACTCTGCTTGCCAATGCAGGAGACTCAGAAGACGTGGGTTCAATCCCTGGGTCAGGAAGAACCCTGGAGAAGGAAATGGCAACCCGCTTCAGTATTCTTGCCTGGGAAATCCCAGGGACAAAGGAGCCTGGTGGGTTACAGTCCATGGGGTCAGAAAGAGTCAGACACGACTGAGCATACTCACACATGTGTGCTATCTTGCTTTTCTCATTCCATCATGCTTTAGGATTTCTTGTTTGGTTTATTCTTCTATTTATTTCTTTGCTTTTCCTTTTTTTTTTTTTTTTTTTGGTTCCTGAAATCTGAGTTTTGTTTTTCCCATCTGAGTGAAACCCCAGTCTTATCCTGAAAAATCTGTTTCTTTATTATTTTGAAACAAAGAAAATGTATGTTTCTATATTCAGGGCGTAGGGTGGGATGTGTTCACTTTTTATAAACGACTAAACTGCAGTGTCTGTTAACTTCAGATTAGTGGCCCATATGACATAAGTCATTAACCTTTATTTGCATATACATGAAGACAATGCCTAGTAGAGCAAGAACTTTCTTTTAATAGTAGAAAATCTAGATTTATCATTACTTCAAAAGGAGCAATTCTCCTAGGAAAGGTAAAACCCACTACCTCAAATGATCTTAAATCCCATGGGAATTTTAGATTTTAAGCAGACATTCTACAGGAAATGATAATGATTATTTGGAACAATTTAGTTGGTATTTATTCAATAAATACCAAACTGTAGGTCTGGGCTGATTTGAATGCTAATGTGTGAATTACAAGCATTAAATCAAGGTGTTAGATGCTTTCAGCAAAGAATGCCATTGCTAATTAAATTTTTCCAGTAACTATGCACAGCAATGGGATTCATAGGCAGTGTATGGATATTTGAAATTATTTATTTCTGCCATCTGATTTTTCTTCCCTCTGAAAACATTTCAGTGTACAAATTAACATTTACCAGGTGGTGAAAAAGATTACAGTCTCAATATTTCCTTTCATTCAAATTAACATTTCCCTTATAAATCTTGATAAAGCTTGAAAAAGTAAATGTATTCTTAACATATTAAAAGAAGAACATGTTAAAAACAATAATTACAAGTGATTAGATAAGTTTAGTTCAGTTCAGTCATTCAGTCATGTCCGACTCTTTGCAACCCCATGGACTGCAGTGCGCCAGGCTTCCCTGTCCATCACCAACTCCCAGAGCTTACTCAAACTCATGTCCATCGAGTTGGTGATGCCATTCAACCATCTTATCCTCTGTTGTCCCCTTCTTCTCTTGCCTTCAATCTTTCCCACCATCAAGGTCTTTTCAAATGAGTCAGTTCTTTGCATCAGGTGGCCAAAGTGTTGGAGCTTCAGCTTCAGCATCAGTCCTTCCAATGAATTCAGGACTGATTTCCTTTAGGATGGACTGGTTTGATCTCCTTGCAGTTCAAGGGACTCTCAAGAGTCTTCCCCAACACCACAGTTCAAAAGCATCAGTTCTGGCACTCAGCTTTCTTTATAGTCCAATTCTCACATCCATACGTGACTACTGGAAAAACCATAGCTTTGACTAGATGGACCTTTATTAGCAAAGTAATGTCTCTGCTTTTTAATGTGCTGCCTAGACTGGCCATAGCTTTTCTTCCAAGGAGCAAGCATCTTTTAATTTATGGCTGCAGTCACCATCTGCTGTGATTTTGGAGCCCCAAAATAAAGTTTGTCATTGTTTCCTCATCTATTTGCCATGAAGTGATGGGACCAGATGCCAAGATCTTCATTTTTTGAATATTGAATTTTAAGGCAACTTTCACTCTCCTCTTTTTCTTCCATCAAAAGGTCTCTTACTTCTTTTTCAACTTTCTTCCACAGGGTAGTGTCATCTGCGTATCTGAGGTTATTAATATTTCTCCCAGCTATCTTGATTCCAGCTTGTGGTTCATCCAGTCCAGCATGAATTAGATGTTAGATAAGTGATTAGATATTAAGGTGCTTTTGTTATTATATTGATAACCTATTGGGTAAGCAAATATATTATGTTTTATTTTAGAATTGTGTAACACTGAAATTATTTTGCATGGATCTGTGTCAAAGATAATATGTAGGAATATTTTGTAAAGAAGGAAAGTTCAGAGTAGATTCTTAAATCCAACATTATCCTTGAAACATCTGGAAAGTAAACTGTGTTTTTCTATAAAGAAAACAATAAGCTAACATTGAAACTTAAAAAATATTTAATTCATTTGCGTTCTTTTAATAATTGAAATGTATTCTTATCTAGTATAAGTTTTCAGTGCCTATACTATTTTTCTGTTTTTTAATATTGCTTTTTATGAAGCAGCCATATATTAATAAAAACCTATACATGACATTTTCATAGGGTAGGACCTGAGATATATGGAAGTCTCATGCTGAATCTGAGTAACCCCATCCATACACACACTGGGAGCTTTTTGTCTTGAACAGTTGCCTAAGTCTTCCAAGTTCCCAGGCCCTTGTCTTCTAATTCTAGTTCTTATCACTTCTAAGATCCCAAGTGCATCACTGTTATAAATTGTTTGCTTTGAAACCATGACTCACCTGTGTGCTCTTGCTGTGAGTACATCCCCCTCAAGGTAGAGCAATCTATAAGCCTGCTGGCCCTCCTTATGAATGATTTGTGAAATCTTCACTGAAACAGATGGCTATACAATCAATTAAGAAGATGCTCCATTCTGGCTTACTCTGTGCTGAAAGTTATTTAATTGTCTAGGTTGGTCTTAACACAGTTATTTTATTTTCTGTCACTTATGAACTTCTACAGTTTCGATCTTAAAGGCATCTGTTGTCAGACCAGAGTGACTAGAATTGCTTTCTTTAGTAAACTCCAGAGTCTCTTGCTCTTCATAATAATGATAAGCATTGCAAACTAGAAAAGTATAATCCTGGGTTCATGTTATGCCTTTTCCATTGATTTATTTCATTACTGTAAGTTTGTATCATTTATTGTACACTTAGACATTTACTCCATCCAGGGCTTCCCAGGTGGCTCAGATGGTAAAAAATCCACCTGCAGTGCAAGACACCTGGGTTTGACTCGGGGTCAAGATGACCTCCTGGAGTACGAAATGGCAACACACTCCAGTATTTTTGCCTGGAGAATTCCATGGACAAAGGAGCCTGGTGGACTATATAGTCCATGGGGTTGCAAAGAGTTGGATATGACTGAGCAACTAACATATACATTTGTTAACAGCATAGATCTCATGTTAAGTGTTCTCAGTACAATAATTTTTTAAAAGAAGAGCTAAAAACTGAAGTTCAGTTGAGTAAATTTGAAAATCAAATTGACTATCTTGAACAGTTCATGAATTGGGTAGCATCCCCCCTAGCAAATAGAAAGAAGCTCTGAAAATCTGTAGAAAAGGAAAGGTTTAAAAGGCAGAAGGAGAGTGGAAAAAGGAAGTGTGTTAGCAAAGAGAAGATTGTAGCAGGGCCACCTTCCCACTGGAGAAGGCAGGGGTCTCTGCAGCATATGACCTTGCTAACTCTAATCAGGTACTCCAGAATGACTAGTTAAAGATTGCATTCTGGGGAGAGACTGAAACTGTGATTAAGTCCTGGTTTGCTGGTGTGGGGCTTAGGAAAAGGAACTCCATTTGAGGCCCGTGGTTTCTTTCTTTAACAGAAGTGACACCGTTTTGATGACTAATTGGTTGTAAGGTGAGAGAGAAAGGAAACTTGAAGATGACGTTGACATTTGCTTTTTGGGAAACTGACCGAATGCTGTGCTGTATGCCAGGATAAGGGAATCAAAAGGAACACGGAGAGGAAGAAAAAAAGTCCATTTTAGTTGAGGTCCCTTTGGGAAACTTAAGGTGAGGGATTGAGTAGCCATGTGTCTCCAGGAGCCCAGAGTTTAGGAGCAGGGTGGGGACCAGGGTGCAGAGCGGGGTGAATTTGGTGATCATCAGCATCCTTAAAGGTAAAGGATTAGAAAAGATCACCTAGGGGATGAACAAAGTGGAAATTCTGATTAAAAGCAAAGCAAAGCAGAAACCTCCACAGGGTAGTAAGAAACATTTTATAAAGATAAATGGCACAATTTGCAAGGAGAGAGGATCTTCATTTACCTCTGTATCCAAAAAAAGGTGGCAGTTAAATATATAAAGTAAAACCTAGTGGAAATGCAAGGAGGATTTGATAAAAATCTTGTAGCAGAAGATTTTAATAAAGAATCCTATTACCAAAATGGATCCCAGGATATTTTTTTTAATTTTTTTTATTTTTCACTCCTCCAAACATAGCGCTCTCTATACCATCCAACCCAGATGGCTGTCTATTTTAAACCATAGTCAACGTCAGAGCTTTTATAGTACATTTTCATTATAATAAAAAGAGTTTCTTACCACCAAGCAACAAAGCCCTTGCAAAATTCATACATCTTTTTAAAACACCATAAACTCTATTTTTTTCTCTTTTAAAATTCTTCATTTTTTAAATCCTGTCTTTTCCTCCTTATTAATTCTTCTGTTACCTAAATCTTTAAATTGCTTAGACACATTCACGTTTCAACTGACTTTTAGAATCTTTATACTCAAGGTCATGTATCATTGCTGTTCTCACAATTTTCTATTAGTAAATTCTCTAAATTATAATATCTGCCTGCCAATGTAAGAGACACAAGAGACGTGGGTTCAATCCATGGGCCAGGAAGATCCCCTGGAGGAGGGCATGGCAACCCACTCCAGTATTCTTTCCTGGAGAATTCCATGGACAGAGGAGCCTGCGGGCTACAGTCCATGGGGTTACAATGAGTCGGACACAACTGAACATGTTTTGCGGAAGACAGTTAACTTTTTCCATGGACTGGGGTCGGGTGAGTAGGGAATGGTTTGGGAATGATTCAAGCCCATTACATTTCTTAGGCACTTAGTTCCTAATATAATGCCGCCACTGATCTGAGTTACTGGTCCATGGCTGGGATGTTGGGGACCCCTGTTTCAGAGTACTTGATTCAGAGTGTTGAGAGCCTCATTTTAGCATTTTGTCCTTTCTCTAAATTCATTGTTTATGCTGGTGGTACCTCCTACACCAAGGTTATAATAACTTTTTCACTAGCATTTTGCTTTGCATATAAAATATACATAATATTTCTGATTATCCCTAATAATCCAGGTTCATCCATCTACTTAAGATGCTTGCTCATTCCTGTCTATTAGTCCATTGAGTTATATTTATTATAGGCCTTTGTTCCACCTTTGTATTTAAGTTTTTGGTATTTATTTTTAGGCCTCTCTTTTGCTAGCAAATTGATTTTAGGATGTTCTAAATACCTCATTTGAATTTCATATGAGCTTCTTCCCTCTGGTGAGACTGCTGGGAAGGTGAAAAACCTCTTTCAAGTCCCTGCTTTATAATTATCTTTTATATTGACAAATGAAGCACAGTCTTCTTTTTCTTCAAGTCAAATATCCCACAAGTGCTTTAACTTTTTTCCCCAGGACTTTTTTTTTTTTTTTTTTTTGGTTTGTTTGTTTGCTGTTTACTAAGTCTTCCTATTTTCTGATTATAAAGTCAAGCCAAACCCAGTGCTGAATAACCACAAAGATTAAGATCCTTTGTATAATAGCATTTTGTAAATTAGAAAGTGTCATTTAAATGTAAAGTCATATTCTTCACTGACATAATTAACAAGACAGATTTTAGTGTAACAAAGATTGTTCCTCTTAGACTTTATTGTCACAGGGGCATATGTATATAAGCAGCTACCTGGAGGGGCTTTAGGTAAAAACAGAAATTCATTGGGTTTGAAGATTTCTTGGTTATGGCCCTTTTTTGCTGTGTGACTTTAGCTTCTCTGAGGTTTCATTTATTCATTTGTCAAATGAAGACAGAAGAACACTACAAAACCTTCAACAAAATGTTAGGGGCAGTTTTCAAAGCATACATGAACTTTGTTCATTGTAACAGAAGTAGAAGAAACAAGTCAACATAGTAGGAATGAAGTGTAAACCTTATATTAAGCTTTAAGACAGCTGAGGTGGGGGGAGAAATGAGTTATTCTGAGCTGTCATTTCAGAAAAAAGAAAGCACATGCATCTCTCAGTGTAATTAATATCCTCCTTCACTATTTCTTACAGAACTCAGGAACCTCATTCTGTAGGTAGAACGATAGAGACAATATGTTTTGTAAGTGTATATTCAACATGTATATTATTCTTGTAAAATTTATATAATGGAAAAACAGCATTGATTTTCTGCTTATTGGCTTAGTGTTTTTTTAAGCCCCCATAATAGCCTTAGGACATTCTGAGGTATGTGTTATATATTTCTAGTCTGGCGAGGTGACAAGTAAGGGCAGAGGGAAAGATTTAAGGAGACTTTTAGGTAATTGTGGCTTCAGGAATGAGCCCAGATTTGTCTGATCAAGACCTGTATCTTTTCTATGCATATGAGGCCTTAACACAGATGAAGTCAATTCTTTCAGGTACACATTTTGGTGCTTTGCAGGGTTCAACTTTATGCTAGCAGATAAATTAGGACACATGGAGGGAGATAGGATTATTTGTATTCTGACCTTACTGTCTCCAACATAATTTTCTTTCCAGATGTTTGATAAGAGTTATTAACAAAATTATCAAGGCTCTTCTTGCTTTCTAGGGCCTGACTACTCTGCCTAGGTAAACTCGTAGATGCCCATGCTTCTAAAACCATCTATAAGCTAATCATTTCAGCAGCCCAAATCATTTTTAATTCTCTCCCGGCAGTTTTCCCTTATATGTTCTCAAGTCTCCACTTTAGAGCCATTCGCTGAAAAAAGTAAAATACTTGGAGTCATCTGACCTCTTCCTTTTCTCTCACACTGAGCATCCAATCTATCAGCAAGCGTATCAGCTCCGAGGCCAAAGTCTCTTCCAGCATATGCCCTTGCACTATCTCTACCCCTCAAGTTGTCTCCTTCTTAGCTGTCTGATCTGTCTACTGACACCCTTCCTTTCTTTCTTCCATAGACCAATAAGAATATCCTTACAATTTCAAGAAACTCCATCCTCCCCCCTAGTGCACTTGGGTCAAAATAGCAAACAAAGAGAGGTTCATAACATTGTTAAGAAGGCTGTGCTCAAAACCATCTCCAAGAAAAGGAAACGCAAAAGGCAGATGATTGTCTGAGGAGGTCTTAAAAACAGCTGAGAAAAGAAGACAAGTGAAAGGTAAAGGAGAAAAGGAAAGATATATCCATCTGAAAGCAGAATTCCAAAGAATAGCAAAGAGAGATAAGAAAGTCCTCCTAAGTGATCAGTGCAAAAAAATAGAGGGAAACAATAGAATGAGAAAGTTTAGAGATCTCTTCAAGAAAATTAGAGATACCAAGGGAATATTTTATGCAAAGATGGGCACAATAAAGGACAGAAATGGTATGGACCTAACAGAAGCAGAAGATATGAAGAAGAGGTGGCCAAACTACACAGAAGAACTATACAAAAAAGACCCATGACCCAGATAGCCACAATGGTGTGATCATTCATCTCGAGCCAGACATCCTGGAGTGTGAAGTCAAATGGGCCGAAGGAAGCAGCATTATGAACAAAGCTAGTGGAGGTGATGGAATTCAGGCTGAGCTATTTCAAATCCTAAAAGATGATGCTGTGAAAGTGCTGTATTCAATATGCCAGCAAATGTGGAAAACTCAGCAGTGGCCACAGGACTGGAAAAGATCAGTTTTCATTCCAATCCCAAAGAAAAGCAATGCCAAAGAATGCTCAAACTACCACACAGTTGCTCTCATCTCACATGCTAGCAAAGTAGTGCTCAAAATTCTCCAAGCTAAGCTTCAATAGTAAATAAATCTAGAACTTCCAGATGTTGAAGCTGGATTTAGAAAAGGCAGAGTAATCAGAGCACAAACTGCCAACATATGTTGGATCATAGGAGAAACAAGAGAATTACCCAAAAAAACTAAACAAAGCAAAAAAAAAAGAAAATCTACTTTTGTTTCATTGACACGGTAAATCTTTGACTGTATGGATCACAACAAACTGTGGTAAATTCTTAAAGAGATGGAAACACCGGACCACCTTGCCTGCCTGCTGAGAAATCTGTATTCAGGTTGAGAAAAAACAGTTAGAACCACAAATGGAACAATGGACTGGTTCAAAATTGAGAAAGGAGTATGTCAAGACTGTATATTATCACCCCGCTTATTTAACTTATATTCAGAGTACATCATGTGAAATGCCTGGCTGGATGAAGCACAAGCTGAAATCAAGATTGTGGGGAGAAATATCAGTTACCTAACATATGTGGATGACACCACCCTTACAGTAGAAAGTGAAGAGGAACTAAAGAACGTCTTGATGAAAGAGAAAGAGAAGAGTGAAAAAGTTGGCTTAAAACTCAACATTCAAAAAATGAAGATGATGTTGTCTGGTCCCATCACTTCATGGCAGATAGATGCGGAAACAATGGAAGCAGTGAGAGACTGAATTTTGGGGGGCTCCAAAATCACTGCAGACAGTGGCTGCAGCCATGAAATTAAAAGATGCTTGCTCCTTGGAAGAAAGCAATTATAAACCTAGACAGACTATTAAAAAGCAGAGACATTACATTGCCAACAAACATCCATCTAGTCAAAGTTATGGTTTTTCCAGTAGTCATGTAAGGATGTGAGAGCTGGACCAGAAAGAAAGCTGAGCACTGAAGAATTGATGCTTTTGAATTGTGGTGTTGGAGAAGACTCTTGAAGGTCCCTTGGACTGCAAGGAGATCCAACCGGTCCATCCTAAAGGAAATCAGTCCTGAATATTCATTGGAAGGACTGATGCTGAAGCTAAAGCTCCAATACTTTGGCCATGTGATGTGAAGAACTGGCTAATTAGAAAAGACCCTGATGTAGGAATGCAAACTAGTACTGCCACTATGGAGAACAGTATGGAGATCCCTTGAAAATTTAGAAATAGAACTGCCATAGAACCCAGCAATCCCACTGCTCGGCATACACACCAAGGAAACCAGAACTGAAAGAGACACGTGTACCCCAGTGTTCATCGTAGCACTATTTACAATAGCTGGGACATGGAAGCAACCTAGATGTCCATTGGCAAATGAATGGATAACAAAGTTGTGGTACATATACAAAATGGAATATTAATCAGCTATTAAAAAGAACACATTTGAGTCAGTTCTAATGAGGTGGATGAAGCTGGAGCCTATTATACAGAGTGAAGTAAGTCAGAAAGAAAGACACCAAATATATTCACACACACACACACACACATATATATATATGGAATTTAGAAAGATGGTAATGAATATGCGAGACAGCAAAAGAGACACAGATAAAAAGAACAGACTTTTGGACTCTATGGAACAGGCAAGGGTGGATGGTTTGAGAGAAAAGCCTTGAAACATGTATATTACCATATGTGAAATAGATCACCAGTCCAAGTTTGATGCGTGAAATAGGGCCCTCAAAGCTGGCACACTGGGACAATCCAGAGGGATGGGAAGGGGAGGGAGGTGAAAGGGAGGTTCAGGATTAGGTACAGATGTACACTCGTGACTGATTCACATCAATGTATGGCAAAAGCCACCACAATATTGTAAAGTAATTAGCCTCCAATTAAAATAAATAAATTCATTTAAAAAAAGAAAGAAAAGACCCTGATGTTGGGAAAGATTGAAGGCAGGAGGAGACGGGGATGACAGAGGATGAGATGGTTGGATGGTATCACTGACTCAATGGACATGAGTTTGAGCAAGCTCCAGGAGTTGGTGCTGGACAGGAAAGCCTGGCGTGCTGCAGTCCATGGAGTCGCAAAGAATAGGACAGGATTGAGTGACTGAACGGAAGGGAGTAGATCCTATTATCTTAGGTTTTTTGAATGTTGAGTTTTAAGCCAGCTTTTTCACTCTCCTCTTTAACTTTCAAGAGGCTCTTTAGTTCCTCTTTGCTTTCTGATATAAGGACTGAGTCATCTGCATATCTGCAGTTGTTGATATTTCTCCAGGCAATCTTGATTGCAGCTTTTGCTTCATCCACCCTGGCATTTCACATGATTTACTCTGCTTACAAATTAAATATACAGGGTGACAATATCCAGCCTTGACATACTCCTTTCCCAATTTTGAACCAGTCCATTGTTCCATGTCTGGAAGATTTTGAGACTAATATAATTATTTTCCATGATTATTTTTGATCCATGGGAGCATGTTAAGCTTTTGCATATATGTGCATACCCTTCCATCAAATTCATTATAATTCAAAATAATTCCTGAAACTTTTTTTTATTTGAAACTTTTAAAAAGTTAAACATAAAAATAAAGTGTGTATGTTACAATATATACAGGTAAAATAAGCATGGAATTTTCTTTCTTTCAGATACCTTTATTAGTTTTCAGCTGAAACTCTAGGAAGCCTGGTGTGCTTCAGTCTGTGGGGTCGCAAAGAGTCAGAAGGACTGAACGACTGAGCGTTATTCTGTTATTCTGTTATCCTCCACCCGCCTCCAATGCACTTGGATCACAACCGGAAACAAAAATAATTATGAGGTTTTCCATGGTCTGGCCATGCCTGCCTCTTTGACCTCAATTTACACTGCATTTCCTTTGAACCATGGGGCTGCCACACCACTGCTTTTGATATTATGATGATTCCTGACGAGTTTTCTAAACAGTCTTTGTCTTGTGTAATCTCTACTTAGCTTTTGTCATCCTTAAGGTCTCAGCTCATATGTTAAATCCTTAATGGAACCTTTCTTAACAACTCAGTCAAAAGTCCTGACAACTCGCTGTACCATCCACCACCAGTGGGTCTGCATTGCACTAGCCTTCTGTTATTTTCAGTCATTTGCCTTTATCAGAAATTAGAGTTATTTCCTTTTACTTATATAAAATGGGTTATGGAGGTGGGTCAAGAAAGATCTTGCTGTGATTTATGTCAAAGAGTGTTCTACCTATGTTTTCCTCTAAGAGGTTTATATTTTATACCATAATTCTAAAGGCCACATGCACCTCAGTGTTCACTGCAGCACTGTTTACAATAAGCAGGACATAGAAGCAGCCTAAATGTCCATCCACAGAGGAGTGGATAAGGAAGATGTGGCATGTATATATGAAAACAATGGGATGTTACTAAGCCATAAAAGGAACAAAATTGAGTCAGCTGCAGTGAGCTGAATGAACCTAGAGACTGTGAAACAGAGTGAAGTAAGTCAGAAGGAGAAAAACAATTATTAATATGCATTAATGCATATATGTAGCATCTAGAAACATGGGTTAGATGATCTTACTGGCAAAGCAGAAACAATGACACAGAGGAAGAGAACAAACATTTGGACATCAAGGGAGGTAAGGACGGGTAGGATGAATGAGAAGACTGGGATTGACTAATATACACTGTAGAAACCTAGTGAAAATCTACTGTACATCTTCGTGAATGCTCAGTGTTCTGTGGTGACTAAATAGGAAAGAAATCCAGAAAAGAGGGGACATCTGTTTATGTACAGCTGATTCAATTTGCTGTACCGCAAAAACTAACACAACATTGTAAAGTAATTATACTCCAATAAAAATTAATTTACAAATAAAAATAAAATAGGTTTTGAAATGATACTGTTTATACAGTGAGTCTGGGATAAACTACTTGACTGAAAATATAAAATATAAAACTGATTTTAAGTTCAATCGTATCTAAAGATACAATCACTAAAGGACACTTTATAGATTATTCTCCTAGACTAACTTTGCCACAACTACTTAAAACGCGAATCAAAATGTTCTAGATGTTTACATTGCAGGTGGTTAAAAGACAGATTGTTGTAAAGTGACTCATGTTACATGAATCTTTTTCTCTTTGCAGGACCTAAGTGGAAGATATTGTAGACAAATTTATCACTCAGGAAAGACAGCATAGCTTAGCCAAATTTCATCTTATTTGGGACATTCACTTAGCTAATTAGCAGCTAAGTAACTTATTAGTCCTTTAGTTCACTAGATTGTAAATTTGGTTGCATTTTGCTATAGGGAATTTTTAGAACCTACAATTTAAATTAGCAAAATATTTGAGGCAACTGGTTTCCATTCTGATTATTCTCTCAAACAAAGCATGTATAATGTCACAGTTTTCTTAGAGCCTGCTTGTGTTATTTGATTTCTACAGAGTTGGGAGAGGGGAAGAGAAACTTAATTATATTACTGGTGTTCCCTCTTATAAGGGTAGGTACCCTTGGTCAAGGGTTGAATTCTTTCCTCACTGAAATGCTACCTCTGGAGAAAAAGGCATGGATGGGACAAGTTTTTCGCAAACCAGTGTGCCAGGGTACCCTGTGTGTTCCAGAACTTCCCCAGCAAGGACATTGAAGTTATACTATTCTGTGACATTCATAATTGCCAAAAATCAGGATAAAAGGAATTAAGATAATGTCTTTTAAATAAAATTTTGAGCTGAATCGGTTTCATCATGAGTACTAATGAAAAGAAATGGCGTATTTATTGTATATGCTCTACCCGGAAAGTGTTATCATTTTGCTTGGTGAACTTTTTTTGTATGCAAAAAAATACAAAATCAAAGATTTTCTTGAATGGTAGTACCTTAATTGCTAGTGGTAAAGAACCCAACTGCCAATGCAGGAGACTCAAGAGATGCGGGTTCAATCCCTAGGTTGAGAAGATCCCCTGGAGGAGGGCATGGCAACCAATTCCAGTATTCTTGCTTGGAGAATCCCATGGGCAGAGGAGCCTGGCGGGCTATGGTCCATAGGGTCACAAAGAGATACACTGAATCGACTTAGCATGCACATACCTTAATTGCAATATTAATTCCTAGTTTAATCTTTGAGCATAAATAATCTGATATGGGAAAGGTCATACAATTTTTTTAAAAAAAAATTGAAGCCATAGGAGCAAACTGTGCTATTGCAAATTATGTTTCCAGTAAATTTCTTTAGTTTAGAATGTGTCATTGACCTCCTGAAACTGTTCTTTGAACAAATTTGATCAATAAGGAAAACAGTTGTCATTTCCAGTGAACAAGAAAAATAATTATTTACCTAGGACACCATTGTACATAGATAACCGATATATTTGTTGTTAGCTTACAATTAATAAATAACCATCAATTAGTTGAATGCTTAGATGAACCCATCAGATACTTTTCAAGAGTATTCTGACTCACATATGGCAATATTTGTGTATTTTACAGTTCTCTGAATATTATACTCTATGAAACAGATATAACAGATTGCCATCTCTTAGGGGAAATTTTTCAATTGCTTTTAAGCAGAGATTAAATATTATGAATGCAAAAGTGTTATCACTATTGACAAAGCTTTTCTGTTAGTGAACATGATAACAATATTACATTTAAAATACTGGATTCAAGTACATCATTACATAAAAATAAGAGCCACTTTTGCTATGAGAGAAATTCCCAGTCTTCACTGTGTGAAGTAATGTTTAGGATCTGTTTTCTTTTAGTTTTAGTGACTAAGAAGTTTGGATCACTTCAGATAGTATAAGCCTTAATTTGTTGCCTTACTTGATATCCAGAGACTGTTGACTAATGACTGAATATTTCGGTTTAATCGTGCTATGTGACAAAAACTATTAGCAAGGTATTCCTGGGGGAACACATAAAATGAGTATAAATTGGCCTAAATTAACAGATATGTATTTGACCCTATTACCTATGTGCAGAAACATAAAAACTAGTGTTTACGTACTAATTTCTTGATAGTAAAATTGAAATGCATTGTAAATCAATTATTTTCTGAAAAGAATCTGGAGATATATATATATGTTTTATGAATCTATATTTAAATATATAGTAGGAATTAAAAGGTGAAGTTATGAAGAACTAGATAGCATATTGAAAAGCAAAGACATTGCTTTGTCAACAAAGGTCCATCTAGTCAAGGCTATGGTTTTTCCAGTGGTCATGTATGGATGTGAGAGTTGGACTGTGAAGAAAGCTGAGCGCCAAAGAATTGATGCTTTTGAACTGTGATGTTGGAGAAAACTCTTGAGCGTCCCTTGGACTGCAAAGAGATCCAACCAGTCCGTTCTGAAGGAGATCAGCCCTGGGATGTCTTTGGAAGGACTGATGCTGAAGCTGAAACTCCAGTACTTTGGCCATCATGCGAAGAGTTGACTCATTGGAAAACTCTGATGCTGGGATGGATTGGGGGCAAGAGGAGAAGGGGACAACAGAGGATGAGATGGCTGGATGGCATCACGGACTCGATGGACATGAGTCTGAATGAACTCCGGGAGTTGGTGATGGACAGAGAGGCCTGGCGTGCTGCGATTCATGGGGTTGCAAAGAGTCGGACACGACTGAGCGACTGAGCTGAACTGAACCGAAGCTGATATTTTATTGTCATAAGCTTCATTTTTGGGAACTGAATAAGATATATATATATATATATATATATATATATATATTTTTTTTTTTTTTTTTTTTTTTTTTAATCAAGCAGGAAAACTAAGTTGCAGGCAAGAGCTCACAACCTAGAAAATGCTTTAAGACTGAACTTAGTTGCTTTGGTACACCCATTATTTCCTCTGCTGTGAGTTGGAACTCTGCTGTGATTTGCATGGACAATGTCTTAAGGGTGATTTGTCAGCCTGGAGGCTGAGAGTCTAGTGTAAATGTAGTTGCTTCTTGGAAGGAATAACCACTCAGTGTATCATCAGACTTTTATTAATGACCTCAACACTACTCGATTTGATCACATCATTCATTCTCTTGCTTAAATTTCTCCTTTTGTGTCTTCAGAGTATAAATTCTTTGGTGTTGTGTAAAAAGCAATTTATAATTTATCCTGTCTTACCTCACCGACTTTATCTTCCCTTATTTGCCTTCCTCTAAAGGCTATCATGTAGCCAGACTGCACTATAGTGATGGTCTTCACAGTTGAAGTTTTCATGCAAGGTCCTATTTTATCTTTTTTGCAACTGGTAGAAGTTATTTTGAACTGTTCATGACTCGATTGCAAAGCTTTTCCTATCAAGAATACCGTTTGTTTTTAAGTAAACATGGTTAGGAAGAAAAAGTGTAAATCAAGAGGAAAGAAAAATGGATATCATGCTTTTTGTTTTCTTTTCTTTTTTTTAATTTAAGACTTAAAAAGAGGGCAAAAGGGAATATGATCTTTAGAACTATTGACTTTATTCTATTACTGGAAAAGGAGCAACTATCAATTTAGGAGGGATCTCTGAAATCACAGTAAGACTCCAAAAGCTGGTGTAAGTCACTGGCTTTCAACATTAAACATCATTTAATATATCCTCATTTTAAAGTCACAAAAATGTATATGAAGAAGAATTTACACATCCATGAGAGTTATGAGCATGCATTGGGCATGTGGAACACACACACACACACACCCCATAGGTACATACACAGATATATACACTCTTTTTATGTCTTTGTCCTTTACTATAGCATTTCATTAAATGATGTGTTGTCTCAGTAGCCAGTCCTTGGTTTTTTAATTTTACTTTTATTTTTCATCTAAGAATATATCATATTTTAGTTATATTTTCTGTAATCCCACAGCGAAGCATGTGTCCAGACACAGTAAAAATCTAAGGATGGCTATTAAGTCTGTGAAGAATTCTCATCAGGGACCCATTATCAGGTATCACCAGTTTCAATCATGAATATCTGATCATTATCAAATTATTTTTAAAAATTAACATAAAAGGAATTAAAATTTTTTCTAGCTGTGTAGTTGGCAAGAAGGTATTATTTGGTTATTTCTGCCCCTGCATAACTGGACTGCAAGAATTTGTTGAACATAGCAGCCACACCCTTTAGGGAAGTGGTGCCTTAGGTCTGGAGACCCTTTCAAACTTGTTTCTCCTTTGAGCATTTGTCATCTGATCTCACAAGACTATTAGCAGAAATTGCCCTTTGTACATTTTCAGCTTTTTCTTGTTATGAGTCTTTCTTTCAGTGTATTTGTTACTATGCACAGAAAGACAAGAGAACAGATCTCTTGGATCTTGCAGAACAGGGATTAGTGAGTGTTTTGTGTGGCAGAATTTAGTCTGCGACTTGCTCTTGGTGTATCATGATTGGCAGCAGGGTTATTAGAGAGGCAGTCTGACACCCCACCTTCTTTTTTCATTGGCGGTTACAAATGTGCACCAGGAAGAACTTAGTAACTAGACAAACTGTCTTAGGCCAGTTTCTATGGTTTTTAATTACATAGTTATATGTTTTGTAGTTAGCTGTTTCTATGGCATTTTCTTTTAGATTCCTCAAACTAAATATGCCTAAAAGCAAATTTATGCTGTTTTTCCCCAAAATTGGCCATAACTCTGAAATAGCAGCCACTGTCCATTTTTTAGATCATTCAATGGAGTCATTCTTAACACCTCCTTTTCTCATGTCACACAGTACCTGATTTTTTTAAATCCCATACATTTTACCTCCTAAATATCCTGCAATTCTTCCTATTTCTCTTCTTCTCAGTCATCACCTCACTCATCTAAAGTGTTACTACCTCTTTATGGGGACAGCTTACCTGTTTTCACCCCAAACCGTTCATCTCGTGACTACCACAGCGATCGATCGGTGGGAAATACAAATACAATTGTGTCACCACTTGCTTAATGCTTGTTAAAGATTTCCCATGTGCTGTGGGCTGAATACGGAACTTGTTATGATGTTCTCAGTTTCCTGCACCAGCGGGATTTCCCCCGTCTTTTTTTTTTTCTTCTTATCTCACATTCTTGATCTTTGCTCAGAAGTCATGCTTTTTCACCCCACTGCTTTGTCTATCAGATTAGACCCCCTTCCTAAAATTCTCTGCCTTCTCTGTAGGCCAAAGTCAGACTCACCTTTTTGTGTTAATGTAAACATCACTTTTTCATTGAACCTGACTCACCTGATTAGGTTGAATTCCATTGTTATAGGAAATCTTAGCACTAGAGGGGCTCCTATGTTATTTATATATAGTTATATTAGTCATCACTTTCTATCTTTTCCACTGCTCTGAAACTCCCATCAAGGAATTATTCTTGCAGGTTTTTCCATACCATCTTCTCCCCGAGTACCTGGTACTGTGCCTAAACCTTTGAGTTGTTGTCATTCCGTTGCCAAATTGTGTCTGACTTTTCTCAACCCCTTGGACCGAAGCACGCCAGGCTCCCTGTCCCTCACTATCTCCTGGAGTTTGCACTCACTAAATAGAAGAACTAATAAATACATGTAAACACTTCTCACATGAATATGGTCTACAATACAGTGGAAATAAAATTACAAGCACTTTATTGAAGCTTCAGGAGAGAAAACCCTGAGAGCTTTCCAGAAAGCAAAGAGTAATAAATAAAAAATGCTTTCACTAAATTAATACAAATATAAGATGATTAAGCACCATGTTGTCTTTATTTGTTCTCTTATGCTATTTTGTTTCAAAAATATGAACATAGTTTTAATAGCTTCCTGCTGGGGATATAGTTCCCCATTTTTTCCAGTAAGAGTTTAATCTCTGAATTTTGAAGTCTCCTAAAATGAGATTTTCAAGAAAACATTATTCTGATTTTACAGAATTCTTCTCTATACTATGTCATTTATTACCTATAACCATGAGCCGTAATGATGTCATCTCTTTGTTTTCACCTCGTTCAATCTGTCTAATCATCTTTCTTATCCCACTGCCTCCTTTCTTTGTTTCCTTTGTTCACTATTTATAGTAGAAAATATATTTTACATTGACACACAGTACCCATTTTTAATAAATAATTATGGATGAATATGAATACATGCTCAGCATATAACCTGAGAAACATGGAACAAAATACTACATGATTTAAAAAGCCCTACATGAATATATGCGCATGTGTGCATGCTCAGTTGCTTCAATCATGTCCTACTCTTTGCTACCCTGTAGACTATAGCCTGCCAAACTCTTCTGTTTGGAATTTTCCAGGCAAGATTCCTGGAGTGGGTTGCCATAGCTTTCTCCAGAGGACATATATATATATATAATACACACACACACATATATGTGCTGATAATGGCCCATAGGCTTATGAGTCTATCAGTGATTTACAAAGACTGTTGAGCTGATGCTTTTATTCTGTTTTGGTCATTAATGATGAAAAAGGAGAAAATGTAATAAATGGAAATTTAATGTAAATTCATTAAAAGAAATATATTCTATAAGACAGATAGTAGACAATGTGGAATCTTTAATTGAAGTATTTAATGTAAGGAAGAACATTTGTCATTCCATTACGTTTCGTGTAGTGTATAGCATTACATAGTTTATAACTCGTAGGCTGATAATCCTTCTTTCATTAGGTGAGTGAAAGAGGAAAAAAGTATACTTTAAATTATGTAAATTAAGATGGTAGCTTTTCTAAATGGAGGAATATTTGGTGAAAATAAGAAATAAAGTTTACATTAGTCAGTTTTTTCCTAAAGATAATTAGAAATTAAATGTTTGGCATTATGGCTTTGTATGTTTAGTGTAAATGGAGCCTAATCCTTTTTAAATTGATGTGAATATGATTTTTGCATACATGTTTAAATAGTTTCTTTATAATTATCCTGAGTAAAATGTAACAGTATTTCACTCTTGCCTGGGGCTACAGTCCATGGGGTCGCGATAGAGTCAGACAAGACTGAGCAACTTCACTGTCACTTTTCACTTTCATTCACTGGAGAAGGAAATGCCAACCCACTCCAGTGTTCTAGCCTGGAGAATCCTAGGGACGGGGGAGCCTGGTGGGCTGCCGTCTGTGGGGTCGCACAGAGTCAGACACGACTGACGTGATTTAGCAGCAGCAGCAGCAGTTAACAAAAAAGTAGAATTTATAATTTTTAATGAGATAGAATTTAGAGTCTTCCTTTTCATATGACATGCTCAATTTGGTGATCCACACTTAAATAATTGCAGTGCTTATGAAAAACTTTGTCCTAGTCCTTTAAATTCTTTGTGAGCAGGAAGAGAGGGCTCTTCCCTGTATATCCAATGCTCGGTTTGGCTGCTGTGGGCCTGTATTTATAAACTGTAGGAAGTCAGTAAAGACCAAAGCATTATATGTGAGGCGTATTGATTCCTGTGAATATGTGGAAGGAATGGTGGGTCATTCTAAAGTACATATTTATGGATTTTAAGAAGGGCTTCCCTAGTAGCTCAGATGGTAAAGAATCTGCCTGCGATATGGCAGACCTGGGTTCGATCCCTGGGTTTGGAAGAGCCCCTGGAGAAGGGAAAGGCTACCCACTCCAGTATTCTGGCCTGGAGAATTCCATGGACTGTACAGTCGAGGGAATTGTAAAGACTTGTACAAGACGGAGCGACTTTCACTTTAATGGATTTTTAAGTAATATTAAATGAAGATTAAGGATAGATATGGAGCACCTTTAAAATGTTGCATTTTAAAATTACATCTTTTGATCTCAATTAAAAAGACAGGGGGAAGAAAAAGAAAAGTAAAAAATCTCCAGGAACTGATAGTTTCATTGTTACCTTTCTTCAAGGAACAGTAAAACCAGGGTGATATAATTCAGGAGCTAGACAAAGGTACAAAGTTATCCACATCATTTAGTGATTATGCTAAGCATTTATTCTAAAATACCCTGAGCACAAACTATGAGTTGATGTGCTCACATTTTAGTTCATAAAACCCTAATACTTTGAGATGCTCTATCAAAGGCAAGAAATTTAGCAGATATATTTGGTTTAATCTATTCTCAGAGATTTGCAATCAACATTAACTCATTAAAGGAACCTGAAAAATCCTTTACTAAATAAAATATACTTAATTCAGAGTTACCAAATATATTTGACTACAGACCCCTGTGCCGGGTCACATCTACTGCCAACTTGGCTTTTCAAGGAACGTGTGTTGAGATACAAAAGTGTAGTCTAAGAGAACTTTAAAAAGATAGATATAAAAATCCTATAGTAATGAATTGTCAAACTCCAGTCACAGTGCATTTACATTAAGGACAACAGCAAAACAAAATACCAAACAAGCAAAAGGACAAATACTAAATATTACTGCCCCAAGGATAGAAAAGAGTAGAATGATACTAATTTCTCATGCATGTCTTTATTATTTGCCTTGTAATAATTGCATATTACTATTTTTTGGAATTGAAAATATTAGAACTGCTCAAAAATTGAGAAACCTATATGCAGGTCAGGAAGCAACAGTTAGAACTGGACATGGAACAACAGACTGGTTCCAAACAGGAAAAGGAGTACGTCAAGGCTGTATATTGTCACCCTGCTTATTTAACTTCTATGCAGAGTACATCATGAGAAACACTGGGCTGGAACAAAACACAAGCTGGAATCAAGATTGCTGGGAGAAATATCAATAAACTCAGATATGCAGATGACACCACTCTTATGGCAGAAAGTGAAGAGGAACTAAAAAGCCTCTTGATGAAAGTGAAAGAGGAGAGCGAAAAAGTTGGCTTAAAGCTCAACATTCAGAAAACAAAGATCATGGCATCTGGCCCCATCACTTCATGGGAAATAGATGGGGAAACAGTGGAAACAGTGTCAGACTTTATTTTTTTGGGCTCCAAAATCACTGCAGATGGTGACTGCAGCCATGAAATTAGAAGACGCTTACTCCTTGGAAGTAAAGTTATGACCAACCTAGATAGCATATTCAAAAGCAGAGACATTACTTTGCCGACTAAGGTCCGTCTAGTCAAGGCTATGGTTTTTCCAGTGGTCATGTATGGATGTGAGAGTTGGACTGTGAAGAAAGGTGAGCACCGAAGAATTGATGCTTTTGAACTGTGGTGTTGGAGAAGACTCTTGAGAGTCCCTTGGACTGCAAGGAGATCCAACCAGTCCATTCTAAAGGAGATCAGCCCTGGGATTTCTCTGGAAGAAATGATGCTAAAGCTGAAACTCCCGTACTTTGGCCACCTCATGTGAAGAGTTGACTCATTGGAAAAGACTGTGATGCTGGGAGGGATTGGGGGCAGGAGAAGAAAGGGACGACAGGGGATGAGATGGCTGGATGGAATCACCGACTCGATGGACGTGAGTTTGAGTCAACTCCGGGAGTTGATGATGGACAGGGAGGCCTGGCGTGCTGCAATTCATGGGGTTGCAGAGAGTCGGACACAACTGAGTGACTGAACTGAAGGTTTACCCAAGGAGTGTAGGTATGATTTATTATAGGCATATGTCAATAATATAAGTTATTGTAATGAATTGGACATAATATCTTACAGGAGTGATATATTCAATATATCCAAAAATAAAATAGTTTATATTCCTCTCCTCCTGCAGAATTTTCCCTACTATTTCTTTTCTTATGTTTTCATTATCTGTTGTCTTTATTCCTTGATATCTGTAAATCATATTGAAAATAAACAAATATTGGTTGAAAACCAAACCAAACATTGTATTGCTCATGTAGCTCATGAGCAATAGTGTTTGGTTTGGTTTTCATATGGTTCTAGCCATGCAGTCAGTCTTTATCCTTGTTGATTACGGTAGTGTTGAATGATATGAAATCTCAAGGTCATTTCTCTGTTTCTCGTGCATGTTGTTGTTTTTGTTGTTTAGTTGCTAAATGCTGTCAGGCTCTTCTGCAACCCCATTTTGTGCATGTAGCCTGATGGCTCCTCTGTCCATGGGATTCTCCAGGCAAGAATGCTGGTGTGGGTTGCCATTTCCTTCTCCAGGGGATCTTATCGACCCAGGGGTTGAACGCCCGTATCTCCTGTATTGCTGGCAGATTCTTTACCATTGAACCACTTGGGAAGGTAGTAATTAAGTTCTGAGTTGGCATTTAAGACATATTTCGTTAGTTGGCGTTTTGTTCTCTACTCTGCATAGTTTTAGATGCATGTCCACTTGGTTTAAAAAAATAAAACAAAACTTGTCAAAGTCCATGCTATAAAATTCCTCAAAAGATTTTTTTTTCTGACAGTGATCTTGAAAATAGTGTCACAAATCAATATTCATGTAAAACTAAATTGCATTAAGGCAGAAATAACTATGTGAAGGATTTTTGAAATTCCAGTTTAAGCTCAGTATTGTGAATATTGACCAAAATTATGAAAAGCACATAAATATGTGTATGGCAAGAATTATTTGCTTCTCAAAATGAATTGAGTTTCTAAAACTGGGTATAGTTAATCTTCATGAGATAGAAAATTCATAAGTTATATAAAATTATTGTCTATTTAAATGATAGCAGTGAACGTGTGTTAATATGTAAAATAATATAAAAAGAGAAAATTGTTTTTCAAAATATTATGATTTTAATATTTAAATCTTAAAATATTGCCATATAATGATATACTTAGTAGTTACCTAAGTCAGTGACTTTTATAAATAGATACGTATACTATACATTATGCTGTCTTTATATAATTACAATAGGAGTTATTTTATTTAAGCAATCTCAGTGATAAGTAGTGCTTTTTTAAAACAAGTCGCTAGCCTGATATTGACAGTTTGACCTAGAAATAAAGTGTAATCTTTTTTTTTTTTCCCCTTCCTGCATTGCCAAGAATTAGTTGTCAGTTTCTGTAAATGACGACACTGAACCCTCCAAAGGTCAACTGATATCAGCTGGCTATCTTTCTAAATAAAGATTATAGGTTTACCTTGCAAATTGCCTAACTCTTCTTTTTTGGAGCTCTCTGTGTTTCCCTATGTTTTTACTTCACTTCCCAGGTCAGAGTTACAGGGTGGAGAAAAGACTGGACATGGATACAGAGACTCATTAATCCATGAGTGGCTTTCTGCCCCTGGTAACTCTGTTACCACATCCACAGCAAAGAGAACAGGCAGGCTGTTTTCTCTTTTTCCACCGTCCTTGACTCTCCTGTTAATAGTACATTTACACTTCTCACAAGTGGAAAAAGCTTTTTAACACCTTTGTGGATTTACTGGATTCTTATATTTGAGTCTTTTTAGTGTTTATTTTTCTTTCATCCTCGGGATGTCATATAAATAACAGTATTACTTATGAATTTATTGAAGGTTATGTGTCAGGCATTTCACAGAACATTAGCTCACTTAATTCTGGGAATAACAAAGGAAGAAATTGATATCATTACATTTGCTTTTCAGCTGAGGAGTATGAAGTTTAAATAGCTTAAGTAGTTTTCCTAAGTTAGTATTGATCAGTTCAGTTCAGTTCAGTCACTCAGTCGTGTCCGACTCTCTGTGACCCCATGAACCGCAGCACCCCAGGTCTCCCTGTCCATCTCCAACTCCCAGAGTCCACCCAAACCCATGTCCATAGAGTCAGTGATGCCCTCCAACCATCTCATCCTCTGTCATCCCCTTCTCCTCCTGCCCTCAATCTTTCCCAGCATCAAGGTCTTTTCAAATGAATCAGCTCTTCGCATCAAGTGGCCAAAGTATTGGAGTTTCAGCGTCAGCATCAGTCCTTCCAGTGAATATTCAGGATTGATCTTCTTTAGGATGGACTAGTTGGATCTTCTTGCAGTCTAAGGGACTCTCAAGAGTTTTCTCCAACACCACAGTTCAAAAGCATCAATTCTTCGGTGCTCAGCTTTCTCTGTTGTCCAACTCTCACATCCATACATGACCACTGGAAAAACCATAGCCTTGACTAGACAGACCTTTGTTGGCAAAGTAACATCTCTGCTTTTCAATATGCAGTCTAGGTTGGTTATAACTTTCCTTCCAAGGAGTAAGTGTCTTTTAATTTCATGGCTGCAATCACCATCTGCAGTGATTTTGGAGCCCAGAAAAATGAAGTCAACCACTGTTTCCCCAATCTGTTTGAAGTGATGAGACTGGATGCCATGATCTTAGTTTTCTGAAAATTGGGCTTTAAGCCAACTTTTTCACTCTCTTCTTTCACTTTTAACAAGAGGCTCTTTAGTTCTTCACTTTCTGCCATAAGGGTGGTGTCATCTGCATATCTGAGGTTATTGATATTTCTCCCGGCAATCTTGATTCCAGCTTGTGCTTCATTCACCCCAGTGTTTCTCATGATGTACTCTGCATATAAGTTAAATAAGGAAGGTGACAATATACAGTCTTGAGGTACTCCTTTTCCTATTTGGAACCAGTCTGTTTTTCCATGTCCAGTTCTAACTGTTGCTTCGTGACCTGCATACAGATTTCTCAAGAGGAAGGTCAGGTGGTCTGGTATTCCCATCACTTGAAATATTTTCCACAGTTTATTGTGATCCATACAGTCAAAGGCTTTGGCATAGTCAATAAAGTAGAAATAGATGTTTTTCTGGAACTCTCTTGCTTTTTCGATGATCCACCAGATGTTGGCAATTTGATCTCCAGTTCCTCAGCCTTTTCTAAAACCAGTTTGAACATCTGAAAGTTCATGGTTCACATATTGCTGAAGCCTGGCTTGGAGAATTTTAAGCATTACTTTACTAGCGTGTGAGATGAGTATAATTGTGTGGTAGTTTGACCATTATTTGGCATTGCCTTTCTTTGAGATTGGAATGAAAACTGACCTTTTCCAGTCCTGTGGTCGCTACTGAATTTTCCAAATTTGCTGGCATATGGAGTCCAGCACTTTCATAGTATCATCTTTCAGGAATTGAAATAGCTCAGCTGGAATTCCATCACCTCCACTAGCTTTGTTCGTAGTGATGCTTTCTAAGGCCCACTTGACTTCACATTGCAGGATGCCTGGCTCTAGGTGAGTGATCACACCATCATGATTATCTGGGTTGTGAAGATCTTTTTGTACAGTTCTTCCGTGTATTCTTGCCACCTCTTCTTAATATCTTTTGCTTCTGTTAGGTTCATACCATTTCTGTCCTTTATTGAGCCCATCTGTGCATGAAATGTTCCCTTGCGATCTCTAATTTTCTTAAAGAGATCTCTAGTCTTTCTCATTTTGTTGTTTTCCTGTTATTTCTTTGCATTGATCACTGAGGAAGGGTTTCTTATCTCTCCTTGCTATTCTTCGGAACTCTGCATTTAAATGGGTATATCTTTCCTTTTCTCCTTTGCTTTTGGCTTCTCTTCCTTTCATAGCTATTTGTAAGGCCTCCTCAGACAGCCATTTTGCTTTTTTGCATTTCTTTTTCTTGGGGATGGTTTTGATCCCTGCCTCCTGTACAATGTCACAAAGCTCTGTCCATAGTTCATCAGGCACTCTGTCTGTCAGATCAAGTATTGATCAAGTTATGTATTGATCAAGTTATGAATAAATGTTTGATTATTACTTTATGATAGTGTTGACAGTAGCAATAGGGTTATAAAGTTGAGGTCAAACCACTCATTTTAGATTTTAGAAACTTTTTTGTGTGTAGAATAAGGTGTCATGGATCTGCATGTATAACATACAGCACATACCTGGCACTAGTAAACCATCAATAAATACATCTTTTTGAATGAACATGACTTACTTTTACAAATTAGGTCACCCTTTTTCTATTATGAAACACTTTATTAAGATGTTATAGAACTTACTGCTTTTATAGAAATCATATTTAAATTAAAAATTGATAGGTATTTTTTAGTAGAGAAATTATAAGAAAATTATATTCATTTGCAGCTTTCCATTTCAGTCACTCAGTACAAATGAATCTGAGTAACTTGTATGCATATTAACTAAACAAAAAGGCACATAGAACATGATGTGATATTGGTTTATTTTTAAATCTTAAATTGGAGCAATTTATTTAATTTCAAATGTTTTGGCAGGGCTTTTCAGGTTGTCCTAGTGGTAAAGGACCTGACTGCCAATACAGGAGACCTGGGTTCCATCTCTGGGTCGGGACAATTCCCCTGGGAGAGAACATGGCAACCCACTTCAGTATTCTTGGAGAATCCCCTGGACAGAGGAGACTGGCCGGCTACAAGCTATAGGGTCGCAGAGAGTTCCACATGATTGAAGGGACAGCATGCATGCATGGGATAATAAACAAAAATTTGGTTAGAGTTAGATATCCACTAAAATCAAGCATTTATGTGAGCTTTTTTGTCTTAAGTTTATGGCCCAGTCACAAAACATTAAATTTGATCACTAGAAAATCTGAAGGTAAAAGAATGTTTACTATTATCCAGCAGCTATGATTATACTTGGAGAAGGAAATGGCAACCCACTCCAGTACTCTTGCCTGGAGAATCCCATCGAGGGAGGAGACTGGTAGGCTACAGTCCATGGGGTTGCAAAGAGTCGGACACGACTATCAAGCCTACTTCTATTTTCAATTCAGGATATAATTTAAGTTAAGTTGCTCAAGCTTTGACTAATGGAAAAGATGTATCTCTTTTATAAGAAGACAAAATAGGATATTTTGATTATGAATGTGCTGTATTTGAGTACATTCTTGGATTTACTTTATCACAAAATCTGTGCCCATCATTAAAATCACTTCTGGGTACAGATGAAAACTAATAATTAACTGAAATTCATCAACTATGATCAGGGAGAAGAGACAGTTTCCATTTAATAATGGCTTGAAAGATATCTGTGAATGAAATAAGATAACTATCTATATTAAAATGGATTATAATCACTGAATAGCTTCAAATCCTTATGTAGCACATTGTTGGAGAAGGCAATGGTAACCCACTCCAGTACTCTTGCCTGGAAAAACCATGGACGGAGGAGCCTGGGAGGCTGCAGTCCATGGGGTCGGTAAGAGTTGGACAGGACTGATCAATTTCACTTTCACTTTTCACTTTCATGCGTTGAAGAAGGAAATGGCAACCCACTCCAGTGTTCTTGCCTGGAGAATCCCAGGGACGAGGGAGCCTGGTGGGCTGCCGTCTATGGGGTCACACAGAGTCAGACACGACTGAAGCGACTTAGCTGCTGCATTCACAGTGCTAGGAAAAAGAGGTAACATAAGTGAAATATTAATTTTTATGCATAATACAATAAAAAGATGTTTCAAAGCTAAAAAACTGTCTTAACTTCAAGAATTATATAATAAAGTAACAGTTAACTATGTATCTACTTGTCCTGAAGTTTCCCTTTTACATTCCCTCAACAAAAGTAGTTGAATTATTATTTATATAGGTAATCTATGTGAATATAAAAATATTTTTGTTTGTAGAGTAATAGAGAAGTAATAGAATAGTATTATAAGTTTTCATGTTTCTTTAAAACATTCCTAGTTCTATTGCCTATAACCAAAATAGTATCTAATAAGTTGTCGGATACTCTTAACATTCTCCACATGTTGCATATTGATGCTCTACAGCTAGTATCAGACAGTGATACTGTGTCCATAGAATGTAATTAGACTGTCTCTGCGTCACACCTCCCCCAGTCTTTTTGTTAAACTTCCCCATGCATTAGTATTTACTTTTGTAAAATAACGTGCAACAAGTAATTTCAAAATACTTTTAAAATCTAATTTTGATAATTCTAGAAGAGATTTGAAAGACATTTTGCTTAAACAGTGTGAAGATCCTAACTCTGAAATTGATGTTAGCACAAATTCTGCAAAATCCCCTTCTAAATTGTTTCTACCCTTCAAGTAATGTGATTCTTTGCATAAATACTACAAAACATAAGGGAAATAACTATTTTCAGAACTTAATGTGAAAATGAATTCCAACAACGAAGTTAATGATTACAGTCTTTTGTAGGCAAATCTCTCTCTAATAATTGAGAGTAATTTGTTTCTTTTATAAAAGATAAGCTGGATACTTTTATTATTATGATGGTTATATGAGTAACCTGATTGACTTGACTTAGTATTAATGTGTGCAAAGTTCACTAACAGTGACATGAATATGATTTCAAGAAAAGCTTTTGATTAGAAATAATGTACTTAATTTAGTAATTTTTAATTGTGCAATTTTCTTGCATATTACCCAAACAGAATGGGTTTCAATAAGTCAGTACACTTCAAATTTCCCGAATTTTGTATTTATCATATTAAGCAGTATTAACTGAACAAATGCTGGAGTTGCAAAAGTAAATTACGAGGAGAATAAAACCCAATTTACTTGTTTATAAGAACTTGAATATTTCAAAAGGTGGTGGGAATGTCATTTGATTCTTTTGAGAAAGAAGTATTTAGCCTTGCCCCTAAGTTATATTGGAGAAGGAAATGACAACCCACTCCAGTGTTCTTGCTTGGAGAATCCCAGGGATGGTGGAGCCTGGTGGGCTGCCGTCTATCGGGTCGCACAGAGTCGGACATGACTGAAGCGACTTAGCTTCCACCATTAAGGCAATGGTCAGAAAAATACATTTGTGTGCTCTTCCTTTTCTTTAATGAATTGTACTTAGTTTATATCTTAACAGGATAAAGAGCTTGGTCATTTTCGTGTAGGCAACAGAAAGATATATATGTTACATTCAGACTCTCATTCATTTAGGAATTATTAGTGAACATCATTATGCTCTTGGAACTAATATAGGTGTTCAGGCAACGTGAGTGAAGAAAGCACATGACTCTGTCCTAATAGGGTGCATTCTTACAGGTTTATGAACAATCAGCATCAAACTCAACAAATGACTAAAGCTATTTTTTTTTAATTAAATACAACAAGAAAGACAAGGAGTATATTGATGGTCAGATCAGAAGTAAAGACTTGAAGGATGTGAGGAGATATCCATGAAATACATGGGCAATATGTTCCAGCCAGAGAGAGTCATCCATAACAAGACCCTGAATCTGGGTGATGCCTGTCATGTTGGTCAGAAAGCGAGAATGCCTGTGTAGCTGGGGCAGAGCAAACCACAGGGAGGAAACTAGTGAAACCACTAGGAAACTAGAGAAAACTAGAAACCTAGTCTGAAAGGCATAAGGAGGAGTCAGATGGAGAACTAGGCTGGAGACAAATATCATTGAATCACAAAGATCATTAGAGTTTAGTCTTACGTGGAATAGGGTTCCCTGTTTCAGGGGTTTAAGCAGAGAAATAACATGGCCTGACCCATGTTGTCATAGCCCAACTCTGGCTCATGTGCTGAGTATAAGCTGTTGGAAAAGTAAAGAATAAAAAAGTAAAGATGCCTTAAAAGGCTGGACAAGGAATTTCTGTAGTTTAAACATTGAATAGCACATCTTCTCGGTCGTCATAATCAAGCCATCTGTGCTTGTTCTGCATAGAAATTGGAAGGAAAATCTAGAAGTACACAGTGATTTCTTTTGACAGCTTTAGAGAGGTATAATTTACATGCCATAAAATTCATTCTTGTTAAGTGTAGAATGCAACCATGTTAATATATTTACAAATTTCTACAGCCATCACCACAAGTCTAGTTTCAGAACATTTTCATCACCTTATTCCCACCATTACTTCCAAGCAACCATTAATATGGTTTCTGTGTCTTTTCTGAACATTTCATGAAAACAGAATTATACAGTATATAGCCTTTTACATGTGACTTCTTTCACTCAGCATCTTTCTGTGGCTTATCACATTTTAACAGGCATCAGTACTAGATTCTTTATTATTTTATTGGTGATTTTTTTACGTTGCAAATCTCATTCCTCTCCACTCTCCAACACTGCACATATATGCATGTTTCATAGCCTCCTTTTTTTTTTTTTTTTTTTTTTAGCTAGTAGCAGTACTATCTCTAATGCTATTTTAGCAATTCTACTTTGGGAAAATCTTATAAAATTTCTAGCTTCTCCCTAACTTTCATACCACCAATAGTTTTGTACAGATAATTGATGTACCTAAAGACTCCTTTTGAGAGTCACCTTGCAATGTTAACTCCTCAAGCCCTTCTTGTATACAGTGGTCCCTCTGTATTCCAAGTTCCCACATTTGTGTGTTCAACCAGTCACAGATTGAAAATATTAGGGAAGAAATTTCTTGAACATTCCAAAAACCAGAAGTTGAATTTGCTCCATACTTGCAACTATTTGCATAGCATTTGCAACTTATTTACAATGAATTTTATAGTGTTTGTATGGTATTAGGTATTATAAGTAATCTAGAGATGATTTAAAGTATACATGAGGATGTGCGTAGGTTATACGCAAATACTATGTCATATGAGTGACTAGAATGACTATGTCATTATACATCCTGTGTCCTGGGGGACTGGGAACCAACCTCTGGGGATATGGAGGGATGACTGTGAAACACATACACATGAAATATATACACATATATCTATACCACGCATATACAACTGAAAAATGTCTCTCTGTTAAAAAAGAAGACTATTGACTATTGCTGTTTTGATGGGTATTAGATATAGTGGATTCTGGTGTCTATGTTTCCTTGATATGCATTCAAAATGTTTGTGTAAGTCACCCATGAAATTCTGTCTGTTCATTTTATATATTATTCAAATATGCTTTGTGATTTGGGACTATAAATTTTGGCTACAAATAAAATAAGACTATTTCTCTTTGATGTAAGAAAAAACTTAAAAATATTTTCTCGAAGAAAAGTACTGAACCATATACAATCCCAGCTACCAAGTGGCTTTATGAAGTGTGCTTTGGCTTTCAGAAGAATGATGAAAAGTAATGTGACTGATTTGAAAGTTTTAACTGTAACGCATCTTTGTTTTTTTAGCATCTGTGGAATCCAACATCTGGAACGGATAGGAAAGAAGCTGAATCTCTTTGACTCCCTTTATTTCTGCATCGTGACATTTTCTACAGTGGGCTTTGGGGATGTGACTCCAGAAACGTGGTCGTCCAAGCTTTTTGTGGTTGCCATGATCTGTGTTGCTCTTGTGGTTCTCCCTATCCAGGTAAATACCACCATGTTAAATTTTATAGAAATGTGCAAAGTCTTATGAAATCAAATCTTCCACATTTAATCAAAAATGCAGGGTGACTTATTAACTATATTAACACATGCTCGTATACCATCTAGTCAATTATTGAAATTGTCTCCAAAATGCCTTTTTAAATTGTATTAGAAACATGAGGTTTTTTTTTCCCTTCTAGTCTTAATTGGTAGCTCACATTTCATTTCAGTTTTTTCAAGATGCTTTCTTTTACATATAGAGTATTTAGATTAATTATCGGATTGTAGGATAGTATAGTTTTCAATTATAGCATGTGTGTACAAGACAATAAACTTACGAAACATTGATTTCTTTTGATTCTTGAAACTACAACTAAAAGCCGTATGTTGTCATGAATAAAAATTGATTGACTATGTTGGTCAACTAAAACAAAATCTGAAGATGGTACATAGCTAACATGTAGCATTTTGGAGAATGGATAAGGAAGCAAAGGCACAGAGATATAAATGAGACTGAAGGCACTTAGAGGCAATCTTCAACTTTTTCCTGTAATGAATTCTGGCTGTCCATGAGTGGGCAGGTCATAAACAGGATGTGGCCAACACAAATCAAAATGTACATTATATTATACAACCATTTGACAAAGTTATTGAAATATCCTTTCCATAGGTGTAAAAATGATCTTTCCACTCCTATCCAATCATGCACGCCATCTTCAGTGACACCCCTCCCACATACCCTCATCATCCCTTTAATAACAGCTACTTCCTTGGTGGCTCAGTGGTAAAGAATCAGCCTGCCAATGCAGGAGACATGAGTTCAGTCCCTGAGTCTGGAAGATCCCCTGGGGAAGATGATGGCAACTCACTCCAATATTCTTGCTTGGAAAATTCCGTGGACAGAGAAGCCTGGCAGGCTACAGTCCATGGGGTTGCAAAGAGTCAGACACGACTGAGCTTGCATGCATGCACTATAACTTGCATGCCCTGTGTGTGTGGTAAGGTTATCTCCCCTTGCAGGCGATGTGGGCTGAAGTTGACAGAAGAATGTGAGAGAAAAACATGAGACTTTTCTCTTTAACCAGGTGCATGACATATATGGCTGCATACTCTACTGGACAGAAAGCAGAAGTGCAAACCTCTTAGTGCCCTGTTATGATACAATAGGAAAACCTCATTATTGTTTCCTGAGAAACA
This sequence comes from Budorcas taxicolor, assembly GCF_023091745.1. Lineage (NCBI taxonomy): Eukaryota > Metazoa > Chordata > Mammalia > Artiodactyla > Bovidae > Budorcas > Budorcas taxicolor. The sequence goes on from NC_068925.1 coordinate 8,196,628, forward strand.
TGAAGGCCCTGGGAGGGATTAGCAAGTCGGGAATTATCCTATTAAGAGTCTTGTTGAGGGGAACACTGATCATTTCAATCTCAAAGAGTTTCATCTAAGAAATTGAGTTATACCCAGTAGACAATAGATGGATTGCACTGATTGTTATTTTCATGTCCATTTCTTTTCATTCACATGTGGAAAATGTGTTACAGTTTGAACAGCTGGCCTATTTGTGGATGGAGAGACAAAAGTCAGGTGGAAACTATAGTCGACACAGAGCTCAAACTGAAAAGCACGTTGTTCTGTGTGTCAGCTCACTGAAGATTGATTTACTCATGGACTTTTTAAATGAATTCTATGCACATCCAAGACTCCAGGTAACTTTAAACAGATTATACCTACTAATATTGGCAAAAATCAATTAATGATAGTACAGCCTGTGTTCTGGAGGATTTTTATTTATGTGCTCAAATTTAGAGAAAATGAAGAACTACAAATATAACCTGGAACATAGAAAAAAATGCTGGAGGAATACACAATATGTTAAGTTTCCTTCTGTATCTATAACGAAAGACAGATGGAATTATATTACTGCTACAAAGAAAGGTTTTCTCTGAATTAAAATGATTGCTTTTTTCTCCTTTTGGTAGTGAATAAATGATATTTTTATGAAACAGTGAAACTTAACATATAATAAAACAATAAAAGAATCATTTCAATATCATCTGCTCACTTGAATTTTCAGAATTTTATCAAGTGTTACTGATGGAAATTTGGAAGTCTGAAAGTTCCATTCTTCCCTTTGATTCCTGGAGTGAAACTTGGTCTTATTTATAGTAGCAATAAATGACCAAAATTTGGGCAATATGTAATTGAGATCATGAATTCAGAAAAATCTCTTCTGTCTATGCAGACACTTCCACTTGCCATGGTTCTGGGCCAGTGTAGACTTACGTCACCGCCTTTGCTGCTCAATGCACTTAGTCTAGTCCAGACAGCAAAGAACTATTTGAATTTTCTGTATTTTCCCAATAAACTTCCGTGAAGAAATTGGAGAATCCAGAAGTCAAGACAGTACAGAGTACTTCTAATTATCTCTCTCTTAAATAATTTAGAGAAATTTTAACATATTGCTTTTTTTGGATTAAAAATCTAACTTATAAGAGAAACTTGTATAATATATTCTTTTGTTTTTACATACATTATTTTGAATTTTTGGAGTAACTCCATATTTAACTTTTTTTTTAATTACTCCTATTAAATAATTTCAGATGCTTATTATGACCCACAAAGAAAATCTATCTGGGAGAAAATTTAATCCACCCAAAATTTGATCCCTAGTAATTAATTTTACCTAATATCAATAGGGAGAAATCTTAAAACTCCAAAAGTTCCCACTAGATACAGAGTGGTAAAATGGTGGACGTTTGCCAGAGAATTTGAATTCTTATAGATAAATTGCTTTATACCATTTTATCACTGAGAATAATTTTGCATTTTCTCCAAACAACCATTGTTTTAAAATATTTTGATCACAAACTTTCAAATTTAATTTACTTTGTCAGTATTACCAATATTTTTGTGAATCCTTTTCCATTCAGATACTCATCAGAATATTTTCAATTTTATCAACTCATAATAATGTTACCAAATGATATAAACTATCACCGCAGCTTTTTATTCTAAAAGTAACAAGATTGAAGTATGACTTGATCCTTAGCAGTTCTGGCTGTTAGCAGTTTATTTTTTAGAATCATTCTGAAATCCTAAGGAGGTTCTCTGATGGCTCAGACTGTAAAAAACCTGCCTGCAATGCAGGAGACTTGGGTTCGATCCCTTGGTCAGGAAGATCCCCCAGAGAAGGGAATGGCAACTTGCTTCAGCATTCTTGCCTGGAGAATTCCATGGACAAAGGAGCGTGGCGGTCTACAGTCTATGGCGTCAAAGAGTCGGACACGACTGAGTGACTAACGCTTTCACACCCTGAAGTCAAAATTGAAAATTTCATAGGCTGAAATGTGTGCTGAGTGTAAGCACTGATTTATCTTCTCTTCTTGATGCTAAGTAAATTGAAAAAAGTCAGGATGAACATGCTGCTGATTTATGAGATTTTTGTATGTTTGTCTGTTATGTTTATTACCATCTCATGTTATTTAACATATGCCCCAGTTTTAAATGCAAACTTTTATTTATTAGTAAGAGTTCATTTCTCTTTTATCATATTTCAAAATGTTCATAGATATTCTATTTACCTATCTAGTATAAAACAAAGCATTATTGTTTCTATCCCATTGCCCACTTTGTTTTGAGTAGGATTATTATGTGGTGATTTTGTGTCCTACTGAAATGGATGTGCAGGTCCGAAGGATCCTCCAGATTCCCATGTGGTCACAAAGAGTTATCTACCTTCAAGGTTCGGCCCTTAAAGACCAGGATCTGTTGAGAGCAAAGTAAGTATGTCCACTTCCCATCTTGTAGTGTTATAATATCTTTCCTCTCCTCCAAATTTTAGCAGTTTCAGTACCGCAAGATGTGTTTTTGAATACAAACTTTTGCTTTAGTACCATTGCTGGTCAAATGGGAAGATTAAAAATATAAAATCAGCTTATTTGCTCCTCTTTCTCAGTGCAAGGTTGTTCATCAGACCATGTCCACACAACACATTGAGAAGTGTGGTGGGGTGGTATCATCTCAGGGTGTGGGGAGATGAACTGAGTTATCCAGATTCAGCGAGAGTAGTCTCCAAATCCTTGGATACTGTTTTTATTCGACAAATAAAAATCTTGGGCTAAACACTATGTGAGATGCCAAAGCAGTGTGAGTGAGGGTTTAGATTTTAAGGAGTTTGTATTATATACTGGGCAGATAACACTTGTGTTCCCTGGTGTCTGAGATGAAAGCGTTCTTGGGGACTGGAGAAATCAGGAGGGTGACAGAGGTCTTAGTTGCTGTCTTCTTCTTGTGCAGGTGCCTGTCCCCTTGTATTAAAGATGCCATAGTCTTATAGCTTTGTCACAGTCTTGGGGGGGTCACTGCAGCGTGGGAGCAGAGTGAGAGTGTGTTGGTTAGACTGCAGACTCCAGGAATCAGGGCCTCTGCAAAACACCCTCCATAGTTTCAGAAGCCAGAAGAGATCCTTAGTGGAGGTGGCTTCACTCAATGTTTTCTCTTGTTTTGTAGCTTTTAAATATATCTTCGTGTTTATCTTTGAGTTGTCCTACAGACTCTGTTAGGTTTAAAAGTCTCTTCCTTGAATTTCATAGCATAAGTGGTTTTTTTTTTTCTTTGTTGTTGTTTTGATTCTTTCCAGATGGCTTGAGTATGTGTGTTGGTGCATGTTCTCCATATGTTTGCGTATGTTCTGTTTCTTTATACATGTCCTCTGCATGCTTGTGTTTGTGTGTGTATGGGTTTGTGTGTGTGTGTGTATGTGTGTGTGGATGATGGAAAAGAACAGAAAAAAATTCTCAAACTTCTTTCTGCTGCTTATTCCTGCAAAAGTTGACTAGATAGCTCATAACAGGAACTCTAACATTATGTTAGATTTATATATAATAGGTCAGTTTAGCTGAGAATTTTGTCAATGATTTAACAATTTGTGAAACAAAAAAAGTTAGTAGAAACTACCAGGATATAATGAATTGTACATAATTGGAAAATTAAGCCTCTTTGAGAATATATCAGCATCTGTAGTGGATTGCATACTTCATATATATTGTCACTATACACATGACAGTTCTAGAATAAGTCATAGTCTCCCAGTACCTCGAGTAAAACACAGCATTAGGTGTTTGCTAACAATCTACTATCTATACTCATTATTCAGGAACTGTAAAGAAATAGTTGCTTAAACAGTAATATAATTTGGATCTTTATATTCATCTGTATAGATAATAAATATGCTTAATTTATAGTAATGAGTTAAGTTCTTCATATGAGAAGAATGAGTAATGCCCATTTTGTGTTCAATATGAATTTCTGTGATAAATGAAGCCTTTTGACTACCTAATCAATTAATCTAAGCTATTAGGATTAGCTATTGGCATCTCAGCTAGATAATACCTAGGATTAATGCGCTTCTCAGGTAGCATAGTGGTGAAGAATCTACTTACGAATGCAGGAGACACAGGAGTCATGGGTTCAATTCCTGGGTTGGGAAGATCCCCTGGAGTAGGAAACAGCAAGCCATTCCAGTATTCTTGCCTGGAAATATCCCATAGACAGAGGAGCCTGGTGGACTACAGTCCATAGAGTCTCAAAGAGTTATATATGACTGCATGACTGAGCCAGGATTAACACAACTCCATTTAGTATTAATAATATTAGTGATTGTTTCTTAGCCCAATCAGTCACATTTACAAGAAATATTCCTCCATAGGTATGAAAAAGGAGAGTGTGGATAAGTGAGAAGTAGCAGGCTGGTAATTCTCAGAAAATTGATTTAAGAAAGATGGTACCATTTTTATGTTCATTTCTTATCCTATGTCATGTAGAAATTTGGGATTTAATGTTAGCTAACACATTCTTCAGCACAATTCCCACGCAAGACAAGGAGTAAAATTCTCCAAACCATTTCCAAAGGTCAGTTGCATGAATTTGAGTTGCTTTGTTGAAGATGATGTATAAAAAATGGTATACAATTGTCTTAATAACCATGACAACTTCACACTTTTCCAAAACTGTTTGATTTGGTCTAATTCCATAGACTCGTATCATTTTTATCCATAGAAAATACATTGGAGGAAAAAATTTGTTCTACTGTAATGAACCAGAAAGGCAAATAGTTCCTCATTTTAAAAATACACAATGTTATGTTTTTAGAACATTGCTTACCAAGCACTGAAGCATTCTTATGGTTTATTATTACGTATAAGAAATATAGAACTTTAGTGTGAAGGAAAGGGATTTGGAACAAGATGATGATTCATCTCTAGGAAATATAAATGTGCAGTAGAGTTTGGCTTAGGAATACTAAGCGGCTTTGTATCCTCTCTCTTAATTTTATTGATGCATTGCAGTCAAAAAGTAATCCATCTAAAACTTATAGAAGTGTGTGTGTATATATATATATATATATATATATATATATGAAAAAATATATATAATGATAAAAGAAAAAATAAAATTTGACTTTTTTTAACTTCTGTCATTATGAATTGCTGTGTTATACAGTCAAGTCAACAATTATTTTGTTTATAATCATGATCTGCCAGAAATCCTACTTTCATTTAAGCTTAAGGATGTTCATAGTTTATGTGTACTTTGTATGCCCTGGACTGAGTGTTGGAATTCTGTTTTTCAGATGGCACATAGATATGTCAATGTGTGATTATTTTCCTTTTCTGTCTGCATTTAGGATGGATGATGCTGAGGCCTGTTTTATTCTGAGCAGCCGTTGTGAAGTGGACAGGACGTCATCTGTAAGTTTCTAAAATCTCTTTTAGTAAATTGTTCTTTTTGCCTTACGAGATTTTATTATTTTTTTGTAGTCTGCCACTATTAAATATGGATGGCCTTAAAATTTTACTAAAGAGAAGTAAATATCTTTAATATATCTTGCCAAAAAATAAGAATAGTTGCATCAATTATATCAACAAAAATATTCTTGAAGTACTTTCTACTACTAATCTCTGGATTTTCTGTTGATCAAAATGAAATAAGTCCTATATAAACAGAACTAGATCATTTTTAATTAAATATATTCTATGCTATGTGATTTTGTTATAATGATCTCAGTTTCCTCCACTTAAAAGTGAGGCATATGGATCAGGCAGTCTGCAAAATATCAGTTGGAGCATTTCTAAAAAAGTATGCATTTGTGAAAATCCTATTCAGGATATGTAGGGTGGGAATTGAGAAGCCATGTATTTTTAAAAGCTCACCAGGTGATTTTGATGCACCTCCCAGTTTGGTAGTCTCTGGCTTATATGATTTCCATGATACATTTGTGGTCTAAAATTCAATAAACTAATAATCAAACTTTGTAATGTACCAACTTATAGCTTTTTTTCTGTAAATGCATTTTAATTTCCCTACTTAAAAAAAAAAATGCTTTACTCCTTTATGTTGAGGATGTCCTATTAACTCCTGTGTTTTAAACTAGTGAGTCCATCTGTAGTCATATCTGTGGTACACAGACAGATGAGAAACATGGTGCCTTCTGCAGTGACTGGGGAAAAGTCAAAACATGCATGGGTCTTTGGGGGACATGATTTGCACTTTTCTGGACCATCTAATAGGTGTGATCTGTTACATTTCTTTAGGACTACAGGTCCTGAATGTGGTAGGCTTTGCATTGTCCTCACTCTAATTTACTTAAACGTTTTATTCCTTTTTAAACTAACTTGTGTGCATTTGTGCTAAGTCACTTCAATCATATCTGATTCTTTGTAATCCCATGGATGGTAGCCCGCCAGGCTCCTCTCTCCATGGGATTCTCCAGGCAAGAATATTGGAGTGAGTTGCCATGCCCTCCTCCAGGGGATCTTCCAGACCCAAGGAACAAACCCACATCTCTTATGTCTCCTGCATTGGCAGGTGGGTTCTTTACCACTAAAGAACCCAGGGAGGCCTTTAAACTAACTTAGTCAACCTTTATTGGAAAAGGAACTTTTATGAACTGAATTGTGAGCCATGAAAACTCGTATGTTGAAGACCAAACCACAGGGACCTCATAACGTGAATTTCAGTTCAATTCAGTTGCTCGTTGTGTCCAGCTCTTTGTGACCCCATGAACTGCAGCATGCCAGGCCTCCCTGTCCACCACCAACTCCCGGAGTCCACACAAATTCATGTCCATTGAGTGGGTGATGCCATCCAACCATCTCATCCTCTGATGTCCCCTTCTCCTCCTGCTCTCAAACTTTCCCAGTATCGGGGTCTTTTCAAATGAGTCAACCCTTTGCATCAGGTGGCCAAAGAATTGGAGTTTCAGCTTCAACATCAGTCCTTCAAAGAACACCCAGAACTGATCTCCCTTAGGATGGACTGGTTGGATCTTCTTGCAGTCCAAGGGACTCTCAAGAGTGTTCTCCAACACCACAGTTCAAAAGCATCAATACTTTGGCGATCAGCTTTTTTTATAGTCCAACTTTCACATTCTTATATGACTACTGGAAAAACCACAGCCTTAACTAGACAGACTTTGTTGACAAAGTAATGTCTCTGCTTTTGAATACGCTGTCTAGGTTGGTCATAACTGTCCTTCCAAGGAGTAAGTGTCTTTTAATTCCATGGCTGCAATCACCATCTGCAGTGATTTTGGAGCCCCCAAAAATAAAGTCGCACAAAGTTTTCACTGTTTCCCCATCTATTTGCCATGATGGGACTGGATGCCATGATCTTAGTTTTCTGAATGTTGAACTTTAAACCAACCTTTTCACTCTCCTCTTTCACTTTCATCAAGAGGCTTTTTAGTTCCTCTTCACTTTCTGCCATAAAGGTGGTGTCATCTGCATATCTGAGGTTATTGATATTTCTCACAGCAGTCTTGATTCCAGATTGTGCTTCATCCAGCCCAGCATTTTTCATGATGTATTCTGCAGTCAGTTAAATAAGCAGGGTGACAATATACAGCCTTGACATACTCCTTTTCCTATTTGGAACCAGTCTGTTGTTCCATGTCCAGTTCTAACTGTTACTTCCTGGTCTGCATACAGGTTTCTTAAGAGGCAGGTCAGGTGGTCTGGTATTCCCATCTCTTTCAGAATTTTCCACAGTTTATTGTGATCCACACAGTCAAAGGCTTTGGCATAGTCAATAAAGCAGAAATATATGTTTTTTAGGAACTCTCTTGCTTTTTCGATGATCCATCAGATGTTGGCAATTTGATCTCTGGTTCCTCTGCCTTTTCTAAATCCAGCTTGAACATCTGGAATTTACAGATCATGTATTACTGAAACCTGGATTCAGAATTGTGAATATGAGATGAGTGCAATTATGCAGTAGTTTGAGCATTCTTTGGCCTTGCCATTCTTTGGGATTGGAATGAAAACTGACCTTTTCCAGTCCAGTGGCCACTGCTGAGTTTTCCAAACTTGCTGGCATATTGAGCGCAGCACTTTCACAGCATCATCTTTCAGGATTTGAAATAGCTCAACTGGAATTCCATCACCTACACTAACTTTGTTCATAGTGATGCTTTCTAAAGCCTACTTGACCTCACATTCCAGGATGTCTGGCTCTAGGTGAGTGATCACACCATCTTGATTATCTGGTTGGTGAAAATCTTTTTTGTACAGTTCTTCTGTGTATTCTTGCCACCACTTCTGAATATCTTCTGCTTCTGTTAGGTCCATAATATTTCTGGCCTTTATTAAACCCATCTTTTCATGAAATGTTCCCATGGTATCTCTAATTTTCTTGAAGAGATCTCTAGTCTTTCCTATTCTATTGTTTTTTTTCTATTTCTTAGCGTTGATCACTGAGGAAGGCCTTCTTATCTCTCCTTGCTATCCTTTGGAACTCTGCATTTAAATGAGTATATCTTTCTTTTTCTCCTTTGCCTTTGCTTCTCTTCTTTTCTTAGCTATTTGTAAGGCCTCCTCAGGCAGCCACTTTGCTTTTTTGCATTTCTTTTTCTTGGAGATGGTTTTGATCCCTGTCTTCTGTACAGTGTCACAAACCTCTGTCCATAGTTGTTCAGGCACTTTGTCTATCAGATCTAGTCCCTTGAATCTATTTCTCACTTCCACTGTATAATTATAAGGGATTTGATTTAGGTCATACCTGATTGGTCTAGTGGTTTTCCCCACTTTCTTCAGCTTAATCCTGAATTGGGCAATAAGGAGTTCATGATCTGATCCACAGTCAGTTGCCAGTCTTGATTTGCTCAATGTACAGAGCTTCTCCATCTTTGGCTGCAAAGATTATAATCAATCTGATTTCGTTGTTGGCCATTTTCTACTGTCCATGTGTAGAATCTTCTCTTGTGTTGTTGGAAGATGATGTTTGCTATCACCAGTCATTTTCTTGGCAAAACTCTATTAGCCTTTGCCCTTCTTCTTTCTGTACTCTAAGGCCAAATTTGCCTTTTACTCCAGGTGCTTCTTGACTTCTTATTTTTGCATTCCAGTCCTCTATAATGAAAAGGACATCATTTTTGGGCCAAAGATGGAGAAGCTCTATACAGTTAACAAAAACAAGACCAGGAGCTGACTGTGGCTCAGATCATGAACTCCTTATTACCAAATTCAGACTCAAACTGAAGAAAGGAGGGAAAACCGCTAGACCATTCAGGTATGACCTAAATGAAATCCCCTATGATTATACAGTGGAAGTGAGAAATAGATTTAAGGGCCTAGATCTGATAGATAGAGTGCCTGATGAACTATGGAATGAGGATCGGGACATTGAACAGGAGACAGGGTTCAAGACCATCCCCATGGAAAAGAAATGCAAAAAAGCAAAATGACTGTCTGGGGAGGCCTTACAAATAGCTGCGAAAAGAAGAGAGGCAAAAAGCAAAGGCGAAAAGGAAAGATACAAGCATCTGAATGCAGAATTCCAAAGAATAGCAAGAAGAGATAAGAAAGCCTTCTTCAGCGATCAATGCAAAGAAACAGAGGAAAACAACAGAATGGGAAAGATTAGAGATCTCTTCAAGAAAATTAGAGATACCAAGGGAACATTTCATGCAAGGATGGGCTCGATAAAGGACAGAAATGGTATGCACCTAACAGAAGCAGAAGATATTAAGAAGAGGTGGCAAGAATACAGGGGAGAACTGTACAAAAAAGATCTTCATGACCCAGATAATCATGATGATGTGATCACTCATCTAGAGCCAGACATCTTGGAATGTGAAGTCAAGTGGGCCTTACAAAGCATCACTACGAACAAAGCTAGTGGAAGTGATGGAAATCCAGGGGAGCTGTTTCAAATCCTGAAAGATGATGCTGTGAAAGTGCTGCGCTCAATATGCCAGCAAGTTTGGAAAACTCAGCAGTGGCCACAGGACTGGAAAAGGTCAGTTTTCCTTCCAATTCCAAAGAAAGGAAATGCCAAGGAATGCTCAAACTACCACACAATTGCACTCATCTCACATGCTAGTAAAGTAATGCTCAAAATTCTCCAAGCCAGGCTTCAGCAATACGTGAACTGTGAACTCCCTGATGTTCAAGCTGGTTTTAGAAAAGGCAGAGAAACCAGAGATCAAATTGCCAACATGCGCTGGATCATGGAAAAAGCAAGAGAGTTCCATAAAAACATCTATTTCTGCTTTATTGACTATGAAAAAGCCTTTGACTGTGTGGATCACAATAAACTGTGGAAAATTCTGAAAGAGATGAGATTACCAGCCCACCTAACCTGCCTCTTGAGAAATCTGTATGCAGGTCAGGAAGCAACAGTTAGAACTGGACATGGAACAACAGACTGGTTCCAAATAGGATAAGGGGTACGTCAAGGCTGTATATTGTCACCCTGCTTATTTAACTTCTATGCAGAGTATATCATGAGAAACATTGGACTGGAAGAAACACAAGCTGGAATCAAGATTGCCGGGAGAAATATCAATAACCTCAGATATGCAGATGATACCACCCTTATGGCAGAAAGTGAAGAGGATCTAAAAAGCCTCTTGATGAAAGTGAAAGAGGAGAGTGAAAAAGTTGGCTTAAAGCTCAACATTCAGAAAACCAAGATCGTGGCATCTGGTCCCATCACTTCATGGGAAATAGATGGGGAAACAGTGGAAACAGTGGAAACAGTGTCAGACTTTATTTTGGGGGGCTCCAAAATCACTGCAGATGGTGATTGCAGCCATGAAATTACAAGATGCTTACTCCTTGGAAGAAAAGTTATGAGCAACCTAGATAGTATGTTCAAAAGCAGAGACATTACTTTGCCGACTAAGGTCCATCTAGTCAAGGCTATGGTTTTTCCTGTGGTCATGTATGGATGTGAGAGTTGGACTGTGAAGAAGGCTGAGCACCGAAGAATTGATGCTTTTGAACTGTGGTGTTGGAGGAGACTCTTGAAAGTCCCCTGGACTGCAAGGAGTTCCAACCAGTCCATTCTGAAGGAGATCAGCCCTGTGATTTCTTTGGAAGGAATGATGCTAAAGCTGAAATTCCAGTACTTTGGCCACTTCATGCGACGAGTTGACTCATTGGAAAAGACTGTGATGCTGGGAGGGATTGGGGGCAGGAGGAGAAGGGGACGACCGAGGATGAGATGGCTGGATGGCATCATGGACTCGAAGGACATGAGTCTGAGTGAACTCTGGGAGATGGTGATGAACAGGGAGGCCTGGCATGCTGTGATTCATGGGGTCCCAAAGAGTCCCATGACTGAGCGGCTGAACTGAACTGAACTGATAATGAAAAGGACATCTTTTTTGGGTGTTAGTTCTAAAAGGTTGTGTAGATCTTCATAGAACCGTTCAACTTCAGCTTCCTCAGCATTACTGGTCGGGGCATAGACTTGGATTTCTGTGATATTGAATGGTTTGCCTTGGAAATGGACGAAACTCATTCTGTCATTTTTGAGATTGCATCCAAGTACTGCATTTTGGACTATTTTGTTAAGTATGATGGCTACTCCATTTCTTCTAAGGGATTCCTGCCCACAGTAGTAGATATAATGGTCATCTAAGTTAAATTCACCCATTGCAGTCCATTTTAGTTAGCTGATTCCTGGATTGTTGACATTCACTCTTGCCATCTCCTGTTTGACCACTTCAATTTGCATTGATTCATGGATCTGACATTCCAGGTTTCTATGCAATATTGCTCTTTACAGCATCGGACCTTGCTTCCATCACCAGTCACATCCACAGCTGGGTATTGTTTTTGTTTTGGCTCCATCCCTTCATTCTTTCTGGAGTTATTTCTCCACTGATCTCCATTAGCATATTGGGCACCTACCGACCTGGGGAGTTCATCTTTCAGTGTCCTATGATTTTGCCTTTTCATACTGTTTATGGGGTTCTCAAGGCAAGAATACTGAAGTGGTTTGCCATTCCCTTCTCTAGTGGACCACATTCTGTCAGACCTCTCTACCATGACCCACCCATCTTGGGTGGCCCCACACGGCATGTTTCATCGAGTTAGACAAAGCTGTGGTCCATGTGATCAAATTAGTTAGTTTTCTGTGATTGTGGTTTCAGTATGCCTGCCCTCTGATGCCCTCTCTCAGCGCCTGCTACCTTACTTGGGTTTCTCTTACCTTGGATGTAGGGTTTCTCCTCTCCGCCACTGCTCCTGACCCTGGGCGTGGGGTAGCTCCTCTCTGCCACCACTCCTGACCTTGGACATGGGGTATCTTCTCTTGGCCGCTCCTGTGCCATACAGCCGCCACTCATGTGGCGAATTCACTTGATGATAAAGTCTTAATAGATATAATCAAGTTATAATGAGTTTATTAGAGTAGGCCTTACTCTTAATTGTGCTGTGTCCTTGAAAAATGAGGAATGTGGTGACAGATGAATAATGGAAAGCCATGTGTATGTCAAGACAGCCTTCTGTAAGCTGGGAGAGAGGCTTCCTGCACAGTTCCCAGGAGGAACCAGCCTTACGAACATCTTGCTTTTGAGCTCTGACCTCCAGAATGTTGAGACAATACATTTTCATTAAGCCACCAAGTTTGTGGTCATTTGTTACCACAGCCCGAGAAAACTAATGGTCTTCCTTAAGTGGCTCAGTGATAAAGAATCTACCTGCCAGTGCAGTAGGTGAAGTTTCGATCTCTGGTCAAAAGATCCGCCTGGAAAAGGAAATGGCAACCCATTTTGGCAACTGCCATTTTGCAGTATTCTTGTCTAGGAAATCCCATGGGCAAAGGAGCCTGGCAGGCTATAGTCCATGTGGTCACAAAAGAGTCACACTTGACTAGCAACTAAGCAGCAAAAAAGCAAACTGGTTCATGGCCATAGAGCAGACGAATGATTGCAAAATTTGTAAAATATTTCTCTTTAAAACATATATATGTTTTGAAATTCATTTGCTCCCCTCCTTCTCAACAGTTACTGTCTTAATTCAGACATGACTCTCTTGGGTCCACTTATGCATTATTGCAATAGTTTCTCAATTAGGTCAGCTCATTAGATGCTCCAAACCTCTGTATTGAATGAGTGAACTGGAATTGAACATATTCTACCTTATGTTTCTGTAATTATTTAGCTGTGAAGCATGGGACTCTCAAGTGGTAACTTAGTTTCAAAATACTTGTAGTCTTCCTATATCTATGTAACAAGGGGGAGTACATATAGGAAATAAAAATATAATTTTGGTGTACCCTTTCCAAGCTGAATTTGAAAGCTTTCAATTCAACAAATGCATTCCATTTCCTCCTGACACTGTAGGATATTGAAGGTTGTGAATAAAAAGACTTCACTCAGGACAGAAGAGATGGTAGATGAGGTGACACAGATACAAGTGTGGAAGCTGCAAAGCAGATGGATGGGTGGTAACTGACTTCACAGACTGAAAGAAGGTAACATTTAAGCTGAGAAAGGAGAGGAAACAAGTCAGAAGCAGGCTGCTTTATGCAATGGAGACTCAAGTGACAGGAACAGAGGTATCAGATGGCTTGCAGAGGCAAGTAAGGTTATACATAGGACTAAATATATGGAGAGTGGTTAAAAATCTTTAGGAGAAGTAATTAGATTCCCTGAACCCTTTCACCTGTTCATTGCTGGTCCCTTTCCTCATCTTGGGAAAAGAGATTTACTCTAGGAGTTGGCAAATTTGGCCAAAATAAACACTCTGGTTGCCCAGGAATAAAGGGAGGGAATGTAACCTGCAGCAAAAACTCGTGACCCACAATGCCCCCTGGGAACAAAACATCAGAAGAGAAATACTCTGATTCAGTATCATTTCAGAGAAGGTTAGAGAGAGTTCCTGAAGCAATTAGGGGATGGAAAATGCAAAAGACTCTTTCCTCTGCCCACTTGTGGTGGGGAACAGCCCAGACCTCTTGGAGGTACAGATGGTGGGGTGGGCCCATCCAGGAACATCCAGCAGGGCACCCCCTTGGTGCTGGGCTGACTGGTGCAGCAAGGCTGATTGGTAGACACTTATGGGGCAGGAAGCATTTATCCCAGTGTGTGTGTATGTAGATATGATGTGAAAATAAGGTCCTGCATTCATTCATGTTCCAAGGAGCTTCTGAGTGCTTCACTCCTACACATGTTCATACAACAGTGATCTCTAGACATTTAAGGAAATTCCTAAAAGGAAAAGAAGGAACTAAGTAACAGCCATGCAAAAACATACAAGAAAGGAGAATTCAGAGGAAACACAAATGACACCATAGGATTCTGGGAGAAGAAATCAATTTTAAAATATGCAATATCCCATCTTTAGTAATATAGTCATTGAGAAGATGAGAGGAGTATACATGTTTAAAAGAAGAATAGCACGCTATAGAACAAAACAAATTGAAAAGCAAGAACATCCAGTGAACCAAGAAGAGCTTATGGAAATTAAATGTAGGTAACAAATGAAAAAGTTAAATAAAATATTCAGAAGATAAATCTAAGGACATTGAAAGAATGAAGAATAATAAAATGAACAATAAAACCAAATAATGGAAAAGGAGAGTCAAACAAGAGAAAATTAAAGGAGTGTTCAGGAAGAAACAATATGGTAAGAATTTTGGAACAGGGTCTGGAAAAAAATGGGGGAAATTATTAAAAATATAAAAAAAACAGAATTAAAACAATCAAATTTCTCAGAATGGAATTGTTGAGAGGGCCCACATATTTCAGATTAATGACTGAAAAAGACATGCTTCCAGAGAAACTGAGAATGAAATTAAGAAAAGGTAAAGTCGAAAAAGCAAGCGAGTTCCAGAAAAATATCTATTTCTGCTTCCTTGACTATGCCAAAGTCTTTGACTGTGTGGATCACAATAAACTGGAAAATCCGAAAGAGATGGGAATACCAGAGCACCTGACCTGCCTGTTGAGAAACCTATATGTAGGTCAGGAAGCAACAGTTAGAACTGGACATGGAACAACAGACTGGTTCCAAATAGAAAAAGGAGTACGTCAAGGCTGTATATTGTCACCCTGCCTATTTAACTTCTATGCAGAGTACATCATGAGAAACGCTGGGCTGGAAGAAACACAAGCTGGAATCAAGATTGCCAGGAGAAATATCAATAATCTCAGATATGCAGATGAAACCACCCTTATGGCAGAAAGTGAAGAGGAACTAAAAAGCCTCTTGATGAAAGTGAAAGAGGAGAGTGAAAAAGTTGGCTTAAAGCTCAACATTCAGAAAACCAAGATCATGGCATCTGGTCCCATCACTTCATGGGAAATAGATGGGGAAACAGTGGAAGCAGTGTCAGGCTTTATTTTTTGTGGCTCCAAAATCACTGCAGATGGCGATTGCAGCCATAAATTAAAAGACGCTTATTCCTTGGAAGGAAAGTTTTGACCAACCTAGATAGCATATTCAAAAGCAGAGACATTATTTTGCCAATTAAGGTCCGTCTAGTCAAGGCTATCGTTTCTCCAGTGGTTATGTATGGATGTGAGAGTTGGACTGTGAAGAAAGGTGAGCGCCGAAGAATTGATGCTTTTGAACTGTGGTGTTGGAGAAGACTCTTGAGAGTCCCTTGGACTGCAAGGAGTTCCAACCAGTCCATTGTGAAGGAGGTCAGCCCTGGGTGTTCTTTGGAAGGAATGATGCTAAAGCTGAAACTCCAGTACTTTGGCCACCTCATGCAAAGAGTTGACTCATTGGAAAAGACTCTGATGCTGGGAGGGATTGGGGGCAGTAGGAGAAAGGGACAACAGGGAATGAGATGGCTGGATGGCATCACTGACTCGATGGATGTGATTTGAGTGAACTCCGGGAGTTGGTGATGGACAGGGAGGCCTGGCATGCTGCGATTCATGGGGTCGCAAAGACTCGGATATGACTGAGTGACTGAACTGAACTGAAATTCAAGAAGGAAACACTCAACCCGTGTGTGTGCTTAGTTGCCCAGTCGTGTCTGACTCTTTGGTATCCCATGGACTGTGGCCTGCCAGACTCCTATGTTCATGAGATTCTCTAGGCAAGAATACTGGAGTGGGTAGCCACTCTTCTCCAGGGCATGTTCCTGACCCAGGGATCAACTCCTGCACTGAAGGCAGAATCTTTACCACCTGAGCCACCAGGAAAGTCAAGAAGAAAGCACTCAGCCCGAGGACGGAGAATCAGAATGCTTCAGACTTAGCAATAACGCCAGAGCCAGAAGACAATGGGGCAAGGCTTTCAAAATTCTGAGGGGAAAATATGTTTCCAGTTGGAATTCTCTATCCTGGAAAAACTTCAGATAGAAGGAAATATATTTATAGATGTTAAAGTTTTCAAAATTGCACAGTTTTCAGGAAGCTGTTGGGAGCTGTGTATTACTCCAACTAGTGAGTGAGTGTGGAGAAGGCAGTGGCAACCCGCTCCAGTATTCTTGCCTGGAAAATCCCATGTACGGAGGAGCCTCGTAGGCTGCAGTCCATGGGGTTGCTAAGAGTCAGGCAGGACTGAGCGACTTCACTTTCACTTTTCACTTGCATGCATTGGAGAAGGAAATGGCAACCCACTCCAGTATTCTTGCCTGGAGAATCCCAGGGACAGAGGAGCCTAGTGGGCTGCTGTCTATGGGGTTGCACAGAGTCGGGCATTACTGAAATGACTTAGCAGCAGCAGAGAGTGAGTGAGGATGAAGACAGTTCAGGGGAGGGATGGGAATTCCCATAGTATGGTCAAAGCTGAGCAGAAGACTCTTGAGTGTGAGAAGGGAGGTTTGCTGCTAGAAAAAGATGAAATCAGTGTACCCCGATGTAGTTGAAGATTAGGACAGCAAGTTTCCCCTTCTGGGCAGAAAACAAATAAAGATAAAGTGGCTGAAATTGTTATAATTGTGATAAAAATTATAAAACCACATGTTCACCAAACAAATCTAAAGTATAATTATCTTAAAAGCTGCATTGATGCTTGTAATAAATTTCTGAAAATCAATAAGGTAAACGGAACTGTAGCTATAAAATAAGACACATTACATACAGAGGAATAAGCAATTTTGATCAGAAGACAACTGGACAACTGTTTAAGACTGCTTTAAAAAGTTGTCTATACTATTTCATTTCCCGTAAAAATATCTTACTAAAGGAAATGCGTAATAAAAATATTTTTATACAAATAAAACCTACACACAACAGACCTACATTTTTTTTAAGTTCTTTAACGAAAAAAAAAAGATGTCTTTTGAGAACTTAGATTTATATGAAGAAATAAAGACAGCAAAAATGGTAAATATGTACATAAATATAAATGACTAATTTTTTAAAATATAATTTATTCTTTAAAGCAAAAATCATAGCGATCATGGAACTTGTAACAAATACAGAATTGGAAAGAAAGAAAGAAAATCAAGTCACTCAGTCATGTCCAACTCTTTGTGACTCAATGGATATAACCCACCAGGCTCTGTGTCCATGGAATTGTCCAGGCAAGAATACTGGAGTGGGTTGCCATTTCCTTCTCCAATTAGAAGTGAAGTGGATGTCAGTAATATGACAAAGATTAAAAGGAATAGTGGAGATATACTAATGTAAGATTCTCGTGCTTTGAATATTATTTGAATGAAGAGTTTGATAGAGATTAATATTATACAACTTAGAATGACCATTGATAAGGATAAAATAGAAGACAAAGTGATATACTAAAAATATTTACTTAATACACAAAGGTAAAAAAAAAAGAACAAAGATCAAATAAGACAAATAGAAAACAGTGCTATAGTAAATTTAAACCAAAGCATATTAGTAACTGTAAATTATGAATGGACTAGACTCACCACTGAATGACAGGGATCTTCATATAGAAGAAGTAAAAGGAATATCAAAGGAAGTATTGTCACAGCAATTATACTCAAAATGGAAATGTATGATTATTAATAGATTAAAAATAGTAGGATAAACAGAGATATGTGTGCATAGCTAGTCATACAAAAGCTGGAATGGCTATGTAAGACAGATGAAGAAGACCTCAAGGGCAGGAACTTTTAATAGAGGTAAAGAGAAATATTTTATATTTATTAGAGAATCAGTGGATGAAGAAGACATAACACTACTAAGTGTGTATGCACCTAAAATGACACCTCAAAACTTATGAAGTATGAAATAATAGAGCAGGAAGGAAGCATAAAAAAGGACAGTTATTGTTACACATTTCAATATTCCTCTCTCTGTAATTAATAGAACTAATAGAAAGAAAATCATTCAGCTTGTAAAAACCTGAACTCCTTTAAATCAAACAGATCTAATCAACATATATAGCATTACACTCAGCTGCAGAATATGTGTTCCTTTCAGGTGCATGTTGAACACTCAGAGATGGATCATAGGCTGGATCACAAAAGAAATGTCAAGACAGATAATTAGAGTTAAGAAAATAATTACAGAATATGTTCTCTGATCAACAGTTCAGTTCAGTTGCTTAGTTGCATCAAACTGTTAAGACTCCATGGACTGCAGCACAGCAGGCCTCCCTGTAAACTTGAGTAAACTAGTTTACTCAAACTCATGTCCATTGAGTCAGTGATGCCATCCAACCACCTCATCCTCTGTCATCCCCTTCTCCTGCCTTCAATCTTTCCCAGCATCAGGGTCTTTTCCAAAGAGTCAGTTCTTTGCATCAGGTAACCAAAGGATTGAAGTTTCAGCTTCAGCATCAGTCCTTCCAATGAATATTCAGGACTGATTTCCTTTAGGATGGACTGGTTGGATCTCCTTGGAGTCCAAGGGACTCTCAAGAGTCTTCTCCAACACCACAGTTCAAAAGCATCAGTTCTTCGGTACTCAGCTTTCTTTTTTTTTCTTTTCTTTTTTTTTTTTTATTAAGTTTTTATTTTTACTTTATTTTACTTTAGAATACTGAATTGGTTTTGCCATACATTGACATGAATCCACCATGGGTGTACATGCGATCCCTCTAATCCAACTCTCACATCCATACATGACCACTGAAAAAACCATAGCTTTGACTAGACAGACCTTTGTTGGCAAAGTAATGTCTCTGCTTTTTAATATGCTGTCTAGGTTGGTCATAGCTTTTCTTCCAAGGAGCAAACATCTTTTAATTTCGTGACTGCAGTCAACATCTGCAATGATTTTGGAGCTCAAGAAAATAATGTCTCTCACTGTTTCCATGGTTTCCCCATCTGTTTGCCATGAAGTGATGGGACCGGATGCCATGACTTTGTTTTCTGAATGTTGAGTTTAAAGCCAACTTTTTCACTCTCCTCTTTCACTTTCATCAAGAGGCTCCTTAGTTCTTCTTTGCTTTCTGCCATCAGAGTGGTATCATCTGCGTATCTGAGGTTATTGATATTTCTCCTGGCAATCTTGATTCCTGCTCGTGCTTCATCCAGCCCAGCATTTCTCATGATGTACTCTGCATATAAGTTAAATAAGCAGGGTGACAATATACAGTCTTGACGTACTCCTTTCCCAATTTGGAACCAGTCCATTGTTCCATGTTCAGTATTATCTGTTGCTTCTTGAAGCTGCATACAGATTTTCAGGAGGCAGGTCAGGTGGTCTGCTATTCACATCTCTTTCAGGATTTTCCACAGTTTCTTGTGATCCACACAGTCAAAGGCTTTAGCATAATCAATAAAGCAGAAGTAGATGTTTTCCTGGAACTCTCTTCCGTTTTCTATGATCAAGTAGATGCTGGCAATTTGACCTCTGGTTCCTCTGCCTTTTCTAAATCCTGCTAGAACATCTGGAAGTTCACGGTTCATGTACTGTTGAAGCCTGCCTTGGAGATTTTTCAGCATTACTTTGCTAGTGTGTGAGAAGAGTGCAGTTATGCGGTAATTTGAGCATTCTTTGGCATTGCCTTTCTTTGGAATTGGAATGAAAACTGACCTTTTCCAGTCCTGTGGCCACTGCTGAGTTTTCCAAATTTGCTGACATATTAAGTGCAGCACTTTCACAGAATCATCTTTTAGAATTTGAAATAGCTCAACTGGAATTCCATCACCTCCACTAGCTTTGTTCTTAGTCATGTTTCCTAAGGCCCACTTAACTTCGCATTCCAGGATGTCTGGCTCTAGGTGAGTGATCACACCATCATGATTATCTGGGTTGTGAAGATCTTTTTTGTATAGTTCTTCTGTGTGTTCTTGCCACCTCTTCTCTTCATAGCAGAACTTAACTAGAAACCAATAATAAACTTTGGCAGGGAATACCCATACATATGAAAATTAAATGATACATTTCTAAATAACCCGTGGGTGAAATATGAAATAACAAGGAGAATTAGAAAAATTTTAATTAGAACTGTGGTGAAAAATGTAACATTTGAGAACTTCACTGGTGGCTCGGTGGTTAAGACTTTGTAGTCCCATTGCAGAGGACTGTGGTTTGATTCTTACTCTGGAAACTATGATCCCACATGCTGGGTGGCATGGCCAAAAAATGAAAAAAACTTTAAAAATTTGTCCTCTTTAAAAATGCAACATTTCAAAATTTGTAGGATGCAGCTCAAGTAGTGCATAAAGAGATATTCATACGTTTACCTTCTTTTATTACAATAGAAGTATAAATGTCAATATCAAAGAGGAAGTGGATTCAGCAATTATAGACTTTAAAAGTGGTTTTCCTAAGTGGGAGCAGAGAAATATAGCAGGAACTTTGGGTAATGTCTGACTGAGGAAAGTTTTCTCTGTTTAAGTGGGAAAATTTGTTTTCAGGGTTTTTTTATTATTGAAGTATATTTGAATTCCTATGTTGTGTTAATTACTTTTACAGCAAAATGATTCAGTGTTATATATATATTTATATATACGATCACTCAGTGGTAAAGAATCTGCCTGCCAATGCAGGTGACCCAGATTTGATCCCTAGGTCAGGAAAATCCCCTGGAAGAGGAAATGACAACACCCTCCAGTATTCTTGCCTGACAAATCCCATGGATAGATGTGCCTGGCAGCTACAGTCTGTGGGGTTGCAAAGAATTGGACACAATCTAAACAATATAACATCTAAACAACATATACACACACACACACACACATACACACACACACACATATATATATATATATATTCTGTTTAGTATTATTTTCCATTATAATTTGTCACAGAATATTGAATATAGTTCCCTGTGCTATAGAGTAGGACCTTGTTCTTCATCTGTCTTAGCAGTTTATACCTGCTAACCCCAAACTCCCAGTCCAATGCTCACTCACTATGTCCCTCACCCCTCTCCCCATTGGCAACCAATCTGTTCTCCTGGTCCCTGAGTCTGTTTCAGCCATGTTCCAATCTTTGTGACCACATGGACTGTAGCCCGCCAGACTCCTCTGTCCATGGAATTCTCTAGGCAATAATACTAGAGTGGGTTGCCATGCCCTCCTCCAGGAGATCTTCTAACCCAAGGATCAAACCTGAATCTCCTGCATTGCAGGTGGATTCTTTACTGAAGAGCCTGAGCCATCATGCAAGCCCTTAAGCATTCAATTAAAAAAAAAAGTTCTGTAAGGTGTAGAAAATATATTTTAAAAATCATTGATTAAATGCTTGGATATCTCTCAGGAATTTAAAAGTAAAAAAGGATTAGGAAATTATTAACAAAAACTATGGATGTCTTAAAAATAAAATGGGGTCATGAAACAGAGAAAAATGTTTCAGACACTTTAATTTTGAACATCTTGTTCACTCTATCAGTAGATGTGCTCTTAATTTAAACATCTGTTCAAAGCTAAGTCTTTCTCTGAGTCATTATAATGCAGGAAGCATAATTTATTTAGCTTCTAGATAGCCTTTCTTTTAAGGCTTCCCTGGTGGCTCAGTCTGCCTGCAAAGCAGGTGACCTGATTTTGATCCCTGGGTTGGGAAGATCCCCTGGAGAAGGAAATGGCAACCCACTCCAGAATTCTTGCCTGGAGAATCCCACGGACAGAGGAGCCTGGTGGGCTACAGCCCATGGGATCACAAAGAGTCGGACAGGACTGAGTGACTAACTTTCATTTTCACTTTAGCCTTTCTTTGCTGTGGTGAAAGAATTTGATTTGCTTAGCTGAACTAGACATATGAATTTTTACTTAGTCGAAAAAACTTATAGTGTTTGCTTTGCTCTTTTAGCTTTATTGTTTTTTTTTGACACTATTGATTTTTAGACTTATTAGAAATAAAAGGAAAAAATAACTACATCATAATCCCCTCATTGATTCAGTGCAGTTCAGTCGTTCAGTCATGTCCAACTCTTTGTGACCCCATGGACTATAGCATGCCAGGACACCCTATATATCACAACCAGCTCCTGGAATCTACCCAAACCCATGTCCATTGAGTCAGTTATGCCTACCAACCATCTCATCCTCTGTTGTCCCCTTTTCCTCCTGCCCTGAATCTTTCCCAGCATCAGTATCTTTTCAAATGAGTCAGTTCTTCCCATCAGGGGGTCAAAATTTTGGAGTAGTTTCAGCTTCAGCATCAGTCCTTCCAATGAATTCCTTTAGGATGGATTGGTTGGATCTTCTTGTAGTACAAGTGACTTTCAAGAGTCTTTCCAAAACTACAGTTCAAAAGCATCAATTCTTCAGTGCTCAGCTTTCCTTATAGTCCAGCTCTCACATCCATACCTGACTACTGGAAAAACCATAGCCTTGACTAGACGGACCTTTGTTGGCAAAATAATGTTTCTGCTTTTTAATATGTTGTCTAGGTTGGCCATAACTTTTCTTCCAAGAGCAAGCGTCTTTTAATTTCATGGCTGCAGACACCCTCTGCAGTGATTTTGGAGCCCCCCAAATAAAGTCTGTTTCTCTTGTTTCCCCCTCTATTTGCCAGGAAGTGATGGGACCAGATGCCATGATGTTAGTTTTCTTAGTTTTCTCATTGATTAGCCATCACTAAATATCAATTACAGATTAGAGACCTCTTACATACTTTTATGCATACATGTGATATATTTCTCACAACAATCCTGCAAGGAAGTTCTTACTAGCTCCAATTTGTCAATTAATAAATCAAGGCTCAGGTTAGCTATTTTATTTAACCTTCTTAAGGGTATAGGGTTAGTGGTTCACAGACTTATGTTTATACCCTGCTCAGTGTCAAAGAAAAATTGTACTAGACAGTGTTGAACATGCAAGGAAGACTACTGAAGCCTGGGGGAGAGATTGAATTCAACTCCTCTGAATCAAAAGGCTGGAGGAGTTTGATGTACTGGGTTGGGGAGCTTGGTCAGTGTGATTAGGTCATCATTTGCTAACTGTTCTGTATGAAAGTTAGGCTCCCTTCTGCCCACAGAGACTGGAGATGGGGAAAATTTCACCTTTGATGATCACATTTCAAAGAGATGGCCCCCAGGTCCTTGAGAAAGACTTTTCTCTGTTGTGAAATTCCTGAGAGGACAGGGAGAAGATTTACATCTCAAAGGGACAGAGAAAGAATTTATAATTGAAATTTTTCAAAAGTAAATGCTCTAAGAAAAGAGAGGTCAGGGGTCTACATTTTTGAAGAAACCTGTCAGAAAGTCAAACATGGGGGAAACTTTAAGGTCATCTTGGTCATCCAACTCCAGAGACCTGAGTTACAAAAGAATTAATCTGAGAGCACACTATTAGCGTCTTCCTAAATGTGATAGATTTTTTTTTCTGATTATCACATGCATTTTGGAATATGTGAAATCTTAGAATCGAATGCAAATAATCATTGAGCGCTCAGTAATTTCCCTGTATGACCCTTTCAGACAGTATGAAAAAAGAGCTGAAATAAAATGTTTGGGATTTCAGGGGGAGAAAAATAATTTTCCTCTAAAATTCTACTTTCTACCTTCTGTGACTGAGAACACCTGTAATGAAAGACAGCTTAACAGGAGCAAAACACCTCTTGCCCACTTGGGAGATACCTAGGAAAACTGAGTAAACCCACCCCTGCACCCCCAAATGCCCAAGTCACCACCTCAAATATTGTCTTCAGCTAGAGACAAAAGAAAGTGGTTGATAGAAGAAAGGCTAATTCTGGATAGTTATCCAGAAAAGTACAGTAAGCTTATTATGCAGATTTAAGTCTGGTGCCTTCTCTACAGATCAAGTTTCTTGTGATTTGTAATCTTCCTTCTTGGTACAAAGAAGAGAAAGATATCCTTACAAATGGAGATTTCCCTTTTGAATATAATTTCCCTTACAAAAGGATGAATTGTACTCTGATTTCAGAACTCCTGCTGTGTCTGCTTTTTCTCCAAAATAATCAGCTCAAAATAATCCTTATGCTAAAAAGGCATATTTTGGGTAGCATATTCTGCTACTGTTCACAATTTAAGTTTTGTTTTTGTTTTTTTTTTAAGTTTGTTTTGTTTTAAGCAGATTCATTTGGGACAGTAAAACACTTTAGTACTTTATCATTCTATTATTTTATTCCCTAGTTATATTCTTTAGAGGGTTTTTTCAATTTTATTTTGCTTTTAATTCCAGAGGTTAACCTACTTACAAAATGATCTTTCTTACCAATTCATAAAATCATAGAATTCTAAGCTATGACTATTAAACTTGCTAAGACTCCTGGGGTTCACTAGTATAATTTGTATTTTAGTCTCACCAGAAATACCTTTTGGCAAATTCTTGACAAATTCTTCACTGGACTTCAGTTACGTAGTTTCAAGAGAGCCTATTCTTTTTGTGATTCACATTCATTATTATTCATTTGACACTTTTCAATGATTTTTATGAAATTTTGAGTCATATGGACATCAGTTCAGTTCAGTTCAGTCGCTCAGTCATGTCCGACTCTTCGCTACCCCATGAATCGCAGCACGCCAGGCCTCCCTGTCCATCACCAACTCCCGGAGTTCACTCAGACTCACATTCACCGAGTCCGTGATGCCATCCAGCCATCTCATCCTCTGTCCTCCCCTTCTCCTCCTGCCCGCAATCCCTCCCAGCATCAGAGTCTTTTCCAATGAGTCAACTCTTCGCATGAGGTGGCCAAAGTACTGGAGTTTCAGCTTTAGCATCACTCCTTCCAAAGAAATCCCAGGGCTGATCTCCTTCAGAATGGACTGGTTGAATCTCCTTGCAGTCCAAGGGACTCTCAAGAGTCTTCTCCAACACCACAGTTCAAAAGCATCGATTCTTCGGTGCTCAGCCTTCTTCACAGTCCAACTCTCACATCCATACATGACCACAGGAAAAACCATAGCCTTGACTAGCCGGACCTTAGTCGGCAAAGTAATGTCTCTGCTTTTGAATATGCTATCTAGGTTGGTCATAACTTTTCTTCCAAGCAGTAAGCGTCTTTTAATTTCATGGCTGCAGTCACCATCTGCAGTGATTTTGGAGCCCCAAAAAATAAAGTCTGACATTGTTTCCCCATCTATTTCCCATGAAGTGATGGGACCGGATGCCATGATCTTCATTTTCTGAATGTTGAGCTGTAAGCCAACTTTTTCACTCTCCTCTTTCACTTTCATCAAGAGGTTTTTTAGTTCCTCTTGACTTTCTGCCATAAAGGTAGTGTCATCTGCATATCTGAGATTATTGATATTTCTCCCGGCAGTCTTGATTCCAGCTTGTGTTTCTTCCAGTCCAGCGTTTCTCATGATGTACTCTACATAGAAGTTAAATAAGCAGGGTGACAATATACAGCCTTGACGTACTCCCTTTCTTATTTGGAACCAGTCTGTTGTTCCATGTTCAGTTCTAACTGTTGCTTCCTGACCTGCATACAGATTTCTCAAGAGGCAGGTTAGGTGATCTGATATTCTCATCTCTTTCAGAATTTTCCACAGTTTGTTGTGGTCCACACAGTCAAAGGCTTTGGCATAGTCAAGGAAGCAGAAATAGATGTTTTTCTGGAACTCTCTTGCTTTTTCCATGATCCAGCGCATGTTGGCAATTTGATCTCTGGTTTCTCTGCCTTTTCTAAAACCAGCTTGAACATCAGGGAGTTCACAGTTCACGTATTGCTGAAGCCTGGCTTGGAGAATCTTGAGCATTACTTTACTAGCATGTGAGATGAGTGCAATTGTGTGGTAGTTTGAGCATTCCTTGGCATTTCCTTTCTTTGGAATTGGAATGAAAACTGACCTTTTCCAGTCCTGTGGCCACTGCTGAGTTTTCCAAACTTGCTGGCATATTGAGTGCAACACTTTCACAGCATCATCTTTCAGGATTTGAAACAGCTCCCCTGGAATTCCATCACCTCCACTAGCTTTGTTCATAGTGATGCTTTCTAAGGCCCACTTGACTTCACTTTCCAAAATGTCTGGCTCTCGATTAGTGATCACATCATCATGATTATCTGGGTCGTGAAGATCTTTTTTGTACAGTTCTTCTGTGTATTCTTGCCACCTCTTCTTAATATCTTTTGCTTCTGTTAGGTCCATACCATTTCTGTCCTTTATCGAGCCCATCCTTGCATGAAATGTTCCCTTGGTATCTCTAATTTTCTTGAAGAGATCTCCAGTCTTTCCCATTCTGTTCTTTTCCTCTATTTGTTTGCATTGATCACTGAAGAAGGCTTTCTTATCTCTTCTTGCAATTCTTTGGAACTCTCCATTCAGACGCTTATATCTTTCCTTTTCTCCTTTGCTTTTTGCCTCTCTTCTTTTCACAGCTATTTGTAAGGCATAACTTTGTTTAAAAAGAATAAATAGATGAGGGAGACTCAATAGAATTACAGTCTCTAGTTGGATTTGATGTTAAGGGGTGTGTGCTGAGTCGTTCAGTTGTAGCCGACTCTTTGCAGTCCCATGGTCTATAGTCCACCAGGCTCCTCTGGGGATTCTCCAGGCAAGAATACTGGAGTGGTTTGCCACTTCCTACACCAGGGGATTTTCCTGACCCTGGAATTGAACCTGCATATCTTATGTCTCCTGCATTGCAGGCAAATTCTTTACCTGCTAGCACCACCTGTGAAGTCCCCAGAACTTGGGAGAGAACTTATGTAATGAAAAGGTTTCATTTAAGGGATGTAGTGCTAAGTCGCTTCAGTCATGTCTGACTCTCTGCGACCCTATGGACAGCAGCCCACCAGGCTCCTCTGTCCACAGGATTCTCTAGGCAAGGATACTGGAGTGGGTTGCCACTTCCTTCTCCATAAGGGATGTTGGGCTTTGGCTAAATGACTGGAACTCATACCAACAAGCACTAGAAAATAATATAGGATTTCAGCTCTGAGAAGAACAATTCCAAATAGATTCTGTGTCTCTAAGGAAAGAGAAAGTAAGCGTGTGAATTGACTCCAGTTACCTTGTTACTCAGTCCCCAGGTTTCCAGTAACATTCTCAGAACGTTGTATCTAGAATTTCTGACAGGCAGTCAGGTTTTCGCCAGTACATATCTGTGAGAATTAGTATACTCTCAGAAATCCAAAGTAGGATTATAGTTCCTGAGAGGTCATTGTCAAGATCAGGGAAGTACAAATAATGTTAAAACTGGAATCCAGGATAATGTTTTGGTCCATCAAAAAAAAAAAGAATACAACCCAGCACATTTGAAGATTTAATTGGCTTTGATAGGTGATTCATGAATCAGAAAGCATCCATCTAGCAACAAGAAGGGAGATTTGATGAGTGATAGAAAAAATGAAGGATTTTATAGAAAGGATAGTGGATCCAGAAACTCATTAGCAAAGGAAAGAGAGGAATATTTTGATCCAGAAGCAAGGATCTTACCTTGTAGATTACTTCCTCTTCCTGTGGGGGTAGGAGCAGGGTCCAAGAGACATCTTACCTCATTGCTGCTGAGCAGGAAATCCCAAACTGTTTGATTAAGATTACACTTCTGGTGAAAGTCATAAGTGCTGTCTGGTTAGGTATTAAATCTAGGGTTGGTGTGATGGGCTTTAGCACATCACCAATGATACCATCTTGAGCCTGTGGTTTTCGTCTTTACTGGGCCCCATACATAAAGTAAAACTTTTCTGTTTAAAAATGGCAGGAAGGTAAAATTATACAATAGTCCTCTGAGTTTTGATACCAAGGTCTAGGATGCTAAACTGAGGCTCCTTTAATAAATCTTTCTTCTGATGCAGATTATTTAGCAAGACTGAGTTATTGCTGAGCCTATAGGTATTTGATTAAAACACAGTGGCTTGATCATTTGCTTTCTTGTAACCTGTTAGTCTAAAAGGGGAGCAACATATTTTAAAGTTATTGTATCTTAGGGGTTTTGGTTATATATTTTGTTTTCAACTATTTTATTTTAGAGGGCTTCTCTGGTGCCTTGGTGGTAAAGAATCTTCTTGCCAATGTTGAAGACACGGGTTTTCTCCTTGGGTCATAAAGATCCCCTGGAGAAGGAAATGGCAACCCACTCCAGTATTCTTGACTGGAAAATCCATTGGACAGAGAAGCCTGATGGGCTCCCATCCATGGGGTTGCAAAAGAGTGACATGACTTAGCAACTAAAAACACCACCATTTTATTGAAGAACATCCTGAATTACTTTTGTATGTATAATAAGTATATATCAAATTTGAACCCTGCTTCTCTAAAGGTATCAGTTGCAAGTAATTTCAATGAAATTTTGTAGTTTCCTTGTTGTTTAGTCACTCAATTGTATTTGATTCTTTTGAGAGCCTATGGAATGTAGCCTTACAGGCTTCTCGGTCCATGGGATTTCCCAGGCAAGAATACTGGAGTGGGTTGTGATTTCCTTAATTCAGTCATAAAGTCAAACTAACTAATGGTAGATAACATATGTTATAGATACTTTTTATTGTAATTGAATCTCATCTCATACATTATAGAAACCTATATATGTAGTCCAATCTTACAGTTTATAAGACAACCTAATTGTGAACAAGTTGGGCCATTTTACTCAGGTGCTTTTAAGTTTAATCTAATGCAGTCTTTACTATGTTTTCTGTGCATTTGTAATTCTAAATGCAAGAATTACTTTTAGCAAGAATTTTTTATAAACTAACACATTCTAGTGTTTCTAGGAAAGATTTGTTCTCCAGTTTGCTGCAAAACTTTTTACTTTCTCATATAAATGTTTTGTCTTTGTTCAGTCGCCTATAAATATTTATTTACAAATATTATTTTAAGTTTCATGACTTCCTTTTTTGTCATCTTAAATAATGTCCAATAGATAAATTAGCAAAGCATACTTAAAAAAAAAAGTCTAGCATTTTCTAAGTGCTACAAATTTATTTTCTTAGATTTTATTATTGGAAAACTCCTTTATATAACCTTTTTGAAGGATTTTTCTCTATACATAAAATTTTGGTTTCACAGTTTGTTTTGTTTTATTTCCTCCTCATTCTAAACTTTTGTTTGTTATTTCCTTGTCACCTGATTTCCATAATTTTGATGAAAATCTTTGGTCTTATGACTGTTTTCCTTTGCCTGCTTTCAAGATATCTGTATCTTTGGTTTTCAACAGTTTGACTGCAGTGTGCTTAGGTGTGGTTATCATTTTGTTTACATAGTTTGGGATTTGCTGCATTCCTTAATTCCTAACTTTGTGTCTCATAAAGTTGAGCCATTTCTGAGCATTCTTTCTTCAGATAATGTTCTGCTCTAATTTATCTTTCATTTCTTCCCTGGGAATCCAATTACATTACTTAAGATGTTTTCACATTTGTTCCCAAAGTACCTGAACTCTGTTCCTTTCCCGTTTCTTTTTTCTTTGTTTTTCAAATTGGATAAATTCTACTGATCTGTGGTCATGTTCATTGACTCTTACATCTGTCCCTTTCATCTATTTCATGATCTATCCAGTGAATATTTTTCAGATATTTTAGTTTTCTATCTAACTTTTTAAAGATTTTCCATTACTCTACTGATTTTCTTTTCTGATTATTAGAAGCATTATTTTCCTTCACCTCACTGATTACAGGAGCTGCTTTAATCTTTGTCTGATCATTTTTACATTGATCATCTATATGCTAGCAGCTCTGGGGTATTTTTTGTTTGTTTCCCATGAAAATACATCACATTTTTCTGCCACTTCACATACTCAGTAATTTTGTATTGTATTCTGTTTATCATGCTTTGGGGTGAAGCCTTGGATTCTCTTGTACTCCTCTAACAATATTGATATTCTTGTTCTAGCAAGAACAAGAATAATTTGGTTTGATTAATTTAATAATTTAATCAAATCATTATCATTAAATTAATGATTTAATTAATTTGATAATTTAATTTGATTCAACTCAAAAGGCAAACTCTATCACCCTTGCTGTTGGCAGTGATTCAAATCTTAGTTCAGATTGCCTTTATTCTGCCCCATGCATACACCATTCAGGTGTCAGCCAACGTGTAAATTTATACACACAATTTTTAGTTTCTTTTCTCTGTCTCTTCTGGGATTTCCCAGTCAGCCAGAGCAATGTTTAACCAAATATCTTGGCACACTATGAATTGGTCAAGTTGACTCATGAAATTAACTACCACACTATTTTTGGCTCATTGTTACCTTTTGGAAGGCACACATTGCTCCCCTAAAGAATTCTGGTTTTCTAGTCATTAACTTTCATGCAACTTAAAGTTACAAACCATTGATAACAGTTTATTCTTTCTGCACAGATAGTCCCTCAAATCTACTTGTATTTTTAATTTTCTGTTTCCCTAAGAGTAGTGTCAAATAAAACTTGCTGTGATGATGAAAATCCTCTGTATTCTATATCTCCACTATTCTAATATAGATTGAATTTGCTGTATGTTGCTTTGAACTCTTGACATGTAGCTAGTGTGATAAAGGAATTTAATTATTAATTTTAATTAATTTTACTAAATTTTAAGTTTAAAGAGCCACATGTGGCTACTGGCTATTACACAGACAGTGCTACACTGATTATGTGCATGTGCTCTTTGAAAACAATATATATTCAAGTCTTCTGTCCCTTTTTTATTCAGCTTGTTTGGTTTTTGACGTTGGATTGTATGGACTGTTTATAGGTTTTGGATATCAACCTTCCTCGTCATGTAATTTGCAAATACTCTCTCGCATTCTGTAGTTTATCTTTTCATTTTGCCAATGGTTTCCTTTGCTGTGCAAAAGCTTTTAAGTTTAGGTCCCATTTGTTTATTTTTGTTTTGATTTCATTCACTTTAGGAAATGGACCTGAAACAATTACAACAATTTATTGTCAAAGAATGTTCTGCCTATGTTTTCGTTTAGGAGTGTTATGGTTGCTGGTCTTCCATTTAGGTCTTAATCCATTTTGAGCTTATTTTTATGTTTAGTGGTAGAGAATGTTCTAATTTCATTCTTTTAAATGTAACTATCCTGTTTTCCCAGCACCACTTATTGAAGAGACTGTCTTTTATCCTTTGTATATATTTTTCCCCTGTGATGTCTATTAATTGACCATATGTGTGTGAGTTTATTTCTTGGATCTCTGTTCTGTTCCATTGATCTATGAGACTGTTTTTGTGCCAGTACTGTACTGGTTTGATTCCTCTAGTTTGTGCTCTAATCTGAAGACAGTGTGATTCCTCCAGTTCTGTTTTTCTTTCTCAAGATAGTCTTGAATATTTGGGGTCATTTGTGTTCATGCAAATTTTAAAGCTATTTATTCTAGCTTTGTTAAAAATGCCATTGGTATTTTGATAGGGGTTGCACTGAATCTATAGATTGCCTTGGAGATTACAGTCATTTTAATAATATTAATTCTTCCAATCTGAGAACACAATATATCTTTTCATCTGTATGATCTACACTTTCTTTCATCAGCATCACGTAGTTTTCAGAGCACAAGTCTTTTACCTCCTTAGGGAGGTTTATTCCTAGATATTTTATTCCTTTTGATGTGATGATAAATGAGATTATTTCCTTAATTTGTCTTTCTGATATTTTGTTATTAGTGTATTAAAAAAACAACAGATTTTTGTATATTAATTTTGTATCCTGAAACATTATTAGATTCATTGATGAGCCAGAGTCATTTTCTGGTGGCATCTTTAGGATTTTCTATGCAGAGTATCAGGTTATTTGCAAACAGTAAGTTTTGCCACTTTATTTCCAATTTGTTTTCTTTTATTTTGTTTTCTCATCTTATTTCTTCGGCTAGAGAGTATGCAGATAGCCAACAGCAGGGTGAAAAGATACTCAGTAACACTGATCATCAGGGAAATGCAAATCAAAATCGCAACGAGATATCCCCCCCACCTGTCAGAATGGCTATTATCAAAAAGAATATAAATAACAATTGTTGGTGAGGATGTGAAAAAAAATGGAATCCTTGTACATTGTTGGTGGGAATGTAAATTGGTTCAACCACTGTCAAAAACAGTATACAAGTTTCTCAAAAAACTAAAAATAGAACTACCGTATGACCTAGCAGTTCTATTCCTGGGTATATATCTGAAAGAAACAGAAACACTAATTGAAGATAACACATGCATCCCACTGTTCAGAGGAGCATTATTTATAATTACCAGGATATAGAACACCCAAGTATCTAACAATAAAGAAAAGATAAAGAAGATATGGTATATATATATATATATATATATATATATATACACACACACACACAATGAAAAGATGAAAATTTGTCATAAAAAGAATGAAAATTTACCTTTTACAACAATATATGGAGGGTATTGTACTCAGTAAATAAGTCAAACAAAATACTTTATGTTATCATTATATATGGAATCTAAATAATACAACAAGCTAGTGAATATAACAAAAAAAGAGAATAATATTTACTGAGAATAAGGTAGGGTTACCAGTAGGGAGAAGCAGTGAAGGAGGGGGGTACAGTGAAGGAGGGTAGGGTTAAGAGGTACAAGCTATTAGGTATAAAATAAGCTACAAGGATATATGTGCAACACAGGCAATATAGTCAATGTCTCATAATAATTATAGACGAGATACAAACCTTTAAAAATTGTGACTCACTATATTTTACACTTGTAACTTATATAATGTTGTATATCAACTATACTTCAGTTAAAAAAGTAAATAAATAGAATGTATCTAACATTAGTGAATTTTTCTAATAGACTCATTCCTTTGTATTTGAGGGTTCTGCATCCTTGGATTCAACTAAGTTTGGATCAAAATATTTGAAAAAGAAATTCCAGAAATTTTCAGAAAGCAAAATTTGAATTTACTGGCTGGCAGCAATTAACATTGTATTTACATTGAACTAAATATTATAAGTAATCTAGAGATGATTCAAAGTATTTGAGAGGTGGTGCATAAGTTATATGCAAATTGTTGTTATTCAGTGACTAACTTGTGTCTGACTCTTTGCAACCCCATGAATTGCAGCATGTCAGACTTCCCTGTCCTTCACTACCTCCCAGAGCGTTCTCAAACTCATGTCCATTGAGTCAATGGTGCTATCTAACCAATTCATCCTCAGCTGCTCTCTTCTCGTGTCTTCAGTATTCCCAGCAGGGTCTTTTGTGATGAGTTAGCTCTTTGCATCAGGCAGCCAAAGTATTGGCGCTTCAGCATCAGTCCTTCCAACGAGTATTCAGGGTTGATTTTCTTTAGGAAATACTGTACCATTTTATGTGAAGAACTTGAGCATCCTCATATTTTGTTATGCATAGGGAGTCCTGGAAACCGAAGGACAGTTGTAATTTGCTTTGATTTATTCAGTTAAATCAAGCTGATTTATTCAGTTAAATCAGTTATGGGGTGATAGTATATGTAAGATTTCATGGTAAACATGATATTCACTTCCTTTCTCAATCTTAGCATTTCTTTAAAAAAAAAAAAACAAACTTTTCTGTTACTTTTTTAATATCTGAAAGTTATTGATTTCTTCCAATACATACAAAGTCAAAATTCTTTTATCTTTACTGCCATATAAAAAGTAAACTAATGTGTTCTCACAAATGGTCTCTGCAGTCATTGCCCTTTTACAATCTATGTTAAAATTATTTTACATCCATCTTTTTCCCATGGAAACTGTTATTACAAACTCAATTTTGCCACATTTCTGAAGGTTTCTACCCCTTAATTATTTTCTGGGAAAATTATTTTTATGCTTGTCAAAGGCATTCCTCTTAATCTCTGCTAATTTCTAAGTGTTGGCAATTAGTTCTAATTGAATTATGTATTGTTGATCTCTTTTATAGAAATTGGGCTTCTCTCATAACTCAGTTGGTAAAGAATCTGCCTGCAGTGCAGGAGACCCAGTTTCAATTCCTGGGTCTAGAAGATACCCTGGAGAAGGAAATTGCAACCCACTGCAGTATTCTTGCCTGGAAAATTCCATAGACAGGGGAGCCTGGTGGGCTACAATTCATGGGATCACGAGAATCAGACATGACTTAGTGACTAAACCACCACCATAAAAATAGCAAGTTATCTTATCTTTAATAGTAAGAACTCTCAATGAATGATTTCATATGCTTAATTTTAAATTGTAGATGTGACCATTTCACACACTGATTGACAAATTTTGCTTAATATTATGACACTTTCAGTTCATCTCATGATATTTTGGGTTTTATCATTTCAGGATCACCAAACAATTTTAAGAGCATGGGCTGTAAAAGATTTTGCTCCAAATTGCCCTTTGTATGTCCAGATCTTAAAGCCTGAAAATAAATTCCATATCAAATTTGCTGGTAAGTTTGACCTCAAATGAGATCCTTTAAACCTTTCCTCAAATTCTTATTGTCATTGTAAGAGTTACGCTTCTGAAGTTAATGGTAGTTTATTATATCCATGTTTCTGTAGAACAGGATTTATTTTTTATCATCTACTTGTTATAAGATAATTAATTCACTTTAAAATGTGAATCTTTGTGGTAAGACCTTCCTTTTTAAATAACTTGGTGATTTTGGTAATTGAATTTGCTAAACACACTAGTAAGCTCAGTTAGATTAGCTCTGATAGTTGAGTATGAAATAAAGACACATTTCAAATGTTTTATATATATATATATGTAGATAGATAACACTTTGCTATACATTATTTTATATAAATATAAAC
Source organism: Budorcas taxicolor (assembly GCF_023091745.1). Classification (NCBI taxonomy): domain Eukaryota; kingdom Metazoa; phylum Chordata; class Mammalia; order Artiodactyla; family Bovidae; genus Budorcas; species Budorcas taxicolor. Next base: position 8,231,473 of record NC_068925.1, read on the forward strand.
TTACCATAGAATAGAATAATATAATGTATTCAGGTAATTTAAATAGATTTAATTTGAGGGTAGATATTGAAAATAATTCAAGAAAAAGATACATGTGAATTTTTCATACAAGTGCTGCTTTTAAAATAATTATCCACATGAGATTATACTTTAAACTATTAGAAAATTGAACAATGAAATGGTACTGTATCTTTTCTTAAGTGCTTCTGGAGGAACTAATTTTGATCCAGAGATAATTTATGTACTTTTTTTTTCTTCAAATATAAGAAACTTTTTTTAAGTAAAATTTCAACTTAATGGTCTGAAACTTCAAAAGTCTTTAAAAAGTAAATCATTTTAAGTATGTATTTGCAAAATGTATTTCCTTCAGAAGATTCACATATCTTACAATGCTTATCTATTAGTGTATGATATTTAAATGAAATTTTATAAACACTGGGCTTCCTTGGTGGCTCAGATGGTAAAGAATCTGCCTGCAATGCAGGAGACCCAGGTTCAATCCCTGGGTCAGGAAGATACCCCTGGAGAATGGAATGGCTGTCCACTCTACTATTCTTACCTTAAAAATTCCATGGATCATGGAGCTTGGCTGGCCACAGTCCATAGGATCGCAAAGAGTCAGACATGATTGAGTGACTAACACTTTTAAACACTAAGAAGTTTTAAAGTAGTGATGAGTTCCGTGAAACTATTGCTATTCAATCTGTTCTGAGTCATATTTTAGTCTTCGTACGAATGACATCATTTTTTTCTAAAGAAGTATCTGAAATAAAGCAATGACTCTCAACTTTGGTGGCATTTTCAGTTCAGTTCAGTTCAGTCGCTCAGTTGTGTCCGACTCTTTGTGACCCCATGAATTGCAGCATGCCAGGCCTTCCTGTCCATCAGCAGCTCCTGGAGTTCACCCAAACTGATGTCCATTGAGTCAGTGATGCCATCCAACCATCTCATCCCCTTCTGTCTTGCCCCCAATCCCTCCCAGCATCAAAGTCTTTTCCAATGACTCAACTCTTCACATGAGGTGGCCAAAGTATTGGAGTTTCACCTTTAGCATTAGTCCTTCCAAAGAACACCCAGGACTGATCTCCTTTAGAATGGACTGGTTGGATCGCCTTGCTATCCAAGGGACTCTCAAGAGTCTTCTCCAACACGACAGTTCAACAATTTAAATAAATAAATTTAAATTAAACAAACAAACAAAAAAAAACATCAATTCTTTGGTGCTCAGCTTTCTTCACAGTACAACTCTCACATCCATACATGACCACAGGAAAAACCATAGCCTTGACTAGACGGATCTTTGTTGGCAAAGTAATGTCTCTGCTTTTCAATATGTTATATAGGTTGGTCATAACTTTCCTTCCAAGGAGTGTCTTTTAATTTCATGGCTGCAATCACCACCTGCAGTGATTTTGGAGCCCCCAAAAATAAAGTCTGACACTGTTTCTACTGTTTCCCTATCTATTTCCCATGAAGTGATGGGACCAGATGCCATGATCTTCATTTTCTGAATGTTGAGCTTTAAGCCAACTTTTTCACTCTCCACTTTCACTTTCATCAAGAGGCTTTTTAGTTCCTCTTCACTTTCTGCCTTAAAGGTGGTGTCATCTGCATATCTGAGGTTATAGATATTTCTCCCAGCAATCTTGATTCCAGCTTGTGTGTCTTCCAGTCCAGCGTTTCTCATGATGTACTCTGCATAGAAGTTAAATAAGCAGGGTGACATTGTACAGCCTTGACGTACTCCTTTTCCTATTTGGAACCAGTCTGTTGTTCCATGTCCAGTTCTAACTGTTGCTTCCTGACCTGCATACAGATTTCTCAAGAGGCAAGTCAGGTGGTCTGGTATTCCTATCTCTTTCAGAATTTTCCACAGTTTATTGTGATCCACACAGTCAAAGGCTTTGGCATAGTGAATAAAGCAGAAATAGATGTTTTTCTGGAACTCTCTTCCTTTTTCCATGATCCAGCAGATGTTGGCAATTTGATGTCTGGTGGCATTTTAGAATCTGTTTTAAAGAATATTTTTAAAGGACTAATGAGAGATTCTGAGCATGTAAATGGTTTTGGATGGTGCCAGGGCTTCTTTAAACCTGTTTCCTAAATCAAAAATGAAAAACAACAGAGGGTGGGCCTACACTGGAGCTGAAGTGACTTGGTTTCCAGGGGTGGGCAGGGCAAACAGACCAGAAGGGGAGCCTGAGCAGGGAAGACGAGGAAGATGAGAAGGTCTGCTGGAGGACAAGGGTGCACCCTGGGCCACTTGCCAGAGTAGCCTCAGTGGTGGGAGCCAGATAGTCAGCCCAGCTGAGAGGGAGGAACACCAGGCAGTGGACAGCAGAGGAGGAGGTGCTCATAGCTGGGAGCAGAACAGAGATTTGGAACTTCATACATCACATTTCTTACCCCGTGATAGAAAGTGTGTAAATTAAATGTCAGGAGAAAACCAGGCTGTAGAAATTTAATCCAGTGAGTGTACCTTCAAACCTACAACTGAATTCATCCTTGTCAGAGATCAAGCCCTGAGCCTTTGGAGTAGGAGCACTGACTCCAGCACCCTACGCTACCAGAGAACTGACCCTAGGGAGTATCAAATACTGAGAACTCACAGAAAAGACATCACTTGAATACAAGGCCCAATATCACCCCACCACCAGCAGCACCCTGTGCAGGACACCTGATCTAAACAACAAAAAAAACAAAAATACAAACCCAATCATCAGCAGACAGGATTACCACCTCACTTAGCCTTGCCCATCAGAGGAAAAACAAATAAACAAACAAACAAAAAATTCAGCACAAATCTCTCCCTATGCAAAGCTTACACAAACCACTGGGACCAACCGTAGGAGGGCAGAAACCAAAAGGAAGAAAGAATTCAACTTTGAAGCTTGGGAAAAGAAGACCTCAAACAGTACACTAAAATAATAGTAATAATAAAAAGTTCAGTTCTGTTCAGTCGCTCAGTCGTGTCCAACTCTTTGCGACCCCATGAATCGCAGCACGCCAGGCCTCCCTGTCCATCACCATCTCCCAGAGTTCACTCAGACTCACGTCCATCAAGTCGGTGATGCCATCCAGTCATCTCATCCTCGGTCATCCCCTTCTACTCCTGCCCCCAATCCCTCCCAGCATCACAGTCTTTTCCAATGAGTCAACTCTTTGCATGAGGTGGCCACAGTACGGGAGTTTCAGCTTTAGCATCATTCCTTCCAAAGAAATCCCAGGGCTGATCTCCTTCAGAATGGACTGGTTGGATCTCCTTGCAGTCCAAGGGACTCTCAAGAGTCTTCTCCAACACCACAGTTCAAACGCATCAATTCTTCAGTGCTCAGCCTTCTTCACAGTCCAACTCTCACATCCATACATGACCACAGGAAAAACCATAGCCTTGACTAGACGGACATTTGTTGGCAAAGTAATGTCTCTACTTTTCAATATGTTATCTAGGTTGGTGATAACTTTTCTTCCAAGGAGTAAGCGTCTTTTAATTTCATGGCTGCAATCACCATCTGCAGTGATTTTGGAGCCCCCCAAAATAAAGTCTGACACTGTTTCCACTGTTTCCCCGTCTATTTCCCATGAAATGATGGGACCAGATGCCATGATCTTCATTTTCTGAATGTTGAGCTGTAAGCCAACTTTTTCACTCTCCTCTTTCACTTTCATCAAGAGGCTTTTTGTCTCCTCTTCACTTTCTGCCATAAGGGTGGTATCATCTGCATATCTGAGGTTATTGATATTTCTCCTGGCAATCTTGATTCCAGCTTGTGTTTCTTCCAGTCCAGCATTTCTCATGATGTACTCTGCATATAAGTTAAATAAGCAGGGTGACATTATACAGTCTTTACGTACTCCTTTTCCTATTTGGAACCAGTCTGTTATTCCATGTCCAGTTCTAACTGTTGCTTCCTGACCTGCATACAGATTTCTCAAGAGGCAAGTTAGGTGGTCTGGTATTCCCATCTCTTTCAGAATTTTCCACAGTTTATTGCGATCCACACAAAGGCTTTGGCATAGTCAAGGAAGCAGAAATAGATGTTTTTCTGGAACTCTCTTGCTTTTCCCATGATCCAGCGCATGTTGGCAATTTGATCTCTGGTTTCTCTGCCTTTTCTAAAACCAGCTTGAACATCAGGGAGTTCACGGTTCACGTATTGCTGAAGCCTGGCTTGGAGAATTTTGAGCATTACTTTACTAGCATGTGAGATGAGTGCAATTGTGCGGTAGTTTGAGCATTCCTTGGCATTTCCTTTCTTTGGAATTGGAATGAAAACTGACCTTTTCCAGTCCTGTGGCCACTGCTGAGTTTTCCAAATTTGCTGGCATATTGAGTGCAGCACTTTCACAGCATCATCTTTCAGGATTTGAAACAGCTCCCCTGGAATTCCATCACCTCCACTAGCTTTGTTCGTCGTGATGCTTTGTAAGGCCCACTTGACTTCACTTTCCAAGATGTCTGGCTTTAGATTAGTGATCACATCATCATGATTATCTGGGTCGTGAAGATCTTTTTTGTACAGTTCTTCCGTGTATTCTTGCCTCCTCTTCTTAATATCTTCTGCTTCTGTTAGGTCCCTACCATTTCTGTCCTTTATCGAGCCCATCCTTGCATGAAATGTTCCCTTGATATCTCTAGTTTTCTTGACGAGATCTCCAGTCTTTCCTATTCTGTTGTTTTCCTCTATTTCTTTGCATTGATCACTGAGGAAGGCTTTCTTATCTCTTCTTGCTATTCTTTGGAACTCTGCATTCAGATGTTTATATCTTTCCTTTTGTCCTTTGCTTTTTGCCTCTCTTCTTTTCTCAGCTATTTGTAAGGCCTCCCCAGACAACCATTTTGCTTTTTTGCATTTCTTTTCCATGGGGATGGTCTTGAACCCTGTCTCCTGTGCAATGTCACCAACCTCCATCCATAGTTTATTAGGCACTCTGTCTATCAGATCTAGGCCCTCAAATCTATTTCTCACATCCACTGTATAATCATAAGGGATTTGATTTAAGTCATACCTGAATGGTCTAGCGGTTTTCCCTCCTTTCTTCAATTTAAATCTGAATTTGGTAATAAGGAGTTCATGATCTGAGCCACAGTCAGCTCCTGGTCTTGCTTTTGTTGACTGTATAGAGCTTCTCCATCTTTGGCTGCATAAAATATAATCAATCTTATTTTGGTGTTGACCATCTGGTGATGTCCATGTGTAGAATCTTCTCTTGTGTTGTTGGAAGAGAGTGTTTGCTATGACCAGTGCATTTTCTTGGCAAAACTCTATTAGTCTTTGCTCTGCTTCATTCCACATTCCAAGGCCAAATCTGCCTGTTACTCCAGGTGTTTCTTGACTTCCTACTTTTGCATTCCAGTTCCCTATAATGAAAAGGATATCTTTTCTGGGTGTTAGTTCTAAAAGGTTTTGTAGGTCTTCATAAAACCATTCAACTTCAGCTTCTTCAGCGTTACTGGTTGGGGCATAGACTTGGATAACTGTGATATTGAATGGTTTGCCTTGGAGATGAACAGAGATCATTCTGTCATTTTTGAGATTGCATCTAAGTACTGCATTTTGGACTCTTTTGTTGACCATGATGGCTACTCCATTTCCTCTGAGCGATTCCTGCCTGCAGTAGTAGATATGATGGTCATCTGAGTTAAATTCACCCATTCCAGTCCATTTTAGGTCACTGATTCCTAGAATGTCGACAGTCACCTTTGCCATCTCTTGTTTGACCACTTCCAATTTGCCTTGATTCCTGGACCTGACATTCTAGGTTCCTATGCAATATTGCTCTTTACAGCATTGGATCTTGCTTCTATCACCAGTCACATCCACAACTGGGTATTGTTTTTGCTTTGGCTCCATCCCTTCATTCTTTCTGGAGTTATTTCTCCACTCGCCTCCAGTAGCTTATTGGGCATCTAATGACCTGGGGCGTTCCTCTTTTGGTCTCCTATCATTTTGCCCTTTCTTACTGTTCATGGGGTTCTCAAGGCAAGAATACTGAAGTGGCTTGCCATTCCCTTCTCCAGTGGACCACGAAAAGTACTACACAAATGGAGGAACAAACTAGAAACACAGAAGTCCAAATAAATGAAGGGAAATAGGTACACTATGTAAAAAAGAATTCAGAATAATGATAGTAAAGATGATCAAAAACCTTGAAAACAGAATTGAGAAAAATGCAAGGATCAATTAACAAAGACCTAGAACAATTACCGAATAAACATACAGAGACAAACAACACAATTACTGAAATTAAAAACACTGTAAAAGGAATCAATAGCAGAATATCTGAAGCAGAAGTATGAATCAGTGAGCTGGAAGATATAGTGGTGGAATTAACTTCTGAAGAGCAGAATAAAGAAAAAAAATGAAAAGAACTGAGCATAGTCTCAGAGACCTCTGGGACCAAATCAAACACTCCAACATTTGAATTATAGGGGTATCAGAAGAAGAGCAAAGAAAGGGTATGAAAAATTTTTTGAAGAGATTATAGTTGAAAAGTTCTCCAACATGGAAAAGGAAATAGTCAATCAAGTGCAGGAGGTGCAGAGTCCCATACAGGATAAACCCAAGGAGAAACGCCAAGACACATACTAATCAAACTAAGAAAGACTAAGCACAAAGAAAGAATTTTAAAAGCAGCAAGGGAGAAGCAACAAGTTACATACAAGGGAAACCCCATATGCTTAACAGCTGATCTTTCAGCAGAAACTCTTCAAGCCAGAAGGGAATGGCAGGGTATATTTAAAGTACTGAAAGGGAAAAATCTACAACCAAGATTACTATACCCAGCAAGGATTTAATTCACAATCGAAGGAGAAGTAAAAAGCTTTTCAGACAAACAAAAGTCAAGAGAATTCAGTACCACCAAACCAGGTTTACACAAATGTTAAAAGGACTTTGTAGCCAAGAAATATGAGTAGAAAAAGATCTACAAAATCAACCCCAAACAATTAAGAAAATGGCAATAGGAACATACATATCAATAATTACTTTAAATGTAAGGGGATTAAATGCTCCAACCAAAAGACACAGCCTGGCTGAATGGATACAAAAACATGTTCCATATATATGCTATCTACAAGAAACCCACTTCAGACCTAAAGACACATATGGACTGAAAATGAGAGGATGTAAAAATATATTCCTTTCAAGTTGGAAGCAAAAGAGAGCTGGAATAGCAATCCTCATATCAGAAAAAAATAGACGTTAAAATAAAGATTACAAGAGATAGGGAAGAGCATTACATAATGATAAAGGGATCAATCCAAGAGGAAGACATAACGATTGTAAATATCTATGCAGCCAACATAGGAGCACCTCAATACATAAGACAAACAGTAACAGACATAAAAGGAGAAATTGACAGAAACACAATATTAGTAGGAGACTTTAACACCACACTCACATCAATGAACAGATCATCAAAACAGAAAATTAATAAGGAAACGCAAGTCTTAAAGATGCATTAGATGAGATGGATCTCATTGATATCTTCAGTATCTTCAATCCAAATGAAGAAGAATACACCTTCTTCTCAAATGCACATGAAACATTCCTCCGGATAGACCACATCTTGGGTCACAAATCAAACCTCAGTAAATTTAAGAAAATTGAGATTGTATCAAGCATCTTCTCTGACCACAATGCTATGAGACTAGACATGAATTACAAGAAAAAAAAAAAAAAACTGTAAGAAACAGAAACACATGGATATTAAACCAACATGTTTCTAAATAACCAACAGGTTACTGAAAAAAATCAAACAGTAAATGAAAAAATTCCTACTGAAAAAAGAACAACCAAAAAAAGTAGAAGGAAAGAAATCATAAATATCTGAGCAGAAATAAATGAAAGGATCAATGGTAAAGATTAATAAAACTAAAGGCTGGTTCTTTGAGAAGATAAACAAAATTGGCAAATCTTTAGCCAGACTCATCAAGAAAAAAAGAAGAATCAAATCAACAAAATTAAAAGTGAAAAAAGAGAGGTTACAATAAACAATGCAGGAATGCAAAGTATTATAAGAGACTATTCTGAACAAGTATATGGCAATAAAATGGATAACCTGGAAGAAATGGAGAGATTCTTAGTAAAGTTCAATCTTTCAAGACTGAACCAGAAAGAAATAGAAATTATGATTACAAGCACTGGAATTGAAGCTTTGATAAAAAATCTCCCCCAAAACAAAAGCCCAGGACCAGATGGCTTCACAGGAGAATTCTACCAAACATTTAGAGAAGAACTAAGCCTTATCCTTCTAAAACTCTTTCAAAAACCTGCAGAGGAAGAAACACTTACAACCTCATTCTACAAGACCACCGTCACCCTGATACCAAAACCAGACAAAGAGAACACAAAAAAGGAAAACTACAGCTCAATATCACTGATGAACATAGATGCAAAAATCCTCAACCATATTTTGGCAAACAGAATTCAGCAATGCATCAAAAAGCTCATACACCATGATCAATTTGGGTTTATTCCAGGGGTGCAAGGACTCTTCAATATAAACAAATCAATCAGTGTGATATGCCATATTAACAAATTGAAAGGTAAAAACCATATGATAATCTTAATAGATGCAGAAAAAGCCTTTGACAAAATTCAGCACCCATTTATGATTAAAACTCTTCAAAAAATGAGCATAGAAGGAACCTACCTCAACATAGTAAAGGCCATACATGTTAAGCCTACAGCAAACATTATTCTCAGTGGTTAAAAACTGAAAACATTCCCCCTAAGATCAGGAACAAGACAAGCGTGTCGACTTTCACCTCTATTATTCAACATAGTTTGGGAAGTCCTAGCTATAGCAATCATAGAAAATAAAAAGAAGTAAAAGAAATCCAGATCAGAAAAGAAGTAACCCTCTCACTGTTTGCAGATGACATGATACTGTACATAGAAAACCCTAAAGATAGTATCAGAAAGTTACTAGAGCTAATCAGTGACTTGAGGAAAGCTGCAGGATACAAAATCAATACACAGAAATCACTTGCATTTGTATATACTAAGAATGAAAAATCAGAAAGAGAAATTAGGGAATCAATCCCATTTACCTTTGCAAGAAGAAGAAATAAATATCTAGGAATAAACTTACCTAAGGAGATAAAAGAACTGTACACAGAAAATTATAAGACACTAATGAAAGAAATCAAAGATGGCATAAACAGATTGAGAGATATTCCATGTTGCTGGGTAGGAAGAATCAATATTGTTGAAAATGACTATATTACCAAATGCAATTTACAGATTCAATGTGATCCCTATCAAATTACCAATGACATTTTTCACAGAACTAGAACAAAAAAATTTCACATTCATATGGAAACACAGAAGACCCCAAATAGCCAAAGCAGTCTTGAGAAAGAAGAATGGAGCTGGAGGAATCAAGCTTCCTGATTTTAGATTATACTATGAGGCTACAGTCATCAAGACAGTATGGTACTGGCAAAAAAGCAGAACAATATACCAATGGAAGAAGATAGAAAGCTCAGAAATAAACCCATGCACCTATGGTGCCATATTTTTTACAAAGGAGGCAAGAATATACAATGGGGCAAAGACAGCTTCTTCAATAAATGATGCTGGGAAAACTAGACAGCTCCATGTAAAAGAATGAAATTAGAACACTTCCTAACACCATACCCAAAGATAAACTCAAAATGGATTAAAGACCTAAATGTAAAACCAGAAACTATAAAACTGTTAGGGGAAAACAAGGCAGAACATTCTATGACCTAAATCAAAGCAAGATCCTCTATGATCCACTTCCAAGAGTAATGGAAATAAAAACAAAAGTAAACAAGTGGAACCTGGTTAAACTTAAAAGCTTTTGCACAGCAAAGGAAACTATAAGCAAGGGGAAAGACAACCCTCAGAATGGCAGAAAATAATAGCAAATGAAACAACAGAGGGTTAATTTCTAAAATATACAAGTAGCTCATACAACTGAATACCAGGAAAACAAAGAACCCAGTCAAAAGATGGGAAAAAGACCTAAACAGACATTTCTCCAAAGAAGACATACAGATGGATAACAAACTCGTGAAAAGATGCTCAGCATTGCTCATCATTAGAGAAATGCAAATCAAACCTACAATGAGGTGTCACCTCACACTAGTCAGAATGGTCATCATCAAAAATTCTACAAATAATAAATGCTGGAGAGGGTGTGAAGAAAAGGGAACACTCTTCTCTGTTGGTGGGAATGTAAATTGGTACAGTCACTATGGAAGACAGTATAGAGATTCCTTACAAACTGGGAATAAAACCACCATGTGACCCAGCAATCCCACTCCTAGCCATATACCCTGAGGAAACCAAAATTGAAAAAGACACATGTATCACATTATTCAGTGCAGGACTATTTACAATAGCTAGAACATGGAAGCAACCTAGATGTCCATCAACAGATGAATGGCTAAAGAAGTAATGGTACATATACACAATGAAATATTACTCAGCCATAAAAAGGAGCACATTTGAGTCAGTTCTAATGAGATGGATGAACCTAGAGCCTATTATACAGAGTGAAGTAAGTCAGACATAGAAAGATAAATATCATATTCTAATATATATATATGTATGAAATCTAGAAAAATGGTACTGAGGAATTTATTTACAGGCCAGCAAGGAAAAACAAAACAATTGTTCCAGATCCTGGGCCTAAAATCGACCCTCATCACCAATGGTTCCACACCTATCAACCTCTTCAACTCAGCCTTTGGTTTGCTGGGGCTCAGGACTGAGGCACAACCTCCAGCCAAGAAGGCTGCTGGTGGGCCCAGTGCCCAAGAGGGCTTGTTTCCCATCTGCACCTCTGCCCCTCTAACCCTTGGAAGCAGCTAGTTTGTGCCTTAGCTCTGTATTACACTGTCAAGTAAAACTGACACTTTTGGGAAAAAAGAAAAAAAAAAATAGTACCTCCTTTGCAGACTTTTAATAAAATAGAAAAATACATATGAAGTATTACAGCTAGTGCCAGTAACATTTGTTATTAACATTTAGGAAATGTCAATTATTTATCTAAAAAGCCTTTGTAACTAAGCTGCCTTATTTTTATTATTATTTAGGAAAAGCAGTATTTTTGCAAAGTTTTCACACCTAATAATGACTTGATATGATAAAATTTTAGGAAGGTAGCAGTGGACACAGAACTAATGAAGGTTCTTAAAATATGAATTTAAATTTGAGTGCCACCATGTACACTTTAGCCCAGCAGATTAGTAGTTTGGCTGCAATATTTTTCTTCTGTTAAGTGGCCATAATAATACTATGTCTTTTCATTGGTTAAAATTAGCAGTAATGGTGAAATAAGTGATATCTGAGACATATTAGGTATTCAATCAATGGATATTGAATGTGGATCTCAAAACAATATGTAGTTTGAGAAGACAAGTTATGCTTTTGAATATGCTATAACTGAAATTCAGAGCAGATTTTAGTTTTTCTCTTTAGCAAGCCATTGATGTGTTCACAAACAGACCAAACTCACTATCAAAATAGCCTATTTTTACAAACAAGAAATTACAAAGACTATTTGAATTTATTAGCTTTCACATTCTTATTTTGCTGATATTTAGATAAATCCATTGAAATGAATGGACTGTTTTAAAATTCTATCCCAATAGTGTATCTCAGTATTTCTCATTTATGGTGTCTGCTGAAATTCCTTTTAATAATATCTTCATTCTTTTATGTAGTGAGCTTACACTATCTTGGAGGCACCCTTTGTATATTTTGAAAAGATAAAAGTACCTTGATTTCATTAAAGTGCCATACAAAGCAGTTTGAGGTGATATATGAGACTCTCAAACAAAAAATAATATGTTTTATATCTCAGCATGAGGTTAAAGCAATTATGGACTTAACCTTTCAAAAGGCGTTGCATCAAACTGTCATTGAGTTGGTGTTGTAAGTTGTTAAAATAATGGCCTCCAGTAAGCCATGCCCTCTGTGTCTGTGGCCCATTGTGATTCCACATTGCAGCTTCTTCCACAAGGAGGCACAGTATACTTCCCACCCTTTGAATATGGGCTGTCTGGTCACTTGCTTTGACCAGTATACTGTGACAAAAGCTGTTAATACATTGTGTAACTTTAAAAACAGAGCCTTGAAAGGCCATCCAGGTTCTGCTTGCCTTTGGTTGGAACATGGCCCAGAGACTGTATGTGAAGAATCTGATTTATTCTTTCCAAGGATGAAAAATCCCATGGAAAGTGAGACTTATCCATCCCAGGCACCCCACCTCACTGGTTCCCAACTTACCCATCAACCACTGATTCTCTTTCAAGTTGTTATTTTGCTGTTTTCTTGATAAATCCATTGAAATGAATGGATTGTTTTAAAATTCTATCCTAATACTTTATCTCAATATTTCTCATTTTTGGCATCTGTTGATGCTCCCAACTCACCTATCAGCCAATCCACAGAAATCATGCTGACCCACAGAATTTCAAGAAATGAAATGTTTAAGTCAATAAGTTTTGGAGTCATTTGTTATATAGCAGTAGGTAATGAATACTGTTTGCAATAAAATAATAATCATTTTAATCTTAAAACATATTTACTTGTTATTGATATTTTGTCCTTGTAGTTTCACAGGTGTTAACTGGCATGATTTTAGTTATCACAAGATACAAAGCATATTTTTATTTCCACTTATTTAATTACCTTCAATTCCCTTAAATTGTGGAACTCATACCCTGACAATCATTGATGTAGTTTTCAAAAGTAAACCCATGTTTTTAAAGTGTGAAAGACAGAAACTTCAAAATTCAACTAACATGTATAAAAACTATTAGAAAGCAAAAACTGTTCAGCAACCTAGCAACTAGTACTTTACGTAGATATATCAATTGTGTAATTTGTGGGTCACTTTCTCCTGAAAAAAATGACTATAGATATTCATTAAATTATGGAACTGTTACACTATATTTAAATGAATTATTATATGAATTATTGTAACAGTTATAAATGCAATTAGCATCTACACTTTGATCAGATTCACAGAAGGACATTCCATATGGACATGATTTCAGCATTAGAAAAGATATGCTCTTACTCATATCAACAAGATATGAAGTTAAATAGTGAGCCTAGAGTTAGAAAGAACAAAATCCTACCCAGAATAAGAGTTACAATAAAAGATTTCTGAATAGAAGCCCAAGTACAAATTGTAACGAGAGTCAAGTAGAATAAAAATATTCTTCACAGATAATTTGTTTAATCACCATAAATTTCCAAGAAGGAAATAAACTCAAACTGGTTTATAAAAGAAAATCCTTCAGCAGTTTGTCCCTTTTTATAATAAATTTGTCAAAGTGAAAAGATAAATATTGCAAATTCTGGAATAAGACTGACTTCAGTCAAATTTTTCTTCTACAGTATAAGGACTGTATGATGTCAGATTTCTCAACCTCCCAAGCTAGAGTTTTTCAATATGTACAGTGAGAGTAAGAGAAACTATATCTTAGGGTTGTTATGATTTTAAAAAGAATACTCCAAAAACATCAGCCACTAGTAATTAGTATTTATCAAATTGATGATTATCATAAATCTTGAGTACCAATGTCTCATTCTTTTAACAATTCTGTATTATCATTTTCTCCAGCAAAAGTAACTAAGGGTTTTCCATGAGGCTTTACAAAGAGCTTCATTTCAGTTTATTCAGCTTTCAGTTCAGTTCAGTTTATTTCATGGCTCCGTCGTGTCCAGCTCTCTGCAACCTCATGGATGGACTGCAGCATGCCATGCCTTGTTGTCCATCACCAACTCCCAGAGTTTACTCAGACTCCTCCTGTCCATTGAGTCGGTGATGCCATCCAACCATCTCATCCTCTGTCATCCGCTTCTCCTCCCACCTTCAATCCTTCCCAGCATCAGGGTCTTTTCAAATGAGTCACTTCGTTGCATCAGGTGGCCAAAATATTCAGCATCAGTCATTCCAGTGAATAATCAGAACTGATTTTCTTCTGGATGGACTGGTTGCATCTCCTTGCAGTCCAGTCCAAGGGACTCTCAAGAGCCTTCTCCAACACCACAGTTTAAAAGCATCAATTCTTCAGGATTCAGCTTTCTTTATAGTCCAGTGTTCACATCCATACATGCTGCTGCTGCTGCTAAGTCATGTCTGTCATGACCAACTCTGTGTGACCCCATAGACAGCAGCCCACCAAGCTCCTCTGTCCCTAGTATTCTCCAGGCAAGAATACTGGAGTGGATTGCCATTGCCTTCTCCCATCCATACATGACTACTGAAAAAAACATAGCTTTGACTAGATGGACCTTTGTTGGCAAAGCAATGTCTCTGCTTTTTAATATGTTGTCTAGGTTGGTCATAACTTTTCTTCCAAGGAGCAAGAGTCTTAATTTCATGGCTGCAGTCACCATCTGCAGTGATTTTGGAGCCCCAAATAATAAAGTCTCTCACTGTTTCCCTTGCTTCCCCATCTATTTACCATGAAGTGATGGGACCGAATGCCATGATTTTAGTTTTCTGAATGTTGAGTTTTAAGCCAGCTTTTTCACTCTTCTCTTTCACTTTCATCAAGAGGCTCTTTAGCTATTCTTCACCTTCTGCCAGAAGGGTGGTGTCATCTGCGTATCTGAGATTATTGATATTTCTCCCGGCAATCTTGATTCCAGCTTGTGTTTCTTCCAGCCCAGTGTTTCTCATGATGTACTCTTCATATAAGTTAAATAAGCAGGGTGACAATATACAGCCTTGACGTACTCCTTTTCCTATTTGGAACCAGTCTGTTGTTCCATGTCCAGTTCTAACTGTTGCTTCCTGACCTGCATAGAGATTTCTCAGAAGGCAAGTCAGGTGGTCTGGTATTCTCATCTCTTTCAGAATTTTCCAGTTTGTTGTGACCCACACAGTCAAAGGCTTTGGCATAGTCAATAAAGCAGAAGTAGATGTTTTTCTGGAACTCTCTTGCCTTTTTGATGATCCAGCGGATATTGGCAATTTGATCTCTGGTTCCTCTGCCTTTTCTAAATCCAGCTTGAACCTTTGGAAGTTCACAGTTCAGGTACTGGCTTGAGGAATTTTGAGCATTAGTTTGCTAGCGTGTGAGATGAGTGCAAGTATGCCGTAGTTTGAGCATTCTTTGGCACTGCCTTTCATTGGGATTGGAATGAAATCCAATATTCCAGTCACATTATTTTCAGTTTTTGCATATTTTCCAGAGAAGAGGATTATGGGATTATACAAACTTGAATCATAACTTATTAAGCATATTATGGGAAATGATAATTAGAGAAAAATTTGATTGATTAACATAGTTGAAAAATTATAGAAAATATGTTAGCAAGTCAAAGTAATATATTAAAAAATAATATATTGTCACCAGGTTAAAATTATTCTAGAAATAGATCATCATTTTAAAGGAGAAATAATATTATTGCTTCAGTGGATACAAAAAAAATTAGCATTTGAGAGAGAATTCAACATCCAGTCAAGATTTTTTTAAAAAGGAAATTTAAAAAATGCTAGGAAGCTACAAGTAAGGGACTTCTTAACCTAAGGTAACTTATCTAAAAGGAAAACAAATATTTAATGATCGTATATTGAGAGTCCTTCTTTAAAATTAGGTACAAACAAGGATGCATACCAAAACCACATGTACTCAGTGTTGTCCTAGAAATCCTGATGAGTGCAGTAAGGCTACAAAAATAAATAGAAGGAAAAAGCATTGGAAAAAGAGAAATGAAATCACCACTATTTACATAAGATTCTCTACAAGAAAATTCAAAAGAATTTTTTTTTCCTAGAATGCCTTATCTTTAGGGAGTTCATCCGTTTATGATTTCCAAAATTGAACCGATAGTTCCCCTTTAAATATCCACTGTGAACTCCTGTCTTGTTCCACTAACTAGTCAGTATCTCCTGTTAGGTTTCTCATAACTATCTCAAAATTAATATATCTAGAGTCTGTTTCTCCACATTCTTCCCAGCAGCATATACTTAGAACATAAGCCACAAACCCATGCAAAATCCACTCTTCTATTCTTTGTATCCAGTCCTCTAGGTGCTGGAAGGTTACGCTTCCTGAATATCTCAGACTTATCCACTCACACAACCCTTGTCTATTCCATTATCACGTTTTGCTTAGTCTGTCTTAAAACTCTCCTTTTCCATTTCTTGCTGAGTGTATACAAATTGTATCTCTAAGCTTATTGCTGTTCTCATATTCCCATCGTGTTTGCTATAACGGTTGTCATTTGTGTATTGTAATAGGCAGCGGCATCTTCATACCTCTGATGTCAGCCTAAAGTCAATTGTTTCCTCCTTTCAGTATGTTGATGACAGCATTCTATTACAACATCATTATTTTTAAAACGACTCTAGTGGATTATTTTTTGTCAACCTCTGTAGATGAAAAATTGAGTGGTGATATAGCTTTGGTTATGTTAAATCTTTTTTCCTGTGAGAAATAATTTTATCAATGCACTTCTTTTTTAGAAGTGGCAATTGGTACTGAAACATAGGAAGAGGTAATGGCAGTGTTCCCTAGCTATGACTAATAGAAATATGTGGTTTCAGAACATCTTGTCTTCTCTGTGAGCCTCTTGTGGGACTAGAAATTCCAATAAAGCCTCTCCAAGGTCAAATATCTGATCTGAAATTACCTGAAAAAAAGATTATGCCTCCGCATTGTTAAGCCCTTCATAAATTGTACCTCCCTAGTGACAAAACTGTGATGAAAAAGGCAAAGCGTTATAGTAATGTGGGTTTCAGATATGTTTCTGTACCGCATGTTTTAATCAGAATATATATATATCCATATATATATCTTTTTTTTTCACTGTACATTCCAAAACTCATTAAAAACACACACACAAAAAACAAAACAAACAAACAGGAAAAAAATGTACTTTACTAGGAAAAGAACCATTTAACTAAAAAGCCTTGAATGAACTTAAAGAATGAACTGTACGCTTCAGTTTTTCAGTTGAATCTAAACTCATTGCTACTTGTCTCCTGGTCAGATGAAACTACTCAGAAAATCAGTGTGAGATGAACCCCTATTACATGCATAAACTAATTGCTAGATTTATGTTCCAACTCAAGACTCCCTCCTGCAAAAAAAGTGCTACATCATCTGTGACCATTCAATTCCTTTTTCTTTATCAATCTATTTCAACTACTGGGTTCTCTGGAAATTTCCCACTTCATTTAACAAATATAAGAAGCATAAAAATCAAATTGATAAATTTTACCCACAAATAGGAGTCAAGAATGTAAACATGTTTGTACATAAATCTGTAGGAGAGAGGGACATAAAACTCAATTTGTAAATGATTAGTGGATTTTCTGTGAATTGTATTTCCCACGCTTTGATGCTGATATTCTCTAAGTAGCAGATTTTAAGTTCATGAGTGAAAGGAAGAATCAGAGTGTAGTAGTAAAGAGCTGAGTGAGTAAAATACTTTCTCCTCTGCTGCTGGAGCACACCTAGAAGAATGAGTCATGATACTGGGGCTGTTTGAGTTATCTCTGGGCTATTTAAAAAAATTTTTTTAATTGCAAACAAAGTTAAAATAGGCAAAAAGAAAATTGTTTTCAACGATATCATTGATGATACTTTGTAACCATATTTTTCTTATAGCAGATAATCATGAATAGCTACCATTATAAAAACAATGTTTAAAATCACACACACACACACACACACACACACACACACACATATCTTGTGGAAATGACTTTAGTAAAAGTTTAGCCACCATCAATTTTTTACTAAGGCACCAGATACTCCAGTGCCTCAATTTCTTTTTCCCAAAAGGAAAATGGAAAAAAATATTTCCAAGCAATATAAATATTGGAAATTATCTTAGCTGTTTCTAAATAACATATGTATATGCAAGGCTTGGCTTTTACCAAGTGGTGAGGTGTGAGATTTTTATGCTGAATAATTTCTTCATTTCCCATACACACCCACAGAAACACCATGTTAAACTTTATTCTTACAGCCTACTTAAGAACATAATGCTTTGAATTCTTAAGTCTCAAAAGATGAATTACCAAAGTTTTGAAAATTCTCCATTTTTAGATGGAAATAATTTTTCTGATTTTTTTATCTTATTGTGAAGATTGTCAGAAACGACTTAATGTAAGGCCATGTTCAAAGTCAGCACAAGTTGGTGTTCTTTATTTTTTTTTTCATTTCTTTTTCCTCATTTTTTACTTTGTAAAAATCAAACATAACATAGTTTAAAAATTATACAATGAAAATCTGTGCTCTCTCATTTATATTCAGTGGTGAACATTTTCCCACGTTTGCTTAATCTTCTCTCTGTGTGTATACACACACACACACACACACTAACACACACACACTCTTTTACATAAGCATGTTTTTTCTAAGAATGACATTCCTGTTACTTACACAGGATGACATTTTCACCTCTAAGAGGTGAGATCAATATTTTATTTTTTATTGCATTTGCTTTTCAATTTTTTTATAGGAGTAATTTTAGATTACCAGAAGCATGGTTTGGATAGTACAAAGCACTTCTGTGTAGCTTTGATATCACATAACTTCTTGGAATGTTAGCTTCTTATATAGCCTTGGCCCACTCAATCAAATTTTTTAAAATTACACTGGTGTAGATTAAGTTAAATGCGTTCTTGTATTTTGCTCCTCCTAATAAAATATCAATCACATATTTGTTTTTCATTTCTGTGACTTTTGCAAGTTTAATATATGGACCGAATCATAGTTTCTGCTTGTTCTCTTTGAGCTTGAGTAGTTGCTGTTGACCATTTCAAGCCATTTTCTTGTGGACCATTTATGATTTAATTAAGTAAAAGCATCTTTGTGCTTTTGTCCATCAGTTTTCTTATAGTTGTATATGTCTCAAAGACTCAGTTTTATAGTTTTGAAAATCAGAGAAGTGTTTTCCTTCTGTATTAGGATAGTGCCAGGCATATTCTGTCATATCCTAGACATAGGATTCTCAGTCTGTAAAGTAGTTTCTTGTTCTGAATGTTTCATAAAGAAGACCTGGTGCATATTCTTTTATTCTTACTTACTTATTCAAAACATTTTTATTGGGTTATATTGTGAGCAACAAATTGTTCCAGGAAGTCATGGTACACCAGGGGTGTGTGTATGTTTCACGTTGTCCGACTTTTTATTGAACCCATGGGCTGTAGCCTGTCAGGCTCCTCTGTACATGGGATTTTCCAGGCAAGAATATTAGAGAGAGTTGCCATTTCCTTCTCCAGAGGATCTTTCCAACCCAGGGATCAAACCCACATCTCCTGTATTGGCGGGCAGATTCTTTAATACTGAGCCACCTGGGAAGCCTAAGATGGACTAGCTGTCTATTCCAATGGCAGATTTTCTAATTTCCTTTACCTCTAACCCTTTAGGAGGGCTTTCCTGGTGGTTCAATGGTTAAGAATCCTCCTGCCAATGCAGGAGACACAGATTCTATCTCTGGGTCAGGAAGATCCACTGGAGAAGGAAATGGCAACCTACTTTTTCAGTATTCTTGCCTGAGAAATCCCATGGACAGAGGAACCTGGTGGGCTACAGTCCATGGGATCGCAGAGCTGGGCATGACTTAGTGACTGAACAGCAACAAACAACTCTTTAATAACCAGAATGTGCATTTGCTTTCCTTCCAAGAAAAGCACCTGAGTTGAGCTTACTCTTTCTACAGAGACCTTGAATTATAACCTTAGAATCCTCCTCCCTGAGCCTTTCCACACTCCCTGAACATGAAAACTCATGATCCCAATCATGTTTTAATTTAGAAAGTTTTTATGATTTGATATATTATCCCCATTGCTGAAATAGTTACTTCTTTATAGAAAAATCTCATAAAGCACAATTTTACCCCCAAAAGAATGAGATCCTAATACTAGTATTGCCAACTAGTGGAGAGAACAAATGATGGGATGTTTATTTAATCTAACATTCTCTCAGATCGTACTGTGTGAGAACATACTGTGCACACAATCATGGGTGTGTGTTGTGTGTGGGATTGTTAATTAAGCTTTACTAAACAATTAGAATGTTGTTGGAGAAGCATTAAGAGGCTAATGAAAGTTTTAAGTAAAGGTTTAAATTTTTAACTAGATAACAAAGTATTAATAACTCCTTGAGAAATGTAGAATGCAAAAAAGAAAAGTGAAATTGTTAGTCGCTCAGTTGTGTCTGACTCTGTGTAACCCCATGGACTGTAGCCCACCAGGCTCCTGTATCCATGGGATTCTCCAGGCAAGAATACTGGAGTAGGTTGCCATCCCCTTCTCCAGGGCATCTTACTGACCCAGAGAGGGAACCCAGGTCTCCTGCACTGGCAGATAGATTGTTTACCAACTGTGCCACCTGGGAAGTCCCAGTTAATGAATATACTCATAGTTGCTTAGATATTCATTTATCTTGCATGATTTAAAAACTTAAAAGATTTATTAAGCATATAGAAAAGTAATACTGTAACTCTGTAGAGTAAAATAAGCAAAAATGTATGAAATAGTGAAAAAAAAAAAAAGAAAAACCCTAAAGCCCAGTTATTTCCTCCCATGTTTCTCTACTGTGAGCCTCCTTGGCTTATCATGCTGCACACTTGACTTCTGACACTTCTGGTCCATAAACGTGTGTGTGTGTGTGTGTGTGTGTGTGTGTGTGTGTGTTACCTCCACACAAAGCAATTCTCTGCAACACCAGTTGGGTGTCCTAAATTCAGCTCAATTCAAGTGATGGTAAAGAACCTGCCTGCCAATGCAGAAAACATAAAAGATGTGGGTTCTATCCCTGGGTTTGGAAGATCCCCAGCAGAGGGCATGGCAACCCATTCCAGTATTCTTGCCTGGAGAATCTCCATGGACAGAGACTTCTGGCAGGCTACAAGGTCGCAAAGAGATGGACATGACTGAAGCAACTTAACACTCACTCACATCTATTCAATGATAGTGCCAGATCCCACAGGATAATGGCTCAGACCCACAAGACCACCTCCCCCCCAACCCCCACTTCAGATGATGATGTAAATAGAGCGAGGTCTGGGAGGGTCCTGAGCATAGGACCTTCTGTCCCTTTGGATTTGGGGTGCATCACTTTCCCAATGTGTGTGTGTTCACCAACCAAGAAGCCCTCCAAACTCCTGACTACCGGTATTTTATGGAAGTTTCCTCACAAAAGCATGATCATTTATTAACTCCACTTCCAGCCCCTGTACCCTCTCTGGAAGGTGGGGTTGGAATTGAAAATTTCAAACTTCTAATCACAATTTGATCTTTCTGATGACTGTTCTCATCCCAGAATCATCCAGGAGCCCATCCAGAGTCACCTCATCAGAACAAAAGATGCTTCTAGTCCTCAAAAGCATCTTAGGAATTTACAAGAATTCTAGGAGCTCCATGTCAGGAACTGGGTTGGAGAAAAATAAAATAACAAGGGATGTTCCTAGTGCTCTTATCAACCAGAAAATTACAAGGGTTTCAGGAGTTCTGTGTCAGGAAAACTTCAAAATAGCTTTCAAATATATGTGATGTTCTGTCATAATGTGGTAATGATGAATTCTGCAGGAGAAGGAGTGACACAGGAGAAGAGCAACAAAAATCTAGACCTAGACCCTGTAATTTTTTATGCAGCATTCATTTTTTTGTAGCAGTGTCATTAAAACGTGTCTCCATAGAATGCTGCTCTGAAGATAATATGGAGAAATGCTTGCTATGAGAGTATTGTATAAAGTAGTAAAAGAACACACATGTAGAAATCCATAAAGGATGGCTGCATCAGCTAACATCTGTTTACACAATTACATGAAGGTTTCACGAGGAAATAATATGATCTGCACAAAACATTTTTTTCTTTTTTTAATAATTAAACTCATTTGTAATTGAAGGATAATTGCTCTACAATATTGTGCTTGTTTCTGTCAAACATCAACATGAATCCACCATAGATACACTTATATCCCCTCCCACTTGAGCCTCTTCCCACCTCCCTCCCCATCCGACCCCTCTAGGATGTTACAGAGCCCTGGTTTGAGTTCCCTGAATCACACAACAAATTCCCACTGGCTAAGTATTTTACATATGGTAATATACACGTTTCCATGTTACTCTCTCCATACATCTTACTTCTCTTTCCCCCCACCGTGTCCATCAGTCTTGAACACAACAGTTAAATAAAAGTTCATCCTTTACAATTTTACTTATTGTAAGAATAGATGTAAAAAGAAATAAAATGTCTAGCATATGAGTATCGATACACAAAATGTGATATGTGGTCTGTATATGAATTCATTGTTGTTGTTTAGTCACTAAGCTGTGTCCAATTCTTTTGTGACCCCTGGACCGTAGCCCACCAGGCTCCTCTGGAATTTCCCACGCAAGAATACTCGAGTGCGTTGCCATTTCCTTCTCCAGGGGATCTTCCTGACCCAGGGTCGAACCCGGGTCTCTTGCATTGCAGGTGGGCTCTTTACCACTGATCCACCAGGGAAGCCTGTGTATATAAATTATCCAACTATAAATGATTACTATAAATTTTATCGATATTGAAATAAAGAACATTATGGATGAAATAAGATATGAAATTCCTTAAAATAAGGTAACAATTTTATTAATACTACTTATGTGCATTAAATTATATTTCATTTTATGTGAAAACATAATTATAGCTAGAAGGCAAGTTTGTTGAAGATGGTTGTTTTTATTTGTCGAGTTTACATTTCACATTTTTTTTCTCACAAGGTCCAAATTACCAAGTGTAATTAATGCCATAAAAATTTCCAAATAGTTACATCTAAGGAGGAAACATGTTCACTTAATTAGAACAAGGGGTTATGTTTTTATAGACTATAATCATTTGTTTACATGACCAGAAATACTGCTATTATGTTGGCAAAATTAAATATATAAATGTCTTTGTAATTAGCATATTGTTACATAACCTATAACCAATTCTCATTTAATATGTTCATATACCTTTCTGTCTTTCATGCCCATTCTCACTTTTTTTTTCAGTTCTTAGTCAAGCTATTCTATATAGTAAATAGAAGGGACTAAATGTGATAAATTAGCCAGAACACCTCATTGAGAATGTTAAATTCACTTGCTAATAAGTAATAAAAAATAAGTCATTTTAAAAAGTGGTAGCTATTTTTTGGGGCCACTCCACACAGCATGTGGCATCCTTGTTTCCCCAATCAAGGATCGAACCTAGGCCCCCTACATCAGGAGCATAGAGTTTTAACACACTGGACCACCAGAGACATTCTAAGAAGTAGCTATTTTTGAAAGAGACGCGTGTACCCCAATGTTCATCGCAGCACTGTTTATAATAGCCAGGACATGGAAGCAACCTAGATGTCCATCAGCAGATGAATGGATAAGAAAGCTGTGGTACATATACACAATGGAATGTTACTCAGCCATTAAAAAGAATACATTTGGATCAGTTCTAGTGAGGTGGATGAAACTGGAGCCCATTATACAGAGTGGAATAAGCCAGAAAGAAAAACACCAATACAGTATACTAATACATATTTATGGAATTTAGAAAGATGGTAACAATAACCCTGTATGCGAGACAGCAAAAGAGACACAGATATATAGAACAGTCTTTTGGACTCTGTGGGAGAGGGCAAGGGTGGGATGATTTGGGAGAATGGCATTGAAACATGTATAATATCATATATGAAACGAATCGCCAGTCCAGGTTTGATGCATGATACTTAATGCTTGGGGCTGGTGCATGGAGACAATGCAGAGGGATGGTACAGGGAGGGAGGAGGGAGGGGGGTTCAGGATGGGGAACACGTGTATACCTGTGGCGGATTCATGTTGATGTATGGCAAAACCAATACAATATTGTAAAGTAATTAACCTCCAATTAAAATGAATTTAAAAAAAGAAAGAAAAAAAACTGCCAAAGTAATTGCAATTAGCTGAGATAAATTATTACCAAAAATTTGGGAAGTTTGTGTGTTTGAAAATAAGAAAAAGAAATCTGTGAACCGTAAGTTAGCAGTTTTGACAAAATCAGTTTCATTTTGGACTGTTTATACATTATTGTTTGGTTTTCAGCTTATTAAGATTCAGTTTTGTCTGGGACTAAAAGAAGGAAAAGAAAAGCACAATTATTATATAAGAGATTTTTGTGAACTTGGGTGGGACTAGTTTAAGATGGTCATCTAGTTTAATTTTGTAGTTAAATAGTATGTGTACTTTTATGGTCTTTAATACACAAGCCAGTTTGCTCCCCAGAAATGAATAAGTTTCTGTTGCAGGCATGAGCAATATTCCTTTTACTAACTTTTGCCACCTGGTTGAATGAAGAATAATTTAAGAACGACTTTACTATTATTATTGTGGCATGCATGTGTGCTAAGTCGCTTCAGTCATGTCCAACTCTGTGCGACCCTTGACTTTAGCCTGCCAGGCTCCTCTGTCCATGGGATTCTCTAGGCAAAAATACTGGAGTGGATTGCTGTGCCCTCCCCCAGGGGATCTTCCCGACTCATGGACTGAACCTGTTTCTCTTACGTCTCCTGCATTGGCAGGCAAGTTCTTTACCACTAGCCCCACTGGGAAAGCCCATAATTGTGGCAGACATTTATTTACTGCTTACTATGTGCAATGAATACAGTTCTGAATAACTTTTTATAGATTAACTCAGTAACTTTCTTTTTTAATTAATTTTTTTATCAGAGTATAGTTGATTTACAATGTTGTGTTAGTTTCTGCTATACAGCAGAGTAAATCAGTTATACATATATCCCCTCTTTTTTAAACTTTATTTCCCTATAGTTCATTACAGAAAATCAATGAATTTTCATCATAATCTTGTAAAGATAATTGTGCTTAGTCACTCAGTTGTGTCTGACTCTTGTGACCTCATGGACTGTAGCCCACCAAGCACCTCTGTCCATGGGATTTTTCAGGTAAGAATACTGTGTTGACATTTCCTCCTCCAGGGGGGTCTTTCTAACTCAGGGACAAAAACCTTCGTGTTCTGTGTCTCCTGCATTGCAGGCAGAATCTTTACCCACTGAGACATCAAGGAAGCCCCATTAAGATAGTAGATTAGTCATCTATGGCTGTGTAATGACCGCAAACCTTTGTGGTATAACCAATAAGCACTCCTTATCTCACAGTTTCTGTAGGTCAGGAATTTGGGAGAAGTAATAATCCAGATACCTGTGAGGTTGCAGTAAAGATGTCAGTTGGGCCTGTGTTGTCTGGAGGCTTGGCTTGGACTGGAAGTTCTGTATCCAAGGTGGCCCCTCATCACTCACGTGGTTGCCAGGTTAGTGCTGGCTGTGGCAGGAGGCTCAGTTCCTTACCTCCGGGACTTTTCTTTAGGGCTGCTTGAGGGCCTTGTGACGTGGTTGCCTGCTTCCGCCAGACCAGCTGGTCCAGGAGAGAGCAAGGCAGAAGCCACAGGGTCTTTTATGACCACCACTCTCTGTAATCTCCGCAGTATCTCATTGGTCACATAGATCAGCCATATTCTGTGTAGAAGGGAACAGATGACGTGGGATCCAATACCAGGATAGGAGAATCATAGAGGCTGTTGGTCAAGCAAGCTAGTCTGGGTAGATTCTATTATGATTCCCATTTCATGGATGAGAAAACTGAGAAACGGAGATATTAAGAGAAATGCTGATGGTGCCATACTGAGTGGTAGAGCTCGATCTTGAATATGCATTCTGTCTCCAGACCATGTGCTGTTAAACGATATGTGGTGTTCCCATAATAGTTCATTTTACTTTTAAAGTTTTGCTTACCAACAGTTGCACAGTTTCATGTATCTCTTGTCCACTTACTTTGTGTGTGTATTCGTATATAAAGCACACCCCATTTACCCTTATTTTCTACAGAGGTGGCTATTTTTCTCTTAGTGAATTATAGAGATTTTCCTTTTTTTAAAAAATTACAAATATTTTGATTTTTTTAAAGTTGCTTTTTTTTTTCAGTTTGCCAGTTGTCTTTGGGTTGTGCTTATGCTGTTTCTAACAGAATTTTTGTCTCTTTTTTGTACATTGTCACTGTCTTCTTTATGATTTTTGCCTCTAGATTATCCAAAGATCCATCAGTTAATAGTTCAAATCAGTTCATTTTTCTAATAGTTACTTTTTAAGGCAGAATTTTCAGCAACCCCTAGAATTATCCCCTAAAGTCAAAAGGAGTGTGTGGATCATGAAGTACTGAAATGCCAGACTTAGTTTTTGGAATCTGTTGATGTGAACTTCATATTGAAGGATCGTGAGGGCTGTTTGGAGGTAGAATATCTCATGGTAGGCAAAGACTCAGCAAGACAAGGCACTTGGCTCCATTATCCCGTTAAGTCAACCTCACTTTGCATCAAATGACTCCTTTTAAATTGCATATACCTCCTGGTAAAATTGAAATTTCAATGGCCTTTTGTATGTCTCTTTATTAAGATTGTTAGATGAATATCTAGCTGATAGTAGTGCTTATCTACCTATCTATTATCTATCATCTATCTCTATCTGCCATCTATCTCTGCAGAGGCATTTTGGAGGGAAAAGAAAAGATTTGGTTATTCTGGAATGCTGCCAAAGATTAGGCAGTGCCCAATAAGTGTGTCCTAAATACCCAGTAGAAGAGATGAGGTGAGATCTCATTTGCAACCTTGTCCAGGGTAATGACACAGACAAAAAGAACTGTCACAGATTGTACATGACAACTATACATATGGCTATAGGTTGTCATGGGAAGATCAAGCAAATTGTACCATCTTCCTTCTTTGGTAAGGAAAGGGTGTGGACTCATGTAAGTGCATGTTTCTACTCGCCTATTTTTATGAAAGAAAAAACTTCAACTTATTATGGCACTCTGTACTTTGCTGCATGCTATTTTGTGTTATTTTAATCTAAAGTTTACATTTTTGTAAGACAGATATACTTACTACTTATTTGTCTAATATACTACTAGGCATAGTTGCTGTAAGCCTTACATGACTAAAGATGTGGAATTCGATCTTACATCTTCTGACTCCGGTTGCAATGATTCTTTCAATCAAGTACAGAACCACCTTTGCCACATTTTCCTACTTTATAATTTATTTGTAAGGGTTCTGGGATTATATTTTAATCCTCATAGAATGTGTGGTTCAGAAGGTCTATTTTCCAGTTTACATGACAATGGTTTCCAGAGATTTAGAGTGAAAAAGACATGCAGTAGAATTGTACACCTCAATCCTGCATCCTTCCAAACTCCAGGCCTATTTATCTGTTCAGACCTCACATCACCCAAACTCAGTCTTCTGTCTGTTTGGTTAATTCAGCCATCCAGTGCTATCTAAAACCTCCCTCTTCTGCCTCAGGGATGCAGTACTTTTCAATTAGCTTTTAACACAGTGCTGCTCAAAGTGAGCTCCAAAGGCCAGTTTCAGTCTATAGACTTTTACTAGCTTGTGCATGCTCAGTCACTTCAGTGGTGTCTGATTCTGCGACCCTGTGGACTGTAGCCCCCCAGGCTCCTCTGTCCATGGAATTCTCTAGGCAAGAATAGTGGATTGGGTTGCCATGCCCTCCTTGACTTTTGCTAGACTACAAAATAAATACCCAGTTGAGACTGAGCATGTAGAAACTTTGATAGCAATCTGACATTGTGACATCCTAATGCATTGCAGTGTGTTGCTCTTTGGAAAGCAAGTAGACTGGTTTGGATCATATCGAGTTCGTAGGTGAGTCATATATGGCGTGAGTTCTCTCTGTGTGTGTGTGTGTGTGTGTGTGTGTGTGTGTGTGTGTGTGTGTGTTAGTTGCTTAGTTGTCTCCAACTCTTTGCAACCACGTAGACTGTAGCCCACTAGGCACCTCATCCATGGGATTCTCCAGGCAAGAACATGCATGCAAAATAGAACCATATATGTGTCTGCAATAAGTTGGAAATTAAAAAAAAAGAGACATCTGTCTTTCATCACAATTAGCTGAGAAGCCTAGCTCCAATGCCCTATCAGTGTAGAGTCTTTTGTGCCTCACCTTCCTTGTTTGTCCTGCCCTCTTTAAACTACCTGGACTTTGTGGTCTGTCATAACTGCATATCAATATACTGTTTCCCTTTGTTGTGATTTTTGATGGCTCCTGATTGACAATAGCAAACATACACACAAACAAACAAAATCCTACACGGATGCATCCTTTTCTCCTGCTCCTTGGCTGAGTAAGCGCCGCTAGAAACAAAATTCACACCGTGAGTCAGACTCATATTGCTGAATTCATGGTCCTGCAGCTCACAGGCCCTTCACAGTGTGCACTTTTTTTTTTCTTATTAAAACATGCTCTTACTCTTGCAGTTACAGTTTCAAACTTTAGCTCATTGCTTAATTCCTAGATGGGGGGAAACAATGCATGAAAGATTTCCTCAGATTTTTGCTACCATATTTCCCCAATGTCACTTCCTTTTCACCCACTCTTTCCTGCTTTTCTCCTCTTGCAATAGTATTTCCTTATTTCCATGCTGGTTTCCCTGGTGGCTTAGATGGTAAAGAATCTGCCTGCAACTTGGGAGACCCAGGATTGATCCCTGGGTTGGGAAGATGCCCTGGAGGAGGGCATAGCAACCCACTCCGGTATTCTTGCCTAGAGAATCCCATGGACAGAGGACCCCGGTGGGATACAGTCCAGGGGGTTGCATAGAATCACACACGACTGAGCGACTAACACACACAGACATGTTGCTGGATCCCACTGCCTGGTACCCTGTCTGCAACTTTGTGATATTTTTCTCTCCTTCATTTTAAAATCTTTATTTGTTAATTTATCTCCATGGAAATTTAAATATCCTCCTACCTCTCTGATTTACTTTTAAGAAAATTAAAAGAAGTTTTAAGAGAACTTTTAAGAAACTCTACATGCTTTCCTCACCTTTCAACTAATGACTCTTAATTATCCTTAAAATCTTAGTTTACACGTCACTTTTGGGGGGATTTTTTTCTGATTCCTTGAGGAAAAGAAAGGTATCTTTTTAAAATCTTAGAGCGCTTGCATTCTTGTCCTTTATAAAATTTATCATTGTATATTTGCTACTAATAAGTCTTCTAGAGATGTTTCAAAAGCTCTTTGAATCAGTGACTCAAATCATTTTAGTCCAGCTATAATTTTGGCCACATTCTTTCCAAACTCTGTCATTAAATGATTGGAGTTTGAGGAACATGGTGTTTGCATTTTTTCAATCATCAGTTCAACTTAGTGGTGATTTGAGCCACTTGTCCATCTGGTACCAAGTAGTAAGCTTTAAAGAATGTTCAGGAGAGAGGAAAACCACTAGAAGATTCACGTATTGTAATGCACTTGGTTAATCAATTTTAGACTTGTATAGTTTTTATAGAGTTCTTTATAGGCAGTTTGAATTTAATATGGATTTAAGCAAGTTACATTACCTCTCTGAACGTCTAATTCCTTATCTGAAAACTGTTTAACACAATATATATCATAGAGCTTTTGCGAGCTTTAATAATACACACACATACGTACATGTATATGAATCATTTAGCATAAAAGGTGAAATATTATTTGGGATTATTATTATTGTAATATCATTAA
The DNA here is from genome assembly GCF_023091745.1 of Budorcas taxicolor. Lineage (NCBI taxonomy): Eukaryota > Metazoa > Chordata > Mammalia > Artiodactyla > Bovidae > Budorcas > Budorcas taxicolor. Next base: position 8,261,019 of record NC_068925.1, read on the forward strand.
GATAATTCAATAAATATATCATTCACTCTCAATTTTCATGACATCAATTATTATCACAAACTAGTGAGAAATGCTTTCCATTAGTATCTAAATAAATTGAGTTCTGAAGTCAGCAATTTTTCAAAAAAAAAATTAATACTGCTGTTTTTGTGACATGGTTTAGAGAAAGAGGTTAATAAAATTAAAACTGTTTTGCTCTAGGATACAGGACACTTGGTTCCTCTTTTGAGCTTTTAATTAGTGTGATACATTTAAAAAGTTACAGCATTAACATAGCATAAGGATTCAAGCAATTAGAAAAACACAAAAATGTGTTTTATACTCAGTATTACTGAAGTGAAATAAATCTGTTTTTTTAATGTTGCCAACATCAAGCTGAGTTGAATTCTGTATATTTAATAAGAATCTTATATTTAAATCTTGTGAAAGTAAATGACTTTTAAAGCTTTACTTAAATCTATTCTTAGTCATTTAGTGGTTGAATGGTTCACAGTCTTAGAATTGGAAGAAGTGTGATGTCTGCTCATACACACACACACACACACACACACACACACACAAACCCCAACTGGTAATTTATTGATTTAATCAACAATATCAAAATAAAACTCAATTGTTAGAGGTTGTCTATTCTCCTTGAAGAAGAAGCAATTTTCATGGCAATCAACCCACTCATGCTTATAAACAGAGCCTAATAAGCAAAGGTTATGTGAGAGATGTATAACACAATTTGTTCAGTTGGTTTATGTAATAAACTCTTTTCCCATAAAATAAAAACAAATAACATTCAATTTTTAAAATTTACTCCATTTCATGTTTCTCTTTGAAAGCTCTTTTCCAAAGGATATTTGATTTCTGTAAATCAAAACCCAGGGCTAGAGTGGTTTCCTGCACTAGCTGCTTGCTGTTTACAGCTTTCCAAAGACCCGTTACCTAGCAACTGCATAGAAGAAGCTTCCAGTAGTTTAAATCATAGACAAGCTCAGAAAATACTGTGAAGCAGACCTTAAAAATATTCTGACTTGTTAAAATGTAATTAACAAATCGACTTTCTGTCGAAATAGATCAAAATAGATTTGATCATATCTATTGATGACTTTATAACTAATTATAGTTGCTTATCTGAAAAGCTTTTAAATCAAAAATGATAAATGTAGCAATAAAATAGAAGCCACGGATCTCACATAATCCTGCTGTTTTAAAAATCACAGTCCTTGAAAACTGTTTCCCATTCCTTCAGATGGCTACTATTAACAGTTTGAGTCGTGTTGTTACACTTTTTTGGTGCATGTCTGTAGTCTGCTTTTGTATCAGTGGAGTTATATCCTTTTACTCCTTAAGACTTTAAACTGTGTTATTGACATTATTTCAAGATGGCTTATGGAAATTTCATTTTTAGTAATGCCAAATTGTGATGATAAACATTTAGCATCATCTGAGTGATCCCTGGGTCAGGAAGATCCCCTGGAGAAGGAAATGGCAACCCACTCCAGTACTCTTGCTTGGAAAATTCCGTGGATGGAGGAGCCTGGTGGGCTACAGTCCATGGTGCCACAGAGTGAGACATGACTGAGCAACTTCATTTTCACTTTTCACTTTTTCCAGTGATCTAAATGAGGATGATCACCATCATCTGTATAGCATTCTGGTCAGCATTTTGTTCTCATTATCTACTCTTTCCATCAGAAAATACCATGAGGTAAATACTATTACTATTTACATTGTCAAAGATGAGGCAAGTGAGGCTCTGAGGGAACAGGACCTTGTTCAGGGCCTGACACACTCGGTGGTGACCCCACGGGATCCCAAGCACTTATGCTCGAAGAACAAGCAACAAGAGAGAAAGCTGAGTCAAAACAAACAGAAACTTTACAAGGACAAGAAGGAAACACAAGATGGAATATATGTAATTTCAAATGAGGAAATGTTTTCTTCAACAAGGGAAGAGAATTAGAAAACATGGACAGATTTGATCTCTGCTAAGGAGTGAATGTTGTCTGCATAATCAAAACTGGCCACATACGTGGCCTCACCAGTGAGAGGGAAAGAATTTAGACAAAACTGGATTTGTCTGCCAAATATTAACCCAGAAGTTTACAAAACTTGGTCTAGTAACCGTGTTTAACTGAGGAGCCGATACATGCCGTTGCCCCCTGGGGAGCCACCCACCCAGCTATAACTTGGGGATATGTGCAGGAAAAGGAGGGCCTCTTACTAAGGAACAAGGAGAGAATGAATATAGATGATAGTAGTTTTAGCCACAGTTCAAATCTTTTTGTCCACCCGCGTATCCAGGCACAGTATTTTTTCTATACAATAAGATAAATGTGTTCAGTATTAGTTGCTCAGACATGTCCGACTCTTTTGTGAGCCCATGGACTCTAGCCCACTAGGCTCCTCTACCCCTGGGATTCTCCAGCCAAGAATACTAGAGAGGGTGGCCATTCCCTTCTCTAAAGGATCTTCCCAACCCAGGGATCAAACCTGGGTCTGCTGCATTGCAAGAGGAGCGCTATTTCCCATCTGAGCCACCAGGAAAGATACTCATCCATTATTATGAAAAACACACCAAAGTTGCTTCAGTTGTTGAATCTAGCTCCAAATCCAGGATATCTCGATAATGCAAAGTCATTTCTAGCTGTGGACCCTAATAGCCTGGCAACAACAAACCAATAAATGAGTTAGGTACCTTCACTGCCACCCCATTTGCATATATAATAGTGGGGCAAGATAAGTGTAATAAAATATTAGCTTTTGGCAAATGAAAGGGAGACACATGGCAGACATTGGTCCATGGCAATGGTGATTATCCTGTGGGACATGAATTGCAAAGACCTTGCAGGAAATTTTTTGACTAGAGACCATCCTGCTGCACAGAATAACTTGTCTGTTCCTAAGCATAGATTCTCGTTCACTATTTTCAGTGATTACGGAGAACGTTGAAATTGGAACAGATTTCCTCTAGTCCTTTGCATGTGTCAGTGATTGTGCTTAAAGTTCTTTTCTAAGAACTTTCGTACACTTGCCTTATTTTGCTTTTATTGCCCCATCCCTGTCTCTGGCTTGGTTGGCATGGCAGCTACCTTGGCATTTCAGTTTGTTGACTCTCTGTTAGTTTGACTCGTTAGTCAAAAATCAACTCGTAGTGTCAACTGTCTTCTAGGATTTTATTTCCATGCATTTAAGTGGCCAGAGGAATCGAAACAAAAGACAGCCCGTAGGCTAGTCCCACTTTAAATTCATGATCACTAATTTTTAGGGGTCTAGCAGGTGCCAAACAGTCATTCTGTTTCCTAAATCTGTTTCTTTTTACCCTCTCTTAAACAGCTTTGCCATGTTTTCTCTTCTTACCTCCAACCTCTTGCCTATCAACATTTCAACCTACTTCACTAAGAAAGTAGGACCATAGGAAGAAAAACAAAGTTTTCATAAACTTCTGCCTACGCACATACTCACCAGTCTGAAGGTAGAACTCCCATATGTTCTACCTTCTCTCCTGTTATTATATATGAACAATTTTAGCAGCAATGTGACTGAGCAGGGTCATGGAAAGAATAACGTATTATGTTAATAAGATTACCCAAATTCTGACAGTCTAGGAATGACATTTTAAGGAATTGGAAATATATCCTATAAAGCTTTCAGATTTATGAAAGGTCATTAATCCATTTGGCAGATTAAAGAGCACTCTCTAGCTATTGATAATAATGTATATTTGCCTTGCAACTCCAGTATTTTTGCCACCTGATGCGAGGAGCTGATTCATTTGAAAAGACCCTGATGTTGGGAAAGATTGAAGGCAGGAGGAGAAGGGGACGACAGAGGATGAGATGGTTAGATGGCATCACCGACTCAATGGGCATGAATTTGGGTAAACTCCGAGAGCTGGTGATGGACAGGGAGGCCTGGCGTGCTGCAGTTCATGGGGTCGCAAAGAGTCGCACACGACTGAGCGACTGAAATGAACTGAACTGAACTGAATACCTAGCCAGTAGTCAAGTGTTACTGAGAACTTTATTGTTTTCGAACTTTCATTTGTGTTTAGTTTTAGGTTATTTAAACTTAAATAGCCACATATGGCCAAGGCAACTGTATTGGCCAGTACAGTTTCATTTTTAATTTACCTAATTATTTAATTATTTTATTGAAGTATAGTTGATACACAGTGTTGTATTACTTTCAGGTGTACAGCCATGTAAATCAGTGCTGTGTGCTTCGTCACTCAGTCGTATCCAGCTCTTTGTGACCCTGTGGACTGTATAGCCCACCAGGCTCCTCTGCCCAGGAGGATTCTTCAGTCAAGAATACTGGAGTGGGTTGCCATGACCTCCTCTAGGGGATCTTCCGGATGCAGGGACCTTCCAAACCCAGGTCTCCTGCACTGCAGGCAGATTCTTTACCAGCTGAGCCACCAGGGAAGCTCAAGAATACCAGAGTGGGTAGCCTATCCCTTCTCCAGGGGGTCTTCCCAAACCAGGAATTGAACCAGGGTCTCCTGTTTGCAGGCAGATTCTTTACCAGCTGAGCTACTAAGGAAGCCTGAGTCAGGTACACATACTGATAGTTATGGTGGACAATGTTGGAGTCGTGATCTCTGAAGAAGAGAATTTAGCTTCAGGACCAGGGGGGAGGCTTCAGACGCTCAGAACTTCATGTGACAGAAGTTTCATTAGAGTGAAAAAGGGACAGAGAAAGCTTCTGACTAGACATCAGAAGGGGGGTGGAGAGTGCCCTGTCACTCGTCTTAGCAAGGGAGCTGTATACTTTCTCAGCTGGTTATTAACAATAAATCAAAAGAACATCTCAAGAATGTAAAGATCTTACCAGATACTCCCACAGTATACGTTTTAAGATAACAGGATTAGTCAGACTTTTTTAAGGAGAAACATGTCTTTGAGCAGGATACATTGTTGTTATATAATCATCCGTAAGGAGTTTAAGGTAAAACATACCTTTGAGGAAGATGAGTTCTTTTGTTGTATGTCATTAGCTCTGGGCTTAAAGAAAAAAAAGAAAGTTTTATGTGACTATGACAAAGGAATGTAGAAAAAAATGTTTGTCCTTTTCTCCTCGAGGGCCCCAGACTCCTTATCAACCTACCCAAGAATTAACTCTCTCCATACATATATATATTTTTTTATACATATATATTTTATTTTTCCTTATAGGTTATTACAAAATATTGAGTATAGTTCCCTATGCTATACAGTAAGTCATTGTTGGTTATCTATTGTGTATATAGTAATGTGTAGGTTAATCCCAGACTCCTAATTTATCTCTCTCTGCTTTCCCCATTGATAATCATACATTTGTTATTTTTATGTTTGTGGATCTATTTCTATTTCATATATAAGTTCTTTTGTGTGTTTTTTCTTTAGATTCTGTACATTAGCAATATCATATGATATGTGTGTTTCTCTGTCTGGCTTCCTTCACTTAATACAATTATCTCTAAATCCATCCATATTGCTGTAAATATCATTTATTCATTCATGACTGAGGCAATTACATTTGCCCACAGTCTTAGAAGGGTGATAAGTGGGACGCTAAAAAGTTGCAAAACAGGACAAGCATTTAGGAAGCTGTTTTATTAGCCCAAGTGAGAGATTATTAGTGTTTAAATAAAGGTCCATGATCCCTTTAGCTGATTTGGGATCCCTCATCCAGAAAATTCTGAGAAAAGAAAATATTTCAATATTTCTGTTAGTGGTAAAATCTGACCTGAAGTTATTTGCTAGTAAACCCTGTACTGAACTTCATTTTTTTTCAAATTAGTAAAAGTATTCACACATTTAACTACAAAACAATACTGTTTTTGCATAGGTTGCTCCCTACATCTAGTGCACAGGGTTTGCAAGATGAAGCATATTGTTTCTAAAATTTGAAAAAATAAATTTTAATTCTAGAAGCTGATATCTGGCCCTTAAGAGAATGGATAAGGATCAGTTCAGTTCAGTTCAGTTCAGTCGCTCAGTCGTGTCCGACTCTTTGCGACCCCATGAATCGCAGCATGCCAGGCCTCCCTGTCCATCACCGACTCCCGGAGTTCACTCAGACTCACATTCACCGAGTCAGTGATGCCATCCAGCCATCTCATCCTCAGTCATCCCCTTCTTCTCCTGCCCCCAATCCTTCCCAGCATCAAAGTCCTTTCCAAAGAGTCAACTCTTCGCATGAGGTGGCCAAAGTACTGGAGTTTCAGCTTTAGCATCATTCCTTCCAAAGAAATCCCAGGGTTGATCTCCTTCAGAATGGACTGGTTGGATCTCCTTGCAGTCCAAGGGACTCTCAGGAGTCTTCTCCAACACCAACCTGCAATAAGTAGTTAAGAGTGGGAATGGAGGGAGGCGAGTGAGAAAGAGACAGAGGACTGGAATGGTACCATCCATAAACCTTTGCAGTCATATGACATTGGGAAATGAGGGGCAAAATAAGATGAAAGAATATTCTGCTTTTGTATTCAAGTTAGGAAATAAAAGTGAGTATAAATGTTTGAGGAAGAGGGATGGATTTTGGGCCTGAGAGGAGACATCTAGAGATAAATTCAATTTTGATTTGCAGACTGAGTTTCACCTTTCTTAATTTGTGTAAATGAAGACTATTATGCCATAGTATTCCTTTTCATGTGTCAGTCATCCTTATTGGTGAAATATATATTTTCTTTATAAAAAATACTGATTATTCATTTTATCTAACAAGGAATCCCAAGATTATATATTAACTCATTAATCTAAGATGATTGCTTTCAACCTATCTGATCCAATACTTCTTTTGTATGATAAATATTTTGTCACACTTCCTTTACTAGCCTGGAACAAAATTCTGAGTAAATGTAAATATCTATATGAATACACTTTAAATAATTAATAGAATATGCAATTTATAATATGAAGGAGAAACAGAAGAGAAGTAATTAATAGTAACTAAACATATATCTCAACATTGTAAATGCCAAGATACGAATAACCAAAAAAAGACAACACAAAACAATATATATAAATAAATATATAATAAATAAATATATAAATAAATATATGCCTGCTACAACATTAATGATAAGATCTTAAATTTCTATTAATGACTCACATATAGTATTAACAAAATAAACTTTCCCTTAGTTTATACAGTAAATGTCTTCCTAAATAATTCAGTATTTACTAAAATTTTTCAAAACTTTGTATCAGTGTGGAAAATTGCCTCCAGAAATGTGTAAATTCTTGATGGGTTAATAGACACTGTAAAAACTTTACTACTTGTAGAAAAAAAGCATATACAAATATAAAAATGATGCCTAAAGCTACTTTTTCTCTTCTATTTCCCACTGATTGTTATAGTTTTTATGCAGGTCAGGAAGCAACAGTTAGAACTGAACATGGAACAACAGACTGGTTCCAAATAGAAAAAGGAGTACATCAAGGCTGTATATTGTCACCCTGCTTATTTAACTTCTATGCAGAGTACATTATGTGAAACGCTGGGCTAGAAGAAACACAAGCTGGAATCAAGATTGCCAGGAGAAATATCAATAACATCAGATATGCAGATGACACCACCCTTCTGCCAGAAAGTGAAGAGGAACTAAAAAGCCTCTTGATGAAAGTGAAAGAGGAGAGTGAAAAAGTTGGCTTAAAGCTCAACATTCAGAAAACAAAGATCATGGCATCCGGTCTCATCACTCCATGGGAAATAGATGGGGAAACAGTGGAAACAGTATCAGACTTTATTTTTTTGCGCTCCAAAATCACTGCAGATGGTGACTGCAGCCATGAAATTAAAAGATGCTTACTCCTTGGAAGAAAAGTTATGTCCAACCTAGATAGCATGTTGAAAACCAGAGACATTACTTTGCCAACAAAGGTCTGCCTAGTCAAGGCTATGGTTTTTCCAGTGGTCATGTATGGATGTGAGAGTTGAACTGTGAAGAAAGCTGAGCACCGAAGAACTGATGCTTTTGAACTGTGGTGTTGGAGAAGACTCTTGAGAGTCCCTTGGACTGCAAGGAGATCCAACCAGTCCATTCTGAAGGAGATCAGCCCTGGGATTTCTTTGCAAGGAATGATGCTAAAGCTGAAACTCCAGTACTTTGGCCACCTCATGTGAAGAGTTGACTCATTGGCAAAACTGTGATGCTGGGAAGGATTGGGGGCAGGAGGAGAAGGGGACGACAGAGGATAAGATGGCTGAATGGCATCACTGACTCAATGGACATGAGTCTGAGTGAACTCTGGGAGTTGGTAATGGACAGGGAGGCCTGGCATGCTGCGATTCATGGGGTTGCAAAGAGTCGGACATGACTGAGTGACTGAACTGATCTGAACTGATTATAGTTTTTGAAACATTAGCCAGTGCAACATGATTGTACTTCAGCCATTTCCAACCAATCAGAGAGACACACATTAATTGAGGCAAATGGAAGGAAGGGGACCCAATTTTTATTTTTTAGCACTGAAGGAAAATAAGATGGAATATTTTCAAACTATCATATAACTACCACATTTTCTCATGGTCCCCTGCTAGAAGAAATATAGTTTGTACATTAAGCCAAGGGAAAGTTAATGTTTGCATATGGTATTCAGTTCAGCTCAGTTCAGTCACTCAGTCGTGTCCGACTCGTTGTGATCCCATGCACCGCAGCAAACCAGGCCTCCCTGTCCATCACCAACTGCCAGAATCTACCCAAACCCATTGAGTCAGTGATGTCATCCAACTGTCTCATCCTCTGTCGTCCCCTTCTCCTCCTGCCCTCAATCTTTCCCAGCATCAGTGTTTTTTCAAATGAGTCAGCTCTTCTTATCAGGTGGCTGAAGTATTGGAGTTTCAGCTTCAACATCAGTCTTTCCAATGAATACCCAGGATTGACCTCCTTTAAGATGGACTGATTGGATCTCCTTGCAGTCCAAAGGACTCTCAAGAGTCTTCTCCAACACCACAGTTCAAAAGCATCAATTCTTTGGCTCTCAGCTTTCTTTAGAGTCCAACTCTCACATCCATACATGACTACTGGAAAAACCATAGTCTTGACTAGACGGACATTTGTTGGCAAAGTCTGTCTAGGTTGGTCATAACTTTCCTTCCAAAGAGTAAGCATCTTTTAATTTCATGGCTGCAGTCACCATCTGCAGTGATTTTGCAGCCCAGAAAAATATAGTCAGCCACTGTTTCCCATCTATTTGCGATGAAGTAATGATACCGTATGCCAAGATCTGTTTTCTGAATGTTGAGCCAACTCTCTCACTCTCCTCTTTCACTTTCATCAAAGAGCTCTTTAGTTCTTCTTCACTTTCTGCCATAAGGGTGGTGTCATCTGCATATCTGAGGTTATTGATATTTCTCCCAGCAATCTTGATTCCAGCTTGTGCTTCCTCCAGCCCAGCATTTCTCATGATGTACTCTGCATAGAGGTTAAATAAGCAGGGTGACAATATACAGCCTTGATGTACTCCTTTTCCTATTTGGAACCAGTCTGTTGTTCCATGTTCAGTTCTAACTGTTGCTTCCTGACCTGCATACAGGTTTCTCAAAAGGCAGGTCAGGTGGTCTGGTATTCTTATCTCTTTTAGAATTTTCCACAGTTTATTGTGATCTACATAGTCAAAGTCTTTGGCATAGTCAATAAAGCAGAAATAGATGTTTTTTAGGAACTCTCTTGCTTTTTTGATAATCCATCAGATGTTGGCAATTTGATCTCTGGTTCCTCTGCCTTTTCTAAAACCAGCTGAACTTCTGGAAGTTCACAGTTCACATATTGCTGAAGTCTGGCTTGGAAAATTTTGAGCGTTACTTTACTAGCATGTGAGATGAGTTTAATTGTGTGGTTGTTTGAGCATTCTTTGGTATTGCATATGTGGTAATCATACCTTCCAAATTTTCTGGTAGTGGATTTTTAAATATTCTTATGTCATAATAGATATACATACTTTTCTTCAATCATGTGTTCAATTTTTGGTTTAAAATTTATAGACCCCATGTGTTTGGCGATCACATGATTCTAAAGTAAAATTATTCTTCATTTAGCATTTTTGTAACTTTATTTTCATAGGTTGGGCATTATATACTTAAAAATTATTTGAGAAATATTAAAATAGCAGTTTAAGTCACTTTTCCTTTGCAAATATTTTGAATACTTTTCTAAATTCAATATAGGACTTAGAACCTACTGTCCTCTTATTAACTATTAAGTCATGGTTATATATTTTGGAGATTTTTCTTATAGGTTATTATTATAATACTTATCAGTATTAAGCAGAAAAAAAAAGAAGCATTGTTAGATTCTTGAGTTTTTTAAAGAGTAAATCCTGATGTGTAACCATAGCTTATAATTTTTTCCATGAAATGTAAAAGATAATGAATTAAGGAAATGAAGGAAAAAGAAAAATAATGGGCTCTTTCATATGCTCACTGATGTTATACAAACAAGAGTAAGGTTATTATATATCTGTCTGGAACATTTGATGAATCACTTCCCAAGTAATCTTGTTTCGTCATGAATTGTATAGTGTATGTTTTCATTTCATAGATCAGACTCACAAATTCAACCCATTTCTTCATTAGCTAAAACTGCTATTTACTCCCTAAGAATATTTATTTCCTTAGAACTTTAAGCAGTCTTTATTTCCAATATCGGCTACAGCAGTTCACTTGGAAAGGAAGGTTTTATCCCCCCAAACAAACAGCTTTTTTTTCCCCAAACGTTAATTGCTTCTCTAAAATGTTATTTCTGTGGAAAATTGAGCATATGGCATCTGGGCCCTCATTCCTGCATGAAAACAATTTACTTGGGCTGAATGGCATTATTCCTTTTAACATGACCTTCACTCCCCCCCACCATGCGTCATCATTTCTAGCACTCTATTGTTTTTATGTCATTGAATTTCTTTTTATGCCATTTATTATCATTTCTAACTGGACTCTATCATCTTCTGAATTTATGACCTTAGATCCTAAGGTTAATGTATAATTTAAATTTATATTTATATCAGGATTAATTTTTATTGATAATTGTAGTTGTTTTGATTGTACAAATTATTACTTATATGTTGTGCAAATATTATCTACCACATTTTTTAATAAGGAATTCTAAGTTTTTATGTTATGTAACTATGGATTTGATAAATAAATCATGTTATAAATCAGCACTATTATATTTCATACCATAGAATTATCAGAAGTAAGGAGACTCTGTATAGTCTTCAATTTACTATACAGGCTGTACCTCACACCTACCAACTTCTTACCTTTTTGTACAGATAAGGCACAGGAAAAAAACTTCTTGCCAAAGGCGGTCAGTTTTAATAAAGACATATCTGGGGTTAGAACCCCACTGTACCTCAGTAACTTGCCTCACAGTCTAGGACTCTCTCTTATGGAACATTTTTCCTGGAGATAAATTTGCACATGTAAAAACATCTCTGAAGCAAGTGTCTTTATATGGAAGCTTTTGTAATTTTATTCTCTGTTTTACCTATTTTAAAATACTACTATCCCAAGGTAAAGCATTCTCATTTACCTATTCTATTTCACACAGATCACGTTGTTTGTGAAGAAGAGTTTAAATACGCCATGTTAGCTTTAAACTGTATATGCCCGGCAACATCTACACTTATCACGCTACTGGTTCATACCTCTAGAGGGCAGTAAGTATGCTTTCTCTTTAAGATAATGCATTTTAAGGTATAAGAAAGAATCATATACGTGTAGTTATGTGATTTAGAAATATAGTAAGCCTAAGTATACAGCTCGATATGTACCTTTACTTGCGTTTGTGTGAGTTATCATCATCTGGGAGACAGAGGGTAGACAGACAAATACAGACCTACTACAGGGTCCAGGACAAAGAGGGTATTGACAGTGATTTGTTGTCTTTTCTAACTAATCGAGAGATGATTTGTTTTATCCTAAATTATATGCCTGAATCATTAGTTAGGCCTGGAATTAGGGTATTGTTTCTACTTTCAAAATTAATGCTTAGCAAATAAAATCTTGAAAAACAGGATGACAGCAGTCACTGTTGAAAGGTCTTAGAGTCATTCTTTTTCTGTTTCTGAGGTAAGTTTTTATCTGAAAGCTGTCTGTACCCAAATGAGCTCAAAATTGAAATTTTATAATTATTAGAGAATGATAACAAAGTAGTTGATACAATTAGCTAAGGTAGTATAAAAGAAATTATTTAATGAATTTCAGGGTATTGAGGAAATTATATCCTCAGAACATTTTTCTCTACTTGTTTATTTTAATAGTTTCCAAAACCATAGACGTTGTTTTTGACTTGCATTATCAGGTAAAATGCAGTCAGCGAATATAGTCACTGCTCTTATTTAAAGAGATAAATGTTGCACCACATTTCATACTTTTCATATTCCTTACTTGATATTTTAGACAAAATATTTGATTTTCTAAGTAAATTCCACAGTGGTGCTTGCAGTTATAATCATTTAAATTTAGTGAGTTAATTAATAGTTGTTTAAGTGAAATGCCAAATCAAATAAATCAAGGAAAAGGAAATTCTTTCCTAGGATTTAGTACTGCTTGGAGGAAATTGAAAATTGAAAAATAGTATATTCCCTCTGGTATTTTTAAGTAAATTTACCTCTTTTCTCTCTAATTATGTCTCTGCTCTATAGAGACAGAAAGAGCTTCCCAGAAGCAATTTTCTCAAAGTTCTGAATATGACTATTTCTGTTCTATACATTGATAAGCCTTTAAGATGTGCGACAGAGAAAATGTAACAGGACCACAAATGAAATTGTTTTTCCTGGATGGACTTACTCAACATTTTGATGGAATTAAATAAAATACTGAAAACTTTGTCACCAACTAGTTGAATATTCATAGAACTTACCACATGGCTTCATTATTTTGTCATCCAACTTTGTCACAGATTCGTACAGCTGTAGAGCTGAGAATTTAGTCAGCTTCATTCTTGCACAAATGATCAAATGAAGCCCTTCAACACTAACACACATTAGTATTTATAGAATGGTTAAATAACATTTTCCAACTCCTAGTAAATATTATTTATTGGCACACAGTAGTGCCTGGTGAACATTGCACTTCATATAAATTTAAAAAGAATTTCAGCATCGCCTCAAATAGGACTTTTCCTAATATACTCTATGAATTTTGTCATATTAAAAAAGAAAGTGGTGATCTTGAAAACATTACTACATAAGTAAGGATTTCCTATAAGTAAGATTGACCTGCAAAATCATTCCCCAATTAAATGACACAGTAAGTGCTTTAATCCACCAAAAGTACTTTCTTTGTAGCAGCTTTATTGAGATATAATTTATATACCATATAATTCACCTGCTAAGGTATATGATTTTGTAGTTTTCAGTATAGTCATAGAATTGTGCAACTATCACTGCTAAATCCTAATATTTTCATTATCTCATAAATTCTCTACATTTTTGCAATAGCCCACATTGTATCCAAACTCTTCCAACTATAGGCAAACACAAACTTTACCCTATCTCTATAGATTTTTCTTTTCTGGACATTGCATATTGCAATGGATAGAATATTACAACGGATGCATATTGCAGTGGATGGATATGAATGGAATCATGCAGTGTATGCTGTTTTGGGACTTGATTCTCTCACTTGCCATAATGTTTTTAAGGTTCATCCATATTGTAACATGCGTCATTACTCCGTTCCTTTTTAAACTGAGTAGTTTTCTATTGTATGGATATATTTCTTTTTACTTTTCTATTCATCAACTGATGGGTACTTGAGTTGTTTCCAGCATGATGGATGAGGCTGTTCTTAATATGAATGTAAAGATTCTTATGTGGACATGTCTTTAATTTCTTTGGGTCTATATCTAGGAATGAAATTGCTGAGTCATGGGCTTCCTAGATGGTGCTGGTGGTAAAGAAAGCACCTGCCATTGCAGGAAACGAAGGAGACACAAAAGACAAGGGTTAAATCCCTGGGTCTCAGGAAGATCCCCTGGAGGAGGAAATGTCAATCCACTCCAGTGTTCTTGCCTGGGAAATCTCACGGATAGAGGAGCCCAGTGGGCTACAGCCCATAGAGTCACAAAGAGCTGGATATGGCTGAAGTGACTGAGCAAGCACACACACCAGTAATGATAGCCTTTTTAATTAGGAACTTCCCAAATGCTTTCTGAAGGGATTATATCATCTTACATTGCCATCAGCCATCTATCATGACTCCAGTTTCTTCCTGTCCTCAGCAATGCTTGTTATTATCTGCTTTTTGCATCATAACCCTCTTATTGAATGCAAAGTGGCGCTTCATTATGGTTTTGGTTTGCATTTCCCTGGCTACTAATAATGTTAAAATTAGTTCATGGGCTTATTGACCATTTTCATATCACCTTTGAACAAAAACCTATTCAGATCCTTTGTCCATTTTCTAATCACATTGTTTCTGATTATTGAGTTGTAAGAGCTTTTATATATTCTAGCTTATCTTAAACAGATAAATACCATCACTTCAGTGTAAATGATCATCCTAATAGATCACTTAATTTTAAAAATCTAATATATTTTATTAATAATATTGTTTGACTAAAGTAATTTGTTATGCATTAATTGAAGGTATAGTGAAGATTCACTCATTAACAGAACATGTTTAAAATTTTGCCTTTAAGCACCAGCAGAAATTAGAGACCTCAAATATATTGATTTAATGATAAGAAAGCAAACTTGGGAGGTAAATTAAGTAGTATAATGGGGAAATGTTGAGTTGCCTAGAAATGCTTTACGTAGGGATTATCAAACCACTAATTGAGACAATACCTACAGTAATACTCAAATTTCTCCATTAAAAAAGAAGGAATAATATTATTAAAAGTTCATTCTATAACAAATGGTGATCGACTAAAAATAGCTGATAGACACAAGCTAAAGCCTTAGATCCAACAAACACACAAAAAAATACAACCAAAATCTAGAAGAGTCTAATTTGAAAATATATTTTTAAATTAAATGCCCTGTAGATTGTAGGTACTTAGGGAGATAATAATTAAGAGTTCTGAGGCAAACAAGGTGGACAAAGGAAACAGGAATCAGAGATAGAGAGGGCAGCTTATTTAGTGACAGTCCTCCCTTAGGTCTGACAATGGCGTTCCTAATCCAGCCTTAGAATTAGATTTCCCCACTTAACCTTCATACGTTTGTTAATTCTTTCCCTCTAGCGCGTGGAAATGGGGCAAAGATGGAAACCATATGTTAAGTATGGTTTTGTTTTGCATTTCTCTGATTACTTCAAGTGGCTTCAGTGGTAAAGAATCTGTCTGCCAGTGCAGGAGACTCACGAGTCACAGGTTCGATTCCTGAGTCAGGAAGATCTCCTGGAGGAGGAAATGGCAACCCACTCCAGTATACTTGTCCGGGAAATCCTCTGGACAGAGGAACCTGACAGGGTTACAATTCATGGGGTCGCAAATACTGAGTGACTAAGCAGGAGGCTTCCACATCAACTTAGCCACGACCTAGACCAGTACATCTTGCAAGGCTCATTAATGCTCCTACAATCTTACATTTTCTTTATTTAGATGTTAATATACTCATTCCTGTTCTAGTTGATTAGAGAGTCAACTAGATGGGGTCAATTTTAGATGACTTTAAATAACTGTATTCCTTTTATTCATTGACGTTTACTCTGTATTTTAGCCCTTCTCAGTTTTCCCCTTTTACTTCATTTACATTTGAGTGTTTAGTGCTCTTGGCAGTGGCTTTTCTTATTGTCAATTAAATTAGTATTTTGATTTATTTGGCAAACATACTAGAAAGATGAACAGAAATTTGTTCATTGGGCAGATATCACAGTAGGCTGTCAAACATGGACTGTGATGATTTTAGCAAACAGATGCCAAGTTATCAGAACAGTTGATAGACATTCAGCTGACCCATCTTAATATTCCATCTCTATCAAAATTTAATATTTTCTTTTCCTTTCCACTTAATTTCACAAAAATATTTATTTCATTTGTCCCATCCAAAAGGTAATATTCTTTGCTCTTTATGCTTGTCAATGGGAAGGAAAGAGAATTGATAAGAAAAATATTTCAAAGTTAGTATTTATGAACCTTGGCCACTGATTAGATATGGATATAGACAAGGGGAAAAGAGGAAGAAAATGTCTTCACACACTGAGGTTGGACAGGAGAGAACTATAAAATGTGTGGGTTTGGCAGAAGGAGAAAGGAGTTTGGGATTGAATCTTTTTGCTTTTTTGATGCAGGTACCTTTGGTTGTAGGAATTACTGGTTCCTGAGGAGGGATCAGGGCTTCCCAAGTGGCTCAGTGGGTAAAGAATCCACCTGCAATGCAGGAGATGCAGGAGATAAGAGTTCGATCCCTGGGTCGGGAAGATCCCTGGAGGAAGGCATGGCAACTCACTCCAGTGTTCTTGCCTGGAGAATCCCATGGACAGAGGTGCCTGGGGGGTTACAGTCCATAGGCTCAGAAAGAGTCAGACACGACTGAAGCAATTGAGCATGCAAGCATGAGGAGGGATCAGGGTTGTTCAGGGCCACAGAACTGAAAGGAGAAATGGTGGGGATTTGGGAGAAATGATCACTTAAGACTTTTCCTTGGGAAATTACTCCTTATAGGAAACAGATGGGAGAAAAGGACAGCAAATATAGTGTAGCATCACAGGATAAAAAGGAGCAAGGATTTCCAAAAAAATAACTGGAGTGTTAACAATACAGATGGCTTAAGATGGAGAAGAAGCAAACAGAATTTGGAGGTCACTGGTTTCTGGGAAGTTCCGAGAAAATTTCGGACGATGGAGACTTTTTCATTTTGAGGTAGGGTGAATGAACGAGGAGATGATAAGAAAGCAAAGCCTGGTCAAAGGCTGTCACTTCATTAGTCTTGCCCAGGAAGATAAAAAAAGAGAAAGCATGAAAGCAAATAGTTCTGCTGGTTCCACAAAAGTCAGTTTCTTTGATCATGGCAGTTAGGATTGTCTGTGGTTCCTGGTGAGCGTTTCCTCATCTCTCCCATGACAAGCACACACACACACACACACACACACACACACACACACACCCCAACTGGAGCACACACACACACACACACACACACACACACACACACACACACCCCAACTGGAGGTTTGAATTATATATCTGAAGGTTACTCATTTTTCTTTTATAGAGATTAACCTGCACTGAAAATCTGCACAGAAATGCATTTTATTAGGTGTTTCCAAAATCTGTTTGGTTACCTGAGAAATGTTTTTCCACCTATTGAAAGATCAACTAGAACATTATTCTATTAAACATAATTTGAGAAATACAGATACTGCTCAGTCCCTTAATAGCTCATCTTCTGTGTTATCAAATTAGATTTAAGTATGTTCATTTTATTTATTGAGGACCCTCTTTTCTCTCATCCAAATTTATTTTTATGTCCTTAATTCTCATGATTCTATGTATCATGTTCTCCAAATAACATGATCCTAAATATACTTCATGGTTTCCGCCTTCTACATCTTTTTAAATGTTGTTCCTTCTGCCTTGAATTTTTTTCTTCTGCTTTCCTAGAGGATTTTCCTGAAATTCAAATATTCTATCTCCTTGTGAATATTTTTAAGCTTCCCAATTTAATGTGATGTCTCCTTTCTATGAGTTCATGTAGAATGTTAGGAAATTCTGCCAGAGTATGTATTAAGGTCTTTTTATTTTTTCCTACTTGATAGGGCATAATTTCATTTAAGGTAGAGAACATGTCTTATTCATGCCTTATATAATGTTTCATAGCATGAATGCCCAATAAACATTAGTTAAATAAAATGCACTAAAGATGATTCATTGAGGCCCCTGGTTCAAAGCAGTTTATGATCCAAATGCCTTCATCTGCTCTTCACCATCTGCTCCACCGAAATGACAGCTAGTAAATAAAAATCACCAGCTTTCATCAATGGGAAAGAAGAGACCTCAGTGAGCTCTTAGAAGAGGGAAAGTGAGTGAAGGAAGAGCTTTTGGTGAAAACCTCATCCCGGCCTATGTTTAGAGGGCGATACAGCAGCACAAAGCCTCAGCCCCCAGTGGGGCTCTGGGGTGTAAGATTCCCAGAAGAAAAAGGACATGTTTTGATGGCATTTCTGTACACAGAACAAGTTACCTCTGTTTCACCCAGCACAGTACCATTTCTCTATAATTAAGTTTAGTCAGATATTTGCCATTGGGAATATCAGATTTTTCCTAAATGAATTCTAAGCTAGCACATAGTGCGGGCTTGGGCTTCAGCCCTCTTCATTTGACATTTATAGATAGTCTGAGCCCCTTCATGCCTAATATAAGATGTAAGAAATCATATTCACAGACAAAGGAATCTATTTAATATCCCTATATACGATACTCAGAACTTTGAAATATGGTTTTTCTCATTTGCTGACAACCAGCATGCAGGTTAGGAGAAGGCAATGACAACCCACTCCAGTACTCTTGCCTGGAAAATCCCATGGACGGGGGAGCCTGGTAGGCTGCAGTCCATGGGGTCGTGAAGAGTCAGACATGACTGAACGACTTCACTTTCCCTTTTCACTTTCATGCATTGGAGAAGGCAATGGTGACCCACTCCAGTGTTCTTGCCTGGAGAATCCCAGGAACGGCTGAGCCTGGTGGGCTGCCATCTATGGGGTCACACAGAGTCAGACACGACTGAAGCAACTTAGCAGCAGCAGCATGCAGGTTGAAATGAGGGGAATAAATCCAGCTATTGAATAGAGAACATATATTGAATGGAGAACGTCACTACTCATATTGAAGAAACATAAATCCAGCAATAGAAAGAGAACAATATCTGTATTCACACTGGAATTGTTTGGGGTTAATAGGGAAGATTGGATCTTATACTCACTAGTAAACAAACAACTTTTTTAAGTCAAAAAACTAAAACACTTTAAAGGAGAGTCAAGCATATATTTTGGAAGCAAGGTTAGTCTCTATAAAGAGAACAAAAAATACATTAAAAAGAAATTTAGATATATTTTTGAACACTGGAGATGTATAAGTGATAGTTCACAAGAATACTAAAGGTTTATGAAAAGGTGATAATGATTGTTCAAAGAAATAAAATGCTGAGGAATTTTTGTTTGTAGAATTTAAAATTTTCAGAATATTTAACTTAAATTTTGGTTAATTATGATTGTGGAGGGTCTGATTTTCTCTTTAGTAATAAGGAAAATAGTGATAATAAATACACAAATCCAAAATAACTAAAAATATTTATAATTATTATTCTCAGAAAGATGTGAAAAGGAGTATGGTAGAGAAATAGACAGTAAAGACCTTTTAAAATTAATAGAGTAATTGCTGAAATTACAGTTCAG
The DNA here is from genome assembly GCF_023091745.1 of Budorcas taxicolor. Taxonomy (NCBI): domain Eukaryota; kingdom Metazoa; phylum Chordata; class Mammalia; order Artiodactyla; family Bovidae; genus Budorcas; species Budorcas taxicolor. The sequence continues at coordinate 8,280,336 of NC_068925.1, forward strand.
TAAAGTCCTTGAAAGATAATATCTCAGAGGTCTTGAGGATTTCAAATAAAAGAGAGAGAGAGAATATTTAGGAAAACAATTCAAGTACTCGAGATCAATCCAAAAGAAGTAATATTTGATTTGGTGCGTGTTCCCATAAAGGATGGAAAGAATATAAGAAACTGTAACAGAAGAAGGGTGAGTCAGATCTTTAAATTCACAGGATTTCTTCCTTGTGAATGACAGTGAATGGAACAGAATGACACCTAGAGACATAGCATTGCCAAATTATAAAGCAGTAATGGTGAAGAAGAATTCTCTTAAACTTGTAGAAAGGCAGAGAAAACTTAATATTGACTAGGACTCTTAACTTTAGACAAGGGTATTCATCAAGCTAGTTTAACTACAAAGAGGTGTATGGAGGAATATGGATAACTGACAGAACAAGAATGTTAGTCTCTACTTAGTCTAAACATGCATGAACAGTTCCCATCACCACACCTGACAACTAATCCAGTAAGGAACTTTGACCTCGGAACATCCTAGGAGCCAAGAGTCTCTGTGGCCACATGTCTCAGTAATATGGACGCCTCTTGCCTGCCTGTGTCCTCGTTTAACATACTTCCGAAACAAACTTCTGCATCTGTGTCTGATTGATGGAACCTAGGTCACATGTCTGTACAGTAACTAAAACCAAAGATTCCTAAAAGCTATGGTCAAGATATGAAAAGTCAGACAAGTCTCAACAAGAGACTGGACTAAATTAAAAGCAACATATATAATTAAATGTAGCAGAGGAAGTTTCTCTTTTCTCTCCCAACTGGAAAAAAAGGCAATTATAAACTCAAAGAAAATAACAAGGAAACTATAATGAATCAAATTAGAATGTGCCATAATACTGAACAATAAGTTCTTTGATATTCTCTCTTGAATTGCTCAGGGAACTACAGAGAAGGCTATATAATTATATTAATATCATTCCACTTAACCCTTAAGTGAACTATGTTGCAATAACCCTAATGTAATCTCTGCTATCAGGCTCTCTGTACTTTTTTTCCAGCTTTGCTATAATCAACATGTTTAAGGTATACAATGAGTTCTCCAATTTTATGTGAAGCCACTGATTTATTTATAGCCAGTGAACAAAATGTAGATATTTACATTTTTAACAATGTAAAAAGGTGCAGCAAATGATACTTTAGAGTAATATTAGGTAGAAGAGATCGAAGGGAAGAGGGTGGCTAACAGCTCAGCTTACAGAATGGAAAATCAAGAGACTTGTATCTATAGTCACTAGTACTTTATATATGTACAGCCCTGTGAGGAATCTTCCCTGAACTAGTTCTCTAGTCTCACACCTCAGAGAATGTGATCAATAGAAGATTGATACAATCTTCTACAATGATACAGTTTACAGCCTTCTACAATTGATACAATCTTCTATAATGATATAGTAATACAATTTGATAGCATATTTTTATTAGGAGATAACTCAAAACTCTTCATGTTAAGCCCAGAATTTGGAAGCATTTTCCATCAATTTAAGTTATGAATGAATTCACATGTTAAAGATAGCACTAGAGTTAAAATATAACTAATCCTGGGAAGGATTGAAGGCAAAAGAAGAGAGCAGCAGAGGATGAGGTGGTAGGCGATATCATTGACTCAGTGGACATGAATCTGAGCAAACTCTGGGAGATAGTGAAGGACAGGGAAGCTTGGCATGCTGGTGCTTCCCTGGTGGCTTAGGCGGTAAAGACTCTGCCCATAATACAGGAGACCTGGGTTTGATCCTTGGGTTGGAAAGATCTGCTGGAGAAGGGAACAGCTACACACTCCAGTATTCTGGCTTAGAGAATTCCTTGGACTGTACAGTTCACGGGGTAGCAAAGAGTCAGATATGACTTTGTGACTTTAACACACACACTGGGAGATAGTGAAGGACAGGAAAGCCTGACATGCTGCAGTCCATGAGGGCGGGAAGAGTCGGACACGACTTAGCAACTGAACAACAACAACAAATTGTAATGTTTGGTCATTCATTCATTCATCTTTTCCATAGATAATAATCATTTGCATCCATACAGTGTAAGGCACTATGTTAGAAGTTCGATAAACACAAACATGCATACATTCTGATCAAAAAGTCTAACATTCAATACAAGGCAGCGCACACTGTAGACATGGCTTATGTATGTTCGGAATGTGTTATAAATTTCTCCTAGTAGATCTGTTTGGTTAGTACAGTTTCTTTTAGCTATGGTAAGATTAGTTTGCACACCTTGAGGCTAAGCCAAATGATAACGTGGACAGACACTAAAGAAACTTGCTACTTACACATAATTTTAAGAGAGCAAAAAAAAAAAAAATCCTCAAAAAGATAAAATGTGAATAATAGCTATAGGAGCTTATGAAACTTCTATATCCCCAATATTAATATTTATGGAAGATGACTTTCTTAAAGATGTCACTGTGATGTTCTAAACTAAAAGGACAAATATCAGAGACCAATTCAAAAGCACCAGGGCACAGAGAGCTTGACCATAGCTAAGCATGTGGTACTTATTCTGTGAGCAAGCAGTCTGTGTTCTGAGAAAGGCAGGGAGATGGCACATTTTAGCTATAAATGTTTACAAATGCTGAAGGAGAACAGTTGAAAATCAGTGGGATAGGACCTATTTAATAATGGAATTAAAGAGCTGAGACTGCAGTGTTGTTATGAGAGTTGAATTTCTATTTCACCTGACAATTTAAAAAGTAGATGAAAAGGCTTTGCAAGTGTTTTTAGGATTTGTGTGTGTGATAATTAGGTGACTTCTTTAATTAACTGAGCACTTCAGAAAACCACACTAGAGATTTTGAAGAACAAACAAACTTTAAGGGAAATAAGTTTGGAACACTTTCATGTACAATCAGCCTTTCAAACTTAAAGTTTGAGCTCTATTTCATTTCTTCTTTTGAAATCTCTTTCAAAAGGGAGTTCATTGTTTATGTTCACTATTGAGAATGCTTGAAAGCTCAATGGCATTTCTCTATTATAGCCACTTTCACAGCGATTTTTCTCATCCTGAGAATGCAAAAAGCTTTCTGGTTCCATCTAGTGGTAGAAAATTGATTATCATCCTCTACATGGTTTTAATCTTAGGACTCAGGTTTTTGTTTTGAGGTCTAATAACATAAAAAACAGAGGAAGTTCTGCTTCAAGAGTAGAGATGCATAAATCTCTTCCTGGAAGACAGAGGCATCTTCATTTTGAGTTTTATTACTTCTTCTACGTAGAGTTCTTGACTACCTTTCTCCCCAGTAAGATAATCCAATTTGTGTGTCAGATTGATCCCAGACCAGGAAAAATAAATGTTCATCCAAAGTTGTATGTTAGCCCTTCCTTTTGTAACCTCACCTGTGGTAGAAGTTTCCATCTACTCCAATATGCCATTTCCCCTCCAAAAATTACAATTATGTTTTCAATGACACAGGCTACCATTTGTCAAAATCAGTTCTAAAACCTACAGTGTTGACTGTGGATTCCTGACATTGGTAGCAAAGGAAAATCAGAATACCATTAAATACTTTAATTTTTAAATAAAGTAAAAGCTTTAGACCGCATGAATACATTACATTCATTTTTAAATTAATGTTTGTGTTTTCAGAGACTCTCCTCTAAAGAATATAAACAATTATCTGGAACCAAGCTGACATCAGTTGGTGAACTACTAGAGTATGGAATTAAATAAAATGTTAATTTTAATTAGATTAAAACCTTTGGGTCACTTGTTTTAGGCTTTTTTAAATCTACTTTCAACCTAATATAATGAAGCAACAAATATAGTTTCTTATCCTCTTTAAATTAAAGCACCAATAAGGGAACTTTATCTTATCTAATTCTGCAATTATAAATTTAAACGGCATCCTTTTCCTAAGGCAAAGATTTCCCCTAGTTATATGTAAAGCCTTTTATTATATATCGATGAATGGGTATTTATACCAAACATACCTTGTGACAATATGTTCTTTACTCCCATGGAGGTGAAAATAATTTCATTTGGTAATAAAAATAAATATATAAAAGCAGTTAACTTGGCAATCTGTGTCAATTTTAGTGAATCTGAAACACCATTTATTGTATATTTAAATACATTATTTAGGTTTGAAAAGAACAAAATGTACTAGCGAAACTAAATGTGATATTTATAATGCAGAGTTGTTCAAGATAGCAGAAGGATTTCCACTAATAATTTCACTGTACAACCGTGAAGGCAGTAATGCCTGCCTGCACTCTATAGTTTACCTTTGTTTTTGTGGTATCTTTAAATACATGAAGAAGATATGAACACAAAAATTCAATTTTACCTTCAAAAAGTTATTAGTATGAATTTTACAAAAAAATCACCTTCATAGAAATAGGAAACTGTCAGTCAAGTAAGCTTTTATGCTATTTTTTTTTTAATGCACACATTACTGAGTGGGGTAATTCAGTACATTCCTGAAATAAGAACAGAGAGTGCAGTATAATAAGACTTCAGGGTATTGCATCTGGAACAGGAAATTCCAGTTAGATTCTTATTTTCTCCTTTTGGGAAAAGTTGATTGGGGAAACTTTGAAAATCAAAACCATATCAGATTCTTTTACTGCATTCAATGGCCTAGGAAGCACATTTCTACAGTTGCAGACCCAAGCACTTACTATTTGATGGTCCTGTTCCAGTGGGTTGGTTTTGTTGCAACACAGGAGATGGTATGTGAGTGAATTTATTCTCTGGCAATAAATACCCATCCCTGATAGCTCAGTTGGTAAAGAATCCGCCTGCGATGCAGGAGACCCCAGTTTGATTCCTGGGTCGGAAAGATACGCTGCAGAAGGGATAGGCTACCCACTCCAGTATTCTTGGGCTTCCCTTGTGGCTCAGCTGGTAAAGAATCCACCTGAAATGTGGAAGACCTGGGTTTGATCCCTGGGTTGGGAAGATCCCCTGGAGAAGGGAAAGGCTACCTGCTCCAGTATTCTGGCCTGGAGAATTCCCTGGGGTATAGTCCATGGGGTCAGCAAAGAGCTGGATGTGACTGAGCAACTTTCATTTTCACTTTCACTTACCTTGAAAGTGTAATCATGGATTAACCAGGGATGTGCACTTTGCATTTGAAAGAAAAGCAAAATCATTTGTCAACTTTAATTTATGCACCCCTGAAAAGTTAACTGGAGCAAGTGATATTTCTAACTGGGGCACAATAAGCAGAATAAAACAAACATAACTTATTTCAAATTTCTTTTTATTTTTTTTAAGTGAAAGTAGGTTTATTTAGAGAGATACACATTCCATAGACAGAATATGGTCCATCTCAGAGACAGACCTAAAATACTGGGTGGTTAGTTTTATAGGCTGGATAATTTCATATGCCAGTGAGTGAGAGGATTATTCAACTATTTGGGGGAAGGGATGTGGCTTCCAGGAATCGGGTCACCACCCACTTCTGGCCTTTTCTGGTCATGAGAGGGACTTCTCAGCTTGTCCCAAGATTGGTGACCACAATCTAAAACCAAGGAGGAAAAAGAGTCAAGTATCCCATTTTCTCATCTCCCCACCCTTCCATAGAAAGAAAAGATCAGAGAAGGCCAGTAGAGCAGCACACTGTGTTTGCACCTACCTTGGTTGTGCAGATGGTAAATAATCTGCCTTCAGTGCAGGAGACCTGGGTTCAGGTTGCAATCCCTGGGTCAGGATGATCCCCTGGAGAAGGGAATGGCAACCCAATCCAGTATTCTTGCCTGGGAGTGGCAAAGAGTTGGACACAACTGAGTGACTAACAATTTCATTTTCACTAGCCTCATGAAATGAAGTTCATGAAATGACCTAATTAATCCTCATGGAGAATAAGGTGTGTCTGCAGAAAGCAGGGACCAGTATGTCGTTCCTCAGTTGGACATTGGTGTATGCAGTTTTCTGATTTGAAAATGAGGAAAAAAAGAATCAAAGAGAGAGAGATGGCAGAACCTTCACTTCCATGCATGGGTTTCCAGCATCAGAGCTGATGGCTTGAAAAGATCTATGTTCTCTCTGTGGTACCCTGTCTAAGGGTGCTGCTGAAGAAGGAATTCATAGGGCCTGGACTCCATCTTAGGGCTGTTCATGCTGACCATGCTTGGCCACCTTTCCAATGGACTCTGAACTCTGTGTTTAGTGCCTATGAAAACAACAACAGAAGGATAAGAACCCCTCCAGACCGGGGAACCTTGAAGATCATATCTAGGTTACTCATCGCCTAAGAGAAAACATACACTAATCACCCCCTTGCTCCAGACAGGCCATAAATTTTTCTGTATCTATCAGAGTGTAACCTCAGGTTTATTGATTATTGGCTAATGGTTTGACTGTCTGAGCACATGAGCACATAGCACGTGAATGATGGGGTTATTGGGATTGTATTTTCCTTGGTTTATGTAAGTCTCACGGAATTTGGAGTGGTGGGTTCAGACACATACACATGGGGTATACAAGATTTTCACAAACGCTGGTCAGGGTCCTTGGCTAAGAGGAGATTCGGCCTTGGGCCCGCCGGTGTAATAAACTGCACTCCACTATCTGCATTGTCCTTCTGAGTGAGTTTGTTTCCCAGAACGCGTGGCTACAACACCGCTACGAGGTGAGGAAACCCAAGAAGCCAAAGGCTGTAATCTGTCCGGGAAGTAGGTTAGACAGAGTGGACAGGAATTTTTTCCTTCCCAGGGTTGGTACACAGGCCCCACCCCACCACACCCCACGAACATGTTCACATGACTCTAGGAGATGCCTTTGATGACCAGTGTGAGTCACTTCAGAGCCGCAGCAGTCCAGGGAGAATTAGCCTCAGCTGGGAAGATTTGACTTTCAAATCAGATGAGACAGAGCTTTCTAATCATTGAACAGAAGTGGGAGCTCCTCAGAACATTATTATTACTGGACAGGAATTGGAGATTTGAAAGAGCTTGGGTGAAGGCTACAGAGTCTTGAAAATTTTGACATGAAAGTTGCAATTTACTTCACCAGACATTTTTGTTTGTTTTCTCATAAACAGCTCTCTATCACCTCTCCTTATACTTCTCCTTTCTTTTTCCAAATATATGTGTATATGTATGTAACACTTTTGTTTAGGGTTTAAGCATGCAGAAAGGAGCAGGCGTAAGCCTCCTTTGGTCCTGGGATGTGCACTGAAGCTTTTCTAAGGCTCTCATGACTATGGTATTGGATTTATGAATTTTCACAGCATGACCCTTTGTTCAGGGAAAATAGAGATTTTTTTCCAAGCATCGAGCACAAGCTTTTATTCTGTGTTTCCTCTATTTTCCTAGTATAATATTTTCTTTTTATGTTCTTTTATTTCCTTTCTTTTTTCTACTAACACCTTTTCTAAGAACTGGAGCTGGCATTATTTTGAAAATTAAGGTAGACATAAACCTGTCTAGGAAGAATTTATTACTATTTAATTTCCAGTCAGTTACTATATAGTCAGTTACTATATAATGCAATTACTACTGCATTACCAGTCAGTATGGTAAAGCAGCCTGTAAAGGGTCAGAAACATAAACTATAGGCTATATTATTTTACATGCTGGAGTTTACTTTGAGGCTAACAGTAAGTAAATGCAGAAGCAGACTGTCTTCCCTAAATGGTCATTTGATTCATGTAAACACAGAGTAAATCTTTCTTAAATGGCTTTTCATAATTTTCATGAAGCTTTTCATTCTTTGCTTTTTGTCCTTAGTATCTTTCGTGTTTTTTACTGCTGCTGAGGTTAAGATCATTTCATGTCCATTTATAATTATGAAATCAATGAAGGCTTTTTCTCCTCATTCTAATAGGAAATCCATCATAGGGAAAGTAATTGATAAGACATAAAAAATGATTTTGGTGAAGGAGAAAGGAATTATATAATTAGAAAAGCAGAAAATTTAGTAATTGAGCATGAAGAACACTGTTAGGTTATACTCTGTTCATTTAATAAAACATTTATTAAGACTTACTCTGTCAGACCAGATGTCTTATCTCAGAGATAGCACAGTAAACAAGAGATGATCCTTTGTCCCATGGAGCCTATTTCACAAGGAAGCAAGACATTAAGGATTCAGTTCAGTTCAGTTCAGTTCAGTTCAGTCACTCAGTCGTGTCCGACTCTTTGCGACCCCATAAATCACAGCACACCAGGCCTCCCTGTCCACCACCATCTCCCGGAGTTCACTCAGACTCACGTCCATCCAGTCAGTGATCCCATCCAGCCATCTCATCCTGGGTTGTCCCCTTTTCCTCCTGCCCCCAATCCCTCCCAGCATGAGAGTCTTTTCCAATGAGTCAACTCTTCGCATGAGGTGGCCAAAGTACTGGAGTTTCAGCTTTAGCATCATTCCTTCCAAAGAAATCCCAGGGTTGATCTCCTTCAGAATGGACTGGTTGGATCTCCTTGCAGTCCAAGGGAGTCTCAAGAGTCTTCTCCAACACCACAGTTCAAAAGCATCAATTCTTGGACGCTCAGCCTTCTTCACAGTTAATATAATTTAATGTTATACTATCATGAAGCCACCACTGCATGGCTGAAAGAGTAATAACTGAACTGTGGGTCCAAGAATGAGGAGGACATAGGCAGAAGAAGGAACAGGTTAGAAGACCTGGTAAGAGAGTTTCTTGATCAGGGGAAACTAAAGTTTGCTGGAGCACCCAAGAGAAAAGAGACAAAAATGACAGATGAAATTTGGAAGACAGGCATGGCATAGGTCAGGAGGGATTGGTAATGATGGTGAGAAAGTTTACCTTTTTCAGATGGGAGGAGGAAACTGTTTAATTATTTTTAACAGGAAAGTGACCTGAAGTGATTTGAGATTTTGAAATTCACTCTTATTGTAGCACAAATCCATATAAGAGGCAAGGAAATGGAGTAGGAATATTTTAAGAGTGTAAGAGTTGATGATGGAGAAAAGGGTAAGTGGTACATTCAAGAGTTATTTAAGTGGTAGAATTCTCTTGTATAAAACGGAAATAGATCATTTACTCAGCTTTATGATTATTTTTGTCTCATTAAAAAATAATCTTAAGTCTGCCCAGATACATGAAGTAGGAAAAGATGAAAGATAAGTTGAAAACAAGAGGTTTATGCTTTGTTTTTTTAACAAATCTATAGGCTATGAAATGCCCTGTATTATTAATAAAGGTTGGAGTAAAATTTGGCTCTCAAATTCTAGTCAGTCAGTCAGTTCAGTTGCTCAGTCGTGTCTGACTCTTTGTGACCCCATGAATCACAGCATACCAGGCCTCCCTGTCCATCACCATCTCCCGGAGTTCACTCAGACTCACGTCCATCGAGTCAGTGATGCCATCCAGCCATCTCACCCTCTGTTGTCCCCTTCTCCTCCTGTCCCCAATCCCTCCCAGCATCAAAGTCTTTTCCAATGAGTCAACTCTTCGCGTAAGGTGGCCAAAGTACTGGAGTTTCAGCTTTAGCATCATTGCTTCCAAAGAACACCCAGGGCTGATCTCCTTTAGAACGGACTGGTTGAATCTCCTTACAGTCCAAGGGACTCTCAAGAGTCTTCTCCAACACCACAGTTCAAAAGCCTCAATTCTTCTGTGCTCAGGTTTCTTCACAGTCCAACTCTCTCATCCATACATGACCACTGGAAAAACCATAGCCTTGACTAGACTGACCTTTGTTGGCAAAGTAATGTCTCTGGTTTTCAATATGCTATCTAGGTTGGTCATAACTTTTCTTCCAAGGAGTAAGCGTCTTTTAATTTCATGGCTGCAGTCACCATCTGCAGTGATTTTGGAGCCCCCAAAAATAAAGTCTGACTCTGTTTCCACTGTTTCCCCATCTATTTCCCAAATTCTAGTACCCCAAAGAAAAGAAATAGAACAGCTACACATTCACACTGAATATTAGAGTGTTCAGAACTGAAGCTTCTGAACAAAGGCAGTGTTTGTCACAGACTCTTCTATCCATGCTGGCAATACCAAAGACTTGAAACCACTGATCCTCAGTTTCTTTATCTATGTGATGGGCATAATGCTAGCATGCATCTTAAAGATTGTCAGAAGAATAAAATTCTGTCATTAAGCAAATATGTTTTGAGCTCACTTCACTGTATTCTGTAAAGTGCTCTGGTTACTGGAGATCCCACAGAAAACAAGATAGACAGTGGTCTGAGAATTTATAGTGTTTACATTCTGCTTCATGCTGAGTGAGAGATGGTGGCAGACAGAGACAAGTAATAAGCATACAAATGAAGTTATGTCAGTATCACAAAAATGTCAGTTTCACCCAGATTTATTAATCAGTCCAATAATCATATCAACAATACTCTTTTTCAAGTAATCAAGCTGATTTCAAGTTCATATGGAAAAATGAAGAAACCAAAATAGCAAGAAAAATTTTGAAGCAGAACAATAAAGAGAGGGATTAGCCTGATGTATTTTAGAACAATTTTGTACCTAAAATAGTTGATATAGTGTAGTGTTAGGGAATGGACAAAGGCAAATCAACTTGACAGACTAGAAATTTGAGGTAGAGGCCCATAGGCACCTAGGAATTTGGTGTTTGATAATGGAGTTGTTAAATCATTGATTAAAAAATTGGACTATTCAATAAATTGAATAACTGGGTAACCATTTGGAAAAAAGTTGATACATTCATCATAGTATGAAGGGAAAATATTACTTTCTCCCTAAATAAAATGTTACTCTCAAAATATTGGTAAAGAGGGGGTGGGGGTGTATAATATACCCTATAATGCTGCTTTGAAAGGTAGCAGTGAAAAATTGTATCAACAAAAACTTAAAATCCTTACTAGTTTTGGTTTTTTTGTTCACTTTTGTGAACATGCATTTCATTTTTAACATCTATTTCAGACACTTAAGTGCACAAGAATATTATCATGAGCATCCATGAACCTAGCATTCGAAATGTTTTTTATTTCAAGTGTTTCTGAAGCCCGCATATATGATCTCTGATTTACCTGTCTTCTCCCTAGGATCTAGTTCACTAAATACCCTACCTAGAGCTACTTAATTCTTTGAACATTTTGTATTTTGTATATGACATTTCCCCATGATGCTCACTAAGCATTAGTTCTTGCATTTTCACTTTTAGCGGTATGGAATTTATTTATTTATTCACTCATTCAATCATTTAATTTTTGTGTTTCTGATGGCCATTCGATCCTTAAGGTGTTTATTCCTATTTTTCTTTTCCGTCAGCAAATACACCTAGGTCCACCTTCAGAACATGCCCAGAATCTCCCCTGATCCAAAGCCATCACCTTCTGGTTGGATCTTTGTGGTAAAGTCCTCACTGATCATTGCCACTGCTTCAGTCTATTCTCAGAACAATGACCAGAGGGATTTTCCGCAAAATATAAATCAGAATCTTTGCAAATTTTCCCAATAAAGCCCAACATGATCATAAGATTTTAGAAATCCCTGTGTGACCCGTTTCCCTACTAGTTATTCCTCTGGCCTCATTTCTGCCTCCTCCTTGCTCTTCCTCAGCCACACCAGGCACCGCGCTGCCCTAGGGAAGTGCTTACTGTTGCTTCTGCCTTAAACAGTCTTCTCTGCTATGGTTATCTCTTTCACTCTTCTCAGGATTTTTCAGTTCAGTTCAGTTCAGTTCATTCCCTCAGTCGTGTCCGACTCTTTGCAACCCCGTGAATCACAGCACACCAGGCCTCCCTGTCCATCACCAACTCCCGGAGTTCACTCAGACTCACGTCCATCGAGTCAGTGATGCCATCCAGCCATCTCATCCTCGGTCGTCCCCTTCTCCTCCTGCCCCCAATCTCTCCCAGCATCAGAGTCTTTCCAATGAGTCAACTCCGCATGAGGTGTCCAAAGTACTGGAGTTTCAGCTTTAGCGTCATTCCTTCCAAAGAAATCCCAGGGTTGATCTCCTTCAGAATGGACTGGTTGGATCTCCTTGCAGTCCAAGGGACTCTCAGGAGTCTTCTCCAACACCACAGTTCAAAAGCATTGATTCTTCAGTGCTCAGCCTTCTTCACAGTCCAACTCTCACATCCATACATGACCACAGGAAAAACCATAGCCTTGACTAGCCGGACCTTAGTCGGCAAAGTAATGTCTCTGCTTTTGAATATACTATCTAGGTTGGTCATAACTTTTCTTCCAAGAAGTAAGCGTCTTTTAATTTCATGGCTGCAGTCACCATCTGCAGTGATTTTGGAGCCCCAAAAAATAAAGTCTGACACTCTTTCTACTGTTTCCCCATCTATTTTTTACTTAGATGTTATTCTCTCAGGGAGGTCTTCTTCGATTATGCATTTATTTTCCAACCTAGCCCTGAAAATTTCCCTCTTTTTTCTCCCTACCACTTACCACTTCCAACACATAATTTGTTTTACTGCCAGTTTTCCTTCACTAGAGGCTTCAAGAAAGAAAACATTTCTGCCCTTTTGTCAACTGCCTTAGCCTTGAAATCTAGAACTTTTCTTGGCACATCCCAAGTGCTCAATAAATATTTCATGTAGGAATTAATAAGTGAGACCCAGACGTACCCATCAGTAAAAGATGGAGTGGCTAAGTTCCAACATTTCTCAAGCAATTAACACGAAGTGAAAAGGAAAAAATTCTGTGTATTTACAATTAGCTGAAATTAGAGACTCATTCAAAAAATGTTTGGTAAAAAGGTACCATTACGAAATATCATGAAAACAAGCAAGTGATTTAAGGAAATTCATTACAATCATCCTTGTCCAAATCCCTCCTTTTCTGTTTCCTTCCAAGTTACCACATTGCATTTCCATTTCAGCAGCTGGAGTTAGATTTGTGATTCGCTTGAACAGCTCTTAGTGCCCTTATGCGACTATTATTTGACCCTATGCTGCCTTTCAGATGCCAAACAAACCCTGATGAATTACTGGCCCCTTCTCTCGTGTTTTCAGCCCTTTAAATGGATTCTGTCTTTGCCAAGTGCTATCTTGCCAAGCAGCAGTATGGTACATATCAAAGATAGCTTTGTTTTTACTTGTCAAAGGAAAGGTGTTCTCCACCAAAAATAATCATTCTTAGGAAACAGTAGTTAGATGTAGCCATATGTATTCCATGGTCAAATGTGTTTTGTTTTATATTTTCCTATTTCCAAAAATATATTAATATTATAGAAAAAAAGGGTAAAGGCTTTAAGAGTAATATTGTTCATATTGTTGACTAGGAATGTTGAAAGTGGCTCCAAAATTCAGCAATGAAGAAGATATACAGGCAAAATAATAATGTAAACTAACATTTACTGAATATTACTATGCTCCCCAAATCTGCTAAATGATTAATTTATACTGTTAAATTATTTATTTGTACTATCTCATTTAATTCAACCCAGTAACACTGATAATTTTTTTCAGAAATAAAGTATCATAGAGAAGTTAAATAACTCACCCAAGATTGTAGAGTTAGGGTTCAGATCAGGCAGTCCGACTCCAAGGCCCAAGATCTTAAGTCTTAAGCTTCCCTGATAGCTTAGTTGGTAAAGAATCCGCCTGCAATGCAGGAGACCCCAGTTTGATTCCTGGGTCAGGAAGATCTGCTAGAGAAGGGATAGGCTACCCATTCCAGTATTCTTGGGCTTCCCTTGTGGCTCAGCAGTATCCACCTGCAGTGCAGGAGACCTGGGTTTGATCCATGGGTTGGGAAGATCCCCTGGAGAAGGGAATGGCAACCCACTCCAGTATTCTGGCCTATAGAATTCCACAGTCCATGGTGTCACAAAGAGTTGGACAAGACTGAGCGACTTTTACTTTCAAGAAGGGATGAAGTACAAATGAAACATACCTGGAAAATATACATTAAAAAAAAAAAAACTTACATTTTGAAAATATTTATAAATGCTTATCTCCCAGTAACCCTTCAAATAAAACTCAGTTAAAAATATGATAGATATGACTTTAATCTGTGCAGAAGCTACAGAGATTATGGTGAAATATTTTTATTTTTATAAATGTATACATTTATTCTAGAATGTGTATTTCTTGTACTTAACAGAGTTCATAAGCTTTACTCACCAAGTGGAATTTATTGTACAAAATGGGAAATCATTCATGTATCTTTACAATAAATTTTGCATAAGTTGATTTTTTGATACATTTCTAAAGCCACTGAGCAGGCTATTCTGGAGGGGGGTGGGAAGAAACTACATTTTCTGTGATAAACTTATCTTCTTTTTAAAAAGTACTTTTGAAAATCTCTTTAAGAGATTCTTTTATCACAAAACGTATCTTTTGTTAACTTCTACACAATTGGGAGGATGCCATTGCTATGATTTGGACAGAAATAAAGAGTATTCTTTTAATGAAATCAAACTGATAAGTTGAGATATATATATATTTATAATTTTAAATACAAAGCAAAGTCAAAAACATACAGGGGCCAAGCAGCTATTTTAAGTGGGATTTAGTGGGCTATATTATTGAGACTATAAGACAAGTATTATATACAGGCTGTGCATGACATGATATACATAAACGAAGTCTAAAATTCAGTTGCTACAGCTCACTGGTTCATGATCACAACAAATGCTTTTATTAATTGGGTTGTGAAATTCTTTTAAAGAATTTGCCATTTAGCAAGCATCTATATTCTGTAGTTTCGAAATTCTTGTAGGTGACTCTTTGTAAATATTTGGTGATCACGTCATCACTTTGAACACCACACAGATACTTCTTTGAACCGTGCTTGTTCCTCCCTGAAGTTGGGAAACTCTAGAGCATGTAGGACAGCGACTGTGCTTTGAGCCACATTCACTGTTTGTCTCTGTGTGTGTGTATGTGTGTGTGCTTTTGTTGCAGAGAAGGCCAGCAGTCACCAGAACAATGGCAGAAGATGTATGGCAGATGCTCTGGGAATGAAGTGTACCACATCGTTCTGGAAGAAAGCACATTTTTTGCTGAATATGAAGGAAAGAGCTTCACATATGCTTCTTTTCATGCACACAAAAAGTATGTTTCCATCTCAGAATGGAATTAAAATATTAATTTACATCCAGTTTTACATAATGCAACCCATATTGGTGCTCATATTGAAGTATTTTTGAATTATTATCATAATTTTTGAGACATTTGAATTCTCACCTTTTGTATGGTCTCTACAAGTTAAGATTCTTGGGTATAAAGTATAATTTAGTAGGAATATTGACTGAAAGTGAAAGCGTTATTCACTCAATCATGTCCAACTCTTTGCAACCCCTTGGACTACAGCCCACCAGGCTCCTCTCTCCGTGGACTTCTCCAGGCAAGAATTCTGGAGCGGGTTGCCATTCCCTTCTCCAGGGGATCTTCTTGATCCAGGGATCAAACCCAGGTCTCCTGTATTGCAGGCAGATTCTTTACTGTCTGAGGCACCAGGGAAGCCCAGTATTGACTTTAACATCTTTTCAATTATCTTTAAAAACATTTTAATGCTGTAGAAAATCACAAGAAAATGAATCTTTTATATAGATCTAAATTTTAAAGTGTTAATTAAAATACTGTTTTATTTTATGGCCAAATTAAGATGTACATTTGATGGTAAGACCCAGTATAAACACAAAATTTACCAAAAAAAAAAAGCCCTTACTAAATGATATTTACTTTGATGTTTTCTTTTATCTTTTATTCCATTCTTTTTTATTAAAAATATATATATATATAGTCTTAAGTATCCAAATTGATTTCACAACACACTAACGATATTGGGGTTTTTTTTGGTTTGTTTTATTCTATAAAGACAAGAACTTTGAACTTACAGGATCTTTTCAAGCTTTAAAATCTTCCTATTTGTGGTTTAAATTTTCCTTTGCCTTTTAATAGTTTACTTATTTTCTTAACATGCAAGCTTAAGAAAAATACTAAGATCTTTGCTGAACTTTAAACTTAAACTCCTTTATTTTCTTTTTTAAATTAAGGTTTGGTGTCTGCTTGATTGGTATTAGGAGGGAGGATAATAAAAACATTTTGCTGAATCCAGGTCCTCGATATATTATGAATGCCACAGATACATGTTTTTATATTAATATTACCAAAGAAGAGAATTCAGCATTTAAAAACCATGACCATCAGAAAAAAAGCAATGTACCAAGGTCATTTTATCATGGACCATCTAGATTGCCTGTACATAGCATAATTGCCAGCATGGGTAAGTATAAATAAATTTGAAAATATAATTAATTTCCTTCTTTAAAAAGAATAATAAGTATATTTGTTTTGCTCAAAATTCCAAGGTCAAATTTAAAATATACTTGTGGGTATTACAAACTTGGTGTAACTAAATAACTAAATATATAGAACAAAATTGCTAATTTGTTAAACTGGTAAGAAATTAAATAGTTCAAAGTTTCAAACAATAGTTTCATATATCTGATTAGAATATAAACACCAGACACTTCTGTATTTCTTTGTAAGTTTTACATTCAGTTATCAATAATGGCTCTTTCAGATTCTCTCTCTGTTTCCCTAGACTCCACAATCTTTTATCTAATTCTTACTGAAGTTAGCTTCTGTGACACAGAAATTTTTTTAAAAGATTCAGACAAATAAGAACTTCCATTAAATTTTGTCACCAAACCACATACAAACCTACATGCACTTAGTTTCTGTCACAAGGAAAATGTGTTCCTTCTTTTAGCTTATAATATTTTAATATAAATAGCCTCACTTATGCAGCAAGCCATTCTCCATTTCCCTCTTAGAGACTTCACTTTTTTATTAATCCTCATTACTTGAACTCTTATTTTGTTTTAAAATCACCAATTCATTCTTCCTCCCTGCTTCTCTCTCTCTGACTCTTTTCATGTCTCTCTCTCTCCACACACACACACACACACACACACACACACACGCTTCTGGACCTCATGCCTTCACATCTTCACAGATCGATTCCAAGTGTTGGCTTCAGTTGCTGGCTTGAAATCTTACCATTCCCTCATGTCTCTACCAGTTCAGTCTGAAATCTGCAACCAGTATACCCCTGAAACTGCTCTGGCAAGGCCACCGCTCCACTCTCCTCACTAAATCCAGTGGGATCGTCACAGTGTGTGACAATATTGACCGTGTTCCTAAAATGCTCTAGAGCTATTACCTCTGCACCCTGCACATTCATTTTCCCAAAATTGTCACGTCTGCTCGTAAAGATTCAGTTCTTTTCCATAAATTGATGATCCCCTTACCTAAATCATGACCTTAAATCTCTTTTCACAGCAACATATTCAACTGTCCACGGGCTATTTGGAAAAGTCAAACAAGCATTGGAAAAACCAGTGTGGTATATTCAAATTAAGCTAATCTTTCTATATTCATTCAAAACAATTTCCTCCTTCATTTTTTTTTTTTTTTTTTGCTAAAAAGTGTGATATCATCATCCTTTGATTTGTAATGACAGAATTCTCATGTTTCACTATTCTTCTCTTCTTATACTTTGTATTTCACTGAATTCCACTAAATTTGATCAAGTGGCCTCTAAAGTCATTCGTTGCCATGTCCATGCTCAGTTCGGTTGGTCTGAGTCTCCGTCGTCCTGTCCTTCCACTCCAGAATCCCCCTAGTCTCTTGATGCCTCCAGCCTTGCTGCCCTGCACTCTTCTCCACCTTGCTACCAGAGTAACAATTTTTACATAATGTTATAATCACGCTCCTGCATTAATCTTTAATCTTTTCCAATTAGCTATTGGGAAAAAAACCTAAATTTTATACTATAAAATGGTTTCCAATTGGATGAACAAAATCTCTCTATTTTTTTTTTTAAACTTGAAGCAGTCCTTGTGTTCCCAGGACAGTACCAGATTATATACATTGTCCTGGTGTCATTATGAATAGAAATCCACTTTGATTCTTAGGAATACCCTCATTTAGAAGATAAATTACATGATCACTTTTAAGTATCTCTTTAAAATAATTCCTTCTTATGTTTTTAGTCCCACATTTTACCATTCCTTCAGTTGCTATCCTAAGTCCCAATCATATTAAATTTCTTTTAGTCTTCACTAATAGCTTTTCATCATCCCTTCAATTGCTCTCCTTAGCCCCAATCATATTAATTCATTTCAGTCTTTCCTAATGGTTTTTTACCAGTGGGCCTTGATGCACTGTTTCCTCTGAGAGGATCTACTCCCCAGCCCCCAACTTTGCTTATGTAACTACTTCTAATCATTTCCATCTTAGTCTTAATATCACTCCCTCTGAGACATATTTCATGGCCCTGCTTGGACTTTGTTAGATAACTCAGATTGTCACTGATACAACATATTTTATCTTCTATAGACGTTTTACTTGTTGGTTTCACATGTCTAAGAATTACTTGTTGAGTACCTAGTCCATGCCAGGAACTCTCACAAGTATTTGTGATGGGAGGGTGGGACACATGGACAGAGTAACATTGACATATATGCACTATGATATGTAAAATAGATAGCTAGTGTGAAGCTGCTGCAAAACAGGGAACTGAGCTCGGTGCTCTGTGGTGACCTAGATGGCTGGGGATGGGGAGGGAGTGTGACTCAGGAGGGAGGGTCTATATGTATACATGTAGCTGATTCACTTCTTTGTACAGCAGAAACTAACACACATGGTAAAGCAGTTATACTCCAAATTAAGAAGAAGTAATTGTGATTAATTAGAGAACATATGAAAATTCCTTGCTTCCAGAGCTAACATTGTATCATGGGGAAGTCTGGCCATAAACAATACATATAAAAATAAGTAAAGTATTTAGTAGATTAGAAGGTGATAAGTAGTAAGATAAAAGTGAGAAGAAAACAGAGTTAGCAAAAAGCGTGAATGAATTCTAGGACAATTGAATTTTTAGGTGGCTTGTAGCCCTCAATGAAAAGGTGGCATTTGAGAAGATACTTGAAGAAAATAGGGGCATTATGCCTGTGAATATCTGAAGGAAAAGCATTCCTGGGAGAGATAATAGCTGGTACAAGGGCCCTACAGGAGGGGTAGGAACCTGATTGATGTGCTCCAGGATCAATAAAGGGGCCCTCATGATGCAAACACAGTAATCTGATGGTAAGGGTGCAGGAGAGGTAGGGAGAGAGGTAAAAAGGGGCCAGATCATGCTGGGCTCTTGAAGTCAATGTAAGAGTTGTAGCTTCTACTTGGAGTGAAGTAGGAGTCATCACAGGGTTTTCAGCAAAGCAATGGCATGGGCTCACCTATGCTGAACTCCGTCTTCACAGAATCACTGTGGCTGATGTTAACAACAGATGCTTAGGGTCAAGGATCTAATGTATTTTCTAGTGGAAGTGGTAGGAGAGAAAAAATTATGGGTATACTTTGAGTAGGGTAGGGTGCCATTATTTTATTATTTTTTATGATCAATCTATTTTTTTTTAACTTTACAATATTGTATTGGTTTTTCCATACATCAACATGAATCTGCCACGGGTGTACACGTGTTCCCCATCCTGAACTCCCCTCCCACCTCCCTCCCCATACCATCCCTCTGGGTCATCCCAGTGCACCAGCCCCGAGCACCCTGTATCATGCATCAAACCTGGACTGGCAATTTGTTTCACATATGATAATGTACATGTTTCAGTGCCATTCTCCCAAATCATCCCACCCTTGCCCTCTCCCACAGAGTCCAAAAGACTGTTACCATCTTTCTAAATTCCATATATATGCATTAGTATACTGTATTGGTGTTTTTCTTTCTGGCTTACTTCACTCTGTATAATAGGCTCCAGTTTCATCCACCTCATTAGAACTGATTCAAATGTATTCTTGAATTAGAAGTGAGCTGTAATAGAGAAGTGGGAAGAACTCAAGGATTTGAGTATCAGTTCTGTTCATTTCAGTCGCTCAATCATGTTCAGTGGTCTGTGAACCCATGGACTACAGCACGGCAGGCTTCCCTGTCATCACCAACTCCCAGAGCTTGCTCAAATTCATATCCATCGAATATGATGCCATCTTGTCCTCTGTCATCCCCTTCTTCTCCTGCCTTCAAACTTTCCCAGCATCAGGGTCTTTTCCAGTGAGTCAATTCTTCTCATCAGGTGGCCAAATATTGGAGTATCAGTTTTAGCATCAGTCCTTCCAGTGAATATTCAGGACTGATTTCCTGTAGGATGGACTGGTTGTATCTCCTTGCTATGCAAGGGATGCTCAAGAGTCTTCTCCAACACCATAGTTCAAAAGCATCAATTCTTCAGCATTCAGCTTTCCTTATGGTCCAGTTCTTACATCCATACATGACTACTGGAAAAACCATAGCTTTGGCTAGATAGAACTTTATCAGCAAAGTAATGTCTCTGCTTTTTAATATGCTATCTAGGTTGGTCATAGTTTTTCTTCCAAGGAGCAAGCATCTTTTAATTTCATGGCTGCAGTCACCATCTGCAGTGATTTTGGAGCCCAAGGAAATAGTCTGTCACCGTTTCCACTGTCCCCCCATCTGTTTGCCATGAAGTGATGGAACTGGATGCCAGGAACTTCATTTTTTGAATGTTGAGTTTTAATCCAGCCTTTTCACTTTCCTCTTTCACTTTCAGCAAGAGGCTCTTTAGTTGCTCTTCACTTTCTGCCATAAGGATGGTATCATCTACATATATGAGTTTATTGATATTTCTCCTAGCAATCCTGATTCCAGCTTGTGCCTCTTCTAGTCCAGCATTTCACATGATGTACTCTGCATATAAGTTAAATAACTAGGGTGACAGTATACCACCTTGAGGTACTCCTTTCCCGATTTGGAAACAATCTGTTGTTCCATGGCCGGTTCTAACTGTTGCTTCTAGACCTGCATACAGGTTTCTCAGGAGGCATGTAAGGTGGTCTGGCATTCCAATTTCTTTAAGAATTTTGCAGTTTATTGTGATCCACACAGTCAAAGGCTTTGGCAAAGTCAATGAAGCAGAAGTAGATGTTTTTCTGGAACTCTCTTGCTTTTTTGATGATCCAACAGATGTTGGCAATTTGATCTCTGGTTTCTCTATCTTTTCTAAATCCAGCTTGAACATCTGGAAGTTCACAGTGCATGTAATGTTGAAGCCTGGCTTGGAGAATTTTAAGCATTACTTTGCTAGTATGTGAGATGAGAGCAATTATGTGGTCGTTTACATATTCTTTGGCATTGCCTTTCTTTGCGATTGAAATGAAAACTGATCTTTTCCAGTCCTGTGGCCACTGCTGAGTTTTCCAAATTTGTTGGCATATTGAGTGCAACACTTTCACAGCATCATCTTTTAGGTTTTGAAAGAGCTCAACTGGAATTCCATCACCACTAACTTTGTTTCCTAAGGCCCACTTGTCTTCACATTCCAGGATTTCTGGTTCTAGATGAGTGATCACACCAGCATGGTTATCTGGGTCATGAAGATCTTTCTTGTTTAGTTCTTCTGTGTAGTCTTACCACCTCTTCTTAATATCTTCTGCTTCTGCTAGGCCCATAACATTTCTGTCCTTTATTGTGCCCATCTTTTTATGAAAAGTTCCCTTGTATCTCTTATTTTCTGAGTAAGGCTTTCTTATCTCTCCTTGCTATTCTTTGGAATTCTGCATTCAAATGGGTATATCTTTCCTTTTCTCCTTTGTCTTTCACCCCTCTTCTTTTCTCAGTTATTTTTAAGGCCTCCTCAGACAACCATTTTGCCTTTTTGCATTTTTTTTTCTTGGGGTTGATCTTAATTACTGCCTCCAGAACAATGTCATGAACTTCCATCCATAGTTCATCAGGTACTCTATCTATCAAATCTAATCCCATGAATCTATTTCTCACTTTTACTCTATAAATATAAGGAATTTGATTTAGGTCATACCTGAATGATCTAGTGGTTTTCCCAACTTTCTTAAATTTAAGTGTGAATTTGGCAATAAGGAGCTCATGATCTGAACCACAGTCAGCTCCTGGTCATATTTTTGCTGACTGTCAAGAGCTTCTCCATGTTTGGCTGCAAAGAATATAACCAATCTGATTTTGGCAATGACCATCTGGTGATATCCATGTGTAAAGTCTTCTCTTATGTTGTTGGAAGAGGGTGTTTGCTATGATCAGTGTGTTCTCTTGGCAAAACTCTATTAGCCTTTGCCCTGCTTCATTTTGTTTTCCAAGGCCAAATTTGCCTGTCAGTCCAAGTATCTCTTGACTTCCTAGTTTTGCATTCTAGTCCCCTATAATGAAAAGGACCATCTTTTTTGGGTGCTGGTTCTAGAAGGTCTTATAAGTCTTCACAGAACCATTCAATTTCAGCTTCTTTATCATTGCTGGTCGGGGCATAGAGTTGGATTACTCTGATATTGAATGGTTTGCCTTGGAAATGAACAGAGATCATTCTGTTATATTTGAGGTGGCATCCAAGTGCTTCATTTTGGACTCTTTCATTGACTATGATGGCTACTCCATATCTTCTAAGGAATTCTTGCCCACCGTAGTAAATATAATGGTTATCTGAATTAAATCCACCCATTCCAGTCCATTTTAGTTCACTGATTCTTAAAATGTCAATGTTCACACTTGCCATCTCCTGTTTGACCACTTCTAATTTCCCTTGATTCATGAACCTAACTTCCAGGTTCCCATGCAATATTTCTTTACAGCACGGGACTTGACTTCCATCACCAGTCATATCCACAACCGGACATTGTTTTCTCTTTAGCTCTGTATCTTCATTCTTTCTGGAGTTATTTCTCCACTCTTCTCCAGTAGCATTTTGGGCACCAACCTGGGGAGTTCATCTTTCAGTGTCATATCTTTTTGCCTTTTCATACTGTTCATGGGGTTCTCAAGGCAAGAATACTGAAGTGGTTTGCCATTCCCTTCTCCAGTGGACCACATGTTGTCAGAACTCTCCAACATGACCTGCCTATCTTGGGTGGCCCTACAAGGCACGGCTCATAGTTTCACTGAGTTTCATTGAGTTAGGTTTTTAGTGTAAGCAGCAGGAAAATGGGAATGGCCATCCATTTAGATGAGAAAGGTATGGAGGGAACCAGTGGAGATGTAGAATTCAGTTTGGAAGGCAGTGCATTTCAAATTTCTGTTAGATATTGAGAGAAAAATGTCAAATAAAAGATTCAATATAATAGTCTAGAGTTCAGGTCCTACTGTATAGCACAGGGAACTTCAATATCTTGTGATAAACCATAATGGAAAAGAATATAAAAAAGAATATCTATATGTGTATAGGCTTCCCTGGTGGCTCAGTGGTGAAGAATCCACCTGCAATTGCCAGAGACCTGGGTTTGATTCCTGGGTCAGAAAGACCCCATGGAGGAGGAAATGGCAACCCACTCTAGTGTTCTTGCCAGGAAAATCCCATGGACAGAGGAGCCTGGTGGACTACAATCCATGGGGTCACAAAGAGTCAGACATGACTTAGTATGCACAATATGTGTATAACTGAGTCACTTTGTTGTACAGCAGAAATTAATACAATATTGTAAATTGACTAAATTAATTTAGAAAAAAAAAACTGAAATGAGTCTAGAGTTCAGGAGAGAGGTATATGCTGAAAAAATTAACTTTGGATTCCTGAGCTTATGTATTATGTTTAAAGTCATGAGACAGAACAAGATTGTTGAGAAAATGATCATGGGCAGAAAAGAAATGAAGACAAAGGACCAAATCCTGCAACGTGTCAATATTAAATATCAAGGGGATGAGAAGAAACCAGCAGAAGAAACAAAGAAGGAGCTACTGAAAGGGAAACCAGCGGAGTGTCTTGTCCTGGAATCCAAATGAATCTAGTGTGTGGAGAAGGTGTAGTGATGAGCCATGTCTAATGACTGTAATGGTCAAATAACATGAGAATTGAAAACTGGCCATTGAATTTAGTAAAAAAGTGATTGCTCCTCGTGAAGTGGTAAGTTGGGGAAATGCCAGATCAGAGGGGTTTATGACAAAATGTCAGAAGACAACTTAGGGAAACTAGGTCTAGACAACTCTCATAAAATTTTGCTGCATGAGAGTAATGGAAATGAACATAAACAAATGAGACGTGAAAGTGAAAGTCACTCAGTCATGTCCAACTCTGCGACCCCACGGACGATACAGTTCCTGAAATTCTCCAGGCAAGAATACTGGGGTAGGTAGCCTTTCCCTTCTCCAGGGGATCTTCCCAACCCAGGGATCGAATCCAGGTCTGCCACATTGCAGGCGGACCTAATTAAACTCAAAAACTTTTGCACAGCAAAGGAAACCATAAAGGAAATGAAAAGGCAACCCACAGAATGGGAGAAAATGTTTGTAAATGATGTGACCAACTAGAGATTAGTCTCCAAAATTTACAAACAGCTTATAAGGTCGAATGTTATCAAAACAAACAACCCAATCCAAAAATGGGTGGAAGACCTAAACATTTCTCCAAAGAAGACCTACAGATGGCCAAATGCCACATGAAAAGATGTTCAACATCACTAAATTTTAGAGAAATACAAATCAAAACTAAAATGATATATTACCTAACACCAATCAAAATGTCTATCATCAAAAAAAAAAAAATCCACAAACAATAAATGAGTGTAGAAAGAAGGGACCCATCCTACACTGTTGCTGCTGCTGCTGCTGCTAAGTCGCTTCAGTCATGTCCGACTCTGTGCGACCCCATAAAGGGCAGCCCGCCAGGCTGCCCCGTCCCTGGGATTCTCCAGGGAAGAACACTGGAGTGGGTTGCCATTTCCTTCTCCAATGCATGAAAGTGAAAAGTGAAACTGAAGTCACTCAGTCGTGTCTGACTCTTAGCGACCCCATGGACTGCAGCCCACCAGGCTCCTCCATCCATGGGATTTTCCAGGCAAGAGTACTGGAGTGGGGTGCCATTGCCTTCTCCGCCTACAGTGTTAGTGGGAATGTAAATTGGTACAGCCACTATAGTAAACAGTATGGAGTTTTCTTAAGAAACTAAAATAAGATCCAGCAACACCACTCCTGGGCGTATATCTGGAGAAAAACATAATTTGACAAGACACATGCACATTGATGTTACAGCACTATTTACCATAGCCAAGAAGCAGAAGCAACCTAAGTGGCCATGAATGGGAGAAGAGATAAAGATGTATATACATATATACGATGGAATATTACTCAACCATGAAGAGCAGTGAAATAATGCCATGTGCAGCAACATGGATGAACCTAAAGATTGTCATATTGAGTGAAGTCAGCCAGACCAAAGAGAAATATTGTACGGTATAGCTTATATGTGGAATCTAAAAAATATATGATACAAATGACCTTGTTTATAAAACAGAAACAGACTCACAGAGACTTAGAGAGCTAACCATAGTTACTGGGGAGAGGGCAGGGCTGGGGAAAGATAGGGAGTTTGGGGTTGTACACACAGGTACACACTGCCATATTTAAAATGGATAACCTACTTGTTTGGTGCAGGGAACTCTGCTCCATACTATGTAATGGCCTAAACAGGAAAAGAATTCAAAAGGGCAATAACGGAATCACCTGCTATCCACTTGAAACTAACACAACATTGTTAGTCAACAGTATTCCAATATAAAAGAAAAAAGTTCAAGAAAGAAATAAGTAGACTATATAACCAAACAGCATATTAAAAAGCAGAGACATTCCTTTGCCAACAAAGGTCCATCTAGTCAAGGCTATGGTTTTTCCAGTGGTCATGTATGGATGTGAGAGTTGGACTACAAAGAAAAGAATTGATGCTTTTGAACTGTGGTGTTGGAGAAGACTCTTGAGAGTCCCTTGGACAGCAAGGAGATCCAACCAGGCCATCCTAAAGGAGATCAGTCCTGCGTGTCCATTGGAAGGACTGATGCTGAAGCTGAAACTCCAATACTTTGGCCACCTGATGCGAAGAGCTGACTCATTTGAAAAGACCCTGATGCTGGGCAAGTTTGAGGGAAGGAGGAGACGGGGACAACAGAGGATGAGATGGTCGGATGGCATCACCAACTCAATGGACATGAGTTTGGGTAAACTCTGGGAGTCGGTGGTGGACACGGAGGCCTGGAGTGCTGTGGTCCATGGGGTCACAAAGAGTCGGACACGACTTAGCAAATGAACTGAACTAAACTGACAACAAAACAGACTCAGAGAGAAGAAACTGGTGGTTAGTAGTAGGGAGAGTGGCAAAATAGGTGACGGGAATTAAGAGGTACAGACTACCAGATACAAGGATAAATTTATAGCACAAGGAATATCATCAATACTTTATAATAACTTATATGGGGTATAATCTATAAAAACATTGAATCACTGTGTTGTACACCTGAAGCTAATACAAGATTGTAAGTCAAGTTACAAAACAAAACTAGTTAAGTCAACACAGGGTTGGTGTACAAGGGAAACAGTGAAAGACAGTGGGTAATGGACTCTGAAGATGAATGATGCAGAGCTGGGATATCATAAGGGGTGGAGGGAAAATGCTCTGAAAGAAGCAGTGAGAACTTTGAGGGTATTTCCCCACTAGTAAAACACAGGCACTCTTTTGGTGTTGCAACCTTCAGAATTGCAGGGAGAGATATCAGAGAAGAGCCAGGTTTTGTTAGGGGAAGGAAAGGTTCAAAGAAGAAATTGTTTCTGTAATTGTAACTGCTTTTAAAACTGTGTCTTCCCTGCTAAATTTTGACTTCCTCATGATCACATCACCCTATACTCAGCTTGGTGCCAAAGATCAGTGTGGGCAGAATTATCAGGAAGTCACCAAGTTTCCTGTGTTGAGCAGGAAGATGATAAGGAGGTAGTTGGAAGTGATGTGGAGACAAACATAGTTGGAAGGGGGTGAAATTCAGAGACCATGGCTCCTTGGGAAGTAGGTGGGGATTTAACTCTCAAAACAAGAGTAGGGTTGAGTTTTACATAAATATGGGGGTATCTCTTTCCTTCCAAACAGAAATTAAAGGGGAAAAGTTTGTTGAAGCTTTCTTGTTTACTTGGTTGAAGATAGGGTTTTGAAGGATTTCTTCAATAGAAAGACAGCTTTCTTTCAAAAGATAAAAATAATCTTCCTTCAAAAGATTACTTTTCCCTCTGAATTATGCAATGTGGTCCTTTGCAGAGGATAAATATCATAAATGTGGATTTTAATTTATACTATTAGGATGCAGATCATATATGGTTTTATTTTGATGAATCAAATTTATAAAATTTAATGTTTAATAGGTCCACTCACCTGATTAATGGAAAAGTTAATCTCATTTTCTCTAGGATCCTCATGTCCCTCCCAAGATGGATTGAACTATAAATTAATCCTTATTTGTGGTGCTAAAAAGTTACTGGAGTGTACAGTTTCTGATCCCAGTCACTTTTACCTTTGCTCAGAAATGGTGGTCATCATATTGTTTTCTCAGGCACAGTCATTTTAAACACATTGTGTCATGCCCCTCAAAGGAGTCTTCCCCATTAAGAGCAGACACACCAGGCTCCCTCTAATCTGAGTGTCATGTACAGTATTTTCAGAGGTCCTAGCCTCTGAATCTTGAGTCCCACATTTCGTTCAATATTGAGAAATATCCAGATGGAGAACTCAGATGGTCTCCCTAGTCTTGGTTCTATCAACTCTCACATTCAGAAACACTGCCTATTTTAATCCCTTCTTCTGTGTTGTTGTTGTTCAGTCATGTCTGATCTTTGCAACCCCGTGACTGCAGCACACCAGGCTTCCCTGTCCATCACCAACTCCCAGAGCTTGCTCAGACTCATGTCCATCGAGTCGGTGATGCCGTTTACCCATCTTGTCCTCTGTCACCCCCTTCTCCTCCTGCTCTCAGTCTTTCCCAGCAGCAAGGTATTTCTCGGAGGTTTTTAGAATTCAGCTGCTGACTTCTTTGTCCATGATACAAAGAAAGAGATGTTAAAACCCCTGAGGTTTTTTTTCTCCCTCTGAAATCTCAGGCTCTTACAGTGAAGAAGGTTGTAAGATCAGACAGAAGTTTCAAGGAAATGGAGAGCGTTTTAATAGTTGCTTCAAAAAATAAAACAAAATGGAGACTCAGGGCTTTCTGAAGGATGGCCAGCTGTCCATAAATACATAAATGAAGCCAGTGATTGTGAAATATGGTGGCAGTCATCCATTAGATTGATTTTTTTTCTCCAGAAAGGGAGAGACAGTCACTTTCCATAAATTGATGTTTATACTAATTTTTAAATGTTATTTAAAAATCTCAGAGGAATTTGTTTCTTCCATTTACCATTCCTTGAGTATTTCAAGGTGTCAAAGCCTTAAGCTATTTAAATTCTCTGTTCTTACTGCCTCAAGGCATTTCCATGACTTGTGTGCTCATGGTTTTCTTTTTATATCAAAAAAATCAAATGTAATGATTTCAGAGTATAGCATCTTATCACTGGGTGAAAAGTTCATCCTCTCCCTTGCTTCCTGTCCCCACTGTACTACATCACATAACGTAATTCTGTTTTATTTTCTGCATGGTATTTAGCATTATTGAGAATTAGTTTTTCCATTTCTCTGTCCATTTGATTATCTTAAAGACAAATCCATATGCATAGGAACATTGTCTGTCTTATTCCTTGAATATCTTGAGTGCCTAGAGTTGTGCTTACCACAGAGAAGGGCTTAATAAATATAAACATTAATTATTCTAATATTAAAAAGTAGTTATAAATCAGTAAAAGAAAGATAACTCAACAATATAAGGAGAAAAGATATAATGAGAAATCGATAAAAGTGAAATGGACCAAAAATTTTCATTAATTTAAAATAAATATAAATTTAAACAATTTTAAAAATTTAAATGTCTAAGTATTTCATGATTTCACAAATCTTGTTTCATATTGTAGACCTAGTTGCAGCAAATACACTTTTGCACAAATACAAAATTTTTTATCCCTGTGGGTAGAAATGCTCAAACTAAAAAGAAGTAAATCACTTTTGAGATTAAAGGGTTAACAGTGCATAGTATATTTCCTGGTTATACTGACTGCATTTCATCTCACTTTAATCATTAAATGATTGCCAGTCCCATAGGCGGCAAACACTTTAACGGATTTTCATTTCTGATTGTTCCAGGTACTGTGGCCATAGACTTGCAAGACACAAGCTGCAGATCAGCAAGTGGCCCTACCCTGTCTCTTCCTACAGAAGGAAGTAAAGAAGTCAGAAGACCCAGCATTGCTCCCGTTTTAGAGGTTGCAGACACGTCATCAATTCAAACATGTGATCTTCTAAGTGATCAATCAGAAGATGAAACTACACCAGATGAAGAAATGTCCTCGAACTTGGAGTATGTTTGTAAGGTTTACTGGGACTTGTGCTTGCCGTGAAAAACTAATGTCCTTCGCTTCTGGACATCCCAGAATCAGTCCTACATACTTCTATCAAAACACTCTTCTTATTAGCCAGTATCTCTCTTGATGATAAAGTATTCTAAACCCTTGAATTTCTGGCTTCAACAGCTATTTACAGCTTTAATTTTCTCTATGTTAGCCTTTATCCTTAAAGAAAAAAATATGTATATCAGTATTTCCATGATAAATATATATCACATTTTACATTTTTTTCTTTAAGGATACAGTTTGTATTTTTCATTTTTATTAAAAATAAGTAATAATGCTTTTATTAAATTATAATGTGCCTTCTACCTTTAGTTTGTGTTTCTACTTCCATATTGAAGTTCAGTCAATTATTTAGTAACATGTAATGCAGCTTCTTCCATTAAGCTCTTGTTTGTCTCAGCACTCAGCAATCTTTTTTATTTAATATGCATCAATAATGTTTTGAATGAATGAATAAATGAACTACAGTTCATTTAACTAAGATTCCATAATAAATAGTATCAATATTTAAGCTATTGATCACATTTTAGCCTATAGTAGAGTTTGTTTACTTGTCTTATCATGTATTATGTTGGTATTTCTTAAGGAAACCACAGTGTTCAACTGCCTTGACAGTGGAGTCCAGAGGAATTTGTATCCCTTGGCAGTTTCACTTTATACTGGTTGTGTACAAGTGGCTTTGTTTAAAATCATCTGACCTAGAATGCTTTATCTGTAAAAAGGGTTCATACGAAGATTAATTGAGATAATGGAGAAATGTACTTAGAACAATTGTTTGTGCAGAGTAAGCATTCAGTGAGTATCAATTACTATTAGGTGTATAGTACTAGTCCTAGTGGTAATGGTAACATCACTCAGGCACTTCTAATATTTTTCATATAATAGAAGTTCAGTCAATGTTGAACTGAACTAAAATATACTGAAATATAATTGGAATGTAGAAAACTCCTTCTATTAATCTTTCACATTTTCAAATATCTATTACAAGAAACTTAGACATATACACAGAAGACAATTTCACTCTCCAAGAAATTAATGACACTCAAATAGATTTATGAAATATTTGACAGGAAGAAGGAACAGTTTGACCACCAGTATATTTCTAGAAATGGTGCTGTGATAGAAATTCTTTCTTTACATATACTTCAGAAAAATTGAGAGGTTGAATATTTTTTATTTTTAGAAAAATGGAAAAGACATTGAAGTAATAGAGGAGACTGTCAACTTCTAAATTTGCAAAATATTCTCCATTTTACTGTCTTAGCTAATGATGTATGAAAAATAGTTCTAACTAGGTTTGAAATTTCTTGGTTTGAAAGATAAATTTTCTTCATCAAAAAAGAGTTTTCATGTTGGATAAAAGAACTTTACCTCCACTAAATTTTCTTTTGTCTCTTCAGTTCAGTTCAGTCGCTCAGTCGTGTCCGACTCTTTGCGACTCCATGAATCACAGCACACCAGGCCTCCCTGTCCATCACCAACTCCTGGAGTTCACTCAAATTCATGTCCATTGAGTTGGTGATGCCATCCAGCCATCTCATCCTCGGTCGTCCCCTTCTCCTACTGCCCCCAATCCCTCCCAGCATCAGAGTCTTTTCCAGTGAGTCAACTCTTCGCATGAGGTGGCCAAAGTATTAGAGTTTCAGCTTTAGCATCAGTCCTTTCAATGAACAACCAGGACTTATCTCCTTTAGAATGGACTGCTTGGGTCTCCTTGCAGTCCAAGGGACTCTCAAGAGTCTTCTCCAACACCACAGTTCAAAAGCATCAATTCTTCGGCGCTCAGCTTTCTTCACATTTCAACTCTCACATCCATACATGACCACTGGAAAAACCATAGCCTTGACTAGATGGACTTTTGTTGGCAAAGTAATGTCTCTGTTTTGTTTATTATTATTATTATTATTATTGGTACTTTTTTTTTAATTTATTTTGCTTTACAATACTGTATTGGTTTTGTCATACATTGACATGAATCAGCCACGGGTGTACATGCCTTCCAAGGAGTAAGCATCTTTTAATTTCACGGTTGCAACCACCATCTGCAGTGATTTTGTAGGGAGGTGGGAGGGGGGTTCAGGATTCAGAACACGTGTACACCCAAGGCGGATTCATGTTGATATATGACAAAACCAATACAGTATTGTAAAGTAAAATAAATAAATAAAATAAAGTCTGACACTGTTTCCACTGTTTCCCCATCTGTTTGCCATGAAGTGATGGGACCAGATGCCATCTTTGTTTTCTGAATGTTGAACTTTAAGCCAACTTTTTCACTCTGTACTTTCACTTTCATCAAGAGGCTCCTTAGTTCTTCTTTGCTTTCTGCCATAAGGGTGGTGTCATCTGTGTATCTGAGGTTATTGATATTTCTCTTGGCAATCTTGATCCCAGCTTGTGCTTCTTCCAGCCCGGCGTTTCTCATGATGTACTCTGCATATAAGTTAAATAAGCAG
Organism: Budorcas taxicolor; assembly: GCF_023091745.1. Taxonomy (NCBI): domain Eukaryota; kingdom Metazoa; phylum Chordata; class Mammalia; order Artiodactyla; family Bovidae; genus Budorcas; species Budorcas taxicolor. The sequence goes on from NC_068925.1 coordinate 8,311,976, forward strand.
GGTGATAATATACAGCCTTGACATACTCCTTTTCGTATTTCAAACCAATCTGTTGTTCCATGTCTAGTTCTAACTGTTGCTTCCTGACATGCATATAGGTTTTTCAAGAGGCAGGTCAGGTGGTCCAGTATTCCCATCTCTTTCAGAATTTTCCACAGTTTATTGTGATCCACACAGTCAAAGGCTTGGCATAGTCAATAAAGCAGATATAGATGTTTTTCTGGAACTCTCTTGCTTTTTCGATGATCCAGCTGGTGTTGGCAATTTGATCTCTGGTTCCTCTGCCTTTTCTAAAGCCAGCTTGAATATCTGGAAGTTCACGGTTCATGTATTGCTGAACCCTGGCTTGAAGAATTTTGAGCATTACTTTACTAGCATGTGAGATGAGTGCAATTGTGCAGTAGTTTGAGCATTCTTTGGCATTGCCTTTCGTTGGGATTGGAATGAAAACTGACCTTTTCCAGTCCTGTGGCCACTGCTGAGTTTTCCAAATTTGCTGGCATATTGAGTGTAGCACTTTCGCAAACTCGTTTTTCAGTAACTGAAATCGCTCAACTGGAATTCCATCACCTGCACTAGCTTTGTTTGTAGTGATGCTTTCTAAGGCCCACTTGACTTCACATTCCAGGATGTCTGGCTCGAGATGAGTGATCACATCATCATGATTATCTGGGTCGTGAAGATCCTTTTTGTACAGTTCTGTGTGTTCTTGTCACCTGTTCTTAATGTCTTCTGCTTCTGTTAGATCCATACCATTTCTGTCCTTTATCGAGCCCATCTTTGCATGAAATGTTCCCTTGGTATCTCTGATTTTCTTGAAGAGATCTCTAGTCTTTCCCATTCTGTTGTTTTCCTCTATTTCTTTGCATTGATCGCTAAAGAAGGCTTTCTTATCTCTCCTTGCTATTCTTTAGAACCCTGCATTCAGATGATTATATCTTTCCTTTTCTCCTTTGTTTTTCACTTTTCTTCTTTTCACAGCTATTTGTAAGGCCTCTCAGACAGCCATTTTGCTTTTTAGCATTTCTTTTCCATGGGGATGGTCTTGATCCCTGTCTCCTGTACAATGTCACAAACCTCATTCCATAGTTCATCAGGCACTTTATCTATCAGATCTAGTCCCTAAATCTATTTTTCATTTCCACTGTGTAATCATAAGTGATTCGATTAGGTTATACCTGAATGGTCTAGTGGTTTTCCCTACTTTCTTCAATTTAAGTCTGAATTTGGCAATAAGGAGTTCATGATCTGAGCCATAGTCAGCTCCTGGTCTTGTTTTTGCTGAGTGTATAGAGCTTCTCCATCTTTGGCTGCAAAGAATATAATCAATCTGATTTCGGTGTTGACCATCTGGTGATGTCCATGAATTCTGTCTCTTAATTTTCATTTATGCTGTTACTTTGATAGCTTCACTTTGAAAATTTTATAGCCATAATGTGCAGGTGACTATCATGTAAAGTTTATAAACAAACCAAGTATTTTTGATAATATTTAAACATTATTTCACAAATAACTCTGATTTTGGTGTGGGTCTTATGAAATAGTTCATTCAACCATTTACTCTTTTTTTCTAAAAGAAAAAAATATTCATGACTCATGAAGATTGATAGAGTAAATCATAATAATGAATTTTCCTTTAAACCCACTCCAGCACTCTTGCCTGGAAAATCCCATAAATGGAGGAGCCTGGTGGGCCGCAGTCCATGGGGTCGCTAAGAGTCAGATACGACTGAGCAACTTCACTTTCACTTTTCACTTGCATGCATTGGAGAAGGAAATGGCAACCCACTCCAGTGTTCTTGCCTGGAGAATCCCAGGGACAGAAGAGCCTAGTGGGCTGCCGTCTATGGGGTTGCACAGAGTCGGACACGACTGAAGCTACTTAGCAGCAGCAGCAGCATGTTTTATAAAATTAACATTGCTATTTTCTAAAATCTATGTAAATCTTTTAAACTGAAGATTGGAAAGGACCAGTTAGTAAATATTTTAGATTTTATGGTCTTTGCTTCAACTATTCAACTCTGTTTCTGAAGAGATTTGTGGCCGTATTCTGACAGAATTTCAGTTGTGGACACTGAAATGTAAATTTCATTTAATTTTCACATGAGATGAAATAGTTCTCCTCTTCTGACTTTTTCCAGCCATTTAAACATATGAAAACTAGTTCACAAAATCATGTGATGAGCCAGCTTTTGTCCATGGCCCTTGTTCCAAATTATTTATCAGAATATAATTGCAGCACAAAACGTCAATGCATCTAACTTTATCAAAGTGATGAATGTGACTACAACTGATTTGTCAGACTTTGCCTGCAATATTAAAGGTAATTAGGTATTTCATATTGTTTTACAGATATGCTAAAGGCTACCCACCTTACTCTCCATACATAGGAAGTTCACCCACTTTTTGTCATCTCCTTCATGAAAAAGTACCATTTTGCTGCTTAAGACTAGACAAGGTAAGCACTTCAGACTGTTATTTTCTGTAAGAATAAAATGATGGCATCATGTAGTTGCATGCATTTAAATAATTTTGTACAATTTCTTGACTGAAATATGTTTATAGAGTATTGTATTTCAAATGTAAATGTAATACATAAGGTGGTGAATTTTACTTTTTTTAACTGCACTAATGATTACCCCTGGAGAAGGCAATGGCGCCCCACTCCAGTACTCTTGCCTGGAAAATCCCATGGACGGAGAAGCCTGATAGGCTGCAGTCCATGGGGTCACTAAGAGTCAGACACAACTGAGCGACTTCACTTTCACTCTTCACTTTCATGCATTGGAGAAGGAAATGGCAACCCACTCCAGTGTTCTTGCCTAGAGAATCTCAGGGATGGGGCAGCCTGGCGGGCTGCTGTCTATGGGGTCACACAGAGTCAGACACGACTGAAATGACTTAGCAGCAGCAGCAATGATTACCCCAGTGCTTTACCCTCCACTGATGTACTCGAGGAGTTGATCAGTCATGTTTTTAAAAGGGAAACAAACGTGTCAGGGCCACAAACCAGAGTCCTCCCCAGATCACTTTGGCCAAATATGCTCCATGTATTTTACTAGGCATTTTTGCCTCAAATCTCAAAGTGGAATTGCTTGATGTGATGCAAGTTAGGTAGTCTATGTATTGTTCACAAAGATTCATTATCTATTAGACTGGAAGTATCTTGTTTAATGACTCCTTCTCTGAAGATTTTATACTGTTTTTGGTTCCTGGCTGGATGTTCAGGAGAAATCATCCAAAACAGAAACATTGTAAGAAAGTGGGCATTTTTATCTCTTTCACAGCATGGCCACTGGACATGACCTGTGTAAAAATTTATTTTCCTAAAGAATAAGAAAGCACATAAAAAGGACAGTGTGCAACTCCCCACCTCCCAGAAATGAAAACGTGCCACTAATTCTAACCAGGAATTTCTTCTTTTATTCTAAAATTTGGAGTTACCTGGTCTGAAAATTCCAGCTCTATGCTTACAGGTTTTACAATTTGGAGAGATAACTTTATCATTAAATTTCAATTTCCATCTCTCTGTGTGTGTTTAGTCATTCAGCGCTCCCTTGATGGCTCACATGGTAGCAAATCCTCCTGCAATGCAGGAGACCTGGGTTCGATCCCTGGGTTGGGAAGATCCCCAGAGGACGGTATGGTAACCCACTTCAATATTCTTGCTTGGAGAATCCCACGGACACAGGAGTCTGGCTGGCTGCAGATCGTGGGGTCATAAAGAATCAGACACGACTGAGTGACTTACCACAAGCAGGGAGCCCAGCAGAGCTCAGTCAGTAGATCATCATACTTTTAATCTGAGGGTCCAGGGTTCAAGTCACTGTTTGGGCAAGGTTGACCTTTTGGGCTTCCCTGGCTCTCATTCTGTAAAGGATTCACCTGTAATACAGGAGAGGTGGGTTCAATCCTTGGGTTGAGAAGATCCCCTGGAGAAGGAAACCAACTCCACTCTTCTTGCCTGGAGAATTCCATGGACAGAGGAGCCTGGCAGGCTACAGTCCATTGGGTCCTAAGAGTTGAACATGACTTACTGACTAAACTACCAAGCAGGGAACCTGATGCAAGAAAAAGCTAGGCTTTTAGAGGTGAGTCTCGCTGAAGGAGAAATGGAGACTTTCAAAGCCAAAAGATGATAATCTGTCTCTAAGAAGGAGAAGTTTCCGGTTGTTGTTGATTAGTCTATGACATCTTAGATTATCCATTCTTTAGGTGGCATCAGTCTGGTTGGTGCCATTTCTTAGGAGGAATGGAGTACCATAATAGTCAACAAAAGAATCCAAAATGCGGTACTTGGATGCAATCTCAAAAATGACAGAATAATCTCTGTTCATTTCCAAGGCAAACTATTCAATATCACAGTAATCTATGCCCCAACCAGTAATACTGAAGGAGCTGAAGTTGAATTGTTCTATGAAGACTTACAAGAACTTCTAGAACTAACACCCATAAAAGATGTCCTTTTCATCATAGGGAACTGGAATGCAAAAGTAGGAAGTCAAGAAATACCTGGAGTAACAGGCAAATTTGGCCTTGAGTACAGAATGAACCAGGGCAAAGACTAATAGAGTTTTGCCAAGAGAACACACTGGTGATAGCAAACACCCTCTTCCATCAACACAAGAGAAGACTCTTCATATGGACATCACCAGATGGTCAATATCGAAATCAAATTGATTATATTCTTTACAGCCAAAGATGGAGACGCTCTATACATTGAACAAAAACAAGACCAGGAGCTGACTGTGGCTCAGATCATGAACTCCTTATTGCCAAATTCAGACTTAAATTGAAGAAAGTAGGGAAAACCACTAGACCATTCAGGTATGACCTAAATCAATTTCTTTGCGATTATACAGTAGAAGAGAGAAATAGATTCAAGGGATTAAATCTAATAGACAGACTGCCTGAAGAACTATGGATGGAGGTTTGTGACATTGTGCAGGAGGCAGTAATCAAGAACATCCTTAAGAGAAAGAATTGGAAAAAGACAAGATAGTTATCTGAGGAGGCCTTACAAATAGCTGTGGAAAGAGAAGAGAAAGGCAAAGGAGAAAAGGAAGATATACCCATTTGAAATCAGAGTTCCAAAGAATAGAAAGGAGAGATAAGAAAGCCTTCCTCAGTGATCAATGCAAAGAAATAGAGGAAAACAACAGAATGGGAAAGACTAGAGATCTCTTCAAGAAAATTAGAGATACCAAGGGAATATTTCATGCAAAGATGGGCACAATAAAGGACAGAAATGGTACGGGCCTAACAGAAGCAGAAGATATTAAGAAAAGATGGCAAGAACACACAGAAGAACTTTACAAAAAAGATCTTCATGACCCAGATAATCACCACGGCATGACTGCTCACCTAGAGTCAGACATCCTGGAATGCGAAGTCAAGTGGGCCTTAGAAAGCATCACTATGAACAAAGCTAGTGGAGGTGATGGAATTCCAGTTGAGCAATTTCAAATCCTGAAAGATGATGCTATGAAAGTGCTGCACTCAATATGCGAACAAATGCAGAAAACTCAGCAGGGCCACAGGACTGGAAAAGGTCAGTTTTCATTCGAATCCCAAAGAAGGGCAATGCCATAGAATGCTCAAATGACCACACATTTGCACTCATCTCACATGCTAGCAAAGTAATGCTCAAAATTCTCTAAGCCAGGCTTCAATAGCACTTAATCCATGAACTTCCAGATGTTCAAGGGGATTTACAAAAGGCAGACGAACCAGAGATCAAATTGCCAACATCCACTGGATCATCGATAAAGCAAAAGAGTTCCAGAAAAATATCTACTTCTGCTTTATTGACTAAGCCAAAGCCTTTGAGTGTGTGGATCACAACAAACTGTGGAAAATTCTGAAAGAGATGGGAATACCAGACCACCTGACCTGCCTCTTGAGAAATCTGTATGCAGAACCGGAAGCAACAGTTAGAACTAGACATGGAACAACAGACTGGTTCCAAATAGGGAAACGAGTACATCAAGGCTGTATATTGTCACCCTGCTTATTTAACTTATATGCAGAGTACATCATGAGAAATGCTGGGCTGGTTGAAGCACAAGCTGGCATCAAGATGGCCAGGAAAAATATCAATAACCTCAGATATGCAGATGACACCACCTTATGACAGACAGTGAGGAAGAAGTCAAGAGCTTCTTGATGAAAATGAAAGAGGAGAGTAAAAATCTGGCTTAAAGCTCAAAATTCAGAAAACTAAGATCATGGCATCTGGTCCCATCACTTCATGGCAGATAGATGGGAAAACAGTGGAAACAGTGCCAGATTTTATTTTGGGAGCCTCTGAAATCACTGCAGATGGTGACTGCAGCCATGAAATTAAAAAACTCTTGCTCCATGAAAGAAATGTTATGACCAACCTAGATAGCATATTAAAAAGCAGAGACACTACTTTGCCAACAAAGGTCCGTCTAGTCAAAGTTATGGTTTTTTCCTTAATCATGTATGGATGTGAGAGTTGGACTATAAAGAAAGCTTGAGTGCTGTGATGCTATTGAATTGTGGTGTTGGAGAAGACTCTTGAGAGTCCCTTGGACAGCAAGGAGATCCAACCAGGCCATCCTAAAGGAGATCAGTGCTAAATATTCATTGGAAAGACCAATGCTGAAGCTGAAACTCCATTACTTTGGCCACCTGATGGGAAGACCTGATTCATTTGAAAAGACCTTGATGTTGGGAAAGAGTGAAGGCCGGAGGAGAAAGGGTACACAGAGTATGAAATGGTTGGATGACATCACCTGCTCAATGGACATGAGTGATGGACAGGGAGGTGTGTCATGCTGCAGTACATGGGGCCGCAAAGCGTCGGACACAACTGAGCTACTGAACTGAACTGAACTGAGTCTGGTTGGAGGTGGTAGTCTGCTCTGCAAATGAGTGCCCACTTTGCGATTAGAGGGTGGGGTTAGGCAGCCAACCCTGCTGCATCTATGGAGTCTCTGAGCAAGGATTTTGTTGCCCAGTGTGCTTTACATGAGCATCAGCAGGCTCCTTCCTGGACAAGGTTTATCAAAAATAAATTCCATATTATACCCTTTTGTTATTTTTTTCTTGCTAATTATGCTGCTTCTAAATTTACTAAAGTAGTTCTTTTTCCTCACTTGAGCTCATAAAAATGAAGCACTTAATAATCTCAGCCCCGACCTGGTACCTTCTCCTTCCATGATCTCTTTGTAAAGGACCTAAATTTATGTGGCCTCAGATCCTGTTTATACTTAACAGTTCTCCAATAGTACTTCCAGTGGGGACCTGCTGTCCTTCTCCTTTATCATTTCCTGTGCTCTGTTCTTTCTTATGCCTTAATTCTTCCTTCTGGATTGATCTTTCCACTTTCATGATGACAACTTTAGAAATCCTGCTAATGAAATCCTATAGTGATAAATTCTTTCCATTTCAGTTTTCTGGATATGTCCTTATTTTGTCCTCCTTCCTAAAGACTAGTTTGGCTGGGTGTCCAATTCCAGGCTCTGAGTTTGTTTTTTTCTGTTTTGTTTTGTTTTCCCTTTAAACATGTTAGGATTTTTTCACTGCCTTCTGTCCTGCACACTGCTGGTGAGAAGTCAGCCGTCATTCTAATTTGTGTTTCTTGTAGGTACAGTTCTTTTCTCTATGGCTGCTTTTAAGGTCTTCTTCTTGTCTTGATTGTCCTGCAGTATGACAATGTGTATAACCCTGGATTTATCTTTATTTATTTGGATTAGGATTCATTGGGTTTCCAGAACCTGGTGGTTTGCATGCTTCATTAATTCTAGAAAAGCCTTAGTCAATCTGTACGTGAATAGTGATTCTCATCTTTTTTTTCAGACACTCTGTTTAAATGTGTATTAGACACTGTCTTCTCACACATCTTAATTTTTTCCATGCTACTTTCTCTCTTCTCCCTGTATTCTGAATAATTACTTCAACCCAATCATGCAGTTGATCCCTTCAGATGAACAGAATGTGCAGTTTAAATCATTTTTTGAATGTCTGTTTAAAGTTGTGATGCCTTTTAATTCCAGACTAGAGTAATTTGCATTTTAATTCCAGACTAGAGTCATTTGTAATTTTTTAAACATCTACCTGAATATTTCCAATATCCTCTAGTTCTCTTCTATTTCCTTAAATGTAGTAAACATGTTCATTTTCTATTCTGAATCTAGTAACAAGGAAGTCTGTAATAGTTGTGAGTCTAATTCTGTTGCTTATTGATTCTGCTGACTCGAGGTACCTTGTTCCCAAAAAATGTTTTGCAATTTTTTATTCAGGAATGAAGGCAGAGAATATTCCAGAGTTGATCATGAATCCACAGAGAATCAACTAATCTCACCCCAAATAAAAAGAAACATAAGTAAAGACATAAAGGCTAAAAAGCCAGAATGCTAAAGCAGTTCTCCAGGCAGATAATTTTATTTAAAAGGATCTTGATTTAATAATGCCAAGTCCAGTAAATTCTAGCTCCCTTGGAAGTAACAAAATACCCTCAGGAAACACATTTTGGTAATGTGTTATTATGTTGTTCTTGTTATTGTTAGTATTAGTATTTTACTTTTGGATATTTACATCATTATCTTGCCAGCTCAGGTATACTTTTAGACAATTACAGATTTTTTGTTTGTTTTTTAATGAAAAAAATCCCTTTTAATATCTATCCTTTTGGTATTCAGTTCTTGGAATGTTGCAGGGTTACTTAATTATAATGTTACTCTATTTCTGGAAATGAAAGTCAGAGGTAGGTTATTTTTCCAGCTTTCATGAATTATGATTGACAAATAAAAATTATGTATATTTGAGGTATTTAACATGATGCTTTGATATACATATACATTGTGATGATTCTTTAATACTGATTCCCAGATGTCATCTAGTGGCAAGTTCCTCTTTGCAGCAGAATGTGTGTACACACATACCACTGCCTTTTCATTCCCCCATATCAGGCTGCATACCTGGAATTCACTGGTTTTGTCCCTACACACCTTCAGGCTGGAGAATTAGGCATAGAAAAGTGTAACTATTTCCAAATTGATTAGAAAACAAAGGATTCACTAGGATGGACTAATTTCACATTTCTTTGTCTCCTAAGTTTTTTCACCCAATTTTAGTGGAGTATAAAAATGGTATTTCTGTGTATAATTTTTCTTCTCTAGAGTTGCCAGCATAACTACTATGAGGACGCAAAAGCCTATGGATTCAAAAATAAGCTAATTATAGTTGCAGCTGAAACAGCTGGAAATGGATTGTATAATTTTATTGTTCCTCTCAGGGCTTATTATAGACCAAAGAAAGAACTTAATCCCGTAATACTGCTATTGGATAACCCGTAAGTATATCTTAAAATACACAAGCAAGACAAAATTTTTTAAATATTTTATCAAAAATAATTTAATTTAGAATTAAATTTAGAATATTTTAAATCAGAAACATTATGGCATATATGGGAGATATATCCTGTACTATGGTACAAAACAATCATTGAGTATGATTGCATTTCACAAATACAACTTAAAACATAACAAGAGTACTCTGAGCCTTTTGTTTAAGACTATTTTTGCAAATGGTCATCTCTCTACCAGTGGGAAACATGCCACTGAAATAATTACAGTTATTTTCCTTAAATTAATCAACTAGCCTGGAAAATCTCTGCCAAAAGTGGACAATTTTGTTGTCTTTGTAAAGAACCATTAATTATCAGAGAAGCATATTAATGATCCATTTTATGTCATATCATAACACATCATTACTTCTTATGATTCTTTCACTGTTAAAACATATATCCTGTGACATAACATGAATAGTTTACATTTTACCGTGTTCTTTTGTTTAGAAAATGTTTGATTAATATACCCATGAAAAATGACTACTTAAACATTTCAAGATCCTTATACAGATATAAATATACAGCACTGAATGCTGTGGTCAAATCCATTGTATGTGCTAAAATTACGACACTTCTCTCTCTGACTCAAATTAGTAGCAGATGGTCCTTAAATCAATACCATCGTTTAACATCCTCCAATTCTCCTCTTACATTCTAAAGTGATGCAAATTTTGGGATAAGCTAAATGAGGCCAACATCCACTGCCTTGTCTCTGCTTTTAAAATTTATGAAAAGAATTTTCTCAAAACAGAGATAGCTCCCCGATATAACTTCATGACATTATTTATTCTGAATATATGAATATCAAGATTCTCATGGATGCATCTCTTTTTAGCATCAGAATCCCAGCGATAATCAACTCTAAAACTTGAGCACACTTCTAGAGGTTTCAGTTGAAGAACTTTCAGGCCTGATGATTCAATGCTTTTTTGATACCGTTTTGGTTTCTAGGGAAAGGTGATGAAAATTTAGGGCAGGTGTAGGAAAGCAAAAACTTAGACCCAATGTTAGATGAAATAAAAGTTTAATAAAGCAAATCCTAGCAGGATAAGAGTGGGTTACTGGGTAGCCAGGGTGATAGAGCATGGGACGATCTAACAGACAGGAGATGCTCACCCACTGTTTGAACTCAGACGTGTCAGATGCTGGCTCTGTTTGCTTATGGGGCAGTGTGTCCACTCCCTTAAAAACGAATGGGTACTTACAAGCTGATTGACTTAGAGCAGGTGGCTCAGTAGTAAAAAAATCTGCCTGGTGGGTGGGGAAGATCCCCTGGAGGAGGAAATGGCAATCCACTCTAGCATTCTTGGCTGGAGAATCCCATGGACAGAGGAGCCTGCAGGGCTACAGTCTATAAGGTCACAAAGAGTCAGATATGACTAAGCATACATGCTTGTGCAACTCAGGCATGACTTAGAGCATGAGTTCCCATGTCCTATGGCTTGGATTAAAGTGAGTCAACTCAGGCCTCAGAATACAGAGAAGCAGAGAGGAAGAGGCTTGAAAAAAAAAGAAGTAAAACTGTGCCTACAGCATCCCTGTGTAAAGTAATCGGTAAAAATTATTCTTTCACCTTCTTTATATTATTTCAAGGTATAATTCCTGGTCCTGATGTATAAAACTCCTAATTGAGTTCTGGGACCCAAATTCAGTGTGTGTGTGTGTGTGTGTCTGTGTGAGGGTTTTTCCACACCTCCAATAACCAGTTCTCCGGACTCCAGCTCAGTTCTCGGGGAATTCAACTCAGTTCTGATACTCTCTACCCAGAAATAGCATTAGCTTCCCAGGTTGAAGTTTCAGTTCTACAAAATTTCCCCACCCCCACTTCAGAAGTCAATCACAAGCCAGGTTATCACCCTATAACTGATCAGCTGTAGACTGAAAAAGACCCTAATGCTGGGAAAGACTAGGGGCAGGAGGAGAAAGGGGTGGCAGAGGATGAGATGATTGGATAACATCACCAACTCAATGGACATGAGTTTCAACAAACTCTGGGAGATAATGAAGGACAGGGGAGCCTGGAGTGCTGCAGTCCATGGGATCACAAATAGTTGGACACAACTCAGCGACTGAACAACAACAATAGACTGGAAGTTTCAATGACCCCCTCCATGAACTTTGATGCCAGTTGCAAGTCCAGGTTGTTACCTGTACTTGTGACAGACTGGCTGTAACTCAGAGGTTTCCACCAACACCTACTCAGGGTCAAGTTATTTGGTAGAGCAGATCACAGAATTCAGATAAACATTTTACTGACTTGATTGCCAGCTTATTATAAAGGCATATAACTAGGAAAAACTGGTGGAAGAGATGCACAAGGCAAGATATGGGGAAAGAGCATCACTGTCACCAAATCTCTACCTGTTCACCAGCCTGGAAGTTCTTTGAACTGTGTCTTCTGGGGTTTTTAATAGAAGATTCATTACATAGGCACAGTTGACTAAATCATTGGTCATTGGTAATTTAACTCAATCTCTTGCCCCTACCCCTTCCTCAAAAATCAGGAAGTGGGACTGAAGCTCCCACTCTTTATTCAGGCTGGTTTCCCTGGCAAACAGCCTCGTCCTTAGCTACATTCCAAATGTCACCTCGTTAACATAAACCGAGTTGTTTTGGAAAGAGGCTTGTTATGAAGAACAAGACACCCATTTCATCTTCATGTCTCTGAAGTGATTTCAGGAGGGTAAGAGATCAAATATTATTAACAGAAGATGCTCCCACGACTCTTGTCATTCAGGAAATTCCGAGGGTTTTGGGAGTTGTAAGCTAGAAAATGTGGTAAAGACCAAAGACATGTGAGGAATCTGAATGCGAATGCCAAATACACAATCCTTATAAATCACAGTATTGTACTTAGCAAAAGAGTCAATCTCACCAAATTTAGCAATGGGGTTTACTTTTGTCCTTTTCCGTATCTAGTTTCCCTAAACAATCTTATTTCAGAATCACTAATCCCATTTTATCCCAGTGAGCAGGTGGCAGGAGTTAGGATTTCATAACCTGTGTATCTTGTGTAGACTTTGGAATTGCCATGGCTAAATCGTTCCCTTTCTGTTGGGTTTTGAATTAACAAATTACCAAAATGCTCAATTACTGCATTATTGATTGATTTGTATGATAGAATTATAAAATCAAGCGATTGTGTCCACAGTCTTACTTCTTGAATCTGATCAATCATTAATCAAAAAATCTGAAAATGCTGTTTCTCTTACTTACTGGAAAGCTGGTCAGTAATTCAATATAAGTATACATGTAGCTTTTATCAGAGATTATTTTACCTAAATAAGACCATAGTGATCATTTAATAAAATTAATAATCTTTATCACTACCTTTGTTCATTATAGTCATAATTGCTGAGCATTTACTATATGGCAGTCATCCCAGTAGATACTTAGCCTTTATTTCATGTTTTATTTCCATAAAAAATATATCCATGTCATATAGCATGATTTATCCTCAGAAAGATGTACCAAGCAGCTTAAGATCTCAAAGCTTACAAATTGCAATAACATTTACACAAATTGGTCTGTGCGACTTGATTACACCACTGTCTCTTATTTCATGGAAAGGAGGAACAAGCCAAAGAAATTACATGACTTTTTCCAAGGTCGATTCTAGGATTAGAACCTTCTCTGCAGTCATAGCTCATTGTTCTTTAAACCAAGTGATCTTACTTTAGTTACAGGTTTTTGACATATGCAAACATACATTGTTTATTATCTGTCAAACAAGAATATTTTAACTTTAGGTTATTTTGCATTTAAGTATTTTTCTTTGCTTTCCTAAGGACCTACAGTTTGAAATCCAAGTATTCACATGACATCTGTTAAATGATTTTAGTGTCTGACTTTTTTCAAAGAGTTGGGATGAAAGTGCTGTCTGTAAAATTGACCAGCATCCTGTGTATTTCCCAAAAGTGGTGTCGAACAATTTTATTTGTTGTTCTCTGTTCCTTTGATTGAGAATGAGGAAACAAGAACTAACACCAGTAAATAATGTTCCAGGAAGTTTTATGCAATCCTCTTTTTTAAAAAACAATGAAATTGTTTTAAAAAACTTGTTTCTCTGCTGTGGCTAGTATTTTTCAATCTCGCCTACAGTATTATAAAGAAATATGATGCTTTCTTCTTTAAAATATTTCTGGGCTATAAGAATTTACACACTAATAATTACACACACTTCTACAGTGACTAGTTAGTTTAGTGGGATTTGACTTCATTTTAAATGAATGTGAGCATTGTTAAAAATAATGTCAATGCATGGCTTCTTAGGAGATTTAGTGGAAAAAATAGTTAATTAAATATAAAAAACAGATGCCACAAATATGGAATTAAAAATGTAAATTAAATTTATGATATTCACATACAAAATATGTCAAAGTAAATGTTCATAATGTTTCGAAATAAAACGCCTTCTGCATTTCATATGCTAATCTTGCACTGGATACTGGTTCATCAGAACTGGTCTCAGTTCTGATTGCTTGGCCATCTGTTCTATTCTGCTGTGGCACCATACTGATTTTAAACATTTTGATTACTGCTTCAACCTTAAAGGTCATCTAGTCATCTGATGATACCATTTCATATAAGAGATGGAAAAGTGAGTCAAAAAACTTCAGAATATATTACCCAAAGCTAAGCTGATTTAAAGTACAAGATTCAGGTTTATCTTCTTAACTTTTACAACATCTTGTTTAAAGTATCCCTTTACTAAATCAATCTTCTTAGCACATATAGGTACAAGTAGGCTCCAGTTCAGCTTATTTCAAAAGTAATGGTAAACTGTCTGATATATCAGGGTCCTTATTAAAAACATTCAAGGCTTAGACTCACACAGATCTGAAATAAGATCTAACTGACCCTATTGATAGGCTGTGTGTTACCGAATTTCTGTAAGCCTCAATTGTTTCATTTGTAAAATGAGAACATTTATCTTATTTTGCAATTATATAAAATAATGTATATGGAGCACTAGCAGAGTATCTGACTCATGAAAGCCAGTCCAGAAATGTAGTTTTCCTACTTGTGCCAATCAACAACAGGACATTGTCACTATTCAAACTACTGGGTAAGTTTCTGTGAAAACTCAATTTACAACAACAACAACAACAACAAAGGAAATTTATTTCAAGTTGCTGAAATTAAAATACTACTTCATTTTTCAGGAAGAAATAAGCTTAAAAGTGGGATTATGAAATGCTAACAAAATATATTGTCTCATACATTCATTTCTTGAATTTGAAATTTAAAAAATGAGTTTATTATAGTGTTAGTTGCTCAACCGTGTTCAACTCTTTGCAGTCCAATGGACTGTTGCCCTTCAGGCTTCTCTGACCATGGGATTCTCCAGGCAAGAATACTTGAGTGGGTTTCCATTCCCTTCTCCAAGGGATCTTCCTCATACAGGAATTGAACCCAAGTCTCCTGAACTGTAGGCAAATTCTTTACCATCTGAGCCACCAGGAAGCCCTCAAGTTTATTATAATTATTAGTTAAATGGGGATCTTCAACTTGAAAATCCAGGAAATTTCATGAAACTTTTCATTTCCTACAATTAACTGGTGAATTCATAATTGTGTATAATCACAATTTTTGTAATGAAAGTCTTTGTAAAGATATTTAGACTCATAAATAGTCATCTTTATTAACTGAATTACAGATAAGACTGATTAATGATGTGCTCATTTTTTCTTTAGTAAGCAGTTTAGTGCCATAAAGACCTTTGCCAGTTTACTTAAATGTGTCAGCATAGTACATACAAATGTATGATTGATATATTCCTTATATTTCAGGTGTCCTTTCAAGCCACCTTTATCAGTAGAAGGAGTGGGTGGATCTATTTACTATACAAGTCAAATTTTGCAAAGTCTGACTTTACCAGTGGCTCAAGTGGTAAAGAATCCACCTGTAATGCAGGAGGTAGAGGAATCAGAGTTCAGTCACTGGGTTGGGAAGATCCCCTGGAGGAGGAAATGGCAACCCATTCAGTTTTCTTGTCTGGAAAATCCCATGGACAGAGGAGCCTGGTGGGCTGCAGTCCATAGAGTCACAAAGAGTCAGACAGGACTTAGTGACTGATCACTCATGCACATGGCATACTAGACTCCCTACGTTAGATGTACTTCATCAGAATTATATATTTACCAAGTTTCAAATGACTTGCCTTGCCTTGTAACATTGCTGAATTCATGAAAGGATGAAGCGTGCTACCATAATACAGATGTTAATTTCTAAAGATGTGAAAGATTGCTTGTGCATTGTATAATAAATGCATGTTTGTGGCAGCATGGCATGTCTGTAAGATTCACAAGTTTCCTAACAACAGGCAGTAATTTTGATGTTTAAGTACTTTGAATGATTTCTACTCAACAGAGCAATAAAATACAAAGGCCAGATCTTCAGTTTTAAGTCTAATAGAAGGTTTGGCATAACATAAAGATTTACTTTGTTCCTTGCGACTCCAGTACTTCTCATCACATGGAAAACTTTTTGGTATCTTTATCAAGTTGAATTATTTGATAACATCAAGTACTGTTCTAAGTCTTTGGAAGACAGATATGTTACAGTGGACAAATGGTCAGAGAAGATAGTGTAAACAATGGAAAGATCTGGATTTTTTAAATTAGGAGATTATTTCACACAGGGTATAGCTGTGCAATTAATAACAAGGAATTATGAACATAATTCTGCTATGTAAGTTATTGAGCTATTCATTTTATCTGACTAGAAACTATGTAAGAGGAAAGAAAGATAAAATAATGACCCCCCTCAAATGACACATTCAAAAGGATCTTTCAAAATGCCACGGAACCTTAGTGTTGTCCCAGTCTGTGTCACTCGAATCCTAATATCTTCTTCCATAACCACAAGGCAGGCAGGAAGCATAGAAGATCTGAAATGAACAGTGTGAATACCCATTCTAATTGTGAGAAGGAGCACCCAGAAAGAGAAGAATTGGCAGGCACTAGCCAAGACCGCTACTGGGAGTATATATGATTGTATTTGTGAAACCAACCTACACCATGAGCTTTAAAAATATTTGTATCCTGTGATTCACTAGTGGGAAAACTTCTATGCATGTTTTGGGGCAAATGATAAAACCAAATACTAGGAAAAAAGTCACCAGAAAAAGTCCAGAGCAATAATTTTTATAATAACAAGACATTAGAAATAGCTTGTCACTCCAGGGATTAATAGCATAAAAGTGAAAATAACTTAGAAACTGAATAATTGAGGCTTTTTAAAAAATGAACTGTGGGACATTTATAATATGTAGTAATATGGGACCACTTAAAATCCTAGGAAGTCATTTTAGGAATGATGGTGGAAATGTCATCAACAGTGAGATTCTTCAGATGTTTTATTTTAATGATTCACTGTACTAAATATTATTTTTCTTTAAAGTGAAGAGAGATGAGATTGATCAACAGGAAGAAATTAATCAGGGAGGAGAGATTTCTGGCTGGGATGCTGTTGGGGCTGTTCTCCCCTTTGCCTAGAAGTGCCCTTTCCTCCCCCTTTACTGGTCCATCTTCCACTCATCCTTCATCATCCAAATTAAATATTTCCTCTATTCTGTCTTCCGAATGCAACCCATTCCTTATTTTTCAGCATATTCTATAATTTTGTGTTTTTACATATGTGTTCCAAAAGCTCTATTTCTTGTAGTAGAAGCTAACAAGATATATATTTTTTTTTCCATACATCTTAGTATACCAAAATGTCTAATATGAAAAACTTTTGGATTCAGAGATGCTGCGTGAATAGATGCATGAAAGAATGGATAACTTTATAAAATGAATACAATGGATTAGGTAATTTCTAAGGAAGCTTCCAGGTTTATAAGTCTTTCCCCAAATGTGCAGAAAGAGTAAAGATTTCAGTTGTAATACAATTTGCTCAACAGTGTATATTGAGAAAATCAGTAGTGTAAAAGGTGAAATGCTTTCCTTTTAATTCTGTATTTTATATATATATATATATATTGCATGGGTACAAATACTATATTTATTTACTCATAGGCTGATATATTAAGGGACATGTGGTGATTCTCTGTATCTCTTAGAGAAAATTACTCTAGAGAGACACACTAGTTTCTTATATTTTATATCATCAAAAAAATCACTAATTTCCCATTTTACAAGACTTTCTCAGGATGAATCATTTCAAACTCATTGAAAATATTTTTTAGTCATAAATTACGAGTATCAATTTGGTGTTTTTGTAGAATACTGCCATAATGTTTCTGATTTAGAAAGCAGAAATGCAACTTTTTTTTAAATTAGTGCATTGTATTATTCATAACAGTAAAAGTGACATTTTAAAATTAATGTTGAGAAAAGGCACTTGAAAATTAATCTTGTCAATGGCATTTAGTATTGGAAATGAGAACTGAGTCAGCTTACTTCCTTCCCTAGAAGTGCTGCCACTGTTGTGACACTGTGTTTCATTTTGTAACCCATGTGCTACTTAGGCCAGACATGCATTTTCTGGATGCCATCTGTTGGTTTCCAATGGTTTACTACATGGTGGGCTCTATTGACAAGTAGGTGACAAAATCTTTGGCACCCTCACCAGTGTGGTGTCCTGTGCTTGTCATGTGCTGTGCCCCGATGTTGCATGTTGAGTGTAATCTGCCCTTTCAGTGTTGTAAATATGATGTATATTGCATGTAGAGCTTATGTTCCTGTGTTACACATCTTGCATTCAAACTTCCTAAGCAGTAATCTGTTGTTAAATTAAACAGATCTTGTTGCATGTCAGTCTTGTTCCATTTCTAAACCACTTCGGTTTTGTGTCATCTACAGCAGTAAGATTTCTAACTGTTAACATTGTGCTAGAGAGAACCTAGAACTTCAGCATTGCGCTGCATTGGTATCATTACCGTTACTTTTGGAAAACTTTAAAATAATTTGGAATGCTCATTTTTAAGTCAAATTTTTTAATTGGAGCATTTCCTTAGTTTATTCTTAGAACATATTAGAGTCTGTAATTTCTAATAATTTGTTAATTAAAGGTCAAATGTGTGTGATGCTTCAGCTTTAAAATACAAATTCCTTTCTATGCATGAACATGACATGGTAACAAATACTAAAATTAAAAGATCATAAAACTAATATGCTTATAAAATGTGTTAATCTTCCATTCTTAAAAAAAAAAAAAAATCAGCCAGAGCATTGCAAATAATATGCTGAAAGTTATCCACTGAGAACTCCCGTGTTTGCATTTCGTCTTGTAGATGTTAAAAAACAAAGGTTTGTAACTTTGAGAGTGTTTATGGACTGTGGGTACATTAATGGCCAAACAGGTTAACACACATTTAGTCTCCATTCTACATGAATATGCCTGGGTTTCCTTGGTGGCTCCGTGGTAAAGAATCCACCTGCCAATGCAAGAGATGCAGGTTCAATCCCTGGGTCAAGAAGACCCTCTGGAGTAGGAAATGGCCATCCACTCCAGTCCTCTTGCCTGGAGAATCCCGTGGACAGAGGAGCCTGGCAGACTACTTTCCACAAAGTCGCAAGAGAGTTGGAAACAACTTAGCAACTAAACAGCTACATTAATATAATTTATATTACTGTTGTCACAATGCTAACCAACTAATTAAAATATAGAGGTACTAAAACTACTATTTGAATCCATGAAAGTGAAATCAACCCATATTTTATCATTAGTAATGTTTCTTTGATGTGATATTAATAGTATTCTATTAAAATTCATTAGGACATTATATTTAGAAGATACAAAATAAACCTCTCATCCATCTTTTCTGATGTAAACTATGAAATGAATTCTCCCTTTATAAAAGTATTAATGGGGAGGAAAGGAAGAATGGAAAGGATCAAATTCCTAGGATTAGAGGTGAAAAAGGATTGAGTACAAGTCACCAATTTTTGAAACTGGATAATTGGTACAGGAGATTCACTATAGTATTCTCTTCTGCTAATGTTTGAAATTTTCCTTAAACATAAATGATGAGCAAACAAAATCTATGAATGAGTTAAAACGCTCTCACAAACATTCCTTTATATTTATACCTTCACATTCTGGTTCTCCTCAAAAAGAAAGTCTTAGAGAAGGGTAGAAAGAGAGCCGTTCCCAATTAGATTATCTGTAACTTTTTCAACCATATTGACTTTTTTCTTGTGCCGCCATCTGGTGGCCAAACTGTGTAAAGCACTCATGCTTAATTAAAAACAGTCTTCGTAGATAAGAGAGTGGGAAGAAATTGTGATACACACAGAATTATAAAAACAAAGTGGTAGTCTACCAAAAAGATAAAGAATAAAATACAATTCTAAATGAATACAAATAAGCTAAAGTTAAAACATGAAGAATAAAATTTCTTTGTGATTCAGAAATGTGATTCAGAAATGCCACTCTAAATTTATATAGATCCTATAAATTTCTTTAGATTTAAATTCATATTCAATGATAATTACTAAAATCATTTGCCAATGTTATGTGTAAACTACAACAGCCAGTATTTTCAGTATGGCATTAACTGTTATGTACAGGTTTTACTAGCAAGTAACTGTTTAGGACAAATATTCTCATAGTGACTTTTTTTGTCAAGTCTCAACTTCCTCGATTTATTGATGATGAAATATTCATTTTTATTACAACTTCTAGGTATCATTTTTTGACTAAGGTTACCTTCTATTAATTAACTTTTCCTTTTCCTATATAGACAATTTGTTTAATGGGGGAAATAAAGATCGTAAGAGCTGAAACATGAAAAAGTGAATTAACCCTATAATAATAGTGTGTGAAGTCATAAGATTTAGCATCGTTTTTATGGTCCCCAAGGGATCATATTTGCTTTCCAACTTCCTTTCTTTTAAAAAGTATTTTAATAGATGTAAGAATAATTATAAATTTCCTAGATAAAAAGAACACCCTAGTAAAGTATTCCTGGAAATTTAAGCTTGGTCATCATATTGATTAGATGTTATGGTCCTGGCCTCTCTCACCATAGGAAATTTATTTGGGATAACATTCTGTTTCCGCAGTTTTAGCCATAAAATCCCTGCTATAGAACATTGTGCCTGATTCAAGCAAACTATTTTTTCTGGGCTATTCCAGGAATCTTGGACTCAAAGCTTTGGTAATACTTTCTCGCCGTTTAACAGAGTAAGAAATCTTGCCTCTTGCCTTCCTGTAAGAGGAAAATAATCCCCTCTAATGTGAGATGGCTAATTCAAGGGATCATGCAGTTTGAGACGATCTTTAGGAGAATTAACTGTTCCTTTTAAGAATCTAAAAGGAGCTACTGCTCTTTGAGTTTTACACTTTTTACTTTAAATTGGAAGATGTAGAAATCAGTTAGCTCAATTTTTCTTAATTGTCTTCAGTCAACTCTGAACCTAGAATACCCTTGCATTCACTCAAGTAAAATCTCCCTTCTCCAATTCAGTCCTATTTTTGAAATTTGTGTGAAGCAGAGGCAATGAAAAATGGTTTTCTTGTTTCAGCTTTTACTATAACATTGTTTTTAAATTCAATGTTAGGTAAATTTTTTATCACTGATATGGGAGATGACTGACTCAATAGGAACTTATGTCTTAGTTTAGCAATTGTTTCCTGCAACCAACAAATTTAATTCATTTAATCACTTGCTGAAAAAGTATCTAAAAGGTAGGCTTGAAAGCAAATGATATTTATATGTTTTACATGTTTTTGGCTGTGTAGAACCAATCTATAAGACATAGCTTCACATAGATAAATAGACATTTAAAAATAAATATCTGTAATAAATATATTTCCTTGTTAGGCTTGACCATCTAAATATATGTTCATTTTTATTCTTACCAGAAGTGCCTCAGAGATTTTTTAAAAAAGCAAATGCCATTTTTTAAAATAATATGCTAAATGTAAAAACAAAGTTCTAACATGCTCTCATTCTGTTTGATTGCAAAATTGGTGTTTTCAGACCTTATTTATAAAATTCATAAATATTATTAAAGAAAGATCCTTAATGCATATGCTTTGAAATTATTGAGATCTAATGAAGCATAAAGAACCCCCAAATGCAATTTATTTCATATCTCTGGAGAATATTGTATTAGTTCCCATGACATCTATCAGTGTCCACTCTGTGCAAGCCACCTATAACAGTAACCTCTATGCCTATAAGCGTGGGGGAGCGGGTCGGTGAGTTTCAGCACCATCCTAACACTGAGATATATTGAAAGTTCACTTTTCTCTGTTGATTTTTATCAAAGCCTAGATGACTTACTCAGGTGTGGAGTGACTTTTGCTGCCAACATGGTGGTTGTGGACAAAGAAAGTACCATGAGTGCCGAGGAAGACTACATGGCGGACGCCAAAACCATCGTCAACGTGCAGACCCTGTTCAGGTAAACGTCTGGACAGCCCGCCCCTTCCGCGGACTTACTGCTAACCACCTGTGAAAGGCCTGACTCTGTCTCTAAGGAATGCACATGAGGCGCAAACTGAAGTTATGTTTATTCATTCGATCTTAAAACAGATATGATTTAGGACCTAATGTGTGACTGGTCGTATGTGAAATTTAATTTTTAACACAAGGTCAGCAATTCTTTTAAAAGTAAAAAGAGTAATACATCTGTTTTCTTATATAGTTTAACTAACAGATTCTAAAAAATTGTGTGCGGTAGCAGTCATGATTTTTTTTTTTTTCATGTTGTGCATGTTCTGATTTTGCTTTTATGCCTAGCAGTGGCCGAAGGTATGCATTTACATACTGAGTAACCAGGAATAAAAGATTTCAAGGCTCATTTACCCATGTCAGGAGCTAAGTCATAAGCTTATCCTCACTGTTTTACTGCCTTTTGTTAATTCAGCCCACCCAGATAGGAATTCCTGTTATGGAAATCTTTGGTTAAGAATGAGCAAAAAGTCCATGCTGTGAGCAAAATCAAAAGCACTAGTAGGGACTTTCCTGGCAGTCTAGTGGTTAAGGCTTCACCTTCCAATGCAGGGGTTGCAGGTTCAATCTCTGTATTATAGCAAATTCAATAAAGACTTTTTAAATGGTTCATAAAAAAAAAGAAAAGAAAAAGTCAATTTATCTCTAAAAAGAGTCACCAGTAAATTGAGACATCTGCATCACTTGGAATGATTCTTTTTAAAATCATTTAACATTTAAATATCTAAAACATCATTATTTCAGTTTTATGAGTTTTGCAGAAGTCTAAAGGAAGTATCTGAGCTACCAAATTAAGAAAATAAATAAAACAATCTAAACTTGATTTTTTTCTCTCCTTCCTTCATACCTTCATATTATAGCAGAACATCTATTGAGGGTGGTTATCTATTTACCGTTTGAGGTCAGAACTCAGGAGAGTGGAGATTTGTGTCTCACTTAGGTTGACTATTTATTACATGATCTTAGGTAAATTACTTTCCTTCTCTAAATCTTTATGTCTTAATCATAAGGTTGTTGGAGATATAACAACATATACCTGCCTGGTCATTTTCAGGTTCCCAATAAATGTTGTGCTCAGCTGTGTACAACTTTTTGTGACTGCTTGGACTGTAGCCCACTGGGCTCCTCTCTCCTTGGAATTTTCCAGGCAAGAATACTGGAGTGGGTTGTCATTTTCTTTCCTGGGGATCTTCCCCTCCCAGGGATCAAACCTGTGTTTCTTGCATCTCCTGTATTGGCAGGCAGATTCTTTACCACTGTGCCATCTGGGAAGCCCCAGTCAATGTTGTGCGTGCTGTGCTAAGTCGTTTCACTCATATCTGACTCTGCAACCTTTCAGACCGTAGCCCTCCAGGGTCCACTGTCTATGGGGATTCTCCAGGCAAGAATACTGGAGTGGGTTGCCATGCCCTCCTCCAGTGGATTTTCCTCCATGAATGTTAGCTACTGTAATTATTAACCATATGATTATCACCTCCCTGGGGCAGAGTGGAAAAGCTGTGGACCTTGGAACAATATAGCAACAAACTTCATCTGACATCTATCCCAGAAGTTCCTACAGAAAATTACTAAATGTGACTTTGAGTGTATTTCTTAACCTCACTGAAATTCAGTTTCCCTCATCTATAAAATGCATGTGGAGAATAATTCACTCTTCTTGCAGTATCAGTGTGAAGACAGGAAATCAGGTATGTAAAGAATCTCTCCAGCACCTGGAAAACCTACTCTGCACTTGCCTAGAACCTCCTCCTGTTCAGAAGGAGTAATACATTATCTAAAGTCACTGTAATGGGGTGGATCATTTAGAATATAACTCACTAGTCACTGAGCTATGTAAGTAGTACATTTAAAAGTAGCATAACACATGCTTAAAATTTTTTTTCTCTCTAGAGAATGAAAAAGGAAATACAGGGTAGAAAATCAGTGCAGAAGGATGAGATTTATAGTCAATGAATAAAGTCATCATAGTGTTTTATTCCATGCTTGGCAAAAGCTAATTATAGTTTTAGCAGGAGTGGGTCCTGGGTCTTTAATTAAGCATGCCATTTTAATTTTCAACTTACTATGAGTTTATTTGTATTAGTGAAATTTCTACTGATTTGATATATGCTCTGAATGAATTATTTTTATGTTAAGAGAATAATAAATCCCCATTTTAGTGAGAGATGCAAAGTCTCGAATTAATCATTTAAAATAAACCAGAATACCTAAGGGCAGATACACATGTGCTTTCTGATGGTGGCAAGTCTGCCTGGCCTGAGTACCTGGTGGAGGAGGGCCACCTCTTAAAAGGATGGATGGAGAGCAGACGTGTGCCTTTGGATCTTTTTGCTATTAAAAGTTACCTATCTTCTGCAAGATATTTTAGAAATTATGCAATTTGTATAGTACAAAAACATATCTAGAGTGAATAGTTTCAAACAGAAATTTGAGAAGCGCTATTAAACACGCAGATTCTGCTCTTCTCTTTCCTCTGTTCATAAAGGCATTATTATTTATCTAAGTACAAAACAGTGTTTTTTTTCAGGAAAAAAAAAATATTTTAGACCGACAGATATAGAAAAAAAATTTATGGTTACCAAAGGGGACAAGGGGAGGAGGGATAAATTAGGGGATTGGGATTAACATATACACGCCACTATACATGGGAGGCTTCCCCAGTGTCTCAGCAGTAGTGAATCCGCTTGCCAATGCAGAAGACACGGCAGACTCAGGTTCAATCCCGGGTCAGGAAGATCCCCTGGAGGAGGGAATGGCAATCCACTCCAGTATTCTTTCCTGAAGAATGGGCAGGGTAGCCTGATGGGCTGCAGTCCATGCGGTCCCAAAGAGTCAAACACAACTGAGCATGCGTGCAAGGCAACTACTATATATAAAATAAACAACCTCTATGGGGAAAGACCTTGAAAAACAATAGGTGTGTATGTATGTATAACTGAATCACTGTGTTGTACACCTGAAACTAACGCAACATTGTAAATCAGCTATAATTTTTAAAAATTACGGTAATACTTAAATAAACTTTAAAGAAATCTAGGAGGCTTTTTGATGGAGTAATTCATCCATTAATTAGGCATGCTAAACTAGGCTAGTCTTACATAATAAAAGAACCAAATATCAGTATGTCCCTACGGTATATATAACACCATTTATGTAGATAAATAACCAGAATTGTAGACTCGGTAGTTTCATTTTATTGGTCAGTCAGTAATCACCCTTGAGGTCACTCTTCCACAATTCTTGAAGGTTTCAATTCCTGATTCACTGTGACTCTTGCCAGCCCTGCTTCTATCATAGTTCTTGATGATTTCAAAAATCTTAGGCAGATGAACCTTTGGATATCTACCGTTAGTCACCCATTCTCATGTGATTGGACAATCAATAGTTTCCACTCCATATTCTGAGTTGTGTTCAACTCTCTGATTTTCTATGCCATTTCTTCTCGCATCCCCAACTCTGAACCGTCCTTTTTCACTGGAATCTACTGTCCACTGATCCTACTGTCCTTAGTCACCTGAGGGCTCTTCTTCCTTCCTTACCCCAATTCAGTTCCAAGATCAATCATGATAAAGAGTCCTGTGCTGATCCTCTAAACAATCACTGATGATCTACTGCAAGCTAACACCAGTCTCAACTCTGCTCCCCTTTTCTCTCTTCCTCCTACTTCCAGTTTTCTGATCTTTCCTGTTTTCTATCCACCACTTTGCATGAAATTTCCTGTAGGCAGATGACAAATTACAGAGAGAGGATCCCAATTACTCTTATAGTAAGAATTAAACTCCCAGAAGTCCAGTCAGTGTGTGGATTGAAGACTATTAGGATAGCATTAGCAGATATTAGGATAAAAGCCTGGGGCCCCAACTTCAAGGGAACTAGATTCTTACACACTGAGTTTGCAGGAGGGAATAATGTTAAAAATGAATTTGTTGTTGTTGTTCAGTCTCTAAGTGGTGTCTTGCTCTTTGTAACCTGTGGTCTGCAGCACGCCAGGTTTGTCTGTCCTCCACTATCTCCAGGAGTTTGCTCAGATTCATGTCCATTGAGTCGGTGATGCTATCTAACCACCTCATCCTCTGCTGCCCCTTTCTCTTCTTGCCCTCAGTCTTTCACAGCATCAGGGTCTTTTCCAGTGAGTCTACTGTTTGTATCAGGTGTCCAAAGTATTGGAGCTTCAGCTTCAATATGAGTCCTTCCAATGAATATGCATGGTCTATTTCCTATAGGATTGACTGGTTTGATCTCCTTGCTGCCCAAGGGACTCACAAGAGCCTCCTCCAGCACCACAGTTTGAAAGTATCAATTCTTTGGCACTCAGCCTTCGTGATGGTCCAACTCTCACATCCTTGAGTGACTACAGGAAAAACCACAAAAGTTATTAAAGAAGACAATTTAATACAATTTGATATAAACAAACATTAACACTTCACGAAGTGTGCAGTCTCCATTCCCAAGGGTCCAGAGAACTGCAAAATGGGATGCTGTGCTGTGCTTAGTCATCAGTCATGTCTGACTCTTTGCAATCCCATGGACTGTAGCCCACCAGGCTCCTCTGTCCATGGGATTCTTCAGGCAAGAATACTGGAGTGGGTCACTATTTCCTACTCCAGGGGATCTTCCTGACCCAGGGATTGAACCAACATCTCCTGCGTCTCCTGCACTGCAGGCAAATTCCTTACCTGCTGAGCCATGGAGTGGGAGGAAAGAAGCTTTTAAAGCTTAAAGAATAAGAAACAAGGAAGAGAAACAGAGAATGAATAAGGTAATAAGTACCAAGCCCAGAGTTGGCTTGGCATTTGCAGATTGGCTGACTGGATGTAATCTATTTCTGGTTGAGTGGGACATTTACAGGGCCAGGAATGTGATCTAAGTTTTGGTTTGCAGATATGGCACCAGGACAGGAGCCATTCCTTCTTGGACCTAGAGTTTATTTCAACAATAATATCTGTAAAATATCTCAGCCAGTCCTTGCATTTTAATGACCATTATTCATTTCCTCAAAGAAGAGCCAGTTCTAATCAGCTTATTAGTGAGACACACAGTGTTGACAGAAATATAGCTAATAGAAGCCATCTCAACTCTAGGATGTACACTCTCTGATGGGGGAAAAAAAAAAAAAAAAAACTGAGGCACCCTGGGTGGTGAAACTAAATGCTAGCTGCAACTGGAGTTTATCTTAAACCTGACTCTGCACCTATCACCCGGTTTATGCTGAAGTATTTTAACATGAGAGATAGCCTAAGAGTCATTCAGCTGATATTGATGGAGTTTGGGATTTAAATTGGAAGAGTTCCAAAGTTTAACATCAACTTCACTTGAATCTAGGTAGTCTGAATGTACCCAAACTCTTGCATCATCCTGCCAAGCAAGGTTGTTGAAAGAACTAAGTGAGATGATTTCTGAGAAGTACATAATAGGCAGAGAGTAATAGGCAGTTTCTACTTATTAACAGAATGTGTCTTTTAACACAAGAATGTGTCTTTTAAGCAAACTTGAATGGCTGCTTCTAAAATACTGTGGCCACCAAAATGTGTAAGCAGACATCATGGTTAGTTTATTAATTAGAAAACTGGGACAAGAATTTAGATGCATTATTTCCTTGGCTTATTTATTTCTAGGAGACAATCAAATCTTGTGATCTCCTTAGTATCTGGATGTTTTAGATGAATAAAATTACTGTGTGCTGTTACTTTATACAGGGTGATGCTACATTTTATGTTAGCATTTCTGTGTAGCAGTTTGAGCCATGCCATTTTAACTTGATTATTTTGGCATTTTGTTTGGATGGGAGGCCTTTTGAGTTTTACATTTTTTGCTTTTAAAACTGTGAAGGAATATGTTAGAAAAATCTTCAATCTGTGCTTATATTAGAGATAAAAACAGAATAGAATTCAAGTCTGAAATGAAAGTTAAGAGTGCTCTAGCTCACAACTTACTAATATAACTGATATGACCAGTCTGGAATAAGGTTGAATTTGTTATTCAAAAGCTCGGATTGATCACTTGAGCTCCTACCTGCCCAGCTTACTAGGACACTTAGCTTTACTGACCAGGGCTCTCTTCTCCCTGGATTGTCTGAGGACCCTCCAGAGTTAGTCCCCAAAGACCAAAGGCAAACAAGAGAGTCTCCTTAATTCACTAGCAGTGCTTGTGTGTGTGAGTGGGAAGCAGAAGAGGGTTTGGGGGGATTTGGGGAGAATTCCTTTCCACCTGGAGTTGTATCTGAAACATAGCTCTGTGATTGAACGCTGGACAACACAGCTTAATGTATCTTCATCCAGTGTGACAGTTACCTGTTTCTTGTCTGGGCCCCAAAATACCCACCCAGGAAGTGATTCGTCTTTAGCATACAAAGTTTAGAGTGAAGTACCCAGAGTGTTAACACTCTGACACTTAGGGAGAACCCCTGAAGCATATGCTGGGATGGCTGAACCGAGAGAAACCTCCACACTCAGCCATGCCTTGTGCCAGCATGCGGTGTCTCTGCAGAAGGACCTGAGCGGGTCCTTACCTGGATGCATGCCTCTCTCCTGGGGAGTTTCCTCTGTGGGCACCTCGTTGCTCCATAGAGCAGCAAACTTCCTGTGGATGACCTCTAGCCCAGAGGTTGCCATATCCCCTCCCCTGCTTGGCTCAGAAGAGACTACTGGAATCCCTAGCAGCTGGCCCGCCTGCTCCCCTAAGGGCCATTTCAGAGCACAGAAGACAGTGCCAGAGAAGGTCTTTATCATGGTGGTGTTGTTATTTAGTTGCTCAGTCATTTTTCAACTCTTTTGCAACTCTTGGACTGCAGCCCGCCAGGCTCCTCTGTCCATGAGATTTCCCAGGCAACAGTTCTGGAGTGGGTTGCCATTTCCTTCTAAAGGGGATCTTCCCAAGCCGGGAATTGAACCCATGTCTCCTGTGTCTCTTGCATTGACCTGAGCCACCAGAGAAGCCCCCTTTGTCAACTTCAATCCTGTTAAAATTTCTCTTCCACCTGCTTAAGCAG
The DNA here is from genome assembly GCF_023091745.1 of Budorcas taxicolor. Classification (NCBI taxonomy): domain Eukaryota; kingdom Metazoa; phylum Chordata; class Mammalia; order Artiodactyla; family Bovidae; genus Budorcas; species Budorcas taxicolor. Next base: position 8,340,752 of record NC_068925.1, read on the forward strand.
CCTTCCTTACACATCTCAGAGAAGCACTCAGGTGAGTCTTCCAAGCACAAAGATTCCTTACAATTTTTTCAAATTGAAAGAAATGCTGGTCCTCACTTTCAAATTTAAATTTCTTTTGCTGAGGTTTTACCTAACAAAACACTCTATACATTTGGGAAATGCTGAACGTTTTCACACTTTTAAGAACAACTGTTAGTACCTAAATTCAACTTAAATAGGCACATCAAAATGTGCCTTGAATAAAAACAACCATTTCCAATGCCAAAGACATTTTGAAGTGGCAAGTTTTGCTCCACTTTACAAGAAAAATATTAAGCAAGTCATTTAAAGATATAGCTAGAAGGATTGTTAGTGAAAGGTTGTTGCTGAACGAAAAGGCACCGAGATTCCTGGCCTCCGGAGGAGAAGAATTCAATCCAGGGCCAGAGACGAGGCTTGATCGCTCAGAGTTTTTGTGTAACAAAGTTTTATTAAAGTATAAAAGAGATAGAGAAAGCTTCTGACATAGGCATCAGAAGGGGGCAGAAAGAGTGCCCCCCTGCTAGTCTTCAGCTGGATGTTATATAGTCACCAGCAGTCTGTTAATGAAAGAAAGGAACGTCTTAAAACTCAGAATGGCACCAGGCCCCTCATCCATAAGATGCATTTTGGGATAATCTTGGCACCAAATGGTTCATCCTGGGCCGTAAAATGATTAACTTGAATCTTGTAGAAGGATAAATTATCATACAAATAGTTTCATTTACATGGATTAGGGGAACAATATCTGAGTATAACATACTGGTTTGTCAAGTAGGTTCTGAGCCTTGAGGCAACTGACCTGAAGACAGAGTCTGAGGTAAATGCATAGTACATTAGCATAGCTTAAGACAAACATTTCCATAAGAAAAATGCATTGTTATCTCAAGGTTTGAAAATAGTTAACTTCAGGTGAAACCAGGTGTCATTATGGCAACACAGTATTTTAAGAGAAACCTCCTTTTAAATTTGTATAGAGAAGGAAAAATATCAGCTCCTTTGTTTCCTCCTGCTGCTTAAGAGAGAAAAAAAAGTCTGACACTTGCAAGCTATTTCCTCCCTTTGGAGACCCCTGGCCTTCCTGCCTGTTACCCTCTCATTAGTTTGGCAACTAATGAAAGAAAATAGAAGAATCTATGTGATCTAGTCCAGTGGGGGAAGGAATGCCTCCCTGAAGAACTGGTATTCAGTCTTCAACGAGAAGGGCATCCCAGGAGGCACAGTGGCAAAGAATCCGCCTTCAACGCAGGAGACGCAGGTTCGATTCCTGGGTCAGGAAGATCCCCTCCAGGAGGGAATGGCAACTCACTCCAGTATTCTTGCCTGAAAAATCCCATGAACAGAGGAGCCTGGTGAACTACAATCCATGGGGTCACAAAGAGTCAAGACACAGCGGAGTAACTTGAGTACACACACACTTTTACTAGAAAGAGGCTGAGTGGGTGTAGAGACGAGCAGAGAATTCCACAAGAGGGCAGCAAATACCAAGGCTCTGGGAACTAAACCGCACTTGGAGCAGAGCCAGGGGAAAGTCCTCCCTAGGCTGACACGGAAATCGGAAGCCAGACCACTCATGGCTTTGAAGAGCAGTGTAAGGAGCTGCGCTTTATTTTAGGAATAACAGGAATTGAAAGATACAGGCTTTAATTTTTTTTTTTTTTTTTTTGCCAATTAATTTTGCTGTATAGTAGAGTTCAGTTCAGTTCGGTTCAGTCGCTCAGTCGTGTCTGACTGTTTGCGAATGTATAGTAGAAACTAACACCAAATTGTAAAGCAATGTTAAAATTAATTAAAAACAAATAAATAAAATATTATTTTAGCCTCAAGGTGAAGAATGGTTTGAGGATAAGTCAGAGCAAGTGAGAGCCAAACAGTCAGAAGACATTTGAATTGACTGGACTACAGGAGGAAAAACGTCATGTTAAGAGTAAAAATAAAAAGGGAATATTATTTCAGAGATCAAATTGCCAACATCTGCTGGATCATGGAAAAAGCAAGAGAGTTCCAGAAAAACATCTATTTCTGCTTTCTTGACTATGCCAAAGCGTTTGTCTGTGTGGATCACAATAAACTGGAAAATTCTGAAAGAGATGGGAATACCAGACCACCTGACCTGTCTCTTGAGAAATCTATATGCAGGTCAGGAAGCAACAGTTAGAACTGGACATGGAACAACAGGTTCCAAATAGAAAAAGGAGTACGTCAAGGCTGTATATTGTCACCCTGCTTATTTATCTTCTATGCAGAGTACATCATGAGAAACGTTGGACTGGAAGAAACACAAGCTGGAATCTAGATTGCCGGGAGAAATATCAATAACCTCAGATAAGCAGATAACACCACCCTTATGGCAGAAAGTGAAGAGGAACTAAAAAGCCCCTTGATGAAAGTGAAAGAGGAGAGCGAAAAAGTTGGCTTAAAGCTCAACATTCAGAAAACGAAGATCATGGCATCCGGTGTTATCACCTCATGGGAAATAGATGGAGAAACAGTAGAAACAGTGTCCGACTTTATTTTGGGGGGCTCCAAAATCACTGCAGATGGTGACTGCAGCCATGAAATTAAAAGACGCTTACTCCTTGGAAGAAAAGTTATGACGACCCTAGATAGTATATTCAAAAGCAGAGACATTACTTTGCCGACTAAGGTCCGTCTAGTCAAGGCTATGGTTTTTCCTGTGGTCATGTATGGATGTGAGAGCTGGACTGTGAAGAAGGCTGAGCACCGAAGAATTGATGCTTTTGAACTGTGGTGTTGGAGAAGACTCTTGAGAGTCCCTTGGACTGCAAGGAGATCCAACCAGTCCATTCTGAAGGAGATCAGCCCTGGGATTTCTTTGGAAGGAATGATGCTAAAGCTGAAACTCCAGTACTTTGGCCACCTCATGCGAAGAGTTGACTCATTGGAAAACACTCTGATGCTGGGAGGGATTGGGGGCAGGAGGAGAAGGGGACAACCGAGGATGAGATGGCTGGATGGCATCATGGACTCGATGGACATGAGTCTGAGTGAACTCCGGGAGTTGGTGACAGCCAGGGAGGCCTGGCGTGCTGCGATTCATGAGGTCGCAAAGAGTCTTACACGACTGAGCAATTGAACTGAACTGAACTGAACTGAACTAGTAATTATAGCCTTACTGAAGAAATGACACCCATAGGCACTTGGGAAATGATGTTGTTCAAGAATACTGATACCGAATGTGTATTAATGCAAGAGTAATTCCTTTATATAGTGCAAAAACATTTTAATATTTTCTTTGGTTTTTTCATGGGTTAAATTTTTCTATTTAGGAGATATCTGATGTTTACCATATGGTCATTTAACGACTACCTCAGATTCAGATCTAAATTGTTTAAAAAGTGTTGGTGAAAAATTAAAATATTTTCATATTTGTTTTAGTGCCAATATTCAGTTAGAGTCTAAAACTGGTGTCTCATGCATTTAAGTGTGTCTATATACCTTACATAGTAATATATACACCTTGTGATTTAGAAACATCAATCCCAGCCACCACAGGTCAACTTGTATAGAGTGACATACCAGAGTACAAATATTTTATTAAATATTATAAATATTTTCCAGATTTTTATGTTGTTATGTTTGATTGTCTTGCTTTAATATATAATGCAGCTAGTCTCAGAGTTCTCCCAGTTTGTGAAATAGAGTGTTTGGTATGGTTTTCATCTTTATGTTGGTTAGCATATCTGAGCATTTCAGAATTATTTATTAAATGAATTAATTCAGGCAGGTAACTAGTCCATAGATATTTTACACAATTATATTTACATCACTGAGTAAATTTAAATAGCCACATCGAAATATGCCTTGAATAAAAAATAAGTTCAAATACCACAGGCATTTTGGGGTAGCAAGTTTTCTTCCACTATACAAAGAAAGTATTAAACAAGTCATTTTAAAATGTAACTAGAGTATTGACTAGAGAAGTAATGGTAGAACATTCTTAGATAAAACAAAGTACATTATTTTCAATCATTATGTTGCTTTATGGTGATGCTTTTGAACTCTGGTGTTGGAGAAGACTCTTGAGAGTCCCTCGGACTGCAAGGAGATCCAACCAGTCCATCCTGAAGGAGATCAGCCCTGGGATTTCTTTGGAAGGAATGATGCTAAAGCTGAAACTCCAGTACTTTGGCCACCTCATGCGAAGAGTTGTCTCATTGGAAAACACTCTGATGCTGGGAGGGATTGGGGGCAGGAGAAGAAGGGGACGACCGAGGATGAGATGGCTGGATGGCATCACGGACTCAATGGACGTGAGTCTGAGTGAACTCTGGGAGTTGGTGATGGACAGGGAGGCCTGCCGTGCTGCAGTTCATGGGGTCGCAAAGAGTTGGACACAACTGAGCAACTGAACTGAACTGAGTACCTAGGAAAAAAAGAATTGTTGTTGTTCAGTTGCTAAGCCATGTCCAACTCTTTGCAACCCCATGAACTCAGCACACCAGGTTTCCCTGTCCTTCACTATCTCACAGTTTAGTCAAACTCATGTCCATTGAGTTGGTGACTCTATCCAGCAATCTCATCCTCTGTCACTCCCTTCTCTTCCTGCCCTTAATCTTTCCCAGCATCATGGTCTTTTCCAGTGAGTTGGCTGTTTTTTCGTATCAGGTGGCCAAAGGATTGGAGCTTCAGTTTCAGCATCAGTCCTTCCAGTGAATATTCAGGGTGGATTTCTTTTAGAATTGACTGGTTGGATCTCCTTGCAGTCCAAGGGACTCTCAAGTGTCTTCCCCAGCACCACAATTCAAAAGTATCCTTTCTTTGGCACTCAGCCTTCTTGATGGTCCAACTCTCACATCTTTACATGACTACTGGGAAAAATACAGCTTTGATGATACACAGCTTTGTCTGTAAAGTGATGTCTCTGCTTTTTAATATGGTACCCAGGTTTGTCATCGTTTTTCTTCCAAGAAGCAAGTGTTTTTTAATTTCATGGCTGCAGTCAGAATCCACAGTGATTTTGGAACCCAAGATGGTAAAGTCTGCCACTTTTTCTATTTTTTTCCCCATCTATTGCCTTGATGTGATAGGACTAGATGCCATGATATTAGTTTTTTGAATGTTGAGTTTAAAGGCAGCTTTTTCACTCTCCTCTTTGACCTTCATCAAGAGTTCCTCTTCACTTTCTGCCATTAGAGTGAGATCATCTACATATCTGAGGCTGGTGATATTTCTCCTAGAAATCTTGATTCCAGCTTGTGATTCATCCAGCTTGGCATTTCCCATGATGTACTCTGCATCAGTTCAGTTCAGTTCAGTCGCTCAGTGGTGTCTAACTGTTTCCAACTCCATGGACTGCAGCATGCCATGCCTGTCTGTTCATCACCAACTCCAGGAGTTTACTCAAACTCATGTCCATAGAATCGGTGATGCCATCCAACCATCTCATCCTCTGTTGTCCCCTTCTCCCACCTTCAATCTTTCCCAGCATCAGGGTCTTTTCAAATGAGTCCTTCCCATCCGGTGGCCAAATTATTGGAGTTTCAGCTTCAGGATCAGTCCTTCCAGTGAATTTTCAGGACTGATTTCCTTTCAGATGGACTGGTTGGATCTCCTTGCAGTCCACGGGATTCTCAAGAGCCTCCTCCAACAGGACAGTTCAAAAGCATCAATTCTTCAGTGCTCAGCTTTCTTTATAGTCCAACTCTCACATACATACATGACTACTGGAAAAATCATAGCTTTGACTAGACGGACCTTTGTTGGCACAGTAATGTCTCTGCCTTTTAATAAGCTGTTTAGGTTGGTCATACCTTTTCTTCCAAGGAGCAAGTGTCTTTTACTTTCATGGCTGCAGTCACCATCTGCAGTGATTTTGGAGACCCCTCAAAATAAAGTCTGTCACCATTTCCACTGTTTCCCCATCTATTTTCCATGAAGTAATGGGACTGGATGCCATGATCTTAGTTTTCTGAATGTTGAGTTTTAAGCCAAATTTTTCACTCTCCTCTTTTTCTGGATAGAAGTTAAATAAGTAAAGTGACAATACACAACCTTGATATACCCCTTTCCCAGTTTGAAGCAGTCTGCTGTTCCATGTCTGGTTCTAACTGTTGTTTCTTGACCTGCTTACAGGTTTCTCAGAGGCAGGTCAGGTGGTCTGGTATTTCCATCTCTTGAAGAATTTTCCACTGTTTGTTGTGATCCACACAGTGGCTCAGATGTTAAGGAATCCACCTGCAGTTCAGAAGACTGGGTTTGATCCATGGGTTGGGAAGATCCCTTGGTGAAGGGAACAGCTAACCACTCAGTATTCTTGCTGGGAGAATTCCATGGAAGAGGAGCCCAGCGGGCTACAGTACGAGGGTTCCAAAGAGTTGGCATGACTGAGCCACTTACATGTAGGACTTCTCTATAGCTCAGACAGTAAAGAATCTGCCTGGAATGCAGGAGACCCTGGTCTGATCCCTGGGTTGGGAAAATTCCCTAAAGAAGGGAATGCAACCCACTCCAGTATTCTTGCCTGGAGAATCCCATGGACAGAGGAAGCTAATGGGCTATAGTCCCCAGGGTAGCAAAGAATCGGACATGATTGAATGACTAACATTATGTTTCTACACACAGTCAAAGGCTTTAGTGTAGTCAGTAAAGCAAAAGTAGATGTTTTTCTGGAATTCTCTTGCTTTCTCTACGATGCAACGAATGTTTGCAATTTGATCTGGTTCCTCTGTCTCTTCTAAATCCAGCTTGTACATCTGAAATTTCTCGGTTCATATTCTGCTGAAGCCAAGCTTTAATTATTTTGAGCATTACCTTGCTACCATGTGAAATGAGTGCAGTTGTATGGTGATTTGAACATTCTTTGGCATCGCCCTTCTTTGGTGGGATTGGAATGAAAACTGACCTTTTCCACTGCTGTGGCCACTGCTGAGTTTTTCAAATTTGCTGGCATATTGAGTGCAGCACTTTAATAGAGTCATCTTTTAGGATTTAAATAGCTCAGCTGGAATTCCATTACCTCCACTAGCTTTGTTCATGGTAGCGCTTCCTATAGCCTACTTCACTTCACATTCCAGGGTGTCTGGTTCTAGGTGAGTGATCACACCATCGTTGTCATCTGGGTCATTAAGACCTTTATTGTACAGTTTTTTTGTATATTCTTGCCACCTCTTCTTAATCTCTTCTGCTTCTGCTAGGTCCTTGTCATTTCTGTCCTTGATTGTGCCTATCTTTGCATGAAATATTCCCTTGGTACCTTCAATGTTCTTGAAAAGATCTCTAGTGTTTTCCATTTTATGGATTTCTTGTATTTCTTTGCCTCTTTCTCTTACAGCTTTATTATCTCTCCTTGTTATTCTGTGAATCTCTACATTCAGATGGGTGTATCTTTCCCTTTCTCCTTTTCCTTTCACTTCTTGTTTTATGTCATTTTATTTCTAAAATGTTATATATTCAAAATATACTTAAATCATGTTAAGGTTCAGAAATATGTGTACAGTGTCAGTATTGTAAAGGTATATAATTAAATCTCTTAAGCAATCAAATTTGTAAATATGTAGTATTATAATTCAATACAGGTAATATTTTATGGATTTGAAGGACACTAGAGTAAGTTCTAAGATTTTACTAGGTGGCAAACTAGATAATTCACTCAGTTTTTCAGTTTAAAGTAACATAAATGGAGTAGGTTCAATTATATAGAACAGAAATGGCCCATCACATAAATATTATTGTTCTATCTAATTTCAATTCTAGAAGTCACTTAAACCCAATGACTGGATCACTCAAATATTTTATCACTGTCTCTTACTAAAGCGTCAAATATATCTGTCTACACATATATATGGACAGAGAAACCTGGTGGGCTACAGTCCATAGGATTGTAAAGAGTCGTACAAGACACACTGTATGTACATATTTGATGTATTTTGTTAGAAAAGGATTATAATGAAAAAAATTCAAGTAATCCAAAATTTTTTCTAAAATTCAAAAATAACATATATGAAAGAAAAAGTCATATTTCTCAGAGAAAATGAAAATTTCTAAAATATAAGATACACTTCTTACTTGTTGTCAGCTTCATTTCCTCAGAAATTCCTTCCCTGACCATGCATCTTAGCACCTTCCAAGATGTTCCTATTTAATTTGTGAATCACAGATTTCAGTCAGCCTCTTTTAGCATCCTTAGAAAAATATATACATTCATATAATTTATGAACTTTTTGCAGTTTTTTTCTAAAGTCTAAACCAAAGGCAGGGATTTAACATTATACTTTTTTTTTTTTATCTCTTGGAAACCAGAGTTTTCCAATAGCAGATACTTGATACTTATTTACTAAATGAGATGCTAAATATGGTCCTCAGTAAATTGAAACCACAGTAATGAAATTATGATCTAACAACTACTATTGAGGGGTAGATACAGAAGTAGAGATTACAAAAGTTTAAATTAGCAACTCTGACATGTATGAATATTCTTAATAATACTCCTTTTTATTTGGGTCATCTGAATCTCCTTCCCTACCCACCTATTTATTGAAAGTAGCAATGACCATAGTAGACCGCTATCTGGCAGATGGTGATCCCCACGTTAGGCAGAGCTGTGCTGGGCTGGTGCCTGGCAGTAGAGAGGAGTCTGATCAGGGGCCCTGCTAGACAATCACTGGGCCCACCCTGTAGGGCTGAGCTCACCCAAAGGCCTGGCTCAGACCAGCGCAAACCCAGAGATACTGAGAAGGCAGAGCCAGGGGTGAGCCATAGGTCCCCAACTCCTCCCAGGGAACAGGAGGTGCAGACAGAAACACAGAACAAGGAGGTCTCCACCTGATGTTCTGGAGATTGCATGAGTTAATGCATGGAAAGCTCTAATAATACTGCCTTTTAAATTTTACGTGTGATAGAGTTTTGGACATTTTTTTGTATTTAACTTCCAAAAGAGTTTTTTAAAAACTGAACAAAGAGGAAAACCTTAGGTCAGTTAATTTTCCTTTTCAGAAGCTCAGATCATGAACATACTGTTTATTCTCTCAATGAGACTCTGCTTTATCTTCACTGTCCATTTTGCTACTATTATGTATTCATTTTAGTTTCTGCTGTGTCGGATTATTGAATATTGTCTGTGACAGACCATAACATGGTAAATATCTTTAGTGACATGATTGTTTCAAAATATTTCTTAAATGAAGACTTTTGAAACTTCCAGATGGTAAGAGATTTGTCAGTTGGTGGCACTTCCTAGGCTTACCAGGTAGAGTAGTACCAGCCCAAAAGTCAATTGATATTTTTTGCCATTAGGCCACTCTTCTAATCTCTCAGGTTTCCCTGGTGGCTCAGATGGTAAAGAATCTGTCTACAGTGCAGGAGACCCAGTTTCAATTCCTGGGTCAGGAAGATCGCTGGAGAAGAGAATAGCACCCCACTCCAGTATCCTTGGAGAAGGCAATGGCACCCCACTCCAGTACTCTTGCCTGGAAAATCCCGTGGACGGAGAAGCCTGGTAGGCTGTAGTCCATGGGGTCGCTAAGAGTCAGACACGACTGAGCGACTTCACTTTCTCTTTTCACCTTCATGCATTGGAGAAGGAAATAGCAACCTACTCCAGTGTTCTTGCCTGGAGAATCCCAGGGGCCGGGGAGCCTGGTGGGCTGCCGTCTATGGGGTCGCACAGAGTCGGACACGACTGAAGCAACTTAGCAGCAGTAGCAGCCAGTATCCTTGCCTGAAGAATTCCATGGGCAGAGGAGCCTGGTGGGCTGCAGTTCATGTGGTCACAAAAAGTCAGACATGACTGAGCGACTTTCACTTGCTAACTCACCCTTCTAATTTTTCAGGAGTGTCTGAAAAAATGAAATTTTTGTCAAATGTATGCACATTGGGGACTTTTGAGGGAGAAGAATAGGGCTTCTAAAAGAAAGTCATGTGGAATACAGATTATACGCGGTTTCTCCGTAAACTGTGTGTGCATGCATGCTCAGTAGTGTCCAATTCTTTGCAATCCCATGGATTGTGGCCTACCAGGCTCATCTGTCCATGGCGTTCTCCAAGGCAAGAACACTGGAGCAGGTTGCCATCTCCTACTCCAGGGGATCTCCTTGACCGAGGGATCGAATCCGCGTCTCTTGCATTCCTTGCACTGGCAAGTGGATTCTTTACCGCTGCACCACCTGGGAAACCCCATACTTAACGTATTTTTGGGAAAATCTGAACAAACTTTTTCCCAACCCAGTTCAATAATATTTGCTCTCAAAATGGAGGTGAGGCCACGCAATTTCGGTTATATTGCTTCCCACAAAGTGTAGATCTTATCAAACACCTAATGATATCGTAATTTTCAAATGTTTTGATTAGGTAAGCGTCAATACTGTTATAGCAATGTAACCAAGGCGGCATATAGTTTTCACAGATAACTCTGAAATTAAGCATTTTTAAGAGTTGTTTAGATCTTAAATGAGAGGATGATGAAGCCCAGTGGAAACTGAGTTCAGGGCCCTTTGGGAAAATCCCAGGAAGCCTGCAGGGAGCCCTCTCACTCCCAGAAGGAGGGAGACTTTCATTCTGGCAAAGCATCCATCAGTTTTATAGAGTTAGAGCTGAGGAGAGGAGTGATCTCATGGGTCCTGCTGAAAGTCAGTTCCTCTCTAAGACATCAGATCAAGTGCTCAGGTGCATGTGAGTAACAGCACCCTCCCTCCTGGACCCAGCAGATAATGAGAGTAAGATCAAATTCCCTGGTGATCCAGTGGGTAAGACTTCACCTTTCAATGCAGGGGATGTATGTTCGATCCCTGGTCGAGGAGGTAGGATGCCACGTGCCTCATGGCCAAAAAGCCAAAATGTAAATATTGCAACAAATTCAATAACAACTTTAAAAATGGACCACATAAAAAAGAATCTTTAAAAAATAAAAGGTCAGCTGGAGACAACTGTGTTTCTGAGCTGCTAACTGAATGTTTCTGTCCTGAATATTTCAGTCCATTCTGGAGCCTGAGGTCTAGGCAAGGGTGCAGCTACCTGCAGAGATTTTTTTAAGTGGCCTTAAAAGTGAAGTTGCTCAGTCATGTCCAACTCTTTGCGACCCCATGAAATGTAGGCTGCCACGCTCCTCCATCCATGGAATTTTCCAGGCAAGAGTACTGGAGTGGGTTGCCTTTTCCTTCTTCAGGGGATCTTCCTGACCCAGGGATTGAACCCGGGTCTCCCACCTTGTAGGGAGACGCCTTACTGTCTGAGTCACCAGGGAAGCCCCCATAGTTTAGTGGCCTTAACTAAGTTTAAATACATATTGTATGGAGAACAAAGCTGATTATCACTTAAAGTGGCTGCTACAGGGAATCTCAAAATATGTGAATCAGGAGAGCTACCAGTGATGTAGAGACATCAACTAAAGATCAGATCACCAGCCACAGCAACAGTAAGGTGTTTGTTGTGGTTTTATCTTGCCCTATTTTTCTGAAGGAAAACATCAAGTGTGTGTATGTATGTATGTGTGTGTGTGCACGTGCATGAGTGCACATGTGCACGTGCATGTGTGGATTGTGCAGGAGGATGTAAATAGGAAGAAAGCTTATGTAAAACTCTAGGATGAGTGGAAATTCTCAGGATTGTTCTAGAACAACACTATCCATTGAGCCATGTCCTCAGTTCATTACAATGAGTTGTTATTGCAATGACAATATTTGCTTCATTGTAGTAAGATTCGACAATTAAAAGCACATACTGTGAGAACAGACAGCTGCAGGAAATCTTAGAACTCACATTATGGACAATAAGCTCATTGTGGGAAATTTTTGCCAATCCACATATTCATCTTATAAATTTATATTTCATTATTTTTCACGAGGTAACTTCTTCAATCAGCTTTACGAGGAGCGAGAAAATGCATAATAAAAATCAAATTACTGAATTTAGTTTTCTTACAGTGCTAAAATGTTGGTTAAAATATTCTTTGGAAAATAGCAATGCATTTCTCTTCCACAAAACAGTTCGTGTGGCATGACTTGCTCTCCCAACTGCCTGTAGTTTAATGCCTGAGGCTAGGAATCACTCACTCCTAAACCTGTTGTTATGAAAACACCACTTTGGATCACTAGTGTAATGCAAATATCTCTTTGGAATGTAGGTTGTTTTCCAGCCTCAGTATCATCACAGAGCTCACCCACCCAGCCAACATGAGGTTCATGCAGTTCAGAGCCAAAGACTGCTACTCTCTCGCTCTTTCAAAGCTGGAAAAGGTGAGTCGCCGCATGGTCAAGTGAGTTGCATTTACCTGTTTGGACTGAAAGACTAACTTGGGAAGTTTTTACATGTAGAAAGAAATGCCATGAAATATTAAAAATAAAAATGCTGTTTTGAATTCCTATGTGGGGGCTAAAATCTTAATTTATAAGTTTTTTAAAGTGTATAGTGATGGATTTGAACCAGTGATATCAGAAGTGAACATGATGGAAATATCTCATGCTGGCATCATGGATCACAAATTGAAATCATGATTTATGAAACAACTAAATGTACCTGGAAACAAAAAATATATATATATATACATACACTCACAAATGATATCTATTATTGATAATATCATTAGTGCTATGTCAAGACGTATATTTGCAGGTTTCAAAAATCCTTTAAATCCTAGAAAACCCATGGGCTTTGTTGACAGTTAGTCCTCAGATGAGATAATCTGACATACAATTTGAGACAAAGTCAAGTTTATTGCTTAGGTAAGTTAGGGGACCCTGAATACTCATTGGAAGGACTGATACTGAAGCGGAAGCTCCAATATTTTGCCCACTTGATGCGAACAGCCAACTCATTGGAAAAGACCCTGATGCTGGGAAAGACTGAAGGCAGAAGAGGGCAACAAAGGATGAGATGGCATCAGAGGATGAGGTTGGATAGCATCACTGATCCAATGAACATGTGCTCAATCGCGCAGTCATGTCCGACCCTGTGCAACCCCATGGACTGTAGCCCACCAGGCTCCTCAGTCCATGGAATTTTCTAGGCAAAAATACTGGAGTGGGTTGCCATTTCCTTCTCCAGGGGATCTTCCAGATAAACTTGGGCAAACTCTGGGAGATAGTAGGGAACAGGGAAGCCTTCCTCCAGGGGATCTTCCATGGAACTGCAGTCCATGGGATTGCAAAGAATTGGACATGACTTGGTGACTGAACAACAAAGTAAGGGAACTGTCACCTCAGGAGAGGTTTGTTTTGTTTTGTTTATAAATACTTATTAAAATTGAAAGCTGTTTGCACTTCTGTCCCATGAGCATCCATCCAGCTGCTTATCAACTGCTAAGATGCGTGGTTGCTGTCATAAATGCCCTTGAAATCATCAGGATTATTGATTATCTGCTTTTACTTAAAACTCCTTGTTCCTTGACTTGTGGTCAGCACCTCTCTTCACACTGTTATGTAAAAGGTGTCCAGAATTTGTGCGCCGAGTAAGCTATCCATGGGTAAAAACGTATGTGCTGTGTGCTAAATTGCTTCAGTCATGTCTGACTCTTTGCAACCCTATGGACTGTATGTAGCCCACCAGACTCCTCTGTTTGTGGGATTCTCCAGGCAAGAATACTGGAGTGGGTTCCACGCCTTCCTCCAGGGGACCTTCCTGACCCAAGGATGGAATCCACGTCTCTTACATCTCTTGCATTGGCAGGCTGGTTCTTTACCACTACTGCCACCTAGGAAGGCCTAAAAAACATATACCTGCGATCAAATAAACATTGGTCCTGACATGTCAAAGACTCAAAATCCACCTGAGAAGGGTGGTTTTAAAATAGCCAAAGGTGGATTTTCTCAGCAGAAATCTAAAATGTGCCTGAAATCAGATAGAGCTAATTAAGACTCAAGAGAGCTTTGTAGTGGGGGAAGGAAGGTCAAAGTCTATCAAGAACTGAAATTTTATTGAATGAGGGTCTTTCCAGGTGGAGACTTATTAGGATTGCAAGGATATGAGAATAATGCTAAGGAAAACAGTGGCGTTATTGCGCAGTCATGTTATGGGGACAGAAAGGCGTGGTTTTCCTTCTCAGTGTCCAGGCTGTCTGTGGGGATAAACGGACTTTGCGTTCAAGGTGTACTTGATGTTAGTATACTGGGAGAATTAGATATATGAGAGGAAATAAAAAAGATCGGTCTTATACATGTGAAAATGTGTCAAATCTATGCCATCTTCATTATTTGTAATACTATAAGGTAGAAGGATCCTTATGGTTTTGTTTGTTTGGTTGGTTAGTTTTCTCTTTCACTTTATTTTGATTCCCTGTTATGCCAGGCACTGTCTTGATCCCTGTGTAGCATACAGTTGAGTGAGGGCTCTTCTGTGCTCTTGTCTGGTGATTTCCATCTTCACTGCTGGTCACATACGTTATGTTAGTAGAGTCTTAGCACTGCTACTTTATAAGCACAGTGACGCTGCTATTAGAGACTGCTTCCAGATAAGGAAACTGAGTTTAAGACAGACTAAATCACTTTTTTTCCCAAGATCATATAGCTATCAATGTTGTCAAACCCAATCAGCAAGCCGGAGGTCAGTGCGTCCAAAGAAACAGAAAGGTCTGAGTTTGGAGTGGAGAAAGTTTTATTGCAGGGCCATGCAGGAGAAAGGGGAGGCTCCTGCCCTAAAGACCTGAACTCTCTGATTGTTTTCTGGGAAGACTTTTCATAGGCAGAATTGGCAGGGGGACTGCAGGGTGTGTAACTCTCCTCTGATTTGTTGGAGGCTGTGTTCTGGGAATCTCAATGATCAGCCTTCTGGTTCCAACCAGTCTGGAGTCCAGGAGTTTTTGCTCAGCATGAGGTTACCATCCTCCACCAGTGTGGGGGCCTTAGTTCCTATAGATTTCAGAGATGTGGATCAGATTGTATGCACATCCCCCAAGGAGGAGCCCAGACCCGGACCCATAGCTGTACTTTCCTTTTCTTTCCTTGTTTATTGAAGTATAGTTGATGTACAGGATGGTGATCTTTCAAAGTGTATACAAACTAGTGAATATACAAAAAAGAACACTAACAGATATGCAGAACAAACAGGTTGGTCAAGGAAGAAGGGAGGGGCAATCTACAAGGGATTAAGAGGTAGAAACTGTTAGGTATAAATAAGCTATAAGGACATATTGTATAACAAGGGAAAGACAGCCAATATTTTATAGGAACTATAAATGGATGACTATTGTTTCTTTCTGCATTATCTGACTCCCCTAATTAGTAACTGAATCTGCCCTTTAGAAATTGGGGAAGGTCTAGGAAACTGAAAAAAAAAAAAAGAAGGTAGGGTCCTGCTCAGTTTCATCTGGTCAGTGCATAAGAGAAACGTAAAGCCATTAGTGTTCAGAAAATGTCCCTTGTGTCATACGCTGCCTTAACACCAAGAAGCACAGCTGAATGGCTCAGCATGCACAGACAAACCCAGGATTAGACAGCCAGTGGAGTCGATGCTGGCTTGGCGTGGCGCAGTCTCCTTCATGACATGTAAGGGAGGATCACCCCATGATGAAGCCAGATAGGTTCTGCAGTCACACCACTCACGGCTCTACTGCTGTCTAGGAATGGAACCTGGATAAAACATTTACACCGTCATAGCCCTTGGCAGTTGTCTCTGGAAAATAGTGATGATAGCCAAATGATAGGGTCATCGCAAAGGTCACATCACACAATCTAGTCACAATATTTAGCCCAGTTTAGGCATATAATCAGTGCTCAAATAAATAGTCTCAAAAGCATAATTATAAATTAGTACTGTTGACATTATTACTAATAAATATTCTATTGGTTTTGTGTTCCGTCACTAAGTCACGTCCAACTCTTTGCAACCCCATGGACTGCAGCACACCACACTTCCCTGTCCTTCACTATCTTCTGGAGTGTGCTCAAGCTAATGACCATTGAAACAGTGATGCCATCCAGCCATCTCATCCTCTGTCACCTTCTCCTTATACCCTCAATCTTTCCCAGCATCAGGATCTTTCCTATGTGTATTTAATTTTATACCAGTTCAGTTGATACAGTAAGGTTATAATTGTGGAAGTTATTTTCAGTATTGGTGAATCTGTGTGTCTACACTATTGTGTGTCAATTGTGTTAGGGGAAAAGAAGAACAAGATGAAATTTGACCTGTGTTGGGGATTTAATTAAAAATAAAAATTTCCTCCAACCTAAAATCCTCTTCATTAATGTAGAAAAGTTTTGTTTGAATAAGCTTTAAATCAGATTATGTATAATATGCATCTCAGAAATCCCCTAAAGAGATTATAAGAACAGAAAGACATCTCATCTGTTTATGTAGCTGAGCAGATACAGTCATTTACGTACATGTTAATTGTCTTGATCCAAAGGAAAAATAAATTGTCTTCTATCTTCGCAGCAAACAAGAAGTTACAACTTGGAGCCTGGCATCTAGGCTAAACTCCCAAAGAGACAGACAGGGTACTTTATGTTCCCATTTCAAAAAGATAGTTCCAAGGCCCTCAAGACATTCCTGGGAAACAAAGCTGTCTGGAGGTTATTCACGTTTTCAAAAGTTTTGCATGTCTCTAAGAGACAAAGAAAGGATTTACAATGCAAATTTCCTAAAAGGAAACTCTCTAGGAAAAAGAAAGGGAAGGAGACAGTTTTATTTTTTGGCATGAGGGAATTCATTTATTTCTTGAGATTTGTATTTACCCTTGCATCTTTTGGGGGGCTTCCCTGAAATAACAATTGTCACAAGGCCAGAAGACAATCCATATCTTGAGTAAGAGGGTCGTGACTAAACAGTTTTACCTTAGGGTAAAAGGTTACTGAAGGAAATCCATGCCTGTGCTCTGTCCCATGACCTCAGTCCTGGGAACACTGCGCCGCTCCACTCATTCCTGTCTACCAGGAACTGATAAGGAACAGAGGGTTCATGAGAAACAGAAAACAACATACAAAAATCCTAAAGTTCCCTGACAGTTGCCTAGAAACATTTTAGGCTGCTTCTCTCGTAGATCAGTCAGTAAAGAATCCAACTTCAGTGTGAGAGACCCAGGTTTGATTCCTGGGTCAGGAAGATCCCCTGGAGAAGGAAATGGCAACCCACTCCAGTATTCTTGCCTGGAGAATCCCGTGGAGAGAGGAGCCTGGCAGGCTATAGTCCATGAGGGTCGCAAGAGTCAGACATGACTTAGCTACTAAACCACCACCACCACCACTATGGGTTGAATTGTGTTTCTCTGCCCCACCAAAAATGTGCTGAAGTCTTAGCCGCCACTACTTCAGAAGGTGAAATTCTCTAAAGAGAGGGTTTTACCGAGGTAAGCAAGATAAAGAAGGCCTTTAGGGCCTAATCCAGAATGATTGGCATCCTTATAAAAAGTGTAAATTCAGACCCAGGGACAGATACTTGTAAATGGAAGACAGACATCCACAAGCCAAGAGGAGAGGCCTGGAACAAATCCATTACTGATTCCTCAGAAAGAACCAGAGCTGGAAACACCTTCATTTCAAACTCTGAGCTTTCATAACTGAGAGGAAATAAATTTCAGTTGTTTTGGCACTCTGTTTATGACACTTCCTTATGGCAGTGCTGACAATCTAACACATGTGCCATCACTGATAATGGTAACTATTCATTTCTAACTCGTGCTTTTTATCACTGAACTGATTGGAGGAGGTCGCCATTAACCCCACCATAGAGCCACCAGAACTTACACAGGACGGGGAAAACAGAATCTCGGAGGGCACAAACAAAACCTTGTGCACATCAGGACCCAGGAGAAGAGAGCAGTGACCTCACAACGGACTGACCCAGACTTGCCTGTGACTGTCCAGGAGTCTCTGGCAGAAGCCATGGCCTGCTGCAGGGTCAGAGGCACTGCGTGCAGCACTGCCTTCATGGGACCTTTTTCTTCATTACCTCCACCATAGTTTGGCCTCAAGTCAAACAACAGGGAAGGAATACAGCCCCAAAATCAACAGAAAAATTGGAATAAAGATTTACTGAGCATGGCCCTGCCCATCAGAACAAGACTCAGTTTCCCCCTCAGTCAGTCTCTCTCATCAGGAAGCTTCCATATGCCTCTTATCCTTATCTGTCAGAGGGCAGACAGAATGAAAACTACAATCACAGAAAACTAATCAAACTGATCACATGGACCATAACCTTGTCTAACTCAATGAAACTATGAGCCATGCCATTAGGGCCATCCAAGACAGATGAATCATGATGGAGAGTTCTGACAAAACATGGTCCACTGGAGAAGGGAATGGCAAACCACTTCAGTATTCTTGCCTTGAAAACCCACGAACAGTATGAAAAGGCAAAAAGAGGACACTGAGGATGAACTCCTCAGGTCTGTAGGTGCCCAGTATGCTACTGGAGATCAGTGAAGAAATAACTCCAGAAAGAATGAAGAGACAGAGCCAAAGCAAAAACAACACCCAGTTGTGGATGTGACTGGTGAAGGAAGTAAAGTCTGATGCTGTAAAGAGCAATACTGCATAGGAACCTGGAATGTTAGGTCCATGAATCAAGACAAATTGGAAGTGGTCAAACAGAAGATGGCAAGAGTGAACACGGACATTTTAGGAATCAGTGAACTACAATGGACTGGGATGGGTGAATTTAACTCAGATGACCGTTATATCTACTACTGTGGGCAAGAATTCCTTAGAAGAAATGGAGTAGCCATGATAGTCAAGAAAAGAGTCCGAAATGCAGTACTGGGATGCAGTCTCACAAACGACAGCATGATCTCTGTTCATTTTCAAGGCAACCCATTCAATATTATAGTCATCCAAGTCTATGTCCTGATGAGTAATGCTGAAGAAGCTGAAGCTGAATGGTTCTATGAAGACCTACAAGACCTTCTAGAACTAATACCCAGTAAGGATGTCCTTTTCATTATAGGGGACTGGAATGCCAATGTAGGAATTCAAGAGATACCCGGAGTAACAGGCAAATTTGGCCTTGGGGTACAAAATGAAGCAGGTCAAAGGCTAACAGAGTTTTGCCAAGAGAATGGAGAACATACTGGTCATAGCAAAGACCCTCTTCCAACAACAAAAGAGAAAACCATTAGATCACTCAGGTATGACCTAAATCAAATTTTACAGTGGACATGGCAGATAGATTCAAGGGATTAGATCTGATAGACAGAGTGCTTGAAGAATTATGGATGGAGGTTCATGACGTTGTTCAGAAGGCAGTGATAAAGACCATCCCCAAGAAAAACAAATACAAATAGGCAAAATGGTTGTCTGAAGAGGTCTTACAATTAGCTGAAAAACGAAGAGAAGCTAAAGGCAAAGGAGAAAAGGAAAGATATACCGATTTCAATAGAGAGTTCCAAAGAATAGCAGGAAGAGATAAGGAAGCCTTCCTCAGTGATCAATGCAGAGAAATAGAGGGAAAGGATAGAATGGGGAACACTAGAGATCTCGTCAAGAAAATGAGAGATACCAAGGGAATACTTCATGCAAAGATGGGCACAATAAACAACAGAAATGGTATGAACCTAACAGAAGCAGAACATATTAAGAAGAGGTGGCAAGAATACAAAGGAGAACTACACAAACAGATCTTCATGATCCAGATAACCATGAAAGTGTAAACACGCACCTAGAGCCAGACATCCTGGAAGCAAAGTCAAGTGGGCCTTAGGAAGCATCACTACGAACAAAGCTAGACATGATAGAATTTCAGTTGAGCTATTTCAAATCCTAAAAGATGATGCTGTAAAAGTGCTGCACTCAATATGCCAGCAAGTGTGGAAAACTCAGCAGTGGCCACAGGACTAGAAAGATCAGTTTTTATTCCAATCATACAAAGAATGTTCAAACTACTACACAATTGCACTCATCTTACATGCTAACAAAGTAATGCTCAAAATTCTTCAAGCCAGGCTTCAACAGTACACGAACTGCAAACTTCCAGATGTTCAAGCTGGATTTAGAAAAGGCAGAGAAACCAGAGATCAAATTGTCAACATCCACTGGATCCTCGAAAAAGCAAGAGAGTTCCAGAAAAATATAAACTTCTATTTTATTGACTATGCCAAAGCCTTTTACTGTGTGGGTTACAGCAAACTGGACAATTTTTCAAGAGATGGGAATAGCAGACCATGTGACCTGCTCCTGGGAAATATGCGTGTAGATCAAGAAGTGACAGTTAAAACTGGACATGGCACAACAGACTGGTTCCAAATCACGAAAGGAGTATGTCAAGGCTGCATATTGTCACCCTGCTTATTTTACTTACCTGCAGAATACATCATGGGAAAGGCCGGGCTATAGGAATCTCAAGCTTGAATCAAGATTGCTGGGAGAAATATCTATAGCCTCAGATATGCAGGTGACACCACCCTTATGGCAGAAAGGGAAGAAGAACTGAAGAGCCTCTTGATGAAAATGAAAGAGGAGAGTGAAAAAGTTGGCTTACAACTCATAATTCAGAAAACTAAGATCATGGGATCCAGTCCCATCACTCCATGGCAAATAGATGGGGAAACAATGGAAACAGTGAGAAACTTAATTTTCTTGGTCTCCAAAATCATTGCAGATGGTGACTCCAGCCATGAAATTAAAAGACATTTGGTCTTTGAAAGAAAAAATATGACCAAACTAGACAGCATATTAAAAAGCTGAGACATTACTTTGCTTACAAAGGTCCATCTAGTCAAAGCTACATTTTTTCCAGTAGTCATGTATGCATGTGAGATTTGGACTATAAAGAAAGCTGAGTGCCAAGTTGTTGGTGCTGTTGAACTGTGGTGTGGGAGAAGACTCTTGAGAGTCCATTGGACTGAAAAGAGATCAAACCAGTCCATGGTAAAGGAAATCAGTCCTGAATATTCTTTTGAAGGACTAATGTTGAAGCTGAAACTCCAATACTTTGGCCACCTAATGCAAAGTACTGACCTACTTGAAAAGACCCTGATGCTGGGAAAGATTGAAGGTGGGAGAAGAATGGGACGACAGAGGCTGATATTGGTTGGATGGTGTCACCGACTCAATGGACATGAGTTTGAGTAAGCTCCTGGAGTTTGTAATGGACAGGAAAGCCTGGCGTGCTGCAGTCCATTGGGTTGCAAGGAGTCGGATACAACTGTGCGACTGAACTGAACTGTGCGACCCCATGAATCACAGCATGCCAGGCCTCCCTGTCCATCACCATCTCCCGGAGTTCACTCAGACTCACGTACATCGAGTCCATGATACCATCCAGCCATCTCATCCTCGGTCATCCCCTTCTCCTTCTGCCCCCAATCGCTCCCAGCATCAGACTCTTTTCCAATGAGTCAACTCTTCACGTGAGGTGGCCAAAGTACTGGAGCTTCAGCTTTAGCATCATTCCTTCCAAAGAAATCCCAGGGTTGATCTCCTTCAGAATGGACTGGTTGGATCTCCTTGTACTCCAAGGTACTCTCAAGAGGTTTCTCCACAGTTCAAAAGCACCAACAACTTGGCACTCAGCTTTGACAGTCCAACTTCAGCCTTCTTCACAGTCCAACTCTCACATCCATACATGACCACAGGAAAAACCATAGCCTTGACTAGACGGACCTTAGTCGGCAATGTAATGTCTCTGCTTTTGAATATACTATCTAGGTTGGTCATAACTTTTCTTCCAAGGAGTAAGCGTCTTTTAATTTCATGGCTGCAGTCACCATCTGCAGTGATTTTGGAGCCCCTAAAAATAAAGTCTGACACTGTTTCTACTGTTTCCCCATCTATTTCCCATGAAGTGATGGGACCGGATGCCATGATCTTCATTTTCTGAATGTTGAGCTTTAAGCCAACTTTTTCGCTCTCCTCTTTCACTTTCATCAAGGAGCTTTTCAGCTTCTCTTCACTTTCTGCCATAAGGGTGGCGTCATCTGCATATCTGAGATTATTGATATTTCTCCCAGCAATCTTGATTCCAGCTTTTGTTTCTTCCAGTCCAGCGTTTCTCATGATGTACTCTGCGTATAAGTTAAATAAGCAGGGTGACAATATACAGCCCTGATGTACTCCTTTTCCTATTTGGAACCAGTCTGTTGTTCCATGTCCAGTTCTAACTGTTGCTTCCTGACCTGCATATAGGTTTCTCAAGAGGCAGGTTAAGTGGTCTGGTATTCCCATCTCTTTCAGAATTTTCCACAGTTGATTGTGATCCACACAATCAAAGGCTTTGGCATAGTCAATAAAGCAGAAATAGATGTTTTCCTGGAACTCTCGTGCTTTTTTGATGATCCAGAGAAGGTTGGCAATTTGATCTCTGGTTCCTCTGCCTTTTGTAAAACCAGCTTGAACATCAGGGAGTTCACGGTTCATGTATTGTTGAAACCTGGCTTGGAGAATTTTGAGTATTAATTTACTAGCATGTGAGATGAGTGCAATTGTGCAGTAGTTTGAACATTCTTTGGCATTGCCTTTCTTTGGAATTAGAATGAAAACTGACCTTTTCCAGTCCTGTGGCCACAGCTGAGTTTTCCAAACTTGTTGGCATATTGAGTGCAGCACTTTCACAGTATCATCTTTCAGAATTTGAAACAGCTCAACTGGAATACCATCACCTCCACTAGCTTTGTTCATAGTGATGCTTCCTAAAGCCCACTTGACTTCACATTCCAGGATGTCTGGCTCTAGATTAGTGATCACATCATCATGATTATCTGGGTCGTGAAGATCTTTTTTGTACAGTTCTTCTGTGTATTGTTGCCACCTCTTCTTAATATCTTTTGCTTCTGTTAGGTCCCTACCATTTCTGTCCTTTATCGAGCCCATCTTTGCATGAAATGTTCCCTTGGTATCTCTAATTTTCTTGAAGAGATCTCTAGTCTTTCCCATTCTGTTCTTTTCCTCTATTTCTTTACATTGATCACTGAAGAAGGCTTTCTTATCTCTTCTTGCTATTCTTTGGAACTCTGCATTCAGATGCTTATATCTTTCCTTTTCTCCTTGGCTTTTCGCCTCGCTTCTTTTCACAGCTATTTTTAAGGCCTCCCCAGACAACCATTTTGCTTTTTTGCATTTCTTTTCCAAGGGGATGGTCTTGATCCCTGTCTCCTGTACAATGTCACAAACCTCATTCCATAGTTCATCAGGCACTCTATCTATCAGATCTAGGCCCTTAAATCTATTTCTCACTTCCACTGTATAATCATAAGGGATTTGATTTAGCTCATACCTGAATGATCTAGCGGTTTTCCCAACTTTCTTCAATTTGAGTCTGACTTTGGTAATAAGGAGTTCATGATCTGAGCCACAGTCAGCTCCCGGTCTTGTTTTTGTTGACTGTATAGAGCTTCTCCATCTTTGGCTGCAAGGAATATAATCAATCTGATTTTGGTGTTGACCATCTGGTGATGTCCATGTGTAGAGTCTTCTCTTGTGTTGTTGGAAGAGGGTGTTTGCTATGACCAGTGCATTTTCTTGGCAAAACTCTATTAGTCTTTGCCCTGCTTCATTCCACGATCCAAGGCCAAATTTGCCTGTTACTCCAGGTGTTTCCTGACTTCCTACTTTTGCATTCCAGTCCCCTATAATGAAAAGGACATCTTTTTTGGGTGTTAGTTCTAAGTGCTGGAAAAGAGTGTTGAGAATCTTTTCAAGTACAAGGAGCTCAAACCAGTAAATCCTAAAGTAAATCAACCCTGAATATTCATTTGAAGTACTGATCCTGAAGCTGAAGCTCCAATACTTTAGCCATCTGATTTGAAGAGTCAACTCGTTAGAAAAACCCTGATGCTGGTAAAGACTGAAGGCAGAAGAAGATGGGGTGACAGAGGATGAGATGATTGGATGGCATCACCAAATCTATGGACATGAGTTTGAGCAAACTCCAGGAGACAGTTAAGGACAGGGAAACCCGACATCCTGCAGTCCATGTCGTCGCAAAGAGTCAGACACGACTGAGTGATTGAACAACATAAATGGAGCATGAGGGGTCTTAGTTCCCCGACCAGGGATTGAACTTATTCTAACCCCACTGGAAGGCAGATTCTTAACCACTGGCCCACCAGGGAAGTCCCCTTTTGCGACTTTTGTAACCTATGTCTTGCTTATACAAGTTAAGAAAAAAAAACTAAGGATTTTAAAGCTCATAAAGGCAATTTTATTAAGATTTTTAAAATCTTTTGAAGATTTTTCAGACTGGACTGCTCATTTCTCTCAAAAACTTGACAAAATTCTGGTATGCTTAATTCCATTCATTTTTATGGCCAAAATATATCTAAAGTTCCTTCTTAAATATAATGTTTAGGTTATTTCTTTGCCTCCTCACCCCTATCTCTCATATCTTTTCAAAACTCCTTTGAGGTTATTGAGACAATAGTGTTGGACTTTGTTGTTTAATCACTATTTTTTCAGTTGTATATTCTATTACCATAGGCATCCAGAAACACCCCCTTTATAAATATTGGGGGCTCTTACTCTCTGACTCCCTATTTAGTCTGTGCACTAAATTGCTTCAGTCGTGTCCAACTGTTTGGGACCTTTTGGACTGTAGCCCACCAGGCTCTTCAGTCCACAGGGTTCTCCAGGCAAGAATACTCGAGGGGGTTGCCATGTCCTCCCTCGGGATCTTCCTGACCCAGGGACGGAATCCAGGTCTTCTACACCTGCTGCGTCAGCAGGAGGGTTCTTTACCACTAGCACCACCTGGGAACTTGAGGTTAGTTCTTGCCTGAGCTGCTGTGTTTCTTCTAACATCCGACTGACTGCAGCAAGTAGTGTTCACACATCAATATTATTTAGATGGAGGTTCTCCTGGACCAGGTCTGGGAGTGGCACATAGACTCCACTCAGATGCCATTGGCTAGAACTCAATCCTGTGACCACATCTAACTTCAGGGAAGACTGAGAAAGGTAGTCCAACCGTGTGCCCAAGGAGAATTGGGCAATGAGTTTTGGTGGACAGTCAGCATTCTTGGTCATATGTGATATATCACCCTTACTTTCTTCAAATTTGTAAACCCAATCTAAACATTCTTGAACATCATGCTTTAGCTTGCTTTTTTAGTCTGATTTTCTCTCATTGTTGCTGTTTTTGTTGTTGTTGTTCATTTGTTTGTTTCACATTATCTTTCTGGTCCTGGATATTCACATGGCCTCACTGATATTATTTATCCAATAATAGAGTCCTCCCTCAGGGTCCATGGGGAATGGGTTTCAGTCCCCTCCCTTCCCACTCTTCAGCAGGACCAAAATCTGAGGATGCTCAAGTCCCTTATGTGAAATGATTTAGTATCTGCATATAGCTATGTACCCACATCTTCCTGTGTATTTTTAATAATCTGATTACTTATAACATCTAATATTATACAATGTAAATTCCATGTAACTAATCATGCCTATATAATGAAACTTTGATAAAAACGATGAAGAATGAGGTTTAGAGAGCCTCCTGACTGGTGAACATATTGATGGGCCAAGAGGGTGGTGCCCTCAGACTCCATGGAGACAGAAAGAAGCTCCTATGCTTATGGCTCTTCCAGACTTGCCCAGTGTACCTTTTCGTCTGCTGTTCATTTGCATTCTTTATATTCAAATGATAGTCCTTAAACATAGCACTTCTGTGAGCTCTGTGAGCCTTCTGGAAAGTTCCTGAGATTGTGGGAGTTGTGGGAGACTCCAGATTTCCATCTCTGCTTGGCTCCCACACCGTGTTTCTGATGCCTGCTGCACCAGCTTTGCTGAACGGACAGGAGGTGCTCAGTATACGTACTAAGCACGCCTGTCAAGAGGTCTTGATTTGGATGATAAACTAACCTATCATTCTATTTCTAAGGTGAGGACCATGTGTATCTTAGTGCAGGAGGGTAGTAACTGCCTTGAAGACCTTGCATTTTTCTTTAAGATAAGGAATGGGGTCTCCTACACCCCAAACTCCTTCAGCATGAACTTGCCTTGGGTTTACTCAAAGGTGTTAGGGGATGTGGGCCTGAGGTTGAGTCCTCATAAGCAAGATGAACCCATGGAGTCTCCAGAAAATGCAACCCCTCTCAGCTGGCAGTGAGACTGGAACAGACGTGTATGTGTGTGTGTGTTTATGCACATGCACTCGTCTGTGTGCATGTGATTGTGTGGGGGTGTGGGAGGAACCTACTCTTTCCAGTAAGAAAAAAGTGGAAATGCAAAGAAATGCTCTTAATTACTGGAACTGCCTCCTTCTTGTGTACAATACGAAGAAGAAGTAAAAGAAAAAGAGATTGATTTAAAGCCACTGATGACTCAGGGTCCTCTGTCACTTCAGTTCCTAAGCACACACTTCAGTGAGAAGGTCTAATAAGAACCCTGTTCTGGAAGAGATACAGATTCAGAGCTGCTAGGCCACCCCGAGACTCTTTCCTAGGAAAGCCGTAAGTAGGATACACAAGACTCTAGCAACACGTTGAAGACGCTTGTATTTTACTGTTAGGATTTCCTGTACTTGAATTCCAAAGGTCACTCCCTGGGCAAGAAAATTTATGAGAGGAAAGGCAGAGTTAGCTCGACCAGGACATGAGAATTTGGAAAGAAGATTTGAGGGCTGTTAGTGAAGTAGAGTAGGGGTGGGGAGAAAGGAGGAAAAGAGTGGAAAAAGATGAGAAGATATCATGTTATACCCTGTAAAGAAGGTCAAGCAGGGTGAATGGTAGGAAAAGCCATGAGATTTGGGGTTACAGTATTACTATGTGTAGGGTCTGGGCAGAATCTGCTAAGTCCAGCCATGCTATCAGCTCATTCCATATGGCACTGGCTGGACACAGTAAAGAAAATACAATTTATGCCAGAAAAAATTCCTTCTTCCAACAAAACCATGTGTTCACGATAGCAAACCAAGTGGAAGAGATAGGTAAGACCAAGGATATTAAAGTGTCTGGGATCTCTGATTTGGATGTCTGAGATATCTTTTAGGTATTTTTAGATAAGTGTCAATCCCTTGGATGAAAAAATCCCCTGGAGAAGAAAATGGAACCCACTCCAGTACTCTTGCCTGGAAAATCCCATGAGCAGAGGAGCATAGTGGGCTGCAGTCCAAGGTGTTGTGAGAGTCAGACATGACTTAGCAAATAAACAACAACAAAGTTTTAGATGAGTGGATCTTAGGAAAACACAAAATCATTGCTGAAACTATAACTGAATCCAGAATTATACCAAGAAACCAGTATGCCCCCCCAAAAATTAATACAGTATATGTTTGTACTAGAAGAAATCACAGAAATATTTATTATTGTATCTTGTAAAACACAATAGTCAAAAGACATACTAAAGTCAGAGAACTTTGCATAACCCAAACTTAGCAGTTTTTTCCCACCTTCAAACCTCCATTAAAGAACTGAAGTGAGAAGAGAGGGGTGTTGAGGTAACCTCAAGGTGTTTGTTTCTTGCCTCTTCATACAAATGTTATAAACTTTATGCAACAAACTTTCTTTAGATGTAGACAACCACTGTAAGTAGAAAAAGATTTATTCATTTGTTCAATAAAATGTCATTGACTGTGTGCTAGGCATTTGGCACAACTTAAGAAATACATGCAGTATACATCCTGAGAATCCCTCGGCTGGAGGAAGCACAGTTGGAATCAAGATTGCCAGGAGAAATATCAATAACTTCAGATATGCAGAGGACACCACCCTTATGGCAGAAAGTGAAGAAGAACTAAAGAGCCTCTTGATGAAAGTGAAAGAAGAGAGTGAAAAAGTTGGCTTAAAGCTCAACATTCAGAAAACTAAATCATAGCATCCGGTCCCATCACTTCATGGGAAATAGTTGGGGAAACGGTGGAAACAATGGCTAACTCTATTTTTCTGGGCTGCAAAATCACTGCAGATGGTGATTGCAGCCATGAAATGAAAAGATGCTTACTCCTTGGAAGGAAAGTTATGACCAACCTAGATAGCATATTCAAAAGCAGAGACATTACTTTGCCAACAAAGGTCCGTCTAGTGAAGGCTATGGTTTTTCCAGTGGCCATGTGTGGATGTGAGAGTTGGACTAGAAAGAAAGCTGAGCACCGAAGAATTGATGCTTTTGAACTGTGGTGTTGGAGAAGACTCTTGAGAGTCCCTTGGACTGCTAGGAGATCCAACCACTCCATCCTAAAGGAGATCAGTCTTGGGTGTTCTTTGAATGGACTGATGTTGAAGCTGGACTCCAATACTTTGGCCACCTGATGCGAAGAGCTGACTCACCTGAAAAGACCGTGATGGTGGAAAGATTGAGGGCAGGAGGAGAACAGGATGACAGAGGATGAGATGGTTGGATGGCATTACCGACTTGATGGACATGAGTTTGGGTGGACTCCGGAAGTTGGTGATGGACAGGGAGGCCTGGCTTGCTGCGGTTCATGGGGTCACAAAGAGTCGGACATGACTGAGCAACTGAACTGAACTGAAGAACCACATGTGGCCCCAGGTTCATAGGAAATCCTACCTATTTCTGTAGCAAGACAGCTCATTTGGAGCCACCTATCTAGATGGTTCAAATAGCCTTGTTGACTCCAAAGCTAATAAGTCAGTGACTGTATTGTGATATAATGGCCACAGATACCAAGGGGGCCCCACTTGCATATCCTTCCTTCTCCCTACATTTCAAGTCAGGATGTCCTTATACTCTGGACAGTCTTCTCAACTAGTAGACATGATAGATGTGGTGGAGTAACTCCTCTTTCTCCCTGACAGGGTTGATGCTAAGCCCCGCCTCATCTGTCTGTCCAGGGAAAGCCCAAGGGTCTAGTTGCTCTAGTACCATCATTACAACAAGCAGCGGCAGCTGCCCTGTTTATCTCCAAGACCCCCTCTGTCAACAGTATGCCCTCGCACCCATTCCTAAAGAGATCGACCCAGAGCCATCCCTTCCCCTGAGATCTCTCAAATTTGCTGCATTGGAGACTGGAGCCCTCTTCCATTGCCTCAGAGTGAGGGCTGATGTTTTCATTTGCTTTTCTATGTCGGTCTTTCCTGGTAAGGGGAAGCTGGCAAAAAGAGAAAGAAGCATCTTTGAGGTGACCACTTAAGTACAAGGTGAAGTTTCATCCTTAAGAAATTCGTTCCAATCTTACACAACCATTTGCTCTTAGGCCTTTGCTTATTAATGGGCAATAATAGCAACCAAATTTTTCAAACGAAACCCTCATACACCATTATACACACAAACACATGCTTTTTCACGTTGTTTCTTTGTTTTTTTTTTTTCCCCCTGTGGTAAATGTCATATGAAATGTGCTGTTTTAAGCATATTTAACTGCACAGTTCAGGGACACTAAGTGCATTCATGTTCTGCAACAGTCACTGTCATCCGTCTCTGGGATGTTTCACCTTCCTAAACGGAACCTCTATCCCCTCTAAAGACTAACTCCCCGTACCTCTCCTACCCCGAGTTCCTGACTCCTGGCATCTGCCAGAGTCCTTTCTGACTCTGAATTTGAAATTCTAGGTACCTCATATAAGTGGATTCAAGCAGTGTTTTTTGCACCTACTATATACTGGAATCCTTTTTTTAAGATTAACAAATATATGTCCTAAAAACACAATTTATTTCCTTTTATTTCCCCTTGTGCTTTACAGTAGGTTCTCATTAGTTATCTATTTTGTAATAGTATCAATAGTATATATATATATGTTAATCCCAATCTCCCATTTCATCCCACCCCCACTTTAACCCTCAGTGTCCATATATTTGTTCATTATATCGGTGTCTCTATTCCTGCCCTGCAAATAGGTTCATCTATCCCATTTTTCTAGATTCCACATATATGCCTTAATATATGATATTTGTGTTTCTCTTTCTGGTTTGAACACACTTTTGGGGGTCATTTACAGAATTTTAGCTGCAGTTTGGTATGGCTCAGTCAACTGAGTTCAGTAAATCAGTCGTGTCTGACTATTTGCAACCCCATGGATTGCAGAACGCCAGGCTTCCCTGTCCAACACCAACTCCTGAAGATTGCTAACTCATGTCCATTAAGTCAGGGATGCTATCCAACCATCTCATCCTCTGTCATCTCCTTCTCCTCCTGCCTTAAGTCTTTCCCAGCATCAGGGTCTTTTCAAATGAGTCAGTTCTTCGCGACAGGTGGCCAAAGTATTGAAGCTTCAGCTTCAGCATCCGTACTTCAATGAATATTCAGGACTGATTTCCTTTAGAATTGACCAGTTTGATCACCCTGCAGTCCAAGGGACTCTCAAGAGTCCTTTCCAGCACCACAATTCAAAAAGCATCAATTCTTCATCCCTCAGCCTTCTTTACGGTCCAACACTCACATCCATACATGACTAATAGAAAAACCACAGATTTCACTATACGGACTTTGTTAGCAAAGTAATGTCTTTGCATTTTAAGACACTGTCTGCGTTTGTAATAGCTTTTCTTCCAAGGAGCAAGTGTTTTTTCATTTCATGGCTTTAATTTCACTCTTATCAAGAAGCTCTTTAGTTCTTTGCTTTCTGCCATAAGGGTGGTATCATCTGCGTATCTGAGGTTATTGATATTTCTCGGGGCAATCTTGATTCCAGCTTGTGCTTCATCCAGCCTAGCATTTCACATGATGTACTCTGCATATAAGTTAAATAAGCAGAGTGACGATATAAAGCCTTGACATACCCCTTTCTCAACTTGGAACAGTCTGTTGTTCCATCAGTTCAGTTCAGCTCAGTTCAGTCACTCAGTTGTGTCCGACTCTTTGCGACCGCATGAATCGCAGCACGCCAGGCCTTCCTGTCCATTGCCAACTCCTGGCGTTTACTCAAACTCATGTCCATTGAGTTGGTGATGCCATCCATCTCATCTTCTGTCATCCCCTTCTCCTCCTGCCCCCAGTCCTTCCCAGCATCAGAGTCTTTTTCAGTGAGTCAACGCTTCTCATGAGGTGGCCAAAGTATTGGAGTTTCAGCTTTAGCATCAGTCCTTCCGATGAACACCCAGGACCGATCTCCTTGCAGTCCAAGGGACTCTTAAGAGTCTTCTCCAACACCACAGATCAAAAGCATCAATTCTTTGGTGCTCAGCTTTCTTCACAGTCCAACTCTCACATCCATACATGACCACTGGAAAAACCATAGCCTTCACTAGACCGAACTTTGTTAGCAAAGTAATGTCTCTGCTTTTAAATATGCTATCTAGGTTGGTCATAACTTTCCTTCCAGGGAGTAAGCATCTTTTCATTTCATGGCTGCAATCACCATCTGCAGTGATTTTGGAGCTCCCAAAAATAAAGCCTGACACTGTTTCCACTGTTTCCCCATCTATTTCCCATGAAGTGATGGGACTAGATGCCATGATCTTAGTTTTCTGAATGTTGAGCTTTAAGCCAACTTTTTCACTATCCGGTTCTAACTATTGCTTCTTGATCTGCATACAGATTTCTCAGGAAGCAGGTAAGGTGGTCTGGTATTTCTGTCTCTTGAAAAATTTTCCACAGTTTTTTTGTGACCCACACAGTCAAAGACTTTGGCATAGTCAGTAAAGCAGAAGTAGATGTCTTTCTGGAACTCTCTTGCTATTTCTGTGATCCATCATATGTTGGAAATTTGATCTCTGGTTCCTCTGCCTTTTCTAAATCCAGCTTGGACATTTGGAGGTTCTTGGTTCACGTACTATTGAAGCCTTGCTTGGCGAATTTTGAGCATTATTTGACTAGAGTGTGAGACGAGTGCAATTGTTCAGTAGTTTGAACATTCTTTGGCATTGCCTTTCTTTGGGATTTGGATGAAAACTGACCTTTTAAGTCCTGTGGTCACTGCTGAGTTTTCCACATTTGCAAAGTTGCTGGTATATTGAGTGCAGCAGCATCTCTTAGGATTTGAAATAGCTCAACTAGAATTCCATTGTCTGCACTAGCTTTGCTTGTAGTGATGCTTCGTAAAGTCCGCTTTACTTCACATTTCAGGATGTCTGGCTCTAGGTGAGTGATCACACCATCATGGTCATCTGGGTCGTTAAGATCTTTTTGTACAGTTCTTCTGTGTATTCTTGCCACTTCTTCTTAATACCTTCTGCTTCTGTTAGGTCTCTACCATTTCTGTCTTTTATGACAGAGAAAATGTATGGCTGGCACAACTTCAAAGCAGATTGACAAATTAAAACTCAAATGACAGAAAGCTAGAATCCACTGGTTGCGATCACTCCTACTTGCCTGTGTTCTGTGTCCTCACATATGAGAATATTCAAAAGCTGATATTCTAGATATTATAGTACATTATGTGGCTTTAGGGATTTCTCCAAATTTGATGAAATAATGATATTGTGTTTGTTCTTTTTATTAACATTACTTCAAATCCTGTTAAGAAATATGTACAAAGGGTAAATAAATGTTTAATGTATGAAAGGATCCAGCTTTCTTAACCATTGGGTATTTTAGTGAAGAAAACATGGTTATGAAAGGGGCCTCCCAGGTGGCTCAATGGTAAAGAATCCTGCCAATGCAGGAGATGTGGGTTTGCTTCCTGGGTTGGGAAGATCCCCTAGAGAAGGAAATGGAAACCCACTCCTATACTCTTGCCTGGGTAATCCCATGGACAGAGGAGCCCAGCGGACTCCATTGGGGTTGCAAAAGAGTCAGACACGACTGAGCATGCATGCACATTAATGAAAAGTAAAGCAATATTAACAGTACAATTAAAGGTGACGTCATGGTGCATTCACAGCTAAGAACCACATGACAAAAATTACTTTCTTCACATTTGTTAGAATTTAACTAAGCAGAAAAGCAAAAGATAGAGGATGCTCACAAATTATTCTTTTTCAAATTTCTGAACAGAAAGAAAGAGAACGAGGTTCTAACTTGGCCTTCATATTCCGACTGCCTTTTGCTGCTGGGAGGGTGTTCAGTATCAGCATGTTGGACACACTTCTTTATCAGGTACTCAGTGTTTCCTGCTGCTCTCTAAAGCATTTATTTTCTATTTTGTTTGGATTCTATCAAACGAATGATACAACTAGTGTTTCTCATGTAACTGTCAACTTATTTTGGCTCTGGAAGTAACCCAATATTTTATTTCATGTATTTAATGAATGATCTAAATGTGCCTATGAAAAAACATTGGAAGAAAAAAATTATTTTTCAGAATAATCTATGAAATGATGTTAGGCATTCTTTGACACCAGTTCTTTGACACCAGATGATATTAGGTATTCTTTGACACCAGATGATATTAGGTATTCTTTGACACCAGAAATGATATTAGGCATTCTTTGACACAATGTTTCATGTGACATTTGGATTCATTTACATATTCCTTTACATATGTAACTAGACTATAAATAAAAGTTAAGAAAAAATTACTAGGTTAAGAAAAAGACACCTTTCTTTCTAATGCACATTTTTAAAAAATGATACCAAATAATGTCAATAAACTGACAAATCAAGGATATTTTCAACTTCTGATAATTTTGCCTACTATAGAAACATGTAAGGAAAATTGTACAGCCTCTAAGAACCATTCAGTTTGTTTCTGAATGCCAGAGTTTCACATTGTCATTCCATCATTGCTAAGGTCACAGGGATTTTATTTTATACAAATACACTAATTTTTTTAACTCTGCCAGAAGCTGAACAGCAGCAATATTTCATATTCTTTGATTCAAGTATTCAGATAATTTTTTAATATATCCATTAAGGAAACAAAAAGATATTCATAGGGCTTTAAACAAAAATCAACAACAAAAAAACTAGTTGAAATATTTGATTATAAATTTTAGTCATTAAAAACTTTTAAAAAATATACTCTTTTGTTCAGCTTATAGTTTTTGTTATTAAAAATATAAAATTGTTTTCCTCATGTCCAATACCATCCATAAAATTTAAACATATCATGACATTCTAGAAAATAATAATTTCTCATATTTTTTGAGGACAGCTTAACTGTACATGTGTATTTAGCACACTGACAAGATCGATTTTTATTTCTTTTTTTAATGGAGGCTGAATGACTGGAGAAGAAAATGGCTCCAAACCCACTCCAGTATTCTTGCCCGGAGAATCCCAGCGACAGAGGAGTCTGGCAGGCTAGTCCATGGGGTCGCAAGAGTCAGACACAACCTAGCAACTAAACTACCACCACCTAAAGTGGGCTTGCCTGGTGGCTCAGACTGCTAAGAATCTGCCTGCTAATGCAGGAAAGCCAGGTTTAATTCTTGGGTCGGAAAGACCCACTAGAGAAGGGAATGGCAATCCACTTCAGTATTCTTGCCTGGAGAATTCCATGGACCGAAGAGCCTGGTGAGCTATATAGTCCATGGGGTCACAAAGAGTCAGACGCAACTGAGTGACTAACACTCACTTTCAGTGATATGACAGTGCTTCCCTGGCGGCTCAGTGGTAAAGAATCTGCCTGCCAATGCTGAAAACACAGGTTCAATCCCTGGGCCAGGAACATCATCCCCCTAGAAGGAAGTGGCAACCCACTCCAGTAGTTTGCCTGGGAAATCCCATGGGCAGAGGAGCCTGGCTGACTAGAGTCCATCAGGTCGCAAAAGAGTCCGGCGTGACTTTACTCACTAAACAACAGCAATGCCATGATAACCGTTAATATAACCTGTAAGATGTGATAACATATTCCCACTCTAAGCTATTCTGTTTTTCATACACACGATAAATGCATATTTTATTTCTGTTGCAGTCATTTGTGAAGGACTATATGATTTCTATTACCAGACTTCTGTTGGGATTGGACACTACACCAGGATCGGGGTTTCTTTGCTCTGTAAGTTACTGCTGTCTGAAGTGGAAGATGATTCTGGCGGGCAGTTCTTAAATCCATCTATCATGCTCTTTGGCTGACTCCTCTATATTATTTATTTATTCATTTTTCTAACGTGCTCAAAGCATAGTATCCTGGTTTTTTTAATTAATTAAAAATGTTTAGAGAGAACATTATTTAAATTAATAATCTTGCAGATAGCCATTCAGAGCAAAATTCACAAGGTTTTTTTTGTTTTTTTTTGTTCCCTAGCTGGCATTTGAGATGAACAGTTTCTGACATAGGATGTCATACTGCCAAGGAAAACACTGATCATGTTGTTTAACTTCTGGTTTCTGTTTTTCTTTCTTATCTTTGGCCATGCCCCACAGCTTGAGGGATCTTAGTTCCCTGACCGGGCCTCCTGTAGGGGAAGCATGAAATCCTAACCACTGGACCACCAGGGAATTCTCTCACCTCTCTGTTTCATGAAAGAGTGTGCTATGCCCAAGTGTATTTCATTAAGTGACTTATTAACAGTTGCAATTCGTGGTTAGCAGAGAGGAAGCAGCACTTACGCCTCCTGTCCCGGAGTCCTGTGCTCCTTCTGTTGCACGCCTTTCTCAGCAGGGATGCTATAGAGCTTTGGATGGACTATTCCTTTTTGTGCTGGAGTGTCCTTTACACTTCAGGATTTGTAGCATCAGCAGACCCTGTCCACTAAGTCCCAGTAGCATCCTCTAGTTATCGCAACATTCAAACAAGTCCTTACATACAGGTTTCCAACAATTCCCAGTCAGTTACCAGTGATGTCACCCACTGAGATGGAACTAACGCAATGCCATGCTGCCGCAAATTGAGCAGTGGGTTTCTTAAGTTTGAGTTAACCTGACGGATAAGGTTTAAGATGGCAGTAAATAACTTTAATATATGGTAAATGCTTAAGAAATGGTGCTTTGAGATTTTAAAATATCAATGAAATCTACTTTTAAGGAATGAAAAATAACCATTGAGTTTTTTATTTCTTAAAAATTTGGTATGTAAGTAATCCAATTATATTTATTACAGATGAAGATCACGGAGGATGACCTATGGATTAGGACTTATGCCAGACTTTATCAGAAGTTATGCTCCTCTACTGGAGATGTTCCCATTGGTATCTACAGGACGGAATCTCAAAAGCTTACTACATCTGAGGTTTGGAAATATCCACATATTTCTGTCTTAATGTTTAATGTGACTGAAAACTGTGATTCCTAAACCTAGAAACTTATTTCTGAAATATTGGCCATTAAATTATGTCAGAAATTTCATAAAGTATTTTTGGCAAAAGTGATATTCTAGGGTTTGGACTCTGAATGCTTTTTGTAGGTTTTAAGGAAATAAATTAATTCTAAGTAACTTTTTGACACATAAGAAAAGTTCTCAGGGCAAGCAATCTAGTTTTTAATACAATCTTAAACTCCAGTATATTAGCATTTGGAAAGAAGGAAACAGAGATAAGTTAGAGAGCACGAAACTCACATTTTTTCAAACTCTAGGTTGAGAACTACTTTGGAGCCAAGGAGAAAACCCCAGGAGCAGTGCCAGACTCTGGCTCAATAATCATAATAGCAAACTAGAGCTTATTAAAAATGGAACAAAATTTACAGTGCCTGCATATGACTGAAAACATATCTATATTTTAATTTGGTCACACTGTGTGATTATAAATTATGGTTTATATTCTTGAAATATTTATCTTCTTCAGATACCTCAAAGTTATTCAAAATCTTGTTTAATCACTTCTTTCTTTGGTCTTATGTGAAACAGAACCTCAACTATGTGACTTAGATTAATTGCATGCATTTTAATAGTCATGTAATCATTACATCAGCTTGTGATTAAAATCAATGAATCTGTGTGTGGAAAAGAAGAACTTTATAGGAAGCATAAAGATAATGGAGTAGATTTTTCTTTTCTTGTTACAATTTATAGTTTGACATTTAAGTAAGTGATATTGAGGCCAGAGGAAAATAGTTCCATTTTTCTGAGATGCTCTTTGCTGGTTTCACTGCAGCTTCAGAGGTGCTAAAAGATGTTTTATTGCCATTTCTGCAGCTGAATCTGAGTTTTTCATTGGCTGCAGTCCCCGTGGTTCACACCACAAAGAGCAGGACCAAACTGCAAAAAATCAGGAATGACTGATGGGAAAAACATTCCAGACAGTTAAATGTGTAAGACAGCTTGGCAGATATGCCTAAAAGTTTAAAAATATTGCATCCAAAAAATATTATTTGATTAACGGTTAAGAGAAAAAAGGTGCTTTCACACCTAAGCAACTAACCATGTCTTACTCAACTTGATAAAGACAAAGAAGATTTCCACATAGCAGAATACTATTCCTGTTTTTATCTTGTAATATGGATTTTGTAAACTTGAAAACAGTTAATCCTTCCATTGGTCAAGTTCATATCCATGTTGGTCATTTTATATTATTAAGAGTCTTTGTTGTATGCTGTTAACAGTGTAGATAGGGAAAAGATAGTTGAATATTCGTACTGTCATCAAGGAGCATTTAACATTACATCTCAGTTCTTCCCATCACAAATCAGCAAAATATTTACAAATCCTCAAACCTCAAGCTTATATTTAAAGCACATATCCTTGGAAAAAATGAAAGAATTCTAAGCTAAATGAAGATAATATCTGCTGTCTTCCTATACTGAGTTCAGTTCATCTTTTGGAACACATATTTTTGTTTAAATTTTATATACTACCTATTACAGAAAAAAAAAGAGGCAGTTTAAAGATTACAATAAACTTCGAGTACTTTTACAGTGAAATATATTAGTAAGGGCAAGAAATTAAAGTTACTTTACATCTAAAATGACCTGACTGCTATAGTTGAAAAGGAATTCTACTTTTATTTTTCTTGCAAATAAGGCAAAAATAAAACTGTTGAGTTATATAATAATTGTAGTTTGATACACAAAAAGATGTAAGTTCATCTATAGAAAGATTTGTTTTTCCTGGTCATTGTTAACAGAGTGAGTATATTATATGTTTCTTTATATGAGATTTAATATTTAGAGATATTTAAGAGATAGATAACATGATGAACATTTTCTTGCTTTATAGTTTTGCAAGATGCTAAAGTACCAAAAAAGGTGGTACTCAGTAAAATCTCATTTTATAAAAGCAGGCTCATTCGTGTCTGACTCTTTGTGACCCATGGACTATAGCCCACCAGGCTCCTCTGTCCATGGGATCCTCCAGGCCACAATACTGGAGTGGGTAGCCATTCCCTTCTCCAGGATATCTTCCCAACCGAGGGATTGAATGCAGGTCTCCTGCATTGCAGGCTGATTCTTTGCCATTTTAACCACCAGGGAAGCCTCCAAATTACATTAATATAAATATTTTAGTAAGGCTTAAGATAAAAAGTTTTGAAACTTCTCTACCATTTTCTCGTCAGTGTTATTCCATTTTGTTAAGAAATGTTAAGAATCTGGAGACAAACAGTTCCAACAAGCCTATATTCATGTATTTTTAATGTGTTTCTTAATATTTGTAACAATAGTGACAATCCTAAATAGTGGGTTAGACTTGAATTATATTACAACAAAAATTATAATTGAAAATTTCACTTCTGCCTTTTGAAGGATGAAGCTCATGTTATTCCGTAGAACTGAAGAACAAGATAACATGATTTTTATAACCCCTAAATGTTTAGGGCTTATATATTGACTGGGTAGATCAGTTTTTAACCTTTATAACATATTTGAAAACTCAGAATATTTCTATACATTTACTTCAGTGTATATGTAGGGGTGAAAAATAATCTTATTATAGTATCTAAAATTTAAAAAAACAGTACAACTATTAATACCGATAATGATTATTGAATATCAATAATGATGTCAGTTTCTTCTCATGAATATAATCCTTTATATCTTATCAATTTTTTTATTTTCTAATAACACCACATTAACTCTTCATCAAATCATAGAAAGATGATTTTAGAAAAAACCTAACAACTTTTTGACAAGTTTTTAAAATATTAGCTTATTCTTTACCTAATTTTATTCAAAAGCGCTATGATAAGTAATCAAACACATAATTAGATGATAAATGTTATGTGGTATCTGTCGTATATTGTCCTGTTGCTGATTGTTTTGTGAATGTATCATTTAGTCGTTGTTTAAACTGGAATTTGTGTGTTTCTTTTCCCTCCCTTTGTGTCAGTGTCGAGAAATAACATCACAAGTAAGTATTTTGTTTGTCTCCGTTTCTTCAAATGGTCTAATATAATGAGTCATTGAAAACAGTATTAAAGGTTAAACTCAGTAGTTCAGATTTTAAAAGAAAACAAGCTGAAATGGTTTAATATGTTCTCTTCAAGTTAGTGTATCTATATTTCCCTAATATGATTGCAAATTAATATTACCTATTTGTCTTCCAAGTATGTTTATGTATTGATCCAATCGCACACTTTTCTGCATGATGTCATTACCAGCTAGTCACTTACTGGATGTAGATTATCTGTCCGTAAGGGACGTGCCACCTTCTGTGCAGTCAGCTAGGACTGAAAAGGAATGAGGATCTTGACATAAAACATACCTTTAGTTTGCTTCTTAAAGTAGCCTGGACCCCTTAGGGACAGTTATGGGAACAATAGGACCTGAGATGGATTCCTTCTTATGCATTTATATTCCTGAAACCTCGATTTCTCTTTATGTGATTTGCATTTTTTATTTTATTTTCCACTTTCTTCATGTAGATCATGTTAAATAATTGTCATTATGGCCTTAGTACTTAACACAAACCCCCAAACATTAATAGAATTAAAGAAACTATTACAAACATAAGTATTTTCAACTTTAAAAATTTCATTTTGAATCTCAAAGCAGTGGTACAATTCAGCCTACTGTGGAATAATATCACAAGTGTAAAACTTTTGTGTCAAAATTACCAACGAAAAATATGAGTCTTATTTTTGAGCTTGTTGGAGTTCTGTATTATCATAATTCCAGAAATTTTGACAGAGTGACTGGTATTTTCTCTACAATTTGAAACCATATAATAAATGCAAATGTTTATTAAATTATTCTGAGCACTCTACATTAGTTATTTAAGGTTTAATAAGCTCTAGCTTTGTTATATTCTTAAATATTCTAATTTTTTTCTACATATTGATTCCTTTGGAATTTACAAGATATGTGCTAAAGAAGCTTCTCTTTGGGCTGTAAGAATGTTTTGGCTGCTTTCTGACATTTTTCGCATGATGGTACATAGACAGTGGTAACATTTGTTTATCATGAAGCTGCTCAGCAGTGCCAGCGACCATGGCTGCCTGCAGGTGATGCAAATTGAAATTCTAGTTAATGCAGAACATAGTGCTGGCCAAGACAAGGTTTGGGGAGCTTATCTTAGAGTTTTTATGGTTTACTTATTAGAGTATCTTTTGTAATGCTTTGAAAAGTTACTAATGAGTTTAAGTATATATTTCTAAAATTTTTCATTTGTACCAGTATTTGACTTGACCTGATTGACAAGTTTTCATTTTATTTATAATGCACTGGCAGACATTATTTCAGGAAGTATTTTAGGAACATGCCACAAGTCAAATTGGTTCACTTTGCCTCTCCTAAAGGCATTTCTCAAGTGTGAATCTAGACCTGGTCCACAGTGGTAGAAACACTAGTTAGTGGTCACACCATGTCCCTAAGAGGAGTTTGCATTTGGCTAAAAACTGTGTAGCTTCATGTTTGAAAGTGGAGTTAATTTTTTTGAATGTAGATTTTTGGCTCTGTTGTAGTTTTCCATGTCGATTCATATGTTGTGCACTTTCAGTTCAGATGTCAAGCTTTACTATCTCCTCTTTTCTCTAACTTACTATTATAGATTCAGAAAGACAAAGGTTTGCCTCATTTCTGAATTTTTGTAGCCAATTGGAAGTTGACTTGTAACTTTCTTCCTGTAATTGCTTTCTTTCTCATAGTTACTATTCTAGGTCTTAAAGTCCTCCAGTTATTTCCTTATGTAAACTAAGCTTCTTCCCTCTAGTTTGCTGAGTTTTCCAATATAAGCATCTCCTCAAAATCCTTTTATGAAGAAAGAGCTCTAACTGCACTTTAGATATTAAAATATATTTATCCTTGTAATTCTATGTTTTTTCTTCCACAATTCTGTTCTTTCCATTTTTTTTTTTTTTTTTGGTTCTCTCTCTCAACCCTCAAATATGTTCAGATTTCCTCAAACCTCAAGAAACATTCCCCTCTTATTCTATTTTTCATATTTCATTCTTGCTGTTAAACTCTCAGAAGCGTTCAAATATGATGTCCATTCTATTCCTTATCCATGTCTCTCAGTTTTTCCTCACTCTTTGATCAAGCCTGTTCTTACTAAAAATCTCTTTTAGCCAAAATCACTGGCATTTTATTTTAGTTGCAATTTGTTTAAACATTATAGAAGCTTTAACTGGGTTCATTGTTTCTTACATATCAAAATTCTCCTGTCAGTTTTCATTTTATGAATAACTCTTATTTATCCTGGTGTGTTTCTTTTCCTCCTCTTTGTTCTGTTCAGTTTCTGCCTATAACAACTCATTTTATTTAAAAAAATTATTTTAAGTCTTTAATGAATTTGTTACGATATTGCTTCCATTTTATGTTTTGTTTTTTTGGCCCCAAGACATGTGAGATCTTAGCTCCTGGACCAAGAATCAAATCCACATCCCCCGCATTGGAAGAGGAAATCTCAACCTCTGGACCACCTAGGAAGTCCCAATACCAACTCATTTTAGATGCTGATACTGTGATCTTCCATCTGAAAGTTTGTCTCTAATTTCCTGTCCTGAGATTGGCTCTATAACTCAGGACCTCAAGGAGAGGCAGGGATTTACCTCCTATCCTAGGACGTGCCTTTGTCTTTGAATTCCAGGAAGTACACCATGATTTAAGTGTGGCCTAAGCTTCACTGCAGATTGTCCCCCCAAGAGTGTTAATCTTGATCTCTGCCCAATGCTGAACACTTTTTTATTTAATCCACATAGCAAGGTAACATGGCAGATGATTTTACTCCCATTTGTAAATGAGCAGAGGCTGAGACACTTAACTTGATAAAATAAAAACTTAGGAAGCAGCAGGCCTATGTTTGAACTTAATCAAATTCTGACACCAGAGCCTCTCTCTCTCTCTCTCTCTCTCTCTCTCTCTCTCTCTCTCTCTCTCTAATCATTAGATTTCACTGAAGGAGCCTCTGCCAATTTCTGGCCACTTCTCTCTTTTCCAACACCTGCTTTGAGATCCCAAAGTGCTTTGTTTGAGACTCAACATGGGAACTGACACTTGAAACCCAAACCAGGCATTTGTCAAAACTATGTGTATAGACTTTCCTCTTTTTCTGCACATGACCTTGGAGAACTCATTAAATCTTTAGGTTTCAGTGATTACTCTGAGGTTAATGGAGGGCACATTTGTGTTTTATGAGCTTGGTGTTCTAATTCCTAAACATGAAGAACAAACTGATTATCTGCCAGATCCTCCCCTCCTTATCTCCTAGAATTAGACATTTCCTTAGCCTAGGTGCTTGGAATGAGGCAGCAAACATCCAAGAAAGATTTCTCAGAAAGTGAATGTGAGCTTTTCATACCTATTCTTGGATTTAATAATGACTTATTGGTGGATATGCTGTATCCAAATTCTCTTCCTTCAAGATCTTGCATAATACATACAGATAAATGATTGTTTTCTTTGCATGATGTATATATAGTGGATTTTTTTAAATTAATTTATTTTTTATTGAGGGATAATTGCTTTACAGAATTTTACTGTTTTCTGTCAAACCTCAACATGAATCAGCCATAGGTATACATATATCCCCTCCTTTTAGAAACTCCCTCCCATCTCCCACCCTATCCCACCCCATCTGACCCCTATAGGTTGATAAAGAGCCCCTGTTTAAGTTTCCTGAGCTATAGCAAATTCCCGTTGGCTATCTATTTTACATATGGTAATGTAAGTTTCCATACTAATGTTACTCTTTCCACACATCTCATCCTCCCCTCCCCTCTCCCCATGTCCATAAGTCTGTTTTCTGTGTCTGTTTCTTCACTGTTGCTCTGTAAATAAATTCTTCAGTACCATTTTTTAGATTCTGTATATATATGTTAGAGTATCGTGTTGGTGGGAATGTAAATTGGTAAAGCTGCTATGGAAGATGTTATAGAGATTCCTCAAAAAACTAGGAATAAAACCACCATATGACCCAGCAGTCCCACTTCTAGGCCTATACCCTGAGGAAAGCAAAATTGAAAGAGACACATGTATCCCATTGTTCATTGCAACACTATTTACAATAGCTAGAACATGGAAGCAACCTAGATGTCCATCAACAGATGAATGGATAAAGAAGTTGTGGTATATATACGTGATGGGATATTACTCAGCCATAAAAATGAATGCATCTGAGTCAGTTTTAATTAGGTGGATGAACTTAGAACTTATTATATATAGTGGATTTTTGATGTCTGCCATACCAAGTCATTTTCTTGTTGCTGGATTTTAGACTCTTCTGTGTTTTACCCATTATTTACATTCTTTCTGTCTCTGTTCCTAGAAGAAGCAGTTATCCAATTATTTTTCCTGACCAGATAAGCACTGGACTTGGGACCACATAATCTGTGTTTGAAGTTGGCTCCTGCTTTTACTAGCTGTGTGTGAACTTGGGCTGTTCTCCACATGTAGCAGAGTGGAAATTAAGTCAGAAATTAAGTCACTGCATTAATTAGAAAAAATCAGAAATGTGTTGAGTGAATTGTTCATAGTTAATGGCAAGTACTTCTATATGGCATGGCACATGGACTAACGTAGCTCTTTTTCCATCATTTTTTACTGCTGCATTATTTTTTAGTGGAGGACACTGCTTCAGAAAACGTTTGTGTCAATATACTTAAATTTATAAATAAAATAATAGTAAGTATTCCAGTGATTTGGATAAATGCCTTATAATATTTTCAAATGTAGATATATTCACTAACTTGAAATGTATTTTAATTCATACACATACACACACCATGAGTCTGAACTAATCTGTAATTTTCTTTCACTTTTCTCTTAAAAATTTTACTCTTAAATACTTTTATTTATTTTATTATTCCTTTTTCTAATATTTCCTAGCTCTACTAATTCTTGTCTTGTTTATTTTCAACCCTAGGAAAGCATTTCTTACTTTCATTACTTACTTTAACTTACGCATCTCACTGTACAGATGGCTAACAAACACTTGAAAAGATGCTCAACATTGCTAATTATTAGAGAAATGCAGATCAAAACTACAATGAGATATCACCTCACAGCAGTCAGAATGGCCATCGTCCAAATCTACAAACAATAAATGCTGGAGAGGGTGTCGAGAAAAGGGAACACTGTTGCACTGTTGGTGGGAATGTAAATTGATACAGCCACTATGGAAGACGGTATGGAGATTCCT
Source organism: Budorcas taxicolor (assembly GCF_023091745.1). Lineage (NCBI taxonomy): Eukaryota > Metazoa > Chordata > Mammalia > Artiodactyla > Bovidae > Budorcas > Budorcas taxicolor. The sequence continues at coordinate 8,384,811 of NC_068925.1, forward strand.
TAAAAAACTAGGAATAAAACCACCATATGACCCAGAAATCCCACTCCTAGGCATAAATCCTGAGGAAACCAAAACTGAAAAAGACACATGTATCCCATTGTTCATTACAGCACTATTTACAATAGCCAGAACATGGAAGCAACGTAGATGTCCATCAACAGATGAATGGATAAAGAAGTTGTTGTACATAGACACAATGGAATATTACTCAGTCATAAAAAGGGATGCATTTCAGTCAATTCTGATGAGGTAGATGAACCTAGAACCTATTATACAGAGTGAAGTGAGTCAGAAAGAGAAAGCTAAATGTCATATTCTAATGCATATGTACAGAATCTAGAAAAAATGGGACTGAAGAACTTATTTACAGGGCAACAATGGAGAAACAGACATAGAGAATAGAATTATGGACATGGGGAGAGGGGAGGAGAGGGTAAAATGTATGGAGAGAGTAACACACAAACTTACATTCAGTTCAGTTCAGTCACTCAGTCGTGTCCGACTCTTTGCGACCCCATGAATCGCAGCACGCCAGGCCTCCCTGTCCATCACCATCTCCCAGTGTTCACTCAGATTCACGTCCATCGAGTCCATGATGCCATCCAGCCATCTCATCCTGGTCGTCCCCTTCTCCTCCTGCCCCCAATCCCTCCCATAGCCAATGGGAATTTGCTGTATGGCTCAGGAAACTAAACAGGAATTGTACCAATCTAGAGTGGTGGGATGGTGTGGGAGATGGGAAGGAGGTTCAAAAAGGAGGGGATATATGTATACCTTTGGCTGATTCATGTTGAGTGACAGAAAACAACAAAATTCTGTAAAACAATTATCCTTCAAAAAAAAAAAAAAAAAAAGAATCGTCCTGGCACACCTAGGAGCAAGAAACTATTTAAATGCATCCAGTCTGCCTGATTTAACTGCACAGCCCTGGCTTTCTGCTCACTTAGTGCCTTAAACTGCATGGACATCATTCTTTCACTTTGCCCTGCCACAGGAAACAAATTAAGCCTTTACTCACAGCTTCTTGGTGCATGACTGCTGGAGTTTATAAAATCAGAACTGAATATAAAATTATAAGGTTGATCTGAGTCATTCCAGTTTTCATAAGGGGGTGATAATTTCTAAGCTTTAATATACTTGGATCAATAATACTATTTTATACAGATTCTTTACATAAGAATATGAATATCCATTGAGGCTTAACTTAGCTGCAGTGCCTTATGGATACCTCTCCTTGTGACTCTGGATCAGCATCTTTGTTGCTGCAGAGGCACAGGCAGCAGCAGAAGCATTTTGTAGGGCCCCAGGGAGCTGTTTTCAGGAGTGTGGATCTCAGCATGGCAACTACTCTTCTTCCACACAAGTAACCACATCATCTACCTCTGTGATACCCAGAGTGTCAGCATTTTCCCCTAACACTCTTTGCAATGGAGTTTGATGCCTGCTGTAGACACACCACCAGTGGTTATGGGATAAGGATCTTTCCCTGAACTTAGTGCCAGTCATGCCCTTTACTGTAATCTAGACACGCAATTCAATATGAAACACACAGAGAAGTCTGAGACCTGTGACACAGAGCCCCAGCTCCATCCTCTTGTCCTTAAATGCCAAAGATGGAAGCTTCTAACTTAAATTGGTGAAACCCAGACAGAAGCATGAGAGAACTGAACAAACACAACTTAAAACTCTGCAGCTCAAAGCAAACACTTGACAGTAGGCAGTGATACAACTCAGCAAGTGTGCTTATCAGCAGGTGATACAACCAGTTATCAAGTCAGAGCCCAAAAAAATGAGTCTCCGTATGGCCCCCATGGGCTGAATACCCTGCTTGCTGTGCCTGTTGCTACAATTCTGAGTACTTTATGACTCCCCAAGCTGCAACTTTAAGTGCTTACTGAGCCCACATCCATAAATTCTGCCTGATCCAACTTAATCTTCCATTATTATCCCAAACCCTTCACATCCATACGTTCTCTTCAGACTTTGGTCTGTAAATATTTAAAAACTGAAGTAGTTCTTTTGGAGTGTAACTTCCTAAACATGTGATAAAAAGTAAAATGAGTAACACATATGCTGCCTGCTGCTGCTGCTAAGTGGCTTCAGTCGTGTCTGACTCTGTGCGACCCCATAGATGGCAGCCCACCAGGCTCCCCCGTCCCTGGGATTCTCCAGGCAAGAACACTGGAGTGGGTTGCCATTTCCTTCTCCAATGCATGAAAGTGAAAAGTGAAAGTGAAGTCGCTCAGTCATGTCCGACTCTTAGCGACCCCATGGACTGCAGCCTACCAGGCTCCTCCGTCCATGGGATTTACCAGGCAAGAGTACTGGAGTGGGGAGCCATTGCCTTCTCCGATATGCTGCCTGGTGTCGGCATATTTATGAATCACTGTATGAGGCTCCTAGAAAAATAACACAACCAGCCAAAATAAAGTCAAAATTATTTCTCTGTTTTTATGAAAAAAGGAGAGTTATTTAGGTTAACAAATTTAAAAGCATTAATTTATAATATGTTAATAATCTATGATTAATTTAAATATCAATTAAGTAGCATTTAGGCTAATAATAAAATTAATTAATTCCTGTCTTAAGGGAAGACATCTACCATGTAGTTAGTAATTGCATGATAATAGTATTCAAGATCCTAAATGGAGAAGAAAAAAGTAAGATTTTCTGGGCTTAAAGCACTAGGAGAGGCATCAATTCAGTTCAGCCACATAGTCATAACCAATTGTTTGCGACCCCGTGGACTGCAGCACGCCAGGCCTCCCTGTCCATCACCAAGTCCCGGAGTTCACTCAAACTCACGTCCATCGAGCGGTGATGCCATCCAGCCATCTCATCCTCTGTTGTCCCCTTCTCCCACCTTCGATCTTTCCCAGCATCAGGGTTTTTTCCAGGGAGTCAGTTCTTCACATCAGGTGGCCAAAGTATTGGAGTTTCAGCTCCAACATCAGTCCTTCCAATGAACATTCAGGACTGATTTCCTTTCGAATGGATTGGTTTGAACTCCTTGCAGTCCCAGGGACTCTGAAAAGTCTTCTCCAACACCACAGTTCAAAAGCATCAATTCTTCGGTGCTCAGCTTTCTTTATAGGCCAACTTTCACATCCATATATGACTATTGGAAAAACCATAGCCTTGACTAGATGGACCTTTGTTGGCAAAGGAATGTCTCTGCTTTTTAATATGCTGACTATGTTGGTCATAACTTTCCTTCTAAGGAGTAAGTGTCTTTTAATTTCATGGGTGCAATCACCATCTGCAGTGATTTTGGAGCCCCCCAAAATAAAGTCTGTCACTGTTTCCATTGTTTCCCTATCTATTTCCCATGAAGTAATGGGGCCGGGTTCCATGATCTTAGTTTTCTGAATGTTGAGTTTTAAGCTGACTTTTTCACTCTCCTCTTTCACTTTCATCAAGAGACTCTTTAGTTCTTCTTCACTTTCTGCCGTAAGGGTGGTGTCATCTGCATAGCTGAGGTTATTGATATTTTTCCCGGCACTCTTGATTCCAGCTTGTGCTGCTTCCAGCCCAGCGTTTCTCATGATGTACTCTGCATATGTTAAATAAGCAGGGTGACAGTATACAGCCTTGACGTACTCCTTGAAACCAGTGACAGTATACAGCCTTGACGTACTGTTCGAAACCAGTCTGTTGTTCCATGTCCAGTTCTAACTGTTGCTTCCTGACCTTCATATAGGTTTCTCTAGAGGCAGGTCAGGTGGTCTGGTATTCCCATCTCTTTCAGAATTTTCCACAGTTGATTGTGATCCACACAGTCAAAGGCTTTGGCATAAGTCAATAAAGCAGAAATAGATGTTTTTCTGGAACTCTCTTGCTTTTTTGATGATCCAGCGGATGTTGGCAAGTTGATCTCTGGTTCCTCTGCCTTTTCTAAAACGAGCTTGAACATCTGGAAGTTCATGGTTCACGTATTGCTGAAGCCTGGCTTGGAGAATTTTGAGCATTACTTTACTAGCCGTGTGAGATGAGTGCAATTGTGCGGTAGTTTGAGCATTTTTTGGCATTGCCCTTCTTTGGGATTGGGATGAAAACTGACCTTTTCCAGGCCTGTGGCCTCTGCTGAGTTTTTCCAAATTTGCTGGCATATTGAGTGTAGCACTTTCACAGCATCATCTTTCAGGATTTGAAAGAGCTCAACTGGAATTCCATCACCTGCACTAGCTTTGTTAGTAGTGATGCTTTCTAAGGCCCACTTGACTTCATATTCCAGGATGTCTGGCTCTAGATGAGTGATCACACCATCGTGATTATCTGGGTCGTGAAGATCTTTTTTGTACAGTTCTTCTGTATGTTCTTGCCACCTCTTCTTAATATCTTCTGCTTCTCTTAGGTCCAGACCATTTCTGTCCTTTATCGAGCCCGTCTTTGCATGAAATGTTCTGTTGGTATCTCTGATTTGCTTAAAGAGATCTCTAGTCTTTCCCATTCTGTTGTTTTCCTCTATTTATTTGCATTGATCGCTCAAGAAGGCTTTCTTATCTCTTCTTGCTATTCTTTGGAACTCTGCATTCAGATGCTTATATCTTTCCTTTTTTTCCTTTGCTTTTCACTTCTCTTCTTTTCACAGCTATTTGTAAGGCCTCTCCAGACAGCCATTTGCTTTTTTGCATTTCTTTTCCATGGGGATGGTCTTGATCCCTGTCTCCTGTACAATGTCACGAACCTCCATCAGGCACTCTATCTATCAGATCTAGTCCCTTAAATCTATTTCTCACTTCCACTGTATAAATCTTAATACATATAAATTCGGTATACTTTTTATTATATCCTATTGGAAGTAGGAAAGAAAGGTATGTAAATTTCAAGCATAGAAATAACCATCTCTGTGTTGTGAGTTTAGATTTCTTAAACTTAATCCCCAAATCCTTCTGATTTTTTTTTTCTTTAGTTAAACTGAAATATGAAAAGAGATGTTACTTTTATTGAAATAATGATAAAAATACCTTGTGAGTCCTATGGGTTTTTATGTAAATCATGATATTCTTTCCTTTGGGGGAATTCAAAACAGTGGTGAATAGGGGACCCAGTATTATTTAGTTCATATATGCTTGATATAATTCCTGGTACACATAACTAAGAAAAGCATTCACAAAGATTAAAAGTGTTTTATCCTTTACTTGGAAAATAAGCTAATCTTCAACTTCTTCCCTAAAGTATTTATTAACTTCTGGTTCTGTGACTTGACTTGTCAGTTCCATTATATGAGCATAATATCTTGAGTATTTGATCTGACAAAATTACTGTTTCCACATATTTATGGGAAATAAAACTATTACACGGAGTTATGACTAAAAAGAGTACTTCAAATTTTAGACTCTGATTCACAAATCTGTGCAAGCCAATTATCTAAATATGAGTGAACTAACATTTTCATTTTTGCTATAAAGTACATGTAAACTGAAACTACTGAACCTACAATGATATTCTTTGCTGATGGTAGATATTACTTGCAGTTTTATGTATTTTACTTTCAGAGAAGAGGATTTTCAGTATATTATCAACCAGGTAAGACTAGAGTAAATTAAGACTTATAAAGGGATCCATTGTTGCAAAACCACGGTGTTAGAATTTTTAATACTTCCAACCTAAATTCTGTAGCTAAAAGGAGATTTCTATTTTGAATGAAATATTATCTTATTCCAATGGGATTAATGTATACATGCTGCTGCTGCTGCTAAGTCACTTCAGTCGTGTCCGACTCTGTGAGACCCTATAGACTGCAGCCCACCAGGCTCCCCCGTTCCTGGGATTCTCCAGGCAAGAACGCTGGAGTGGGTTGCCATTTCCTTCTCCAGTATACATGCTAGTATATATAAAATAGATAATGATAACCAACAAGGGCCTTCTGTATAGCATAAAGAACTCTACTTGTATATTATAATAGCTATAAGGGGAAAGACTCTGAAAAATTATATATAAATAATACATGTATAATTTGTTTAACCTTCATAGCTTCATAAGAGACTATTTCTTTTGTTGATGGAATTATACATATGTACATATATATATATAGCTAATACATATATATAACTGAATCATTGTACTGTACACCTGAAACTAACACACTGTAAATCAATTATAGTCTTTAATTTAAAAAAAAATAATAAATCAGTCTTAAAAAGAGAGAAGTACTCTCTAAGTATGCAGCAATGAAGCTTTAACAAATCGTTCTCATACCACTCTCTACAGTACTGTTTTGAAACAAATGTGAATGAATATTTACATTTTTTATTGAATTTAAGTGTGGGACAATTTCGATTTCATAGCTTGCCACTAGGAATTGTGTGTAGGGCATTGACTAAGCCTCCATAATTTATATTCACTTTAAAGGATCTTATTGGATCTGCCTTCTGATCTTACTTAAATTGGTAATTTAAAGTCTATTACTGTGGAAGCCAGCAACACATGCATGTTGTAGCTCACACTTGCATCCACAGATGGCAAACACAGCGGGTTCGTGAACACGGCTCTGTGCACAACAAAATGCAGGCAGTTTCCTTTTGCATGCGCATGCTTTAGAAAATAGGGCTTTCTGGTTTGAATCATGGTTCATTTCCTATGACTTCCTGGTATGAAAAGCAACAATTCTGAAACAAGAAACTTTTGTTTATCTTAATATTACCGAAAGAGTGTGGTAGGGTCCAGCTGCTCACCACTCAGAAGCGAATAAACAGCCCAGATTGGTGGAAAGGAAAGTTTGCTTTATTTCAAATGCCAGCAGCTGGGGAGAGGAGGGTGGTGGACGTCTGTCCAAAGGCCAACTCACCCTCTCCCCCTTACACTGACAACCAGTGGGAATAGAGCTTCTATACACAGAAGGAGGGGTGACATGCAGAAACAGCACAGTCAGCTCTGATAGTCATCTTCAAATTGATCAGCATCATCTTGATTGTTTTAGGTACAGTTAATCTTCAGTTCCAGTGGCCATTTGTTCCCATTTCTCTGAGGCCACTTCTTGGAATTGTGGCAGCTCATGTCCTGGTTACAGTCTGGTCGTCATGTAGTAATTTTTCCACCTGGTGTTTTAGTATATATGAAACAGCTCAATGATAAGGCTCAGAATATTATGTGCAACCCTTGAAAAAGAACTAAAGGTCCTTGACTATGCTTAATGACTACATTATTATTATTCAGTTTCCTTTGACTGTTTTCCTTTGTTTCTGCATTTCTCACTGCTCTGATTAAACTTATTGACTAAAGTTTCCACAGACACAAGGCAGGCAGAGGTCATGGTAAGGGGGCAAGGACCATAAGGTCTTGCTCCATTTCAGTAAGTGCCTATAATCAAAGCAAAGCTTCTCACTTTAAAATCAAATCTAGTAGTAAAAGAGTAGATCAAAATGGACTTTAGGAATTTTTTCATTGTTTTTCCTTCCTATGAAGAGTAGCCTAATATAAGTTTTCTTTGTGATTCTAGAATATATTTGTGAAATATTAATACTTATAGCGTATTTTCACTTAGAACACTGAAAACAGTTCCTGAAGTGTATCATAATATTTTATCACAATTATTTATGTGGTAAATAACTAATGCATAAATTAAATAAAATATGCTTTTTGTTTTCCTAAGGATCATATGAGCAAATAAATATTCACATTTTATAAAGTTCATGCCAATGCCCTCTTTAGAAAGAACAATAATTTAAAACCTTAAAAGTATTATTAACTCCAAAAATAAATGAGCTTTCATAATTTTTCTAAATTTCATGTGGAGTACTATGAGTAAATTGAGGAAAGTCCATTACTTTGACTTCATTTGACTAACTCTATAAAATATCTAGCTCTTTTTGTTTTGGTTTCAAACAACTCTATGCCAGTTGTTTGGTAACTCTGATACATAAAATGTTAAATTCTTTTTATAAAGAAACATATACTGGCATATGCAAGAATATTTTATCTGTTTCATTGTAAGCTTGACAAACATATTTTCTAACACTTTTAGTAACATAAAATTAGTGTCAATAATGATCTAGTAACATAAAATTAGTATCAATAATGATGATCTTGTTCTTTCTGTAAAAACTCTCATGAGATATATAATTATATCAAGATTTAGCAAAAAAAAAAAAACTATATATATATATATATATATATATATATATGAATAGAACTCTAGGCTCCCTGATTCTTAAGCTATCTAATTACCATATGCACTTCTTTTAAAGTCTCAGATATCCATCAGTGTAGAAGAGTGGGAAGACACCAAAGATGCTAAAGAGCAAGCTCACCACCGGAGTAACCACCGCAACTCGACATCCAGCGACCAGTCGGATCACCCGCTGCTGAGGAGGAAGAGCATGCAATGGGCCCGAAGGCTGAGCAGGAAAGGCCCCAAACATTCCAGTAGAACCGCGGAGAAAATGACCCAGCAGCGCCTGAACCTCTACAGGAGGTCAGAAAGACAAGAGCTTGCTGAACTTGTGAAAAATAGAATGAAACACTTGGGTCTTTCTACAGTGGGATATGGTATGCTCTTTACAAGTATCGCATGATGTGGGCTTGTGATTTCTTTCCGTTAGTTGGAACAGAGTCGGCTCTAATTTACTAATTTAAGAATCGTCTTTATGTTTCACAGGTCAGTTAGAAGAGACTAGTGACAGGTCTAACCTCCTAGAGGCAATTATGAACATGATATTAAAAAGAGAGGATTGAAAAATTTAAATATTTGCTCAGGTCTCTAGGCACCATGTTGAACCCATTACAAGAATTAATTTAATTTTAATTTTCACAAAAACGCTCCCATTTTAGAGATAGGGGAACTAAATAACTTGCTAATTAGCTTGCTAATAGCCCGACTGAGGCTTCTATCCAGCGCTGTCTGGCTCCAAAGCCTGTTTTACACACACACACACACACACACACACACACACACAAACTGCATCTCATTTTAGAAGCCTGGAATAAAATAAATGTGTGGCATTCCTAAGTAACTAAATGGATATGCTACAAATGAATGAAAATGTTTCCATAAAATGTGTTTATAGTAAGTTGTGATCCAGAAACACAGAGTCTTCAAAAGCTTTAATCTGAAGCTCAGGTAGTGCTGGATCTCTTACAGTGCAGGTAAGTCTCAGTGACTGTTACGCTCTTATATTGATACACAGTTGTAATATAGATCTGTTGCATATTTGTTTATTTGCTCAGTCCTGACCGACTCTTTTGCAAGTACATGGATTGTAGCCCGCCAGTCTCCTCTGTCCATGGGATTTCCGTGGACAAGAATGTTGGAGTGGGTTGCTATTTCCTGTTCCAGGGTATCTTCCCAAACCAGGATCAAACCCTCGTCTCCTGCATTGGCAGACGGATTCTTTACCACTGAGCCACCAGGGAAGCCCCAAGCTCTATATTAGACACCTCTAATAACATAAAGATTATGAAAAGAAGATTTGGAATCTCAGGGACCTCTGAACTTCTCCACTTATTCTTAGTTCACAATAGTTTATCCATTCAGCAGATTGTATTAGGTTGCCTTCTGAGTTCCAGGCACTGGGAAGAGAACAATGACCTGTTCAGACAAGACCTCTGCATTCATGGAATTTATATTCTAGTGTCAGCCAGTAGATTTGTTGTATTATTTAATTTCTCAAAGCTATTTTATTATTTGCGGAAATGAAATAATAATCATTTTGTCCTGAAGGACATGGGATAATGAATAATAATGTACTTAGCCCAGAACTGGCAATCAGCTCATCCACCCATCTACTGTATGTCTAAGAACAGCATGTCTATCTGTGTTTTATATATAAAAATGTTATGGTGTGTGTTTTTTTTTGCCCACTTCAGCAAACAAACTGTTTCCATTTTTGGGAGTGATGTTGTCTTCACTGAGAATACACGCTTTGGAACAATTATTGTTTTGCATGTTTGCTTTTTTTTTGAGGGAAAGGAAATGTCTTGCTTATCCTTTAACCTTTGTATTGCCAACCAATGTACAGATTTTCTGACACATAGAAATCCAGTAACTGCATGTTGATTTCATAAGCAACCAGAGTGCTTACAGATGAGAAAACAGGGTCTCAGATATAAACTATTTCCTTGGGTTACCCAACCCTAGTGTACACTCGAGTCAGTGCTTTAACTTGTGACTTTTGATTCCATATCTTTTTGTGTATCTGCTGGACCACTTATTTTTCCTACATTACTGTCAGTATTTTGTAGCACTTTACAGATGTGAAACGTTTTTAAGTGCTTTATAATAATGCATGATGATTGATCTAACCATTGGTCTTAATCTACTGTGTCCTGAGTAAGTCTGGCCTGATTCAAGAGCATAAGCAGATTTCTTTTGATACATTAGATATGAGATAGAAATGACAGGAAAGGGGAAAGTCACAGGATGACTTTTGAGGGCTCTAGCTTGAGCAAGTAGTTCATAATTGTAACATTCACTGAGCTTAGAAGAAGAATACTTGAGGTGAAGATAATAAATTTAATTTGAGTGCCTGGAAAACTTCACATGGATAATTATCCATAAGAAGCAAGACTTCTGCTGAATGGTGCTCAAGAAAAAGAAATGAGATGTGTTTATAGACTGTGACATCATCAGCTTATAGATTTTAAGTAAGGTGATAGACGGCTTCCCCAGTGGCTCAGTGGTAAAGAATCAGCCTGCAATGCAGGAGACGTGGGTTTGATAGCTGGATCAGAAAGATCTCCTGGAAGAAGGCATGACAACCCACTCCAGTTCTTGCCTGGAGAATCCCATGGACAGAGGAGCCTAGAGAGCTACAGTCCATAAGGTCGCAGAGTCAGACACAACTGAAGCAACTTAGCATGTGTGCACACAAGGTGTAGAAGTTGATGGAATAACCCCAGATGAAAGACTACAGGAGAACTCTAAAAAAATATGCACATTTCTTGAATGATGAGGGAGGAAGATTTTTTTTTTTTTGGAGTTTTTTTAAAATTTTTTTTTACATTACTTTATTGGTTTTTTAAAAAAAGAAAAACAAGAGGCTGAAGTGTCTAGAACTGAGTTACCCAAAATATGTAGCATAATACGATATTGGAGAAGGCAGTGGCACCCCACTCTAGTACTCTTGCCTGGAAGATTCCATGGACGGAGGACCCTGGAGGGCTGCAGTCCATAGTGTCGCTAAGAGACGGACACGACTGAGCGACTTCACTTTCACTTTTCACTTTCATGCATTGGAGAAGGAAATGGCAACCCACTCCAGTGTTCTTGCCTGGAGATTCCCAGGGATGGTGGGAGCTTGGTGGGCTGCCATCTATGGGGTCGCACAGAGACGGACGTGACCGAAGCGACTTAGCAGCAGTATGATATTGTGCTATTGACTGGTTATGTGATTTATCATTGTATTGATCTTTTATATCTTTTGAAGGCAGGTGAGGCCTTGTGTAGTCAGAGGCTGGTCACTTCCAGTCATGAGAAATTTTGTCTTCAACCCCAATGTGATATAAAATTGTATTTCCTATGTGCTTTATGATATAAAAACTGTTGAAATTTTGGAGTAGAGAAGGAATCATTAATAATGCAGAAAGTACAGTGATATGTCATTGCTGACCTTGGTTATGTGACAGTTAGATAGCATGTGTGAGAGGCAGATCCGAGTAGCTTGATTAATAAATTAAGACTTGAATATAGTGGATTTCATATATTAGGGACCCCAAGGTAATAGAATTTTAATCTTCTGTCTATTGCTCCAAAATCTATTGCTTCCATTGCTAAAGTATCATGGTACAAGATGCAGGTTGAAATGTCAGTCATTTTGTCCACATTCCATCAGGGAGGAAGGAGGGTGAGGCCAGAGAAGAAAGGATTATCTCCTCAGTTAAGAAACAATACCAAGTAGCTGCATACACCATTTCCATTATGTTCCACTGGCAAGCTGTATGCTTTGTTTGCAATGGCCTAAATCTAATATTACAGAAGATAAGACAAATGGCTATTGAGAGACGATTATCAGTCTCTGCCAGAATGGTTATGCTTTTTATGAAATTTTATTCTGAAGGAGAGGTGGGAAATATGGAAGTAGCTGGATAAGGAAGTGGACAGGGAAGAGGGATTGTTTTGTTTTTTAAGAGGAAAGAGGTATGAGCATGTTTAAATAATAAGATTAAGCTACCAGTGGAGAAGTTGAAAGAAAACACAGTAAAAAGAACACAGTTGGAGCCCTTGCTTCGATACTTGGAAGTGAAGAAAAGATGAGTGTTTTAAAAGGGACAAACTTGTAGGTGTTTGTCAGGAAGTTGAGTAATATTTTACATGATAGTAAGAGGTAAAATCCTTTACTGAGAATGATGGCAAGATTAAAAGGGTGAGTGTTTTAAAAATAAGCCAGAATGTTTGAAGTTTCAGGAGAAAGGGTGTCCTTTCTGTGCAAGACTGAACTTCTTGTCTTATTCTTCATTTCTTTAATTTATAATATAGAAGATTTCAGACATGAATAAATGTAGAAAGATTAGTATGATAAACCTTGCAGTTGTTTAGCTGCCAAGTCGTGTCCTACTCTTTTGTGACCCCATGGACTGTAGCCCACCAGGCCCCTCTGCCTATGGCATTTTCCAGGTAAGAACACTGGAGTGGGTAGCCATGTCCTTCTCCAGGGCTCTTCCCAACCCAGCGATCAAGCTGGTGTCTCCTGCATTGCAGGTGGACTCCTTACCACTGAGCCACCAAGGTAGCCCTAAGGAACCTGCATATACTCATTTTTCAACGTCAGTAATTATCAGGTCAATTATTATCAGATATTGTTCCATGTATGTGCCCGGTAACTTCCTTCACATCTCATATTAATTTCAGATCCATATATTTCAATATATACGTCTATCGTTTAAGTGCTAAATTAAAAAAAAATATAGCCACATACCATTTTCACACTTAAAAACAATTTTAATATCATCAAGTATTCACTTAGTGTTCAAATTTCCAGTAATCTCACAAATGTCATGATTTTTTATACTTTTTATCTGAATCAGGATCAATTAAGGTCCATTCATGGAGATGGGTGACAAGTTTGTTAAGTCACTTTTAAGTTTCCCCCATCTCATATTTTTCTAACTCAGTCTATTTCTTGAAGAAACTTGCTCTGTGGTTTCCTAGACTCTGAATCTCCAGGCTTAATTGGTCCACTCTATCCCCTGCCTTTTCTTTTTTTAACTATTTTTTGTTACAATTATGAACTCCTAGATATAAATTTATTTTATGTTTTTATATGCATGTTATTAATTATTCATCATATTCTAAAATTGACCAGTGGAAGCCTCTTCAGATAGCTTCCTGAGTCTTTTTGTCATGACGTCAACCATATGTCATAGACTTGCCTTGCTCTCTGTAGGACTAAATGCTCCCCACCTAAATTAAGTCATCTCTCCCAGGATCACTCAAAATGCTAATCAAATTTTAGAGATACTCACTTTGCTGCGTTTGTCACTTTTTCTAAGTTTGTTGGGGAAAGCTAAAAGATTAGGCAGAAAATAGATAGCTAGACAGATAAATAATTTCACCAGTTCATCAAGAAATTACAATTACAATGCAGGCTAATGGGTTTTTATTTAACTTTTTCTATCCTGTAGCTGTACTTTCTGCTATGCCAATATTAATGCTCATCAGCAACAATAGAAATGATGGAATTATAAAATTCATATTGCTTTTTCACAATTTACATAAAACAGTCTCAGAATAATAATACAGTGCTAGTCTTAACACTATAATTGCCAAAGCATGAATTTTTAATGTACTCCTTATAGGCTAACCCAAAGGAATGTTTATTAAAATAATTCCAAGTCTTGGAAAAGTTCTTCTTGCTGTAGTTATACCATCAGTTGGATATCAAGTTAGACTTATTTCTGTTTTCAAGGTTTAAGAATTTATTTTCCTAAAATTTGACTTTTTTTTGTTTTTTGTTTTTAGTGATGCAAACTTTGTGCACAATTCAAAGCCAAATATTTCATACAAGTTATACTCAAAAAAATTTAACATCACTCCCCATCACTTCTACACAATCTCCTTCTTTCCTCATGAGTAACTTTTTTTTTAACTTTATGGTATATTCTTCCATGTATAAATATAAACTTTAAAATGTAGTTGGAAGCATGATATGTTCCTTTTTCTTTTTCCCACATTGCTCCTTCCATTTAATGGTATATCCTGGAGATCACTGATTTAGTAGAATATAGAAATAGTTTTTATTTCTTTTTGCAGCTGTCTAGTGCTTCATTGTATAGAGGTATAATAGTCTATTAAACAAGTCCTTCATGCCTTTTCTAATTACAAAGAGTCTTGCAATAAATAGGCATATGCATACGTCTTTTTGTATTTTTTCCCAGTGTACCTTTGGGATGGATATCTAAAAGCGAGATTATTGGATTAGAGATTAAATATATATAATTTTGCTATTAGAAAATTTTTCATCCTTAAATGTGTATGATTTTATATTTATACTAGCAAAGTATGTAAGACTATTTTCCCAAAATCTTGCCAACAGAAAGTCGTTAGACTTTTATGTGTTTTTCGATTCTAATAGATTATTTAAGTGGTATCTCAGTGTGCCTTCTCATTATAATAAGGTATAGCATCTTTTCATGTGATTAAGAGTCTTTTTCAGTGAATTGTTTTCATTTCTAGCCAATTTTATGGATTTATTTCTGTTTTTAATAATTTAGAGGTGGCGCAGTGGTTAAAGAATCGACCTGCCAGTGCAGGAGACACAAGAGATGCAGGTTCCATCGCTGGATCAGGGAGATCCCCTGGAATAGGAGACAAGCAACCCACTCGTTTCTTGCCTGGGAAATCCCATGGACAGAGTAACCTGGTGGGCCACGATCCATAGTGTCGCGAAGTGTAGGACACAATTGAGCAACTGAGCACTCACACACACACACACACACACACACACACACACACATTGGGTAAATTAGAACTGTGGCCAATAATTGCAGATATTTCTTTCTCAGCCTAGTTTTTTTCTATACTTCTGTTATTTAATATTTTAATCTAAGTTTTAAATTGTTCCCATTATTATTGGTCTATTTTGAGTAGATCAAAAGAAACTTTCTCTCTTCTAATTTAGAGGGGAATTCTCTTATGTTTTTCATCACTTATTTGGTTTCACCCTTTGCATTCAAACATATGATCTATTTGGAACTCATCCTGGTATATTTGGTAGGCAAGGGAACACACTTGTGTATTTTCTAAGATAATTTTCCACGTTGAGTTATATAATGTGCTGTGCTGTGCTTAGTCGCTCAGTTGTGTCCGACTCTTTGTGACCTCATGGCTGTAGCCCACCAGGCTCCTCTGTCCATGGAGATTCTCCAGGCAAGAATACTGGAGTGGGTTGCCCTGCCCTCCTCCAGGGGATCTTCCTGACTCAGGGATCAAACTCAGATCTCCCACATTAGGGAAGCCCTTAATTATGTGATACCATTTACTAAAATGCACACCCCATTCCACTGATTTTTAGATCCTGCTTTTAGCAGACCTCAAATTCATACATGTTATTGTGTCTATTTCTAGACTTTCTATCATGTGACAGTGGTCTGTCTGCCTGTTCTGACAAAAATCACCCACTGTTTTAATTGCAGTCTTTATAGTGTATTTTCATATCTGGTAGGGCTAGGGACATTTCACTCTTCTTTGTCAGTATTTGCCTAACTATATTTAGCTATTCTTCTGAATTAATTTTATAATTACCTTGTTTGTTTCAGATGAAAAGAAAGGATTATTTCCTTCTGCTTTTAGTCCTCCTTCTTCCTAGTTCTTTCATATCCAAATCCTATCATCTAACTGCCCTCCCCTAATATGTCATATTTCCCCCTTTCTATTCTCTTAGTTCCTCTTCTGAGGAAACCATGCCTCCTTCCCTTAATCCTAAAACAAACACATGTGCACGTACATGTGCACACACATTCCTTACTCCTCAATTTGTCTCTTGTGTTTTCTTTTATCTACTAATTACATCCCATGTCTTTGCATCATCACCTCATGTTTACCCTCAGTTCACTTCTTCTCTGCCCCTTTGCTGAGACACTATCAGATAGAAAGGATTCTTACTTTCCTTCATCTGTCTTCAGCAGTATCCTTTCCCAGATCTTCTTTCTCTTTCTGAAAAAATGACCAAATTTGCAGAACAATGCTGCTTCATAAATGATACATTAGAAATGTTATTTTTATACTGTTTAAAGAAAAAATTATATCTCAAATAATAGGAAATAATAAAGAAACACTGAGAAATGCTTAAAATCTAAAAGGTCACTAAATTGTTAACTTTTGACAACTAACCTTGCTTCCTGAAGGCACAGATTATCGCTCACTTATTTTTTTTTATCATATTCAATTCCCAAAGAAAGGTAATTCTTTAAAACCAGAGGATAAATTTTTAATATTTCCTGATATAGCCTGTCTCTACAGGTTAGGTTGAAATAATGTAAATGCTTGTGCATGTTGTTGTCTAAGATAAACATATACCTATTCTCCAAAGGACATTAGTTAGATTGCTGCTGCTAAGTCGCTTCAGTCGTATCCAACTCTGTGCAACCCCATAAACGGCAGCCCACCAGGCTCCCTCATCCGTGGGATTCTCCAGGCAAAAACACTGGAGTGGGTTGCCATTTCCTTCTCCAATGCATGAAAGTGAAAAGTGAAAGGGAAGTTGCTCAGTCGTGTCCGACTCCTAGCGACCCCATGGACTGCAACCCTCCAGGCTCCTCCGTCCATGGGATTTTCCAGGCAAGAGTACTGGAGTGGGGTGCCATTACAGGTATATAATCTCTCACCGGTACTTTTAAAATCCAAAATTTCTGGATACTGAATTTTTAAGTAGGTTCAACACCAAAACTTGTTTAACCACAGAAGTTGATCCAAACTGCTTGAAACTATTTGGATCTTTGATCAAATTTATTGTGAATATGCATATGTTTGCTGCAGAAATATGAACCTTGCTGCTTCAGACCCAACTGAGACTATTACATGAAATACATTATGTACCCTAAATCTAAAAACTTTACTAGTGGAACACATCTGGTCTCAAGGGATTGGGAGACAAAATGAGAACCTGCATGTCTTGAGAAATTAACTAATATGATGACCTATAAGTTCTGCTTGTCTTTTATTGATTTTTTTGGAAAATATCTTCAATATAATTTTAAAAACTTACTGGCATCATTCTTCAACAATTTATTTGGCTCTGATACTCACTAAAATTATTCTCAATAACTTTTGAAATATTCTTAACTATCAAAATGACACACACTTTATAAATATTTGATATTTATATATTTTATATATAGTTATATATTACATATATATATAATTATATAGTTTATATATTATATAAATGTATTTGCCATTATAAATTGGCAAGTAAGTGTCCCTGGTATGACCAGTGCTGCAGGTTCCGATTTTGACATGGATCCCTTTGTTCATATTGTTAGTAAACAAAGGAACGTCAATGGGGGAAAAAAATAAATCTTTTTAAGTGACAGAGGTAACTACTGGTTAGACGTAGCTTTCATTACACCCATCAGGAAGCCTTAGTTTCTTTGTTAAATAAGTTTATAATTTGCCTGAAATAATGAACAGATTAAGCAAGAGCTGGTTTTATAGTTAACATGGTGACTTTAATTCTTAGTTATTCTCTTCTGTATGGGATAGAAACAGGCAAAATCAATAAGAAAGAATTGTTATTCCCACCCAAACCTAAGATATATATTGTGGTGGTGGTAGCAGTAATAGTAATAATAATATCATCAACTTCTACTTTCAGACTCTCTTATAAATCGTTGATCATTTTCATGTGTTTTCATTAAAAATTCCCCCAAATTCTAATCAATAGGTCAAGTACATTTTCTAGTAAAAGGTTATAAATTTGTCCTGAAACATTACCAAAGAGGGAAAGGCACCAAAGTTAGATATTCTTCTAAAATATTTTATAACATTTAGCACATGGGAGGAATAATATAAGTATCTGAGATCACTATAATGACTTCAATCATAATTTTTTATTTCAAAAGAAACTGACAAATACTGAAGTTTTACTGTTTTTTGAAATATATAATTCACCATTTCACAGTATGAGTAAAATAGTATTGATATGTGCAATCATTATACTGCCAGTATAGATTTCCAGAAAGTAGATGATTTTATGTTATTCTGTATTTCCGGAACTGACCCATTCTCACAAGGAGGCAGACACAGGAGGATGAAACCTGGGGTTTTATGTTAATCTCATTCTGTATATGGAATGTTAATAGAAAGAAACAAACTCAGCGGTTTCTTTAATAGATAAAGTAATGAAGCTTTCAAAAGAGGTAACTGCTGAGCTGATAATGATTTATGATAAACGCAATTATTTCTGCAATGAATTTTCCATATCTCCCTAAAGTAAAACTGTAAAGTTTTGTTTCATGGAGTTGTATCATAACCTTCCCAGAGCATTAACTTCTCAATGATGTCAATATTTTTACATAATTTAACTCCACAGTTACCTTAATTGCACTTAATAATAGATGTATTTTATCCTTACACCTGGAAATCAAATATTGTGCTTTGGCATATGTCTAAGAGAAATGTGGACATTTGAATAAAATAAAATATTTTTGTCATTGAGAAAAAATTTAATTAGTTGAATGAACATTTTACTTTCAACATCTTATGAGTTCAGCATTTTATTATCGGTTTGTATAAATAGTCAATGAGAGCAAAAATGAGCTTTCTAAATGCATTGAAACAGCAAGAAGAAGTTTCCAATTATGATGATTGTTTATAGCCTCAATTTAAACAACTAGAAAAAGATAAACCAATAGTGTACAGGTGTTGGGAAAAATCGGCATATAATTTGTTACCCGAGAAAAGGTTAACAAATGATTTACGCCTTTTACAGGCTGTAAGTCATGTAAATGGACCCCAAACAAGAAAATATGACCAGTACCAGCAGAAAAAAAAAATCAGTCAACAGAAACAGATTCATAAAATATGAATGTTGAGATAGTTATTATAATATGATATGATCTATATGTTCAACATGGTAGATGAAAACAGAATGATAAGGAGAAAAATTGAAGACATGAAGCTCGTATAGGTTAGTATTTGTAATACTTTACTTTTCCATATTTTACTTGGAAAAATATATATTTTCCAATTAAAATGTGTATTGCATGGGATTTACATAAAAATAACTATTGCAGAATAAAAACATCAGTGAACATAAAGCCATAGCAATAGACTATCCAAAATGCAGAATAGAGAAAAAAAGGAAAAGCAAAAGCCTTGAAAAAGTGGTGCTAGCTGCACGTGGTATAATATAGAGTAATTTCATAATTGGAGTAACAGGAGGAAGAGAGTGGATATTTGAAGAACTAATGATCAACATTTTTTGTCCAAATTTGGTGGGAACTCTATTCAAGATCTCAGAAGCTCAGTGAAGGTCAAGGAATATAAATATAACAAATAAAATAATGCCAAGACACAATATTAAAAAAATGCTGGAAGTCAATGATAAAATACCTCAAAAGGAGCAAAAAGACATTTCCTAAGGAAGAGCCAAACATAAGGACAGTAGACACCTTCAGTCAGAAACTTCTCAAACCAAATCACAACTGAGAAACTTGTTTCTAGTACTTAAAAAAATAGTCTACCTAATACACCATACATAGTAAAAATATCTTTCTGAACTAAAAGCAAATAAGGACAGTTTTAAAAAACAAAAGCTGAGAAAATTTGTCAACAACAGCTCTCAGGATGAAAGAAATTGTTGAAAGAAATTCTTAAATAGAAGAAAAATAATGCCAGTGGAAATTTAGATCTAAACAAAATAAGCATATGGGCAAATGTAAAAGATGCATTTCTATTTTTAAAATTTTGTTCAAAAGTAATTCACCATTTATGACAAACATTGTAAGGTTTATAATATATATATAGAAGCAAAATGTGTGGCAATAATAAATAATAAGGAAGAAATAGAATATAGTAAAGTTGTTAAGGGCTTCCCAGTTGGTGCTATTGGTAAAGAACCTGAGTGCTAATGCAGGAGACGTAAGAGATATTGGTTCAATCCCTGGTTGGGGAAGATCCCCTGGAGGAGTGCACGCAACTCACTCCAGTACACTTGCCTGGAGAATCACATGGACAGAGGAGCCTGAAGGCACAGTTCATAGGGGTGCGAAAAGTCAGACATGACTGGAGTGACTTAGCACACACGCAAGTCTGTAAAATTACATGTAAAGTGATGTGCTATTTAAGAGTAGACACTGAAAAATTAAAGCTGTGTATTTAAGCTTTAGAGCAAGGGACAGGAAATGGTAGCATGCCAGTTTCTGGAAAAAATAAAAGCAATCATTCTTACTGATATTTGCATTTTCTATGGCTGCCTCCACTTTCCAGTTGAAAAAGTTTAAGTACAGCAGAGCTCATATGGCCTGAAAAGTCTGAAATATTAACTATTTGGTTCTTTTAAAAGCAATTGCCAACTAATGACCTAGACAAGCTACAAAAAAGGAAAACCAAAGAGATATAACTGATAACCAATGTTTCAAATAAAACAGACTGATTATAAGAAGAACTGTGTAAAACCTCAATTAATCCAAAGAAGGCAGAGAAAAAAGAAAGAGGCACAAAGAACATCTGGAACAAGTGAAATACAACTGCAAGACGGTAGATTTAAATCCTACTATATTGATACTTCATACCAGGGAAGCCTGTCGTGCTGCGGTCCACAGGGTATCAAAGATATGCACGTGGCAGCCACCATATTAATATTTATATTACATATAAATGGATTAAACATTTCAACTATCTTCCCTGGTGGCTCAGAGGTTAAAATGTCTGCCTCCAATGCAGGAGACCTGAGTTTGATCCCCAGGTCGAGAAGATGCCCAGGACAAGGAAATGGCAACCCACTGCAGTATTCTTGCCTGGAGAATCCCATGGATGGAGGAGCCTTGTAGGCTACAGTCCACAGGGTTGCAAAAAGTCAGACACAACTGAGAGACTTCACTTTCACTTTTCAAACATTTCAATTAAGAGGCAGAAGTCATCAGACGGGATTAAAAAAAGCAATACCCAGCTTTATGTTGTCTAAAAGAAACACTTAAAATGTAAAGAAAGAAATAGATTAAAAATAAAAGCATATAATTATATTTTATGTAACCACAATTCTAAGGAAAACTTGAATGACTGCATTAATATACACCCGTGGTGGATTCATGTCAATGTATGGCAAAACCAATACAGTATTGTAAAGTAAAATAAAGTAAAAATAAAAAATTTAAAAAAAGTAGATCCATGCAACAGCTTGGATACTTAACAAAATGATTTCACGCAGGGGAAATAAAGCCTTACAGAAACACACTGTAAGATCCTTGGAGAGTGAATGTTTCTAGAAATCAGTGATTCTAAGGATGGGGCATGCAAGGAAGGAATTAACTGCAAAAGATCAGGAGGGAACTTTTTGTCATTATAGAAATGTTCTGTGTCATAATTATGGTAGAACTTGCACTATTCTATGCAGTGTCAAAACTCATTGCATGTGCATTTGGAATTAGTGAATTTCAACAGGATATTAATATCCTAAGATAACTCAAATAATATGCTTAAAATCATATAGAAAGTTTACAGCTAACTTGTTATAGGTGAATGTGTAGACTTGGCCTGTCTTGTTCATTGTTGTCTCCAGATTTAGGATTATTTGTGACTAATCATACCTGCCTAGATAATATATTCAAAAGCAGAGACATTACTTTGCCAACTAAGGTCCGTCTAGTCAAGGCTATGGTTTTCCCTGTGGTCATGTATGCATGTGAGAGTTGGACTGCGAAGAAGGCTGAGCGCCGAAGAATTGATGCTTTTGAACTGTGGTGTTGGAGAAGACTCTTGAGAGTCCCTTGGACTGCAAGGAGATCCAACCAGTCCATTCTGAAGGAGATCAGCCCTGGGATTTCTTTGGAAGGAATGATGCTAAAGCTGAAACTGCAGTACTTTGGCCACCTGATGCGAAGAGTTGACTCATTGGAAAAGACTCTGATGCTGGGAGGGATTGGGGGCAGGAGGAGAAGGGGACGACAGAGGATGAGATGGCTGGATGGCATCACTGACGCGATGGACGTGAGTCTGAGTGAACTCGGGAGTTGGTGATGGACAGGGAGGCCTGGCGTGCTGCAATTCATGGAGTCACAAAGAGTCGGACACGACTGAGCGACTGAACTGAACTGAATCATACCTGAAAGTGAAAGTGAAATTCGCTCAGTTGTGTCTCTTTGCGACCCCATGGACTGTACCCCGCCAGGCTCCTCTGTCCATGGAATTCTCCAGGTGAGAATACTGGAGTGGGTAACCATTCGCTTCTCCGGAGGATCTTCTCAACCCAGGGACTGAACCTAAGTTTCTCACATTACAGGCAGATTCTTTACCATCTGAGCCACCAGGGAAGCACAGTCATGCCTAGTTAACATTATTAAATGAGCAAACTGGAGAACAAAATAACGAAAATCCTGTGCTAAATTATGATCATCAACTAATGATAAAAATGCCTCCTGTAAGTCATTTGGGGGTACTAGAGGATGGCAGCAAAATTGAAAACCATACTTATTTTTTAATCAGATAATATGTTCAATACATTTTTCTTCAATGTCAGATATTTCTTCAGGTGAAGTACTTTTAAGCTTAAAGTAGTATGCGTGCTCAGTTGTTGAGTCGTGTCTGACTCTTTGTGACCCCCATGGACTGGACTGTAGCCCTCCAGGCTCCCCTGTCCATGGGATTTCCCAGGCAAGAATACTGGATTGGGTCGCCATTCCCTCCCCTAGGGGATCTTCTGACTGTCTCCTGCGTGGACAGATGGGTTCCTTACCGCTGAAGCACTCTTAAAGTAGTATATTCAACAATTAAAATGAAACTAAATAAATAAGGTCTTTCCAAAACCTTTTGGAATTTGTACAGAAATTTATTTATTTTACTTTTTCAGGTTATCAACTAAATGGTAGTTGAGAACCAAATGAGGTGGAGATTTTC
This sequence comes from Budorcas taxicolor, assembly GCF_023091745.1. NCBI lineage: Eukaryota > Metazoa > Chordata > Mammalia > Artiodactyla > Bovidae > Budorcas > Budorcas taxicolor. The sequence continues at coordinate 8,407,801 of NC_068925.1, forward strand.
TAATGACCTGCTACGTTTCAGGGCGTCACGCTTCAGTCTCCAGGATGCAGTATTAGCTGCTGCTATTTTGTTTAGCCTATGTGAAAACTCATACACAGGAGAAATTTTTCAAGAAGAATGCATACGTCAAACTTGCTTTCTGTATAAAAAAAGGATTCTGGTAATCTCCTGCCAGTACAATATGCTTTGAGGTGAAATCGAACCTTATTTGGAGTAAGCTTGTTATATACTCATTGGAATTCCAAGCTCCAGCATTTTGAATTAGCCGTAACCACACACCCCCTAGTATGATTGGCAGATTTAGCCAAAAGAAATATAGTATGTCTAGTTAAATTTGAATTTCAGATAAACAACAAGTGATTTTTAGTATGAGCATGTTACATTCAATATTTGGTACATAAATATGCTTACACTTGTTAATTTTTAATCTGAATTGTAACCTTATCCCCATGGCAGGATACAATCCCTTGTGTCTGCCTTGGGGTTATGCAATTGAGTATATTCCTTTATTTGAATATTAATTTGATAATCTCATGATTATAATAATTTTACTGGCAAATTTACTGGAGACTTCAATTATATTGCAGTCTAACTTCCTTGTAAGATAAGAATTTTCATTTATAGACTTAAAAATGTCACATTTGCATATCAACTTGAAAGATCATAACTGAAAATACTATCTTTCACAGTCCAGTGACAGGTTTCTAGTTAGAAGCACATCATGGTAGATATTATTTTATGAAAATAATATATATTTTCCAGTGTAGAAAATTATTAGAATCATCTGCATTGGCCTAAAAATCATCTTTAATTTTATGCAGTTATTTTCATGTTGATGTATCCCTATTGGTATGAAATATAGTTTTAGATTTCTGGATGAAACTGGAAATTTTAGTACCATTTTTAGGAGCCAACCTTATCTTAACTGAAGTAGCTGGAGAGGACTGTGGCTCTAGAGCAGGTTTTGAAACAGTGCCCTTCCAGCTTAAAATCTTTACCCTTAGGAGGATTAATATTTATTGACTATGTATCTGCAAGCCTCTGTATTTACACCTTCTAGTAGCCTTGGAAACTATAAAACCTCAGTCCCAAAGCTGTTTTATTTTCCTTTCCAATGTCAAGTCAACTCTCCAAAGGTGAAGTCTGATGATGTCTTCAGAGTGAATTGACAAAACTTAGAGGGCACAGCTGTTTGTTTTTAGAATATGAATTGTTTCAGAGAAAAAGCAAATGATCCAGTGGCACACTCCCGTGGAAACTTCCAGTTGAATCTGATCCACAGAACTCTGCATTCTTCCAGAATACCATGTTTTATATCAGACATATTATGTAAGGAAGTCAAATATACTTAGGGTTTTCATGCTATTTAGATACATATCTGTTGTGTTTTTTAAAACACAATGTCATTAGATGATTTTTTTCACACTATTTTCCATATCAGTGTTCCTGTCTGGGATGGGAATCTATAACCGCAATTTTTTTTTTTTTTTGGAGGAAGACCTATACAGTTAATTTTTCTTTTTTTTTTTAATTTAAATTTACTTATTTTAATTGGAGGCTAACTACCTTACAATATTGTGTTGGTTTTGCCATACATCAATATGAATCCTCCACGGGTATACATGTGTTCCCCATCCTGAACCCCCCTCCCACCTCCCTCTCCGTACCATCCCTCTGGGTCATCCCAGTGCACCAGCCCCAAGCATCCTGTATCCTGCATCAAACCTGGACTGGCGATTCGTTTCTTATATGATATTATACATGTTTCAATGCCATTCTCCCAAATCATCCCACCCTCTCCCTCTCCCACAGAGTCCAAAAGACTATTCTATACATCTGTGTCTCTTTTGCTGTCTCGTATACAGGGTTATCATTACCATCTTTCTAAATTCCATATATATGTATTAGTATTCTGTATTGGTGTTTTTCTTTCTGGCCCACTTCACTGTGTATAATAGGCTCCAGTTTCATCCACCTCATTAGAACTGATTCAAATATATTCTTTTTATTGGCTGAGTAATACTCCATAGTGTATATGTACCATGGCTTTCTTATCCATTCATCTGCTGATGGACATCTAGGTTGCTTCCATGTCCTGGCTATTATAAACAGTGCTGCAATGAACATTGGGGTACACGTTGTCTATAACCACAATTTTTTATAATTATTAAAGCATAGCAAATCTAGTAAACATCCTGTGTAGCCATTTCTATATTAGTAAGACTTCGAGTTACAAAAAGCATTAGCGTAATAGCTTACAAGGTAGTGTGTGACTGTTGTTGTGAACAGAATTAGATACTGTATTTTTGAAACATCTATTGTAACAAAAAATGAGTGCCTGTCAGATATTTCCAGTGACAGTAATTTGAAAATAGTCAAAGTTATATAAACAGTCATGCTGTGGGGAAACTATAGCAACTTATTATTGACAGCTATGTGGTTTGAAGGTGAGATGCTCTGCAATAATTCCCATAATTTTCTGTAAGTGGTATAACTAACTTGGCATTGATTTATCTTCTAGATGAAATGAATGATCATCAAAATACCCTCTCCTACATCCTGATAAACCCATCTCCAGACACCAGACTGGAGCTGAATGATGTTGTGTAAGTTGATATATCTCACATAAGGCCTGTGTTTTCAGAAAACCACAAATTTATTTATTTTTATATTTTTATTCCCCCATAAAACCCCATAATGTTCTTGTGATATAAATACTTAGAAAATCGAAGTCTAATTTTGGTGTTCAATAAACAAATGCATTTTGTGCACTGCATTGTGTATTGCTGTGTGTCGTACTATACAAAAGCATCATAGGATGGTAGAGGTATAGAAAACAGCTTGAATTTTGTTTTCAATATATTGAGCAAGTATACATTTGGACAAATGATAGAAAATCTGTGAAATGAAAAAAAAGAAAGAAGCTCAAAGGAAAACCTAAACTATACCACACTAGCTAATTCTAAATCCCTTAGACCTTTCAAAGCCAAGGTAAAATTGGTCAAAGTCTTTATTAGGAAAGGGTCTATGGTAGTAATTTGTATTATGCATGTTAATAAAAGTGTTAAAGTGCTGCTTTAAAAGTGTGGTCTATATAGCATGACTTTGTCACATGAGTTAAGCATGGATTAAATGAGATAGTGTTTTTCTAAACTCAGAAAAGAAGGCATTATTGTGAGTTACTCTGATTATAATGATGGAGGACTTGAACTAGACTCTTAGGGTAGATAGGATTTGTACAGGTAGAGAGGAGAGAACATTCCAGAACAGGGAGATGGCTTGAGAAAAGGCAGTACCTGGGCATCATATAGTATGTGCCAACTGGCAATACTACAGAGCCTAGTGTGACCAGAGTAAAAGCTTTGTATTGTTAGCATTTGCATTGCTAATAACTAGTTAAACCGAATATCGATTTAGTTCAGTTCAGTTCAGTTGTGTCCAACTCTTTGCGACCCCATGGACTGCAGCACGCAGACTTCCCTGTCCATCACCAACTCCTAGAGCCTACTCAAACTCATGTATATTTAGTCGATGATGCCATCCAACCATCTCATCCTCTGTCATCTCTTTCCCCTCCTGCCTTCAATCTTTCCCAGCATTAGGGTCTTTTCAAATGAATCAGTTCTTTGCAGTATTGGAAACATATTAAGCCTGACTTTGGAAGGACCTTAGATTAGAAAATAAAGAATTTATACTCAGTCTTCTAGGTAATAAGAGCATTTGGTTATATGAGCAAGAAAGCAGCAAAATTTTAGAAGTCATTTTGACAGCTGTTGATGTAAGCCTAGGAGAGAAATTCCTTATGAGAAGCTGCTCCCAAGATCCATGGTTCTAAGGATTTTCTAGACCAAGTCCTGCTTACACAAGGTAGTTAACTCCAGATTGTATTAGTGACATAAAACCAATGCCAAAGATTCAAAAGAATTGGTGGGTGTTAGGTCCACAGGAAGTGTGTGTGTCTATAACCAGGAAAATAAGCAATAAGGCCAGTGACTAGGAAGTGTGAGGACATTCTGTGAGGCAGAGCATAAAGTGGATCCATGCCAAGTGGTTTAGAACTAAAGTTGGTATTAATAATATGCTAGCAGTTAGAAGCCTACTTGTAGATGTTGCCAGTTTTCTGGGAGATTTCAGCTGGGATTGAAAGGGTTCTTTTTTTTTTCTGAAAGAGCTGTCTAGGAAGCAATGGAATTGATTGGCAGGATAGAGAAAAGATTCTGTCAACATCTGGATGAGGGCTGTAAAAGCAAAAGCCTATGGAATAAATTTATGAAGGCAAAGTTTAAGACTTGTTTATTGTTCTGGGAATTGGAAAATAATGGCTCTCGCATGGTTTTAAGAGTTAGAATCTATGAGGTTGCAAAAAAAAAAAAAAAAAATTACTCTTTAACTGAAACAAGTCAGGATGGTGAGGCACTTTTCCAAGCAGAAAAGAGCAGTCTTTGGGTGAGGAAGAGAGAGATGAGCAGCTGGGGTTTCAGTACATTGTTCAATGCACTGATGGAAATGTCTAGAAAGCTTACGGGGATATAATGCTGAGCTTTGGAAAGAAGCTAGTTCTACGTAGAAATTAGTTATTTTTTTCATCTTCTAAATGAATGAAACTTAAAAAAATTAGTTTTTAAAGATAAGATACTTAAAGAAGAAAAAGTAGAAGAATGAATGTTGGCCTATTGAGTTACTACTCAGTTTTAGGGCCAAAAGATGAATGTGCTTCAGAAACTTCTCAGAAAAATAATATCAGCAGGAGTAACTCTGACCCAAAATAGTGTGAAAAGATTTTATACAAGGCATCAAAGATACAACTAGCAAAAAACATAATAATGTTTTTTTTTTCTCTTTTTGCCATCTGATAGTTAAAATATTAGAACTTTGAGGAATCAGATGATGATAATTCCAGCTGCTAATTGTCTTAAGGCAGCTGTCAAAATTTATATCCAGGGGTGGTGATGAATTTATGGAGCACTTTAAGTTAGATGAAAATATCTTATTTGTGATGCACCTGGCTTTCAACTGTGCATTCTGGAGACTGCACTTCGTATATAATTAAAATGTGATAAAACTGTTGTTTTTCTTGTGTCCGTATTTACACATATCTTTCCTCCTGTGACCCATAAAATCAGGCAATTTTTATTAGTTATCCAGTCTGGCCTTGTAGTCCCAACTTTTGTATGCTTCTTTTTCAAAGTTTCAATTATATATATATTTTAAATTGATCGTACGATAACAAGTCATAAGTTTTTTGAGACTAATATGATTATTTTCCATGATTATATTTCATGAAATTGTAAGATCATGTTAACCTTCTGAGTATATGTACCTAGCCTTCTATCAAATAGATTTTGTAACTCAAAATAATTCCTGAAACTTTTTAAAACTCAAACATAAAAATAAAATATGGATGTTACAATATATATAGGAAAAATAGGCATGGGATTTTCTGCCTTTTAGATACTATTATTTGTATTAGTTTTAAGCTAAAACATCAAATTGACTACTATTAAAAAAAAGACTCCTTTGCCATGCTCTGTATTTTGGGCATTGAGATAATTAAATTTTAGTATAACTGGAGCAAAAAAAAAAAAAAGCTACCACAACAAGACGTACAAAAAACACATTCAAGAAATTTATGTTTTATTAGACTCATAAGTTTAGTAGTGATTATAATATGGAAGGGGACTCTTGCAGCTAAATCAATGCATTTAAGGGATAACAGATTATACCCAAACTTTTTATGGTTTTCTAAAGAACCACATTCAAAAGTTCATTTTAATTGAAGGCACAACATTAATTTGATTCAAAGAACCATAAATCACTAGATGATATGGTGATAAAAAGGTTAATGGGCATTTTTAGTTTTTTTCATTGATCTACCATGCTACCGATATTCATAGGAATTATAAAGCAAGCCCATGGATAACAACATCCAGTCAATAGATCCAAGTACGTGAATTTCAACTTTCATTTGAGAGAAGAAAATAGACTACAGTGCTTTAAATTGCTCTTCTCATTTTCATTAAAGGACATCAGTTCAGTTCAGTTGCTCAGTCCTGCCCGAATCTTTGTGACTCCATGGACTGCAACATACCAGGCTTTCCTGTCCATCACCAACTCCTGGAGCTTGCTCAAGCTCATGTCCATCGAGTTGGTGATGCCATCCAACCATCTAATCATCTGTAAGCCCCTTCTCCTCCTGCCTTTAATCTTCCCCAGCATCAGGGTCTTTTCCAATGAGTCAGTTCTTCACAACAGGTGGCCAAAGTATTGAAGTTTGAGCTTCAGCATCAGTCCTTCCAATGAATAGTTGGACTGATTTCCTCTAGGATTGACTGGTTTAATCCCCTTCCAGTCCAAGGGAATTTCAAGAGTCTTATCCGACACCACAGTTCAAAAGCATCAATTCTTCAATGCCCAGCCTTCTTTATGGTCTAACACTCACATCCACACATGACTACTGGAAAAAACCGTAGCTTTGACTATACAGACCTGTGCTGGCAAAGTAATGTCTTTGCTTTTTTTTTATTAACTTTAAATTTATTTATTTTAATTGGAGGCTAATTACTTTACAATATTGTATTGGTTTTGCCATACATCAATATGAATCCACCACGCGTATACACATGTTCCTCATCCTGAACCCCTCTCCCTCCTCCTTCCCCGTATCATCCCTCTGGGTCATCCCAGTGCACCAGCCCCAAGCATCCTGTATCTTGCCTCAAACCTGGACTGGCAATTCATTTCTTATATGATATTATACATGTTTCAATGCGATTCTCCCAAATCATCCCACCCACTCCTTCTCCCACAGGGTCCAAAAGACTGTTCTATACATCTGTGTCTCTTTTGCTGTCTCGCATACAGGGTTATCATTACCATCTTTCTAAATTCCATATATATGCGTTAGTATACTGTATTGGTGTTTAATATGCTAAGTTCATCATAGCTTTTCTTCCAAGGAGGAAGCGTCTTTTAATTTCATGGCTGCAGTCACCATCTGCAGTGATTTTGGAGCCCAAGAAAATAAAGCCTCTCACTGTTTCCATTGTTTCCCCATCTATTTGCCATGAAGTCATGGGACCGGATACCATGATCTTTGTTTTTTGAATGTTGAATTTTAAGCCAGCTTTTTCACTCTCCTCTTTCACCTTCATCAAGAGGTTTTTTAATTCCTCTTCACTTTCTGCCATAAACGTGGTGTCATCTGCTTATCTGAGGTTGTTGACATTTCTCCCAGCAATCTTGATTCCAGCTGTGCTTCATCCAGTCTGGCATTTCACATGATGTACTCTGCATAGAAGTTAAATAAGCAGGGTGACAATATGCAGCCTTGGTGTACTCCTTCCCCAATTTGGAACCAGTCCATTATTCCATACTCAGTTCTAACTATTGTTTCTTGACCTTCATACGGATTTCTCAGAAGACAGGTCAGGTGATCCTGTATTCCCGTCTCTTTAAGAGTTTTCACAGTTTATTGTGATCCACACAGTCAAAGGCTTTGGCCTTTGTCAATAAAGCAGAGAACATCTATGATCCAATATTCATAAATATGTCCAAATTAAAGGACATATTTATGAATATCTTCCTTTTGGTCTTTAAGAGAAGTACAAATCTTCATTGTAGTTCCCCTTTTAAGTTAGTTTCTCCATTTATTTATGTGACTCCTAACATTATTACAAAGTGATGAAATGCTCATTGCATTTGCATCTGAACAAAACCTTTTAGGAGCTGTGTTACATGTATTCACTTTCCACCTCTCAATTCCAAGTGCTCATGGCTTCCCCCTGCCTCTAGAACAGAAATGGAAACTTATCCTGAAGCTGAAAGTCCTTCATTAGCATCTTTCTAGGTTCTTTTGTGAATTCATCTCCTGTCCTTTCCTGGTCTAACCAGTCCTCTGAAGTCAAACTCATTTTCTGAACATGCCAAGGTCATCCCTGGGATGGAACTTTTTTCTCAGTCCCATTTCCACTCCACTTCTACCTGGAGTGACATCAACCTAACCCCCTCAATAAAACATTCCCTCATTGTCCCCTGTTCTTGTCATCTTTCTGTGGTGTTTGGAATTTCTTTTTCATCCTTTTATCTGCTTCATAAATTAAATCCTCTGCAGGGCTCAGAGAGTATGGCTTTTCATATCCCCAGATCCAGCTTGTAGTCTAGAGAAGCTCAAGAAACAGACACTCATATCATTAGGCAGTCTGAAGTAAACCATGCTGCTTGAAGCAAATTCTAACATTGAAATTTGTGAATTTGGCAGATGAACATTTACCTATTTATTAATACAGTGAATTAAGGATAATTTTTGGTCCAATTGCTTAATATGGCATAACCTGATTTTTAGGTTAATTAATTTAAAATATTATCTATGCATAATGTTCTTCATAGCATTTCTGAAATCATTAATTTTTTAGAATCATAGAATATTTAAATTAAAAGACTATAGAAATAATTTGATCAAATTATTAATAGTTATGAATGATAAAACTAAGAACAATCAACTGATATAATCATGGCTAGAATTTAGGTCTCCTTGATAGAAAAATAGCCAAAGTAAAGAATAATAAACCAATATATTTAAAATGGATAACCGACAAGGACCTAGTGTATAGCACGTGGAACTGCTCAATGTTACGCGGCAGCCTGGGTGGCAGCTGGGTTTGGGGGAGAATAGATACATGTACATGTATGACTGAGTCCCTTTTTTGTTCACTTGAGACTATTACAATGTTGTTAATCGCCTATACCACAATACAAAAGAAAAAGTTCAAAAGAAAAACAAATAGATCGACAAAATACTAGAATAAAACACAAATGTTTGACAAGGTGAACGTGGTGATGGATTGTAATTGAATGATGATGATTCACCATTCATCCATATTCATCTTCATGTTTTTAGGTATAGAAATAATACAAGCCCTGCAAAATTTACAGACCAAATAAACAGCAAGTCCTTCCACCAACATTATATAGAGACAAGTTTTGATAACCGTAAACACTAAACAAATAAACTTTAAGTAACAGTCTAAAGTGTCAGGGTGAATGAGCTTTGCCTTTAGTTGCTACTGCAGTCATTTACTTTGTTTTCTTTTATTAGATACTTAATCCGACCGGATCCACTGGCTTACCTACCCAACAGTGAACCCAGTCGAAAAAACAGCATCTGCAACACCATGGTTCAGGACTCTCGAGAGGAAACTCAGCTTTGATAAAAAGAAAATAATAAACTGGTTTTTTTTTTTTTTCCCTCCAAGGATGTTGCTTGAAACAACTTTAGATCTTAGGAAAGAAAAAGCATTGCTGGCATGAACTAAACTAGATTGGAATATATCCAATTCTCTCATATTTAAAAAAATCTATTCTCCTGGAAGTATAGAGTATTTTGAAACTTGAAGTACTGCTTGTTGGTACTCCTCCTATGAATATCGGAAAGACATCAATGGAATGGTTTTGAAAACCTAAATCAGAACACAAAAATTTAAACCTGATGTTTCCTTGTTTGACAATGATGCAAACTGTAGAAGCCAATTTTTTAAAAAGTATTAAGGCTTTATGAAAGTAAACTAGAAATCTAACTATATTTGGTGCATCCCAGTGGACATAGAAGATGGTTGCTCCTCTTAAAATTAAATGTGTCCTATTACATTGCTGTTCTATAAACAGCTCATCATACTGTGTCTAGTCTTCTCTACACAGATAAACAAATTTATGTGGCTGACATCTGTGTAAGAATCATAGTTTGCTTTAGAATATGAATCCTTCAGTCTTTTTAACCTTTTTCTTGCCTTTTCATATGATATGATATCCATTTTAGAATTTGCCATGTTGATAGCATGTTTTATTACTCTGAAGAAATCAAAACAAACAAAAATAAATACTAACTACGTGAAATTTCCCTCACTTTATGTTTGACACACATTGTATGCCAAGAAAAGTATAAAAGCAAATATGTATCGTTCTCCTAACATATTGTTCTCCTAAGAGAATACCTAACATAGGGAAAATACTTGAAACACATTTGTCAATTTAAGTTTACTCCAAGAGTTGAAACTGAAATATTAAGTAAAGATTTTCATTAAAATCTTGAGCTTTAACATTTTTTATATATCTATACAGTATGTTTCAATAGAAAGATACTTTAAAAGAAACATAATTATGCTTTTGATAAAATACAAAGAATTTAAAACATTAGAAGTCCTCCTTTATGCTTTTAGCATTAATCATATTCCAAAAAATGCTATATCAAAATTTTTATCTAATGTAACTGTACTTGAACATTGTGTGGAAAACACAAAATAAAGATAGGAAGCTTGGGGGAATTCCCTGGTGGTCTAGTGGTTAGGCCTCTGTGCTTTCACTGCCAAGGGCCTGGGTTCTAATTCTGGTCAGAGAACTAAGATCCTGCAAGCTGTGTGGCGTGGCCAAAAAGAGAAGGTAGTTTTTGCCATTTGCATTGAATGCAGACCATACAGAATTGGGCAGTTATAAAAGAAAAGGTGGCCGTTGGTGACTCCAGCACTCTTACCTATGTTGCATTAGTCCCCTTCAGAAACAGGTTGAAAAATACAGAGCTTAGTTTGCAAGGTAGTTGGAATGTGTTGTCATTCCCATGAAAGAAATACTGAAAAAATTTAAAGATATTTTTGCTCCAAATTTTTTTTCTGAATTTTACTTTGAATTTTAATTCAACAGAAGGTAGAACATTTAAAACTAGAAAGAGATGTGGTATCATTTATTTACACAAAGAAGCAGATAAACTGAAAAGAAAATAAGATTAAAGGTAACAAGTAAACTCTAACATTCCCCCCAATTCTGTGAATATAAAATATAAAATGTGAAATTATAGATTACAGCTATTGTATAATTTGGCTTTGTGTATATGAAATGCCCATTTGTTGTTGTTTTTGTTTAGTATTTTACATTACTCTCATTTTAGAACAACATGAACACCAAGAATTTCCCCTAAAATAGGGAGACCCTGTATTTAATTCTCTTTAACCAAACAAGGAAATAGAAACACAACTTAAAACAAAGATGGTATGCTTATACATGTGTATTTGTTATAAACACAGGTGAAATACAGTTGACAAACATAGTCATATAGAAATTATTCAAACTGAAGGCAGAATTGAATTAATATATGTAATGGAGAACAACAATAAATTTAATGAACTTGTTTCATATTTGCACATTGAAATTTAAGTATGATATTTCTTTGAGTTGCCATGTCTTTACCCATTACAGTTGTGTTTAGGAATAAGTATAAAGTTTTATGAAATCTTTTTCCTCCAATATCTCAAATTGAGTATTTTTGCATTATGACAGTTGCCAAGACTAGGGTTTTACGCTAGGTAGGACCTGACTATATTTCCTACAAAAATAAAAAATGTGTTTCATAAATTTTAAAATAATTATTTTTGACTATGAACATTAGTCCAAATTTAATATTTAACACAATTCAGATCAGCTTGCTATAATGATGATAGTTTATTACACTTTCTGTTATTTAAAAAATAAAAACACACTTATAGAAGCCTTTTAACAAATGGTTGCCTTTTTAAATTACTTACACTTGCACATGAAAATAGAATATGAAGTCAATATTAGTTCTTATAACCCTATGGGATTTGATTCTGTTTATTGTCTATGTACCATTTTGCTACCAGTTACATTGCTTTAAAATAAATAATAAAATTATTTCTGATGATGACAACATTTATTTTGGCAAAACTTGAGTTGTGTAGACAAAGTATATTTTGATTTGCCACAGTTGTATTTTTTCCTGTCACTTTAATATTTCAAAACCAATATAAACATGAAGGTGATATCACTGGAAAAGTTGGTGATAAATAAACAGTTGTTAAATTACTTAAGAAAAGAAGGACAGGAAAGACAGAGAGACAGAGGAGGAAGTGAAGGGAGGGAAGGGAGGGAAAAGTAGAAAGGGAAAGAGATGAAGAGAGAGGAAAAGGAAAAAAAAAGGAAAGGAAAAAAATCAAAAAGAAACACCAATGTAGGTTTAAAGGCCAGAAAAACAGTGCTTAGAGAAAACCAATTTTAAATGCAAAGCTAGACTTTCGGTCAGGGAAATGGAGTAGAAACTTTTCTCCCTGTTACTTCTAAGTGCAGCTGGAAACCCTAGATATGAAACTGAGCAGCGCCCTCTGGGCCTTCCCAGGGACAGACACACCATCCCCCATGTCCTAGGAAAAGAGTCAAGCAAGACCAAGTAGTATTAACTTGGCCAAAAAACAGAGTCAAGGACACTTTGTTCCTTAAGAGCTCTTAGTCATATTCTGAGCCATACTTTGGAGTTGTTGTGCAGATACGGAAACCCCCCACAAGGGAAGAAGTTGACTCCATGCTGACCACCAGCACATAGATCCCAAACCAGTGGGAACCAGAAAATTGATACTTGAGGTTCCTGAAAAACCATCATGTTACCTCACCCCCAACCAACCAGAAGGATGTACATGATCCAGGTGCATACGACCCTCTCCTTCACCTTGCCTTTAAAAACCCTTCCTTGAGAGCCACTGACAAGTTTGAGGGTTTTGAACACTAGCTGACTGTTCTCCTTATTTGGTGCCTGGCAATAAACACTGTACTTTCCTTCACCACTGCCTGGTGACCATAGATGGCTCTGCTGTGCCTCAAGCAAGCAGACCTAAGTTAGGGTGAACGACAAATACTACATATCAATCCAGCGTAAGACGGCTGAAGAGAAGAAGGAAGATGGACGAGGGGGCTATGGCTTGAGGAGCAGCAGGATGATGGGTTCTCTGGGTTTTCTTTTTGCCTCCTACAATTGCTTCGGATATTTGGAAACACCAATGTGCATGCATGCTCAGTCATGTGTGACTCTTGGTGACCCCACAGACTGGAGACTGCCAGGCTTCTCAACCCATGGGATTTCCAACGCAAGACTACTGGAGTGGGTTTCCATTTCCTCCTCCAGGGGATCTTCCCAATCCAGGGACTGAATCTGCATCTCCTGAATCTCCTGCTTTGGCAGGTGGGTTCTTTACCACTGTTCCACCTGGGAGGCCTGGGAAATGTTAGTGAGAACAGCAAAGCCAAGAAAAGCCTGCTCTTTCTACGGGACCAACATTGCAGCGTATGCGACTGTCACAGCGCCAGCCTCCTGATGACACTGCAGTGTGCGCGGCTTTTCCACAGAACGTCTCCTAAAATATACGGTGGTCAAAACATCCAGTGGCAAAGAGCTCCCTCCAGCACCCCCAGGATGGTGTGTAATCAAGTGCCTCCAGTGGTATGCTCCCCCATGAAGGCTGTCCTGAGATGTTCAGCAAAGGAGTACCACAGAAGTTCCTGCAATTCTGTGAACCGTAGCGATGCCAACAGCCTGGTTTCAGTCCTGGAGTCTCTTCCTGGATGCTCAATCTCAGCTCTTAAGGCAATGCATGCTCCTTATATCTGTTACTGCTGTATTATTTTCAAGTCCTCTTTACTTGCTACTGCAGCACTAAGCAATCTGTCATTACTCCAAGGTTCTGATACAGTTAATGATTATCTGTAACTTTGTCCAAATCACTGCGTACTTCCTATTCAGTTTGGATCCTTGCTGAGAAAAATACAGAAGTCAGTAGTTCTCCATCTGAATAAATCTGAGATAATGGTGATATCAAAATCCAAGGCCTGGAATCTGAAGGACATATTTTGGGAAAATTCAGCAAATTAAATAGTACCCGCTGGGAAGTTTTTAAAACAGACAACTCTTACTCTGTGGAGCATTAGATAACTATTACTTCATTTTGATCTCTGATCATTTTATAGGAATGTTCTCCAGTCTATATTATTTGAAGGAACAGGTCAGCCTTAACTGTGGTGGATCAATGAGATTATACCAAATGGTTCTGAAAAAAAGGTTATTTGGCTTATAATTAAAGATTATGTACTGTCTTAGTATTCAATAAATTTCATTCTACTGTTTATATCTATTAATAAAAATGTTGCAATAGAGTTAAAATGTCTGTCTTCCTAAGTAACACAGAAATCTAAGAAATTGCACTGTCACACTTCAAAGAAATACAGAGTTGTACTCAGAGACATATTTTTCCTTTTTCTCTCTATACAAACAGGTTTAATTTCATGCGCTAACAGACTAGATAGTTTTGCACTTTAAAATTAAATACAATTCCAAAAGGAAACATTCCTGAATTTATAGACTGCCATTCCCTGATTTTTATGATATTAATACTTATATAGAATAAGAAAACTTGAGGATGTCTTGGAATATTTCAACTTGACAAAAGATTGGGCCTATGAGATGCTCTTATTACTAAGCCTAAGGTAAGCACTCAAGTTGAGATTTATAAATACAATTATTGATTTATATTATAACAAGTAATATAAATATAATGGAAATATGTATTACTTTAGCTAAGAATTCAAACTTAGACAAAAAATATTTAGAAAAACATTACTTGAAAAAATACTTCAATTTTAGAGTTTTAGGGGCCAACTAAGTCACAAATGATTTGATTTTGAATCTTATGATCACTTTGTAATGAAATTAATTGACTTTTAATGTTTTTGGCAAAAAAGCATACTATGACATGACTATAAAATGACCAACATTTTCACCAAAAAACGTGTTGCTGAAAATAATTAAGTAGCTGTGTTTGATTTACTGTCTGTAACCAAAGGAGAAAAGTCTTGTATTTTGAAGCACTCGGCCTCCTCCAAGTCACTGCTGGCAATCCTCGTTTTCACTTGTGCTCAGACTCTCAGTCGTGTCTGATTCTTTGTGACCCCATGGGCTGTAACCCACCAGGCTCCTCTGTCCATGGGCTTCTCCGGGCAAGGGTACCGGAGTGGGTGGCCATGCCCTCCTCCAGCGGATATTCCTGATCCAGGGATCAAACCCGCGTCTCTTAAGTCTCCTATATTGGCAGGGGTTTTCTTTACCACTTGCGCCACCTGGGAAGAACTTAGATGGTATTATAAGTTAAAAATCACTTCATAAAATAATTTTATTTTGTCATTTTCATGTCATTCTATCATTTTTTCCTCTTGAGTTTGCTGAAATATTGATATTGTAAAAGAATTTCAATGTAAAATGGAGCCAGAGAATGTAAAATGGAAAAATCTCAAACACATCCCCTCAGGAAGACAAAAACTTAAGAAATGAGAAATGATTTGCTGTAAATATGTGATTTACCCAAAACTAGTAATATTGGTATTTCTTAAATGAGAGAGAGAGGGTCAGGTGTTGTCTTGTACCAACCTCAGAAAGTATCCTTCATGGTTTCCAGAGGATGAGCAAAAAATGACCCAGGTCAGGTTGGTCTCAACAAATAAGCTGAACTGAGTTTGTTTGTCTGATGAGGCTGGTTTTGTTTGAGTAGGGAAATAGTAAGGCATGTCTCCACTGGTTTTTCATTTAAAAAAATTCTAACTGAACTCTCCCGTCTTTATGTTTCTGCCCATAAATACAGTTAACCTCAAGCCCTAAACAGACTTGCTTGTTATTTGCTATTGATTTCATGTCCCAAGTTGCAATTCCTCTGCTATTCCTAAATCATCTTTTCAAAAAAATTATTTTTAATTGAAGGATAGTCACTTTATAATACTGTGCTTGTTTTCGCCATGCATCAATGTGAATCAGCTATAATTATATATATGTTCCGGATTTCCCTTGTAGCTCAGCTGGTAAAGAATCTGCCTGCAATGCAGGAGACCCTAGCTTGATTCCTGGGTCAGGAAAATCCCCTGCATAAGGGATTGGTTATCCACTCCAGGATTCTTGCCTGGAGAATCCCCATGGACAGAGGAGACTGGCGGGCTACAGTCCAGGGGTCACAAAGAGTCAGACAGGACTGAGTGACACAGCAGACAACAGGACATTCATATGTTCCACCCCTCTTGGTCCTCCCTCCCACCCCATCTCACCCCTCTAGGTTGTCATTGTCATAAACTTATCTTTGGGCAATTTTGAGTTTGCCTCAGTTTCCCTTTTCATTTTGGTCAACAAAACCATGTCTTGTAAGTATGCTATTAAATGTGTATTATTAAGAATCTGCAAGAACAAAAGCTTAGCATTTCAGAATTATCCCTGTAATATTTGTAAACTTTTTCTTAAATAGAAACTATCCAATATGACAAGATCTGTCTGCTTCATAATTATTTGGATTTAAGAGACATTTTTCTATATTAAAAGAATCAAACTTCCCTGACATTTTTCAATATTCCTCAACACCCTCCTTTTGCTTACCTTTTGATATAGCCACCAAAACAATTACTAAATTCATGTAACCTTGAAGGAAGGTAGTGAAATAATTTAATGTCTTTTTGTATCATGGATAAAAGACAATTTTCATCTGAGTCCAAAATCAGTTGTTTCTTTGTAACTCTCTCAATACCATCACAGAATAAACCATAGGAAACAGATGATGATCAAGGGTAAGTAATTTGTTTTGTGTACACAATATTGATCACTTCTGTAGATTTTCCTGTGTTGTAACTGCCACATCTTATGTCCTGGTACGGATTACTGCACCCACTTACAGAGGCAGCTACTTTGCGCTGGGTGTGCAGATGAAGCTAAGTGGTGGGAAATTTTGGCTGTGTGCAACGGTGATTTGTCATCCAGCACCAGCTTCTCAATCTTGTAACATGGCAATTGTTTCTGTGCCCATTTCTTACCAACTGATATGCTTTGTCCAAGGCTTTGAGGGCTGGAAACTGCTGGCCTTGGTACCCGCATGATGAAATTGGGAAATAAGTTTGGTAGGAGAAAATTGTTCGTATGCAAACCCATAACAAATCTTTTATTTTTCACTATTGCATTCCCACAGAGTAACTCTTATGCTTTCTGTAATCATTTAATACTTCTTGATATGAATTTACTTTCATTAAGTCCATCCAAGCAATTCTCAAAACTATACACACTTAAAAATTATCAGTAGGGAATCAATAGCTTCAGGTATTCAAATCATCTTTAAATCTTTATTTACATGTTTCTTCTGTTGATATTAAAATTAGGATGGAGTCAAATTTGAATCTCATAATTATGGTATACTTTGAATTTCATAGAGGGAACACAGATAATCATGAGAGCCCAGAAATTTTGTGATAGAGTCAATTCTTCTTTATTCGGAACAAGAGTCCTTACCAGCTTGAAGAAACTTTCCAGAATATAACCATCTCAGTAGAAAAAAAATAGTGGGGGTAATAAGGTTATTATAAAAGACAAAAAGAAAATTTCCATTTATATAAATTAAAGAATGATATTCTGGGTGGTAATTTTATTGAGAATCATAAACTCTGAAGACCTAGCCCTACATGCAGATCTTCCAAATGCTTGTATCTAATGCTGAAAGATGCAATGTAGATGTTTGAGGTCAAAGATTCTGAAAGCACATATCCAGTTCCAGAAAAAAACAAAAAAACTGGGCATTGTACTTGCAGATAAATATCCATTGGTTTGTACCATCTTTTAGCAGAATTTCATATAGACAAAAAACTCATAGAAAGCCACTGAACTAAAGTTCTGAAGGTGAAATTGTTGCTAACAGTTTTTGTATCCAAGTCATAAACAGTAACCCATTTTATATCCATCAAAACTTCATGGATCAACTTTTTCATGTATCCTCAAAGTCCTGTTGAGAAATACCATGACCGTTTCTACTTTCTTTCAGTATGTCTTCAGTGAAATAGTCTCTCTGAATACTTTGAATAAATGTGTGAAACAAAGGATAATCCTGTACCAAGTTTCATTTCCCTGGATTTTCCTGATACTGTCTCCATCTGACTTTTCATATGATTGGGAACAGAGGAAGAAAATACCAGAAATGATTAGTTTTTACATTTGTGTATTTCACTGATTAAAAAAATACATATGTCTATGAATACACGTTTTCCCCATTGGTTTTAACAGTTCATCTATTGCCATTAAACTTGTTTCTCATAGGAAACAGACTTCTGGTAGACACATTCATTGTGAGGGTGTTTGTTCCTTCAATTTCCTTAAGGGATGAGGTTTCTTCTTTCAGCAATATTTTGTTTTGAAAATTAAAAACAAATTTTCTCCCTGTTATCAGTTCAGTTCTGTTCAGTTGCTCAGTCGTGTCTGACTCTTTGCGACCCCGTGGACTGCAGCATGCCAGGCTTCTCTCTTAGGATTAAATTGTCCCCATGTCTGTGGAGATACAGAAATACTAAGAACTCATTCACTCACCCTCACTGTGTATAGCTGGTCACCTGGTCCAACCTGCCTCAAAGGCTCAGAAAAGAGAGCTGGAGATACTCAGTGAGCGTAACCCTGGCTGCTGCCACATACACCTAGACATGCCCTGAGATTTAGGGCCTTGAGTCATAAAAATAACAACCTAAAAGCTCCCAGAGAAACAAAGAAAAACAGACACATAAATAAAAGAGGTCATCTACAAATAAATGAATTTCAGATCAGCAACAGATTTCTCTTTGACTCGCTTTGTTTAGAATGGAGCTATGCTTTAAAGTTTTAAAGGAAATCGTTTTCCACTTTGATTTTATACCAAATAAAACTATCAGTGTCTTCTGAGGGTCGAAAAAGTCATTTTGGAGATACGAAAGGACTCAGATAATCTATCTTCCATTCATCTTTCCTTTTCCTTGATGAGGTTTTTTGTAGATATACAAAAGCAAAAGGAGAGAACAATGAAGGATGAGATGCAGGGTTAGAGAAAAACTAGTTGCTGTATAGAAGGAAGGGGATGGGGTTCTCCATGAAAAAGGTGTCCTGGTACATGGGACCAAGAAAATCAATCTTATGATGAATAAATAAACCAAGATGGGGCTAACATGTATGGTTATAAATCTAAACCTAATTTCACATTGAAAATGTTTAGATTTCTGAGAGCAATTTTCTCCGGATAGCAGTAAAATGCCTTGCACCTAGAATATCCATATAACAAATGATTTGAAAGTGGAAGTTAGTTGCTCAATCCTGTCTGTCTCTGTGCGACCCCATGGACTGTAGCCCACCAGGCTCCTCTGTCCATGGGATTCTCCAGGCAAGAGTACTGGAGTGGGTGCCCGTGCCTTTTCTCCAGGGGATTTTCCTGATATGTACATTCACAGAGTCCACATGGGTGCTAACTCTGAGGTGGTGCAAGACAGTTCCTGAAATGTGTACCCACAGAGCACAGAATGTCTTGCTTTTTGTTTTTTGTTGTTTTTTTTTTTTTTACCCTTGGACCATTAGCATCTGCAATTTCTAGTACAATTTATTCTTGGCTTCCACAAACCCTCAAATCACTCTGTCCATATGACACACTGAGGGTCTTGAGGACCTTCAGACGGTACACTCAGCTTCTAGACAAGCTGCAGCATGAGGGTCTCGAGTTGTTTGAGGCTCATGAAAGAGTACTAACCAGTAACCACACTGTTTTGGACACAAGACCACCAAAAGCAGTGTGAAGAATATCAGGTCATTTGGGATTGATGCTTTATTATGAATTTCTCTCAATTTCTGTGTGTCTTGGAGAAGTTCCTTCATTGTTTGTTGCCTCAGCTGGTTAGGCAAACCTCTCAACACATGGAGTTCCAGATGGTAAGGAAAGAGAAGGACCTGACCCAGTGAACAAAAATATCCTTTCAGCTTCTTTCTGAGTTTATTATGTTCCCAAGTGGTTGCTCTGTTCGTCATTGTTTGACGCTGATCCAGGAGCAGGACATCTCTTCGCTATTAAATAACAAGAAACAAGTCAACAACAATAATGAATACAAATAGCAGTGTATTGTTTCCTATTTTTGAAATATTTTGCTATTATTGCATATGGGTTTCAATACAATAGACTTAATTGATATTCTCTGAGGTAGCAGATATGAGGGGCAAAACCCCCCAAAATATACAGACATGGAACAGATCAAGAAATATAACATCATTTAAGAGAAGTCACTGATTGACAAGAATAGTTACATTTAAAGCCTTAAGTTGGAAAGAAACACAAGCACTTTGCAATAGAATTTTATTTCTTTGAACTTGTTTTGTGATATCACCATCTTGTGGCCAAATTTAAGATAATTTTCCATTGCAAACTAAGTAAAGCTGGGTTTATTTCAATACAGCGTCCTACGAACGTGTGTGTGTGTGTGTGTGTGTGTGTGTGTGTGTGTATGCATGCACACGTGGGCTTAGTCACTCAGTTGGGTCCAACTCTCTGAGGCCCCATGGATTGTAGCCCTCCAGGCTCCTCTGTCCATGGAATTTTCCAGGCAAGAATGCTGGGGCGGGTTGCCATTTCCTACTCCAGGGGATTTTCCTGACCCAAGGATAGAAACTGGAGTCTCTGGAGTCTCCTGGATTGGCAAGCAGATTCTTTACCACTAGCACCACCTGGGAAGCCCTTCCTATGAATATTCTACCATATTAAACTCATACAACACTGTCTTTTTAAAATTTACTTTAGTGTAATTTTAAGAACTGGTTTTGCGGTATCTAAAATTCAAAAAGTATCATCATGTAAATTATTGAGAACTTATTGTAAAATTTAAGGCTAATTTAATACTAAAGAAAAGCATTTCATGCTTTTAAAAAGCAGTGTTACATTTGAACAAAGAAAAAGCCTGTTTGCCATACATTATATATAGAAATTCATTTAAAGTCAGAACTATTACCACTTATGAATTTATTATTTAAATATTCTAGGAAAAAAGTCAAAGAAATTCTATTATCCTTAAGTTTAAGATGTTATAGCATCTAAGGTCTTGATATGAGAAAAGTAACAATCTATTTCATAGGAAACATGGCATTAAGTATGAAAAAGTGTAACAGAGAAAAGGCTAACACATGTGTGTGTTTGTGTATATATATAATGACATGTCGAATAAGACAGCTGATGCGTGTGTGCTCAGTTGTGTCTGACTCTTTGCAACCCTGTGGACTGTAGCCCGCTAGGCTCCTCTGTCCATTGGATTTCCCAGGCAAGAATACCGGAGTGGGTCGCCATGCCCTCCTCCAGGGGATCTTCCTACCCAGGGATTGAACCTGTGTCTCCTGCATTAGCAGTCTGATTCTGTACCACTGAGCCACGTGACAAGCCCAAAGAAGCTGATAGATACTAAGGCAAATACCATTTTTGCTTGAAGGAAGTCCTCCTTTCCTTCTAACAGGCCTTCAATGTGGGGGTTTGTGTTCATCGCTTCAGGGTTTGGACCAAGCTCACAGTGGTTCTGTGCTGTGGCGACTCTCACTGCACAGACGTCAGACTACTCTAGCGACACCTCGTGTTTGTGGTGAGATAATTGCCAGTGTTTCTATCTTTGAACATCTTTTCTCTGCTTGTCTCTGGGCCTCCCACTGTTCTGTCCCTCAAGAAAACCTGCCTAGGGCAGCTCTGCCCAGGGTACCCATTTTCAGTCTGTGCTTGTCCGTGTGTGGTGGAGTCACACCGGGTCTTGTCTGACGTTCTGATTAGCTGTGGATTGTAGGCAGCCCCGTCAACCTAGGCTTTGGGACAAAGGTGTCACAAGGTTTTCTGTCCCTCCTGCAGGTGTAACTTTGATCCTAAGATGCCTTCCTGCTGCTCCTCCAGGAGTAGTTTCCCTGTTCTCAAACCCCAGGTGCTATAGATTTCTACTGTGACTTCAAGGGGAAATATATGTGGTCCTTTTCTATGTAGACAAAAGCTTTCCATGGAGGAGAGGGAGGAGACGGATTCATGGAGAGTTCTGGCAATGCCCACCATTTGCATCCCCCCGGGTCGCCATACAGGTAAACCTTTCCCAGGAACCACCCCACCACAAGCTTCCCCTCAGATGCCTGCTGATGTTCATGGAG